>NC_092828.1:66295950-67545950 GCF_039878825.1 Excalfactoria chinensis
TGTGTTTGTGTTCGGAACTTAATTTTATTTTATTTTGTTTTATTTTTTTCCGAAAGAACAGATAAGGAACGAAATGAAAAGGAAGGAAAAGAAAAGAAGTGTTGGTGTTCTGAGTTTTCTTTCTTTTCTTTTCTTTTCTTTTCTTTTCTTTTCTTTTCTTTTCTTTTCTTTTCTTTCTTTTCTTTTCTTTTCTTTTCTCCTTTCCTTTCCTTTCCTTTCCTTTCCTTTCCTTTCCTTTCCTTTCCTTCCTTTCCCTTTCCTTTCCTTTCCTTTCCTTTCTTTCTTTCTTCCTTTTCCTTTCCTTTCCTTTCCTTTCCTTTCCTTTCCTTTCCTTCTTTCCTTTCCTTTCCTTTTCTCTTCTGTAGGAAAAGTAAGAAAACTCTGTGCACATTTTCATTTTGGAAAAGAAAACAAAAGAAATCACAAGAAAAGAAAAGAATATAATGAAAAGATCAGATCTGATCTGATCAGATAAGATATGATAAGAAAAATTGGTGTTCTGATTTTTCTATTCTATTCTTTTCTTTTGTTTTCCAAAGGAAAAATATGATATATCATTAAAAATATTTTATATATATATATATATTTATCGTAAGTGCACAGCATGCAATATTAATATGTATATTGGTACATTCCTATAGTAAAAACAATCTTTTACATTGGTTTTCCGTACTTTCAAACATGAAAATGTACAAAAGAGCTTACCTCATGGTACTTTTTGGTGATTTTTGTTGGTATACATTGACACTCGTTGCAGTTTTGATGACAACAGGCACAGTTTCCACCACAACGCTTAACCAGAAGACACAGTGGCCAGAAAATGGTGTCAGTTCGCTTCAGCTCCTCCCTCAGTGACACTGAGAAGTTGCGAGGAGTACAGCTATATAGCCGCACTTCCTCCTTTAGCAAGTTGAGATCAACCACTGCAAAGAGACAAACAGACTGGTGCTTTTCTGATTTATAATCCAACTTTGCTGATGGTAATCCAACTTGAACAATGCAGAACCCTTGAAGAAAGCTCAGTTTTGCACAAGTGGTACATGTTCAGCCCACAGGTACAGTACAGCAGTTATATGGACAACGTGAAGCCTAAATTGGAAGATCGGTGTTTAGAAGTATTCACCAACGATTTTATAACTCTGGAGATGTTAGTTCAAATCACACAAAGCAAGCGTTGCCTGCCAAGTTCCAATAAATGTTTTACCATTTCAGTCCTAATGGAGTTCCCTTTGTTCACACTGAGTTTGAGTGTTGCTGTTCCATATTAATAGTGGACTGGAAAAAATGCTCACAGCAATTAAGAAGACTACAAACCTCCACATCATTTGCATTTAAACCTCTCTCCCACTACAATATTACTTATTGCTTTTCTGCAGGTGTGATGCAAGAGTAAAGAAACCACTGATATCTAAGAAACTCACTTCTGTGGACAAAGAAATTAAAGAAGTTAGATAATCACCAATGAATGCTGTACAGACAACAAATAAGAGCACCAGCATGTTTTTAATCTCAGTGTGTTCCATATTTTCAGAGGTCCTCTCCTCCTCCATAGCAATTTAAATATGAATCACAAAATCACAGAATGTCAGGGATTAGAAGGGACTTCAAAAGATCATCTAGTCCAATCCAATTGCAGGAGCAGGAACACCTAGATCAAGTAACACAAGAATGTGTCCAGGTGGATTTTGAATGTCTCCAGAGAAGGAGATCTCACAACCTCTCTGGGCAGCCTGTACCAGTGTTCCATTATCTTTACTGTGAAGATGTTTTTTCTCTTATTTATATGGAAACTCCTGTGTTCCAGCTTGTACCTACTGTCCCTTGTCCTAACATTGGATGTCACTGAGAAGACCTGGCTCCATCCTCCTTTAGTGAAAAGCAATTGAATTTCATTTCTTTCAGAAAAGCCAGACTATTGTTCTGGAATATTTTGTCTACACTGCTTCTCTCCAAATCTACCAGCATTAAGGAATATCAGCATCATCCAGTTCACAAACATATTCCAACTGGTTAGTATTATTTTATTTTTCTGAACAAAAAGAGAAACTGAAACCCTGTGGTAATATGGCTTTTGAGATTGTTCAAATAGAAGTCTCAAAGCAGCACAGAACTTCAAGCCAACTACTTTTGAGATAACTCAAAAATAAACCAGGAGTAAAAATATCCCACTACAGTTAAAAAATCAGATTATTAACATTACCTCACAAACTTTTTATATTTACTTCTAGTAATTTGTAAATAAAAAACTATAAAATAAAGCTGAAATATGTTCCTGATCTGAATTGTTCACTAGAGAAATACTTTTTTTCCTACATATTATGTAAGGAGTCTCCAGAGATCACCAAGGAGGTCTTGGTCTACCAAGGCAAGATACTGCCTCTCAACTCTACTGAAATGTGTAGGAAATTAAGAGAATTTAGAAGATTCACTTCCCAAGCAGAAACGCTCACTAGTACTCCCTCAGAAAAAGATTTGGGGCAGCAATTTCATTCTGCTTTTCTTAAAATATTTCCTTCACAGTGCCATATCCATACATTGGCATCCCTAAGTCAGGCCTTACTGTTGTGAAGGTGCAGTTAAACACACTGAAGCCTTTCCTTTGCTTACACTAACAGTGAATGCCAAGTTGGGGCACTTCATTCCTTTACTATCAGGTTAACATAGGGTCCAAATAAACAATCTGATTTCAAAAGTCAGGAGTGTGTAATAACTACAATAAAGTTACTGACAGGATGCCAGCCTGCCTCCCACACTGTAGGCACATTCCTTGGAGAATGCTGAGAAGGGAGCAGAGGAATAGAGACAAAAGTTACTGGGGAGAGATTCACTGTGAGAAATTAAAAATTATTTAAGATCTTCTGATCAGCTAATAGCTCTAGGCTGAGTCATTTAGAGGGTGGACATGTCTACCTGCATTAATTGAAGACTGGAAAGGAATCTAATACTTCTTTCTCATGCTGCATTTTCAAACATACAAGAACTGAATTGTCAAAATGAAAATAAAATGCCTAAAATACAAGAGAAATAGCAGTTCTGCTCATGTTTTCTACTGGAAGATTTCCAGAGAGACTGAAACTTGGTACAGTTTGGCTTGTTACAGTGAACTTGAAGACACTTATGTGTCATAGAATCACAGAATCACAAGGTTGGAAAGGACCTACAAGTTCATCTAGTCCAACCATCCTCCCTTTACCATAATGTCATCGTTTTGTAATGTTGCCTCCGGTGGCACAGTGGTAGAATTGCTGCTTGCAACACCAGAGGCCTGGGGTTCGAATCCCCCCTGTGGTGCAAGTGGCAGAAATGCTGCTCTACTACACAGAAAGGCTCGAATCCTGGGATTTGGACTCGATGATCTCTAAGGTCCCTTCCAACTTGCACGATACTGTGATACTGTGATATTCCACATCGTAACATCATGTGCAGTATGGATCTACAGAAAACCACTAAACCATAATGTGTCCTAACACAGCAGGATGGCCCTTCACCATGAGAAACTGAAAGCAGAAATTTGGCACTTATGCTTTTTCTTTTTTTCCATCAAAACCACTGACCCTCAGGAGAGAGATGCCTGTGTGGCATTCAGCTTCCCTGATAACTCCTGCCTACTTGCAACAGCAAAGGAATGCAGCCATTTCCTGGTCCTAGCTGAAGTTACAGGACAGAGAAAAGAGTTATGTGCTAACATGAGCAGTAAGTATATTGAACATTTTACCAGAGAATCTGAATGAATTTGAGCTGAACCTTTCAGACGTGTGGGTTCAAATTTTAAAAAGATTCTATGCAAGAACTCATTCAGCCCTTGGCCAAAAAATTTTAGTACATTTTGCTATAATAACAGTGTCCTGGAGAGTTGAAAAATGCCATGTTTGGTTTCCATGCTTTACAATGTATAAAGGTATATTGCTATTATACCTTGCAGTGAACCCTTGCCCTACCTTATGTAATTCAATTTCATTAAAAGGTCTGTGGCAAATTTATCTAGTGCTTATACAATCACTTCTTTGAAGTGTGTGAATGAAGCTGTTATTTTTTCAAAAAGTATCTGTCTGTCCAAAATTTATTTTAACGCACTGTGGGCATGAAGCTAGATGAGAGAATGTATATATTCCCTTAAAAGTGTTTACTTAACCACAATAAAAGGTTATGTGGATTTCCCAAGTGCACTTAGTTACAGTACCTGTTATAATGTGAACATTTAAACACTCTTTCAACTTGGCTGCCACTCATATATCATGTTTGACACAACAGTAAAAGTTCTTTTGTTTAGCCCTCGCTCAGGAGGAATGGAAGGTTCTGTAGTAGCACATGAATTGAAAACACTAAAATAAAAATAAGGGAAAAGGGGAACAAAGGAGAAAAAACACAGATACAGGTATCTATACAGTAAAACTTATTTCTAAAGTGCACCTTTGTTAGTACATACATCTGAAGTATTCTGTGTTCACATCTGCCTGATAATATGTCCTACAGTTGGCACTGCAACTGTCTTGCATCTTCTGGGGCTGGTACCGAGTACCACAGAGAATGTCTTTCTTTCCAGTTGGATCCCACTCTCAAAGTCAATGAAAGAAATTAGATTCTTGTTGGGACACTTGTGTGTAGGCACAGATAGGAGCAGAATGGTTTTGTTTTCTAAGCATCTTTGGTTAGAAACCTTCAGTTTCTAAGGCATTCCTGGAAGTGTAGTTTCCTATAATAGGTCAGGGCTTTTACAAAACTGGTTCCCATGCAATTTTAGAGCTGTAAACAAGGAGTACAGGAAAAAAAAAAAAAAGAAAAAAAAAAAAAAAGAAAAAGAAAAATACAAACTCATAACTTTTACACTTGAAAAGTATCTACTAAGTATACTAAGTAGTACATTTGGATTATGAGAGTTCTTAAGCAGCCTCCTGAGTATGACCTGATGATTATACAAAAATTGATGTGGGAAGTGATGAGATCTTTTTTTTTTTTTTTTTTTTTTTTTCACAGCAATATATATTTTAAGTATGTTTTATATTATAAAAGAATTTAGGACTGTATTTAGACATCAAAGCCTCTGAACTTGGTGTTTCTTTTTTCCTGGTTAGTTTTTGGAAGCATTTTATCCAGAAAACATCAGAGACAGGAGTTCTGTGGAATTTGGGTTGCTTAAATATGGTTTTTTTTCATACAAATTATTAAGTAGAAGTAGAGGACAGTACTTTTAACAAACTTACATACACTTTGAATTAGATTTATATTTTATCTAGATGTAAACAGATGTTTACTTATGAAAGCAGAACAGCAATTCGGTTTTTACACTGGAATATTGCAAAACCAAGATTTACCTAATTATGGAATCTGAGAGTTTGAAGGGAAAAAGAAACAATGCAATAAAACAAACAAACAAACAAAACATTTTGGGGTCTGCACATTCCCAAACATTTCTTAAATAGATTTTTAAGTACAGCAAATCTTTCATTAAATGGAGTGACATTAAGGAAAAAAAAAGTTTGCTTTCCATATCTATTGAACAGACTTAGCAGTTAATGTTGTGTCATCTCATCTCATCTGGACACATTTTCTTCTCCAAGCTATTACATTACACACCCAGTAATGCAGTCTCAGGGTGGTCCCTTTAAGATGAATGTGGCAATACTGTTATATGTTTATTCAATGGAAAAAGATCTATTTCAGCATCTAATTAGAAGTCTTTAAAAGATTTACTGTCATCATTTCTTTCAAAGATATATCTTGCAGATAGTCACATTTTTCTACATAGATGTTATCTAGCACATGCATTTTAGTTTATGTAAGGTTTCCCAAATTACATTTTGTTTTTCTCCCACTTACTCTATGCTTATAGCATATATTTGGCAAATACTGAAGCTCTTTAATTAGGCAGGTGATTAGACAAGTGCTAAATGACTATCCAAAAGACACAGTTTGCTGCTGGAAGCTTTTAAGGAGAATTCCTCCTCTTTGACTCTTGATTTAATTGCTGTGTGCCAATCTGTAGTAACAGAGGTAAGGTTGAAGTGTTGGTTTTTAGGCTCTGATCCAAAAATCAGCCATCAAAAACTTAAATAGGAGTTATGACAAATTCCATCTCCTCCCTTTTCTTACTGATCAGATGATAATCTAGCTTAAATTCACGGACTATTCAGTTACTCTTGTAGGTCACATTTTCATACTGTGTGATGGGCAAGGAAGGAAATATTTGCTATCCCTCCACATGAAATCTGTAGACATGAAATAGTGGGCAGCATCTAGACAGTGGGTTGAGAAAAAACTCATGAATGCCAAATTTAGATGGAAGAAAATGCTTCTCACTGTTGAATGAGAAGCAGCTCCACAAATCTTAAAATGCATAGCCTGTCTTACATCTGATTAATGACACTGAGAACTCCATCCTTAAGTCAGACGTGAACTTAGGAATTTCATGAGGTATTATGAAAGAACTATTTAGCTAACTGCACTCAGTTCACACAGGGTATATACTGGAATAATTCTAGAGAAGTAAACCTGTGATACAGTAGCTGTATCTATAAAAAATAGAAAGTTTTTGCCCTTCATAAAAAAAAAGAATTCAGAGAGGTAGGTTATGCAACTCAGCCAGGACACCCTGCCACTCTGAAAATGCAGAGCTCCCGACTCCCTAGAGTAAGGTACCTTACCTGCTTCAAGTACTTTTAGCTTTGTTAGTTTATACTGCTAAATTCCTTTCATTTCTGAGTTTAGTTATTGTTCTTTTCTAGAAAATATAACTGTGAAGCCAGCTGATAACAATTATCTCAAACTCCTTTACTGGAATCAAATGCCAAGAGAATACTCTTAATCACTTTTTATTGTCAAGAAAACATACCTGCAGAAAGCTGCAAGTTCAAACAAAAGAGAAATTTACCTCTTGATTTTCTCCCATGAATATATGCCTTTCCAAGAAGTTGCCATGTTGGCCTGTACAAGTCTTCCAAATCCAGCTGCCACCGATCTGGTTCAAGGTACCGGATAAGTTCTTCCACAGTACTAAATCCAGCAACAGCATTGTTTAATACATCTAATGGCAAAGCTGATGGGGGTAGCGATGATGGGCTAGGTGCTTCTGTGTGGTGCTGCAATCAAAGCCAACAGAAGAGTGCTAGTCAGAGGTTTAATGGATCTGCTTTGATGAAGTGTTGTACTTTATAAAGTTCCATAGCTGGGAAAGTTTATATATAGCTAGTTTGTTTCCAGTGCACAATAAGACAAATGACAAGAGTCAAAAAGTATCTAATTATTCTCCAGACATAAGTATAAACAATTTTCCACAAGACAGCTTTCTCATTTCTTACATTCATTGCCTTAAAGATAGCACGTTAATATACCTGTTCTTTGAAGAAATTCACTATGTGATGGACAAGATTTTAGAAACAGAAAGAATAACTTGCAAATATGGCCCCATTACAGGCAATTACTGTAACCTTACAGAAATCTGAAGAAACACACGTTTTACATGTTACCTTTCCTAAGAAGCTTAGCCACAGTCCTTTTGTTCCCAGTTTTCAATGTAAAATTTGAACATACCCTACTACAAAGATATTCACATTCTCATTTATAAGCAAACAAACAAAAAAAAGCACCAACATTGTTTTATACTGTGCTAAAAATCAATTATATTTCTATCTACATAGTAATAACATCTGGCATGAAACTCAGCACTGAAAAAAATCATTGTATTTTCCTGCAGCACAAAACTTACTCCAAAACTTGCACTTACTGGTTCAGGGCTATCAGTAGAATGTGGTTCAAACAAAGTGAGACTTCTCATTTTGTTCTCACTAAAATCTGTTTAAAAATTCTGCACTGATTTGCATTTTCTAAAGACTAAAAAAGAGGAAGAAGAGAAATCTAGGCAGGAAGCTCTGCAACACCATCATAAGTTTCTTTAGGCTTTTATGTGCACACACATCACTTGAAACACAAAGTCCATAGCACAACACTATGGCAATTTTCTGGGCCATATAAGAATAAAGACTGGAACCTGAGTAGAGGACAGGAAGGACAAGAAATCAGGAAGCTAAGTGCATAATGTCACATGTATCTGTGCATTCAAGTGTTGTGCACGTAAGATTTAGGGAACATACATTCAATATAAGCACACTCTAGCTTTGGAAAAGGCTGCCCAGAGAGGCCAGTACATCAACTAACATGCTTTGTAGTCAGTGTTGTGCAGCAGAGAAATGGGGTAAGATCTACACTAGTTTATGTCATCATTATATTGTCACTATATGCATACATACATATACATACAGCAGACTTAGTGTCAAAATGGCACTCTCAGTACTGCAATGTGAAAGGTAAACATAATTTCATTTTTTCCAACTATAATATCAGATCAATTGTATTTCTTTATCTCTACGAATATATTATCTTTACAGAAATAGACCAATCAGTAATGTCCATCTAGGCAGAAAAAATAAAGTAAAACAAAATAAAATAATACTTGCAACACTATACACTACAGAAAAAAAATTCTAAAATACATATATACATAGCTGTATTTCATACAAATACTTGTTTTCCCTTCTATGCTCTCAATTCTATTAAACACATATTTTTGCCTTAAACTATATCTGTGGTTTGAAGGGCAGCAAAAATGGAAGCATCCACTGTGCTCTTCCTATTTTTTATTTGCTTCAAGAGTTCGTCTCTTTCCATCTTCAAGAACTGCAGTCACCAGAGTGACCTGTGCTGCTCTTTAATGGGAAGCCTTGTAAAGATAACACAAATCTACTGTACCAGTATTACTAACTTTACTGTATTTTCATTTTGCTTTTCTTGCTCCATTTCCAATTGAGTGAGTGAAGTAGCTACTTCTCATTCTGGATGAATGTGGATTTCAAAAAGTTAAAGCATTTCTTTCCCTCTTCTCTCCAATGCCCATAATAAAAATAATAACATGCTGACCCATCTATTAGGTTAAGATAATAAAGCAACAGATTCTGGTCTATAATTTAAATATTTGCTCTTAGCAAAACATACCACTCAGCAAGTTTCAAAATAGTGCTCTGACACTGTAATTCAGATGGTTAAAAAAAAAATTACTAAATTTTTCTTCCTGTTTTTAGTCATAATGATGTATTTGTTAACTTTCCTGGTTTGAAGGCGGAGGAGTTTGCTAAGGGAAAAAAATAAACTAAGCCTCAAATAGTGGAAGTAATGCCAGATTCTGTTTGTTTCAACAGAAGAAAGTACTTCAGTTTCTGACTTCTGTTGAGATCTTTAGTTTCCAGGTGAAATAGATGGACTCCAGATAAAAATCTGTTTGTCTAGAAACTACTTTCACATTTCACAACCTTGAACATGCACACTTAGAAATACACATATTGGAATTCATTGATTAGTGCTGTTTTGGATTCAGTAGGCATTTGCCAGTTACAATGTTATGAAGAAACAGTGAATCATTGTGCTCAACAGTAGCACAATTAAAGTTGTCATCACTTTCTCATCACTCTCATAGCAAACCAGACCTGAAAAAAAGTAACCAAAACAGCTAAATTACACAACTTTTTGAATAAAGTAGTTAAAATCAAGATTAATCATGTATTTTCCAATAATCTCTTATTCAATTTAAATTGCATAGTTAACTTACATCAAAGATTATAGATAATCAATAACATAAAGCTACATGTTGTAATTCATATTTATAATAATTTTTATGAAATCTCTAATCAGTAAACCTAAACAAAAATGTCAATTAAAATTGTACTCTACATTACTCTTCCTTGCTAATAAGTGTTGCTTAATTTGTAAGTTAAATCTTTCAGATGGAAAAGAGCAGGAAACTGGTACTCCTTCCTTTGACCAAAATAATCTGTTGGAATTTTATCAATATAAATATAATATAATACAAATTTTATTCAGTTTTCCCAAACTTTTCCTCTGCTCCATGCATCCTCGGTTAATACCAATGTTTCAGGCTTGAGCATTTATGTACAAGGATGTATCATTTCCATTAAGACAAATATTAAAATTACCTCAACAAGTTCCATATGTCAATGTGACTCCTCTACACTCTATCTATAGCTTTTAATTTTGTGTCCAGGAAACAGATTCAATTTAATAAGAATAAAAATGCTTAAAAACAAGATAGAACTAAATAGTTCTATCTTTAGTGTTACTAAATTTGATTCAGAAAGAAAACCAGAGCAGAAAACAGAATTTCTGCTGCCCTGAAGAACAGCCAAGAATGCCAGTGAGTGTTGGATCAAATAGAAGTTTCAGAAGGTCTTTTTATACCATATTTCTGTGTTTATACTTGACCCTGTCAAAACAAATACCTTCTAGAAATTCTCAGAGGTGCTTACGAGCATTTAAGACAGGCAAATAGATCAAATTTAGGCTACAGTTTTACTTATGGGCTTGGAAGAAAAGAAGAAAATAATACAAAAGCTTCATGGACCTATCCAGCCCTGAAGGTTATACATAACAATAGTACTCAAGAAGAAATCTAGGGAGTAAAATGCATGTTAGTGTTCTCAGAACAGTAGTGGTGCCCTGCTGGAGTAATCAAAGCTGCCCCACCTACCCTCTTTCCCAGAGGGAAAAGGGTATGACATATACATGGAACAGTGAAAGTGCCCATTTGTGAAGTAGTAAATCTGAATAAAAACTACCTACAACATATGAATATGAAATTACCTAGTTGAAGATAACACCTAAGGACAACATAATGTGTAGTCTAACTTGAAGACGTCATTTCTTGCTCTGACACACACTTCTTCTATGATCCTGAGAATTTAACTTAGGCCACAGCTTCCTGGTTTAAAACTTCTGGCAGAAGCATCTCCTTGTGTCAGCGTGACTGTTCATGCAGCTTCATCTTAAACAAGATCTAACCTTTCTAAAAGAGAACATTGCTCCTCTCCATTCTTCTTTAAAACCATGTTTGTTCACAGCATAGACCTCCAACAGCTAAACCATCCCAACCAAAAGTACAGTGGCCAATAAGAAAAACATTCTCAGATTCACTCTGGCACCAGGAACTTCATACCAGGACCATGTCAAATGTGTAAAATAAGCATAATGTCAACTTCTTGATGTCATAAGCTCTAGGAGAGAATGAATACAATAAACACTAGATTAATGTTTATTAATGTAGAATACATTATTTTGAGGAGTAAAACTTTGGATATGAGACAGTATTTTGTCTTCTGATGCTTTCCATCTGTTGTTCTCTTGCACAGAACCTAATCCAAAGATCAACTACTTAGAACAAAACAGCATTTGCCTACCAACTACACAAGATAAACTAAGCACAACCGTAATCTAAGCAAAGCTTTCCTTTTGCTCCTGCCTCTTTGGTACCAACTATCAAGGTACTGACACTACACCCTTCCAGTTAAAGGAGAAGAAAGGTGTCATATTCCTAGTGTGCTGCTGCCAACAGTGATGAATTCCACAATTAATAATGCAATCACTGAGTTAAGACTGGAACAACAAAAACCAGTGAGTCAAATACCTGGCATGACAGCACATTTACAATTGTCTTGAAAAAAACATTGCCAAGATGTTTTTGAGTGAAAACTCATTCATCAGCTGGCGCAGTTTGGAGAAACTATTAAATATCAGTGTGGTTTCATCGGGCAAGAAGACACTTATGTAACCAAAAATCAATCAGTCAAAGGGGACTCCCATCCTCCACAAATCAATAAAGATCAGAAATTGAAAGCAATTTGAAAGATTTCTTCTAATTAGATATTCCTATAGCTTTATTACTATTTTTATAAAATAACAGATTTAGAAGTATACTGTTGAAATTAAAAGCACGCGTACATTATTGTAACACAATGAAGAAAGCTTATTTTGTACCTTCAGTAGCCCTCCTATTAGACTCATTAGAAGCCAGGAGGAAGAGAAGATATCCAGCTCAGAGTTTACCCTGAGGACATAGAAGCTTCTTGGCATAACAATAGCTTTTTCTTTTCTCCCATAAACAGATGCAATAATGACTCTTAAAAGCCTCAACAAATCATTAGCTACCTACAAGCACCAATTTACTTACACACATGTATGTAGTATAAAACGTTAATCCATCTGTGATAGCCTGTAATCTCCAATGACTCACACTCTCTGTGCTGTATATGGGAACAAGCCTGTGCCACTGCTACATAAAATGGTAGTCCTATTCAAGAGAGAGAGATGTTTCTCTTCTAGGAAGTGAAGTTCCTCTGTGGGCAACCACCAAAGCAGATAAACTAGATTCTAGGATCTGTTTCTCCTGCCTCTGGCAATGAAATTGAAAAGAAAGAGCAAAGACAGATAACCCATTTAGGCTGCCAAAGCCATAAGGATTTGGAATAAGGCAAACACGTTTCCTTGCAAGTGACAGAGATGTACGCCAGGAAGGCCAGCACTGTTCCCATCCACTGCAGAAACTTGCCTCTGTTGCTGAAGTTCCTATCACAGCAGCAAGGATGATAAAATAGGCTTCAGTGGCACTGAAGTAAAAACATGCACATTTCAGCTATCCTTGTTGCTGGGATGCAACTTCTGCCAGTCAAATGACTATTTTTCATGGAGCCGCCAGCTCTCTGCCTTTTGCATACTCCCCAATTTTTCTTTTTTAAGCCTCTCTACATACACATCCAGGGTTTCCCTTTTATCTCACCTTATTGCTTAGTATCCATGTCCTTGCAGTAACGTATCTTGAAGCCAAGAGACAGTTTTCTAAACTTTACATCTTTTATTTTTTAGAGACCCTTCCCATAATTGTGCATAATTTCCCCAACAGGAGAAAGGTCACAAGGGAATGTGAATGCACTGCTTCCTTTCTGTCACTGCCTGTCACAGATATTAATAAGGGATTAATGACACGTAAGAGTAGTGTTGGGAGCAGCCTAACATTTCCTCAGGCTATCTTACAGTGTTGAGATAAATATATCCAGAAATATTCTAAATATTCCCCCAACTAGAGTTTCCGTGCAGTTCACAGAATTCTAATTGTGCTGGAAACGACCGGGAGATGCTCTCAAGGAAATTGGCAGCAAGAAAATTGCACAGGATGTCACTAATCATAAGATTTCTTCCAGCAAATCACAGTCATTCGCCTGAAGCCTGTGCACTGTCACACCTGTTGAAATATACTGGTGAGAATTACTCATCTGAAGCCAGAACTGACACCCACCTAGAACAGCTTGATGAATTCTCAGAAGATGACATTTATAGCAATAATTTCTGGAGCCATTTTCAAATAAACTTCAAAAAGTTAGTTACCTATAATGACATACATACATTTGCATGTTTATATATATATATATGTATGAAAATACATTTTGCTTTTTCTTGTGATCCTATTTGTCAGCAATAATCCACAGTATTCATTTAGAAAATTAGAAGGTGGTGAAAAGAAAAATAACGCTCACAGTACTGTATTGACAATAAGGTCTTCCATACATTACACTTCATTCGATAACAAACATCTAGTACTGCAATGAATTGGGCCTTACAGTATAGACAAGTTATGAAAAGGAAGTTCCAAAATCAATAAGTCAGTTTTCAATTGCAGTCCACTCATCAAAAACATTATTTTTATTGCTGTTTTCAGATTATTTTAGGTACTAAGACTAATTTTAGGAATACAATCTTTGGGTTTTGATTCCTATGAAGTATGTTTGTGGAATATCTAATAATACCTAAACCATAACTTCAGCCAAAACCATAATCCTTAATGAGCACTACCTTCTTGTTTATAAATCTCTCTTCTAAATAAGACTTTAAATGAAATGTATAGTAAGCTCTCCCTACTCCATGTAAGAGCCAAAAGAAAACATAACTCTACCTTCTGTACAATAGTAACTACTAGGGAATATTTTCATTTCTGAACTTCCAAGAGGCTTGTGTTCTAACACTCTCAAACCAAACATGAGGCACATTTAAAATGAACTAGATACACACTTACCTCTGTATGTGCAAATAGGACTGAATCTTAAGAGCTGAAATCTAGTTGATCATTTTTGTTCTTTTATTATTTGAAAACACAATATTAAATAAAAACAAACAAACCTGAGTCTAATTCAGACAGTGGGCAATACAGATACATCTATCCACATTATAAAGAGTAATAATGCTGGATGTGGGAGAAGCCACAATGTCTGGCATCGCAGGACTGGATAGCCATTCCTATATCTCTGTGATAGGTTGTGCCCTGGAGTATTGGTATATTGAAGTCATGCACAGCTCCTTTCAGATCCTGATCATGTGTGATGTATGTTTCTGTTAAAAATGAATGGACTCCACTGAATCACAGAATCACCAAGGTTGGAAAAGACCTCCAAGAGTATCTAATCCAGCTGTCCACCTGCCAGCAATGTTCCTTAGTACAAGATTTTGAGATACACACTGTATGCATTCATTTTTTAAACTGTAAATATGTGGCCATAATCTGATTAGAATATTCTCTAGGGAACATGAAGAGGTGAATAGACTGTAAGTACAAAATACCTGCAGAAAACAACTGAAAATAGATTGTGTATAAGCAAAACAAAGTCCCAAAACAACTGACTGAAGTACAGTTTCTCTAACCACAGCCTCACAAAATCTTTGTTTGGAGGAAGACCCGCAACACACCTGCTGCTTGCTGAATGTGGATAAGTCTCTAAATCTGATAACATTTTCTTTATATTCACAGAACATTTAAAATTTGTTGTTTCATAGCTGTCATCTTTCACTGCCACAAAGACCATCAGTAGTAGTCCCATATGCATCTCCAGTGTAGAATTCTACTGATTACTTGTTGTGTTTTCCACCAAATTCACTGTCTCTTCATTTTGTTTCACTGAGTATCTCAAGTAGAACTCTACAGAGACCTTTCCAAAACTATTTCATTGCTTTGTGGCTTTAATCCATTATCACCTTTTATATTTCAAATAGAAGCTTGAGTGATAACTGACTTTTCTTTTGTGTTCAAGTAGTGATTAAGACAGTTGGATATTTTGTAACTCTTTATAAGAGTAATAACACTTCACAGAAGAATATTATTTCATAGCCATACAAAGATACTTGAGTACACGCAAGAGTAGAGAGCCAGATAAGAAGAGTTTTTCAACACTTGAATAAATAAACCCTTTATAAGCCACTGGTACGCTTATAATAAATCCTTATAACAACCCTAACAATAAACACTCGGTATATTTTTGTTCATTACATATTATTTTCTGGAATGTTCTATTTTGATGAATGCCATCTTAGATTTGCAATTCCTTCCTACAAGAAAAGTCTTATAAATGATATTAAATATCAAATACTGAGAGATTCTTATGAGTACTAGGATCTCATTATGAGTAAATTCTTTTTTCATAGTTCAGACCAAAAGTCAAATTCAGTGCACAGAGAGCCTTGGCTTCAACATTTAGCTGAATTTTATTGTATCTGCTGTAAACTGAAATGTGGAAAAGCTAACACTTCAGTTAAGAGAAGATTTTCAAGAGAACAATCCAAATGATGCTTAAAATGTGAATTTATCCTCTAAATGGAGGAGCATCATTGCTGGACAAGCAGTAATGTAAGAGCCTAGGTCTACAAACATGTCAGTGCAAAAAAACAATTACAAGACTTCCGTGAACATTCAGACAATGCGTAAGGAATATTAGCTCAAATCTTACTGTAAATTGGGTTACTATAATTATTAATGACCTCATTTACATACACAAAATTCATACAGGGAACGTGCTTACATCAGTTGCATTTATGATTTATAGAAGGATTATTTTTATTTGTACACATGGTTCTATTTCTCACTTGACACACAGTAGTTGATGAGGAATAAACAGTTAATACAAGCACAGCTGATCTAAACAGCTATAAGTTTTTGAATGCACTTCTCTGACAGGGCATGTGGTCTGTCACAATAAAAAGGCATCATGTTTGTGGGTTGTTTTTTGGTTTGTTTTTTATTAGTAACCATTTATGTCAAATACTTGAAAAAAATACTTTAAAAAATAATAGAAAAACAGCCAATGTTTGGAGTCAGGTAATGAAGTGCTCTGAGTTCCCTCTAGATATCGGAAATGGATAGCTGCTACAAAAATGTTTACTTTTCCCACTAAGTTCATAGGTAAGTTCATCAAACATTAAACACTAGGAATGATTGTTTATCACAACTGGAAAGTATATTTGGCAAGGGCAGTGAAAATGTCTTCTGCAGTATATGCAATTTTAAGGTGCTCCTTTGGTATACATGCTGAATTGCGTTCCACAACAGGTTTTTGTTCATTTCATATCACAACAAAAGGAGCATGCCCCAAATTCCTGTGCAGCAGATATTGCAAATTATAGCTTGTCCTGCCTCAAGGGTAAAAAGTTTTTGAAGAAAACATCACACTGAGAGAAAGGAACCTCAGCTCTGTCCTCATGTTCCCATTCCTTAGCATCATCAAACATGCTAGAGATTTACTACATTAAGATTTGTGTAGAAAAGTTATTTCTATACATTTGCTTTATATATAATATACACATCATAACCCAGTAACCATCTATCCACAGGCAAAAGTTATGACTGCATTGCCCACAAAGAGATTGTCACCCTGATTGAAAAAGCCAGAGTTCCGATATGTGAGCTAACTCCTGCTGTCCTGTAGTGTTAGCCATAATATTCTAATATACTCTTAATGTCCAGCTAGATTTTTCTTAACTTTGTATTTTCTGTTGTCTTTATCTCTTAATTCCCATCTCATGTGACCTCAATATACTTTCAAATATATATATATAATGATAAGTTATGCACAATAGCATAGTATACGAGATTATACAAGAACTAAAAGGCAAAATGAGTGGGAAAATTATGCGTACTGTAAGAAATTTAGGAAACACATAATCCAAATCTATTTGCATGTAAAAGTAAAGAGTTAAAAATAGTTCAAAATCATAAGCACTCCAGTAGAGATACAGGGGATGAAAAACTGAAGGGGAGGCAATGTCATCCTGTTCTGAAAAAGGCAAATCTCAGGCAGATGCACTCAGACCACACTGCTAGGCTACTGAGCTGCTAGAAAGGTACCAGGTGAAGTGGTTTTTTTATTTATCTCCAGAACTTTTAAGATATAGGCAGAGAACACTCCAAGAAAAAAGCAAGAAGAGAAAGAAAATGCAAACTATGATAAGATTGAGCGATAGGATTTTTAGCCTAGACTGACACGAGATGCAATAGCATGTAATAGAGCATCAGATGATCAGCTGTTCCCCAGTCCATCAATCACAGGGGAAAAAAAATGCATACTATGTTAAGCAGTGCAACAGATGATTAAGGTCTGTGCAATCTTTGTCCCTGAACTTCAGGAACGGCACAAATATCTGGCAAGAATAAATCCTATTTAATCCTTTCTTGGAGTGGGACAATGGCTCAGAAATATCCTAGCAAATTCCCTTTTAGCTCTGCACTTTTGCATTTGCATTACACAGAAGTTATCTGGCTACCTCACAGCTTCTAGAAAACATGTAAGATTATGCTGAATTCTGAAAATGAATATTAAATCATTTTGCTATTTGCTCTGTTGACTTGGTATAACACAAACTCTTCTCCAACTAAGCTCTAATACACTTTTTCCCCTCATGACTATTTCTTCATTTGTACGTTAACCCTTTCTAACCCTTAAGATTTATTATATTATTATTGTAACAAAACATAATAACTGAATGACTGTATACATAAATGTAGAATATCCGGAAAAAGAAATATAGTTTTGTTTGCAAGTTAGTCCAGAAGCCCTTATTCACATGAGAATATGGAAATTAATAAAACTAATTCCTGTTTTGGAGTTTAGTTTAGTTACTTTCTCTTGAAAAAAACTAGGCAGTCAGATGTTACAACCAGGACTTCAGAGGAACAGGTTTTTGACAAGGGTTGTTTGTTCGGGAGCAGCAGAAGTTCCTTTGGCAGTATCATTTACCATTACGTTGAAGTTCCGAAATAGTATGTAATACAACCCACTTAACAAGATGGTTTTACCATCAGCCATAAAATAAAAGTGGACACATTTCTACCATGTGCCACTTTTTCAATCTCTATTGCTGCTACTGAAAATGCAGCCTTCAAAGATGGTTTGAAAGCAGAGCATTCATTCTATTTCAAGTAGTCTCCCATAAAATTCTGCACTGATTACAGCATGAACAAATCTATCAAATAAGAATAGGTAGCATTTTAAGACACTACATGCAACTGCCTCAGTTTGCATCTAGATAATATTTAAAAAATAATAATCATGACAACTAATAGTCTAATTGTTTTTACTACAATGCATTAATATACTCCTTCTTTGCACACACAATTCTTTCTCATCCCTTTCCTTTATAAGTATAAACAAAGAAGGAAAAGAAAACTGCCAAGTAATAAGCTCGCAGTACGAACAAATCCACTGTGTTTTATGGCAAGGTCTGATTCTCCTGGAGACTGCTAGTAAATCAAATAACTTTCATAGAAGTCTGTCAGAGTTGGTTATAGCACTGTCACTGTCCACAGCTGTGCTCAAATGATCTCCAACTGATGTGGTCAACTAGATCATGTCTTTTGATTATTTTTAATTAGGGCTTGCTAACATAATATGAGTAAGGCTGGTGCTCTCTATCAAAAATGATGGAAAAATCATGGTGACTTTTGTTTTCAATCAGACCACTAATTTTCCCTACAGAAGAGGCTATTCTGGGTTATTGATTATGGCAACCAGACCTTGTCTGTGCGCAGTCGCATCTTGTTTCAGTGTAGCTCTTTGTTCCTGTGCACTCATCCTGCTTGTAAAGCTACAAGCTCAAAACCAGTTATCAACACAAGAAATACAGTGCCGTAAGTTAACACTGCAGCAATCCTATCTCTTTTACAGTGCATTCCTCTTTACCTTATCATCATCTAAACACAGCACATCCTTGTTTTTTGTTTTTTTTGTTTGTTTGTTTGTTTGTTTTTGTTTTGCTTTGTTTTCCCAAAGGCATAATTTTAGGAAAATCTCTTAATCCTTCTGCAGAATTCTAGCATTCTCTTTTCATGTTCCCATTTTATAAAATTGTTGTAAATATCTATTTGAAAATTAGTATTTATACACTTAAAACATACTTTTTTTGCTACAGTTTGCTTAGATTTACAACATTTTCTTCCTCAATCTCCTTTCCTGTTCACTGAATCAAGAATACTGTGTGTTTTTGGTGATTTCATGAAGAAAACATGGAAGTGATTATAGAATACATATGTAAAAAAAAAAAAAAAAAAAAAAAAAAAAAGTGGTTTTCTAAGCTTTAATTAATTGTGGCCTCGTGGGCTGCCATTTGTTGCAATCTAGGAAGTGGCTGGATATGGGGTTTACTATCAGTTTAAGTAAAGTTCAAAGTGTGAGGCATTGGTTTCACCTGAATTTTCCAGCTCATAAAAAATAAGATTTTCTGTGAACTGCAGATGTTGTTTACATTCTGTTGAATCCAGCAATTCACAAAGTTATTTACCACATTAGCCCATGGTCTGAAAGATCTGGTTAGATCTTTCCAACCACAAGATATCTGCTGATCCAGAAGGAAAGTGTGCTTCAAAGATTGCAAAGGAGACCAGACTTCTAATCTACATATGTCATTCAAATACTTGACAAAACAGTTTCACAAATCAGACAAAGAAGATAAATAAAGTGATAGTAAAAAAAATAGCACTTATCACTCAGTATAAGTCTCAGTGCATATCACAATTGCTCTGGGCATTTATCACAGTTGCTACAATATGTTGCAGAAGAGAAGAAACAAGACATTTTGCAAGGAAATTAGGAAGACTCACTGAAGGTATTTGTGAGGCTACTGCAGGTGGGATTTCTTCCCCATGACCTGCACAGTGAATCCCATTAGACAGCTTGTTTGTATAGATAACAGAAACAAATTCTGAAAGCTTGCAATAGCAATTGGTATTGATTCAATTGTTCCAAAAGTAATGCCTCTATTTATTTACATGGAAACTAGAACAGATACAAAGAGCACACACCACTATTTCACAGCACAAATTCTCAGCTATTTTTTACACTGTTTTTCAACACAGGCACCACCACGGGCTATCTATTTTCATCAGCCATGAACAATAGCTCACATATTGCACTTGTAAAAATGTACTTGTAAAAAACAGCCCACTGTTGCTGTCGCCTCAACTGAAATGGACCACCACTTTCTCACTATGCTCAGATTCACTGCTTAGTCTCCATAAATGTTTAGAAAGCATTGATGAATGTCAGTGAGTGCCATTTTTTCCTCATGGAAGAATTCAATGATACGCCACTGCTTCATGTACACTTCCATGTCAGACACCATTGTCAGACTGTCCCTCAGCTGACATCACGCAGCACCAACACGTAATGGAATATTGGCAGGAAGGTTCAGCCTCTACGGACATACCATCAACATCTGTCTCTGACACTGTGGGCCAACATAATAAAATAGGAGGCATTACTTTCTCAGAAGAGGTACTGAAGAAACTATCCTTAAGAAACAATGCCAATAAGTCAACTAAGTTGACTACAATGACAGCTGAAGATAGAGTCAATTAGCTATTTTTTATTAAATCCCATCTCTTTTTATAAGGAGTTATAAAGGTAAGGAACCTAATTGCCAAGGTGACATTATTAGAATGCTCTTAGCTTTCTTCAATTATATACTACTTAATTTGAAACTGCTTTGCATTTTTATATGCAGAGTCCCACTAAACAAATGTGAGGATTTGCATGAATTATAATTAATACATGAACATGTCAGCATAAGCTATTTGGGGAATGGGATGAAAGAATTATCATTTAAAATACATCAGCATAAACAACGTAGTTTGACTGAATTCATATAGATAAAAAATTCCCTCTGTAAAATTAAGTTCCATTTTAAGAGCACATTTTGCTGTTGAAAGTGGGATCATCTGCTCAAACAATATCGATGTGAATTATTTTAGCAGCTATTATGTATTGTAAAAGAATTCTGAGAAAAATAAAGATTTTTAGTAAGAAACTAAAATACATACTGACTTTTTTTCCTACTATAAAGTACTCTCCTACAGAAAATTAAACCAATAGGATTTTTAGAGATAAGTACTGATATAATTACTGATAAATACTGATAACTGTGATCTTATTACAGCAGTTTCAGTGCTAACTTCAGCACAATTCCCAAGAAATTTACATTTGTGCTGGTAACTATACTTCATTGTTGAAGCCAGTCCCTGGTGTCTTATTCACTTGGTGTCTCCCTCCGCTTTGGAGGAAGAGGTAGCAACTATGAAATCAGGTCACATAGAGCATAAAATTATTCTCAATGCAAAAAATACATAAAGGACAATGATTTGCCAGTGAATGTATCAATATATATATACTTCAAATAATCTGTTTACCTTTGGGGAACATGGCCATTGTTTTGATGGGGAGTATTTTTCTGAATCCAATACCTAACAATTCCTGTTGAGGTCATTGGATCTATTTGTTTCAAAATCTGCCTGTTAGCAATCACACCATCTGTGCAACAGAAAGGAGCTAAAATCAACATATCCAAAGATATTTAGAAAGAGTGATTAGAAAGAGTGATATTATCTACCACTGCAGTTTGCAGTTCGCAGCACTGACACTGGGTGCTCATTGCATTAGAAATAATGAGCAATAAAACTACATGCAGCAATGAAAAGAAAGTTTACACAATATCAGAATAATGCTAAATAAAATTATTCTCCTTGTCAAAAACTACAGGAATACCATCTGTAAGCAGAATGATTCAATCTGCCAATATGACAACTGCCCATTGTCCTCCGTCAGGTAACCTGACTACAGTATTCACTTTCCACCTCAGCAGCAAGCAGTACCCCCAGAAAAAAAGGCACTATCCTTTCCTGCAGCAGAAAATATCAATAAAAGCTACAAGAGCCTTACTGTGAGGAAGGAATGGCCTGTTATGTACCATGTTCTATCTCCACTAAAGCCTGCAAGAGACTCAAGGGAGGGTACAGAATACCCATGATGAAAATTCACGTGTTGTGCATGTGCTTGATAGACTTGTTCTTGAACTTTGTGAGTTTTCTAGTTGATCGACTAGGGCAGTGCTTTTTGTAAGTATTTGATCAAAGGAGCAACAGTGTGGAGTCCTTCAAAAGAAAACATACTCTCATATCAATAGGAAATTGGATTTAAAGAGAACTGAATAATGGAAAGTCATTGTTTTTCTTAGAACCATGTTGTTAAAGTGAGTTGCCTCTGGTTTCAGATTTCTGTGGTATCACTTTACCATTTTGCCACTCCTCCAAGCATTAACCATGAAATTTAGACCAGCTTCTAGCTATAAATTATCCACTGGCCATTTTGTATGGCACTAGCTTTGTATAGCTTAACTAATAATGTTCCTCAGACTGGCATCATTTTATTTTTTTAAATTATCATTATTATTATTTTTTCTTTTCTCAACACCCTGAAAAGCAAAGGTATTGTCTCCATTTACACACAGGCAGCTTTTAATTTGTTGGTGTTTTAAATTGCTCTGTAATTTGTAAGCACTTTCAGATATTGAAACAACAAACTCTCGTGTGGAAATGTAATTTTCTTGTTTATTTTTATGGCAGCTTTCTTTTAAATTAAAGAAACAGCTTCTTAGTCCAATTTTTAAAATACTACGTGCACAGGTAAGTGAGAAAAAGTTCATAGAAAATTATGCAAATAAATGAGAAAAAATAGCATGCTTAAACCAATGGTCAACAACCACAATCTCAGAAAATAATCACAAAAGACCTTTCAAGTGCACTGATCATCTAAATGAAAATCTGCAAAAAAAGTCACTAACACTGTTACACATAACCACTATGGTTTACTTCCTCCTCTTCTGTTTGACCTTAATTCTAAACAAACATATAAATAAATCCTTACCTACACAGTGATACGGATAAGTAGCTTACAAAAGTAACAGCTGAATTTACTTTGCTCTTCCCTTGTGACATTGCTTCAAAGGTATTCTTATGATTTTAAATTAAGTGGGATTAGAATGCTGCTTTGCAGTACACACCCAGTTTGATTTACTGCAGCAAAGCAGAGGGTTGACTAAAGATTGCTCTGCCTCCATACAGTGGGCTGTGAGCTCAAGTTCACCCATATCCCACATCTGTAACCTATCAGGCATACCTGGTCCTCTCTATCACATCATAGATGTTTTGCTTTGCCCCTTAAGCTCTCCTACTTTTTGATGTGCTTTGTTAGTAAAGCAATAAGTTACTTCCAAACAATGTGCCACCTTTCATCTATCTAAATATTTAGCTTTAGAAGTAATTCAACTTTTTGTTCTTATGAAACATAATTGAAAAGCCATCTGACACTTTTTCATTTGTCTTTGTATGATGGATTTCACCATCTGTCTAGTTCTCTGTGAAATGTTTCATACCAGCTGAATGCTGGTGTCAAAGTATTTGTATGAATCCTAACTCTACCCCTATGCTTCAACAAGAGATGTACTGCTATTCTGAATCGCCACATGAAAGCTGCCCATAACTATTTTAATCAGAAAAGCAAATTTTAAAAGTAAACACAGTATTTAAAGTTACATATATTGACAGAGTGCAAACAGGAAGAGAACAATGAAAGAATTTTCTTTGACTAAAATACATGAATTCCAAGCCAAAAAGGCATTATGCAGACAACTCACAAACGATAAGTATTTTATTATTAACTATTGATTGCCTGGTATACCTCACACTGAAAAGCCAAAATACAAATATGTACATGCAAATCAGAAGAGTGCAGAAGATTAGAGTGATCTTTAAAAGCTAAGCAAGAGCAACCATATTAACAGCTTACATCTTAAAATCCTACATTTATGAGGCTAACTGCCCTGCCAGTTAGCATGTTAAAAACGCTGTGGCATTTGTTCCTTCATTCCTGTCTTCCAAAGAAGTAAAGATGATGTCTGAATGAAACTCTCAGATGTCTTACTCTCCTCACCTACCTAATCATCTTGTTTTGACAGCTAGCAGAAAGTTCAAGAAGTTCAGGTTGCACAGAATTAGCAAAATTTGTCTATGAAACAACTTCAGAGGTTTTGAAATTTCAAAAATAGTGTGGTTTTTTTTTCACATTCACACAGGTATAATATCATAAACAATCTTTTCAGTAAAGATCCAAACTGAAATGTATTGGAGATGTCCCACTGCCAGATTTAGACAATTACTTTTGACACAAAAATATTTGAAATAAACCTACTGAAAAAAATACATTTGCAAATTCAGTTCTAGGGAACTGTATTTACTATGTCAACTATTCACCAAACCATAAGTATAAGGACTTCTGGAAGAACTACCTTAGGGTAGGATCTGTCTTCTTAGAAGATTATCACATTGTTAAAAGGTTATTTGTCACACTATTTGAAGAATGGTTTGAACAGATCTCCCAAGAAACTTTTAAGCTAAGAGTTACCAAAAGATATCAGGGCTACATACTAGACAGTAAAGCATAAGGGTGATTTAAGTATGTACAGCACTACATTGAAATTCCCCTCGCCATCTATCAGACAACTTGAGAACCGTTGTACGAGATATCAGGGACGAGTATTATGGAGGGATACTTAGGCAGAAGTAAGAGAAGGGTTATTAGCAACTAACAATTTCACAGTGTCTTTAAGGTTACGTGCAACATTTCTCCTAAAGGCTGCATCACCTGCTTTCACGCGTTCACTTTTCATGTGCCTTTAAGCCAGGTCTTTCATGCACTAAATTGCTCCCTTCAATTTGAAGCCCAGCAGTTTAGTTCTCCTCATAAAAAGAGATTTTTAGCAATTTTATTCCTACAATTTATTGCCCAGTTCAAAAACAGAATGAAATGAATACTCAAGCAGCCTGAGCTTCTGGAGCTGTCTTGCCAAACAGAAACTGTTCCCTTTCTCATGCACAAGGTTTTTATTTGTCTTCATTTTTTTAAGCAATTAAAGTGTACTGGCTATCAGTAGTCAGCACAGAAGGAACTCTCTTAATTCGTTCTCCACCATCCTAGTCAGAGATAATTGAAAGGCCAGATGCATCTGCTTTGTCATTGTGTAGATTTTCCCATGAAAACAAAACCAGAACCATTTCAACAAAAATCCTGGCTTATTCAGCCAAACCTTTCATCATCATCATTAAAACAGTTTTGAGCTCTTATGAGAAGCTAACAAATGACAGCTCATAATCCCCATCTGTAACACCAGAGGCCAGGTACTGTAAAGACAAGACAGGTGCAAATTTTGGTATTCCCATAGTGCTTATTATCTATCCCTCTTTAGAAACAAAAGGATTTCTCTTAACACTACCACCAATGCCCTACATTAATCTTTCCTCAAGCAAACTCTTACCCTGAAGCTACTACACAGTGTTATTACTCTGTCAAGACTTTTTTCTCCTAAATTTAAAAAGCTTCTTCCACCGGTCTATGGTGTTAGCTGCGTTGTCAGTCATCTACAGAAGCTGCTCCAGTATTTCATTCTTTTTCTTGTGATTCTGCTGCTCCTAAGGGCCCTTTCAGATCTGAAACATACGTAAAAAAAAGTGGACAGAGAGACTTCACCAAGTAACTCTTCTTTATTCTGTCCTCAATTTTTCCTTTCATTCCTGTTTTCATCTTTCCCTAACCAGAACTGTGTTAACAAAACTTAACAGAGTACACACCACTAGCAAGCATGTCAGGCAAAGTGTCTCAGTATCTGAAAGCATGAAAAACCTAGGACTGTGCCAGTTACACAAGAGATTACTTTGAGAATGGGATGGGATCCCTTTGCTTGGGGATTTGTAGAGAAGCCATCAGCATGCTTTCTCAAAAAGGTGTGAATAACATGCTGATCCTGAAAACTGGAAAAGGGATTGTCAACTAGACAGTTATATAGTGCTTGAAACAGAAAAAATAAAGATAAAATTAGTCTTGGGAAAAAAAAAGAAAAAAAGAAGCTAAAAGGAATCTGGGAGGAAAGTGTTTGGGTTAATTTTTAAAAGTAGCTTGTTAAACAATTTTTTTTTTCTTTTATTAATTAAAAAATCGTGGATGATAGAGAATGCAGTCTTTAGAATAGATATGACCAATAAAAATGAACAAATAAATCTCAACTATGATTATAGAACAATTTTAAAAGGCTAAAGGAACATTCAGAAATCAGTGTAGAATATTTATTTTGTGGTACCATCCAACAGCTACAATTACATGGGAGCAGTATTTGAGTGGCATGCTTTGCACATGTATTCCTTTCAAACAAAGGAGTGTTTAGATGTTTCTTTTTTATGAGGTGCCTATACAATGCCTATACAAAAACCTAAAAGTATTTAGATACTTTCCCAATGTGTACAAAGATGAATAAATGTGTCCTAACACAAACATGTCTCTCTGCCCAGACACTAACTTCATAATTTTAATGAACCAGTGTTGCCTTTCAATACTATTTCATCCCCAGTTTTTCAGGCATTTGTCAATGTTTTCACCATTGTGCTGTGTAAAATCCTGCTGCAACTAGCAAACTGCTAGCCATCAATCTGCTTCAGGGCTAGAGATTTAGTAACCTCATACAAGTTTGTAAGAAGTGAAGAGTTAACCACTGAAAAGTGAAGCATCAACACGAACTTCACATGATCCTGGCAATCATTCCATTTACCAATTCCAGAGGTGCTCCAAATGTAGCTTTCCATCTTACTTCCATCTCACCATCTGCTACCCTGCTGTTGCTCTCAATGACCTAACACCCCTCAAGAATGCCACCTGCTACCCAGTCACTGAGAAGTCTCCTTCCGTTACTTTTGCTATACAACAAATTCAGGTTTAGTTGGCTATCATTCTGATGTGACTGATTCTGACACAGATCTTTTGCTATTAGCAAATTCTGTACAATTAAATTAAAAAAAAAAAAAAAAAAGAAAGAAAAAGAAAAAAAAAAGCTTTGCAATGGTTTGCTGATAAAGAATGATTGAACTGTTTAGGATTAATCAGTAAGAAAAAGGGTTAACACAGTGTGAAAAAGGTGGGTGGAAACAACTGTTCTCTGCTTCTTCCACTGTATGAACTAGAGGTCATGCTAATTGTCAATGGTTTGCAGACTGGTTCAGCCATCACATGAAGCTGCTGGTATCGTGGCTCAACAAACAAAAGGAAGTGGTTATTCATGTAAACATGAACAAGGATGTTGTAAAGTCATGAATCTTCCCTGGGCTCAAGAGGAAACTGGACAATTATTGGCAAGGAAGGTTGGTTACAGATTACTAAATAGATAAAGCACACAGGTTCTGGGAATTCCCTTCCTTCTGCAGTGAATAGCTTCAAGTGGGGCAGAATAGGAATCACAGACGAGGAATCACAGAATCACAGAACATCCCACGTTGGAAGGGACCTCAAGGATCATCAGGCTCCAACCTCCCTGCCACAGGAGGGCCACCAACTTCCACATTTAATACAACACCAGACTGCCCAGGGCCCCATACAACCTGGCCTTGAACACCTCAAGGGACAGGGTATCCATAACCTAGCTGGGCAGCCTGGGCCAGCACCTTACCATTCTCATAGTAAAGAACTTCCCCCTGATATCTAACCTAAATACTCCCTCCTTCAACCTATAACCATTACCCCTTGTCCTGCTGTTACCTACCCTTGTAAAGAGTTGACTCCTCTCCTGTTTACAGGCTTTCTTTAGGTACTGAAAAGCTGCAATTGGCTATCTCGCAGCCTTCTCTTCTCCAGGCTGAAAGCAAGCTCAGGCTCCTCAGCCTGACTCTGTAGGGGAGGTGCTCCAGCCCTCACATCTGCTTGCCCTCTTCTTAGTGCTCCCTAATCATTTTATGACCACCACTGGTAACAGATTTCTGGGGTAGAGAACCTTTGGTTTAAGACATCCCAACAGTTGAGAAATGGTGAAAGGTGCAGGAACTTATCCTTACACGTGCCAAATAACACGTTTTCAAATTCACATCCCTGCATACATAATGCATTAAATGCTTGTTTCTGTTACTGTTGACTGATAAAAGATCATTTTTCTTTCATCACAGTTCCATGGATAACAGTCATTCTCTTTTTTGTACACTCTGTAGTTTTTTGATTTTTAAGAACTAACCCTGAAGCATGTCCCACCTACCTATGGATTTGTGGGTAATCTTTCATATCCTATGTAAAAAAATTAAAGGGAATTTCTCTTCAGTCCTCAGCTTAGATCTAATGCAAAGTGAAATCCCCATGGGAAAACTTAGTCCAAAAACCTCTCTGACTTTCCACACATCATTCTTTGCCACAGACAAAAACTGAATCATGGGACTTACATGCTTGAGTAGCTTTAGGAGTCTGTTGATTTATTTGAGCTTAGGATTCATCATACATAGCAGAAACTCTGAACACAGAGTTTATGCTTAAGAGTCTTTCTGAATATATAAAGGATTTTTGCAGTCCTCTTTCTTTGCATATACCATCCAAAGCGCTACCTAACACTTATATACTTTCCTGCTGTTTCATACAACCTTTGCTCTGGCTCAAAAAAAACTTAAAATCATACTGTTTCTTTCCCAAATACTTTTGATTACTTCTTGAGATAACACCTTCCTTCACCTTTGTTTAGGAGATCAACAATATCCTTTGATATGTTTCTGCATGGGTTTTCAGTTATTGCAGCCAAAATTAGGTCTCTCTTGGTATTTGGTCCTGATGTAACACATACACAGCTGACGATGAAAGGGAAAGCCATGTAAGAGCTTTCCTTTCTCTCTTGTTAGTATACATTTTTCTACAACTATTTACATTTTATCAGTATTTTCTCATTAAACAGTCTCAATTTTAAAAGATTCCACAAACAAAACTAACATACTAAGCCCTAAAAAAAAAAATAATAAAATTTAGCCAATTCAGATGAAATAAAGTAACGATTATTAGATGTCCTGAAACAGATTACTTGAGAAATATCAGTCCTTGTTCCTGAAGTTAACAGCAAGTTAACAGTTCCTTACAGTTGCCAGCAAGAGTATTACTGGCATCATCTCTCCATCAAAAGAACATAATCTCTTTTGGACTGAAACCCAGGTAGCCATACAGGTACTGCACCAAAATCACAAAATACCTCCCAAGTTACTTTTAAACCAGATCTGTCTTTTAAGACTCCTTTTAGATTTTGCTATTCATCTTCACTTGCAGAAAAGAGGGTTAAGTCTGTTCTTAGCAAAGATTTTTGGCATGATATTCCATGACAAATGACATGCTGCCATATGCCAAAAAAGAAGGGGAATATAGTCACCCCCAGCTTCGACTTAACTGGAGCTGCTTTGTTTTGAGTGCCCTGAATAATTAATAACTACTTTGGCAATCAGTCATGCATTCCTTAATGGCACCTCAGGCATCAAGTATCCCATTCACCCGCTCCCCCAAGTAACAATGAGCTTTATTACATCAAGTGTTCTATGCCAAACTTGTAACTGACATAATTTAAACTAAACAAGTTGCTAGAAAGACTGAAGCCCAAACACATATCGTAAGAGTTCATGAGGTTTTCCCCTCAGTTGCATATGGCTACTATATGGATTAGACCAGTAACTGGGGGCAAGTGAGAATGAGGGGAAAATAAATGAAATATGGGTTGTTTTCTGCAGTATATTTCTAGGTGGTTTTGGATTATAAAATGCTGCTAAATACATGACTTTTAATAAACGCATAGCTGAACAGTCAAAATGCAGAACAACCACTAAACAGACCTTAGTGAATAATACAGCTCACCAGTAAGCACTGACTAAGTGACAGGGTATAGCATTAAAAGAGTGCCTAAGAATAACAATTGTGCTGAAAGTAGCAGGAGAATTCTGAAATAACATGAGCTAAACTTTCTTAGCAAAAATAAGCTTTTTCAACACCTCCTGGCACTTTACAGTGTTCCAATTAACTTGCAACAAAAGAAAAGAATATCGTTGGTAAAAAAAAAAAAAAAAAAGAGTTAAACTAAAATTAGAGAACATTCTAAGATGCACCCATGATACACAATTTAAAGTGGAAGAAAATCTAATAATTAAAATGCAGTTATCTGGATCCTCAAGAAAAGCTGTGTGATTGTTTCAGGAAGCGTTCTGCTTGTATATAGCACACCCACATCTTTTAAGCAGTGCCTTGTAATCCTGCGTTAAATGTTTCTGTAAAGCTATGTCAGACTGAATGCCATTGGAAATGCTGGTAGTACTTTTGAGTGGCTAAATCCTAAGTAAAGTAATGAGATCAATAGCCATACTCCCTCTACTTATTAATCATAGGAAAAGTTAGCCTGAAATATAACGTACAAAGTTAAAAATTATGCATATAATAAATTACAGGAGGCTTAAACAAAGCTATTTCTCTTGCTCTTTAAAAGACCTGAAAATGTGTCCAGTGCCTCTCTCCGTGTGTGGCCTCCAAATACAGAAACAAGCTTGCACTGTTTTATTTCAGTTTTGCTTCATTTCTCCCGAAACAATCTCTCATTGCTAGTCTACCAGCCATCTCCCCATCCCCCTTTTCTTAAAAAATGAAAAAAAAAAAGAACCACAATAAAGTACAAAAATTAACTGTTTAGGACCAATTCATAAAAGTGAATCACTAAGCAAATCAGTGATGCTTTTTCTTTGCAAGAACCATTTAAAAATTACACTCATTCCTGTAGCTGACATCTTTCACATGAATGGGGGAAGCTGTACATTCTAAATTATCTTGGAATGTAGGATGATATAGCACTACATTATGCACAAACGAATAAAGAGAGAAAGAAAGAGAGAGACATCAGTTTTTTATTGCTTGAAAACCAGAAGCAGGTCTAATCCTGCAGCTTATCTATAAGGATTGCATTTACAATCCATACAGTTAATTAGGCAATCTGAAATGTGAAACTGCATTTTTCATGGCTTATAAAAATGTGTTTGTTTGTTTGTTTTTTTAAGAAAAGTCTTTTCATTAGAAATTTGGAAAGTAATTCTCACAAACCTTTGAACAGTTGTTATACTATGCTAGCTCAGCATTCCTGTGACATGATGGGGATTGCTCTTTCCTGTTACATAAGTGACAGGTAAAGTAGCTTGTTTTCTGTAACACTTCGTATGCATACTTCTTAATAATATAAACTTTATTAATGGAGGAAAAGAAGGACTAAAATAAGTCATAATACAAGGTCAGGAGTTTCTGGTTTTGTCTACTTAATAAATGTTCATGGTTAGTGATAAAAAATATTCTGAAAATTAACAATTACTTTTGCAACTGTTAATAATTTAAAAGTTTTCCCAGTCCAGCATCACATGAATATCATTATACATATATTCTGGTAGTTTTATGTGCATTTGTTTAAACCATTCCAGAACAATTTGATCAAACATAAGTAAGATAAACATGTAGCAGGTAGGATGTAATACTAGAGCAACTGCAATGAAATCTGACATCACCTCACACAACATCTATTTAGGGATTTTCTTTTACTATTTTCTGAAAGTAAACATTACCTTCTGCCCTATATATGTATAGAAAGTGTAAAAAAAGTGTAAACCTGGACAGATTCTGAGATGGTTTGGAGACTGACTGACATGTTATTTGATGTCAAAATTCATTCATCTAACTTACAAAAGAGTCAAACAGACTTGCCCTTAATCATTTTAGAAATATTACTTAGGCCTAAATATTTACAAATACTGAGAGGCACATAACAGGAAACAGCATGTATATATACAGTGCTGCACTTAAATGACTTCACTACCAGTGTACTAAACATATGAGATAGGAGATGATTCTTCAGTTCTCCTCAATAAATGAAGTTTTATGAAGGAGGATGACAGGCAAAAATGGAAAAAGAAGTAAGCCAAATGCATTGAGTGAAGTGCATGACAGTGGGCTTACAACATGGATTTTTTTGATCAGTTTTTTATTGAGCTTGCAGATGTTTTACACTAACCAAATACCACAAACCACAAGATGACTGAGGAAATCCATGAACTGAATTATAAAGGTTGCAACAAAAATATTCCTTACTCTCTTTAAATATGGAATATCTCTTCTAGAACAAGTCAACTCCTGTTCCACTCAGTCCTGAATTTCAGAACATTATCTCATCCCTAAAAACTTATAAACGTTGTATTGCTAGCACAAATCTTTCACTTGTTGAAAAAAAGTAATAGAAATCTGTTGATGGTGAAAGCAGCCATACCTCAGACAACAATTAGTGTTCAGTACCTGTGAGTTACAGGTATTAAACAACATTAAGAGAAGTCTAAAGTACATTTTAAAGGAAAAATGCAGTAAAAATTGGGAATCACGCATCATTTGCTTTGTCACTATAATAAAACAGTTCAGAATATTAAGAACATTTTTTTCTTTTGAACTAGGTACAATCATCCAGCTCTGTATGGAGTAGCTAACTAAGAAGAGTATAAATTCCTTCAGTCTCACTTGTGACTACACAATGCTCTTTACATTTCACACAGCTGATTCTTATGCTGAATTTGTCCGTTTCAAAGGACGAAAAAGTGACTTTTTCAGCACCGTAATAGGAATGCAAACATTTTGTTCAAGTTTCCATATAAACAACTGAGCCATCAACTTCCCAGTCCAAAGCAATCCAAGATCAACCACAAAAACACTCAGCTAAAGAGCAAAATGTACAATTCTGGCAGACAAATTATTCACTATTATTATTACTAAGAAATAAACAGTAATTAACCCTAAACTATGTAAAGATTCTTTTGAGCTACCACTTCAAAGATGTTATTTCTCTGAAATGTTCCTGAAACATGTTACTTACTGGCACAAGAAGTGTATAATGGATGCAGAATCCAGGTTGAGAAGGAAAATATTCATCAGACACAAATCTTATTCTGATCTGGTTTCCTTTGGAGATCTGTCTGCTTGGCACACTACTGGAACCACACCAGCGCCCCAAAACAGTGCCATCACTAGGTTCTTCAACTTCTACAAAGTCATACCTGAACAGAAAAGAAAATTTCATGTTTATTTACTGAAAAATTTCCACAAACATCCTATTTTAATCCATGAACTGAATTTTTAATTATATTTTTATTATTTTTAAATGCTAAAAGTATACTACCAAAGTAGTATTTAAAAAAATACTCTTTTAAAAAAAGTCTCCAACATGCTACTGGCTTAAAAACACTAAAAAATCACACAGTGAGGTTAAAGAAATAAGAACAGAGTTAATGCTTTGAATAGGCCACGAGTATGATTTAGTCTGTTCCTTTTATGGGGAACAATTACAATATGCAGGATGGGGCAGAAAGAAGTCAGATAAAAAAACTGAAATTACTTATGTGTGGCACAGTAATATTATTGGAAACATACTGCGTGTTGCCAGTGAAAGTTCAGAGGCTTTTGGTAATGAAATCTTGCCCCCTTGTAATACCAACGATGAGTAAGCTCTGGAAGGTTAAGGTGGTTTAGGAAAACTTGGAAGCACATTTGGAGCTTATGCATATCCCAGTGAGACACTTGTTAAACAAAAACATAAATGCACCATGTGTCAGAAAGAACCTGATATGTCGGTAATACTGACAGGAGATATATGAGTTGGGAGCTTTGAAAGAACAGAACACAAAAGGTTTGATTTAGTTTCATTGGTTTTTAACGTGTGGTCTGGGTATCCGTGGGGATCTGTGAACAACTTCAAATAGGTCCATGAAAGGTAACTAAGAAAACTCCTGTCAGTTGTCACCCATAAGCTTTAATATACTACACAAAGGTCCTTGCTTCCACTGGAGAATGTTTAGGGGGTTCTCAAGTCATAAAAACATTGAAAACCACTGCTCTAGAAGGCATGTCTGGTTTTAATATTTTAACCTGTTTCATGTCAGTTCCCCGGCTGCCTACTGACAGAATAAACAGTAGGAATTTCTGTCGCTTTTCCCCTGCTGCAGAGCTTGAAAACATGTGAGCAGTAATGCTCCTGGGCGCAGAAAGGTAGGAGTGCAAACCTTGAGCCCCAGCTGGCTTTGGGAAGCTTACTGCTGCCCCAGCCGCTGCTCTGCTACATGACCGCAGCACCTCTGTTCTCTTAAGCCCAGCCTGAACACACCTCTGGGAAAGTTTCAACATTTTGGATAGCGTTCTGCTCTCTTACATCTCTAAGTTGTAAACTAAATGTATTTCTCATAGAAATCTAAGTTGGTAAATATTATTGAATCCTTTTCAAGGGTACAGACAGTCCCACTAGCTCTGATGACAGCAAATAACCATATTTTAAAAAGGAAAACTCACTCTCACTCTGCCAAGAAAAATTTAATGCGAAAATTATTACCTCAAACATTTTCTACTGAAGTTTTTTTCTCTCTCTCTTTTTTTTTTTTTTTTTTTTTTTTTTTTTTTTTCAGCAAATCTAATCTTTATAATGACTCCCAGTTCCCTAGTTAGACAGCAGGTAATAAATTCTGGTGTTACATGTTTGTGCAAGACTGACTTGCACATTTATTATCTCCATTTAAAGGACCAGTATTTTTTCCACTTAATTAGGAATGAATGCAATGAATATGCTCATTAACTGTGTTCAAAATGCATTACTGCCACATCCCACAGCTTTAAATCTTTGTTGAACTTATGATACTAATTGCTTCATCACCATATTTTTTCCAGCAAAACACTAATTCCTTTAACTGATTCAAAACTGTTTTAACTTTGTGATCAGGTTTACAACATATTACAAAGACAATGTGTACATTAATTGCAGTAAGACTTTGAAGCTCACCATATTTACTAAATTGATTTTGAGAACTGAGTTTTATCATATGAGTGCTGCTCAAAAAGCATTGCTCTTATTTTATTCTGCTGGCTCACAACATCAGAGGAGGGTGTTGGTGGTACAGCAGGAGAGGCTGTATTCCATCAATATTCCATTATATGTTGGTGCCGTGTGACAGATGGCAGCAGAGGGGCAGTCTGAGAGAATGGTGACTGATATGGAAATGTGTATGAAGCAAAGGTGTGGCACTAAATTGCTCCATGTGAATAAAATGGCACCCACTGATATTTACAACACTTGCTGAATATAGATGTGCAAACAGGGAGGTGGGGTGTGTGGTGTGCTTCGACGATAATTGGATTACAAAATTTCCAATTTCCATTTTTTATGTCTCCAGCTAGATAATTATCTATCTATTTCTCTGATTTGTAAAGAGTCAATAATTTAATCATTATTTTAACAACTTCATATGTTCGTAGGGGGTCAAATATAGTACAGGCATTAGTGCTTCTACCATAACTTACACAGCACTTTCTATTGCATCTTTGTTCTCACTGTACCCCTGCAGTAAAAGTGAAACAAATTTCACATCAGCCAAAAAAAAGCCCCTCACACATTTCCTGGGCATGTTGACTGAAGACAGAACTTGCTGCAAAACACAGCAAAACAAACTGGTTAAGATGCTTTACCCCTCCACTGCACAATTCTGAGGCTTCTTCTCACAGGGCTGAAAACTGACTGGGACAGTATCACAGCCACCTAGTTTCCCAGCAAGGGAAGCTTTTCCATGAAAAGCAAGAAAACTTGGATCAATAACCAAAAATTGAGAAACAGAAACTTTTATCTATCCGCAATGAAGTTAAAAAAGAAAAAGGTTAAAATGCTCATTTAACCAAATAATCCTTTTTGTGCAGTGTACAAACAGAAAACACAATCCTGTGTGGCACAATGACTAAAGAAATGCTCATACATATCTGCATTCTGTACTTTATTCAAATATTACGAGACGTTCTGACTAATAGGTAGTCTCATTTCTTATCGAGGGACAAAAGTTGTATTTGCCTTTAGTCAACGATTCCCATTGAGCCTTCCCATATATAACCTGCAGAATATGTATGTGCCCAGGACTCTGAATTGAAATAACAAAATGACCAAGGGCAATTTATTTGAAAAGGACAAAGAGGTAATGTAAGGGACTCAGAACTTCAATACTTTTCAAACCAGGAATCGTATTCTCTAAGGGAATGTGTTTTCCTCTCCTTTCTCATTTTTTTTTCCTGTGGTTTACACCATTTTCTAAATATTTTCTAACAGGGTGTTTACCTTGGCTTACAGTTTTGTGAAGCCTTGTGGCTTCCCTCTGCCTTCAGAATCCCACAGATGTATCAATGAATGTAAGGAGCAAAAATCCACATGGTAAAATATTTTGTCATATTGGTGACACTGGATCTTTGCATTTGATATTGATGCATGCTGGACAAAAAGCTAGCACACTCACCATGAGAAAAGTGAAATGCATTCTTCCTTCCCTCCTTTGATGAGCATTTACTACATTTTCTTTTTTCCACTAAGTGACATGAAGTTGACAGCAACCCCTGACATCTTTTCCCTGTGGGATGCTGCAGTATTTCTATTCCATTTTCTTGAAAAGCATTAGGAATCTCAAGGTTTCCCCTATGCTGGGACAGCACTTAAAAATACCTACCTCAGACTTGGACCTAAAGCATCAAAGGTCCTCTGCCAGTTCACTAGACAAAATGTTACTGAATCGAATGTTGATGTTTTGTATTTGGGCAGCTTCATTTTGTAAACAATAGAAGTTACTAAGAACTGTCATAGAATCATCATAGAATCACAAGGTTGGAAAAGACCCACAAGATCATCCAATTACCATTCACCAATTACCAATAGTTCTCACTAAACCACGTCTCTCAACACAACATCCAAACAACGTCATCCTGAAAATATCATTATGGTCTTTTTACTAAACAAAATTTCAAAAGGAAAGTTTTCTCTCCATCTTCAGCCAATCTTTAAAATCATTTTCATTTTTACTTCTGAAATATTTAAAGTTCCCATGGAATAAAACGTTAGTTTCCATCATTCAAGATAAACTATATTGTTCTACACACAGAAGTGTTAAGGTATGGGCAATACCTCAAGTACTCTTCATCTCTTAGATCACTTAAATCGCAGCTGCAATTAATCACGTTGCTCTTTGTGAAATAAATACCATATTTAGAAAGGAAAGAGAGGCCAAGCATTTAGCTTGAAGACGTTTTCTTTCAAAGTTTGTGTTCCTCACTTGTAACAAATTTTGGAAGCCTTCCTCTATCAACAGAAATCTCCAGCAACAGTTCAATGAGAAAATTCACATTTATTTGGGTGGAAAAGGGAATACTGGAGCACAAAAGAGACACTCAAATCCATGGCATCTGATGGCAGAACCAATCTTTTTAAGTAGCCTTGTTATTGCCCATAGGCCAAGGCATTCTGCAGCCTCGAGCAAAAATCACAGGATGAGACATGGAGAATGCAAAGTTCACAATGAAGAATAGAGAGAAAATTGAAGGATCTCAAGAAGAAAAAGAGCATAGAAGGTCAGTGACAGTCTGAGTCAGAGAAATAAAAGTGGATTTCAGGCAAAGTACAAACCTCCTACTGCAGCAATACAGTTGTAGAAAGAAGAGCACACACTGCACCTCTGATTCAACAGGAGGATAATTTTTTTTTGTCACCTGTAATGCCGCTCCTATGAAGACTAAAGGAAATCTTCCTCTGAAGCAGAGGAATTTTGTGTGAAATTAAAATCAAAATGCTAAAAGAAATCAAATAGTAGGTAATAATCAAATTGCAGGTACATGCACACTATTTTTCAAGTTGTGTTAAATGAAATCTTAGTTTTGGTAACTTTTTCTCCTCTAGAGTTGCCAAGCAGTACAACTGTAACAGAAGTTTGCAAGCTTCAGAATAGCTATTTAATTCCTTTAGCTTTCAAATGCATTCATCTATCTCATAATATTTAGTATTTATTGCCAGTAAACTATATCCACCTGCACTGGAAAAAAGTGGCCCATCAGTAAAGCCCACCACTTACAAGTAGATAAAATGCTCCTGAAATCACAGAGTTTGAACACTGCACATCCATACAACTTTGCTGTTAGTAACTCAACCTGCCACCAGAGGTAAGGAAAAAAAAACCCTCTGATGATATAGAAAGTAGAGTTTGCTGGAAAAAAGGAAGGGAAAGGGGACCTTGGTTGAAGTCTTGACCCTGTGGGCAGAACCAACAAACATTCAACAGTGAGATGCTTTTAAACTAAAAGAGGGAAGATTTCAATTAGATGTTAGGAAGAAATTCTTTACTCAGACTGTGGTGAGGAACTGAACAGGTTGTCCAGAGAAACCATGGAGATGGAGATGGCTGCATATGTTCAAGACCAGACTGGATGGGCCCGAGCCAACCTGATCTAGTGGGAAGTGTCCTTGCCCACCTCAAGGACCTTCCAGTCCAAGCCATACCATGATACATTCTATGACTCTATAAATCTTAAATAAAACTAAATTAATTTGACATGAACAGAAACTTTTGACTGGAGGCTACTTCGAATGTCAGTAAAGACAAAGTATTAGAAGAAACCTCCTTTTCAAAGACTACCAGACAGAAAATTTAAAATATTTTATATATTCCCTCTTGATAATGCCTTTAAAAAAGGAAGTCTGCAAAAAAATCAAAGGCACCTGGAGTCAATTGTTTCCAGTTGCTGAGGTGCATGGCGCTGGCAGTTTCCCCAAGCATCTTTGGGAAAACTTATCAGAGCCATCAAAGAAGACAGCAGATGAGCCAACAGTTAAGGAATGAGTAGTTCCACTTAGCAGCTTATGATTTCTGTTATGCTTGATGTTTTAAAGTAAAAAGAGACAGTGTTGAAACAGGAACAATTTGAGGCAAAATGAATTTCCATAGCTGTAACTGTATCTGCTGATCCTACACATACTGTGTTTTAACAGTCACTGTTAAGGAATAGCATACCCAGAAATAACTGATATAAATAAAGTGATGAGGTCAGTTTTTCATACTCAGAAAATGATGCTTAATTATACACAGACACCATGTCCAGCAATAAACTTCACTTTTGGCCAATACAGCAAATGAGTATATTATATAAAACAACAACTATCTTTCCATGTCTACATTTTTCATGAAATAAAGATACTCAGAGTATAAACAGAGACCATTTCTAACTTCCATTCCCCAAATATGGATTGTAGTTTCTGTGCCAACTTACACTGAATACATCTATTTTAGAATATGCAGTGCTGTGCATTAGGAGCTGCCTTATGGAAACACATATTCATTCACAAATGTTATATGGTTGCCATGGCTCTCTCTATTTCATCTTTCCTCATACTGGTTAATAACACCCTGAGACTTCTAACAGAACTGAACAATTCCTTCTGTATTTCTATCTTGCAATTTAGGATACATTAAAAAATAAATAAATAAATAAATAAAAAAGAAAGAAAGAAAAAAAAAAAAAAGTTTAATCCTTAGACTGTAGTTTCTTTCCCCCCCACTCACTGTAAGCCACTTTGATAATGACTGTACAACACTGCATGTGAAAGGAAAAAATGAGGCACTTTAAACCCCAAAATGCTACTCTTCAAACAGCCAACCACTTTACAGGTAAAGGAAAAGATTCAGTATGGTTGTCTGATTTGGAGGAAATACCTGTTGTGTAACTGTACTCATGCCTAGCAGAAAACATATTTCCATTTTCTATGGACCTGCTGAAAACCTGAGGGACCAGCTGAGGCAGCTACATCTCATGTAGTAGCTTAGCTTTTGTCTCTTGGAAACAAAGCAATACATTAAAGAAAAAAAGATAATTCATCCCTCATTTCAGTGATAATTCATAAGCGAAGTACTGCTGAACACACATCCTTTCCCTCACAAGCAGTGCACTGGCACACAAACACAATGTGGAAATAAATCATGGTTATTGGCATTTATGTGCACTGGTGAACACCCAAGTATCTCCAGCTTAAGCATGTGGATACTGCAGACCATGAAGATAACTTCTGCCTCACGGGGGAGTAGGGGCATTAACTTTTTCACAAGAATGGGAAATAGCAAACTAGATGCAGTGGCATATCCTCTACAGGCTCTAAGCCAAAATAATCCTATATTCAGATAGCAACCTGATAATTATTTAAGTTTACGTTAAATTTGTCATACGAATAAAATGTGTAAATAAGTGTTTTCAGGAATACAGCAACCGCAGAACACAGATCTAGATAGCCTGTGCCATTAACCTAATTTACACAAGTATAGTTTCTAATGAGACCTTTTTCTGAATCACTTGAATAACAATCTTAGGATACAGAAAGATATACTATGATCATGCAGATAAAAAAGTGGAGGTATGTAGGGAAAAAGACCGCTTTGTTAACATTGATTGTTAGCTTTCAGAAGTATTTCTGATGTCACCTATACTCACACTGTTTACCATAGTCAGTGCACCTCCTTCAGCTTCTCTGAATCCATAACTATGTTTTTATGGCTGTTTTCTAAGTAACATTTTAAATATTTAGCCTAGTATCCCAAATGGTAGTTTTTCCTGTAGGCACAATCTTTCATATTTTGAAAAGTGGCAATGGATTGAGTCAATGATGTGAAAACTACTGGTTAAGCAACTTCTCAGTGATTTCCACAAGTAAATTTTAGAACACAGCAACAACATTCCCAAGGGGTATTTTAAGCACATGAAGACTCTTGCAGAGCAGTGCAGGCAGCACCCCTCCCCTTATGCAGCATCATGCACCTGGTCAAGTCTCTCCTCTTCATTCTTCCTCCTTCTTGCCTCCTCAGTGGAGAGTGGGGCTCTACCCAGGCTTATTTAAATGAAAACACTTCTTTCTTTTGTTTAGTGATACAACTACATATGGTTTCTTTCTTCAGTAGCACACAGAATTTACCAAGCCAGCACAGCCCATTTATCACCAAATCCAATATCCTGCTGCAGGACAGGCTAATAACTGCTACTTGAACAGAAAGTGAAAAATCCCTGTAATGTAACCGAGGAACTGGAAAACAGCGCATGAGGCAGAAAAATGTGTTCCCAACCCTAGCAGGAGATCAGTTTACACCTAAGGCATGCAAGGAGTTTCCTCTCACTTCAGTTTACCTAGTTATAAATTAATGGACATAAAATTATGCAGACCTATTTTTAATCCAGACACAGCATACCAATCAGAGGCCAGCATGAAATAGAACTTCCTAATAATTGCCGCTTGCTTGTTTTATTGTCAGAAAGAGAAAAATATCTATTTATTTTACATTATTATCACCCTGAGATACTCACATGTGACCATCTATCCTTTTACAGGATAAGTAATCCTGCTTTTTGCAGTTTCACTTCCAAGTGCATCTTCCCAGATATTCCGATAATCCAAAAATCAGACCACAAGATCGAAAGCATTGTTCAGATGCTTCCTGAACTCTGGCAGCCTGGGAATATGGCCACTGCCTATCAGCAGCCATGAGGTCTCCCGTCAGCCTGCCTCTCCTCTGAACAAACCAAGTGACTCAGCTGCTCCTCATGCATCTCACCCTCAAGATCCTTCACCATCTTCATGGCTCTAAGCAGGGGAAAGCTACTAGTAAACCTGACAGCAAGCCTCCTGACTTAACTGTACTTAGCTCTTCAGTATTCAGAAAAAACATCAGGGAGGGAGTGCATGCTGTGTGTAAATGAACACTAAGAGACTATACACAGAAACTTCAGGTTCCACTGATGGGTCTGCCTTTAGTGCTGGCATTTCTCTAGACATCAGGTACATTAGAGACACATGCTGACAAGTGCAGTGGCTGCATGGCGAGCCTACACGCCTCAGCTCAGGTGGCCATAGCTCACAGCAGGCACTGTTGTCCTGTCCCAGTCCTCATTTACTCCTACATTTTAATAAGCAGTGGGGAAGAAGCAGAGAACTCCATTAGCAGTAGCTGTTCCCAGATCATCCCAGAGACAAGAAATACCTAGCAGTGCCACACTCATTTTCAGAGGAAATTACTTTATGCCACTGCAAACAGCCAACTATGGTAACATGAAACAATTTTAGAAGCAATAAGCTAGGATTAGGATTATTTACAAAAATATTTTGATACTACAGACACAGTTTACTTCATTCAAACAGCTTGCCTGAGATTGAGAGAACCAAGAAGGAATATTATGGAACTTAAAATGTTTTCTAAATCAACGAGTGATAGTCTCTGGTGTGAATAAAGAGTAAGGGATTATGACAACTACCCACTCAGCAGCAATCATTCTCCTAGGACTCATCAGAGCTGTGAAAATTGATTTTAAATTACTCACAAAATAGGATCTATTATAGCATCCACTGGTAATAGCAGATATTAAAAATGAATGCTGGATTTACTTTAAAGGAGGAAAAATGTTGGTAAGCAAGAATGCCACGACAGTCCCTAAGTTTGTGTAGCATGTGCTCCTCATCACGCTGTGCAGGCTGTGTTATCCTCCATTCAGACCATGGAAGCACCTTGTTCCATTTTCCTTTCTTGTGCTGAACTTTGATTTGTTTACAATTTTGCAGCTATAAACCATTATACGGAACTGAGTTTAGTCTTTTTAAAAGCTTAAGAAAAGTGTTAAAGAGTAGTCTTGGCAACAACTGTACTACTGAAGTTTTATCTTCTTTTACTGCAATATCTGCTTTGTCACATTTACAAACTTATTATCGTATAAATAGTATTAAACAACTTTTAATATGCAGTAGAGAACCTAAAATGAATGCTTATATTTAGAAGTCAAATTCAGAATACAAAATTGGGTAATATTTTTGTCTTCTGCCATGAAGTTAATCATGACCCTTTCTTTTTCACAAATCCATCTACTCTGAGCATACACTGGCAATTGTACCACAGAGTTTAATCACAGCAGGAGCTTAGAAGAGGTTTAACCCAGCCTTTCACAGTCTAGAGCTTCTACTGACTGCAGCCTCTCCTGGACACAGGACGTGCCTCTGCCAGCACTAACAGCTGACAGCAGTTAAAGAGCAGGATAGGACCAGCTCAAGGATGAGTTACTGTACAAATCGTCATTTGGGAATCAAAGAGATGAATTTTCTGAAATCATGGAATACTCAAAAGAAACATCTTTCTAAAGTAAATAAATAAATAGAAGGAACACCATAGTTGTACAGTTCGGAACAGAGATAAATTTTCCTGGTATTTAATTTCAGAAGTGAGCCTAAACCAGACTGATGGAAAAAGATACAGTTACTGATGGAGAAAAATGCTCTGTTCTTCTTCAAAACATAAAAGCATAGAATCATAGAATAGTTCGTGTTGGAAGGGCTCTTTAAGATCACCTAGTTCCAGCCCTCTGCTAAAGGCAGGGACACCTCCCTCTAGACCAGGTGGCTCACAGCTCTATCCAGCCTGGCCTGAAAGAAAGGAAGGTCCATGTGCTCCATTTGGTCTTAAAGTACATGAAAAGTTCCCTGTAGAAAATCATGTAACAAAATGTTTGGCCTTTATATTCTGCTTACCATAACTCACTACCAGATAGCATGCATTTGACATAATTTATGTCAAAGAAACATCTATGCAAATATTTTCCTTCTTCATAGACAATGAATACAGACAGCGTCTTTACGTTTCTTCTTAATATACTTGTTTCAGCCTTGTCAAACTGAGCTGAAACTTCAAGATTTTTAATTCTTGTCAACACTTTGCTAATTATACATTCATTACGAACATAGGACTGTTTAAGCAGTTTGGATATGGTTTCCTGGAGCCTAAGAACTTTATAAGAACCTGAATGGAAGGGAACAGCTTGGGCACAGTTCAATCAAAAGATCTGAAGTGAAGGAGAATAGCATACAGAAACATTAGGGAAAAGAGAGGTGATTTGTTAGTGCCTGTGGCTCTGTATCTTAAAGCATCATCCTGCTTTACAGGACCCCTGCAGGAAGAACGTTCCTGGAATTAAGACTTAAATATTTAATTTCATGTGAGGACAGTCAAAAACAGTCACTGTACTACTCACAGATTTTATCCCATGTTACCACTGACAGCCATCTTCAGCTTTACTCATTTTTTACAGGTAAGAGTTCTACATATTGCACATTAACTAGACAAGTTTTAGAGATTCACTCAAAACTGTGCAGACAAATGCTTCACTTACATAACTGCAACAACAGATTCACATATGCAGCTGCTAAAAGCTTCACATAAAAACAAAGGAAAGCCTATAGAACAGACTACAGTTCATACTTTACATCACCAGAGGACTGAAGAGACATGTGAATGAACATAGCCTTCCTAAAATGAAGATGAGTGTCAAGTGCCATAGAGTATTCAACATTCATTCAGTTCCACATTCCACTTGTGTATTTTCATCCTTATAATCTCATCTATAATAATTGCACTTTGGATTTGTAGCACATTTCTTTGTTTTAATATATATAATAAAATTCAAACAGATTGAAATCATCTGATAATGAGAACAAACAGCTGCCACCACCACCAAAATGAACAACTACAGTCATTCTGTGCACAGCAAGAGAGTGAGTTTGGCACACTTCACTATTATAGGAAAGACTTGTTATTTAATGCTGCAGTGTATGACCAACTCAAAACATCAGACTGCTTATTAATGGCAACTGTAACACATGTTCTTCAAGGAAGAAAGCTAAGTCTGTATCTTCATGATTGGAGGAGTTTATCATAAAACTTTTGTTATTGAATATTCTCAAAGACAGAAAGCAACCATTTCAGACAGCAAGCAACAATTGAGCAACAGTTATTCTGAAATGAATGCATGGATTGAATTTCATATGTAAAATGGACTTTGCGTACACTTTAGATAGGACACGGGTTCTCACAATTTTATTCACAGAGAGGATCCAGTGCAGGTGAAGTAGAATTACTGTTAATAAATCACTAGCTACATGTTAAATAGTGCAGAAATGAACTACAGAAATGTAAAGCTATTGCAATTGTAAAGCCAGGGCAAGAGACACCTGGAGAAATATGGGGGGAAAAATATATCAGATGTTTCTTCTAAAAACAAGCAAAAAAACCCAAAAAAACATCCTCATAGTTAAAAAGTTAAAATTTTTCAAATGGAAAAAAGTCAACAACTATTCTTTACCCTGGATGAGTATTTTAAATTAATTAATTAAAATTAATTAAAATTATGGAAGTTATTATGCTTCCAGGTGAGACTGGGTCCTGATGGCATAAACATAGAATTTGCTGTAATATAAGTAATTTGTTAGTACATTTTCTGAGTTGAACTGCAAGTAAAAATGGAACGGAGAATAGCTGTGCAGGATAACGAGATTCAGATTCAGGAAACTATTTAAAAGAGAGGCTAAACTGGTACCTTCAGTACTAGTTAAAATCCTTCTGGACAAGAAGTGAAGTGTCAGAACTGACTATGGAGAAATCCAAATATGGCCAAGCCAGCCAGATGTTGGCTTCTAGTCACAGATGCAGACAAATTGATTCATGGAATACAACATCTCTCCTATGAGGACAGGCTGAGAGAGCCTGGGCTGTTCAGCCTGGCAAACAGAAAGCTGTGAGGTGACCTGATTGCAGCCTGTCAGTATCCAAAGGGGAGCTACAGGAAAGAAGGGAATACACTCCTTTGCAGGGTCTGCAGTGAGAGAAAAAGGGGAAACAGTTTCAAGCTCAAAGAGGGGAGATTTAGGTTAGATATAAGGAAAAAAAGTAATTTACAGTGAGGATGGGGAGGCACTGGAATAGGTTGCTTAGTGATATGGTTGATGCCCTGTCTCTGGAGACTTTCAAAGCCAGGCTGGATCAGGCCCTGGGCAGCCTGATGGAGCTGTGGTATCTCTGTTCATCACAGGAGTGTTGGACTAGATGGCCTTCAGAGGTTCCTTCCAACTCTAAGGTTTCTATGATTCTATATTTTATTCTGTTCTTTGTCATATAAACTTGGTCTTGAGAAACTATTGATTACTTTTTCAACAACAATATAGATTTGTGACCTTCAAGATGGCAGAAACAGAGCAGAGTCATAAATAGAATGGAGGCAACAAAAACCCTCAGCTTTTTTACAGAAGGTAGAAAGAAGATGAAATGATTTTAGTAAGAACAAGATCTAAGAAAGACGACATTACCTATAAGGAGATTATTCTGATAACTCAGTTATTTAACTGGCCTGTGTAGAATTGCTTTATGCAGTTAAACTCTGCACTTTTATTTCCTTAACTTGTCACTATTTGTACTCACTTAATATAAAAAAAAGAGGGTTGTATCTTCGAAGTTAAAAAGACTAGTGTGTCCTCAAAAAGTGCACATATCAGGATTTGCAAACATCCAGCTGCCTGGTATACATGCACAAATCTGAGCATGATAAGATTATGAGTGGGTGAAGATTATGAGTGACTTAATACTGCTTTTTAATTTGACTAGTGCTTTTGTATTAATCACCTTGTTTACTTAAAATAAATGCACTCCCACTAAAATACTATTCAAGTTATAAGATTAAAAAATATTTTAACTTATCTTACTTTTTTCTTTGCAAGTGGACGAATGAGTCACCCTACCTGGATTTTCTTTCACTTCACTTCACTCTGCCACATGCAAAGAAAAGAAAAAGCAAGCTAAGTTTTCATTTAAAAGGGGAGTGCACTCATCTGAGCAAACATATGCTTTATTATATTTGACATGGCCTTGACAATTGCTCTCTTCAGAATTACGAAGAAGATATCTGCCCATCTGTTACAAGCCATGTCTCCCAAAATAAGAATAAGCTCAAAAGTAACATCTAAGAAACGCAAATTTGTAAAAAATAATAATAATAACAATAGATACGAGATATGCAAACAAATGAAGATTAATTAATTAGAAAAACTGAAAGCAAGTAGCAAACATACAGAGTAGTAAAAAAAAAATAAAATCTAAAACAGTGGGAAAAAAAATAAAGCAAAAAAAAACCTACTTGGAAAGGAAAAACTGGTGTGAAATATCTCCCCAGGAACACATCAAAGCAGGATATGACATTCAAATGATATTTCAAGCATGAAATGCTTTCCTAGCACTGCAAAAGAAAATCAGTAGCTAATACATTAGAGATGTGCTTTTATAAATATATTGACATGCAGGTGAAACATTTTTGCAAAACCTGAGCAATACTCTTGTTCCATCCCCCACATCTTTTTTAAGATATTTTGTAAGTTAAAGCAAAAGTAACTTACTTGCAAATGTCATCTTCTGGGTCCTCAAGCCCAAATCTTTCATCAAAGGTAAGCTGTATCCATACATTTTCATCTACTGCTACTAATCTCCACACTAGCACAGTATTGCGCGGGTATGTGTGTGGGAACTTGGGGCTGTGAATACTTCCATTAGAAGTCACAGTTATTATCTTCTCATGCTGAGGATCCTGCACTCCTGTAGTAAAGAGAGAAAACAGACATATCAATACTATATTTCCTCCTATATTTCCCTCTTCCTAAAGTGTACAACATGCACAAAAAAAGTCCCTTTGTTCTGTTTGCTTTTTAATTCATTTTGTCAGGAAAACCTATTCAGTAAAAACAGACTATAAGATAAAGTTTGCTTTGCAACAACAACAACAACAAACAAAATTAATTAAACCCAAGCTCCGACTGTTAGTCAGAAAACAACACAAGTTCAAGTGGAGGTAAGAGAAATGTGACTGTATGGTTCCTTCAACTCCAACGCATAAATGCAAGACTGGAGCCCTCACAGAAGTCCAGCAGCCAAATCATGCAGGCTGCTGATGGCTCCAGTTCTTTGTTACTGGGAAGTGCAGAGAAATCACCCAAAGATTCAAGGGCAGGCCTGCTCACACCACACACCTACCACACAAGAGGGCTGATATAAATTTGCATCTCATTAGAAGAGACTACTACATTTACTGGGTCCAGTGATAAGGATTTTGATGGCTGCAACCATGCTGAGGGATGTACTGGCACAACATTAGCCTGACACAGGAGCATGTCAGGGATAAGCTATTTGGAAGTTTACAAGCACATGAAATTAGACATTTACTGACAATTTCCGACAGAGGGCATCCCTCAGAATTCTTCAGCTTTGTTAGACTACAAAATACATGTAAAAATAAATGTTTTATGTGGCAGTAAATGAACTCAGAATACACTGACTACATTTGATTTTAAAGCACACAGAACCACTGAAACAGTTTCTTTGGTGATGAATTCTCAAGTGTGAGGAGTTGCCAAAAGTAAAGGACTCCTTTGGTGATCGGCCACCGTGACTGTCAGGGACACAACTCTCTTCACAATAACTCAAACAACCTCACTGCCAAGTGCCCAGCATTCCCAGGAATTCATATTCAGCAGCTGGAATCAGTCTGTATGGAAGACTTAGCTGCAAACAGGAGGCACCGATCTAATTTGAATACTTTTCAACATCATGACAGAAAATGACGAGATCTCTAAATGACAAAATTTAATTCCATAAGCACATCAAAGGAAAAAAAATCTTTATGCTATAGCACAAGACTTCTACTGTCTTTGACCTTTTCTAAAAATCTGTATATAGTCAAGTTTGACACTGCAGTCAGTAAACCATAGAAATCCTCAGATACCTAATTAATAACCTTAGTAACTAAATACATGTATAGTTTTGTACTGGGGAGTAATTCACTTTATTTTCTTTTTGGCAATTAGTTTTGTCAGTTAGTTACTTCGTTTTTGTTTGTTATATAAACAGCATGGTGATGAAAATACACTTGAAACTATGTAAAAAGTCTGTGCTTCAGTCTACAACGAAAACATGCACTGTAATCATACCTTATTATAGCAACATGTAAAGGCTGACAGCTAAATGAATGTACTGCAAGAAAAGAAAGCTATACAAACAGCATTGCAATTTTAAAGGAATTAATCTATACTTAACTGTAATTTAAAGTCTGACAGATTTTTGCCTTCTATTCTGATGGACCCATGCCTTCTACTTGTGGTATGAAAATGGAATTTTTTCCTTTACATGAATTGCTGCTTACATAAACCTGAAGGAGCATGGTTTTGCCAGTATTCACACACAGTTACAGAGAACTGACAGCCTTGCAGACACATAAGGGAGAACAGCAAGCAGTAATAAGAAGAAAAGCACAAAGGACGTACAAGAGATAGAATCTTAATTTAGATGCTTCCCTAGATGTTGGTTTCTTTTGTTAGCTAAGTCACAAGCATTTTTTTAATAGCACATAGCATGCCAGGAGAGAGCTCCACATTAAATGCAGCAGTCAACAATAATAGAAGTGACTTTCCCAGAGATTAGTTCTCCAGAGTGTTATTTCTTAAGTATGCAAAGGAACATTGTTTAATTGATGACACTATATTCAGTGATTCTTTTTGTCTTGAAAAAGCACATATAGGATTATAGACCATGTCATATTTCACCACGTATTTCTTTTTTTATATCATCAGGACAATGACAACTACCTCAGTGCAATTAAGTTCTGTAAATAGTCCAGACATATCAAATGAGAAGCCACTAAAGAGAGGCAAAGGAACAAAAAGGCATACTGTAAATTAGTGAACAGGACTTGCAGCATCCCCAGTATCTCCAGGTCCTCTGTTTGCAAAGGAAAAATGTCTCTTAGACAGCATTGTTCCAAGAACATATCAAATTCTCACACATATCACTTGCTCCATTTCAAATATTTGCTCTCACACAGTGGAATTTCTTTTGCAAAAGAATTATTTTGTATGACCACAAAGGAAAGTAATTGCTGTCACTGGAGAATGAGGCTTGTTATTTGTCTTCAGATAAGCTGCAATATACGTTTTCATTCGTTCTACATAAACAAATTGTACCACCACACTGCAAAAAAACTAGTGTTCTCCTATTGAGCTCATGCATGTTCCGAGTATTTTGAGTAACCTGCGTGAAGAACACAGACAACTGAATGTAACTAAGATGAGACTACAGTTTCTGGTTCTTTTCTGGAATGACTTTACAATTTCTGGCTTTATTTTAGGGTTAAGTCAATTCAGGTTACACTTAAAAAGGGGTAACAAGTTCATCCAGACTTACAGTGGTCAGCTGTGCAAAGCTGACCAAAGCTATACATATCAGTCCTCGCTGCTCTGACCTGTTTGCCTTGATATTAGCATCACATTGATCATAATTTTTCATACAGCACAGGTCAACTCAGAAGCATCATTCCAGAAGAGGGCTGAGGCAGGTGAGGTAACAGCTTAGCCTGAGTGCAGCACCACCCATGAGAGAAGGGGGACAGACAAGGGCTTCTGTGAGTAGCTTCTTCAAAAAGTGAGCAGAGATCACCTGCAGTAGAAGGTTCTAGAAATGAGGCACACTAGATGGGGAAAACACCTAAGCTGACCCAGAGATGTGGCATGGTTATGCTTATTAGGGAAAGACTGTATGAGCATCACAGGGCCCGACACTGAAGAATGAGTTGCCATAGTAGTCTTTGATGAGGTGCAAGATGCTATCACCAGATTTACATACTGGTGTAGAAAGCCTGCACATGAAAATTACAAGATTCCAGACATTCTGAATATATGGCAGTGCCTAACTCCTCCATTGCAATGGTAACACAGATGAAAAACCACGGTATCACCAAAAGATCAGCAGATGCCACTGTAAACTGAAATTAAACCCACCGACAAGACAAGCTCATTCCTGTCTACTTCAAAGTAGACCTCTTCCCCCATGGGCACAATACATTTCAAAAAGATCAGCGCTGACACTTCTTAAATATAGCAAATACCTCTTCCTAGTACATTGTAATCACCACATTTCGACAATGGTCATGGGTAAAACTTGGACAAATCAGATACAGTTCTGGAGCAACAAGGAGTGAAGAAACAGCCTTGGCGCCTGAGTGCCACTTTGAGGGCAAGTTTCCTTTAGAGGTGCAGCACTGGTAATAACAATTTTTAAAATGCTTTTTGTTAAGTTTCCACTGATTTCACTTAATAATTTCTTCTGTAAATAGGACAAGATCAGAGTCCTACCACTTAAGGATTGCTCACAGATCTTGTTTATTTCATTCTGAAGCTTTTAATTATGAAAAACAACTTCTAGGCTTTCAGTAACAGCCATATAAGGCTATCAATGCTTCAAAAACAACACCAAGTTCAAATAAAGAAAATTCAACTCTAAATATTTACAGATTAAGATTAGAGCTCTTTCTGATATACAGTAATGCAGTATGTGCAAGTCCTCTGCCTTAAAACTCAGCAACAAAAGATGACTATTTGTTCATTACCATAGAACTTCAAAGGGATGCATTCTTTTATTATCATTATTTGCAAGGATTTCCTGCAACAATCCCATACAATTTCTACAACCCTCCACACTATGTACAGAAACAGACTTTGTAGAAGAAGCCCTTTGAAATGTAACATAATATGGTATTTTTTCCAAACTTTTGAAAAGCAGCAAGCCTACTTTCAGAAGTAATAACTAAAGGAATATGAGAATACTTCTTTCTATCCTCTGTCTCTGGTTCACTTGCCTCCAGGCACTTCATAGCTATTATCTGAATGGAGCAGCAAAATTTAACTCTTTTTCCAGGTACAAAGGAAAAACTGGAAAATAGTCTGTTACTGGCAGAAAACAGAAGACAAATAGCTCAGCTTGATATTGTTCAAATGTAAAGTGGGTATTGGTGCAAAAACATTCAAAATCATACAAACACTGCTCTGAAAAGATCTGTGGGACCCATAACACGCAATATACACAAATAAGCTGTCAACTGTCACATGATAAATTCACCTTCTAACAAGAAATCTGCTGATTTAAACAAGTACAGGAATGTGTACAGGACTGTATTTGTTTCACTATTGCTACTACTATTATTACATCTTAAAATCCTACAATTTCTCCCATTTCATTGCCTTAAGCACTGAATATCATATATGATTTAACTGCTGGTTAAAGCACTTTCTCCTGTAGCTATGTAAGGAGTTCACAGAGACAAGATGAGCAGAGAAGAGCAAGGTTTCAAATAGATCTTCAGGAACCCAGAGTTTTGGCAGCTGGCCATGAGGGGAGGACAAAAGAAGAGGGGGGAGGGAGAGAAAGATATCATTGGAGAACAGAGCATAGAACTGTAGTAACAGACTCAGTAAAGTTTCCAAACAACTGCATGACTTAACGGCTTGCAGAAGACAACCATGACTAATCAAACTAATGGCAAATCTTAAAATAAAAGTAAACCCTTGAGATCTACTATAAGACCAAATGCTCGTGGAAGGCAAACTTAATCATGAACCCCCCAATACCTTTTAAAACTAGATATACAGTGTACTTTAGCCAAGATGCAGAATTTCTTTTGTTAAATGTTAGATGAGGTATCCTTCTGGTATTATCACATGCTCTAAGATCTAATTACTCTGGAGTGCTTCAGAAAGTACTTTATTCCAATGTCCACAGGAAAAGTCTTGGCTGCACTGGAATCAATATTTAAACTCTTGATGGCTCAAACATGAAAGGAATTTCACCTCTAATAAATACATAATGATGTTGAAAAATGTATTCTATAATGAACTTCCAATAATAGCATCTGTTTTGTTGCTTGTTTGTTTGTTTTTTAGCCATGGGATGATTAATATCCTAAAATAAATATGAATATGCAAAATACTAACAAACCTATAATATACATACATTCTAGCTTTGGACTGCACCCTAGCTCAGCCCTCTTCCATTAAACTACAGAACTGCCACCTTGAGTGATCTGAACCTTCTTGGACAGATACAGCCACACTAAGGAAAGAAAATTCTACCCTCTGCCTTCAACTGAAGACTCTTCAGGTAGATACTGAATTAAACCAGAATTAGGACTTGTGTTGGAAGTCCAAACAAAGAGGAAGAGAAAATATTTCCAGCACGAAGTTTTATAAGCAATACATTACACCTGATTCCTTCAAGAAGAGGTTTAACTGACGGTATACTACTATACAAAAATGGACACAACAACTGCTAAAGATTATAAAAGCATCAGATAAAGGTAAAAATGTACACATTAAAGAGGCCTCAGAGTGGATATAAAATAATTCCCTTGGCAAATGGGGGTGGAATAAAACATTGAGAAACTACTCTGATTCCTCATCTGTTCTTTGTAGGTAAGAAAAAAGCACACTTGGCAATCATTAAAGTACAAAGTTACCTTCAGCAACCACTTTATGGTGCTGCTTCTTTGCTTCTTTCAAAGAATATTTCCTTAGCCTATATGTTTTGGATAACAGCTACACATACATCTTTTATCTATATGCTATTATTCTATTAGAATCAAAGTTCATCAGCCACAAGAGAAAAAAAATAGCACCATTTCAAGTGAATCACTTCCTCTGTTCTTGCAAGGATGATCAGACACTAAATATTTTCACAACCAATAGTGTCAAGGGCAGATAAAAGCCTAAATGCCTGACCTTCACCCAACAGCGTGAGGTTGCCACCATTTTCTCATCTTTGTGCAATAAAACTTCCTATAATGGAATGTTTTGTTCTTGTTTTCTTCTATGTTCCCCGTAATCAATGTACTAAGTAACACTTTTGATGTTTTCTGTAGCTTATTTTCTCCTCCCTAAATAAAAAGATTAGTTTTACATATTCTGCACTTGAGTATCAGTTAATAAGCAAGGTAAAATGAGGAGCCCTCAATCTTATTGAAGCTTAGACAAGCTACTTACCAAACTCATAAAAAATACTAATGCTCTAGGACTGGAAGAATTGCCAGTCTCTTTGGAAAAGTACAACTTAACACACATGAAAAATGTCAGTAGAAGACAAATCCTTTGCGGGTTAAATGCTGAAAGAGACCAGGAATTAAGAACAAACAGTAAACCAGAAAACAGTTTTCCAACCAGACATGCTTACACCTACTCAGAGATTACAGTTATTTACTTGCTTTAAAAGGACAAAAATTACATCTTAAAGTGTTTGAGAATTTGAGTGGAAAAGACTGTCAATATTTTCAAAATAAGTAATCTTTTTAATTGTTTTGCTACTCAAAAATGTGATATGGGTTTGTTGATGTTATTTTTACAGGGAATTGACTTAACAAAGCTTTGAAATAGGTATCTAAATTCCTAATTAGATCCAAGCAAACACCAGCAGAATTTATTACTAAAATAGTACCTCTGTGGTAACAACATAGAATGTTTTTGCAAGTGTGAAAAACATTGCACATAAGTGTGTAAACACAGCACTCAGGATTTGTTTTCAATTTTATTAAGACAGGACTTAAAAACTACATCCAAAATTAGATATGTCAGTATTGGAAACTGCACACGTGAACAAAAATTATCAGTCCATCCTGAAGAACTGTACAGCCTGAGCAAGGTAGGATAAAGCACAAAAGCAGCAGTATTATCCCAGTTTCCTAAACTGCATGGCAGTAGCTACAAGTTCAATAAGATAACTTCAGCAGAAGGGTGAAATTAATCTGGATTTCTTTTTATGTCAGTTAGAAGCATGAGTTTCAAAGCCAGATCTTAAAATTTTCTTGCATATCTCATTTTCTAGTACTAGATATGACTCTCACCCCTGCCCTCCACCTCCCCTTTAAGATCCATGTGATTCATGTCCTTTAGAAAAAATTCCTTAATCTGACCCATTCAAAAATTTCACTTCTTGATCTTAATTTAGACTTTGTTGAAAAGCGAGGCTTAATTTTATTATGCCCCTTTTCTTTATGGTTCCTTCAGTTTATACTGCATGGCACTTGTTAAAAGCAGACACTAGTAAACATTTGGGAAAAAGATTATCCATGGCCCATGTGGAATTCAGCCTGAATAAATAGACTCTATGGATACGGTATGTGTTAAGTAGCTACATCTCATTTTCAGTTTTATTCAGAATGAAAACATATAATCCTGTCTTCATCATACTATTGGAGGTAAAAAAAGAAAGATACTACCCTGATCTTTATAAATATCACACCCAAAATGTTTTGCTTTGCTTTTTCCATTGTTTTGGTATTTGCATGGATTTTCCTTTTAATTCTTTGTTGTAGTAATAGTGATTCAAATATTTAAAAAGGTCACCAGTATATTTCAAGTTCTGAAAATAAGCTGTTCTTCAAATCAATTTAGAAAATTATTATTGCTTAGCTATATGAAAATGCAACTCTAGATGATGGTGAAGATTTTTAGTAAATAATTACAGTGATCAGTGCACGTAAAGAAAACAAAACAAACCCAAAGATTTAAGGGATTTGCTCACTGCAACTGAAGGTGTGACTATTATCACATCTACAGCTAGTTTTAACTACAGAACAAACCTAACTATAACAGTGAATCCAACATGCATTCAGTTCACTGTCAAAAATGCAAAGGGTCCTATATAAACTTAAAAAGTTTGTGCCAAACTTTTCATATAGAAAAAACATTGCTACGGGGAAGTCTACAAGCCAGATTAAAGCTTCCTCAGGCTTGTGCTGTATATACAAAAAACATAGCTCTGGCATATCCTTATGTCAGAAAGGCAAGAGAAACAAAGAAAATACTATAACAAAATTATTTTTGATCTATTTAGATATTTTCAGAACTGGATTACACTATAGTCCCAAATTCAAGGACGCAAACCATTACATCTTTAATATATGTCAAAGTAAAAAGAATGTTAGCTGGTACTAACCTGCTAAAACAAAATTTCTGGAAGAATATAATGCCTTCATTTGAGCACAATTTACTTTCCACAAGATGATTTGGCAGAAAGTGGTTATGCATTATCAATACTGATCTATAGGTATGCATATAAAACAAGGAAAAATGGTTTTAAGTTGAAGGAGGGAAGGTTTAGGTTAGACATCAGGGGGAAGTTCTTTACTATGAGAATGGTGAGGTGCTAGCACAGGCTGCCCAAGGAGGTTGTGGATGCCCAGACACTGGAGGTGTTCAAGGCCAGGTTGGATGGGGCCCTGGGCAGACTGGTCTAGTATTAAATGTGGAGATTGGTAGCCCTGCCTGTGGTGGGGGCACGGTTGGAGCTCTACGATTCTTGAGGTCCTTTCCAACCCAGGCCATTCTGTGATTCTATGAGTGTGTCCAGAGAAGGGCAACGAAACTGGTGAGAGGTGTGGAACACAAGTCTTATGAGAAGCAGCAGAGGGAACTGCTACAGTTTAGTCTGGATAAGAGAAGGCTTAGGAGATTCCTTATTGCTCTCTAGAACAAAAGAGAATCATAGAATCATAGAATCATAGAATCATAGAATCATAGAATCATAGAAAAGAGGTTGTGGTATGGTGGGGGGGTCAGTCTCCTCTCCCACATAATTAGCAAAAGAGCTAGAGGGAATGACCTCAGCTTGCACCAGGGAAGGTTCAACTGGATGTTAGGAAAAATCTATTCTCTGAAAGAGTGGTCAAGTGCTGGACCTGGCTGCCCAGGGGGTGGTTGAGTCATCATCCCTGAAAGTGTTCAAGAAAGTTTAGATGTTGTACTAAGGGACATGGTTTAGTAGGGAAATACTGGTGGTAGATGGTCATTTAGACTGAATCATCTTGGAGATTTTTTCTAACCTTGGTGATACTACAATTTTACGGATGTTGAAATTAGCTTCTTCCTATGAGATTATTTTAACTATATGGCACAACATCTAATTTTCCTGAGGATGATCATTTATGAAAAAATAATAATCAAACAAGGTTCAGAGTCAATTATTAAATCCAAGGTTGCCTTTAGTTAAACTTTGGTATAGATCTTCAGCAAGTGTAAGGACACAAAGCATAAGGGCAGAAGAGGGTGATGAGTAGAAAGAGGAGGAAGATTGATACGTAATGATATTACCTATTTACATAAAGCTAAATCTGTCTATGCACTTCACACAGAGTTTCTGACCCAGGTGCTATTTATCCCACCCATGTCTATCACCAAGGTTAAGCTCTTTTCTGCAGTGCAACAGAGAGAGGGTTACACAGATACATGGCAGCTTAACCACTGCTCCTATAAAATAGAGGCAATGGATCTTCTGTAAGAAATAGAAGAGCTAAGGAACATTGACTCTTCAGACAGATCAAGTTGAGATCAGCTTCTAAACTTCAGGGTTACTGTGGGTAAATGTACATCTAGCTACAGCTAATCAAAACACCATGATCAACCCTGTTCTTCAGCACTTTACCAGCTCTCTGCTACCAGTTATATATTTAACCATGCACAAATGAAAGAAACAAAGCAAAGTTAAGAAAATATCCATGTCACTGAGAGCATAATACTCACTGCTGTGATCTCTTAGTAAGGCTCTGCATGAGCAAACAATTTTCCAGAAGTCTGAGTTCGCTACTGAGAGAGTATATTGGAACTTAATTTAAATATTAGCACAAATATTACATTGCATATGTTCCACATTACTGAAACAGCTCTTTTCATTGCAAGTGTCATAGATCCCTTGCAGTGAGAAGTGTTTTCAAATAAGCCTTTCAGGTGATGCATCACATGAAATAAGAAAGGCTGAAGTACAAGGGATGAAGAAGGTGATTTCACTTTAAAATAGGACCCTTCTTTCAAACTTATGAAATACAGACTTGCTAATAGAAATACTTCCTTTCACTTGGCGATAACTTTAAGACTGGTTTCAGCTCCCATTTCCACCAAGGCATTATTTCAGGAGGTAAATATCTGCTTATTAGAGATAACTAGACTAACTCTTTATGGAGTGCATCCTGCAGTAAGATACACGTTAGCATGTATATAAATAACCCATTTTTAATATATTATTATTCAAATCTACAAAGTGAAAGAAATTCATACATACAGAACTTTTACCTAAACTATTTAAACATTCTTGAAAGAAGAATATAAAGGATTATGAGTTGACTGTTGCACAGACAGACCACATGCATTCATATACAGGAATTTACTGGAGAATTGATGAACAACTCTTAAAGCTCTTACATCAATTAATATTTGTTACTGCAGAGTTCAGCAGAGGTAACTCTAATCTGCAAAGTTTTCATGGATTTTACAAGGTTTACAGACTTAAAGTTTTTTCATTCTGTGATAGACAAAAGAAAAGACTTCTAGCATAGGACCTCATCCTAGGCTTTTCAGTTCTTGTGGCCTAACTATTGCTAGGTGCTCTTCCAAGAGTAATTTCATATCTCCTTGTAAGATACAAGGAATACATAGCACAAGTGAGAAAGTAATTAAGAAGGACAACAACAACACATTATTACCTCATTTTGAAATTGGCCAAATCTGAAATTGGCTAAAGAGATCATACATTGTCAGCTCATGCAAAAGCACATTGTCTCTGGAAGACTTCTCTCACAATGGAACATGGAACAGGAGGAAAGAAACTGCTTCTGTTACCTTTGGAGACAAGCTACAGATCTAAAGCTAATAAAAATGAAAATCTTTCTGTTTATTTTGAGATACTGATGTTAACCGTATCATAGAAAAGGCATAAATGAAATAAATTCTAGGTCATGCTAAAAGGAATCAGCAGCAGCCTCTGCCTGAACAAAAAGCCAGTGACCACAAACCTCTGTCTGCAACCATCCAATCAATCATTTATCCACTGAATAGTTCAGCCTTCAAATGCATACAACTCTACGATATAGAGATAAAGATGTGATGTGAGACTGTATCAGAGGCCTTGTACAAGTCCAGGTAGACAACAACAGTTGCTCTTTGTTTGTCTACAGATGCTTTCATGCCATCACAGGAGGCCACCAGACCGGTGAGGTACAACATGCTCCTGATGAAGCTGTGCTATCTCAGATCACCTCCTTATATCATCTGTACCTTAATATAGCTTCCAGGAGGATCTGCTCTGCTTCTCAGGTACAGAGGTGGATGTTCAGGCTGATGAGCTTCGTAACATTTCCTTTCTCCCTTTCTTAATGTGAGTGATGTTTTTCTTTTTCCAGTCACTGGGGATTTTGCCTGACAGCCATGATTTATCAAATACAATGGACAGTGGCTTGGCAATCACAGCAGTCAGTACGTTCAGGACCTGGAATGTGTGTCATCTGGCCCCATACACTTGTACATATTCAGTCTCAGACTTAGAGGTGGTCTCAGACTTTCTCTTCTTGCTGAGTACCTCAGCCTTCTGCTTCTATCTGTTGAAGCCAGTTCTCCCTTCTCATTTATTGCCTCTGACATAGAATCTTTCGCCTGTCTCTCCTGACCAACATACCTGTAGAATCCCTTCTTGTTATTTCTCATATCCCTTGCCAAGCCTAGTTCCATAAATGAAGGTATCCTAGGATATTTCAGGCATTTACTGTATTGATGGGATACTTTGGAAGATTTTCCACAAGGACTGAAAGTTTCCACAAGGTTCTGTGTTTGCACTTTGTCCAGAGTTGCTTATTATCCTTTCTACTTGTAGAGACTAGTCTAGGAAAATGTTAAGCAAATCTGAATTGAAACAAAGTAACCTTTGTAAAGTAAAAATAGTATAGATTAATAAAGGGTCTGAAAGCACAGTTTTTCTCTCTTTATTTTGGCAGCTTTTCATATACAACTCCCTCCAACCCCCAACAATTGGAAAATTGGGTTCCATTCCATTTGCAAGTACATCCTGCAGACGGCAGTAAGGCTGCTTTATCCATTTACAGAATCACTTGCTTTCCTTGCAATTGCTGTTAAAATTCACACTGATAACAAAAACACTCACCCACTCTCAGACACATGCACTATTCCCCCAGCCGCTAATCCTTGGTACAGGACCAGATCCCTAGTCATCACTAGGAGCAAGAAGCCAGCAAATCTGGCAAATTCTTGCAGTTCAGCCCCAAGTCATTCAGCACAACAATATTCCCAGATTGAGTCGTTTCATCTTAATCATTAGGATTTCCTGTTCTTATAACTCCCTTCCCAGTAGTTCTATTGGAAAATAAAGCCACAGAAATATCAAGTAATCCCAATACTTATCAGCACTTCACAATTAAATAGCCCAGGGACTTGTTAAATTCATCTTTTATAGCCTTCTTACAGTTACTGTAAGAAGAGGAGAGAAAAACCCACTTCCTTCTGTGATAAACTTCATTTTAATAGTATTTATTCATATTGTGGTTTCAAGTCAAAACAGCTTTATCTCCACATTACAAATCAGGAGTTAGAATAAAAGGTTTGCAGTCACTGTGTAAATGAATGAAAAAAAAACAAAAAAAAAAAAACAAAAACCACTAGTGATAAATACTTGCTGTTCCTATCTACTCATGGAGATTAATCCTGAAAACTCATGAGAGGCACTGTCTTTTCCTAACAAAGCATCTAATTATCTCTTCGGTGGGCTCAAATTACCAACCGCTCTGGGCTAAAAGACCAGTCTTAGATTGTTCACATAAATTCAGTTCTATAAAATGCGTAAGATACTGTTGTTAAGTCAAATCAAAATGTTAGCCTGAAACATTTAGTGGTGTGAAAAACTAAACAACACCCATAAAACTGCTCTTCCATCTATACTAAGAAATAGTTCAGCACTAAGGCTGCATCTTATAATCAGAATACCTTTTTTCCATTTTAGGGAAAGGGAAAGGAAAAAAGGGGGTACTGAGGCAAGAGGGAAGCAGAGTTGTTGCAATCTTTTATTATTATCATTAGAAAAACAAAATCCAAGACCTAACTCACTATTATACCTGAAAGTCTAAATTAGCCATAGTCATTTGATGATGCAATCTACAAGAATCATTCTCATCTGCTCTTGCACTTTTTTATTCCATTTACATTACAGCTGATAAAGTGGAAACAACCCAAACGTAAAACAGCTGCAAATGTGCTTCTAGGCATCCAGTGCTTCTACTCACACAGAGAAAATGCTTATACTGTCAATGTCTGTAAGTTCAGTTCACTAAGAAAAAAAAAAAAAGTCAGCTGCTACTTCTTATTAACAAGTCAAAAAGAATCCCCTGCCAAACATAGTTCTTGACTGAAATTTGAGTACCAGTTGGTATCCAGTTGTTCATTTAATGACAAAAATGTACTATTTGGTGCATCATTTTGATGGCTTTTCCTATGAGTTTCATGTTTCACTGCATTTTTTCCCTTTTTGTCCCTGCATAACAGCACTACGTAAGAGTTGATCAAGTCTAAGCCTCTTCACTTACCTAAGCCCATAATAAAATTTAGTAGTTTATACAAAAAAAAAATACCATGCAAATATCAGACTTAAGAATCAGAAGTATTAAACATCAAAGTCTGTACACACGTTAAATAAGAAAAATGGTATTGGACTAACACTGAATTAGAAAGTGAACTGATGACAGATTAGGAAATGGTCCTGTTGAACATGGAATATTTGACAATTTCATCTAGATAGTACAAAATTATTCAAATTCTTCCATCCACCCACAGACACCAAATGTAAAGTGACACTTTAATAGTCATACTTTTACTGCTATGAAAGAAAAAAAAGGAACACAATCCATCTATGATTAAATAATTTCATCTTGAAAGCCACTATGGAGTCCTCTTAGCTTCCAACAAATTTGCCAGATTTTAATTATTAGCCATCACGTTTGTTCCCAAGATTAGAGTCCTTGGGGTGAAGGCAAAGGAAGCCATCAACAGAAACATTTCTGCTATTTCTGTGGAAAACCCCAGATTCACTCACTTCAGAGTAGAAGTCAAAGACCATTTATCTTCAACCAGGTTTGTACAACTCTCTTCATTCGCATATCTTATCCCCTGCAGATTAACTCTATTTTCCAAAATAATAACAACCAAAACAAAGAAAAACCAATCCTGTGTTGCTTTCCCTTCTTTTAGCAGATTCATTTAGCTACTTTCACCTCTGTAGCAAGATAAAAATCTGGACAACAGCAGAATATAGATAAAAAAAAACTTCACCTATCACTGACAACTCCAAATTATGGCTCATAATAACACTCCAAAGTTAATTTATTATGTCTTCATTTCAGAAAGGCTTTTTTTAGACATTCCCCCTACAAATTCACCTCTCCTTTTCCTGTGCAACAATTGTTAATGTCCAATGAGTCTGAAAACACAGGAACAAAAAAGTTTGAGAGTTGCAGTAATAGCAGCACAACTGTCTCACACTATCAGAATAGATATTTATCACTCATGTGTGCAAGTGTTTAATAAGTCCGGACACTTCTTTTTCTTTTAATTTCTGGGCTTTTCTGCACTAAATAAGAAGGAGCTGCGAACACATTTTGAGGAGAAAGATGAAAGACTTTAGTACCAAGTGAAGCCTACAGAAGGGACAGGGTAGCGTGTGCATGTAGCAAGGAAGCTGACAACTAAGCTGTAAAACTTAATCTTGCAGCTGTCTTCATTCTCTTACTAGAGCTGCACAAGCTATGAAAAGTTCACATCATAATTAACTATGTTTTCACTTTTCCTCTACAAAAGAGATATAATCACTTCTACACTGAAGCTTGTATTATACATAATTGCTTCTCTGATGATCAAACAAAAGAAGTGATAATCATAACAGCGCTTATAGTGTTAACTAATGCGTCACTAGGGGCAAATTATTCGCTGTAGATGTTTCTTACAACAAATACCATTTCTCTTTTGTTTGCATTATTATCTGATAAAGAGTTCTTTTTAAAATACTTCCTAGCAGACAAGCTCTCAAACTTCAGAGATTAATTATTGGATACTTTTCCCCTATTATGCATTGCTGCTCTTTCTACTCCCTGGCAGTGGTAACTTAGCAGGACTAACATCCTGCTGTTACCTTCTTTTTTTTTTTTTTCTGACAGATTATATGTAAATACCCATAATTTTTGATAGCTGTATATGTAAACACACTTTAAATAAATGTGTATAAAATATCTGAGAGCTTACCCAATCTAAATACTATCCCAGTATTTATTCTCACTATTTGTGAGGTCTCCAATTTCTGTAATCACTCTTGCAAATTACAACTCCCAAAATAATCTAGATGTCACACAAGGAGAGAGCTTCTGTCACTTCTCTTGGGTCTGCTCTCAGAATAATGCGTTATTCATGAGCAAGACTACCAGGTTGTGCTCTTCAGAAGTATCAGAGCAGCTGAATTAGCATTTTCAAAGTAAAAAACCAATAAAATCTTCATAGAAAAACATTCTTGAGACTACATCTGTCCTAATTCCAGCATAAGTCTAACAAAAATAAATAAAAACCTGTGTTTGTGTGGCTCACAAATGGAAAGAGTCATTTTTTGTTTCATAGAATCCAACTTATAGTCAGGGAAGTTATGAGCACACTTGCCATCTGCACTCAAACCCTAATGGCGCAACTGAATTGACTGTATATGGACAGAGATTGTCTCAAAAAGATTTGGATTACAAAAGAGATAAAAAGTAACAGATGTGCTCATCAGCAGGCCGGCTGGCATTCACTCCACAGCAGGTGAAGCTTCCAAGATTAAGCAGAACTGGAGCAACTCATCTGAGCTTGCAAGTCACAAAAAAAGCACAAATTCATAAGAACCCTAAATATAAGCAGGAAAAAAAAATAAAATAAAAAAATTAAAAAAAAAAAATAAATGTGTGTCATCGCTAATAATGAATGATAAAGCTGCCACTCTGGATAGAGTCTCAGCCAACCCCCAGTTCCCACAGGTACCCCTGCTGTAGATATCAGAGCTCCTGCAGGAACTCCAAACCTGTCAAAATGAAGAGGGAAATACAGCTATGCCAGCCTGGGACTGGGAGTCTTGCATTACCTATGTTGCTCACAGAGTTTTAAGCATTGCAGCATCCACAGAAACCCAAGATGACTAAAGGAAGAAAATCAGACTGCTTTGATTGCGGTCCTCCTCACAGGAGAGCATTGCCCAAAGATGGCAAAAGAAGCACAGAGCCCAGATACGCAGCCAGACCACAGCTCCTGCTCTCAGAGAAGCTGCTCAACTAGAGCTAAGCATCAGGCACTTCTACTAGAAAAGCAGCACTTTCTTCCTGGAAACACAGTGATGTGGAAAAATCCTGGGAAAGCCTCCTTAGGCTTGGAACTGATCTGTTTATAAATGCCACACAAGTTTGTTAAGCAGAGGGAAGGGAATTACTACCATCTCTTCTTCCCAAGTAAAAATTACCAAAGTCAATAAAAGTTTTTTACTACTCTTATTTTTTAAACCATGTGCTCCAATGGTTTGTAAAACCAGAACTTACTATGCATAAGACCGAGGTCAAGGAGGAAGAAAAAAATCCATCTTTATGTATTTGTGTAGCTTCTATCAGAGTGGCAAGCACATCTGAGCTTTATCTTATTTTACTAGTTCTGAAGGGATTTACTTTATTTTTTTTTTTTTAAAGATAGAAATAGTGAAATAGTGTTTCCAATAGAAAGACAGAATCTTGGAAGAAGCCCAGTTTTCTTCCACTCTGCTTCATTAGGTCACGTCATTCTCGGATCAGCAAAACTGCCAAATACTTCTAAAGCATACTTCAGGAGTGCCAGGTGGCATTATTCAGAAGGTCTTACAGGCCTATAGGATAGCCGGCATAAAAAATGTTATTTTCCATATGAAGTCCTATTTCTGACTAATGGAATGTTTCCTTCACAAAAAGTCTATGCATGTAGAGGTCACAAGGCAGACTCGTTTTTGTTTAATAAGCCTCCAGTCTTCAAATGAAATCAACATGTAATTAGGTGGCAGAATAGTTAAAAATCAATGCATTCTCCTACTTAGGACTTTAAATGAATCCAAAATAGTTCTCAAGGATTTAATACATCCATGCGCGTTCTTACCAATTCCGGATCTGCAAAATTCAAGTTCTAGGCTCACTGAATTTAGTGTCAATTAAGCATCTAGTCCTGGATATGAACACTTTATTCTACCTGCCATATACAAGAAAAATTTTAAGAACAAGCAGCAAAAATTTTACAAAAGATTCTCCACAGATACTGTCTAGAGAAGAATGGAGTATCAAAGTTTAATGACAGAATTCAAACACCATAGGAATATGCATGTTGCAGGCATCAGGACAAAACAGAATGGATGCTAATATCCTACATAACAGAAGTACTTTTGTAATTGCTCTCTTCCCAGTACAAAGAGGGAATAACGTAAAACTCACCTTGATGTAACTGGGAGTGAGCTGGCAGAATGAATGCCAGGTGTAAAAGTTGCAGTGCTTGGTTTTAAATTGCATCTCAAATGATCTGGTCAACAGCTCAGGAAAAAAACAAACAGCTAATAATGATGCTGGCTACTATTACTGCTAAGGATGATGATATCATGCTGTATATCTTTGAGAATGAGTGTGTAATTTACAGAACTAGACTTTGAGTGTGCCTAATTTCTCAAAGTCATTAATTAGCACTTGATGTTTCATAAATCCATTACTCAGAGGGAGGGCAAGAGGAATGGCGATCACCACCAGCCTGGCCATGAAAGAGTTTCTCTTCTCCTTTCTGCATCAAGTGGAGTGAAAAGTTTTAGTTATAACATTCAAGTTATTATGCTCCCATTGCTAAGAAAATGGGGTGAGCTTCTTTCAATGTTCCTAATTCTATTTCACTTAGCTCTGGGGATGGGTATTTATAGAACAACATAGGCTAACAACCCTGATCAGAATTAGCCAGCTATCTGGACAACATGAAAATCTCTTCTAACACATGGTCTCCAGGAGGCCGCACAAAAAGAGCTGCCATCTCCAAAAGCTGCCACTTGTACATGGAACAGATTGCTCTCAACAGCAGTCAAATGTCAGAATCTTTAGAAGCAAATCAGCAATATAAGGTCTCCTGTGTAAGATAATGATTATAATGTGACCAAAACACAGGCAAAAAAACACTTGGGCCTAAAATATCCAACATTACTAGAAATGTTTCTCTTATATAAACACCCAACAATGCCTTTGAAAGTTACTGAAGTAAATTAAGATGAAGGCATGCAGCAGCTGGAGAAAGTCTGGCATTTAGTACGGGATTCTCACTTGCAGGTCTTATTTCACTAAATCCAGCATGAGCAAAGGTCAGCGCAAGAAGTTTTTGTTCTTTGAAGATTACTCTATGCTCTTAATTTTCATTATTCTGAAATAAGAAAACAATGTTGCAACACCTTGGTATGTTAATAGCAACTTTAATAGTTAGTCATGTGGACTGTAAATTTACAAAATCCCTCAAAATAAACAAACAAAAAACCACATCAGTGAGGCACATCTCTCCATGTGAAACAGCCCACTATTTACAACCTCAACTCTGAAAACACTTATTCATGAGCTTAATGTTAAAAGCTGCACTCAGTACCACAAAGGCCAATGAAATCATGCTAATAAATTTATACCTACAAAAGAAGCTTGCACATAAATGAGTAAATTGTCTTGAATATACTTTTGTTTCAACAGAATCTTTGTAGAAACAGCCTTTATTTTTTAATACTTTTAGACAACGTTTATAAAAGAGTGTCTTGGGTTGAAATGGTTCCCCTAAGGGTTAATAACTGGTAAAAAACTAGAAAATGGTGGGTATTTTTATTATTACTACCATCTAAATTAAGAAAGAAAACAAGAAATGGTGTTGGGACCACTGCTGCCAGTGCATTAGTGATTTCAAAAAGCAGGATAGAAGGGGAACAGCAAAAAATGTTAATTGGAACAGCCAATTCTAAAAGAACAAAGCAGAAAACTCTAAAAGACTAAAGTATAAATCCAAGAACAAAAAAGATACGAGAAGCTGAGAAAAGAGTTCGCAATTCCAACTGATGAAACTGCATCTGAAATAAGCACTAAGGCATAGTCAGGAGCAAAGCATTGGTATCACTATGGAGACCATTTGAAAATATCAGGTCAAACTTAAGTTGTGACCAGAAACACAAGAAGCAAATAAGGAATGTTGTGCCAAAACCAAAAATTGAAATAAGGCAGCTAGTAGGATCCACAGAACTGCTGTCAATCCCAGTCCAACTCCCAGGAAACCAACAGAGATGGTCCTAACAGAAACTGTTCCCAGATATACGAAGGCAGCAACTTACAGAAGAAACCACATCCTAAGGCCACACTGCTCTTGAGCAATGTATTCTCTGACAAAATATGGGTGTTAAAAACAGCTGTTTCCAAAGACAAAAAGGAAAGCAGAAGCATGGATATGCTGGAGGGCATGGCTGCCAGACAGAGAGGCCTCAGCAAGTTACAGGGGCATGCAAAGGGAAATGCAGGTCTCAGAAGACCCAGCCCGCAACATTAAAGCAAGTTTAAGGGGAAAGCACCTTAACCTTGAACTTTAGAGTGCTCTGTTTTCATCCATGTAACACAATACCTTGTAGAAACCTTGGTTCAAGCTTTAACAAAATAGAAGTCACAAATCCTACATTTACAGGCTACGCCACGACAAAAATCAGTAGAATAGAACAATGCAGTTAACACTGAAAATTAAGGTCAAACAACAGCAATAAGCTATAATTACTACTGACGTATGGGAAATGTATGTTTATGTATTACTGATGCACACTAGCAACTACCAAGATTAGGACTGATTTCATTTTGCCCAGCTCCCTCCCCAGACCTTGGGGAGGGGGAAAACTTGACTTTCATGTTTTATCAGGAAACCAAAAAACACTCTATATACAGTCATTAGTAACTATAACTGTTCTTCAGATAAGAGAAACAGGCACTTATAATATGCGAATGACAGTTAAACACTGTTTTTGTAATTAAAAGGATTATCCTTAAATAGTGGGATCTGCAGTTTTGCACAAACAGGATTTGCAATAGGACTGAATATTGACAAAATCTGAAAAGGATGAAACATAGGAAGACGACTTTGAAGACCACAAATACAAGATGGCCATTCCGATTTCAGATTATGTTGTCTCATGAAGCAACATGCATTAGTCATGAAAGATGGTCCATAAAGTTCTACTAAATAGTAATGAAATTGCTAAAGAATTACTACTGAAATGCACTGGCTTTGAAATGAACAAATCTGCCTATATGGAACTGCGTACAAAAGAAGAATGAGAAAACATACCCATAGAATTTCTCCTTCATTAACTCAGTAACGCATAGTGGAATTTTAAACGTGTTTTACTATGTATGTTCAAGCATAAAAGTGAGCAGAAGCCCTGTGATTATATTCCATTTAATAGACATTAATACTTTGATTCAGTGCTCTGATTGGTTCTACCAACTGACTCCCTTACCAGGCTTAAAAAGCTATTCAGAAAACTTTCTAAAAGGCATCATTTCAGAATGCAGCACCTTCACTTGAAATAATAGATTTACTGAAAGCTGCAAGAAATTAAATGTTTCTTGTACTTAGCATGTCTCAGAGCATGCTGCTTAAAACTAATGTAGGTACATTAATCACTTAACATAAACACTTTAAGCTGGGACAAAGACAACTAGTTCCCCCCCTCAGAGCGAACACACACTCTTGCTGTAGAAATATTTGAATGAAACGAAAGGATGGATATATTGGTTCCACTAGTTCAAAGATTTCTACCTTCATAACCATACCACAACATTTACTAATGGCTGGTTATATAGATAAACATTCAATACAACTGCTGAAGAACCCAATGCACCTAACCTGCCCTTTATGCTTTCTCTTTAGCATACTTTTCTGCTTATTCTCCACAAGGCTTTCACATTTAACTGGATCTTAGTATCAAAAGCACTGATTGCATGTAAAAATATCTGAAAGAAAACAAGTTGTATTTCTTTCTCAACTCATGAGGCGTGCAGCTTCTTGAGCTGAAATGGAAAAGAAAGTCGCCTGCATGAGTTATCATCTTCCTATATTCAAATTTCTGTTGAGAAATTGGAAGGCGACAAAGCAGGCATGTACTGACTCATTATTTTAGTTAGTTGCTACCAGCAGCTAAAGTTTATGGGCAAATCCAGTCAAATATCCACTAAACTCAAACTCAAGAAATGGATTATCCATTATTTTCACCTTGTCCCATTTTATCTTACATCCTCCACTCCCTTGTCATATCGAAGCTTATGCCTAACGCCACAGACAATTCCCATGAGCAGTCATTACAGCACGACTCTCCAGTTAATTTCTCTTGGAATGATAAATTGTAAGGCTATTGTATGGTGCCACAAACTTTATGATTCTGTAGGTAGCGTTAGGAATAACAAATCAATCAATACTAATGTGACATACCAAAGGTATGAAAATATACAAGAGGGCTGAAGAAAAACGGGCAATGAAAAGATAAAATAATAAAGATACTTGCTAATTCAGAGGAGTCAGTGGCAGCTGGGCAAAGTGCTCTAGGATAACCATACCAAATTAGCCACTGTGCACTGCCAACCAGAAACAGCATCTCTCTTTGGGATCCTCCTGTCTCCTACGCTATGCCCAGTGAGCTGGCACTAGAGCAGATTTATAGAATCAAAACAAATGGGTATTATGTCTTCCTGATTCTTGTTTTCTTCGGATTATCTTCTGAAAGCTTTGTAATTGAGCCAAAGGTAATTTATAGCCGAAGTTAAACAAAATTAACAACAGGAAACTGCAAAGCATTTCATTTCTTTACAGAGTAGTACTCCAAAAGGTAGACAAAACAAACCGGCTTAGGGAGGCAGCTATAGTAAACTATGCTTCATTAAACACATGAAGCCTAATTTTGTTCAGTAAGCTTTTGTTAAATTTCTGCTTCCTTGAAATCAAACTGGTCGTAAGAAAGAAAAAGTGACTTGACTTTAAAGGATTAAAGCAGGAAAGCATCTGTTGTTCCACAGACATTCAGTGCATCCATGCTGTTAGCAAAGGGCTGACAGTTCCTCAGTGCTGCTAAGCAAAGAGCTATTTAAGCTGTCCTGTAGTAGGATAGCCAAAGGGGTTCAATGAGCACAGCTTGGAACATGCTTCTTCAAAACTATACTGTGATCATTCCTCCTGGAACCAGCACTGCAGAAAAAGCATTTCTACCAAATGTACACCTATAAATGACTGAAGAAATGGACAAGCCAACAATTCCATGCAACAGCCCACACAAGCAGTTCAAAAAGAATTTCATTCAATGTATGTGCACTTCAAACAAGAACTTCACTTTTCAGTACAACATTTTAGGAGCTCACATACTCACATACTGCTGGAAGCTCTCAAGGACCTTTACTCCTTCGTTCACTCTGCACAGCACCTTCATTTGCTACCTCAAAAATAAAACCTCCTAAACTAACATACTTTCAGTCACCTCACACTCCATTCCAGGAAGCCACTAAAGAGATTCAGTTATGTCTGCACGCCTAACTACACTGACAAGTGCACCTGCAGAAAAAAATTGACTTTTCTCCTTTCAAGGGCTGCACACACTAGTTTAGTCACTTGTAAAGTTAGTGGAAAACATCCAAAATTCTGCAGACCAGGGCCAGACACATTGGCAGCCAAGAGGACAGCAGGGTTTGTGTCTTTCAGGTGCTCCTGTCTGAACAGCCAGAGTTCTCAGTGGCACTCAGGGGCTACATTCAGGCCCACTGGCTTGTCCTGAACCCACTGCAGCCCACCCCTTCTGGCAGCATTTAGCTGCCAGAACATGAAAAGGTCCTAAAAAGTAACTACACTAGGCTAAACACTAGACTCTAGGCTAAAAAGCATTTTTTTTTTCCTTAAAAATAAAATAAAAAGAAAAAAATAAAGCACTTTATTAATAGCCTTTTATTTTCAGGCAGACCACCACGGATTCATATTTATACTATTTTTTAACAAACTGTTTAAAAAAAAAATTATTTAAAACTTGTTAAAAATAAATTACACAGGTTTGCAGTCTCTTCATTTTTACTACTGCAGCACCAGGTGATTGGCAGCAATGTTAGGAATGCAGGTGTTCCAGAGTGCAGATGGAAGAAGGGGCCTTCAGACAGTTTGCCTCAAATCCACTCCAAGCTTTGAAGATAAGGGCATTTCAAACTGCCGCTGAAGGGGGGAAGGGGATAGCAAACAATCTTAACTCTTCCCTTTCAAGAAGTGTTTGACTAATAAGGGTGACAGCCTCCTGTGTAAACTTGATGTTTGAGCCTGCGTTCAAAGTATTCTCGGGAATACATGGGCTGCTTTTATACAGGACAAAATAGGTCTACTCCAACAGTTCCCCATACAGATCCCTGTATTAATTCTGCTCCAGAGACTACCTGTTAACACTGTGCAGGGTGAAAATAAAGCCCTCATAATCCTACTGAAGAGCTCTCAGATTCTCCTCCTCCACAAAAAAGAATCCCCCTGCCCCTCAAAACATTCAGTGCTGCTGAATATAAACATCTTCTTTACAACCAGTAACAATGAGCATGCCGTTTCAAATGCATCAGTATGCATACCCAAACCACAACCACCCATCCTCAGCCTGAGCTGCTGAAGCCTTTCCTCTCACCATGGGCAAAAACTACAACTGGGCTAACTCAGCTCCATCTAATTAGAGGAGAAAACTGAGCTGCTGTCTCAATTTAACAGGGATGACTGGAGCTGAGACTCATACTTGTAGCCCCAAGAGTGTTCGGGGCACGTCCACATCCTCCAGCCAGAGCCCACAGCTTTTGGATTCCTCAGGAATCTAGGAACAGGACCCACAGCCTTTCCTCTCTGCAAGGAGCTGCTGTGCAAAAGCACTCTTCTTATAAGCTCTTTGAAAGCCTTGCAAGGGAATGCCATCTCTTCAGAAAGACTGAAGAAACATGCATTGCTCCAGCCACCATATTCTACTGTACACATGAATCAGAGCATCTGAACGGAAAAGAAAGCTGAAAGGATAGTGTCAAGCATTGTTTTCCCTCTATACCCTTGCCTTTCTAGTCATTTATAGAAAAGAACTGGTGGAACATGGAAGGGGAAAAAAGGAAAAAGTTATGTTACAAGACATACAATGATGAAGATTACTGCATCTTATGTTTTTATAACCTATCTGAATGCAGCTTTCAAATTCCTCAGGAATTGTGTGTGGGTGCAAGTTAAAACTTGTTTATTCCCCTTATATATTTAATCAGCATGATCTGTGATATGTAGGGTTCAATTCAACAGCTGCAGCCTCACTGCCACTGTATCACTTACCACATATCAGACAAAGAAAGTATTATGCAAAAACCTGAATTTGTATTGCTGAGCTTTGTGAGATAAGAAATTCAGAGAATATCTGCAAAACACTTAATTCTGACATAAAAGCAAACCTGCTAGAAAAAGGTTGCCTAGGTCATGTTCAGTAGCTGAAACACGGTTGTATTACAGATGAATAATAGAACAGAAACATGGTACTGTCAGAAGGCTTGGAATTGTGAACTTCACACCATCACATGATGTTTTCAATACTATGCCTTTCAAACAGCTAATTTCTATAAGGAGTTGTTGACCAATCCACTTGTAGTCCATTTTGTTATCAGTCACTTTGTTTATTCCTTTCATTTCATCTGTTTTGAAGAAACACTCCTCTAGGATGCTGTTTCTCCAGCAACAGCTGTACTGGCTACCTTTCAGTCACTGTATATTTAAGTGTTAGATTTAAATTTCAAAAGGTATTCTCAAATTCTATATATTCTAAAAAGGAAGGAGCCATGCCCAAAACTCCAGGCTTTACCCTAATTGCACACAGCCATTACACATTTCCTAACTTAAAAGGTAGGAAGCAAGGTCGATTTCTTGAACTAAACTGCATCATAACGAAACTTAGTGAGCAACTAAGGGGAAAATACAGTAAATACAGATTGATTTTATACTTAGTAAATCTTAAGAAATGACAAATTATTTTCTTTGAAGTTTGAGGAATGCAGGTGTCACTCCAGTTCTGACCTTGGTAACTCCAGCTTTGCTGTATGCAGCCATAGTTGTCTTACAAGTCATCCTCAGCATATTTAAGCATTTGCTGATAAAAGGTAGGATAACCTGAAATTATTCAATTTGAATGGTCCACTGAACCCTTAATGACGTCTAATCTCTTTCTTTCTTGAGAATTTGCATGCATTTACCAAGATGCCCTTGAAACAACTCCTCAAATGAGCCTAAAAACTTCTTAAGTCTCAAAGACATTTGGAACAAGAGAATAACCAGATCCAACTTAAAGACAGGAAATAAATGTAATGAATAATCCCACTTAGCAAGTTAATGTAAAACCCACAAACCCCTGAGCTGTGAAAATGAAACCCAATATGCTGTAAACATATGAAGTTTGTGTCAGTTCTTTAAATACTTACATCACAAAACATTCCCTCACAATAACACTCTTAAAGACACCGAGATTCTACTGTTCTATTCTATTACTATTTTAAAAGATCTTAGGTTGAAAACCTTGAGAATACTTTTGCTGACTGCAATGCCTAGAGTTACCACATTCTCTCAGTTCTAGTCACAAACTACCTTAATCTTGATCGTTAACCATCCCACTTAGAAACTTCACATATGAAAAAATAGAGGAACATTAATTTGTGGAGAGATTTGAATTCACGTATGTGCTTTCACATGTAGTATAAGCAAAAAACTAAATTACACATGGCTTAAAAGCGAAACTAAATGTCTGTACTCCACCAGTTAGCAGCTTATAAAACCACTAAATAAAGGCAATACATGCATTTTACTAATTACCTAATGATACTGCTTCATAACATCCATGCATCTCTTATTCTAATGCTTTTGGAGAGGCAAATTAAGAGTGGCATTCCTCAAGAAAGTAGAATACAGCTATTACCCAAGCTTGTTTAGGTGCTAAAGTAATGAAACAGACACACCAGAATTTACTCTAAATGACCATGAGCTTAACTGCACTTAAAAAGAAAGGGGAAAAAAACCCCACAAAAATAGTTACTGTAAGCACGTGCTTTTTAATGAAGTTTCTTACATGGGGAAGCTTCACTAGAATACTAACATATTTCTTCCTTAAAAGCTTCAGCTGGCTTAGCAGAAAGTAAGAAGACTTCATTATGCTACAGATAATACACTCTAAATGCTAATGCACACGTACTTTAGTGTGTTACACTGACCACATTGCTTAATTCACTTAATAATATTCATTTTTGAAGGATAGCATTTACAAAAGCTATAGAAAATCAGTTTTATAAATAATTAGAAGCACATATATTTGTGTGTACATACAAATGTATGTGTATTTATAATATCAATAAATCAGTGTACAAATGTACATAATTTTAAAACTATTTCTTCTGGTTAGGAAAAGGGTCTAGGCCCTGCTTAACCAGATTTTAACATGCAGCCATTTGTCCAATCATTTAAAAATATATATATATATATTTATTCAGAAGGCTGGAATTATTTATCAGAATATGATGAATTGAGATTTCAAACACTCATGAAATCATTTCAGCTGTCTGGACTATGTCTCATTGTCATTAGTTCCTGGAGGGCAAGACTTCACACACTGTGAAGTCGAGGATAACTGCATTGAGTAGCAATGATTCCAGTGCACCTCACATTTAGTTTGCTGCTCAGAGAGAAAGGTCAGACATCAATGAGCTCTCCTGGCTGCAGTTTTCTTATGAAAAAGGCAATGCCTGATCATGCTATTTTTTATGAAGATTTGATGTGATTTGTAATAAAACAACGATGAGCACCAACAACACAGTATTTGGCATTTTCCAGTTAATACTGAGTGATGTAAGTGTAAAGTAAACACAAAGCTGTAATTCTTTCTTAGTGCTCTGGGAACCAAGGCCTCAACAGCATCTTTTACTAAATCTCTCAAAGCAATAGGCTAACAGATGCTCTACTTTCTCTCTAACAGGGTTCTTAAAGGGTTTTAAATACCAGTCTGAACTGTGCTTAATAAAAAACACATATTTTAGATTTTTCCCACTCTGCTTCCTTTAGGAAGATAAAGGTTAAAACATCTGTCTTAGAACAGATGCCAAGCTCTTTGTAGGATATTGTGTTTTTGTAGCATAACTGTATGTATAAAAAAATATTACCTCATTCTGTATTTCTAAAATTAATGCAGAGGTAGAAAGTGAAGTAATTCTGACAGGAATCTCAAGGGAAGCATAGAAACCGTCAATCTCTCAGATTACAACCCTCCTCTCCTACTCGTAGGTCTTTAAAAGATTATCAGCAACTTCACTGAAAGCAACACTTGATAAGAGAAAGCTGATGTATGCCCTACCACTTCACACTGGAAATAAACACTACATAAAGTCCCTTGACAGTTTTCATCTTAAACAGCTCTTGGAATGGATGCATAACAAACAAATATACAGCATTCACAGCTTTTACCAGCTCCTTAATGTACTTTAAATTTGAAGTTCTGAACAGCACACACAGCACAGCATGTGTCTTCAGAACAAACATACAAGACAGTACTACCTTGAAGTTTTCAAGGAGCTAGCGCACAAGTTTAGATCGTGGTGGTGGTCACCAGTTCTGTTTCTTCTTAACCAAAGGGAACTCTGAACTACACTCACATGAGCCACTTTTAATTTCAATGAATGTATAGTAGTTAAAAATCAATGGCAGTGGGAGAGGAAATCACTTTTAAAGGTCTGGCAAGGCCACAGAAACCTCATCATCCAACATAGGAAATGAGTATCAAAAGTTCACCTCATCAGTCTTCTCCATCTCAGTACCTTCTGAGTGGACGCAGCACAGGCCTGTCTAATATCACATGAAATAAACTCAGCAAAGCAGTAAACGTTTACTGTTTTTTCCTTATGAGGCTATTCACACCTTCTGTACTTCCCATCTCTTCCCCCCTCCCCCCCCCCCCCATCTTTTAACAGGAACTTGAGACAAAAAGAGTCTTTAAATATCGATATGAAAAGGTAAGCCTTCCAGAAGAAGTATGAGTTGTTCACATCTGAGATCTGTTCTTCAGTTAAAACATCAGCTTTGCAGGTGCATAATCTATCAGTGTTTTGCACAAAGAAAAAACAGTTAATGAACATTTCAGACTACACTTTATCAGTGTTACTACTCTAACGTGCACCCAATGGAACAAAGGCAAGTCTCATATAAGCACTCTCGCTGCCACCATTTGAAGACCTAATCCCGCTTAGTGGTGGTCCATCCTATTGAATCTAGTCACTGTTTTCAACTTGCTTCAAGAACTAAAGGATTCCAACACATGGGCTCTTATCTCATTTTAACACAGTTAAGAAAATATATGTCAATCATTTCACTTCATGCATGACTACATGGCATTAGGCCTACAAAACCATAACATTCTGAAGAAATTATAACTCATATACTTAAGATATGAGTTATTCAGAAAATGTGTATGTATATGCATGTTTCAGAAGAATACACTTGTCAGTGTTTACTGTCTTGCCTCACCTGAGAAGACATCTCTATGTGCATCTTTTCTTCTGAATCTGCCATTTATTTCATTCTTCCATTCCTCCACAGAAGCAGAAAGAAACCAATAACCTTTTTCCTCTTATTCCCACATTCCCTCTGACCAGTTCTCACATTCCTCCTTGCCATTTAAGCTTTTACTTTATTCCCTTTCTCACCCTTCTATGTCTGAAGGCATAGAAGCCACCCTCAACCACTGCAATACCCCCTTCTAGCATACCACTTGTCTTTAGAAATTTTTCAGCTTCACTTTGAGATTCAGAATCAAATCTCTAGTAAGCTACCTCACAACATTCCTCAAGCAACAACCTTATTGCTCATAAGGACTTCCCAGTGTACTATTTGGGATTCCATCTTTGTTTAATACAAACTATCCCTCAGGGTACTCTAAGAAATAAATGTTTTCAAGAACTATTTTCTATGTCTTTGCTGCCTCCTCAATGAGAGAGACATTTTCAGAGAGGCCCCATCGCTGCACAAGATGTACCACTCACTGGTTTGCCGGCTTCTTAAATCTTTCTGTGAAGGACTGCTTAGGAGGTAGAGCTGAGAATGATAGTACTGGCTCAGAACAATGGTTATTTATCTTTTCTATCTACTCATGGTGGGCAAACTTGTGTTTTGTTATATACAGAGAGAGAGAGTAAGAAATTAGATAGGAGAGACATGATTTTCAGGGCACCCAATTAAGCCTGAAACTTAGTGCAGTATATTGCAATGACTACATGATGATGTAGCAGACGTTCTAAGGTCACTAGGATAGTTTGGATGCTGTGAAAATATCCTCAGGCAGAACATATCAGGAGCAAAAACACTGAACACAGCAAAATCAAAACTGACCCAAGCAGTAGATGGCCACATTTCTGCTCTGTGGATACCTCACACTAATGCAGTGCTGTGTTGTGTTGGCTCATAAGACCTCACTTCAGCCCTGATCCAGCCACAAAGCTAAAAGAGTCAGCAAGTCCAAATAATGCAACTGCTGTTACGTGGCCAGAGCAACCATAGCCATGCAGAGCAGCAGGTGAGAAAAGAAGTTGTTCTTTAATTTCCTGGGAAAGTGTTCTCTCTATCTTTTCCACATTAAATCAGTATCCGCTTTAAATCCCAAGTAATGGAGTACATAATGCAATAGCAGCACTTTTCTGAAAGCTGAGATTAATGCAGATATAAAAATTTAAAACCAGTTAAAAAAATATTCGCAATAAACCTTGTTCTATTTCACTGGATTTGTGGGGGCCAGAGAGGGACCCCCACAAATAAGCACTACAGCTTCTCATATATACCCTTTTCCCAAAAGCTGATGAGATTCAGTGTTTGAATTGCAAAGCTCTGAATAGAGCAACATCAAGCTGATAAGTGCGTGACTAATTCATGGATTATTTAAATAGCATACACAATATTATACAGACACTGCTCAGATTTCTAGCACTAAGGATTGGTCCATGCTCTTTCAGTGAATTCTTGCTTTTACAAGGATAGACATTAATACTTGGTAACCAGTCTGGAATGGAATGGCTTACAACATTGAATTTCAAAAGCAGTGCTAGTTTTGTGTGTGCTTACATATTTATGGGTCTACAAATTCAACCATATGCACAAATTTAAGATTCTGTTACCCGAAAATATAAAGTAAATGTCAACTGTCACTTCACTACATTTGTTACTTCTGAAAGTTTTGCTTGGTTCCAAAGATGCTCAAAGGCTTTTCTTCAAAGTAGTCAGTCAAAACACACCAAGTTTAGCTGTTACAGCATTTTCCACAGAAATATATATATACCACATACATACGTGCTTGTACATATGTATATATAAATACACACAGCCATGGAGGAAAAAAAAAATCTGAATGACTTCTTTGCTTATTGTGGTCTAAACCTGCAGGGTAGACATGATCCTGCAGCACACAGCAGCATGAGTGCTCTTTTAGATAGATGGACATAGCATAGGACCATGGTTTATCAGTTTAACCTGATCCCATAAGCTCTGAGTCATCCATTTCATTGGTATTAACTCTGCTGGCCATGCAGAACCCAGCTACATGCACATATCTGTATGCCATGGATCAGAGGCTAACTGCCTCAATATATGTGCCCAGAAGGACTTTGTTCTTGCCTTCTAGGGGACAAGAAGGCTTGGCTGGGCAGCACTGTGCTGTTTTGTCTCCAAAGAACACCGCTCACAGGTGACAGGATTGACAGCCTGTCTTTGATGAGAAACTAAATGGCTTTTCAATTTTACATATTTTTAGTCGCTCTGGTTTAACATCTCCTTGACTTAAAGCAAGAAAATTCTCCTTTTACAGTATTATGCAATGAGTTTATGTAATAGATGGCTTCCATGAGAATCTGGCTATAATGGCCTTCAAAAAGTTGCTTACAGGAAAACAAAGGTTTTCATAAGCTTGTCATGCAATTAGAGTTTTGTGGTCACTGGAAATCTACATGTTCATCTACACTGCAATTCTTAACAGGACCATCACACTAACAGTACACGTTTCTACTTATAAAACAGACCAAACAAGACAAAGATTATCAGGAAAAATAAAAAAAAAAATTAAAAAAATAAAAATTAAAAAAGGAGAAAAACACATAGAAGCATTTAGAATTGGGGATATTTACTGATTTCCAGTGGGTACATCACCCTCACTAAAAGCAGTAAGATATAAAATTTGTGACAACTAATTTCAGCTTTAAATTGGGATAACGCTGTGACAGCCAGCACCAACCCTCAGCTGGTTATATTTCTAACTTCACCCAGCCTGCAAAGCCTAACATTCTGAAAGTCCCAATCAACACTCTCAGTTTATTTTCCTTCTATTTAGATAAGGCCAAAAAAGCCATTTTTGTGAAATGAAAACAGATCATCAGAAAAGCCATCGAGTTGCAGCTTCAAGCATGTCTCTTTTACAGGCCCATCCTCCAGCTGGTAAGAATATTAAAGCTGTTAAACTGTGTTGTTTATCCACATTTACATTTAAGAGTTTACAACACTCACACATCATACTGCAGTATGCTCATACAACAGAAAATAAGTCCACGTTTGCTGCTTTATCTCCACTGCTACACTAGATGTCAAAATATGAAGGAGATTCCATTCTTTAACATCCACATTTGTAATATCTCTTAAAAAGATCCTATGCATTTTACATAGTAAGTGGTGAATTTTTATTTCACATTCTTATATTAGAACCCAAGCTGGTACAGATTTACTTTGTTGGCATACTTCTAGAAAACAAACCTATATAAGAGTTGTATTTCAAATTTGATGACTCACTAAGACAAATACTCAGGCAGGACTATTTCTGCAATGTCTGGAGTTAAAAAAAAAAAAAACAACAAACTTTAAGTGTTAAGTAGTGCATATATGTATTACTTGTTGCACTGGAGAAATTGTCTGTTCTGTACTTCAGTTGTTTTCTTAATAAACACTGTAAAAAAGACTCCTGATAGTCTCCCAGTCAGTGGGCGACAGGTTCACAGTAGGCTTTATTCAAGCAAGAAACAGACAGGGGCTGGGGCGAGGAAAATAAAAGTTGAACAAAGAAGTCAAGAGGCCAAAATGACTAAGTCTGAGCAGAGTACAGCTACTTAAGTTTGTATTTACCATGTGGAATACGACGATCAAAATGCAGCCCATCCGCAGCAATACTTCTATCACCTGATACCGAAACGTACCAGATCAGCAATCACTTAGAGCATAACTGTCCAACCTTTTGACTTGCCTGGGTCACACTGAGAGAAGAGGAATCATCTTGGGCCACATATTATAATGACTATCTATTATGTATTTTATAAGTTATACTACATAGCGAATGTGGATAAGTAACAAAACTATTTTTTTTTTAAATTAAAACTTTTTTAAGAAAGGGCAACAAAAACACTGAAGCCATGCTGGAATAAAAATATTACTAAAGAAGCAACCATTTATTTTTATAGTGTTAGAAATGTTGAGTAAGAAATTATAACAATATCGTGAGCAAAAAAAACCCAAATCTACTTGATACATTTTTGCACCTCCTACACCACACTTATCAAAAACTATTAACTACAGAGACTGCAACTGTTGTGGTAATATTTTCTGTGCCAAAGTATGGATACCACAGATGTTGCGGTCACTTTTACCCTTCCAAGAACTACATTTAAAAACTCCCATGCTGCATACCATGTATTTAAGTTATTATTAGAAGACAATACGCTAATAGTCTGTACTCAGAAGTCTTATCGGTTGGTTATTTTTTGGCAACTTTATATTTGGCCCAGTGTCTCTGGGTGCCTCTTTTGCAGGGATGGCAGAGCATGGCTCCACTAGCCCATCTCCCTTTAATACTTATCAGTGCTTCTTCATGTTTCTACCTCTTCTTTTAGCTGTATTAAGCCTCAGCTTCAGCTCAGTTTTGCTGTCAGAGATGATTCCATACTCATCAAATGCCACTTTGCTGGAAGGGAGCTTAAATGCCAGCCTTTGCTTTTCTCCAGGAGCATTAAACCCCAAGTTGGAAATCCCTCAAGAAAAGGAGATATCTCCATCTTATCCCATCTGAAGAAAGAGTGTCTGAACATGACTGACAGCAAGAAGCACTGACACTGGTTTGCAGAGAGCGTATGCATGTAAAGCACACACACAGTACAGCCCAATAGCCAGCTAAAGCCCGGGTGATAAGGTCAGCAAAGAATACAGGTCATGTGCAAACAAAGCACCACCTCTGCTCAATATAAGTGAGGCATTTCTGGACATCCACAAGAGCAGTGCTCTAGACAGTCAGTGAATACTGCTACTACCAGAATCTCATCTCAAGCCATCTCATTTCCAGATGGTAAAGGTGATGCTGAGAAGCAACTGCAAATATTTAGTTCAGAATCACAGGGAAAACATCTGGGAAATCTAGACACTGAAGCAGGCTTCCAAACCAATGGTAGGGGCCTTAAGCACAACAAAACCTCACCTTTGCTCATGCTTAGATTGTGCCCCATATAAATTTCCATATGGAAATAAAATGCTTCAATCAGTTACGACAACTTTGAATTACGTGAGTTCAAAACTATTCTTGCTTCATCACAATTCTAATGAATTTATAACCTTAGCCCTGAACATGAGCAGTTACACTAAGTTAGACTAAGCATAAAATTGGCAATACAACCTGCTTCAGCTGAGTCTTAATTTATTAAAGCTAGCATACTAATACTGCCTTAGATTAACAACAGTACTTCAGCTTTCCTGTCCAAAAGCTTCAAAACCCTATTTTGATCCCACTTTTCTGCATCCTATCAAAAATAAATAGCCTGCTGGGAAATCAAGAGGTTGATTCCAAACAGACAAAACTGAAAGGATTTGTCATAGCAAAGAAAGCAAAAGCTTCACAGTTCTGACCTTCAGAAGTACCCAGCGTGTTAGCAAAGATGAATTCTTTTGTATTGGAGGTGAAATGACAAATATCTTCTGTTAATACGGAAGGTTTTGTATTACTTTCTCCTCACCCAACTACAAGACTTCTGATAACTAATCATAATAACAATAGAAAGACTGTTAAGACTATCCTAAAGCTGTAATAAAAATCAGATCACATTGCTATTGGAAAGAACAATAAAGTAACACACAGAGCCACCACAAAAATTGAATTAAGCTTTTTTGATGGTGCAGTTTCAAGACTCTGACAGCAAAGAATTATTCATCTCCTAATTTCAAGCAAAACAAAAAATCAGTAGCTACAGAATATAAAAACGAATGACCTACTGCTTTAAAGGTGAAGAGAACTGAAAATGGAGAGACTGAACTTTAACCCCTTGGTGTCATTGCAACCAGAGCTCCCACAATTACAAACATAGCTGAATACAGCAGGTTAGGTGTCAGTGGTATATGGTCTGGTATAGACATCATAGAAAGAGCCCCCAGAACTTCTAACAGGACTTTAAATTACAGAAAAGTTTTGTCTTTGGGGATTTTCATTGATAATTCCATAGCAACAGAGTTTTGTTCCTTTATTTTCCATATACAACAACACTTTCAGTTTCGATGGAAACAGAGGATGCCATCTGGTCTATCACTGGTCCAAGCAAGAGGAGGCCATTAAGTAACCAAATCCACTTTTGTCTTGTTTGGAGCAACATGTGATGTTGCAAGTAGACAGATCATAAACTGCCACACAATACAATGTGAGAACAGGAGGGCTCTCCATTTCAGTAAAAATAGATGGGCGCAAATTTCCTCCATTTGTGATTTGACTACGCTAGAAGATCAACAATATGCTACATGCTAAAGCATTTTGAAATAGAAGCACATAACAAACCTCGGCATTTTAAACATCACTACTTGCTAGATCAGAAGACATAAATATGAATCTACAGGATGCTCAACATATTGACCCTGATCAAGAAAAGCACCTGATCAGCAGCTTAACTTTTAGCACAGAGATCTTCCAGAGAGCTTCTAGGTTAGGATCAAAGTGCTCACTGCATCTTACACAAAAGACTCCCCCTGTTTAGTAAGTCAGAGTTGTGATTCTCCTCTGAAGCATTAATTGGCTCCATGATGCTGTGTTAAGGCCAGTGTGTGAGCAAGTTTACTAGGCAATTACAGGAACCAATGAGAGATCAATGTGACCTTTCAGAAGTCCTCTGATCCAACCTCCTGCCTTCAGCAATGACATCATTAGATATCATCAGCAACAAAAATCACAATGAACAGAAAATAACTCATGCAATGAGCTATCAAGAAAAATCACAACAGGTTAGGAGTGGAAAAGTAGTACAAAATGAAACTAATCTGATATGCAGAGGGATGGGGAAAGGAAAAAAATAAATAAAAAAGAAAAGAAAAAAAGAAAAAAGAGCAAAATGGTGTCCTGGTTTGTAGAGAAGGACTTCACAGAAGACACATTCCAGTCTAAGGTATGTATTTCAGTTAAAGATGCCTTTTTACTGATATATACTTGCAGACACATGGCACACCTTGTGCTACACTATTGCTTGAGTCACATTTAGTGACAACAATAATCGAGCTCTAGGAACACAGAAGATTCCCCTGAGGACTGATTTTTTTCTCTGTTTTAATCCTGCTCACTTCTTTCCATACTTAAATACTAGCTTTGCTTCTTGCCTCTGGCTGAAGAAAGTTGAGGATTACGCCACTAATTAACTGGTGACTCTGGGACTTGTAGCCTAGCAGAGTAATGAAGAGCTAAATTGAGAAAGTGCCCTGGGAAGCCTATTATGTCAGTGATTCTCACTTCTTTGGAGAAGGAATTATTTTCTTGGCTTATCTTAAGGCTGGAGATCGTCACAGAGTTGTTTTCTCTCTAATAAAGCCTTCCCGGCCTCCACACATGTAAATTAGAAAAGAATGTGAGTTCCCAGCTCCTCTGCAAGCAAGATATGGCAAGCTGCAGGTGAGAGTTCACCTGGATGTAAACCAGCAATAGGATCGATTTGGCAAACTCGCTCATCTTGGGTGTCATGTCATCATTCCTCCCACTGCCTGTTTTCTTCTGATCAATAAACCCCTGGTGCCATGCCACCCAAAGGAGTTAATTTCACAGCCAATCCTTTATTCCTTACAAAGAGAAAAGATGAAGTCCCACAAAGCTGAAGAGTTTTGGGCCTGTGCAAGAACAACAAATACAAGTGCTACCTAACTCTTAAGTGTTTAACTACATATTTTCAAAGATTACATAAACACTGGGTAATGCAATAACATGACCTTGGAGAGAAAGCTCCCTCTATCATGAAACCATCTGCAAGGTAACCTCAGGAATTTAATTCTTGCCTGAAGCCCCACTTCAACTGACTGAATCAAAACACACACACAGCAAATTTAGACTGCTGTGGTCTAAACCGAAGCATGCACCAATGCAGCACTTACAGGTTGATATAACCAAAGAAGCGTGAAACAGAGCTATCAACCTGACAATAATAAACTGTGATTACAACAAAGTGAGATTCTCAAATGCTTAATCTCAAGTCATAACTGAATATTTAAAATGTATAAAAGCCCTAGAACTCAAAATATATTCTCGTCACTTGTGAAACATGCTGCTATTAAAATAACAGAAAACTGAACATTATCTTTCGACCTAATGAAATGGAACAGAAACTGGAAAAAATTAAATGGCAACAATCCCATCTTCCAGCATAAGGCAACTTTGGAAAACTAAGTGAAAATTTGGAAATCTATCCCTTTTAGTAGTCAGCAACTCATTACTCTTCCTCCCTCAGGCTTCCTTCCTTCTCTAAAAGTTTCACAGCTTTATCTGAGAGCAGCAAGTGTTTGATTTAAAGAAAAAACTATCTGAAGCCTCGAAGGTAGCAGCAAGACTGGAGTACTACATATGTAGCACCATAGCATCAGTACTAAAAGTACTTTTAATAGCTAAAAAACATTTAAAAATCTACAGTAGTTGGAGAGTATTTCAGGTGCTTCAAATGACCCACTCCAGATTATTTGCAGTCTCTGAAGCTGTGATTCTCAAAAGTCATACAGTCAGAGGGAAATGAAGCCCTACATGGACATATATTTTGTACTGCATACTACTTTCCCTTTATTATTGATAGTTATTATTGATCCAGTATGTTGATCTACTATCATCAGCTGACACTGCATCTTCAGGAAGAGTTCAATTCCCTAATAAGCTGTTATCAATTGGGTCTCTCCCGATAAACACTCTGAAAAGAAGAAATATGGTCCCTGGAGCTTGATCTAAGCATTGTTTAAGTAAATAGCTGACTGAGGCTCCTGTATTAGCAGGAGTACAGGGTGAAAAACCTGTCTATTTTTTCTAAAGTATATTTCCACTGTAAAAAGAAAAGATGACTTTTTGCCTTTAATTCCCCAAACTTCCTTATTTAAACTCAGGTTTACACAGTATTATCTACAAGTTTTGGAGCAGCGTAGTTGGAAATGTGCAGTTCTCTGGCAGCTCACAGGCAGAGGGAAACACCCCTTCCAAACCATAAAAGGGCTGAGTGCATGTTCTCAAGCGGAAAATGTGCAGGACCTTATTTACAAATGTATAAATACATGCCATTCCTTTGCGCTCACAGGCACAGCTGAAAGCCAGCCAGAAAAGGAAGTACCAGCAACTCAATCTGAGATTTCCAGTACATTTCCCCTCGCATGGGATCACTTTGGCCTACATTTTCATAGAAGTCTGATTATTTTAGTGAATAAAACCACATCACAGTCTTCAAATCAAGAAAAACATGGGAGAGGTTCACAAACATTTTTTCAGTTAGCACAACAAACATCTATTTCTTTCTTTTCCTTCCCCAGCACCCGCAGCTCCTCCTAAGATAGATATGGCAGACTGAGGGGAAAGAAACCTAACTGCTCAGCCATGGATTCAGAATCAACCATGGAATATCTCACAGTGAGCACCTACCCCTCCAAAAGGTTCCCAAAGACAGGACCTGCTGGCAGGCAGCCACTGACCCATCCTTGGTGATGCCCCCACTAGAATCTGGGCTTGCCTGGCTGCAGGAGCTCTGCCAATAGACTTGCCCAATGCTACTGAAGGCAAAGGGATGCTTTCAGCAGAGCATGTGTTAGGTTGTGCATGACTTCATTCCTCCTCAAGGGATCCATAAAATAACAAAAAAAGTGCCCTCACAAAAGACAGCCTATTGGCTGAATTGTGGGTTATCTTTAAACACAGAAGGCAATCCTGAAAATCATTTCTTGTAAGTCATCCCAAATAAAAACATGCTTACCATGTGACTTCCTGGTATAAATTTATAGCTGAGCTTTCAGTTCTACAGTCTAAACATAACAGTGCTATATCATGAAGTCCAGAACATCAGAATTACAAAAACAACAACACAGAAAACAAGTAGCAGCTGCTACCTAGTGCTTACCTTGTCACCTCTCCTTGATCTTGCTAATGGGGAATTATCTACTAAGTAGGTGTTATTTATTGTGCCCATAATGACCAGAACTTCAGAGCACAAGACATCAGATACACAGCTTTTCTCTTCAACATACTTACCTAATTGCAAATATATTTGTTTTGGTTTCAATGAAAAACACATACCCTAAAGGTAGAATGGCTTCCAAACACTGGTACCACAGAAACTAAAGAGATACATTCTGGTGTATACCTGGTACTCTGAAGGGTCTGTTTCTCTTCATTTAAAAATAATTAAGAAATCATAGAAAATTTTGTTGGAGTGGCAGGGGGAAGTAATTCACTCTCATGCACAAGCTAAACAGAAGACATGGCAATACCTGTTAAATTCTGGAAATTTTTTTAACATATATAAGACAAGTAGGAAAGAGGACAAGGGAAAACTGTGGAAGAGAAGTACCTCCTTTGTGAGACGTAAATTCCACTGCCCCTACCAAGGAACCCATCTACTCCCCCCACTGGGGAGCTGAAATAGTCAGCAAGAATGATTTATTGTCATTACAATATTAAGACAAACATCTCCGGATCTTATGCAAAAGAAAATTTCCTACACCTATGTGTTAGCAAATGGGTCACAGTTTTTATGCCACTTCCATATTTCCTTTAGATAGCCGTGTTTTGCCAACAGCACTGAAAAGGGCTCTTCAGACAAATTCAGCCACTAGATCTGCTCCTTGAGCTGATAAGGTCAAGGAAAGTCTCTGCTGCTCTTACAAAAAGGCTTCATAGAGGAGTTGATTCTGGTCCTGATGGTATACTAGTCAAAGGAAAAAAAGCCTACAGGAAGAAAAGTGAAGCCAAAACAAACAGACCACTACTTCACACAGCAGCCTAGTGCTTAAGAAAGAACACTAAAGAGCATTTGCTTCCCATTTTTACAGTCACCACCTGAATACCAACATCTCTTAACAACATTAACAATGCTGTACTTGAAACAGAACATGGAAAGAGCTTGCTGCAGTGAAATTTATGGCTCTGCACCACTGTGGTTCCCAGCATTCCCAGGTCTGAGCACAGCACAAAGAACTTTCTCAACATCATTCCCATGTGCAGAGCTTCACTGACAGAATTACACAACACATACCTGTAACAATTGGAAAGATTAACGTGGTGGAAGGGTGATAGAGGAGTGTAATAGCAAAGGGACTATATTATAAGAATATATATATAGGAGTTACATGGACAATATGCAAGTCTTACAGTCCCAACTTGTCCTAATTCCTGCACAGTCCTTGATATCTCATCTTTCCCCCCTGGGCACAATTCTGGCAGGCAAACAGGCTCATGCATTGCATGGCCTCTCAATATCACCACTAATGCACCTCTGTCAAAGTCTGAACTTTCTCCACAGTTGTCTGGAGAGCCAGACCCCATAAAATGTGTATGTCCAAGATGTATACTGGAACTGGGGCAATAGACACTTTATACTCCTGGGGTGTGAGATGCCCAGCCCCCAGTTTCAACCACATTTGGGTGACAGGAATGGTCTGTCCCACAACACCACCAATCATTTCTCTTTCTCCTTGAAATTTAGTCAGATCACCATAAACAACTGATCTTTCCTGTGTCCACCAATGCATATGTCCACTCATACATTTTTCCAGGTCCAAAAAATTGTTAGTTTGACATAGGGTCTCTGGTCTCATCTGGAGGCCCTAGTTACAGGGGAACTAACACCCCCTGTCACATCATAAACTGTCCCATGGCAAGATCTTTTTTCTCAGGTGGCTTGGGCATCATAGCTCAAGTCACCTGAGGAGGCTTTTTTCTTCTATAAGGGACTATAAAGTCCTCTAAGTTCCAAGTTCTTGTTGGTACTTGTTGAATTATTTGTACTCCTGACCTTTTGGGAGCATTTTGAAATTTCTGATCATCTTGTGGTTGCTTCCACAATTGAAGTAAAATATGATAAGGCTGCCAATTGATCTTGGCAAAGGCCACCCCAGTCCATATTAGATCATTAAACATTTGTTTCTGGGACACCGGCATGGGGCCTGATCGTGGTGCCTAAGGGGCAGCTTTTCTGGTCTTAATAACTGGGAGTACCTCGGCTCCTTCTACCACACTAACATTATGCTTTGTTCTTAGGTGCTCTGTTTCATCCAAATTGGCTACCATCTGGGCAGCCTGTTGGACAATGGCCTCTGAGGTAACTAGGGGTTTCAGTATGGAAACTAAGGTTCCATAAAGGTGAGAAGGATCCTGTTGTAAAATCTCTTCCCACACTGTTGAGAAAGCACCAATTCACAATACCTAGGAGCACTGATAGCCTCATGAGTCCAGGGGTTACAGGACTGTTTATAAACAGAAGTTATTCAAGCTCCCCTTCCTGCTCTTTTTACCCCATTCATCCATAAACACACATCTGATCTTTTCTGACAGAAATATTTTTTGGCAGGTGCAAGACACTGATCTCTCTCACCAAATTGACACTGTCTGGATCACACCCTTTTCCTTCCAGGCTCAGCTTATTTAAACAAAACATTACTAAAAAAAAAAAGAAAAAAAAAAAAAAAAAAAAAGAAAAAGTCTCAAAGTCTCACATACATAAAGCACAACAAAAGAATGCTAGCAACAACAAGAAGCAGAAATCATTAAAGTTAAAGCCACTGTTTTTTGTTTGTTTGTTTGTTTTAAGAACCTTAAAATGGCTCCCCTTGAATTTATTTTTCTTCATTTTCCTCCTCCCAGCATCTTACCACAGGAATGCACTTGTTTTCCACAACTGCCTCTTTAACCAAACCACCCACTGACTTTTATGGTCATTTGCTGCATCACAACTAGGAGACAGCTTGCGATCCCAAATGAAATCAGACTCAAAATGGCCCTTCTTTTGAGAGATCAGAAATGAAGAAAAATCTGTTCAAAGTTCTTGTTACTTTCACATAAGCAAATATAGCTTTAAAATATCATACAGGGTGTTAGACCAAGTGTCCTCCTATTTATCCAGAAACCGGTGTGCAGCAGCTATCAATGCTCACTGTGAAAAAACAAGTACTGAGACCAAAACTTTTCAAGTAAATAGTTTACCTTCTCATACAGCTTTCCCGCAGCCCTACAAATTGCAGTTACTATCCACAAAGACTGCCTCCCCACGATTTATGAATATAGGCACTCGGGTTTAACTATGACTCTTGAAAGGGTGCATAACACTGTGTTTCTGCTATTTTATAATTGTTCAGTGTTTTGTTTTGTTTTACAAAGTAAGAACACTTATAACACAAGCTCTCTGAGCTCTCATCCCTTGCAAATAATTAACAGTTAAAGGAAGGAAAGAAGCCTTGGTGAGAACCTTATTCTCCTCAGAACTATATCAGGAAATACTAAATTACTCTTTTTTCCTTAAGTGCCAGAAATAACAAGAAGACAAAACATGGTTACACTAAACCTACTTTTTCACCAAGGTACCATTGTTTGTTGTCTCTTACTGCCCCAAGTGGCAAAGTAAGCACGTGCCAAAGATGACCCACAATTTCCAGAGAGAGAAATGTTATTTTTCTGTTGTCATTCTTTTTTATTTTCTCCCCAGTATTTGGATCCTGGTTTTTAAAACTTATCATTTGCTCTAAACAATGAAAACCATTGGTATGAAGCTGTTTCTTTAAACCACTCTTAAAAGACAAGCAATTCAAAGGGCCACATCCAACATCAACAACAGAGGAAAAATGGAAATTGCTCATGTTGAGAATCTAACACAGATAAAAAGCCTAGGAATCTGCCTCTTTTTCTGTGCTTCATCAGACTTATAAACACATCACATGGAAGAAAGTCTCAGTATAACAGAAAAAGCCAGAAGTATTGCTTTCTCTCTACTTCCAGGATATGAACTCTTTGATTAACATCAAGTGAAAGAAAATGCCAAAGGATTGATTTCTTCCTCTAAGAAAAAAATCTCCACTCAAGTTGATCATTACAGGCTAATGACTACAATGCCCATGACTTGCCAACATAGAGCAGCCTCAGGAGACCATAGGAAGCTTGTGTATCAAAAGTTCAGCAAGCTCTACCTGTTCAAAGAGTAACAGTCACACAAACCCTACATCGTAAGGAACAGGGTCTCAAAAAGAGTTCTCAGCTTCCCATGCCATAGAAAAACAAGCTAAGCCAGTATTTTGTACTCTACATGAAAACTAGATTGTAGTCTTTGCTGTTTTCAACTTCGTGTCCTAATAGTGAAGTTTCCCAACTCTCCTTTTCAGTACCTTTAAATGATACACTAATCAGGTAATAGGTCTAATAGACCTGCAAAATAAAAGTTATTCATGCACAACATTATGAAAAAAAATATTCAACCACATTTGGTAATCATCATTTGGCCTCCTACTTGTAACAAAAGGGATAGATTAGATAGATAGATAAAAAGACAGGCTCTAACACAGTGTGGCCCACTGTAGTTTTTCTTCTCTCCAATAGATAGCTTTCAACACAAATTTCTTTTCCAAATCTGTCTGTCTCAGTTTTCAGCATATACTGCTTCTCTGTGCTATAATGCATCCAACAATGCTCAGCTATCCTGTGAACTACAGAAGAGACTGCTTCTCCCTTAGCACAGACAGAGGATTTTTACACTTCTAATCAAACTACTTTTTAACTCCTTACCAACTGCACAATTTCATATCTGTCTACAAATATTTTATCACTCCGAAAGTAAATGGGATAAAAGCCCATCCATACAGCTTAGAAGAGGCACTGAGAGTACTAGAAAAGAAAATAATGTTCGAAACGTTTGATTAGCTTTTACCCTACAAATACTATTTTCCATAAATAAGCTTTATTGCATTTCAACTATTGCTGGAATTTATTTATTTATTTTCACATAAGAAAGCAGTTCACATCCTGTAAATGACTTTTTATAGCTAGACAGGAACAACCACCATAGCAAACATGAATACAATTGCTGAGATTATTTAATTTCATGTTTTATGAATGTAATCAGACGTCTGAAAAAGAAGTCACCTTGCTAGATGTTTCCTTTTTCCAGGCTTTGATTAATGACAGTGGCTTGATCCTGCAGATGTGCAACATATAAATTTTCTCCTAGTAATGAGAACTAATTTCTTCTCAAGTTCAGGACAGTTTCTTATAGACAGAGGAAGCTTCTTGGGTGCGTTAATGAAAAACTCCTCATTATATTTTTGTATCTTTGACACCTATCCAAATTACTGTCATTAGACAAATATCTGGGAGTAGAGGGAATCAATACTCTGTTGGTAAGTATTCATAGTTAAGTAAGCAGAAAGTACAATAAACTTCTAGTGAATAGGATAGAGTGCACTATATTAAACTACACTGTCAGTGATACCTTCATATTAATGATTTGACTAAAATGGGTATGAAAGAAAATTAAATGCAATCATAAATATTAATTACTTAACAGAATCTTTGTAAGGTGAACTTTAAAGCAATTAATATTCTGAAAGCAAAGACGGAAAGGAGATAATGTAACTGAAAAATCAGTGAGACTAAACTGTGGCTAAAATCTTACGCCAAAGTCTTGTTTTATTTGACACTGTACTGCCAACATAAGGCTGTTATACACATACACACACAAAGGTGCTCTGACTTGTAAGACCATCCATTTAAAGGACAACAACAAAAGGTGTTGTCTTCTGAGATCCTATAGAGATGCAGGGGTACAGGATTCAGAAATAAATAGCTACTCTATTCTATGTTCAGTAGCAACACCTGTGCAGATGCAAATTCCAAAACAAGATGACATGAACCAGATGCAGCACACAGATGAGACAGTATATCTTTGTATCTCTGCGGATCATACTGGCCATATCCAAACTACAAATTGGGTATGAATTCACATATTCAACAGCCTCTACTGCCTGGAATTAAATAGATGTAAGAACAGCTGACATGTAGAATCATAGAATCACTCAGGTTGGAAAAGATCATTGAGTCCAACCATGATCCAACCACACTACCCTAACAACTCTCCCCTAAATCAAGTCCCTGAGCACCACATCCAAATGGTTTTTTTAAACACATCTGGGGATGGTGACTCAACCACTTCCCCAGGAAGCCTATTCCAGTGCTTAACAACCCTTTCTGTAAAGAAGTGTTTCCCAATATCCAACCTAAAGAATCCTTTCTTCCTTAATATTGGAAAATGAGAGTGAAATAGAGACACTATTCGTCATGTTACCTACCATTACTTGATCTTCACCTACACATACATACAAGCCTACTATTTGGCCCATAAACAACTTCAGTGATTGTTTTGAGGATCTGTTTAACATATTAAACCACTTTTAATACAGTCTAAATAGATTCAGATCCAATATTTTCACTGCTTGCCTAAGTCAACCAAAGCCAAGAAATGGTTGCTTTTTAAAACTATGAAGAATATATTTTCTTCTGAAATTCAAATGCTGAACATAAAGATTAATAAATACTTCCTGAAAGTGAAAAAAAAGCTGAACAAGTCTATTTAACCCAAGAATATTGCCTCAATAAAAAGAACAAAAACAAACAAACACTAAGCACCCACACACATAAAAATGTCAGAACAAACCACATACAAGTGCATATAACTATAAATTCAAGTAATTAAAGGCCATCCATTAAGCAACTGCTGCTAGGAATGAATGCTTTGCTGTTGTCATTTTCCTTAAGAAAACTAAACATCTATTCTATGGTGAAACATTTTAAGCAGTTTCTAATGATACAGAAACAGTAACAAGATAAGGGATTTTCTATGTTTAAAATACCAAGCAAGAGAAGTCAGCTTTATGCATGGGCATTATTGCAGCCCTGACCCAGTACTTTCAGTGGTAGCATTTTAGGCTCGAAGAGAAGCTAGAGATCCTGTAAAGCTATCAGTCAGTATTAGGTATACCACAGCCACAGCATCGGTTTCTTTTCTCTAATGCAAAGAACTCAAACCAGGTCAAATTTTGGCAATATATTTACATAAAAAGTAGTTACACTGCAGAAACACATCATAACTCTTTCTCTTGGTATCATTACACAGCGCTGTCAAGCTCAATTAGTGGGACAAATCAGTTCTATGATTCTTACTGATAAAGCAAGTGCAAGGTTTAAAAATGTGTCTATATTTCTGCTTCACAACAATACAAAATCATCTTTCCAGCTACAAGCAGTAAAAGAATTTTGCAAAGCAGACAGATACTGAAGTAAGAGAGCTTTCTCTTCTTTTATACTCCAGGGTGCCAAAGTGTGCCACGCGTGAGGTACTAGGCAAGACTGCAAGTAAACAGAGTGCCTTCTTTCCAGAAGAAAATGAACTTAAAACTTCTGTGCCAGCCATGGTTAAATTCATTTCCATGCTGCTTCTTGCAGATACTGAAAATCACTTATAAAGTAGCAATCTCCAGTTATTAAATACATAAACAAACAAAATTAAATAAAAGTGGCCATTGCCAACATCTCATAACACTCATCATGTGGTCAGCAGATCAAGGGAGGTGATCCTGTCCCTCTACTCTGCACTGGTGAGATCTCACCTGGAGCCTTTGTCCAGATGTGGGTCTCCTAATAACAACCTCAGAAGAAATAACTACAAGGCTGAACCAACACTTAAGGCAAATACTTTGTGAATTTCTACATCAGCACATACCACAGGAAAAACAGGGACTGATTAACAGTGGATTTTACAGAAATTAGAGTTGCAGATTCTAAGCTGAATATAGATGCACCATGCTCCCAGGGGTCAGGCATTTCTGTGCATATTGATTTTATGCATAAACTGTTTGCAAGGCTGATGTACATTAAAAAAAAAACAAAAAAAAAAAAACCACCATCACATTTGTGAAGGGAGTAGAGGGTGAGAACAACACAATCAAAAGAGCTGAAAATAAATTTACTGGAAGTTATTTTGTATTTTAAGAGTACGTGTATTCTTATAAAACACACATTAGTGGATTCATACAAAACAGCCAAAGGCTACTAGCTATCAAGCCTTCTAAATATGGACAGATTATATTATCTGGTAACAGATATGACTGATTTTATACTTGGGGAGAAACTTCACAAATGGTTGGCCAGAGGGATGAAAAGGAGACATTTCTTCTATTAGATGGTTTTTAAAATATATGTGGAACTCTACAGAGGTTGGAATGATGAAAGTATCCAGTAAAGAGAAGAATCAGGAAGATAGCCAGTCAGGGAGTCAGTGGACTTTCCCATAACTATCAAACATGGAATGAAAACAAAAGTTAGAATGGCAACATATGATGCTGAAAACTACCTTCTTCCTTTTTCCCCTCCCAAGGGAAATATCTGAAGGAGACAGAAGGAATATGTTCACTTACCACAGAGACTGAAAGGCTATTTTTGTGGATGAGACTTACACTAGAAAAAAAAAGAGTACAACTATTGCTGTAAGTTATTAAAGACCAGGCAGTAAAATGCTGATGAAAAAAATCATGATTTTTTTTTTTTTTAATTATTTGCTTGCAATCTTGCTGCAAAACAAAGGAAAGAGAACACCCAGCAAGAATCCTGAATAATTTTAAAAAGTAGCCTTTAGGTAAGGTCAGATACAACAGTTTATCTCCTTGTCTAGAAATCAGGTTTATTTTGATGTCACTGCTTGTTAGCTCTCAGTTACAAGGCATTACTTCACTTTCAGGTCTACCATAATAATGAGCAAGAGACATATTTACAGGTATGAATCTCCTGGCATAACATCAGACACCCTACGTAGTAAGACACTTGAAGCCTTGAGATATATTTTTGAGAGACAGTCTATTGTAATGTTTCTGAAATACAAAGTGCCAATAACATAAACACGAGTGTTTTACAATCTACATTGCACAATGAAACATTCATCTGATTTACCTTGTAAAGAACTATATAAATACAAATTTTCCAAGGAAGTTATTTTTACAGCCACATTATTTTGGACTGTACATATACATAAGTAGCCTCACACATGTACAATTAATTGCAACCAATGCCAAACTTTTGCAAGGTTGCTTTCATTCCAAAATTACTTTCACATTTTAGCCCATAAAGAGTTGTGAGGGGTAGCTGAAGTTACTTTGGCAATAGCAGAGCAGAGCAGCCACTTCTCATGACAAAGAAGGCTGACGCCAATGTTTCTTCACCAAATTTGACAAAGTTCTTCCTATGTAAATTTACACTTAAAATGAAGTATATATATAATTACAGATAACATTATGAGGAGAAAAAAAAACAAAAACAAAACCAAAAAAAACTACTTATCTTCTTTTGCATTCCACTATCTGAAAGAATAATGAAATGAGTCATAAAGGTCTTCAGTTGATGTGCTACAGGTATGACTTCCACTTGCTTAAATTTGGTCCAACATAAGTTTCCGTAACAGACTTTTAACTTGGATCAAAGTTGCTGCTGTTCCGTACAAACCTATTTATATGAATAGAGCACACAGCCAAAACGGTTGCTTTGTAATTAGTTCAGGCATGTTGAAATCCAGAAGGGAAACTGTTTTAATTTATTTTCCCCTGGAACACTACAAAGTTCCAGTACAGCTTTACAGTGTAACCACGCGTATCAAGAAAGAAGAGCCTTCATTTACCTAGAAAAATTGATCAAATTATACTATCGAATTGTTCTATTTCTCTGCTCCACTCTGAATGCACTGAAACATTTGAAAATGCTGTTCCTGAGACTTTGTCATCTACAGTGACACATTTTGACAGAAAAAGAAAGTCTTGTTGAGGGCAAAATTCAGTCAAGATGACTGTAAAACTTAATCCACACCTTCAAATTTGGACTGAATATCCATCACTTAAACATCTTGTAAATGACCCAATTTGTTTACACGACCCTGTAGATTTTTATGACTTTTCCATAAAGAAGTTATTGCATCCATTCCTTTTATTTTGTTTGAGTACATTTGAATAAGCCCCAGAACCACAAGCAAGTGGAACAGACGCTCTGCAGATGGAAGTGGCCTCATATAATTCACCACTACCTGTAGAAGAGTCAAAACAACACTTTCAATTTGGAATTACCTTCACACACAGCAGAAGAATTTCCTGTACCATATGTCTTCTTAAAATGTTTAACATTGTATAATATGAGTTCTGGTTTCCCGTCCATCAGAGGAAGAACACAAAGCCACTTGGACTTGTACTTCCCATTGCCTTCAATGAACGTGAAGGCACTCAGATGGTTACATAGTGAGGTACACAACAGAGAACAAATAATAATGATAGTAATAATAAATAATCCAAACTTATCAGTTGTTCTACATGCTACCATGCCCTGGTTCATCCAACAAAGCTCCACAAATAGGGGTTTAATAAAAGACTGGACAACTGCTTTTTCTGGGAAAGACCATAGCCAAAGATTCAAACCAGCAATATTATTCATTATTTCACAAAGTAGAAGCTCTTCCAGTAAAGTCATTTCCCCTACTTAATGTGCTTTAACCAAACTATACTTAAAAAGCAGCCGAGAGATTAAAAGGACTAGACTGATCTGGGTGGTATGGTAAAAGTGTCTCCAACTACTATTTATTTATTTTTTTTTTACTCTTCAAATATAACATTACCTGTTATTTTACACCTGGACTTCTTTAACAGAAATCCAGGGCTTTGCTGATAAGTGCCAAACCAAATAATTGTTTAAAGATGTAAAAGAGCAAAAACTACAAAAGTGGCACTACACATTTGCCTTTCACTGCCTGGGCCTAGTCTGATGCAAGTGCTGAAAGCCCTTCCTCACTTTCCCTCAGCTAATCCAAAGTACTGTAGGCAAATTACAGTAATAGCTACTCAACTAAAGGTACTGATTACCTACAAAATGGAGCATTACAGGAACTCAAACCAATAAGGCTGTATGCCCAACAGGAAGATTTGCAGCATGCACTCCAGGGAGCACAGCCTGATGCCCAGTTCCTACTTAGCCCACACTCAGCCCTATTTGGCCACGCATTGTGATGTGTGTGAAGTACTAACGATGCCTCAAAGTGGAGCTATGTCCGGAAACTAACACAATAATCAACTTAAACAAATTTGAGAAGTAATTTCAGTCTTTTGGGCTGTGGAGGAAAAACTGAACACAGAGATGTTTCTTTGACTTAAAAGAATCTCCTTAAAACACCTGTATTAATGACTGTATCTTGAATGAGTTTACTGTTAAAAAGCAGGTAAGGCCAATAAATAATTTATGAGGATTAATCCTCTAAGATGTGTTGCCGCTTTAACAAAAAACAAGGTGTTACTGTTTACTACTCCCTTCCAACTCTACTCACCAGTAACCAAGTAACACTTGAACACTTTCCTATTCCATGAGCAAAGCTCTTCCTGCTTGTAATAGACATAAGTGGATAATTCATATCCTCATATCCCAGCTCCAAATACTTGCATATGAAAATGTTCAGCCTGGAAAAGAGATTCTCTGTAGAGACCTGAGAGCAGCTTTTCAGTTATCTAAAGGAAGGCTATGTGAAGAAAGGGAACAGATTCCTTAGCAGGGTTTGTTGTTGTTGACAAAGGGAAACAGTTTCAAACTAAAAGTGAGGAGATTTAGATTGGATATAAGGAAAAGGGCTTTTTTAAGGGTAGTGAAGCAATAGAACAGGTCACCCAGAGAGGTGGTGACTGCTCCATCCCTGCAGACATCCAGCATCAGGCTGTGTGGGGCTCTGAGCAACTTAATCTAGCTGTGGGTGTCCCTATTCACTGAAGGGGGGTTGGACTAGATGGCCTTTAAAGTCCCTTACAACTCAAAAGATTCTATGATTCTATGACTAGAGAACAAGTGGAAGACAACATGCCAATGCTGTGAGAAAAAGAAATAATCTTCTCACATTGCATTTTATTGCAGTGTTGAAGAACTTCTCTAATTTGTCATGATCACAAGTCAGAAGAGGATGTGGTGTACTTCTTCACTTCCCAGGAAAAGAGATTTAAGTGTTTCAAAACAAGTGTTGAATTAAACAGAAATATATTAATCTTAGGACAAATTGCATCACTATCATGTTTCCTTTTAGATGACACATTCATATTTTGTTCTTCCTTTTCTTCTCAACACAAATGAAATTTCTGCCACCCAGCAGTAGTCAGATTGTACCAGCAGTTGTTAATTCAGCTAGACTCAGCAGAAGCAGCATTGCTTCCTACTGCTTTGAAGTAGGCTCTTTTGTCAGAGATAATCTTGCAGTCAAATTTCTGCACTTAATAAACGCACTGACATTCTCACCTCCAATAATTGGATGAGCTTCATCGCTCAGACATCAACATACTCCTTCGAAAGTGGCAAGCCCAAGTTAAAAGATCTTCACCACAAACTTCATATTGTGATTCTCTCCCTACCCACGGATTAGCTGCAAGCTCCTTTAAAGATCCACAAACAGGGAAATCCTCTAGATGATTATGATGGGACACATAAGGCCAGGCACTACCTAAGCAGAAGACAGAAGCCATTTCTGTCCTTTTGACACTTAGCTGAATTCCACCTGCACCCACTAAGTTTAAGATTAAAAAAAACTCTTGAACTCCAGTTTGTCATCTAAACAAAAAGAAAAATGACACAACCCTCCCCTTTTCAAAAGAGTTAAGATATACATTATGAAGTGATCCATGATCAGATCTTTAAAAATAAGGGTTTCTATTCAAAAGCATAACAAAGAAACTACTTAAAGAAAATGAAGAGCTATCAAAAGATTGGCACATTACCTATGTTGCAGGAATGACTGGAGTCTAATGAAGACTATGGTTTTCTAGAATTTGCTTCAGCAATTTTATTCATCACTGCTCATTGATCCTTCCTTCTCCTCCATTCAGCACTGGTGAGGCCAAATCTGCAGTACTATGTACTGGGGGTGCCAGAATTGGACAAGAAAGACCTGGGCATACTGAAGAGCATCCAGTGGAAGGCCACCAAGATGATAGCGGGCTTAGAGTACCCGTTCTCTGAGGAGAGGCTGAGAAAATTGGGGATGCTCAGCCTGGAGAAGAAAGGGCTCTGGGATCGCATCCACGTGTACAGATACCCAAAATAAGATGCAACAACAACAGAAACAGGTTCCTTTCAGCACAAACTGCAAAATATTGTATTTAAACATTAGGAAGCACATCTGCACACAGGCTGCTCAAAGAGGCTGTGGAGTCACTTACTTGGAGAACTCTGAAAACCACCCAGGCATGGGCCTGGGCAGCTGCTCTGGGTGGCCCCTGTTGCAGCTGAGGCTGGGCCTGATGGACCTGGTGGGCTCTTCCAACCTCAGCCCTCCTGGGATTCTCAATTCTGAAGGCAGAAAAACTAGTATTTCTAACTAATTGGTACTGGTGAACTGCTACCTGACCTCAGGTCCTCAGCCTTCTGAAATCATTCACTACTGCTTTCTAAATGTACATATCACATTAGCCATACAGTTCACTGCTTACAGCACCTGATTTTACATTATATAATGGTGTCTTTACAGAAAATTTCTTATAGAAATTGTAACATCTGACTTCTGCAGCTTAGTAAAATTACCATAAACACTATATTTAGAACACCATAGAACAGCCAAGAAAGAATAATTTAGTTTCTCCTACCACCTCATGTTGCAATTAAATCCAATCTAAACTAACAGTATCACATAAGCAAATACACTCAGGCCACTAAAGTTAAGTCATTCTCATTAAATACTCCACCAAAAGCTCCCTCAGACAGTGCTGGAACTACAAAAACAAGCTGCAGATAGCATTATAGAAAAAGAATACAGAAAACCATAAGGAGAAGTACACAGTACAATAACAGAAAGAAGAAATAAGTAAACCGTCCAAGTAATCAAATTCAGTATGCAAGAGATTGAGTTTTGTTCCCCCAAAGGAAACAGAGATGCCCTTCTTTTGACTCCTAGTTACAGTATGGAAAAATGGTAAGAAATGCATCAGACAGTCATAAGAGAACTGACAAAGCCATCTATGTCTGAAGATCCATTCAAGCATAATCTATTTTTCAGCTTAACAATGTACTGTTGAAATGAAATCTATGTAAATAAACAGGAGCCATCACTACACACACCACTTACTACTACTTCCATCTCCAGAAAAATGGTTGTATAAATGTCTTTGATCCTTCAGATGAGTATTTACTCAGTTGAGTTGCAAATAAAAACACTGAAGACACGATTCCCTCTTTCCCAACCCCCAAAGAAAATCACAAACTCCTTTAATGTTAAGCAGAGTTAACAATAAATAAATAAATAAAATCTTTTCTTAAGGAAAACTTGATTGTCACAGAGGTCCAACAAAAAATGAGGTAGTTGTAAGTCATTTCAAATGAAGCTATACCAGCCTTGCAAGGCCCATCACATTGAACTCCTAGAAGGTAATAGCCAAAGGTTGTGTTCTAAGAATACCTAATTTCCAAATACAAAGAAATACTTTCCCTAGGAAAATACCACCTAAAATGGCATGCTACACAAATAGGAGTACTTAAGTATTCTTTCATTCCACAAATAAACCCAATTGAGTCGAACTGCAATTTCAACATTAATGGTCATTTAGCTACCAAAAAAAACAAAACAAAACAAAACAAAAAAAAAAAAAAACAAAAAAAAAAAAAAAAAAAAAAAACACAAAACACCTCCACTTATTGAAAAGAATGTCCATAAGCAACTGCTTACCTTCTGTAACATAGTAGTCCCACTGATTTAATAACTGGTCATAGACCTATTTAGTATCACCTTGAGCCAGCAACTGTATCATCCACAAGTAGAGTCGAGAAACACTGTAATCCACGCTGCATCAGAACTACTTGGCCACGCAGCAGTTTTACAAGTAGAGGACAGTTTTTTATCTGTAGACTGTGTGAGTGGAAAAGCTGCCTCTCTGCTGACCAACGATTATTTGGCACACGAACAGCAATATCTCATTCTCCAACTCCAGGCAGCTTTAACCTGCCTCTAGCTAAAAGCTATACAATCTTTAGGTTGCAGTAGAGTGTAAAAATTGCTCTAATTAAACCAAGTAAGAACTGGTTTGACCAGTGTTGCTGATCCCCCAAATAATTAAAATCAGGGAACAAAAATCAGGAGTTAGTACTTGGCTGCACTTAAACTTGTACTCATTTTTGAGAAAAGTTTTGTAATTGAACAACTAGAGAGTAGCTTTCAAGTAAACAAGAACCTGGATTGTTTTTAGTGTACACTACCAGAGAATACAGTTCCACTGCACTTAAGTCTCCTGGATTCGTATTTACTATAAGAGGCACTGACTGTACCTCACAGCATGCCAAATCGCACTGCAAACCAGTTGAAGCCTGACCCAAGGCAGCTGCACTTCGGCTGCATGTGAAAAGAATCCAGCTTATGCTGTCACGTATACTTATGCACACTTGCACAAGTTCTGTTTGCACTACCCACCTCTCACACCTCTTTGTTGGATCCCTTCCACTGTGCTGTGCCCTGCATTACCAAGCACTCCTATGGAAGACAGACCCCACAGCAGGTTTTGGGCTAACAAAGTTGAAGCAGAACAATGGCATCTGGGCATCCTGCTGCAGTCACTCAGATTGAACAGACCACAGCATACAAGTACCAGATTTTAGTCTGTTAATGCCAAGCTCCTTTTCTCACAAAGTGGTGCCCTAAATTCCCCAGATGTCAGGTAAGCCAGGAAGGGGCAGAGGGAGCAATTTCTCCTCTCACACAGAGCAGATAATTTCCTGTACTGTGCACAGAGTCTGATTGGTTTCCTGTCAGAGCAGTGGGTCCTGGGGTCTTTTGATCACTTTCCTCCAGCCCTCCACAACTGCTCTGATTAGAGGTTGATCCCCACACTGTGCTTTGATCAGCAGTGCTGGCAGCCCACAGGTGCCATACATCATCACATTAGCAGGCCACAGCAGTGTGCATCTCTCATGCTGTGCTCGCCAGCACTTTATGGATCCTGCCAGCGCACAGAATGCTTGCTGAGCCCCTCATCTTTTCTTTCTATTAGAGAGATAACGTAAATTCTTTTATCAGGGGAGTCCCAAGTTCAAAGCTAACAAAACTACATTAGTCTTAAAACTGCATTTTTGCCCTATTTCATTACAGCATGCAGGAGTTTGAGAGCTCCCAGCTTCTCCTTTTGTGCTGCTCTGTGCCCAGGCATAGAGTTCGTTCCAGCTGACATGCAAAGGACTTTCTTTCCCCCCCCCCTTTTTCCCTCCTTACGTTAAGCACCACGGTTTCTGTAAGCACATGCTAATGGCCCAAACTTCAGAAACCGTGCACCAAGCGTGGTTTCATGCAGTACACAACGCATCAGCTTGCAAAATACTCTTTCAAATGACTTCGCAACAGCAGATCAAGAGGAAAGGCGCTTAGAAATCTGAATAATGTAAATCATATGGAGTTCAGAGGCTAAGCAAATTACACACCCCGGAGCCGCCCTCGCTGAATGAAAGGAGCCTTTCTCCAGCCCCGCGCAGCCCCGGCCCAGGGGGACTCCCGTCTGAGAGTTCTCCAAACACTTCAGGTACACATGAAAGTTGGAAGTAATTCCCGTTTCCTCCGCGGGATCAGCCCTCTTCCAGCCCTCCCTGCACACCCCTCACCCACGCACGGCCCCGGCTCTCCCCGGCCCCTCGGCGGCCCCCCTGTGCGGGGGGCTCCGCGCCCGCCCCGCCGTTACCGTTCTGCTCTTTAGCGCCGGGGAAGGAGAACTTGCTGCTGAGGTCGGACTCCGCGGCGGCCCCATGCCTCCGGCCGGCCAGGGCGGATGTCAGCAGGAGCAGCCCGAGGAGGAGCATTGGGCCGGCGGGGCGAGGGGCTGCGGCGGAGCAGGAGCTGGCGGAGCGGCACCGAGGCCCGGGCGTCTCTCAGCGCCGCCAGGGGAGCAGGCAGCACTGAGCCTGCTCTGGCAGCGGAGAATTGCAGGGTAGTTTCCACATAATCCCATCCAAAACTTTTTCCTAGAGCCCTTGTCTGCGTCTTCAGCTTTTGTTTTTCTTGGGCTTATTTTTTTTTTTTTCTTTAAAAATGAACAGCAAAAAAGAAAAAAAAGAAAAAAGGAAAAAAAAAAAAAAAAAAAAAAAAAAAGGATCAAAGCAGGATCTGGACCCAGACCAGCTTCTGGAGGACTAAACAATCCGGGCCGTGCCGGGCTGGGGCCGGGACTGTTGCTGCAGGCGCGAGGCCGTCGGGGGCGGGGGGGCGGCCGGTGCCGCGGAGCAGCGCGCACCTGTCAGCCGGCCGGCCGGCCACCCGCGGCGGGGCGGGACGGCCGCGCACCGCTCCGCACCGACGCCTTCCGCCAGCCGGGGCTCTCGGAGCGCCCCTCCAGGGCAAGCAGCCGGCAGAGGCGAGCGGCGCGGCCCCGGGAGTCTCCGCCGGGCGCCCGTCCTCTCGCCGGAGCCACTCAGCGGCCCCTCCGCGACTCTTTCCCAAAGCGCCTTTCCCAAGAGCCCTCTCCCTAAACTCCTCCCTTCTGTCTCCCCCCGCTTTAAACTCGCCCGCATCCTCCTCGCTTCCTACCTTCGCCCGCCCCCGGCCCACAGCCGGGGCAGCCCGTTACGGCGCAGGGGAAGGACGAGCCCCCGGTCGGCAGTGGGACTGCGGCGCCCCGCGGCGGTCCCTGCTGCTGCCCAGCTCTGCTGCCGGCACAACAGGTGCTGCGGTGGGGCTCGTGCTGGCGCTGAGCACGAGGAGCGGGGAGGCCTCGTGCCCAGAGAGCTCTTGAGCTCTGTCCTTGGGGTGAAGCGCCCCGCTGATTTACAGGCTCTGCTTCAACAGGTGGTTAGTACGCGTTTGGGTTGGTAGTAGGAGATTGTTGCTCTCTCCCTTGATACTGCAAATGAAGCGCCGAGGGAATGTTCTGGATGCAGATTGTTTTTCTTCTGTCTGAAGTTGTTGCTGGAGTGACCTTGAAACAAAGTGCTCAGCACGCACATCAACGGGCTGAGTTGCTGCTGTGCGGTGCTTCAGAGCTCTGTCCTATGCTGAAGCGCCGTGCTGTAGCTAGCTGTCTCTCTGTTAAGCAGACAAGATGGTGTTAGATCTGGGGGGCTTTCTTTTTGCTTTGGAAGTCAGAAGTGAATGTGGCGAGGAGTTCCCCCCACTGATTTATTAAGCACCTTTAAAAGTCTGCTTGAGCTGATGACCTTTCTGGTTTGTTTGGATGTGGTTTGAGCTACAGCTCCATGATGGGCGGGGTAACAACAAAGAGGCTCACTAGGTACTACTGGCAGGGCAAGAGGAGCCATGGGGAAGATGTATCTTTTCTTCTCTGCTTAGAAGTTTGAGCAGTGCTCTTTAATAGTAACTTCAGCCCCCATAGCTTTGAAGGAGTTTGGGGAGATCTGTATGGCTGTGGTACTGCTGTCCGTGAAAGGCACAGAAGAGAGAAACTGAGTCTGCACTCCTGGAGTCTTGAGTACACGCTATATAAATGCCTCATCCTTTGACCCAGCTCTTTCCATTGTATAACTGAGCTATTTCTTTGCCTCAGCCAAAGTAACCCTTGAGATAGTGATAAACATCCCCTCTGTTCCTAATAAGTGACATATTTCTAGTAGCAACTGAAAGCTGTCCAGCCAAGCTGGGCTGCGTCCTGAAAGGCAGACTTGGAGCATTCCATAAATAGCAACCCTTCCCTTACAGAGGGTGAAGAAAGTCACTGCATGGAGCAGACTGTGCAGTTATTTTTATTATTGCTGTCATTATAAATAGTTATTTTTTGGCTTCCATTGTTGTTATTTTAAATTTGAAAGAAAAATATGAAGTGCTGCTTTCCAGGTCCTGTAGTAGTACTTCTTGTAATCAAGTGGATGAAGTATTGCTTGGTGATTTAACCTTCATTGCCTGGTGGTTTCGTTTTATTTGTTTTTTGTATTTCAGAGGATTGAGAACAAGTTTCCTCTGAAAAATGTGGACCTGATGTCTCAGTCTGTACATGTGAACACAATGTTTTTCATAGCTTTGTAAGCTTTAGGCTGCATCAGACCAGCATTTCATCTGCCATCCTGGCTCTGGCATTTCAAATGAAAATGCAAGAACTCCCATGGTGGGTGAATATAGAATAACACTGAAAAGGAAGCTTTTTGTTTTAAACCTCCTGTAATTAAAGATCAGGGTATATGTTTGATCAATAAGACCCTACATCTTTTCCAAAATGTTTGTGTTGTTAATCCCATCCAAAATGCTGTGTGATGATCTTCATAAATGTCCAGTCTTTCCTGAAATTCACGCTGAGCATGCCATCAGCTACTTATGTTTATTGTAATTTTTTTCTACTTTCCAGTTTCACTGAATGTATCAATTATGTAAATGAGTAAATAGAAATGATTTCACTTCTCTGTTCATTTTCTGTGTTAAAGACTTATCTTTTCCCAGCTACACATGGGTTGTTCCATGTCAGCTCACAGGACATTGCATTACCAGTACCAAGTTTCACATAAGGCCACAGTGCCACTCTATCCAAAAGTTAAAGTAGCTCCAGCACCCTGTCTCTGCATTTCATTAGGAGTCATCATGCTTCCCTTTTGGTGCTTGCGTTCTTTTCTTCTTCTACAACAAATACTTTATACAAATCTTTCTATCCTTAACTTTTCTCCATGTTGAGAATTACACTTCAGTCTTTGACTTTTGTATCATGGCTGGTTATGATGCTGCACCTCATCTGACAGCCACTTAGCTTATACTATGGAGTCTTTTTTGATTGTGCATTGGGGACTTTAATTTTCAAAGGTTTTGTAATGCAGTCCATAGAACTGTATATTGTGTATTCTTTTAATTTAAATATTGCAACGGACAACTCTTCATTAATTTCCATCTTCAGATAGTTTGAGACACCGATTTTATTCTCTGTAGGATAGTTACAATGGTTTGCCAATATTTCGTATTGTTTATAATTTTTTTTTTATTTTTTTTTTCCAGTATCCTTGTTTGTAACTTTCCTAAGTGATTTTTCTTGTACTCAAAACTGTAATTATCTGGATCATCCTACAAGAATTTCTTTTGCACCAGGTTCAGGAATACTGCTGCTGAGACATAGACACCAGAGAAGACAATGGAAATTTAGCCTGTTAGGGCTCCAGAGACTGATTGTGATGGTGTGTAGACTTTCTATTCCTGAACCATAAAATTGTTGAAATGAAAAGTCTTTCTCTATTATTATTAACTTGAAGAATTCTAATTAAAATAAATGCTCATCACAATTTTCATAAACTACACTTACCTCTATAAAAATAATTCTCCACACCAGCGACAAAGTAACATCATCACAGAACTGACAAAGGCGCTGTGGCTTGTGTGTGCTCTGCTCCTTACCTCCGTACCATAGAATCCCAAGGATGGAAAGGACCTACAAGATCATCTAGTCCAATCATCCTCCTGTTGCTGTTGCTACCACAAATTGCAATACCATATTGCAACAACAACAAAAAAGTTGTCCAGTGACATGGATTGGAGGTGATGAGATGCTTAGATTTGCATACTCTGTTCTTTATGAGTTGAACTGATACAATGAAATCTTGACTGTTTTCAATGGACATTAAGTATCCCTAGCTAGTTCTGTAGGTGAATATTTCCTTTTCCTCTTCAGATAGACCTTCCCAATCATTCCCATCCCCCCACTGAGGTAAGCTAGGAGATGTTTTCTGAGGAAGAATAGGGCCATATTTTGCAGGAAACTGGGAAGGCTAAGACATTAACACATTTTTATGCATGATTTATGACCAAAGGAAAGTGCTTCAGGAGACGTGTAGCTTCACAAATGTAATTATTTCTATTCACAATTATAAATTCCTATCTCACAACAGTTAGAATTAAGCATTTACTCAACTATTTATGGGATTAGGATCCACTGTAAGGGAGAAGTTGATTCTCATTTCCTCACTGCTTGTTATATTTCCTATTATGACTGGCTAAAAAATGGAATTCATGCATAGTTACTTCTATATTCCTGTATATTCTGAATGTATTCGTATATTCTTTGGGCAATCATACCAAAGAGCAAGTATTTTGCAAAGCTTAGCATATAATTTAAAACTAACAAACATTTGCTCATCCAGACAAAAGACAGGTGTTTGCTTTTGTGCAAGCTTATCTTGATTTCTATGTAGTTGCATATGAAATGGTTTCTGGCTTAACAGGGTTGAGGTTTGAACAATTAATTGTAATTGTGTGAAGAACTTCTAAACTTCTAATAAAAGGTTATGTTTGTACAAAACTTCATATGGATGAGGAATAAGCATAAAAACTGAAATTGCAGTAGAAACACTAATAGTCTTTTAGAAAAGCAGTGGTTCCATATTCTGCCCTCATGATCACTGAAAAATGGACAGTAGACATTTGCACAAATGCATAGTTGTACAGAAAACAATTCCTGCATTAGAAAGCGCTCCTGTAGAAGTTAGTATTCTGCACTGGATTTTTATAGCCTGTATTGTTCTTTTCATATTAAGTATTTTTATGTATTTATTAGATGAATGTAGCCTGCTTAATCTATCCTTTCTGCCACAAACACAACTGGCTCTTTGTTTCTGTGCTTTGGAGTTAGCCATATACCAGATGGCTCACAGAGAGCTAGCTGTTCCTTCTCCATAAAGGGGAGCACTGCTCCTTGAGGAACGAAGCAGAACTGCAAGTAAGAATGTCATGTTATTTACAATTAGATAACTGATAACAACGAATAAATTACACCACGAAACCTGTACTCTCAAAAATTACTAAATCATTTCTAAATGTTGCACTCTCTTTCCTCCCTTTCAGTGTCTACTTTAATACTTTAGACTTACTGTCCATTCCTAATGAATTTGTAAACAAGTTGAAGTGCCATGATCCTGGTTAATACTCAAAAATACAATGAAGAAAAAGAATGAGTTCTGAAGAGGCTTCATTTATGTCAGTGTTATGCAGTAAGGCTGACCAGACACAATCAAGGAAGAATGAGCTCTGAAGACAGCTTGGTCACTTGGATCACAACTTCAAATACACCATACCTATATTGTAAATACTTAAAAATACACCTAAAGGTTAGCTATTTTAACATGGACCTCTAAGCAAGTCTATGTTGGTCTGCTCAACATTGCATAGCTTAATCAGTCATATATCAAATTGATTCTAACCTCAAAGTTATTATTGTGTGTGATTTTAGAGCAGTTCCATTTAGATTCCATATATTTTAATAAATTCATTCACACATATGGAGTCCAAGCCAAATGCAAATGTAACTTTGCTTTGTGCAGGCTGTGGAAGCTACAACCGGAGACAAGAAGGATGGAGGTCCACTAGAGGTCTCCCAAACTAAAAAAATGCTGCCTACTTCTGCCACCTGGTAGCTCATTTGGATGGATTTTAATGGGCTTCCAAAGTCATCAAGTGAAAAGTGTAATGCAGGTAAGTCACCTTTGCAGAACATCTTTGTAGGCTGTATTGAGGCCTGCATGGGTAGCAAAACTATTTTTCTCATGAGGCATGTGGGAGCGTGCTGAATACACATGTACTCTCTTAAAACATTCATTTTCTTCTCTTTTATGCTCTCAGAGTAGAGCACCACTATGATTTCTAGAGCCTACGCCTGATTCAGGTGCCTCTGTGTGTTCAAACAACACATGCTCTTACAAACATACCTGAGTATCTGTATGAAGGCTTGATCAGGTAGATGTGAATGTTTGCTTACTTATAACGATATGTCGGATGACTCGTCTTAGGTCAGAAGCCAGATGTGTTTTCTGGCTGCTTTTTAATCATACGCTGGTTATTATTGATCAATAATGTCTTATGGCCTATCAGCATGCATTCAACCCTTGTCATGAACACAACAAAAGATGGCATAAGATTTCTCTATGATGGCTCTACATAACTACTGAATTCTGAATAACTGTTGAATTTGGTCTTTCTTCCTGTCTCCATCTCAATAAGCAGTGCAAGATGGAGGTTTGCAATTAGAATACAAATTTTGGGTTGCATTTCCAAACATTCTTAACTCTTGCTATTAAAAAATAAAAAATAAAATAACATGTATCACAGTTATAAAGTAGGATAGTTGTATATAGATTCAGCAGAACTAAGGATACACTATCAAAATATGCATAGGTATAAGCAGGTTATTTCATACACCAGAGGAAAAAAAAACCAACAACGCTAATATCATTACAGTATTTTTTTCTAATCTTCATTCCAACTTATTTCTAAGCTATTTATATATGAATATCCTAGTGGCTTTAAAACTTCTCTTCGGAGAAATGATGCTCAGTGCTGGAGATTTTTATGAGACAGTGGTATAGTTTCATAATGTACTATGGTTAACAGTACAAACACGGACTATCAAATACGTACATTTAGATCAATCACATTAGCTATTTTACTGAAATATTTACATTCATAGAGCCTGGAGAATAAATAAAACAGTTCTTGATTTGCTTTGCTGTCACAGGTGTTTCCAGTATACTAATAGATACTATTGATGCTAAGAACTTTGTCACATGTGTATGTTTAGTTAAACTACTTACATTATTTGCCTGCCTGTAGCACTCCTTCTTTAATTTTTTGGTACACCCCTCTAGACAGAGTTGGAGTAATGATGAGAGAATTACATACTTTTGTTCAAATTCAGCAAAAGAAAATCGCATTGGCAGGAGTAGCCTTAGAAGAGCTTTTGTTTGTTTGTTTGTTTAAATTGAGGTTAGAACTTACTTGGGAAACAAAATCTACTCAAGAAGATGTCACAAGCAAGTTCATATATTAGAGAAGAATCATCAACCTAACAGAAACAGAAAAGCTACTGGGAACTGAACAGCTGACCTAACCACTCAGGAAAAATAAGGCACTAGAACAATATACTTGTAATAGATAGAGAGTATCTATCCCCTACTAAGCCTGACTTACCAACATTACACTTCATCTTATTTATCTTAGTCCTGTCTCTCCCCTCTTCTTTCAGTTTTTCACTTTTCCTCTCTTTTGACCTCCTCAATTAATTAGTTATCACATCTACTTCACTAATTGTTTAATTAAATAATTAAGTCTTGACCTCCCAGTCTTATCTCACCACACTTGATTTAAGTACTAACTTCCCTAGTCCCCATTCTTTCCTTCATATTGGAGGTCTTTCATAGAAAGTTCTCATACTGCAAAACTTCAATGAAATGGTAGTCAAAGGCAAGAAATATGTGTCGAAAATAGGATTTCATTTCAAATAAGAATAATGTAAATACACTCACTGTCTTGTTTGCCCCAGCAAATTCAACGTTTTCCCCAAACCTGTTATTTTAATCTCCAGTCTGTAAATTTCCTAACTGAAATAATCTCTTTGCCTCTCAGTAAGGCATATTCCCGGTTCCACACTGCCTGGAGTCAACTGGAGAGAATGTACACTATCATTTCAGCCAGACCTAGGTGTGGTGTCATCTACAGGAGCACACAGAAGTTTTAATCAGGCCATCTGGAACTTTCCCAGAGAAGAGATGGAAAGCTTCCAAGGAACTGATCTGTAAAAGATAAGTCTTTACTGATCACACGCAAACTGTAATGTTCCAGCTCTCCTAAATTAGATTTGTGCAAAAATAGCAGCTGGCACTTGTATGACAAAATAGTTAATATCACTATCTGAAACCTGGACTCAGTGGAAAGTGTTGAAGAAAAGGTTTAACATGGAGGGCATAGAAAATCATAGACACTGAATTTCTCATCAGTTGTCTCATTCACAGAAATATCTTAATTATTTTGGCAGAAGTAAGGTCCAAGTTGGAGCACGGAGGCTTTCATCCTATGCATTTTTCCAAATACATAAATATGAAAAGTCTTTTAAAAAATTGGGTCACCTTAGTAGATGGCAGCAATTCTAATATTTTGAGAATTTTTAAACACATACATTAACATGTTACAAAAGCAGGTATGAGGTTCTACAGGGATGTTTTTAATAAGAAAATGCCATTGCCAAGGGAACTCAATACTATCAGTTTTCTTCTACCCCTTCCTACATAAATGTATATAGAATTTTTGCAGATTACGAATTGATTAGAATGATACAAGATACTGTAGGGTATTAAAATTTTTACATAGATATTCAGGAGCTACCTTGTAGAAGATCACTAATTTAGTATTAATATTTTGAACCAAGCATTAATTTTTACATTTGGAAATTCAGATAGTGCTGCAGAAGACTTAAAATTTTAAGAACTGCCAGTTGGACAGGAGTATAAAGAACTTACCAACGACACATTATTCATACCAGTAAATTCTCATTGTTATTTCCTTGCCAATCCACTGAATGGAAAAATAGCACAAAGGAAAATGATTTTAAAGCTTTTTCCAGTAATTCTTCAAAGCTATACCACTATTAATCATTGGAGTTCACGTCATCTAGCTAAGAATGCACAATATTCCAAAGTGTTGCCAACATTTTTCTTTATTGATCATACACTGGCACCAAATCACAGTATCTTATTCCCACAGCGCCACAAAAAAATAAGAACTTCAGCCTCACTACCATCTGGATCACAGATCATCCCATAAAATGTGTTCAGGTTGACAGTAAGTCTTTGAAATACTTATTCCATATTATGTTTCTGATGATGTTGTATGCTGTGCCCTGTCACAATCCATTTTGAAAAGAATACCACTCGATTAGAGTTAAAATTTATAAGAAATACTATTTTGTTCTCAGAAAATAATCTGTCTCAAGTTAGGTATTTAGAGTGGGTTTATAAACATAAGCAGTGATATTGTCATTCCCTAGTGCTTTGTCAGCACGGTAGTTACTGTCAAAAGCCTACAATTTATGCAGGACCTGAAGCTGTCAGCATCGTTTTGGATGGCACTCAGCAACCCACAGGATTAGGCTGCAGTTTGTGAAGCACATCACTGGTTTTACATTACATTCTTGCTCAGAAAGAATGGTTTGCCTAAGTGGGAACAAGGGTGGACCCAAAGCCTTTAATCGGTACAAAATACAAACACTGTGAAAAGAATGTAATTCAAAAATATTAACCAGTTTTGAGATGGTTCTTGATCTACACAAAAGGTGCCAGCCTAAGCAGATTTTGCTAGGAATAGATTCCAAGGAATTCAACCTGATCCGATCTAATTTTTATCTCCTATGAAAAAAGACTCCAAGAGCTGGGATTGTTCAGCCTGGAGAAGAGGAAGCTCAAAGGGATCTCATCTATGTGTACAAATACCCAGATGGTGTAAAGAAGAGGAAGCCAGAGTCCTTTGAATGGTGTCCAATACCAGGACAAGAGGCAATGGGCACAGAGGTGCACGTAAGAGGTGCTGTCTGAACACCAGGCAGGACTTCTGTGTTGTGCAGGTGCTGGAGCCCTGGCACAGGCTGCCCAGAGAAGATGTGAAGTGCTCTCCTTGGAGATCTCCCAGAGCTACCCGGACATGGGTCTGGGCAGGTGCTCTGGGTGGCCCTCCTGCAGCCGGGGCTGGGCCTGATGCACCCAGCAGGTCCTGCCAGCCTCAACTATCCTGAAATTCTGTGATCAGCACACATGCAGTTTCCACCAACATTAAATTTACATCAGTAAGATATTAAAATCATCATAGGACTAAGAATTAATAGGCACGGAGTAAAGTGTTTCCTTATGCCACGAAGGATATATCTGAGTGTCAAATTGCTTTGTAATGTTTACGATCTGATAAATTTTTTTACTTCAGTTTCTACTAAAATAGGCCTCTAAGGGTTCATATCTTCTTTGTTAATCATTACTTTCAAGTTAAAATCTCAAGATAAGGATGTGAAATAATCTAATCCTGTGTTATGTGATAGGAAAAGGCCTATATCTAGGCCAATATCCTGTGTGAAATCACACCTTTATTTTTCAAGTAAGATCAAGTTTCTTGTATAAATGATAGCCTTTGAACTCTTCCCAAGTAGTTTCTCTAGTAGTCCTTCTGCATTACAGTTTTGCTTCACATTGTGCCTAAGAATGTAGCCACTTTCCGCTTAAACTTGTTAAATGCAGCTTGCCCTGACAAAAGGTACCTCATAACCAGAGACCTAACCTAAAGGTGCTGGTCCTTTAGGAAGTGACATCAGGGTGACCTTGTGGCATGTTGTCTGGAGGCTGCAGTGTCAGGAATGGTGCCACACAGGGTGATGACAAACACCAGCTCACAGATACGCCAGTCAGTAAATACCTGCAGGATGCGGGGCAGGGAACCTGTACCCTTGGGAGTCAACTGCTGACAGGATCTCCTTTGAAGATGAATTCATCCTTGTTAGTCTGAGAGGATGTGTAAAGGCAAATGATGTCGTCAATGTCTCTTCCTGGGGAAAAAAAAAAAAAAAAAAAAAAAAAAAAAAAAAAAGGAATGAAAACTGGTTGAAGTATCCTGATACTTATGAATTCTTTTTGTCCTGTGGGAATGCAAAAGAACAGGCTATTTACTTAAGCAATGCTGCAGTTCCCCTTAGCCATGCTCCAGGGTGGCATTTAAGTCAGTAAGGGCAACATTCTTTCCAGTGTGAATGCAGTCAGCAAGATCCTCTACATAAATAATTTATTCTATAAAGTCCCCGTATTAACATGTCACTGTCAAACCACTTTGTGCGGTAGGGTAAGATCATTGCCTTAAATATGGTAGCTTAGTTTGCAACTATTTTAAGCAGTCTTAAAGGACTTTAGAATTTTGGCTTCCATCATAGGCTCCTTGAAGGTCACTCTGAGTAATGGCTATAGTGGAAAATTTCTTCCCTGTGACCTATGGGACAATTTTAATCAAGGAGTTCGTGAAATCATTCTTACTTTAATGCAGGCCAGGCAAAGATTTATTTGTAAGTTTCGGGAAAATGACTTAGAGAAGTAATTCCCTGTTGGGAGAATCAGGACTCCCATTGCTCAGATAGGATTATTTAGACTCTTACATTTCCTTCCCTCTCATAGGAAAATGTAAGAGGATTAAAGTAAGGATCCTATAATCTAATGTTTAGCTTTATTCACTTTCATATATTTTTTTTTTCTTACATCTTCTTCTGCAGTGTAAACTGTGAACTCAAACTAGTAGAGCCTGTATGCTTTCCCTCTGTCTTTGAACTCTGCTAATAGGCCTCAGAAAGTAAAAACATTCTGACTTTTTGGATATTTCAGATCAGTGTAGTTAAGTAATAGAGCTGGTAAGCAGAAAAACGTGGTCAGTCCAACTGAGGAAAAATAAAAACAAAACCTCAGGATCTCTTCTGATAAAAAAGGAAAGAGCCTGAGGAGCTAAGGCCATGACTTAAGTTAGCACTTCTTGCAAGCCAAGGGCAACAGGGTCTGACTTTATTACTGTCTTTGAATGTCTCCCCTTTGAACTAAAGGAAAATGAGGGCTGGAACCTGGTTTTCCAGAAGAAACCAAAGGCAAAGATGGAGTAGTGTTTGCAAAGGGAGATAGCCAAGTCTGGGAGCTGATAGTTTTCATTGGTTGAGGAGCTCTAAAGAACTAGGGTAAGTCTCTGAATGATGGAATGGGGTGTATGTTGCTCTGAGTCTCCCTCAGAGTGCAAGGTGCTAACACAAAAGTGCCAGAGACCTGCCCGTGCATGGGAGGCTGGGTGAAGCTGACTCGTACCCATGTAAAAGTTCTCCCACCCAGGCGATGTGCAGTGAAGTCCTTAGGGCAGGGGGACCATGGCAGAGAAGTACTGTACTGTGAGAGACCTGTCATGCATTCCCACCTGGGTAACCAATGAGTTCTCTGCTGCGGTGTTTTTTGATATGTAATAGGGTATGTCTTTCCTCTGATTGTCACTGTTTTATCAAGTCCTGATAGAAGCACAAGGTCTCACCAAAATATTTTCCTGTCTTTTTCATGCTTTCTTTTTTAGAAAAAGCATATTAGTGATCTGAGCTACAGTTACTAATGGTATGCCTCAGCTGGAATGGCAACTCAAGCTGGTGCATTTCTGTTTTGAACTGGGGCTAGCTCCAACTGCATCCTGGGCCTGTTGTTACTCAGCTAGTGGATTTTAATTTGTCCACTGGTGATTTGTTCCATTGCCAAAACCTGTTTTTGTTCAAAGGCATCAGCATAACTTCGTGTGCAGAAGGAAGAGTTTGTGATGCAGAGTGCCTGTCAACCACCAGCTGCTGTTGAATATGGGGAAACTGAACTTTTGAGACAGTGAAGTGAATGTGGCTTTGGCAGGACTAATCTGTGGTGCAGTTCTTGGGGAGGGAAATTCACAAACCTGTCAGTGGACAAAGCTGCTTTTGGTGTTGGATGGCAAAGTTCAGGGACATCGGTCATTGAATCTGTACTGTGGAGATCAGAATGAGGAGCTGCAGGCTGGAAGTGCCACTCTGCCAATAAAGCATTAAAGAAACACAGTAGTGGGAAATGCTGCTATCTGGATTCTTGAAAACACTTCATTTTGTCATGCTATCCAAGCTTGTAACTCTGGACACGATTTAGGCTGTGGTAGGAGTGTGTAGACATGGTTTGTTGTTTGATTCTGGTTGCTGCACTTGATTTTCAAGGAAGTAAATTGAAATGTGAATGCTTCTGTGGTTGTAGCAATGCTATTTGAGCCATGGGTTATATGGAGGAAGTAGAGAGGGTTCATGATATCTCCCAGCAGAAAGCTTTCAGAAGTTTTGAGCAGAATTGCTTTGTGTGGCTATAATTCTTGGGGCCTGGCTTCTTGGTTCCGTGGCTTGTAGATCTTTATGCTCAGTACCTCACCTGCAGCAAGGAAGTAATGAACGACTTTTGCAGCAGATTCAAGCTGACTATGGAATATGCATTTTAGAGATTAAGAGCAGAAATGTGATAAATCCAAAAAACAAATATTGCTACTGTTGTCTTTTGTCTGTTTTATGCAGCGTGAAGACAAAAACTTTGCAAGGTGGGGGAATGATCTGGAGAGGCCATCTGCTGCTTATTGAAAAGCCATTCCTGAAAATGTATTGTGGTTGTACATGGCTGAGGAAAACTTCACAAGATTGAGCATTTACTTAAAAGGTAAAATATGCATAAAAATTTAGGCTCAAGCATCTGATATTAGTTTGTTGTGACTTGAAAAACAGAATAATATGCTGCTTTAAAAAATGTTTGAATATATTGGCTATTTACTAACTTCTTTAGTAAGTCTTTCAGCTCCAGTCTCTTCCCATTTAATTCAACAAATCCTAAACAGTTGCAGCTGGAGTGAACTGCTGCAATTTCCATTTATGTGATATGAGTATGTTGAGACTCAAGTCTAGTGAGTGGGAAATGAGTTTCAAAAATAGCTTGGGTACATCTCATTGCAATCTTCTCCCACTGTGCAAACAAAAATATCTTTACTTTGAAAGTTTGGTCTCCTATTTACTGTGCGAAGTTTTTTGGTGTTCCCTTAGCCTATTGTGCCTGATTTCATTTTTACTGTGGATGTAGTATTCTCAGTAAGCAGAGGCATTATGTTTGATTTTCTTGTGTTTTAAACTTTCTCTAAGAGCTCTAGCAAAGTTGTTTACCAGAGGCATGTACTGTGAGTTATATTTTCCTGAAGAAAAACAGGTGAAGCCCACAGTTGAGATAAATTACTTCATGTGGAAAGAATGGGAAAATGATGTGGTTTATTCATTTTGCAAGAGATCTTAGCAAATGTTTATTGTGAAATAATTAGCTTTTTACCTAAAGTTAAAAAGGACTTTGATATATTATTTTTTTTATTTTTTTATTTTTTTTTCTTTTCTTTCTTTCTTTTTTTTTTTTTTTTTTTTCCTAATGCCTTAGTCTTTATTGGACATGTTAAAAAAGAACTGAAGACCACTTCCACGTATGTGGGCGGTAATTTAGTTGTATAGGCTGTATGAATAAGGATTCATACAGCTGGTACGTAAAAGCAAACAAATCCTTGGTATTGCTGTGTGGGCACAAAGGTGAACTGAGAAACCATGGAGGAAAGAGGTGTGTGCTCTACAATGCTTTCTGACTGACGCATCTCTTCTCCTCTGGTCCACAACACTGTTTGAAGCAAACAATGCATTCAGTGCTGTTATCATGTGCTACTTCAGACTGAGAGAGCTGGGCCTGGAAATTCTTTTATCTATTTTTAGTGCTTTTTGACCTTTCATATTGATATATTTCCCTAATGTGCACATTTCCAGATCAGTTGGTTTCCTTCTATTTGTAAGAATTGCATGGCATTCCACAAAATAGTCTGTTGGCTGTTCAGTTTCCCACATGGTCTTTTATGCACGTCTGCACAGTGTTTAGAGGAGGAGTACACTTTCAAAGCAAGACTGAATGTAAATACCTAAATGTACAAGTTGTGTACAGCAGATCACACTATTTATATCATTCTGCACCTGTGGAGCCCTCACGAATGCACAGTCATTAAAGCTGGAAGACAACCAGCATGATTATTATGATAGCCTTTGCTTACTAAACTGAAAAAAGGAAAAATTGTGCAAATTAATACTGATCTTTGCTTAATGTACTCTGCTATGTTTGCAGTTAGATTATTATGTGTTCCAAGTACACTGCTGATTTTAAAATTAACTTAGCTGATGGGTGCATATTCTATACTGTAATGTCTGGATACTGTACAGTCTTATGATATTCCAGAAACGCCTTTAGTGAACTGACAGATGAGTAAATTATGTAGTTATGAATTTCCCTTTCAGTTGCTTGAGAGAGCTGCTTCTCCCTTTCTCAGACCAAAAATCTGAGAATTTCCTGTGCTGCATGGAAACAGGTGAACTGAGACTGATGTTCTGAACTGCCAATTCTGTTCTATATACGGGAAAGTCTGTACTGCCAGGTTTAACATACTCAGGTGATGCTCCTAGTTCCCTTCAAGTTGATATTAGACTGAAAAACAGCCTTCTCCTGGTAATGCTGAGCAATTCACTCTCTCTTAGTTTGTTCTGTTAGATGGAGGTGATGGTACCTTCTCTCTACATGCACTCTGTATGCTGAGTATGAAACGCAGAATGCAGTTTCTAGTACAACTCTATTTGTTAGAAAGCAGTTTTGAGTAGTGCAGTGTAAATGAACCCAGGGGCACAAAGGCTGAGAAAGAAATGGAACTGTGGAAGTTTTTGGCATGTATTTGCATTGCCACACAAGGAGTGCTGTGTTTGACCCAGGTAATTATTCCACAAAATGTTTGGATGGTGTCTGCAGCTTTCATAGCAGTGAAACTTCTGTTTTCTCCTAGTAATCCAAGCATTAAAACAGAAACATAATACTTTTTTATTTTTCTTCTTTGTTGTTGCTATTGTTGTTTTTTAGTAGCACAGCTTCATTAGCACACATCTTTATTAGTGCAACTTCCTTGCCAAATCAGCATTGGTAGGTAGTACAGCACCATTTAAAGATTACAATGGATTCCATATTTTGTATTTTTGTCTGTGTCTCCACTGCTTCAGAATTGTTTTTTGCAGCTTCACTACTCCCCAGTACTTCAGGATTAATTGCCTTTTCAGAGGTTGTGTCTTCCTTGAAGTTGTGTCTTGCAGTTGGAAAGTTGGAAAGGAAATAATTTTACTGTCTATAGATTACTTGGACACATGGGGATGAATGGAATTAAAATGAGTTGTTCTCAGCTGGTCATCATTTATTACTTTAAGGAATATCTTTCTTCCATTTTACCTCTATTTCAACTTTTTTCTATATTAGAAATCCATGCTCAGTATTTCACTCACAGCTGTATTAATTTTTGACTGAATTTGAATGTACTTTACTGCTGTTTTTAAGGTCTGTTTCAGTAGTAACAAGGAGAAAATCATTCTTAGTTCCCCTGAAGACATGTCAAGTGCTTCTGCCTAACCTAAAACATCTTGCAGTATCCAATTTTTTTTCTGGATATCTTTATTCCTCCTGTCTCATACTCCTCATACTGTAAGCAATCACAATTTATACTCCTTTTTGTAGATGCAACCATAAAAACTTATGAGCAAGAGGCTAAACTTTGAGGCTGGTGTAATTCAAAAAGGGCCCAAAACTACACTGAATTTAAATATAAAATGAAATTTTACTGGAAGATATCTCCAGTTTGTCTGTGCTATCTTTGTTAAGAAAGTAGCTCAGTCTACCTACTATATATTCTTATATGTAATATATATTGTGAATTCAATAATGTCATTAATTTGCTGTCCCTCCTCTTCTGTTGTTAGTTTCAGGAAAACAAAGAGCGCATAAGTATTAACAAAAGAATGAGTAGTTAAGAGTCCAAATTACATGGGAAGTAATCTTTCTGACATAGCAGCCTTCGAAGCTATATATTTTACACTCATGCTCAGCAACAACAGGAAAGCTGCTCTCTGCCCCCAGTCTAATTACCATGGGCTTTATAGCTCACACAACACCTGTTTTCTTTTCTCCTTTACTGTTGTCACAGTGAATAGAAATCACACAAGGTAGAGAAAAGATGGCACATCCGCTCTCACAACATTTATACCATTTAATCTGCTTCTGCAGATGTTCAGAGCTTCTTCATCTCCCACACTAATTGGAAAGTCTTGATTTCAAACATAGACTCAAACATAATTTTGTAACAGACATTATTTTGGAAAAATGAAACAAAACCAAACGCTAAAGCTAATCTTCCACAGAAAGAATCAGAGCAGCAGCATGTTAACTTTTAAAAGGAAACAAAACCAGCAGTATGTATTTTAAAATTCAAATACAGTTCTGTAAAAAAATAAAATTAAAAAGCATTTTTCATGTTAAAGCAATGAGTTTATTTTCCCTTTCATCTTTGTTAATCAAGATCTTTGTCTATTTGAAATCAGTAACATCACTACAACGATGTATGCTGTGAGAAAATAATGTTTGACTTATTCTGAACTACACTGGAGCATGAAGTATTTATAGAGATGAGTTACACATTCTTAAAAACTGAATTTTATAATGGAAGTGTTGACACACTTAATTCTGCTGGCATAATGAATGCCATTATAGTATTCATTATAGAAATTTCCAGTCCTTTTATAGACTATGGAGTTTTTGGAAAGCAAATGAAATGAAGACTAACTAGACTATCACACAAAATCCACACAGTAATTGCTCCTTAATAATGGCATATGTTTTGAGAGCATTATTTTGCTTCCAGGAATCTTAAGATGCTTTCTTTTTTATTTCCCTTTCCCTGTTTTGCTCATTGTACAGAAATTTGTACAGAAAATTTCCTAGGTGCTTTCACTAGGTCTTGGGAAGAGTGGACACTGGAAAGAACATTCAAGTGAGTCTGTCCGCATTCACTTGACTCTCACCCATGAGGTTTTCGTAAGCATTGATAAGATTCCCCTCTCAGTGTTCTTCTGGCTGAACACTCACAGGCCCCTCAGCCTTTCCTTGTAAGGGAGATGCTCCATGGCCCTAATAATCTTTGTGGCCCACTGCTGGACTCTCTCTAGAAGTTCCCTGACTTTCCTGAACTGGGGAGCCCAGAACTCACCACAGTACTCCAGATGTGGCCTCACCAAGGAATAGCAGAGGGGGAGGATCACATCCCTTACCCTGCTGGCCATGCTCTTTTTAGTGCTCTTCAGGATACCTTTGGACTTCTTGGCCACCAGGGAACACTGCTGGCTCATGGCCAACCTGCTGTCCACCAGGACACCCATGTCCTTCTCTGCAGAGCTCCTTTCCATCAGGTCAGCCCCTAACCTGTACTAATGCATGTGGTTATTCCTTCCCAGGTGTAGGACTCTGCACTTGCCCTTATTGAACTTCATCAGATTTCTTTTCAACCAACTCTCTAGCCTGTCCAGGTCTCACTAAAGGGCAGCACAGCCTTCTGGTGTGTTGGTCACTCTTCCCAGCTTTTCATCATTAATTCTTGGCCACTTTTTTGAAGGTGCTTATGTGTGCTGTCACCCACAGGGGATATAACTGTAATAGCAATTCTCACACATTGGACCCATGTACAACTTCAGGTCATTAAAAGCTTGAATCCTCCTTAAAATGTGAAACAAAAAGAAAAACAAGATAAACTTACTTCAGGCTTCTTACAAATGCTAGCAGAAAGATCAAGGTGGGCATGTTTTATTAACCTTGTAGAAGAATATGACGCTAGAATAAATTTCTGTTAAGAAACTGTACGAGCAAAGTGTTTAGTTCACAAAAAAGCTCTAACTCCAACTTTTCTTCTGTAAGTATTCTGCATCCTTGAAGTAACTCAAGCATCCAATTGAGATCAGGGTGTATCAGGTAGACAAGGCAAGAGATGGACAGAGGAAATGTTTTGGACACACTTGAATGGAAATAAAAGTATGTTGTGGCTGTGTTGACAACCCCATCAGAAGTGTATGGTGTTGATATTAAATGCAACCACTAGGTGACAACATAACAAATTATTTTCTTAACAAAGCTCATGGCAAGTTTCTTCCATTCAGTGGGAATTTTCACTCTTGTGGCTGTTAAACAAGAGGTAGGGTTAAGTTTGTAAGAAGAGGGGAGAGGGGTGGATTGCCTTTTCCTGCTGCTTTTAATTCTCAGAGTTCCTTTTTTAGCAGTTATTCCAAGAAATGACTCAAGGAGTACTGAATTATAAATAACTTTATTTTAGATTTAGGATGCGAGAGGAGGAAAGAAGGACAAGCTGTTGAGATGATTGGCCTGATACTGGAGCTGTTCAAGTCTTCATTTCCAAGCTGTGAGAGTTGGCTGAATTTAATTAGGGACAGGCAGCTGATAATTTGTGAGCTGTATATGCAGGCCATCTTTAGCTCCCTAACTAGTACTTGTATTTGTTCAGTTTGGTATATGCAGTATTCTTTTCACCATTCCATAACACACATCTCTTGCCCATTTACATGTGCAGATAATTGAAGAACAGAAGTACAGCAAAAGAAATATGTATGACACAAATAGCCTGAAAAGAAACTATAGGTAGTAGAACAAAAGCCACCGCCTATATTTTTATCAGCTGCTAAGACTGGAGTTCTAAAACCTCAGGAAGTTGTAATGAAATATGCAGGTTCTTGTTTTAATGTATGCTAAAGCTTCAAAGTCACATAATATTTTCAATTAACGTATTCTTTTTTATTAATAAATACCAAATGCAATAACATAATGGTATCTCTTGATAGGACTCTTCTCTGGAGGATCAGCCCTTCATAAATCATGTCTCTGTTGCATCTTTGATATCTCATCTGCCTGTATTTTAGGAGATGTGGAGGTAATCAGACTAAAAAGCAAGATGAAAACTAGAAATATAAATTATTTCAGGTGAGGAGAGGTCTTGGTGGACATTTAGAGAAAGAAATAGTAGTTCTGAAGAAATATATTTTCTTTACTGGGTGCTATAACCTTCATATGCACTGTGGTATATAACTTAAAAGAAAAAATAATGCTGGAAGCTGACTGAGTAATACATACATCACATTCTCATTCTGTTTACATATTTGTCTTTTCCAAAGAGAAAATAATGAGTTTTTGGAGTCAAGGAAGATTAATTGATAACTTAGAGTAACAAAGAAAGATTAAATAAGAGGAGAACATATAGGATTTATTTTACGCATCTATGTGATACAATGAAAGACTGTATAATCACTGAACTCTTTGGAGTTTTTAGGAGATGTTCATTAAATTAAGAGCTGTATAGATTTTTAGGTAATCATGCATCTGCATATGTGGTTTGGAGGAGTTTTTATAATGCATAACTCTGTCAAAAATAGGGAATTCCTTTTGAAAAGAATCTGAATAGGTACTGAAAATCGTGCACAGAATTCTTTGTTTTAATTGTGATCATGAAATAGAGCTTTTAGAATTTGTATTTGATTAATTTGCATTTAGTTTCATTTCTAATGTATGTATCTATTCTGTTTAAGATGGAAGTTGTTGGAAATATCCTCAATAATTTTTGGTCAGGACGGTATCTCTGATAAAAGCAGTTTTTATTCGCGATTGCAATGGTGGGCGCCCTGATAGCAGAAGCGCACCTACGGACACGATGTTACAGTTTTTATACCTTGTCTCCCATATGTCTTCCCCTCCCCTTCCCCCTCTGGTTGGGTATTCCAGGTTACAATTTTACCCGAGGTTTGCATTTGTTAATTACATTCTGAAATTTGTTAATTCACGTGCTATCTTGTGCCAGTCAGTCGCCATCCTGCTGTTTTTGTTTCCAAGATGTCTCGGTACTCTTATCGTATTGATATGTTGATTCCCTTCAGAGCTTCTTCCATTCTTGTCCCAGAGGCCTTTGTTAAACAAAGAGGGGGGGGGGGGGGGGGGGGGAGAGAGGGAGGGGAGGGGTGATTCCAGTCCTTCCCAGTATCTCTTCAGGCACATCCTTAGGTATGTCACGACTTGTATACTTTTGCAATGCGTACAACAAAACATTAAAACATACGTTGTTGCTAGTTTATACAGGTATATTGTTAATTATTTTAACTTCTCCTCTTTGGATTCTTTATTACTCAGGATTTATTTGTCCAGCACCAAAAATCAGTATTTCTATTTCGGACAGCTGGACAGGCAGGAGCTGCAGTTTTGTACCTATGACTTCTACCTAATAACTACAAATTGCTTCACTTATATAATGGGACCTTGAAATAAAATATTCGTATTTCATTCTAAATGCAGAAACAACATTTGATTCCCACAGAAGTTACTCAGAAATATGGTAAGGAACATGCCTAAAGAGAAATTGGAGCAATTTCTTTTGTCTTAAATGAGTCCAAATTAATTCATTTATTATGTGAAGAGATTTGAATTATCATAGACTTTTGAACTGAAATCACTATCTGTGAGCAAGAATTTGGCAAGAATTTATGACAGATTTTTTCCTGTTTTCTTACACTTTATTACTCCTTACGATAAGTTACATTTAGAGAAGAGAGAAACCTAATTATTGGATCTTCTGGGTTCAGAAGTGAAAACTGCCATTAACTGTTCTGAGTTATGATTAGATTCTTCTGTGCCTACATAATGTATCAGCATGATGCCAATGCTTTTTCCTATCAAAGTGATTACATCAGAGGCAACTGATTTCTTCTGAGTGCACTATTTCAATATGCAACCCAGACACTGAAAATCCCATCTATAATAAAGTCTTAATAGTATATCTGACTCATTCGTAACTGTAAGCAGCAGGTGGCAGGTGCAAATACAGATTTACATGGGTCTGAGAAATCATGTGGAAAGCACAGAGTCTGTACTGCAATTTCATGAATTTCTGTTCTGGTGAGCTTCAATATGTGATATAAGTAATTAGTGCCAGACAGTACTTATTGCAATGCAGTGATTATTGTGTTTGTTCATGTGTGCCTTCCCCTGCTCCACAATAATATCAAATTAAGACTAAATGTTTGATTGTCAAAGTAGCATTATTCACCCCCCATTAAGATGTGATGCGTCATCAGGTGATTCTTGTCTCACCTGATAAATATCCTCCTGTTTTTATATCTATTTTCTACGTTGGAGAAAATTATTGGAATTGTTTGTGTCAGGGAAATGTTATCATTGTTATTCAGTAAGTCACAGAAATGAAATTTATCTCTGAATCCTTAGTGAAACTTCTAGTGTAGCTCATCCCTGTAACAACTGAGCATCTTGCATGTGAAATTAATAGGATAATCTAATGCAGACCTTAAAATAATTCTAAGACTCTTGGCAGTTTCTTTTTTGTTTTGTTTTGTTTTGTTTTTTACTTTGTATTTACAGGGTGGGGAGACAGGCAGTCACATGCTAATAGCACTTGACTTGTGAGTGTCACTGACGTCTGCAAGGCTTTTTCAAAGTAGATGTTTGTGCGGTGTTTTCTAAAGATGGTCAGATCTGCCCACTGTCCTCTGACAGAGGCTTTGCCTGTCCTCTGCAATCAAGAGAAAACATTAACACTAATGAATCCATTGTGGTTTCTTGTATCATTTCCCGCAAGGTCACGGTTCTGGTGCTTTACTGGTATATTCAGTGGTTTTCTTCAAAGATGGAGCTGCTTCTCCTGAGGTGTATTTGCTTCAAGGTAGCCAATGACTTCAAATTTCCCAGATCAGTTCCTGGGAACAGTTCCTAAAAGTTCCTTTTAAGGATTCTGAATGGGATTTGGTGAACCTCTTTGTGCTGAAGAATTCTTGCAGCTCTGTCAGCTCTATAAAGCCATGATTAATGGAAAAATGCACTTTCAAGGTTGTCTACTCTGTGTCCTTCTCTTTTGAAATTGCAGCCTGTATGCCAAGTGACTGACACTAGAGCAGTAGCTGCCAAATACCTGTCCTTGGTATCAAGTGTTGGCTTTTTCTGTGTTTGTTAGTTACCACCAAATTGGAATGAAAAAACCCCTCTCACATGAGGCCAGTGCCGTTTATGCACAACTTCCCCTATCAAGTAGATTCCATGTTTTTACTATCAGTGTCCCCTTTCCTTTCCCAGTTCCCAGTGGAGCATTGCAAAGCCTTCTCTGTTCACAGTGACTGGTGCCCATCTGCTGGCAGCAGCTCTGATGGTACGATGGTAGCGCAGCAGTTCTTTCCAAAGCAGCTCTCCTAAAACACCATTCTATTCTGAGTTTCTTAAAGAACCTCACTGTCAGCAGCTCATCATCACTGGCACATTTCATGTATGTGCCAAGAGCTTTCTTCTGCAAAGGCTTACAGATGATCTTAACACACACAAGTAGTCCTACAGTAGTCAACGAGACTTCTTATGTTCCTTGAAGTGCTTGGGTAAACCATTATAGGAAGATACTTAAAAGAATTATCTGAATACACTTGTTTGTGTGTACAGCAATATTCTTTATAAGGACTGCTGCTGTGATGGAGCTTATCTGGCTCCAGTTGCTTATTGGAAGACACCCAGATGCCTCTGCTCTCTGCCTGCTCTTTTGCACTGATCTTTATCTTGTCTGACCCAGCAGGTAACTGAGACGTGCACCCCTGCTGCATGGATAACAGCAAATACATCACTATGTGATGAAAATGTGGCCAGGGAGGCTAGTGGCACTTAGTTCCGCCTTTGGGTCAGCAAGGTTTTCGAGGAAGGCACTTGGTCCTGGTTTGCTTAGTCCTGTTATTTCAGATTGTGTTGTTGGTACATCCATAAAAACACCTATTAATAGAAATGATGAGGAATGAGAGTACAACTGCACTTCAGTGCTTTTGGATATTTATCAGATTCATACACATCTGCTGAACCACATTCCCAGAAGCTTTTAATTTTAACAGGTTATTGGCAGAAATCCATTTGTTGCTTCCTTCTAGTGCCTTAATGCATTTGATCTTTATGACTTGCTAATAAGTGCTCATGAATATTTTCAGCCCTAACCTAAGATGGTGCACTGCTAAATTCACCCAAAATGTACAGGTAATACACAGTAAGTAAAGAGGAAAGGAACCAATACTAAGCCCTTGCTGCAGACAGGAAAACTGCAGTTTTTGAGCCAGGCAGCATGACCAGGTCTCACTTAGAGCTGTTACTATTCACTTTTGTCTCTGCTCACAAACCAGCAATCCTCTCTCCTTTGCACTGTAGTACTTACCCAGCCTTGCTTTGGGCCCCTTCAGTGCCTTACAGCAATAAAAAAAACAACTTGAAAAGAAGGGAGGAGGAAGAGGGGATGATGGCCAGGCTGAGGCAGCTGGTGGACACATCTCTTTTAGGAAGTGCAGCTTCAGGCAGAAGGAGATTAGATAGCTTGTCCCTTATCACAACTGTGACAGAGCCAAGCATGAGTCAACATCTAAGCCCAAGCTCAGTGCCTAACACCTGGAAAAAATTCACTTCTTGATTTTTCTGTTTAGGGATCTTCCTTTTACACTCACCATTTTGACATTTGAATATTTAACTGTCAGAGAAGTTTTTTTTATTTCCTTAATTTAATGTAAAGGCATGCCTTTCTTTTCATTCCTGTGTTGTACATCTTACAAACCCAGAACAATAAATGAGGAAAAAAAAGGAATGTAGGAATGTAGGTATTCAGATGAAAAATCAAAAGTGTCAGTTTTCAAGCACACAAAAGATAGTTTAGCTTAAAATATATTTTTAACATGTTGGAAAATAAAAAGAAACTATCTTAAAATGGTATAAAAACTGGATGTATTTCAGTTTAAAAGGGCTACTTTTTGTTTTATAGAAAGAGATTACATTCAAACGTGCATACAGTTTAGAGTAGCCAGAAATGCAGAAGCACCGCATAAATAGTTCTATGTCAAACCATACAATATACTTATGGAAAATAAAATGCTATGACTAGAAAGCTGGAAGGGCAAAACACAGACAAATACATTAGTTGAACCAGGTCTTTTTTATTATTATTCAATACAGGCAAAAGTGTAAGAGGTACACTTGGCACTTACTTGCAAAACAATGCTAAAAATAATACAAGTTAAGTGATTAAGAAGAAATGGCCCTGGATTATGTGGTTATCAAAGTAATAAAAGGAGAATACTGATTAGCATGCCAAATCTGTAGTACCGTACCAATCCAATTCTCTCCTTCTGTAATTCTTTTTTGTAGCCATAGTAACAAAAGGAAAGTTAAGTCATCCAAACATTTACAGTTCCTAACATTTTTTTTTTTTAAATAGGTCTTAATTTCTCTATCTAAGAATCTCTGTTTTCTCCATGTAGCACTTGTAATCATACTTTCCTACATCTAAATGTGATGAATTCTCCCTAGGCATTAATTTCTACATAATTCATTCATATTTCATTTTAAAAGGTATGCTTTTGCTTACACTGCTTCATGAAGAGGCCTTCAAAATAATTTCCAGTACTCAGAATTCAAGAATTATATCTATAATGAAAGTACTTAACTAAAATAGAACAGGCTCTTTTTTTCTTTTTTTCTTTTTTTTTTCTTTTTTTTTTTCTTTTTCTTTTTTTTTTTTTTTTTGTAATTTTTATAAAAGTTTAAAAGATTTTCATGCTACTGCAAAATAAGGTTAAAGAAAGTAATGATAAATTTACAATATTCAATACTGCAGGAAAAGTATTACAATATTTAATGGGTCAGACTAATGCAGGTTAAAATTGGCCCCATGTAGTCTCTAATCTGCCCGAAACAGAGTCAGCCTAGGCTGCTCAGTCCTGCATGTGTTTGGATCTTGAAAACTTTCAAGGCTGAATTCTGCACAGCATCCTTGGCAGCCTGGTCCACCACTTATTTGCCCTCCATTGAAAAAAACATTTTTCTATACCCAGGATCTCACCTACTTCATTTTTTTTGCTTGTATCTTGCCTTTGTGCCACTAAGTATTATGGCTCTGTCTTCATGGTCACCTCTCCTTTGGCATTCAGGTTGCAGTTGGGTCTTCCTAAACCAGTCCCTCGTCCCAGCTGATGAACTAAAAAAAGGTCATTAAAAACAGCATTAGACAGGGAGGTCCTAGGTTAACCCCCTGAAGAGCACATAGCTGGCCTCCAGGTAGGGCATGTACTGTTAACCACCCACCCATTGGGCCTGAGGGCCCAGGCAGGTTTTCACCCATCTAGTAGACCACCCATCCAGACCAAAATGTTCCAACTTGCATACCAGTATGCTGTGGGAATGAAAAGAGTTCTTCTGGATTTATTTATTTATTTGTTTGTTTGTTTTTAATTAAAGTCCATACTTTAAAGCTCTTTAATAAATTCCACTTCAGTATTTTTAGGTCACTTGCTATGAAGCATTTACTCAGACAAAAGTCTCTTCGTTTTTTGCACTTTGTATATAATGCAGTTTATTGATTTTATACAGTAAAATTCATTGTGTTTCTTTTCTCTCTGTGTAGCATAAAAATGAGTGAGAAATACAGTGCAGAACTGTTCTCAAAAGAATTGTCTTCTACTTGATCATAGATTGTTTTGAGAATGAATTTTATTCAACCTATCTATTTTGGTACAGGTTGCCCAGAGAGCTGGTGGAAGCTTCATCTTTGGAGACACTCAAGGTCATGGTTGGACAGGGCTTTGAACAAGCTGATCAAGATCTGAATGTCCCTAGCCACTGCAGAGCAGTTGGACTTGATGACCTTTAAAGGTGCCTTCCAACTCAAATAGTTCTATGATACTGTGATTTTGTTGCTGTCAGAGTCTGAGAAACATTGTAGATCTGTAGAGGAGGTTCCGGAATTGAAGTTTTGGGAGATAACCTGAACAGTTTAGAGATGGGGGCCCTCAAGCACATGATTTCATCCTGGGTCCTTTGTGCGCTGTACTTTTTTACGAGCAGGTGAATGGATACCTGGAAAATGTTCTCTTTACTCCACCCTTTACCCCCCAAAAGAGTTGGTACCTTCACAGCTCTGTGTTGTGTATGTTCAGCAGCACAAATGGCTTCAAAGTCTCAAGACGTGATGCTACCCACTTTTCAGAGGTCCAAGATCAACAGGCTCCAATTTTCATCACACCAAATACTCAGCTGCAAAGAGCTGTTGTGACATGCCCATGAGAATCTCAGAGACTGCAGCCCATAACTACTTCTGCAAGGGTGATTCCAACGTGACAGGATGTTCATTTCTGAACAGTGAAAATACTTTAATATTTCTTACTCTTTTTCAGATGCATTTTCAATGTTTGCACCAGTGTTTTCCTGTTAAATCTGTCCTTTTCTTTCTTTACACTAGATATATGTTACCACTGGAAATTGCTTTTCTTTTGTAAACAGACATTTCAGTTTGAAGGGCAGAATGTATGACATCTGGCAAAGCTTATGCCAAAAAGAAGGAATACAAAATTACATGAGAAATATAGATGAATGAACAGAAAAAATCCCCAGTTTGAAACAAAAGTTTCTGTATATGAAAAGCTCTAAATATAAAATAACTGTCAATTTAATAATTGTATCATACCAGAAAGTCAGTTTACCTTTGACATACCACACAAATATTTTAGTGGGTGCTTTTTTCTTTTGTAATGTAGAGAATCTCTTCATTATTCTGGAAGACCACCACTAATTTCATCTTCTACATTCTTGCCACTGACTCTTTTCATGTTGAAGTCAGCAGATACACTCCTACTGAGCCTTCTGCAGTGCTCCGGTCTTCTGTAAACTGCCTGTTTAGGTGTTAAACTGGCTCCTCTTTATAGAAGCACATCTTTCTTCTTGTTGTCCATTTCTTCCTAAGTTTGGGCATTTGTTCTTGTCCACACCACCAGCTTGCAGTATAATATTGTAATTCTTCCATCTGAATCACAGGAATTCATGTCAAATTTTCTTCTATAAAATTATGGATTATTTTCTCCAGAATTTTGTAGCCTATCAATAACCTGAAGGAAGTTCAAATCAGAAAAATGTGAAAGAACAAAGACGCCTAATACTCATTTTAAGGCTCCATGTCCCAAACTACAGCCTTCATAACACCCTTATAACTCTGGAGTCTCCTGAATTCTTTATTTGTGCCATTTTTTGAGCCCTCAGCATGCTGCTAGGCCTGTGTGGCTGTCCAGCATCTCAAATGGAGCAGACTGAGCTGGGTTAATGGGAGTGCAGGCTGAACGTGCAGCTGCCTTTAGCCACCTGCCCATGTAAAAACCCACTACTTCCTGAAGGATTTACATTCCTTTTCTTTTTTCTTTTTCTTTTTTCTTTCTTTTTTTTTTCTTCTTCTTTTTTTTTTTTTTTTTTTTTTTTTTTTTTTTTTTTTTTTTTTTTTTTTTTTTTTTTTTTTCCTGAGAAACTCAGAACCAGCTTAATGTGGAGTGGCCCAATCACCATTTACATTTAAGCCTAATTTGGATTCACAAGCAAGACATTCCTCAGCCTTTTTCACCTAAGGGGCTTTATCCAGCTGGCATGCTGGTAGCATGACTAATGGTGGAGATCAAGAGAGAAGTGCAGAAGGAGGAGGAGGTGATGGGAGTCCTCATTCATTTCTTCAGAAGTACTAGGAGCAGGCGATGTGGGCAGCCTGGCTCCAGTTTCTAGCTGGCAGAGGGATTTGTTTTATGCCCAACTTTTACCCCAATCTTTCACTTAAAAGGTATTCTAATTTGGCTTTCCTCTATGAAACAGCTCTATATTTTAAAGGAATATCTTTTTATTTCCATAAGTAAATGGAAGGAGTAAGGAAGAACCCATGCATAGGATTAGTGCCAGAATAGTCCACGTTACCACGTTACTGTGGTGTCCTGGGGCGGTTAGAACTCTTCTACAGGAAAAGGAGGGGTGTGAGCTCCATTCCTCGCTAGTGGTTATTTTAAAAGTTTTAGCTGATGACTGATTTAAGAAAAAAAAAATAAAAAAAATCACGAACGTTAGCCTGCTGGCTGTTGTAAATTTCAGCTGGATGCCTAATGCTACTCACAGGTTGAAGAGGAAAGGGGTGTACCTGCTTCAGTAGGAAGTGTACTTTGCTGCACACCTGCCTGTTTCTCTAAGCTTCCTTCCTCTAAAAGGTTTTTTACATCTCTGTCTGGTTTTAGACCCAGAATTTACTATTCAGTCCATGCATTCCCAAACTATACTGATACCCAAGAGCACAAAATGAGATATGCCCTAAGGCACAGGACCCAGCATATGCATTTAAAAAGCTTTGTGTGCACAAAACTGGCTATTAGAGAGGTATTTGAAAATGAACAGAACTGGATGTTGGTATGCGCATTTGACAGCAGTGTGTACAAAGCATGCAAAGAACAGCTCTTGCTGTTTGTGTGTCTAATTCAGCATGCAAAGCAGTGGGTAAGAAAGGTTAAGTCAAGATAATTTGGACACTTCAGAGTCTTTTCATACCATCTGACAGAATACCCTTTTAAAGACTTCTTTCACTTTAGTGCTCTTGAAAGGCAAAAATAACTTAAACAATCGAAATGGGTTTAAGTGTATGCTCCTTTTGACAATATGTATGTGCTTTTAAAAGAAAGTACTTAGTAAATGTTTAAAGATGTATATTCTCTACACGGAAGAGAGAAGAGTCTAACCTTTATAACATTCCCAATATAAAACTGTAACAAATAAGATGTTATTGCAGAGCAGCTGCCCCTGAACAAAACCAAAGGGATTAGAAGGCCTCTCTGAATAAATTTTAGGTCAAGATATTCTTTGCACTACACAGAGCATTATCTAATCTTTATACCATTGACTTCAGGTGTAGTTGGGATGCTTTTTTTGCAGCTGATCTGCTACATAACACAGTGGCAATCTAAGGGCAGATTTTTGTGCTGTCTGTGTATGGCAGAGTCAGCATACAACCCTGAATTTTAGCACTGTGATGAAACAACAAACAAAGACAGAGAACTTGTTTTTACAGACTCTTTCTTAAAACTAATGTGGGATTTTAAATATGAATAACTTAAACATAAGGACTATTGTAGGCTGTAACTGGGTGATTTAGACTCTTTCTTAAAACTAATGTGGGATTTTAAATATGAATAACTTAAACATAAGGACTATCTGTAGGCTGTAACTGAGTGATTTAGACAACAAGTTGTTCCTAATTAGGTTGAAGCAGAAAAGCTGTCTATTCTAAGGCAACTGAGGGAAGCATCAAGATGTTGAGAGATCGAGATTCATAACTGAAGTATATTTTCCCAGATTCTAAAGAATCTTTCTCTTGTAACATCACTGTAAGTGTATCTAAGTCTATTTACTAGATCATCTTTGAAACTTCAGAAGCTTAAAAGTGTGTTATATGGGAAGTGTAGAACTACATAAACCCTCTGACTTCAGCCAGCAAAATAAAAGGGAAATTTAATACCCCAATAGTATAAACGTTGTATTTACAGCTGCTGCTGCTGCCCACATGAAAAAATGTTTCCCAGGGGCTGAGATCAAAGGTACTGCCACAGTGTGACATACGGCGGGACTACGCTATAATAATTTTACAGATTGTGTCCAATGAAAATGTGTGTGATATAAACTGCAGGTGTTCATAAACAGAGAATGAAGGATCCAAAATTTATTACTATTTTTTTTTAGTACAGGTTAAAGTTTTTAAATTAGCAACTAACTTCGGCTGTGCAGCAGCCCCGTGAAAGTACCTCCTTTATCTATGATTATCATGGAACATGTATAAACAAAGTATCCTAGAATTTTGGTGGGACCATGAGTCCCACACAACTACTAACCAGAATGTTGCTAATAGTAAGTTGTTTGCTATGTTTTTATCTTTTTGTAATTTGTTTTTGCCATGATCTTAGATACCTCATATTTCAGGAAATTTAGATGAAAGTGGAAGGTTCTCTCTAAGAATCAAGGCAAACCCCAAAGTTACTCGACTCTGCATAATTTCTTAGCTGGAGGAAACTGTGCTGTCCCTACCTGCTTTATTTTGCCCCCTACTTTGCACAAAGGAAGCATCGCATTTAGAAGGACAGAGGGAAGGCAGCAGCCCCCCCACCAGTCATTGTGGGTATTTCCCAGAGCAGTGCCTGGTCTGGTGCATTCATGACTCCATCAGTGTTAATGGGAGCCAAGCAGTTCTACCTCCATATACTATCCCCCAAATACATCCACTGAAATAATTGTAAAAACCTTTGAAATCCTCTGCAAAGCTTATGCTAAAAAATGAACATGAGAGCTGCCAAGCATGCACAGATTTCCATGTCAAAGCTCTGCCTGAATATTGACAGATGTGATGGTCTGACACACTGCAAAAATTGAAGCACTGAGAGGGGAAGGAGGATGATGTGGAAAGATGCCTGCCTCACCTGAGCTCTGAACAGTCTGGCTTTTGAGAGGCACCCTTAGGCAGGCATTTGCTCTGCACACTGTATCAAGAGCTGCTAAAAAACAGAACCAGTCTGCTGCAGTTTGCATCCCCAGCCCTAGCAAAACATTGCTGACTTTTTCTGCTGTTCCAGTCTGCTGCAGAACAACTGCACAGCCCACTTACATCTCTCCTGGGAACGTGGAAGGACATCCACTCATTACAGAAGGCTGACCACTAAACCCTCCTGTACAGCTCCTCTCCCAGCAGGGAGAGTAGTGGCATTCCTGCTGCCCCCAAGGTATGGGGAGTGGGTCCTGATGGAGCAGATGGTGGCTGTGAGGAGGGTCTGCTGCATCTGGGAGCAGGGCCCCTGGGAGCTTGCTCATTGCCTTCTGCCATGGGTGGTCCTGTCTAAAATACTGTCTGAGGGGAATGTTTATTCCCAGGTAGGTATTGCAACAGATGGTACAAAATTGTTTCTGGAATGGAAACAAGAAGGGGTGGGAAGCCAGTCCCCATTGCCTCCTTATTTGCACCACTGCAAGTTTGTAGTAGTATTACTGCCATCATCAGAGCTACATACTGCAAGTTCCTGGGAGAGAAGAGCCAAGTTCTTTCTTATTTCCAAAGATGTCTTGAATTCTTTGATTCTTCAAATGAATAAGTGAAGATAGATGGTTCCAGGTTAAGCCAATTTTCAGTTATTCTTGTTCATGCCTGGAATCACCAAGTTATTAACAGTGGCCTGTTTTCTCACTTCCTGTATTCCTGCAGCTGTGTGGTCCCCTGCAGACTGGGCAACCTTCCACGAGCTGTAAAACAAAATGAGGACTGCCCTAATTTAGGTTTTGTTTCAGATTTGCCTGAAGCACACTGGTTGGCCAGTAGCTCAGAGCAGCATCATGCTGGCACACGGGGAGCCTGCCACTGAGCTGATGGTAATCAGCTCTGGTGCATGAATACACCAAGTAAAAGATTTCCTGACTGAATGTTGTTTTGCTTTATTGTTTGTTTGTTTTTTGTTGTTGTTGTTGTTTTGGTTTTTGTGGCAGCACAGGAAGGTGTTTCACTGTTTCTTTGTCATCATTAACACAAAGTAGCCTGCAGACAAAGTATGTGGCTGGATGTGGGAAACCAAGCTTTGTGCTTCAGGGTATGATGTGATCCCTGCAGAGAAAGATCTCTCTCCTCACACACTGCCCATGCCATTGCAGAAGAAACTGTGGGCAGCCTTGTGCTGAGGCAGAGGACAGCAAGAGTGACCTGCTTTCTCATCCCTCACTGACCTCAGCAGGGAGCTGCATGGCACATGGGAGCATCTGTGAGGGTCAAAGTGGCACAGGGCCTTCCTTCTAGCAATCGTGACCTAACCTGCACAGTCTATTTGTCTGTCACTCAAAACAGGATTTATTTGCCTCACCAACAATTTTATCCTCTGGAGAAATACTGCCCGCTGCTACTCACACCTGCAGAAGGAAGATGCGGCCATTCTTGCACATGGAAATAGTCATCCTGTTTAAAACTTTTTTCATTTTTTTCTGAGTCAAATTATATATTTTATCTTACATATTTCTTTTCCTTCATGGATTTTTTCTGGGTTCTAAGAGAAATATGGTAAAATAATATTTCAATGTACAGTATTTTTCAATCTTTAGAAAACCAGTTAAGCGTTTAAAGAAGCCCCTAACCTTTATGTGTGACTTTCAAGGACAATGTGTAACATTCTATGCATGTTTTAGAAGTGTAAGCTTTCTTTTCTTAGACAAATAAAATGCAATTCAAACAACACACAAACATTTTATTATTTTAAGATTTCTTTTGAAATAATTTGTTTTCTTTATGCTAAAGATACTGATTGGCAGCATATATAGGCTCAGTGCTAATATGACAGCAGATAATTTGATGAAAAGCCAACACAGCATATTGATCCATTTCTTATTGTGAGAGCTGGCATGTGTAATACTCTGACCCAGCTACCCACATTCGCTTTGAATTCTGTGGTTCATGGAGTGGTATAATGACAACTGTTTTTAGAAATCGTGTTTTGCTCAAAATATCGGTCCCTATGCTGGCGAGACATTTTCTTGATAAAACTTGGCACTATCATTACCTTAGGCCTTCTATTTGTTTCTGCAAGATTTTGTACAGTTTTCATAAGTCTGTCCTTTTCAATTTGTTTGTTGGCACATTGAGAATGTGAATAAATTTCCACTGGATCAGTGAACCCAGATTATTTCCCCACCAGTCATCTTTAGAAACAGATATTCTGATGGATGGGCATATTCAACTTGATTAGAAGGAAAGGGTTTCAGAAATGTATAACTGTGTTCTACAGATGATTTCCTGTATGCCTAGTTTTGCTTATTGAACAGGAGATTAGAAAAGGTCAAGGTTTCTGTTAACATGCAGTAGCAATAAGCAGCATCCTTGTATGAAATAGGAGATATGGCTTTTAACTTTGCTCCTTGCATCAGTTCTATTTTAGGTCATTGCAACTGATGTTTTCTTTTTCCTTTTTTTCCTTGAAAATCATCATTAGTTTTATTGTTTCAACTTGATGAAGCAGAAGTTTTCAGTATTACATTTTTCACTTTGCGAAGTTGTACAGCCTTAAAGGTTTTGTAATAATACCAAAGCAGGAAAAACTACCTGAAGTTGAAAGATGAAAAAGAACATCATTGCTTCAACAACAACACCTTTCAATCAGAAAATGGAACCATCAGTCAAGGCTAAGAATTTGTCACTAAAATATTTTTCTTCATCTCTTTGCAAATATGAAGATAATAACTATTAACTCTACCACTTCTAAGCAGGAAACACATCTGTGTGCATCATACTTCACTATATGATGTCATGGTTTTGTGATTTTTGTTGTTGGTATTCCACTTCATGACATCATGTAAAGCACGGGGAGTTAAAGAGTTAATATTCTGCTTCTGTGAACTGCCTTTTTGAGGCATTTTGGTTCAGGGAGGGGAGGAATGGCATTCCCTGGAGGACTCTGCACCCAGAAGAAGAAAGGTGGAGCTCGTGGCAGGGTAGCGGAGCTTCTCCCTCTTGCTTGCTCGGTTGGCTGTGGAGAAAAGTACATGGTTCCCCTGCAGTCTACTAGAGTAAGGCCTTGTATTAGACATGCTCTCTCTCTCTCCTTCTCATTTTGTTTGATTTCATTTGATTTAGTAAATTAACGTTCCTCCTCAGATCATTGCTGTTGCTCTGTCTTTTTTTCTGTTAGACCCATCTACTATCTCCCTACCCTTCTCCCTCTTCCCCTTCTACTGAGGCACAGGCCCACAAGTCCACTGTCTCATTAGTTGTGGGGCCTGGCCAACTGGCCATAAACCATCAACGCATTTTTCCCCCCTCTGTTTTTTTGTTTTTTTTTTTGGGGGGGGGGGGGGGGATGCTGCCCTTATCATGGACAGAGATCTAGAGGTAACTCCCTGACATACAGTAAAATAATGGATCTGAATCACACCTCTTATAAGTATTGGAATATTAAGCCATAGTTACACTCATTCCTTTCTGCTCTACGTTTATCTAAATGATGCTGACCCCCGAGGTGACATTAGAAGGACCTCAAATCTTCCAAGTTTGTATTGGAAAGAATAGATCCTGTTTCAGTAGAACTTAAACCAGTGTCCCAGTGCAATTATATGTTGCTGCTGCTCTCTAGCTGATAGCTATTGCAAGCACCTGTTGTGCTTTCAGTTCGTACAGCTCCTACCAGATTACCAGATGAGCCAACTGTGTACTTCAGTGAGTGCTTCAGAGATCTTTCAGTATGCATGCAGTAGTGAATGTTGCATCTCTTGGTGTTCCTGTGCCTGTAGTGTCATTGTGTTCTAAGAAGCAGGCTGCTGAGTATTTTTGCAAAGGTAAGGTAAGTGTGTGCCTTAAAGCCAATCTGAAGCAGGAAAGCTCAGGAAGAACAGGTCAGACTATGAATGTTTTAAAGTAGTTAGGTAGTCTAACAACATGAAGAGGTGATTTACTGTTCTGTACCTTTTCTATCTGTTGGAGGGGCCAGAGAAAGAATATTCATTAGCATTAGACATGCGTGTAGTCTTTTTGTAACCATTTGCTAGTACTGCTTGTGTGCAGATATGTTTTGGTGTTATGTTTTTCCTCTTTGTGTCCCCATAACTGAGTGATCTTGTCTGTAGTAATTTTGGGAAGAATGTTCTGTGGCCAAGCTCCAGAAAGTTTTGAAATCTCAGTTCTGAGAGTGCAGCAGCCTCCAGTTGCCCTCAAGGAAGAAGTGGTTTAAAACATAGAAAGGTACTGTTTTTTTGGCACTCCTTTTCCAGCTTCCTCTTTGGTTGTTTTCATCAACTTTAATGAATCCAGTATCAAAAAATATGATGATCTGGGGAGTACTACATGCATCCAGCACTGAATGGTGTGCTGAGGTGTTCAGATTCAGTTCTGTTTTAAGCTGCAGAGGCTGGGGTTAAGCAGTACATCAGGTAGTTCCTATAGAATGTGGCTGCACTACATAAGCTTCTCAAAGCTTTGTCAGAACGGTAACTTTTTTTTTTTTAAACTTCTTAAAGCAAAAATAAAAAATGTAGTTAAAGGATAAAATATTTGCTCAGGTTTTGGAAGCTGAAGCTGAAGTCATTCCTCTAGCTGAATGTCATCATGAACTGCAGTTCTCAAAAGCAAGGCAGGTCATGAGAGTGGGTGCAGAAAGCACTATTTCTGCAAACTTTCACTCTTCTGCTATTTCTAGAAGCCTTTTACAGCTCAGTAGGGATTTTTGTGTTGGATGCTGGTTAAGTATAGGATCAAGCATTTACTGACTTGGAGCCTATGCCTAAGCTTCTCCTGTTCTATGATCACAGAAGTTCTGTCTCCATGGGCTCTGTGTGTCCTGCTGTGTACAGCATTGCATTCAAGGAGATCTGACACTGCTTCAGAAAAAGTAATCAGTCACCAGCTAGAGCAGCAAAGAGGTGCAAACTTGTTCAAGGACAGTCATTTCAATCCATGTCTTTATCTAGCTTCATAAGTTAAGCATAATATACTTCCACCTCATAAATACATAAAATGTAACTACATTTTAATTGCTGTGGTAATTTAACAGGATTCCTGGGGGGTGAAAAAAAAACAACAAACAAAAACAACTATTTACAACCTTTACTTTAAAACTATTTAAATGAGATAAAGTAACTTAGTAAATTGTATTTCAAAAGAATCAAATTAGTCAAAGTAAATTCATAAGTTATTTGGTAATGGTAGATAATTAAGATAAAACTTGCTTCTGAGTAAATGGGGGGGAGGAGGAAAGAGTTTTGCTGAATTAGTACTTTTAGCGATCATTTCAGCCCACGTGTATTTTAGTGTGGCTGTAATTGGCTAAAACATTATTACCTTTTAAATGTTCAAATTATGTGCTGTAATGCTATAATGAGATGGAAAGTACCACAATAATAGTGGGGTGGCAAAGCCTTTGGCTACAACAAATGAGAACAAGCCCAATGTAGCAGCCATAGAAATGAAGGAAAAGAGCTGTTTACTTTTGGAAGACCTAAAGTAGACAGGGATCTCTAGCAAGAGATAACCTTCCTTCCACTGCCAACCCTTAGATGACCCTGGCTCCACCCCTTCCAGTCACTCAGGTGCACTGCACACCTTAGCTTCCCTGGGTTGGCCCTGCCTTCGCACCAGGTGCTCAATCACTGGTTGGTAGATGAATTTGTCTGAGAATACCAGTATGTTTGATGTGGTTGTTTTTTTTCTGATCAAAATGTAACAAGACCTGGGATCAACCAACAAGCTTTAGGCCACCTTAGTATGTCTGTCACCTTGGTCTAAGGCTACTTCTGTGTCAGTGATTGGTGAACTCCTTGCTACTTAACTGCTGAGGTGATGCTGGCTGTGCAGAGTGCAGTGACTGTGTCAGGAAATTCAGAAGCTTTCCTTTTCTTCTTCCTACTCCTTGTCTCACACCACTCCTGCCACTGTGTGTGTTACACCCATGTTTTGTAAGAACATTAGGAGGTATTACTTCTCAGAAGGGGTGGTCAGGCACTGGACTGGACTGCCCAGAGAGGTGGTGGAGTCACCAACCCTGGGGGTGTTCAAGGAAAGACTGGATGTTGTGTTGAGGGACATAGTTTAGTGGGAGCTATTAGTAATAGGTGAATGGTTGGACTGGATGACCTTTTAGGACTTTTCCAACCTTGGTGATTCTATGATTCTAACCAAGATACGCCTTTCTTGAATGTAGTTCCCCAAATAATCTGCCCATGTATGGTAACAACATGAAGTTGTAAAAATGATGTTGAATTATATCTGAAACAAATGTGCTTGCTGCTTCTGTGGTCCCCCCCCAAAGAATGGTGCACACTGTGTAGCACTGCTTTGTACTTTGCAATAAGTATACAAACTTCATGAAAATACTGTGATCAGAACCAGGTATAAGTGGAAATGGAGGCTTGCTCTGCCTTTTGCACCAAGTACGATTTTGTGGTTCCTTATGAACTTTGACTCTGTCTATATTTGGTAACTGCGGTATTCATAATGAAGGTCTGAGATGGTGGTTTCTGTGCTGTGGACTGTGAGGCTGTGGTACGTGGCCTTCACAGCTATGCTAAACTAAACAGTTATGGAGTCTCATGGACTGAGCTTAGTTTGAGGAAGTGCCTCCCTTGACCTGCTAGTTTGCCTCTTGGTCTACAAGAGATGTAGAGCCATTTAGCTAAAGAATTCTCTTTCTTCCTGCAAAGGCATGTAGATCCTATATTAACAGTCAGGATGAGAATTTGAGTGATAATTTCCAGAATAACAAAATGAAAAATGAGACATCTTTATTTTGGCACAAAATATGCTTGTTGTTTTTTTTTTCCCCTTCCTAACTCTCCTCAGGTTACTGCAAAGCTAAAGATATATGAAGACTTATCTTTGCTTGGGAAAATGTTCACTGTGGGCATTTGCTTAACTTGAGCATATGTTAACCTCTTTCATTGCAGAGAATATTTTGTTTTAAATAAGATTTTATGTTTAAACAAACAATCTATTTTGTAACACATGCAATCATCTATATTGTCAGATAAACTTTATGGCAGAATAATCAGAGGCTATTAGTGATAAGTAACATCAGGAGAGGGAAAAAAAGAGGAGGGAATCCTATTTTTCCTTGAAGATTTTATTTTGTTGCAGTGTGATCTGAACACAAGTCTAGAACTTTCAAAGCTTTTTTTCCTTGCTTCTGAGAAATAAAAATGGAACACTAAAATGTTTTGTACTCAAGTTTAAAACACAAATGATAATGGTGTGATTCTTGAACTTAAGTCTCATGATCACATTGTTCCTGGAGGCTTTGCCAGGAACAGGGCATAGGATTTGCCTGATGTAGATGCCTTTCCCCTAGCTGCACTTCAGGTTCCTTTCAAAATCATTAGAGGGAAAGAGGCAACTTTAGGATGTGATTATTTCCGTTTCACATACCTTCTACATGGTGGAATGAATGGCAGAAATATTTTTTACTACAGTAGGAAATCAGTTAAAGTGTAGACAGGTATTATTTAGTGATTAAAAAAGTGTAGTCACCCTGTGTCCTTCAATCCCACTTAAGCACTTCATTTGAAAAACAAAGCAAACCTGATTAAACAACTGCTGCTAACTGTTTAGTTATTACTGTGTAATTAAAGATGTCATTATCTCTTAACTGCAAATGCAGATCTCGGAGGCAGAAATATTAAGGCAAAAAGATTGCTGTTTTCAGGTGTTTATGTCTGAATTTATGAAGATGTCATCATAGAATTATAGAATGGGTTGGGTTGGAAGGAATCTGTAAGATGATCTAGTTCCAACCCCTCTGCTATGGGCAGAGACACTCGAGCAGTATGGCTAGAGCCTTTGCTGGTAAAGACTGAGGCAAAGAAGTCATCAAGCTGCTTGGCTTTCTCTGTATTCCTTGTGACCAGGTGTCAGTGTCCTTCCAGAGAGGGCCTCGCATCTTCCCTGACCTTCCTTTAATCACTGATAAACCTGTAATATTTCTTCTTGTTTCTCTTTATGTCCCTGGTTAGGTTTTATTCTGTCTAGGTTTTAGCTTTCCTAACCTGATCCCTGGCTGCTCGGACAACTGCTGTGTAGTCCTCCCAAGTAACCGGTTCTTGATTCCACTTCTTATAGACGTTATTTTTCTACTTAAGAAAGTCCAGGAACTCCTTGTTAGTTCATGGAGGCTTTCTGGCATTCTTGCCTCCCTTCCTTTTTCTGAGAATGCACTGCTCACGGGCTTGGAGGACATGGTCCTTGAATACTGACCAGCTTTCTTTGGCCCCTCTTCCCTCCACAGCTTCATCCCATGTCACTCTGCCAAGCAGTTCCTTGAAGAGTTCAGAGTCTGTGCTTCTGGTGTCCAGAGTAGCAAGCTTGCTGCACGCCTTCTTTGATGCTCTAAAGATCTTTAACTCCACTGTTTCATGGTCACTGTAGCCAAAGCTGCTCTTGAGCTTCAGGTTACTCACCAGACCCTCCTCATTGATGAGAACTGGTTTTATGTTTTCAGGTCTGTTCTAAATATGCTACTCGTGGGTATCACTGGTAATATGAGTCTAGTAAATATGTTGCCTGCACAACTAGTCATGTTTTAAATTTTTGTTGAAATACTATATGCTAGTGCTGGAAATAGATTGCTTACATAAACAGATTAATTAGAATTTCAGTCTTCCCAACTGGAGTTGGGTGGTGGTGTTTTTTCACTTCACTTTCATAAAGTTGTTAGAAATTATTAGAATGATCTGGGTAATTATGTAGTTTCTTAAATAACTCTATACCTGGGTTTTGTTGCTTTTTTCCTTCTCATTCTTTCTTATATGTGTGCACACTCTGTTTCAGACTGGACTTATTTTTAATTGTCTTTTCAAAAGGAGATTAGCAACAGATCTTAGCCCATTTTTCCTCAGAGCTTTGTAGGCAAGGAACCATTGCCCAATAAAACAATTCAGCACATTCTAATGACCCTGAAAAATTAATAGGATTTCACCCGTGTGTGTGTATTTTATTTTCAGAAGTTCATTCAAGAAACTATTCAAGTCCCTGATTTTTAAAGATGTTTAGAGAAAAATCTTTGTTGCAACATCTTCGTGAGCACTTTGGCCTGAATTTTATCTGAGCCTCAGCTACTTTTCCTGAAGTTACTTGTATCTTAGCTAAGGTGTGACCCTCCAGCAATCTTCCTAAACCTGATGCCCACATGCTGGGTTGCTTACTGCCCTGCCTGCTGCCAAACAGCAGGGTGGTATTACTGTGCCTAACTGGATGTCAGTCAGTATCTGCCTACCTAGAAGAGCTCCTCTTGGAGCTAATTTGCTAGCCTGGTGTGTGATAAAGATTAAAGCCTTGCTGATCACCTCAGGGAAGTTTCACTAGGAGCTGATCCAGAGGCTTTTAAGTTTTGGGCCACATATCTGGATTCCTCTTTAAGGAGGTAGCACAGATTTCAGGCTTTGCAGCAAGATATGGTTAATTCCAATGCTGGAAGTCGGATGTGGGCAACCATTATAGCTTGTTTAGATCCACAGCATTTGGCAAGTCAAATAATGCTTTGTAAAGTAAATCTCTATTGCAAGCATGTTCACTTGAGTACCTCTGGAAGGCCAGTATTTCTGGCTAATTTTTCTTTGGTTCATACTGCAGGTGCATAAGGATGCATGTGCTACTTTTCTGTAAGGACCCAGTTAACTGGAGTCATGAGTTGCTTCATGATGCAGCCATTTTTCAGCTGGTGGCATCTTTAAGATCAGGTGTTCCCTGCAAGTCTGGCATCAGCCTGGCCTCTTGCATCCATTATTGTTCCCCATATGCTAAGAGTTCATAAGACTTCTCAAACAGAGATTCACAGGATCATTAAAGCTGGAAGAGATCACCAAGTTTTTCTGCTATTGGGAGGAGAACTGCATAGCTTTAGTTACCAGTGAGGCTCTTAATTTATGCATGTAATGTTAAGGTAATGACATTCCTCGCATGCTGTTTTTACTCAGATACGTCCAGTATCTGAAGGGTGCATACAGTGAGAATGGGGCAAATCTATTCTCACTGGTGACAAGTGACAGGACGAGGGGAAATGGCCTCAAGTTGTCCAACCTAAACTTACCTTGGCACATTAGGAAACACTTTTTTACAGAAAGGGTAGTTAAACACTGGAATACGCTCCCCAGGGAGGTGGTTGAGTAGCCGTCCCTGTACGTGTTTAAGAGCTGTTTGGATGTGGTGCTCAGAGATATGATTTAGCAGAGGATTGTTAGAGTTAGGGTACTATGGTTAGGCTGCGGTTGGACTTGATGATCTTTGAGGTTTTTTCCAACCTGGGTAATTCTATAATTCTACTAAATCTTTCTGGATTTTGCAGTTGAAAAAACTGTTTTATTCCAAGCCTGCACAAGAGGAAGCAGTCTGAACACTAGAGAAATACTTTTTCTGTTGGTTTGATAACATTCCAAGTATCATTGGTTTTATGCTGCTGTTGAATTTGCAGTTTGTGAAACATGGCCTAATATGGTTTGTCTTCTGTTGTTTATTATTGTGCTTCTGATACTGTGCTTGCGATACTGGTGTTAGTAGATGATCCTATCACCACATCTGACGTAAGGGACAAGACCCCACTCATTCAAATCAAAACAGAAGGAAGTTTGCCTACAATATTTGTGCATTATTGAGGCTCTTCATGCCAAATAGCTATTAACGAGATCTGCTCCGGATTCTGTAATTTGCTGGCCTGGTCTGTGTTTGATATGGAGCTGGAGTGGCTAGAGTATATTTGAGTGTAGGCAAAACATGAAGGCATTTTCCATTCCTGTTGATGAGTTAGTGTCTCTAGGTGTAGAGGTCTAAGAGGGAAAATAAATGTATGCTAGGTGGTTGCAATAACACGTGCACTCAAAAACTCAGTTTCTTTCTTCCTCTTAAAGAAAAAAAAAAAAAAAAAAAAGAAATAAAAGAAAAAAAAAAAAGAAAAAAAAAAGAAAAAAAGTAAAAAGCAGAATCATTCTCTTGAAGAACTGAACATAATTACATATTGTGGTAATATTAATGATAGGTGGAATGCCATACAGAAAAAACCCACTATTTCTTATCACTTGATAGGAAACCTAACTTGGCATTTTAATAATTCACTATTTAGTAATATATCACCTCATTGTACTATGTTTTCTGATTTGTTTGGCCAATAGATAAATAGAGTGACTTCATTTAAATTACCAGAATGTGAAGAAGTGTTAAACCATGTTCTCCACTCTGAAGAGCAACAGAAGGCTGCTGTATTATCTCTGGATTAAATAAATTATTTCAGCACTATGAAGAAAAAGCTCATGTCTTGGACAATAGTTACCAAGTAGGCATTCTTTAACACCAGGAACATCTGGATCATGTTGACTTTTTTTACCATGGCAAAAAGGGTGAATGAAATACAATTCCTGCTTTCTGAGTTCATAAACATTTCTTCAGTCTCATGACAGCTGGAGCTCCCGATCCCTAAGCGTATATACATATATATGTATGTTACAGATGTTATGTGTTTTTTAAAAAGAATTGACACAGCTTACTCCAAAGTGACTTCTGTGTCAAATGGAGTAGATGAATGAATCATTTTCGTGCTCAGACTCCTTTGTTAGTGATTATTTTAAGCAAAATAGAAAATGCTGATGTTCTAATGGGATATATTTGTAGTATCAGAATAAATTAATAATTGGCAATTGCTTATAAACAGCTTAAGCTGTTTTATTTTCATCTTCTGTGGTTTTTTTGTATTCATAACTTTCTTTTGGATCTGTATGTGTTTGCTTTTCCTAAGTGGTTTTAATGTTCTATTATAATGTTCTTAATATGGTATAATCTTCAATGATAAACTGTAGTAGGCTGCCTCTGGGACAGGAAAAAAAAAAAAAAAGCTATGCTAAATTTTAGTCTGAATTTTAGGCCCCTTGTTATGTTTTAAAAGAAAGAACCTGCATTAAAAGTAGTTTGACTAATTTATGTGGTGGATTAGACTTGGTTTAGCTGCTTTGAAATCTGGTAATCAGATAAAGTTCTGCACAAAGCAACTGCAGCTCTTTGCATTGGTGCTTGTGGTATTGGACCAGCTCGAGGTCAGCGATCAAGATGAAGGTACATTTCAAAGGATTTCCCTTGGGAATGAACGCTGAGCACTGCTGATGGATCAAAAGCTCTGGTGTGCGGCAATGAAAAGAGGAGAGAGGCTCTTACTGTCATGGAAGTACAGACTGTGTTTGCAATAGCACTTGGCATCTCTCATAAAGCACATGGCTATCAGGGCAACTGAAAGCATGACAGACACTCTTACTTCTCCTTTCAAAAGCCTGTGTTACATACTTAATCTTCTGGGCAGAATTATTTAACCAGCTGTGGCACTTCTCTTTCATGTCTCAATGGGGAAGCCTGAGCAATGATGTAGGCTTTCTGAGTGCAAAACGGGTCCATTTACCCTGACACTGGAACTGATTCAGCTTTGCTGGAGTGAATATCTTCATCAGTGGGGCTGTTGCTGGCATTGCTGCTGGTTGCAGTGGATATAGGCAGAGGAAGAGGGTGAAGTCTTCTGCAGTGGTGAAAATAGAGCTTTTGCTGCTGCTCTGGAGCAAAGAGGGGAGTTTTCCTACCCAGCTCCTATATCTGCCCAAAACAGCAGCCATTTCTATTGGCTGGACTTTGTATTATTCATATTCACTTCTGCTGAGATACAATTTCTTTGTGATAAAATCATGTGCATTCCAGCCTAGGATCCATTGAAACTTGCAGACAGGCACACACAAGCACAAGGCAATAAAACTGTTTAAGTTTTTCCTTCTTTACATCAATTTAATGGAGAAAAGAGTTGGCTTACCTTTTCTCCTAGTTCAAAACAACAGAATGAGCTTGCTGGCATGTGTACATCTAGAGAATGCAGCAAGTCATGTTCAGTGGGGTTGATGCAGGCCTGCAAAATGAAAGTCTCGATAGCTTCTGTTATTGCAGCTGCTATTTCCAGAAACTTCTATGAAGAGGTAACTGCCAAATTTTGGCATTTTATTGCATAGGAGAGTTAGGCATTATACAAGATAGTACAAGTGGGAAGAAGACAGAAGACAAACCTAAGATTACTTCCTGTGTGCTATGTATTTTTTTTAACCTTCTCTAAAAATTGAAGTGACTGTATTAGTGTTGGTGATGAGCTCCTACCACTTACAGAAATTTTCTTTATAGGCACTCTGAATTTCTTAACTTCATGGCATGCTCAGTTGTAGTATTGCACCTTGAATTTGTTCTGCTGTAGCAAACATACGTGGGGGCAGCTCTCATGAATGATCCAGAAGCAGTCTTGATGTCTGCAATTATATTTCAAAAAGTACTGATGTGGGGTGAGCAGTAGCCGTGCTAATGATGAGTATAACAGGCATTAAATACAATGTCACTTAAACAATTCTAGGAGAAGATTTGTTTTGCAGGCATAGGGTGACAATCACAAAAAACTGCTTGGAAAGCCTTATGCCAGTGTGCAGGAAGGTGATTATAAATCACAGTTTATATATTGGCACTACTAGAATTTGAGCATCTTGGAGTTTTGTGACTGTATTGCAAGGGAGGGTTCCCACTGTATCAGACATTTTTGTTCTCTTTGCTGGTTCTTTCCTTGTGACTAATGCTGTGCTCCAGGATTTACCTCAGTGAACTTGGGGACTGCTTTCTCTGAAGACATTTGTAAAGCTACACCAAGATGGAAACAAATTAATATGTAAAATTGCAAAAATCCATTTTTGTATTTGAAGCCCTGATGATAGCAGTAGGAATTAGCAGTGAGAACATTAGTAGCATTCTGATGTCTCAGTTAGATCAGTTACAGCTGAACTGTGAAGAGCTGCAGCTGCTGCTGTTCTGTCAATCCCCAGAACTAAACGGAGAAAAAGGAGACAAGTAGAGTGAAGGACAAATAGATGTGAGTGGTTCTTTTTGTTTTTTAAATGCTAGCCTGGTATCTCCCCTCTTTTTAGGTGGGAAAAGTTGTGGCAAAAGGGGGAAAAAAAAGCAGGGGGAGGGGAGAGTGACAGGATCTCATAAAGGTCAAATGTGTTCTGATGGCTGCTGCTCCTCCTCAGGCAGATGTGCTTGCAAACAACTCAAGCAGAGTGTTGCGCTTCTTCCAGCTTTGTCTTTTCGTTAAAGACTGGAAACTCATTAATCTGGAAGGCAGCCAATAGCTTTGCTTTAGCTCATACTCAGGTATGAAAGTGCCAGAGGTACTTGGCAAAGAGGCACAGAACAGACATGATTTGGTTTTAAGTGTTGAAATGTTAATAGGGCCCAAGAAGAGTCTTCTCTTGTAAGCAAACTGTTGTGCAAGCACCTGGTGTGTATCTCCCTCAGAAATGACCAGCTTTAGTCACCAGGTACTGGCTATGAGCCTGACCCATGACAGTAGTGTGCTTTAAACATCATCTGAAATTACATTGCCTGTTACATTGACAATGTGGTTAGGCAGATAGTGGGATCAAAATGATATTCAGTAGTTGTTGAAAATGCAGGAAGGAACTATCACCCAATTTCCATTAGAACATTAGCCTTAATACAAAACCTAAGATAAATAGAAGATGAACTTTTTAGTTGATTTATTCTGCATTTGCTTTGTCTTTCTTTTCTGTGGCACAAGTGAATGCATACCAGTGACCTCCTCCCACCCCTTGCTGACAGATTTAACAGAGTATTTCTAAAAGGGCAACACTTTTTTTTTGCCTGCCTTTGTTTGCTGAGTTGTTTTAATGTGTACCGCCAAATATACCTGCTTTTGTTTTTGCTTTGTGGCAGTTTGAACATAAAACATAAGAGCTAGGAAGCAATAGCAGTGGCTGTGGTTCCTTGGATATCTAAGCTGGCTCGCTGTTATTTAAGCAGCATGACTTTGCACCCTAGCTTCTTTCCTTGTTATCTTAAGCCCTGTCTTAAAATGGCTGTGGATATCAATGGAGCCTACTGGTCTACCCTTTAGCCAGAGATGTATTTTTGAAAGAAATCTCAGGACTGGTCCCCTATGTAAGGGCAAATAATAGTGAGAAATGCCACCAAGGAGAGCACGTTAATTTGTGTCTAAATTATGATGGGCAGTCAGTTTCTGGAAACAAGCTAGCACTAATGTGGACACAAAGTAAAATACTGAGACATATGTATTACGGCCTTTGGGTTTTCAGTACTATCTGTGTTGTTCATTTCTTGTTTGTGCTATTTGTTTATGTAATTTTAATTAATTGAACTGGCTCATAAATGACACATTTTTCTGTAAGGTTAGCTAGTTTTCATAGTGGGAAAAGAAAGGGAGACTGCTATGGCAATTTCCCTCTACCTTGTGTTACTTTGGGGAAAAATGGAAGTAACTTCTGTTGCAAGAAGCATACAGAAGTTCATCATCTGTAGCAGAAACTGAAGTCCCAGCAAAGGAATGAACTCGTTCAGGAACAATGGTGATAGATGCTTTGTGTGCTTAAATAGTCACCATAGGTTAGTGATAGAACTTCATCGAATCTCTTATGAATTAAGGCTTCCTGGAATGTAACTTACTGTGACCTAAGTTATGCTTAATTTTATAACTGTTTTAGAAGTCTGGGTAGCACAGTGGTTAGGTGAGACACTAACTGATAGGAAAAGAGAACTATTGCTGGGATTCTGCTGCCTTATCAGGGAAAGAAAGAGATGGCTGTGTCAGTGAAGCAATCATCAGTAGCATGAGCTACTTTTTTTGGCACTTAAGGCGAACAAATGAAGAAAAATCTGAGGAAAAGGGGAAAGTTAAATATCTATCTATCTCAATATTCATTCAGATCGTTTATCCAGTTGGTGAACAGGGAGATGTCCTCCCCTGGGTTCTGGAGTTGCAGCAAAGCTGAATTGGGCTTCTTGTTCTTTCCCTGAGATCACTGTTGTGTGAAAATGTCAGAGCCGTGCACAGGTGAGAAAATACAGCAGTAATATTCTGGAGTGTCTGACTGGCTTTGGTTCCTATTGCTCCTTTCCATTAAATACTTTCTGAAGGGAGGGAACAAGTCTGTTTCATTATGAGCTGGGTCAGTTTAATGGCTCATAGCATTTCTGTTAGACCTAAGCTAGGGACTGTCAGTGGTCTGTAGGCAGCAGGTTTAAACTGCATCAAAGTAGGAAGTCATGAGAGTGAAATGATATGCAGCCCAGAGATGGTATTTATTTTGCTTCTTTCTCTGACCTCAGTTATGCTGCAGCATTTCCAAGTACATGAAAGAAAAAGTTATTTTAAAGCGGGGTAACTGGTAGTTTAGGAGCAGTCCCACCCAAGCATGTGGTGAAGAATAAAAATCACCTCGTGGTGATTTTTGCTGTGGCTTTGACAACTGATGACTTGGAGGATGGCTGTCTGGCTCGGTCAGTGACACGTGCTGGAACTAGGTGGGTGCTGGTTTGGATGGTTTGCCAGGATTGCATCATGTCTTCTGTAAAGAACAATAATAAATGCTATGAAGCAAGAGACAAGCTAAGGTCAATGTTAGATCTATAATGATTGGTTTTCTTGAGGTAATTAATGGATTGCATGAGAGAAGTGTTCTGAGCTACTGTACAGGTTTCTTATTAGAAACCCCTTTTTATGTGTTTTTATGGGGAAATGAAGCCAAGATTGCAAGAACTTGGTATTCAAAAGGTGGTTACCCTGAGATATCAAATGTAGCAGTTTTCCTGCTTTAGAAGTCTGGAATTTTTGTCCAGCTGAAGAAGTCATGGAATCTGCTACATATAATATTCAGTGGCTCTTGGATTTTAAAAGTTTGTAGTCACTGCAGATAAAATAGGATGAAACTGTAGAAGTATATATGTTTACTCCTCACAATTTCTTCAAATAGTTTGTTGTAAAAAAATTTGCTAAAGGAAATAGACCAGTTCAGGATAGGAGGAATCTCAGGATACAATGGTGATTCCAGACCCAACACACATCTTAAACACTTATATTCTTAGAGGTGGAAATACCTACTTTGGTAGCGTGATTCTTTTGTATGCCCAATTGTTATATGGTGTCTGTAATCTTTATGCCTAGTGATCCATGCAAATAACACAAATGTCTTCGGTACAAATCTTGATTCCCTGAAAAGTATAGAATAGTTATTCTTGTTTTTAAAAATAGGCCTCCCAGTCTATTTACCTTTTCCATCTACAGAAAAAAAAAATATCTCTAAGGCCATTCAGCCCTAGTATCCTTTCCCACGAAACCAAGTAAGCACTTCACATGCTATATTCTGCATGGTAATAATAATGTATATTTTGTAGTTTTTGTAAGTAAAGATTAATATTAAGAACAAACAGAGCCTGTGAGGTGGCTTAGAAGGAGGAAGTGCTGAGAAGGAGAAATACATTGGCTAGACAGCAGGATTAGATGAGCAAATTACACCTCAGCTTTTCTTAAAGAAAAATGTACGATGTCTAAGTGGGAAGTGACTGGTGGCTGGTTACTTCTCCAAAGGAAAAACCAAACAGCCCCAAAAAAGCATTATCTATGTCTTACATTCAATTTTTTTTTCTGCTGGAAAATTCCTGACTAATCAAAATGGAAATAGTTCTGAGTTCTTTTTGTGAAGAAATCAAAGATGTGATAGGAGAATGGTTGGATTTCAGGTGGTCACCTCTGTAGGTCTCCCTCATACCCCCCACTGTTTTTAAGAACAAAATGAGGCATTATACTGAGACTAAATGCTAAAGAGTACAAGTCAGTAAGCATTACATTTCCACCCTAATCTGATACCTGAAACAAGTTTTTATTTTAAATTTGCTTTGACGTTGGTGGAAAACATTTTAATGCTCAGCACAATTGATTTCTTTTTTTCTTTCTTTCTTTTTTTTTTTTTTTTTTTCTTTTTTGAACTTGGAGTAGCCTGGGAATCATTAAGTGCCAAATGCTTTCATCAAGCCCATAAACAAAAGGGGATTCTATAGTAAAGCCATTTACTCTCTGGAGGTTTCAACAAAACACATTTTCACTTATTCAGAGTGGAGGAATAAATCTGTAGCTCTTTTTAAAGAGTGCTTACTTCAGGGCCTAGAAGGCAGACAGTACTGGGTTTAAGACAAAAGCTGTAACAAAGGCATCCTCACCAAGCTCAGTAAATGGCAGTGATATTTTATACATCTGTAATGTGTCTGCATGGGAGAACTGTTCAGTTACTACTCAACCTAGCAACATAGATAGCCTATGAGGAGAAAAATGCATGAAATAGAGGTGCTGAGTTTTGATTTAAAAACATTGAAAGGCTAAAGGGAATAAACTGTGCACTGGTTCTTGAGAAAGAGAGAATTACTTCTGTACCAATGGAAAGCTTAAATAAACAGTCTGGTGTTTTACCTGTAGTTAATCATGCTGTACTTCTCCTGAGTTGTCTTTCTCATCACAGATCATCTTCATATGTAAACAAGCTGGTAATTAACCTTGCCTGACTTAACAGTGTAACAGTTGCTGTTCCAACAGAGGTTCCCAGCTCAAGTATGGGACTGGCATTACTGTGTAAATAAAGCAAAGGGAAGCTGGCTAACTCTGGAGGCTGGTTCCTGCACTGCATAATAGCCCTGTATGACAGACAGTTAGGAACAAATGTATATCCAGGAATCTGTTGTCTTAAATCTTGGAAATATGGACCTCCATATGGTTTTTGATGGCAGATGGGATTTTTATGTGTATTTCTTACCAAGCATCAGGTGGCAAAAGTGATCAACTGCTAGCTGATGTGAGGCAGAATAGATATGCTTTTTCCGAGGTCAAGCTACAGCTCCTGTCAGAACTCAGCTTTTTTAGTTGTTTGGAAAACTTATGGACCTGCAGTCACTAACCCAATGATAGGAGCTCCTCTTAGTGAGAGCAAACCCCCATAGCCATGTGCTGTGTTGAACTGGTGCTGCTGAAGCCATCTGAGAAGTGACATGATGGGCTGTGCTGCAGAAGGCTGCTGCAGCACAGGTGAGTTTGCCATGTGCGGTTGGCATTCTTCCTCTCCAGGGACAGCATTCACAAGTGGGAGTTAAAATCTTAGTGCTGTTTCTAGACCTTGCAGTCTATAAATACACTTCCCAGAACATTAAATTTCAGCTATTGTAATGAAAAGCTACTTCACTAAATATTTCACTAAAAATTAAAATGTTCATCTAAGGTGTGTTACTTGCAGAAGGTACGCATTTTCTGATTTAGATTCTTCTTTCAGTTTGTCTAAAGGACACACTTTGAATCAGCTGACAATGTGGTTTTTCTATCTCTTCTTTAAAACATACATTATGCAAGAATTGACAAACTTAACTGTCAGAATTTTTGGTTTCCAGATATGTGGGACCAACTAAAGTATCACTGACCTAAAAAACTATGTGCAGAGATGATAAAACAAAGATGTAAACTATATGTCAATACAATTAAGCTCTATGTCAATACAATTATTGGAGTTGAAGTGAGATATTCAGTTCAAGCTTGTAAGCACCACTTCAGTGTTCTTACGATCAACCACGGTATTATAGGTATAGTAAAATAATTTTTAGATCTGTATGTGATATATCTAAAACACTTGAATGTACAGATTTAGCTTGTCTCAATTGAAATTTAGATATAGTAGCAAATGTGTTTTTCCTTTTTTAAAAGTTTTTGCCCATCTGTACTTGCCAGGGAAATCCCATTTGTTAAAGAATTGAATACACAGGTTTTATTTTCTCCTTCTAGAAGATGATTGATAATCATCATAATCAAGTCATGGTATGGATTTACCAACAGTCATCTGAAAACCTTTGTTTTTGTAGGGAGTCCTCATGAACTCAGTGATGAACAGTGGAGAATGCATATTAGACACTAACCATAGGTCAGACTTTGATGGATCCTACCACATGCTAACAACTTTCATTGCCTCTAATGAGCCCATGTCAGTTTTCCTACAGTGTTTTAAGTTATAACTTGATTTTAAACACAAATTTTCTTATTCTTTTTTCTCAATTTTATTCTTAATACAACAGGTGATGGATTAAAACTGTGTGAACCTTTTGTCATATACAAATGAAGAGCAAATCTGTAGCAAAAAGTACGTGCGGAGCTCTGATTGACAGTTTTATTAATAAGATGATATGAGAGCAGTCTTGGAATTCAGGCTGCTTACTGTGGAGAAAGAAGACATATCTTAAATAAAATAAAAACTATTATGACTACAAAGTTGAAAACAATATTATGTATTCAGGCTTGTTTGGGCTTTTACTGCTTAAACAAGTGCATACAGTATCACTTGAATACATAAAATAATAAGCTTTCCTCAGTCTTAAATACGCTACTGCCATCAATCTCCCATAATAACTTATAAATATGATTCACTAACAGCAATCAGATCAGCTGTGTGCAGCAATAAATAAAAAATAACCACCCACAGAAATATATAAGCACTTTCAGTGTGATAAATCCAGGCATCCTCCATCTTTGTAAACAAGTGCATTTATAGGTGTATTTTACATTGCACTCTGAATGCTATGGTAATACAAATAACTGCCAAAAGATTTGCATCAGCTATTTAGCTATTTTGAACAAATTTAATATGGAAAAACATCCATGTAACAGCATTGTGACTCAGTTGCTGAAAACTTCTACAACAGAATATGGATAGTTTCCAAGAACTATTGGTTCTCGATTGAATGCAGTATTACTGGAAGTGTAATGTGTCCACAGCTGAAACGGTGGTGGTCTTAATCACTGTTTCTTCCTTGATGGATAATTCAAGGTCTTCTACAGCCGTAGGGCAAATATTTTAGCAGATTTAGCTAATATTTATCAAGATTGCACGGCAGTGCTTCTTTTCTAAAGTCAATAGAGGCAAAAATAAAAATCCAGCAAATGGTAGGCAAGATATTTTGTGTAGGTCTCATATCCAGTTTGTTAACACCTATCGTGCTGTGAACTAATACATTAAGATATATACGTAGTTAGTTCTATACTAAATATTATATATAAAATCTAGTAGTATAATTCTCAGTTAATGTAAGAAGTGAGAGCTCAAAAATAAATGCTGTTTCTTACCTCTTCTAGAACTATATAGTGTTGAGTAGTCTTTACAGGAGCTGGGACCACCTTCTGCCATGGAGCTAGGAGATCTGCTAAACACGGCTTCATTCCAAAAGTTTTGCAACACTGAAAATTATGGGTCTGAGGCTTTTCTATTGTGATCAGTGCTTGCACAGATGGTAAGAAGAGGCTTCTTGTTTAATTTGTACACATTTGTTACTAATGATCTGAACAGATAATCAAGATAAGTCAATGCTTCAGCTTAATAATAGAGAAGTTTCAAAAATACTGGGAAAAACATAATGAATTATTTCTCCTGCAGCTTTGATAGCTTCCTTTCAGCTATCAAGTGGGCTGTGAGTTATACCTTTCTTTCACAGAATAAGAAGACAATTAAATTCCATCTCCATTATTCAGATGTGCAACTTGTGTTCCTGCATAGGCTTCTCTGAGCAATTTCAAGACACAATTTCAAGCTACAGATTTTATTTTATTTTATTTTATTTTATTTTATTTTATTTTATTTTATTTTATTTTATTTTATTTTATTTCATTTTATTTTATTTTCTCACTGTAATTTTGCAGCGGTGGAGTTTGAAAACAACAGAAGTTGGTAGTGTGTTGCACACCCTAAGCAGTTTCATGGAGTGAATGTGGCTGTGGTATTTACTTCTCTCAACATTTTTCATTGCTTGGCTGCATTTTAAACTAATTGCTTCATTGGTAGCTTTTAAATATTTTTATTAAATAAGATTACAATCAAAATCAAATGGTATTGTTTTGAAATTTTGTTTTACAAAGAAAAGAAGGCTTAAGAGCAGAATGGAGGAGCATCTACATACCGTGGCCATGCCAGTGACACTGGTGGACATACTGGTTTAGAATGCCTCAAGTACTCCAGCATTACTACTATATCTCTAGGCTGAAAAATGAATCTTAATTAACCTGAACAGCACAGTGGAAATGGGAGCTGTGTGCAACCACTCTGCCTGTTTTAGAATGGCTAATTGAGTTCTTTCAGTAGGTTAACTGCTTGTCAGTAGGTTGGATAAACATCATGAGATCAGCAGAAGTAGCTCGTGGAAGAAGGAAAATGTGATAACCTCCTTTCACAAGCAAAAGGACAGAAGTTTTATGATGCAGTAAGGTATGATTCATACCTTGCTAAACACAGCCTTTGATATTTGAAGCCACTTTTCCTGCATTAGTACTTCCTGCCCTCATATTTACAGTTCAGATTTCTTGTCATTTCAGTTTGTTTCTCTTGGGAGGACTGCATCTTGAGATAATAACTTCATTCTTTATTTAAAACAAAGAAAACCCTGTATCTGTGCCTCATGTTAAGTGAATTTCTATGCAAAGTGTTAGCACGTGCAGCTGCCATTGTCACTGTTACTATTTCATACTTTACTGTCATGGTTTAAGGTGAGATGCTGTCTTCCATCCCTTTATTATTCAGCTAATAATTGCTTAGATGAATAACCTGCTACTTAAGGAAATAAATCTGAGGGACCCCATAGTTTTCTGGTATCTCACTGCCCAAACAGTGTACTTGCACTGATGTTTTTAAAGCTGATGGCTGTGCAGAAGTCCATAGGACTGGAGGTCTTTTCTAGAAACTTTTGAGCATGAATATAGCATTAGGTGCACGTACTAGGTCTGCTTCAAAAGCAATGCCTCCTATTTTAAGTTGGCATACAATGTCAAAGGCAAATGGTAATATGGCAGTAGAGTTTGAACCTTCCTGCCTACATTCCACTTTCTTGCTTTGTGACAGTGTGGAAGCAGAGAGGAAGTCTGACATAATTACATCTGACTTGGAAGTGCATTGGGTGCAAAGGGGTGGCACTGGATTCTTCCATTGGGAAAAAAAAATGGTGTCATTTGACATCCATCAGTGCTTGCTGAGCACTGATGGAGACCATGCAGTGCATGTGAGCAATAGTGAGGTGGTGGGTGGTGCATTTCAGCAATGGCAGCAGCAACGGTGGGTCACCTCTGCTGTTGCAGATGTTTACAAGTGCAGTAGGCAGGCTCTTGTTCATGGCTGGTGAATAGCCATAGCTCATCGTGGTGACTATGCTGAAAAATAGTGTTTTGTAACTGAGAATTTGCTCTATCAAATAGTGTTGTGCTTTTTGTAGATATTTTTGTTTCCATAGAAATAAATAGGAGACATTACTCTAGCAGCAACACATGTAGTTCCATGTAAATTTGCCCACTCGGGCTGCTAGTTGGAACTGGGTAAAGCTGAAGTCTAGCCTAAAAAGCTTGTTTAAATTTTATTAGTTTTTGCAAATAAGCAATGCAAAGTCAGCGCTATGCTGTCTTGTATAGAACAACAGTATGGACAGAAGTTCAAGTTATCAGGGAAATGGAGACAAAAAGATCCTACAAAAAGCAGTGTGTCTATTCCAATTCAGATCTTCCTGTTTAGGGCTGTTTCATTCAAGGGGGTGGATGTGATTGTGTAATGTAGAATAATTAATGCAACTGCTTGTGGTAGTAGCTTATTTTCTTCTAAGACATCAAGGCAAAGCTGAATGTTCTAGACTGTCACACCAAAATTGTTTTTTTTAAATTGGAGGGGAAAAGTGCTCTACTATTCCAGTGTAATTCTAGAGATTCCAGAATTAAATTGGTGTAATGAGCTTTGAGGGAGTCATTAAAAGCACAGCAAAATCGAGGAGTAGTGATCTTTCTGGGATGGCTCAAGCACTTGTTGACAGTCCAGTGATGCAGACACACTACAGTCAGGAAACTAACATTAGCTTAGACAGGATGCATGAGTCAAGGATATCGAAATTAGATGAAAAACATAGTATTTGGGCATCTGCTGGGCACTCTTTGTGGTTCGTGCTTCTGATCAGAGCATACTGGAAAAGAAACAAAAATAGTTTGGATTTGGTTAACAGTTAAGATCTCTCATATGACTTACTGAAAGAGAGAAGCGTATAGTGGTAAAGGCATGACTGGAAGGGGCAGACAGGGAAAAAAGCTCAAAGTAGTGTGTTGCTCTTTCCTTCCACCAGCCCCATTCCCCAAATCTTTTCATTGTGGCTGGTAATGTTTACCAGTCTGAAATACTGAGCATAACACAACAAGCAAAGCAAAGGTCTGAGAGCTGCAGCCTATGATTTGCTGTTTTCTTCTTTTACGGGGTGTTATCTTCTGGATTATAGCTCAGCACCTGCTGGTATTCAAAACAGACATCATATAATGGCCCATTTACATAGTTTCATTTAAACTGGATGAAAAACAAAATATCCTAGTGATTTTGCTCAGGTCTAGTGACAGTAGTTCCTCTTTGTGATTGCTTTCCTTTAGTAATGACATTTGCAGGTATGCGTGGATGGATGTAGTTGAGCAGTTTGACAGCACAGAGCTTTGCATTTCACATATGCCACCTATGAAGAATTTTTTGTGAGCTTGAAACAGAAGTTGTATCAGTAGCAGATGACAACTATTTGGTTGTGAATCTGCTCTGAGCTGTCAGTTCAAATTAATGCACAATATGGCTTGCTCCTGCTACCTTCCTGGGCCCCAGATCCTTCTGATGTGTGTGTGTATACATGTATATGTATATATATGTACATATGTATGAAATGATTTTTAAAATAATTAGGCAGGCTCTATTTAAATGCCATTTCCATTACCTTTCTAGGATCTGTCAGACAAGAAATCTGGCTCTTCCTATGATACAGTTATTTCTATATCAAGAATAAATTCATTAATTTTTTGCTTCTGATCTGTGTAAGCTGTTTTGGCATCTCTGGAATTTTCTAGGAGCGAGTTGTTCTAAAACTCTATGGAGACTGTTTACTTTCCTTATGTTTTTAACCAACTCAGATATGTTAGATAACTTTAGACAATAATACACCAATGCCCTGAATATGGTGAGGCTTGTCTTTTGTTATTGAAAACATCTACTCAGTGGTGAAAAAGGTGTTTATATTTTTGTGACTGAAATTTATTCTTTACAGAGAAGATAGATGGTAAAAGTTTCCAAAATAAATACAGTCAGATGCTGCAAGACTTACTGCAGGAATCTGTCTGAAAACAGACCTTGTGTTTTCTGTCCAGAAATGCTCAATTCCCTGGCTTATACTTTTAAAACATTAAGCTATTTATGGTTTAGGCTCAGAATTATAGCCCTTTTTTCTTGTTTTCCCTGCCTTTTTTTTTTTTTTTTTTCTTTTTTTTTTCTTTTTTCTCTCTCTTCCCACAGAGAAAATAAAAGCACTATTTGCATTTATCTCACCAACAAAGTCTGAGTCTAAGGAGTAGGACTGATTGTCTGGGTATACATGGAGATGAATTCATTTATATTTATTCTTTCGAATTTATAGGCTCACAGTTTCTTGGTTCCTTGAAGTGTTTTTTGGCCTGCTGTTTATACAAAAATGTCTTATCTGACCTTTGTATTTATATAGTATAATGGATTTGCCCTTCAAACACTGATCATCAATGGAGGTTATCTTTGATCTCCCAAACTCTGATGGTTTTATTTTGTGAATGAGTTCAGCAGCTTTAGTGATAAATTTCTGCCTGGGAACATCACGTTAACACATTTTAGGGATTGTTTAATAGCTCATGTTACATTATTAAGACAAGCAAAGCCTCATAAATACTGGTTAGAAAAATGTCTGAACTTTTAACAGAAACATATTTATTATGTTTATCTCAAAAGCAAGAACTAATAGTGCATGTTTACTTACTGGATGCCCCAAGTTAAGTGTTTTTTTTGTCTCTTAGGGTAGATTTTGCTCAATAGCTGCCTGATGCTGTATTTAACAAGATTGGTACAGCCAAGTGATTTTGCCAAATTACATTTAGGAGATCTACTGTTCAGAATATTTAGTGTAATGCAGCTCAGTTATGTTAAAAACAAAAAACAACAGAACTTTTAAATGATGTGACTGCGATTGTTTTATAGTGCAGTTTTACATCTGATAATAGCGGTGTTTCTTTGAAGACTTCTAAGGTTTCCTTTTTGTTTCTAAAGTTCTAAAGCTTTTTCCATCTCCTCCCCCACCCCCACCTGAGTTTTTCAAAGCACCCAAATGTCATTTGACTAAGCATAGAAAGTGTTTAAAACATTAATCCCTATGGTACTTTCAGTGACGTAGTAATTTGTGAGGTGCTTCAGAAAGGCTTTCTGGTAGGGTTTCTGAATATAGACACTTACTTCTAAATTTTGTAATTGATTTGAGAAATCTTAAAATAATATTTCAGGAGTTCCCAGTCTTTGGCTATGTCACAGTAGTGCCTGGCACATGTGAGGCATAAAGGCAAAAGCATTATAATATTTCTTCATCTTTCCAGACACTGAAGCAAGTTGTTAAGCTATCTGCAGTGGTTTAATGGGCTGTGTACACCAGCTGACAGGCAGTAGCATTGGCTCAGTGTGCTTTTCTTTTTATTCTAAACATTTTTTGACCCCCTATTTTAAGGAATTCTGTCTATGACTTGAAATCCTATATTCTCTTAAATCCGTATCTGACACTGAATCATAATAGCTTTTGGTTCAGAAGGTGAAGACAAAAAAGATCAGAAAGAACAGTGATATTCAGGATTCTCTACTCTTACAGAAGAGGAAACTGAAGTAATGTGAACCACACAGTGAATGGTTGTGGATGTTAGCCACTCTTCAGTTTGTTTAAGGCTACAGTAAGAACAATTGCTGCTTTGTGTAGATATCTACATAGACTGCGCATCTCCAAGGTCTGACCTTGTTTAACATCTGTGGACCCCTGTGGTTTCCTAAAACTCATGAAGAGCTCTCTTCCTTGAAGCTGCCCGTTGTGTATGCACTCTGTTGTGTTGATGATGATCACAGATTAAAGCTTGGTAGCCACTGGCAGGTGATACTAGACACTGACTTTGGTTGGGCCACCAGGTTTCTCAAATCTGAATGTGTGGTTGGTAGGGTTATTTGGGCCTGAGTCTTTATCATTTGTCAAATGTCTTTCCCAAATATGTTTCCTCTGTTTTTTTTTTCCACTTTTTGCATTGGGCAGTTGTGCAAATTGTTCTGGTGTTATATCCATGAGTGGCTGTGTCTCACAGATCACTGCTGAACTAGTACAGCTCTACAATTAGTTAAAATAATTAATTTTCTGAGATTTTTTTTTAGATTTGGATGTTTTTTTTTAAAACTTTGTTGTTTTTTGTTTATATTCCTCCAGGACAACAAGAAGCACATCACTAGTGCTGATATTACCACTATTGCATTTACTATAAGCATCAAAATAGTCGAGGCTTATTAAATAAATGTCATCTAAAAGAAAAAAAGTGACATACTTTGGTATATCTCTTCAGGTATGCAGAGAGAAAAATGTGTACTGCCTATTGCAGCTGAACAGTGATCCTTATTTTATGTAATTGTTAAGGAGCCTTTTAGAGTTCTCTCCCAGCATCTGATTTAGAAATGTAATTATCTGTGTGTATTGTTTTGTGCTGTTTTCTTTTTTTTTCCTGTGAGAAGTTTGGAGCTAATGTTTTGGGCAGATGGATTAGGCAAAACACAAGAGTTACAAAGGAAAAAAAAAACCAAAAAACTAGGCATTTGGATTCCAAAAAAATAAAATACAAAACTAGAGCCTTTCATTTGATCTGAAACATGAATACAAGTTCATTTTGAGTTTACAAAGCTGAGAACACTGGCATCCTTCAAATGTCTTTGGAAAAGCAGCCAATTCAAACTTCCTGAGAGTGGAGTTTGTGGGAAGTGGCTTAGTATTAGGAAAGTGCTTTGAACTCCACACAGAATAGGGTATTTATGCTCAAAGATGATCCTTTTGCTTCATGAAGGAAACTGCAAATTGTGAAATACTTCCAGTATGGTTTGACGTGTGCTGCTATTACAGTGATGTGTGCAACTCTTCAAAATATTTTCATCACTAAGAATGCCTCATTAAAAGAATCTATTTTTTCCCTGGGCAAATAAGAAAATGGTAAAGATCTTTTAAACCCTGTAACCAAATATTCATCCTTATAGACTCTTTGAACAACATAACTTTAAGGATTGACTTGACAAAACTACAAGAAAAAAAAATAAACAAAAAAATAACAAGAAAACATCAGGTGATATCCTTGGAACCTTAGGCACAATTGCATAAAGGCCTACTGTATAAACGGTGCTCTACAGGGACATGTACGGTATGCATAGGAAAAGAGCAGGCATAAGAAGTGATTTTTTCCTCGGGCAAGCACCAGGTTAGCTGCTGGAGTATCATCAATCAGCTGAAACTGCATGTCAGAACTGGAGCTTGGATTTCTGTCTGGTTCTGGTGCACAGAGCCACAGCTGTTACTATAGCCACTTGTGAAGATTGCCATCTAGCCACTCCAAACAGCAAAGAAAGCCTGACAGATTAATTTTTATTTTATTTTATTTTATTTTATTTTATTTTATTTTATTTTATTTTATTTTATTTTATTTTATTTTATTTTATTTTATTTTATTTTATTTTATTTTTTAGTTTATTTATTTATTAAACTATTGTTTTTGAAGATTTGTCTTAAATCTCCAGGGATACAAGATAGATGGGCAGTAGGCAGCAAAGAGATCTAAGTGTGGAGGTTCTGCCCCTGAAATGTAGGGCATACACTCAGCTGAAAGTGATAAACACTTTCCTATATACTTCAGTATTAAGGCAGATGATCTGCCCACATTAAATCATTAAATATTGCCCTAAGCTGAGCTGAAAAAAAAATATATATATATATATAATATATATATAAAATACATATATTATATATATAAATATATATTATATATATATATATATATAAATCTCAGAAAAGTGTTCTTTTGAAAATAATCAAGTGCCTAACATTTGAAAACATTTTAAAACCAGAGACTTCTTGGTGTTTAACTAAAAATCACAAAAGCACTAGGCTTCATTTACGGTTCAGTGTACAAGTATGTATGTGCACAAGTGTAGGCATCACTAAAATTAGCTATACTTGATATATGTAGATATTAGCAAAAGCTGATAATGTTCCTATGGGTTAGCTTCTTGAGTAAATGCTTTCAGTGTGCCTATACAACATACCAGGAAATCCACAAGACTAAAGTGTGGCTGTATGGAAAAGAAAACAGTGAAAGATGTAGAGAAAATAAAGACCTGTTGAGAGTGTAGGGAAGAACAATTTCTGTTTATGACTTCCTGAAGCTATAAGCTCAGTGTCATATCTTCCGACTGTTTGGAAGGTGAATCTATCTTAGTGTGTTTGATATTCAGTGCTGCAAAAAACATTTTCTGAATTTTCATATAATTCACCTAGTTATAAAAGCTTCTAAAATTGTTGATTAAAAACAAGCATCTAGTAGATGATAGGAATGTGTGTTTTATTTTTACTATTCAGAACATATATGTAGCATTGTTGGCTATATATACATAAGTGTGAAATGATCTAAGAAAATTCAAATGCTTCTAAGGAATTTGGTTGGTTAACTTTTGTTTTTAAATCTTTACTATCACTATTTAGGGGAGGCGTCTCTTTTTTCACAATTGCCTGGAGTCCACAGGCAATTTTCTTTTTGTCCCCCCAGTAAATATAAAAGATAGAAGGGGAAAAAAGATTGAAATGTTTTCTGTGGGTAAGGTAACAACAGATTTCCCTGTAGTACTGAAGGGACTGATTCCTCAGGTGAATAAATGAAAAAAGACTCCAGTACAGTGAACAAGAACTAAATTCTCTGCTAGAGTAGGGAATGAGGCTGCACCTCAAGTACTGCGTTCAGTTTTGGGCCCTTTACTACAAGAAAGACATTGAGGCCCCGGAGTGTGTCCGGAGAAGGGCAACAAAACTGGTGAGGGGTCTGGAGCACAAGTCTTATGAGGAGTGCTGAGGGAGCTGAGATTGTTTAGTCTGGAGGAGGTTCAGGGGAGACCTCATTGCACTCTACAACTTTCTGAAGGGAGGTTGTGATGAGGAGGGGTTTGGCCTCTTCTTCCAGGCAACAAACAGGACCCAAAGAAATGGCCACAAGTTGTACCAGAGAAGGCTTAGATTAGACATGAGGAAAGATGTCCCAGGCAGCATTCAAGAGGCATCTGGATGAGGAGCTACGAAATATGGTTTAGTGGCTTGTGGTAGCAATGGTAATGGGAGGACAATTGGACTAGATGATCTTGTAGGTCCTTTCCAACCTTGTGATTCTATAAGTAGGCTAGAGCTGCAGGTGATCACAGAAGCTCAGATAATAGCTAACTCTAAAAATCTAAATGGATTTGTGATTCTATGTTTTTAAAATGCATACAGCTATATGTCTTGAGTGTGTTGGAAGGGATGTGTTCTTGCTGTTAGCAGAACTGAAGGATTCAACATTTAATCCATTCTATAAGATAGGGTAGATGCAGCTTGTTTTACTCTTCTTCACAAGGTCTTTCACATATATGGGGAAACAGCTCAAGAGTTGTGCTGTAAGAGACTCTAAATCAGATCACTGTTTTCCAGTATCTTGAGGTGATGAGGGAAGTATATCCCGGGATTTGTATGTGCATGTGGTAACCATTAACACAGTGTAGCCCTAGTGCCTCAGGAGCAGTGAACTGGTCTGTTCTAGCCTATGCCTATACCTCCCAGAAGTGTACAACTTCCATGGAGCTAGTTCAGCCTTTCAAAAAATTAACTATGAATTCAAAGACTAAGAATCCAGTAATTCAAAATCAGGAGGATCTGAGCAAAAGCTGGTTGTGTGGGTGAGGTACCAGGCTTTGTTTGATGTCTTTCCATCTTCCCTGCCTGGATGTGTCTGGCACCAAGTCTGTTTTCTGTGCCATGCTTCAATCTCTTTTTCTAGCCCTGGAAATCACTGTTACTTGCCTGCTCACGCCTGCCTGGCCAGCAGTTGCTCTAGAAGAGAAAACCCCTAAGGCTGTTGATACTACATCCTGCCCTGTTCTTCTGCCAGCAGGGTAAATGTGCAGGAAGTAAACTAAACCAGCATCCTTCCTTGGCTGTTGAAGCTTTAGCAAGTGCTGCAACAGAAGCTTCAGAGGTTCATGCTTGTCATCAAATGTGGTTTGAGCACTCAGGCTCCTGTCACCAAAACCTGTCCTGTGAAATGAGCATTCAGTGTCCGTATCCATTGCCAAAAACAACAGCTGAGACAGGAAATGGACAAGGAAAGAACAGGAAACACAGGGCAGTATTTTTGTTAAAAGCTAATGAGTTTGAATGCATTTTTCCCCCCACTATGAGAGTAACAGTAGAATGTTTACTATTCTGTCTGATGCACATTGATGTAGGGGGAAGGTATTTTTCTAAGGTGATGAAGAGAGTGAGAGATAGAAATAGTGTAGTAACCACACAACATATGTGCAGTAACTAACTAGGTACAGTTCTTTTTATCTGCTTGCATGAAAACCAGTTCTTCGCATGTTTTCTGATGACAGGTGGGAGAAACATCTATATCTCAGCATTTGAAAACAGTGCCTGCACTGAAGTTCTATTTATCTTCTTCCACATTTTTTCTTAACATTATTTTGTGGGGGATTGCTAGAAAGAAAACTTAAAACAATTCTGGTTGTCTCGTTTGTCTTGCTTATGTTACTAGTTTCTGAGGGACTATAGATGTTTGTACTTTATTTGCACACCCCTTGAGCAAAGTCATTCTTTTCCCACAGTCTAATTGTTTTCCTATGTCACCTGCTCTTCACCTGTCATGGAACACACTTAGGTAAAAGGTTCTTATCTTGATACTGAGAGCCATGCTGTTCTCCTCACCAAATGTAGTAATTGGAAGTTAAAATGTTTCATGGAAATGGCTCAGTTCTAATGCGATTATGGATTGTCTTCATTCCTGCTAAGAAACTTCTTTCTTTTCATGCTAACTCAGTCCTATGTGTTTTTTTCCTAGCTTTGCGGAGCACGCTAAATGGAAACAGAACTCCAGATCTAGGATAAACTTATCTACACTACAAGTACAATGTTCTTACCAGATATGGGTACTTATATTTGTCCAATGTGTGATGAATCTTCTAAGAATTTGGGTCAGTAGTGTGGTTAACTTTGGACTTTCCTGGTTACCTTTTTTGGTGGTGTTCTATATATTAGTTACATACTACTGAAACACACAAGGTGACCTTCTACAAAAAAAAACAACTACAGTCTGTCTCCAGCGTTTGGTATTTGTTTTCATTTAAAACAGCTCATATAAAACAAATCATTGTTAAGAGATGAGGTGGCAAAAGGCTCAGAAATTGCATTAGATTATTTACCATCCTACTGTAGTAAAAACACAGGAATAAAGTTTCTAAGGGAAGAACATTTGAGTATTCTTTGGAAAACCTGCACTCTGTTCCCAATTGTTTTTCTAAACTTAAAAGTAAATATCTGCTCCATCATCTCTGTATGTATTGGTTAAGGTAAACAGTCACACCACTGATTGTCATCTTTAAGATCGATTACAAACTACATAATGATGCTGTATGGACAAGCCCTAAGTAATATTCCTCACTGCTTTGCTCTTTTTCAGACTTTACAAGTCTGCCTCACTTCCTTTCAACAAAGAAAAAAAAGGGCTTAGTCAGCATACACTTCATTCTTTTCTCAACATCAATTACATTGAAAAAGAAGTGGCACAGCACAGAATGTCTAATGCTGCATGTAAAGGTAAGTATTGAAGTGAGTGAAGGACAGCAACAAAGGTAAGACAAAGGATGTCAACAAAGCTGGGAGTATAAAAAAAAAACAACAAAACAAACAGCAACAATTGAAGAATAAGTGTTTGCTGAAAGTTTGAAGAACAACAGTTGACAGCAGCCTGTATGCCTTAATAAAATAATCATATTCTAGAAGGCTAAGGTTTAGCATGGTAGTTAGGCACGCTCCCTATTCCTAGACTCCTTCCATCCCCCAACAGCAACACATTAGAAATGTCTGCCATTCTGCCATTTATTGCTTTGTGAAAGATTAACAGGTTTCATTAAGATAAGTTGTTTTTTCCTAGGCTGATTCTGTTTTTAAAAACTAAAATGGTATAAAAACGGACACTGTGTATCAGTCATTTAACTTACTGGTTGTATAGTTGTAATTATACAAATGTATAGTTGTAATTACTAAGTGAATGAATAGCCAGAGGGTATATAAGAAAAGACTCGCAGTAAAGATGGATGCTCACGAACATTGAGGCTTGCCACAAAAACTCCACACAGGAACAATCTCCAGAGAGATGCTACCTTAGTGGTGGTCAGACCTTGAATGGGATCTAGGAAAGGTAGAGTCAGGCAATACCCCTTCCAGGAGCACAGATGAATTACCTTCACCATTGTTCCTGCAGCTGACCTGTCACTTGTATCAGATGGTTAATCAGAGGCTGTGATTTCCCATTTCCCATACACTGGTGATCAAGCACAATGTCTGAGCAATTGTCTGAAAATAATACTTCATTTTTGTAAAGTATCTTGTCTAAGTTCCACTGCCCAACAGTCATAGAGGGCCCTGTGTGGGCCATTACTGACGTGGGATTTGATAAGGAAGATAATAATAAGTCTCCTGAGCGTAGGAAAAGTTTAATATAGGATTTTCTCCAAAATCTTATGGTTTAAGATGTGCCAGTACTGTAAGTTACTGTGCACTTGAGTCCTGATATTGTAATGCATAGAGCAGGACCCTTCTCTCCAAGTTTGCTTCCCTAAGCATGGAAAAAAAAAATATGGAGAAGCCCAGCAACGTTTAAAGTACTTAAATGGGGGAAGCTAGCCAAACAGGGAAAAAGATTCTTTTCTAGCTCTTGCTGTTGACTCCAAATCAGTATTACTACTTGGCCTCGCTTAGGAAAGGGTCATTTATTGTTGTTATTTTAATAAGACTATCTAGCTATCTACTTCATTTTACTACTTCAAATGCTTTTCCAAATCCAGAGGGGAACTAACAGTTGCTTTATCCTGCTACCCTTTTGACACAGTCCTTGAGTCACACTTGCTCATGCTTTAGGTTTCTTGTTTTTCCTACTACTTGTTCAAATTCGTAGCCCCAAGTAGCATTTCTAGATGGCTGATGACATAATTTATTTATTAAGCATGCCATATCTAAGTGTAGATAAAAACACAGCTCCTATTTGTAAGTGGATAACACAGTATTCCATTATTTAGTAAAAACTTCTGAGCCTTTTAACCCCAAACTTCACCTTCCTTCATCTTTCCTTACATATACTGCTTTCTATATTCTTTTCCACTTCACACTTCACAAATAAAAGAAGGCATTTTTTGGTGCTGACAACAGTGGTTTGAATTGTCTTCCATTTCTTATTCTTTGTGTTATATCTTAATACATCCAGTACGCAGTGAAACTACCTTGATATGTGCATTGCTTGTCTCTCTTGTTCCAGTACCACTTGTTCTAATGTCCCCAGTAGCTTGAAGTGCACTTGAATGTCCTTTAAGTGCTTTCTTTCCACACAGGATGCCGGGCTATACTCAGTTTTCTGGGGGCCTCTCTCTGATCATTGAGTTCATTCTTTTCTTGTGGCTTTGGGATCACAACTGCTCACTTCATCCCTCAGGTGTTCAGTCCTTTAAAGTAACAGTAACAATTAATTAAAATAAATAGGTACTCTGTTAGAACTCCGGCTACCCACACCAGTAGGTTAAGGAGAGTCTTCCTAAACAGGTGACTCTTGAATGAAGAATGTAGATTTCTAAGAGTTCAAATTCTGGGCCAAGTGAATATTGAGCATGTTGCCATTATATTGCAAGATAATACAATGGACAGAGATGATTTTGTAGTTCTTTATGCCTGTGCTCTTACTAATATAATTTTCCTGGTACATTAGCAAAGATCACAACTGCAAAATCATCTAAATTTAAGAAAAAAGTACTGAACTGCTGTGAGTTGAAACTGTCTTTAACACATACATATGAAGTTTGCTATTGGAAACTGAATGCATGGGTGTCAGCCCAAACAAAATGCTATACAAGAAGCTGAGAAACAGAAAGCAATGAATTGTCTCTTTGGTTCTCTTTTTTTAATAGCAAAATGACTAGTAGATGATGCATGCTAACTATGTTCATATGCAAAATTTGTTTGATATTTGATAATACTTATATAAATGTATATATATTATGTCTTAGTATTTTTTATACTTCCACAGCAGAGTTTTCCTGCAGATAGCCAACACATCTAGTTGTGTGGGGAATACATCTCTGCGTTATCTCAACTGGATAAGATAACCATCCCTAAATAATTTTCAAACACACAAAGTCATTAGCATGGCTGTGTGTAGATTCAGTAGGTTCACTATTAACATACCAATAAGCAACTGTGTATTTATAAGTACTAACACAATTGAAAAACAAAAAAAAGTATTTCTTGTACTGATCAAAGCCACTTTATTTTTCTTTATCAAATCTTGAAAGTTATTTTTATGGTATTTACTCATTAGACGCTACTAGTTTGCAATAATCACTATTTTAAGCTAAGCAGAAAAAGGAAACAAAATAGCAGCTGAGATGGATCCTTGAAGATATTTCTTTGTGTCCTTGAAGTAATAGTTACTAAGACCTTATGGAGCTAACCTTGGTTATGACACCCAGAGTCTTTAAGAAGGCATTCCTTTTTATTCCTAAGGCGTTTATTTATGTTGTTACAAAATGCATTCAGTTTCACAGGTAAGTGCAATAGCAGAAATTTGGATTGAAAACTTGACTGAAATTACTTATATATACATATAAATATAAATATAAATATATATATATATACATAGTAGGCTACTGTTTTGAAAACTAAAGGTTTGGATTTCATTTTACTTACCCATGCTATACAGAGATCTAAAGTTAAGCACTGAAGCACAGTGGTAGTTGTCAATGGATTATAATTTAGATGGCTTTTAAGAATGTGAGGTACCATTCTCATATTGTTGAATAATCTGTATTTAATATTGCATGATGCAAGTGTGGGGAAAAAATTAAGAACGAAATCTTAATGAAATCAATGACAAATGGAAACATAGCTGCCTATGTACTGAAAAGGCAGATTCTAGGATATCCAGCATATGCAAGACCCAGGCTCTAGTGCACTGCATTGGACAGCTAGTAATGTACATGGTAAGTACTGTAGGCCAGAACTGGTTTTAGATGAAGAACATATGGAGAAAGAAAAAACAAAGAAGTCTTTGAGCTTTCCTCTGTATGCTTTCAGTCCTAAAGTAAGCTAAAGCCTAGGGTGCAAAGATGGAAGTGAGGGCTTTTGAGGCCCAAAGATTACATGTGTCTTAGTAAGATGAGGATCAGAATGAATTTTTCTAGAGGTGTTTGTTTTTTGTTTTTTTTCGTGAAAGGCACCAGCTCTTCAGCAGGGCTGCAAAACACTGGTCTTTAAATGGATGAAAGATTTGGAGCTTAGCAAGTTGGAAAGCATATTATTTTCAATTGCCTTTTTTCCTCTTCCACTGATCTGTCTGCAAGACAAAATTAATTCTAAACTAGCAGAGCTTCCTGCCCCCAACCCCCACCGAAGTTCCATGTCTGTTGTCTATGTTCTGAACTCCTTGTTTCAGGGAAATATAAGTTGTTTCCATTTGCCTAAGTATATTCACCACAAAAAGTTTAGTTGCAGTTTCCGTGTGTTCAGTATCCTAGCCAAGTAAGAACAGGCTGGCCACGGTTAGGTGGGAAGAGGAGGCACACACAAGCGTTACCCTCACATTTCTACCACTACACATCTGATTCTGCCATCTGCATCTCTGCTATTTTAACAAACATTATCTTCGGTTACCAAAATGTACAACTGTTTGTGCAGCAACAATGTACACAGATTATTTTTAGTTTAAACATGTGGCACTACTCATCGTGCAGCTGCTTTCATGCATTAATGCATTGTGATACAAAACTCTAGCTGCAAGAACCCAAATTAATTGCAAGCAATGAGACATTTTGGACTGAAAACCTCTTTTGGCTACATTGAAATAGAGTTGTTGACTTTTCAAGCTAAAAGAGATATGAATCATGGAAAATATTTCATTCTTAACCCCTCAAAGTACCCAATATTGCTGAACTAATGCAAAATGCAGTTGTGTGTTGGCTTTGAAATTACAACTTCTCTGCCAAAGGGTAATGTAGACTATTCATCCAAGATTAGTTGCAAGTTTTTAAAACTGTAAATAAGTTCTTGTTCCTAAACAGCACAGGTTTTCAAAGCACAGAGTATAACCCGCAGCCTATAAAAGGAAAAGATTTTAAAGGAGAAATGGGATATTTGGCTTCTGCATATTTGGAACATTTAATCACCCTCTTGGTTATATGGAATAAGTTTGATTGGCAGCTTTTTCTTCAACTCCTTTGTGAATGTACATTTCTTTAATAGAGCCTTGATGTTTTGTATGATCATTTAAAAATCTAGTCCTGTTTCTTTTAGAGGCAACTATAGAATTCCTCTTTAGTTCAGCAGGGAAGAAGCCCAAAGATTCTGTGAGTGCCTTAAGTCCAAAACTTTTTCTCCCATTTTAACAATATACATATGTATCTTTTTGCATTCAGATTACAAGATATTAAGCAAACTAATATATGCAAAAAAGGTAATGTTTGAATTAGCAAGACCATTTTAATCTCTCTCTCTTATTTTATTTTATTTTATTTTATTTTATTTTATTTTATTTTATTTTATTTTATTTTATTTTATTTTTAGATGTGGAGGCATATATAAAATTTCAGCTGTTTTTAGGCATAAGCGCAGGGAAAAGAAAGATTAAGGTATCAGATGACTTTCTCAGCACTAATACTGCTATAAAGAAACAGCTGGAGAGTGAAAGAATAATTTTTTATGAGACCTAGGTCTCAGGCAGATTTGGCTGTGACAGTTCAAAATGCTGGTGCTGTGGAAGCACTTCATATTCTCCATTTTGCTGCAGGCAACTGCTCACAGAAAATGTGAATGTGCTCCTACGTCTGCCTTAAATAGTGCGATCATAGCACACATGAAGACTCACTGCCAGTCTAAGTCGATTAATTACTCATACTGCCTATTACAGTATTTAATTATATATACTGTTCTACTGTCCCTACTGTAATGTTAGATACTTGAGGGGAAAAAGGAAATTGATAGTTCAGATCATAATGAAACAGCCACAAACATGTGCAAATGAGATACAATTATGCAAAATTCCCTGGTGATCATTTCATTTCTACCTCTAAAACTTCTGTGGGTGCATGTGGTAGGACATAGACTCATATTCTCTTTCAACAGAAAGCAGAAGGTAAAATAGCCTCATCAAATTAGCAAAATCATCCCTGGTCTTCCTTATGTACAGGGCTAATGATGTGATTACTCATAGCACCCACTTTCATACAACTTTAGCGCACTTTCCTGATGGTCATAGCTGAAAGTCTCTCAAATACTGACACTACAGCTATGCTCAGGTTCATAGCCCCACACAGCTTTAATCCTGCTATTTTCAATAACAGCCTCTACAATTGCTTTGCATCTTTTGTGTAACGCTTAAGAGCATCTTCTACAAACAACCTGAGGCAGCTGTTGAGCAGATCAGTAACCAAAGCACAAGTGACACTTCAGTTTCTTTCTATTGTGCTTTTGTAGTGCTGGAAGAAAAGATGTATATGTACGGGAACTTTTGAATCACGGCCTTAACCTCTGATTGACTACCTGAGGCAAGCAATGAGTCAGCCACAGGAGCACAGGTGAAGGTGAAGGCAATTCAGACCAGAAGGGGTGGAGCCTGGCTGCACCTCTCTTAGACCCCATTTAAAGGCTGACTGCCCCTGGGAAAGGATCTCTTTCTGGAGATCAATCCTCTTGGAGTTCTCCCTGTGAGCCTACTCAGGTGAGCGTTTTTTATTCATCTCCAATTATCTCTTTCTAACCACATCACTTTATTTTTGTTGACTATATATAAAACATACATATAAACAAATACCTGTTCTACTCAGCCACCTACTTCATGCAACACCAAACACCCTGGCAGGAAAATGTTCTGCACTGAAGAAATTTGCGTATATAGCCACACAAATGAAGAAAGGATTACCTGTTGCACGTGTGGTCCTGAAGTAAGTTTATCATCAAAGCTGGTGTGACATATGGTAATTAATCTCTTATTTTCCCAATCAGCTCTGTGTTTGCCCCCTAACTTCTGTTTCTAAAGAGACAAGTTCCCAAGAATGTATTGTTACTTTATAACATCTTTTACTGGGATGAGGTTCTGTGTCTGAAGTGTGGTATACCGGGTGGTAAGCTCTAGACAGCTGCTCTTAGATAGCAAAACTTCACTGAATGCTGAACTTCCACAGAGAATCATTTTCCTAACAGTTGCTGATGTTCTCTATTGTAGGTTGTTGCCTCTTAAGGTATGTACCTTTGTACTGAGGCAGGGGTGACTGAAGGGATTACTTCATCTGTTTAATTTTTTTTTTTACCCTTTGTTGGCTTTTTTGAACTGCACATAGGTCTGGATGTTCAGACAGGGTAATATAAATGATGCAGCTTTTGTTCCAGCATGATATCAGTTCTCACTCCTCCCTCTAGCGCTGACCTTGCACAAGATCTTCACAGCATGCTATGTGTAGTTGAGCAGTATAGGGCTAATGGCAGTATAATCGTAGGATTTTTATTTATTTTTTTCACGGTGATGTTTATTTTATTATATTTTGTAAGCTTTTATTAATACTAACAATAATTGAATTTTGAGCTGCTCTCAGGCATACTTATTCACAATTAGTAGCACATACTGAAATTATGTTCTGATAATTATTCAGCTAGCTATGCTTTGTGCCAAGCATTTACAGTCAGCGTAAGAACTCTGGTAGTCTAATCTGTAATATGTTTTTAAATGGGAAACCATAAAAATCCCTTTTTCTCTCTTTATCCTACACATATGGTAGGAGTATTTTACTTGGATAGTAACCTTCTTACTTCTATTACCTTAAAAAAATATATTAAAAAAAAAAAAAAGCTATTGAAAGTGTTCCAACCCTTCTGTACCTTAGACTCTTCAATCCATTTAACAACAATTAAGCAGCTGTCTCCACAGTTACCTTGTGATCCCTCCATTAACCCATATCATCCTTCTGCTATTTGAACAGAAACAATTATCATTATTGGCTTTGTAATGCAGAGCCTGCTTTATCCCGTGTTTATTTCCCTTGCTTCTGGGCTGTATCATTTTAGACTGCAATGTTTCCCCTCTCATATTTGCCTTACATTTGTTTACAAATGTAAGATCTCAAATTATAAATACTGTGATCATGTAAGCCATAATAGAGAAGAAGGGATCACAAAGGGAACTTAGTTGAATAATCTGATTTTGGCATTACCTAGGTGCACTCATGTCCTAAAGCACAGGAGATAATAAAATACACAGCTACATCCACTGGCATAAAACTCATTAGCAAAAGGAATTTCCAGGATCAATTTATGCCTAAACATGCATTAAATAATCAATTCCATTGTTAAATTTGTGTTTTATGAGAGCTGAAGTGGTTCAGGGTAGGCCTCATACATAGCATACTTAGTCACATCTTTTGTATTAAGTATTTTTTGCCAGCTCTTAACTTACTTGCATGATGTTACATAGCAACAGATTTAGTTGCTTTCATTTTTAAATAGATAAAAGTAGTATAGGCACTAATATTTATGACTTAAAAAATCACCAGAAGAAAGACTTTGAACATATTAAATACAGAATGAAATGATTTTCCAGACATCTATATATTTATTTTTTTCTAAACAGCTGTTCCTCTGCAGATTTGCAATGTACTTCATGAAGTAGAAGGGCTAAGCATTAGGTCACTATGACTGAACCACATTAAACAGACTTCAGGTGGGACCAAATCACCAAGTGCATAAGTCTAGTGCAGTTTTTGTTATACATCGATTTATTTGTGTGCAGCTGGACGTGTGAATGTTTTAAGATTAACTCTGCTCATAAGGCTTTTCCCTAAGTGTTTCAATTTATGCTAAATCACTCACTGATTTGCTGCACAATAACAAACTTAAAAAAAAAATCTCTCATCTTCCTGGATTATTCATTATCCATTATTATTTTCAATTAACTGACTTCAAGAACCATTGAAGCAAATTCCTTTGGATATACATTCAGCAGCCAACTACTGCAGTTCTAATGCACTCCAGATGCAAAGGGCACTTTAAAAACAAACACCATTACAACTCAAAATCCCACTCCCTGCTATGTCCAGTCTCACTGTATGTAGTTAGATTTGCAGCTCTGATAGAAAGACCAGTCCTGAGCAAGACTGTCTAGGTAGCTAGGCTTCAGGGAGAGAAGGGGATGTGTGAGCAAATTGACTGTAGACACCATAGAGCTTATTTAAATTTAACAGTTAACTTTATTAGCAGTAGCCAAAATCTTATTTTATACTTCCAGGGATGAGATTCCACTACCTCCCTGAGCAGCTTGATCACTTTTTCTGTGGAGAATTTCTTCCTGATTCCCACTCTTAACCTTCTCTGGTGAAGCCTGAAGCTGTTGCAACAATATACAGAAGTAGAGCCTACCTTATAAGCCTCTACCTTCTTGCAGATTCATCTCCTCAACTATATATGCTGATGCTGGTACCAGCTCTACACTGTAGAACTGATGATATGTTATTTAACTGATGACACCAAGTTGTGAAATGCAGTGACCACACGTGAGGGACAGAATGGCATCCAGAAAGACATAAACAGGTTTGAGCAGTGGAGCCAGGAGAACCACAGGAGGTTCAATAAATCCAAGTATAAAGTCTTACACCTGGGTCACAGCAGTCCCTTCAGGCTGGGAGGTGAAAGGACTTTAGGCTTCTGATGGATGGTAAGCTGGATATGAGCCACACAGCCCAGTAAGCCAACCATATCTTGGGCTGCATCCAAAGAAGTGTGGTCAGCAGTTCAAAGGAGGGGATTCTGTCCCTCTGCTCTTTGCTGGTGAGACCTCATCTGGAGTACTGTGTCTGGATGTGGAGTACTCAGTACAGGAGAGATGTGGGCCTCTCGGAGTTTACCCAGAAGAGAGACACAAAACGATGCCAGGGGTAGAGCACTTCCCTACTGAGAACAGGCTGACAGAGCTGGTGCTGTTCAGGCTGGAGAAGAATCCAGGGAGATTTAAGAGCAACCTTTCAGTATCTAAAGGGGACCTATAAGAGTGAAGGGGACAGACTCTTTAGCAAGGTCTGTTGTAATAGGACATGAAGTTTCAAACTAACAGAGACTTAGATTAAATACAGGGTTGTTTTTTGGTGTTTTTTTTTTTTTTTGGTGTGTTTTTTTTTTTTTTAATCTATTTTTTTACAATAACTGGATGTAGCTGAAGGTGTTTCTGTTCATTGCAGGGGAGCTGGACTAGATGACCTTTAAGGGTTCCTTCCAACCCAAATGATTTTATGATTGTACGGACTGACAAAAACAGACAGTGAGATGATAGATGATGAACCCATGGCTTACTCAAAATATCAATGACAGACTTTCCAAATGAAGATACTGAGTCTGTAAGAAATGCTTGTAGCTGATACCATTTAAAAAGCTGTCTTTTTTTTTTTTTTCTGTGCTCCTTTCTGAAACCAAATCTTTAACATTTTTTCAATTTTGAGAATCATATTAACAATTTCAGAACTGCTGTGAGATCTCCAATACAATTTAGTTTTGGTAAACTAAATTTTTTTTAAATACACTTTTTTTTTTTTTTTTTTCCAACTTGATTGAATGGAAAAGATTCATCATGTGACGAAAACAAATGAGCCCAGAATTGCATGGGAGACTGACAACAAATTCCCCTTCATACTTGCAGTCCATGTTCTTGTTTTTACTTTTAGTAAAAAAGTAGAGGGCGCTTCCCTCTCAGATTTGCTTCCCATTGCTGTTACTCTTACATTCTCTTTGGGGATTTTCTCCAACTTTCAAGTTTGCTGACTGTAAAAAGTTGTCTTCAGCTTTCTTCTATTGCGCGGTCCTTACAATGCCCTTTTACTTCTTGATGTTTCCATACCTAAAAACTGAATTTAGTGTATAATCTCAATCAAGTTGATTCAGTTTCCACAGTCAAGTTGAGCTCTGTCTATTAAAAAAAAAAAAAAAAAAAAAAAAAAAAAAGGTGTGAGGAATAATTGAAAATAAAAAGGGTGAAATAAAAATAGGACTAAATTATGCAAGAGTACATAGCTGATAGTCTTGCTACTGTGCTGGTAGACTTTGGATAGTTTGTTATCAGCAGGTGAACACCATTTTTAAATGAATGCTGGCAGAGCACTAGGAATAAATGAGGGGCTGAGATGACAGCTGTACATCAATCAATGACAAACTATTTAAAAAGTAGATGGCACAGCAATAGAAAACAGAATTACTATTGTACTGTCTACTAAGGAAAAAGCAAATCAGCTTCAGAGTTTTGCTTATGTACTGATTGGCCACTCTGCTGGTCTTTAATGTAAAGACTGCTTCCAGCTGTATCTTTCACTTGAGGAAGTTTCTCAAAGTTCTCCTCTCAGGAGACCACACCAATACACACGGATTTATCACTACTTTCTTGCTGGTGAAAAATGGACTAGATAGTCAGAGCAGTTCAAGGAGGGCTCAGTGCAGGCTACGGACTAGGCCTGAACTTTGCTATGTCTGTTGCTTCCTGAACATTTCACATTTATGTTTCAGAGTTTCAACATTCATATACACTAGCAGCTTATATTTTGGTTGTTATTTTCTTACCAGGTGATACCAGTGGAGACACAGACTGCAGTAACATCAAAAATCAAAACTTCAAAAGAAGGAGGAAATCAAACTGATGTGTTTCTTGCCAAGATACCTGAACATTTTTCCAACAGAACTGACATGTCTCACAGGAGCTTTCAGTGTATGTTACCACTTAATCTGCATCAGACTGAACATACAGATTCCCCTGTTGCAAACAATTCCTTAAATAGTTAACTCAAGGCTCAGCTCCTCAGAACATGCCAGGCATCTTCTTTTGTCTCATGGGATCTGATTCTACCTTACAGGAATCACAGACCTTCAGGAAAACCTGTGCCCTTCCAATATGCCATCTAACCACAAAAGGACTGATCAGGAACTTATTGCTATGCCCCACAGCTTGTGCTACCTTGAGACCTAGAAGCACAAAGTAAAGGAGATTATCTTTCACCCTATGCATGGACTATGCAAGACTGACCCTGGTACTGCATTCTTGTGTAAGTTCAGAAAGTATCCTTTTATACACAAATGTAGTTGTAAAGTTTTGATCTTCTGTGCACAGACACACACCTTAGTTTTGGCATTTTTAATTCTGAGTTCCTGATGTCCAAAAGACCTGGCATTATATACAGACTGCTTTGTAGTTGTTGTTGTTGTTTGTTTGTTTTTTGTTTGTTGTTGTTTTAAATATAGATTACCTTGGTGTTCCACAGGCTACTTTAAGCAGAAAAATCCTGTGTCCCCATAGGGGGAAGAAGGAACAGACTCTTAGCAGTACCTGTGGTGACAGAACAAAGGGGAATAGCTTCAACATTAAAGAGGGTAGATTTAGGTTGGACATAAGGAAAAACTAACCCTTTTACAGCAAGGATGTTGAGGCACTGAAACAGGCTGCCTAGAGATGCTGATTCCCTGTCCCTGGAGATGAGGCTGCATCAGGCCCCAGGCAACCTGATCTAGTTGTGCAGGTCTCAGGGGAGTTGGATTAGATGACCTTTAAAGGTCCCTTCCAATACTAAAGATTCAGTGGTTCTATAAAACCTATCAGAGCAGTTCCTTAGACTATAATATTTGCTCTAGTACCTTTAGAATGAATGGTAAGATATCAAGTCATTATTTCAAGTACTGCTCCTATGGGATATGGTGCTCATTTAATGGCGCAGCATTACAGCTGCTTGGATTTCTGTGTACTTAGCTATATGACCAGCAGAGCTGAAGTAAGCATAGATCAATAGCTAGATTATATACTTGGATGTATCCAACATTAGTCAAATGATATCGATACAGTTCTACACTTATGAGATTGAACTATGGAATCTCAAGTTGTCATATTATATGAAATCATTTACATAGAGAGAAAATAACTGCAGCAAAATCAGAACAACTATATCTATCCCCACAAAATTGGAATTAGGATTCCTGTTTCTACAAAATCAAAATCCAAACCTTTCAAGCTTAAATTCTTGTCAGTGTAAAAATATTTTCCTTCCCTCTAAGAAGCAAGGGAAAGCATTTAAATTTCCTAGAAACTTAACCACCCAGTTGGACAGATCTCCTCCAAACGAACTTGTGTTTCACTTGACTTTTCTGATGGTGAATGAAGATGAACAGTTCTGGTACAGTATTGTGCCCTGCTCCCTCTGGATAATACTAATTTTAAGACAGATTAGAACGAAGAAAATGTGTACTATACCCCTGCCCCACTCTGTTCTCCCTGTTGTGTTTTTTTTTTTTTTTTTTTTTCCAGCAACATGTCAGCACAACTACACCACAGCTTCAACCAGAGACCCAGCTTCTTCCTGCGGATTCTATTTTTATACTTCTTAGAAGGAAAATAGCTTTCTTTTCCCTATTCATTCTGATTCCATGAACTCTACTTAATGTGATGCTAACAAGGAAAGATGCAAAACTTAGCCATTTATGTGTTTAGCTTTGTTTCAGTACAAATGAATGCAGGCGTTCCTTTCCAGTGACCTCATACACCTAAACTAAGTATTTACTCAGACTTGTAGTTACATACTGAGCTCAAAGAGCTGTCTGGAAAATAAAACTAACATTGTCAGATGCTGTAGCAAAGTGTTCTTTCTATTGTAGCTCTTTAGGGTCTCACCAGAAATAAACACGCAGTATTTTTAACACTCATATGTTTACCTGAAATAGTTCACTACGAATGCCGCCTATTTTCTAATAGCCTGATTGCAGATGATAATGATGAAAGAAGTATTTGGAATTTTCAAAGTGCTATTATTGTTGAAGTGCATTATGTGCCTACTAATGCCTGAAGCATGCTTTGAAGAAGAAAAACTGTAAAATAGAAAAGAATAAAGTAAAGCAAAAATCTGCTATAAAAGCTAATTCACAGGGGCTCTAAAAATGTAGCATAAGAAAATATGGGGCTAATTTTGATCTTCTTTTTAAAAAGTATCTATTTTTAAATAAGCTCCACTGTTCAAAATAGTCCAAAGAATATGCAATATCCAGCCTGGAACAAAGCAAAATTCTCAAAAAAGAATGCAAGTAAGACAACTGTTTAGGAATATTCAGGATGCCTACGTTAGCTGATCCCAAAGCAAGATCTGTAGTCTGGTTTTTTCCATTAAACTCCACCAGACAACCAATTTAAAAGTATATATTTATCTTTTCAGTTAAAACCAAAGATTGCCAAAGAAAAATTAGAATTTTATGTAGGCTTTATAGGTTCTAGAGAAATTCTGAGGTATTCTCCTGAGAAGGAATCTTTTCAGAGCTTAACAACAGAGAATATTCAATACCCTCCAGATTCATATTTTGCTAATCCTTGATAAAAACCAGATAGGGCTAAAAACTGAGAGAAGGAAGAATGACAGACCTTTTTTTTAATATGTTGTATTTAACTTCGTCTTAGACAATTTGGCAGAGAGAGAAGTTCTTTGATAGTTCTTTGATGAAGTTGCATTTATAAAGTTTAGTGGCACTGTGTTAATTTCTACCAAGGGTAATCAGCTGGCTGCTGTTGCAGTCACCAGCCTTGATGGTGTTTTTAAGCATAATTACCAGTGCTATCACAGCCACCAAAATAATAATAATAAATCCCATTACAAATCTGGAAAAATGAAAATCAACTATAGTTACAGAACTATATAGGTCTACATAAGACGTACTGGGGAGTTTTAAACTCACTATGCAAGTATTTTTCAAATATTTACAGAGCCACAGAGTTGAGCATATTTCTTAAAAGCAGAAAACACACAGTAAGTCATGGCAAATCTGCAGTTTGGCAGTACAGAGGCTGAAATAATGACTTTTTCTACTTGGCTGTACCTGAAAAAAGAACCAGAAGTAGCAGCTACCATAGAGCATGTGCTCAATGTAGCGATAATGCAGCTTCCCCTACTTCCTGAGTACAAGGAAAACCAAATTGAACTGCTGGCAGAAATTCCTGTATCAGGTGCATGCATGTCTTCTGTGTCCAGAGAGACCTCAATTGTACACTGGCTTGCTTTTTGCAGCTAGCACTGAGATGAGTGCATAACTTAATTCTCTTTTTAAACTCTTATAGCAGCTCCTAATGCTCTGTCTCTCATGGGAATCCATCTGCTTCTGTTCTGTATTGATAGAAAACTTGGAGTCACCAGCTCCTAGTGGTTGCATACACTCATATCCCCTTTTACTGGTGCAGTAATTGATCTAAAGGGAAAAAACAGTGCATTGCTCATAGATACAACAGCGAAGAGTGCAGCAGCCAAGAGGAAACTGGAATATAATGCACAGAGAAGACTGAAATGGTGGATGGCAAGGTAGGTACTAGTGTTCTGAAGTCTAATACATAGATTTACTTTATTTTCTATAATGCATACTTTTTACCAGTAATTCAATCTGCACAGACTAAGGTGTAGGACACTATGAATACTTTGTATTTGCAGAGTATTTAAAAAACAAAAATGCATTTTAAGAGATTACAGAAACATATAGATTGCTTTACGTAGCGCACGAAAAAAAAGCCTCACTCCAAATTAATAAGAGTTGTTTATCAGCTTTCTCAGAGCACTTGTTTGCATTTCTAGTGTCATCAAGGATGACATTCATTCATTATAAGTCCCAAACATACTCAATATATTGCAAAGACAGGTAAAGTTAAAAGGGTGAAAAATAAAAGATAAAAGTCATGTTAAGGTTCTTGTATCATACCTCAGGGACTTCCTTCACATTGTGGTACTAAGCTGTAAATTCATCACAGTCCTATTTGACTGAACACCCTGTTGTTATTATGGGACATTTGTATTTGTGTCTGCTTCCAGCAAGCAGAATCCCAGAGTGGATACAAATACTTCTTCTCTCCTGATCTTTCCATGTATTTTTTGTGTTGGTTTTCTTTTTGTCACCCCTCCCAGCTCTGCTGGGGTTCCCTCAGGAGAGGTGAGATCCAACTCAAAATGGCACCAGTCATTTATTCACAAAACAGTTTGAATTCTTTTGAGTAAAGACTTCTTCCACCTGCTTAGGAATGCTAGTGTCCCCTGGCTGCATAAGGTGTTGTCATTCTCCACCATCAAACAGACATTTCACTAAGCTCTACATAAATCAATAGCTCACAGCTGGATAAAATGTACCACACAGTAATTTCAGGGTGAAGCCTTTCCACAAAACTGATCCCATTTTGTGGGGGCTTAAGTACTGAATCATATGCAGGCTTATAAACAGGATTAATGCATACAGCTTCATACAGGATCTTGACTGACTTGTTTACTTTCAGTCACTAAGGGGCAATTTTGTCTTTGAAGAATAATTTGCCAATGACTGTTGAAATAATGGCCCAAATATGAAATCCCAGAGGAAAGACATCTTTTAACTGATTCACTTTCCTGCCCAACGGTGCAATCAGCCAATAATTGAACAAGATGAGGGTTATCCATATTTCTTAGTGAGAGGAAAACTAGACCTGCTCACTTTGAAACTAGCAGGAAATATTGAGTTTATTGTACAACAGGAACTTTGGGAGCCATGGTACTTTCATTCTTATTGCACTGCTATAGATGTATTTGTAGGATTTTATCTTTTTTTATTGAGAAAACAGTAAAGCTTTCTCAACAAAAGCGGGGTTCTTACAAAATGACCATAACCTGGGACTACTGCATGGTGCAGGCAGAATCCTGAGCCACTCATCCTCTCAGATCTGGGGATACGAGCATGTCAGGATAAGGAGAGAGTACAGAGAAATTGTTGACTCTTCTATAGTATTAAGTTTTGCATTTGTGTCACTGATTACTACTACTGTTGTGTTGAAAATTCTAAAGTCATCTTTCAAGGGGCAGAGTTTATGGGATTTGGCACTGTATGGAAGGCAACTACTTGCCTACTACTAGAACAGTGTCAGGGTAGGTCTGCAGCAGATGCACAGTGTTTCAGACATTGTCAGTAATGAAATTCACTCATTGTCCTTCTTTGCTGAATAGCTACTAGAGTATGTCATTTTCTGACCTGATTAGAAACAACTAGAATGAAAAAATCTGCTTGTTTCTTTCTGTCTCAGCTCTCATGGGGTTTAATATTTATATTCTAATTACAAAAGAAAAAAAACACATCAATACATCTTGGTGAATATTCAAACATTTCTGTTTTTAGCTGTGGTCAGAGGACTCTTCCCCACCATAAGAAAGGATATAATAGCTTCTGATCTTAACTGAAAAGAACTAAAAGATGCCACAAATAACATTATACTGACATATGATTTTAAGCAAGCAGTTCATCATCTTTCTGTAAATTCTTAGGCCCATGTAACTAATAAATATACCCTAACTGGAGAGTAGGTTGCTTCATTACAGCATTTTTGTGTCAGACTATATCAGGATTTTCCTTTGAAGTATCTTTCATAAATGGAGTTACATCAGTTCGAGCTAATCCTTACTTACCATGCTATACTTTCTGTGCTCCAGAGGAAAAATTGATATATCCAGCTTCATACTGATAAGGAATCACCGCGTATTAATCTCATCCTTGTGGAAGGAGTCACTCCATTGATTTATTCAAATAAAAGAATATAAAAGAAAATACAGAAAGGTCTATTAGCATTCCACCATACCACATCAATTTAACCTGTTTATCCCTCACCTCTCAAAGAGTGCCAGTTAAGAAGATGGTTGAAAGCATAACATATCCTTTACAATTTTATGCTCACTCTATTCTCCGAGTTAGTTCTCTGAATCACTCCTATTTTCTGAACTATTTAAAATTAGTTCTATTTTCAATCATAATGGGACCAGGTGACAAAAGAGAATAGGAGGAGAAGATAAACAAAACCACAACTACTCCAACACAACAACAAAAATTAAGCACATTCTGCTCAACAGCACAAAGAGCAGGTAATTTCTAGAAGTTTTTGCCAAGTTTTTGCACCTCGTAAGAGTGCAAGGTATGGGGGAAGCTGAGAAGGGAGTGATCCAAAGAGTTAGGTATTAGATTCCTGAGAGATTATTAAGAGTCATCTAGGGTTAATAAAAATGAACAAAAGGAAGGAGAAAACATTGTCTGTAATGAAATCTATTGATCATGAAACTGCCTCCGGAGGGAGTGGTATTTGCCTTTTGAAAATGCAACCAACCCAAGCACTAAAGACCAGCTTGTAAAAGGACACAGCTGTACTAACAGGGAGAGGGACATGACCTAGGAATAGTTTCAGCTTTTTGATTTCATTTTTTTAAAATGTGTGGTGTGGTATTCAAATATGAATATAAACTGCAAGAAATGTTTGTACCTGCCACTACACAAATGTCAGTGTCATTCTCTGCAGCTGTCAGCTGGTTTTGTGGTTTGAATGAACAAGCTACCCATCCTATCAGTCAGGTGGTTGTAATGTAGACAAATGTAGACAAATTCAGTGTTCAATACACATTTGACTACATTGAAATGAGACTTGTAGGTAGTTGCATGTTACAGTGAGTAACCCTTCATCACTGAACTCCAGATTTCCATATGTGAAGCTGCCGTAGATTTTTTAAACCAGCCACAGAAATTACTTTTAGAAATAATCAAGCCCACGTTGATTAGAGGATATTTAGTTTCTACATCCATCTAAACCAAACAGGATTTTATTCCACTATAGTCATAAATGTTTCATCCACAGAATTATCTGTTTACATTCAGAAGAAAATCACTTCTTGGCCCTACTGGGAAGTACCAAAGAGTACCAAATTCTGTATGGTACAAGACAACTCTGTGGGTTTTCTTCCTATAATTTCCATGTAGGAAGCCAAAGCATGCACAACACTGTTTGAAGAATTAATAGCTTTCAAGGGAGAAACTGCAATAATTTCACTCTATCCTGCTTCAACCCTCTACCCCAACAAGATATTTTACGTTAACCTGATTATTGACCCAAACCATAAATTTGGAGGTTTTCTCAACTTCTTAGAACTTTAGTAGCCTTGTGACCTACTCTGGAACTAGGAAAAGCACATTATACAAAACAGATAGAAGAAAGCGATACGTGGGTTATTACTGTTTTGATAAGGCAATCAGTGGGGTCAAAAAGCAGTCATTTCTCAGTCAAAACTAATTACAGAAAAAAAAAATCAAAAAAAAAAAAAATCTGAAATGCATGTGGTCTCAAGAGGGCTTCCCTAAGTGGTGGCTCATGGAAAAACTACAAGCCTGAATCTTTTCCTAATATACCCATGGTGATTTAATGAAGGAACAGATTCAGCTGAAAAATCTTGATAATTCCCATTTTGCTGTGTGTTTGGTTACACTAGACCAATGTCATCCTTTCTGGCTGCCTTTCTGCATAAGGGCTTGAGGGAGCTCACCTTCTCCACCCCAACACACATACATATTGCATTATTAGCTTGTATCTCACACTTAACATTAGTGGTCTGCTAAACCAATGTGGAAAAAATATCTGGTTCTGGAATGGGATTTAGTCTTTCCACATCTCAGCCACAGAAATTGTGATGATTTGCTAGCAGAACCTCAGAAAGTCTTGTCTAATTGGAACATTTGGTAGGAGGACATAATGTTCCACCGTGGACTGCTAGAATGGCCTTGTTTCTGAATAATGACTGGCCCTGTGGATTTGCCATGACTGTTCCGTGGCCTGTCAAGGCTGAGAGAGCTAGTAGAATTTTTACATACTGTTCAGAAAAGCAAGTCAGTGAAACAGTTTATCTGAAACTCTACACTTACAAGCATAATGCACTGGAGCAGCTATTTCAATAAAGAGACAGCAAAGAAAGGTGATGTTGCAAATAACAGAGAATCTGTAATCGTCTCAAAGAAAAAATAAAACAAATACCATTCATAATCTCTCTACTGCCAGACAATTAACCCTAAAGTTAGAGGAAGCTTGTACCTACCCTTAGTAAGGCCTCACTTACTTAACATCTGCAGAGAACTCATTCAGTAACAAAATGGGAGTTCCATCTAACTGGACTTACTGCCTTCCAGTCACTCAGTAACTTTCTACAAATATTGTAGCACTTTGGGGGATTAGGGCAAAAGAAATCATAAAAGGTATGAATTGTGCAACTGCGAAGCACTCTAATCTGTTATTAGGGCTTTAATCATAATAGGTCACCATTACATTTCTTTGTTGGAAGTGCAAATCTGATGATATTACGGTATTTATTGATTCTAACTGTTTGCTGGAGATAGAAGTGAAAGCCTTGGAGAGAGCTGGATTGAACCAAGACCATACAAAGTAATATTAAAGGACTTTAGGTATTTTCATATCTTGGCTATTTGCACAGTATTAATTATTACCAAATGTAGCTATTTAATACACTATCTGAATAGAACTTTGTTGCAGGGGTTCATTAGTCAAATTGTAGTTAATTTATATCTGAAGGGGATGTGCACTTCCAAACACTGTTTTCCCCAAAGTACAAAGCTCCATGTCTTAGTGTTATGTTACATGAAACAAGTCTTCTGAGCTAATGGAAGGAGAATCATCTCCTCTCAAGTTCCAGCAAAAAAAGCAAAAAAAAGTTCAAAGCAAATCTCCTCATAGTAGTTATTACTCCCATTTTCAAAATTAGTGCAGATGGTTAGCACTGCATTCAGCATGCTCCTGCTTCAAGTCACATTGTCTTTTTCAGATGCATTTGAGTAGAGGTAAAGATGGCTGATATACCACACTGGGTTGCCAAGAACAGCCCATCCCATAAAACAAACTAACAAGCAAACAAACAAAGGCACATACGTAGCATTTTTTTTCTGATGTCAGAAAGCACATAAAATTCAGTCTTTCTTAGAAAGACCAGGTCACACACACCCAGCTAAAGAGCAATGACACCAGATCATTCTTTACAGAAGGAATACAAGGGCTTTTTGAAGCTGGAAGTTAAGACTTGCTTTTCAGTGCTCCTGGGGAAAAGTGGTATCTGAACTCGGCAGTTAAGAAATAACAGTGTGCCTAGGCTTCCTTCCCTATTCTGTGGTCTTTGTGGCACCTAAATATCCAACAGGAGTATGATATCACTGTGGAAGCAGCTGTTATGTCTGTCTGTGCCTCCATGCAAGCAGACATTTATAGAGATTATTCTTTTCTGGCAGAACTATGAGTTTCCTTCCTTCTCATTCCCTGAGACATGTTCCACGTGGAAGGGGCAGGGCACAGATGTGAAACTCTCAAACTCTACACTTCCTTGCATGTTCACCAACACTGTTCCTTTAGAAAAGAAAGAAACAAACAACAACCCAAGATCCAAAAGGAAAAACAAGAAGTTGTGCTATTTTCTCCCCTTTCAATTGCTCAACATCGTAAACAAGACAACTAGTAGTTAAGTCAAACTTGGTAACTAGATGCACTGTATTCGAATATATATTCAACCTAACATTAAAAGTAAACTCTGCAGGAACTGCAATATTTTAAGCAGTTACCACTAGGTCTTTTTCAAATATATACTCTGAGTCTTCTGGTAATTACTAGCTGTATGTAATGTACATTTTTTCTGTCTCCTTAAGAACCCAATAGTATAATTAGATATAGCAAACCCCTAAACTATTCCAACTTGTTATAGAAGATATAAAAATAACAACAAAACCTTTGTCTCTGGTAGAAGATTAAGGTGATGTATTGAGAACACAGTTGCACAAATCAAACAAGAGCTGATAAACTCAAGCCAAGTGGTATTTGACTGGATTAGTTATTAATAGGATCAAATGTAGTAATCACAAAAAAAATTTGGTGGTCACATAGACATCACAAGTTTTGTAGACTGTGTGCATGTGGAAGCATTTAATATCAAATAAGCCTTGAGAGTTGAAGTGAACGGACACCATACAATTCCTAATACGCAAGTGGCTCTCAAGACGCCAAACCATCCTATCAAAGGATATGCTTCACTTTAATATTAATAAACTCTGTATCACTTGAGATAGCAGAAATCACAGTTTTTCTACTTCTAGCTGTCATTTTTCTTCTTGGCAGTTCATATCTATCATAATATTTACCTTCAAGGCACAAAAAGATACTGGAAGAAATTATTCAGAAGTGACTGCTAAATTCTGGAAATAGTATGTCACTTCTACTCCAGCATCAGTGCTAGGCATTCAGTGTGAAGGCTGGATGAAGCAGCTGGGCAGTTACAGCTCTAAGGTTTAAAACAGTTCTAGGTTGAGCCTTTTACCTGAAACCTGACTGTAAGAACCAAACACATTTTTTTGTTCCAATGTTGCGCTTGTATAGAGCTAGGATAGGAAAGAGGAGGAGGATGGGAGATGAATCAGAAGAAAACCAAGGTTTCTTACAGCCTTGAGGGGCTAAGGAACATTTCTTGTCAAGGATCATTTTGCAAAGAAACTGGGTAGGACTTGTACTGTCAGTAAGAGTTTGTGGGAAGAAGATCCCTCATTCTCTATTGCAAAGTTAATATGATTGAGAAACATCCCAACAGTTCTAGATGAAGTGAGCTTTATCATAACCTTAGGCAACACAAAAGCTGACAGATACTATCAGTTTCACTCCCAAATAGGTGGCACGCATTCCAGAAAACTTGCTAAAAAAAACCTTCCTACTGGGAAGGGGCACAACACTTTTTGTTTTAAAGTCTGAAATTTATCCCCAGTGTCCATGCTTACATTCATAAGACAACTTAGTGGCAGTCTGTGATAGCCTCTACAGCAGCTACTGGTACGACAAAAGGCAAGTTTTCAAGTTCTGATACTACCAGAAACACAGCGATAATGGAAGAACAAATTATTAAGTATGCCTGTACCTGATGAAATTAAAACAGAGTTTGCATTTTTCTTATCAGATAATTATAAGTTATTTAACTACTTTAGAAAATGTTTAAATCTCTTCAATTGCAAGCATTACATTCACAAAAGAATTTGCACACACAGGAAAAAAATACATAAATAAATGAAAATAAACATTCTCAAGTTAAGAGCAAGCTAGGCTGAGACTGATCAAAAGCACAGGAAACAAGAACCATAAAGGATTTCTTCATTATTTGCACTGCCAGCTTTTGCAACCCATCTTGTTAATGAATAGTCTTCATTTGATAATTGTAGATAGGAAAACAGTATTCCAGCTCTGAGACAGCAGGAGGAGCATCAACTTTAATGGGAGAGACAAATCTCTCTGTTACTCAAAATGTATCTGTCCTGGACAGTTTCAGCTCATGACTGAACTGATGGGATCTTGTGTTCCATCTAAGATCAGTGCCAAATATGTTAGCTGTATTTTAAATGTGAAATCCAAATCTTTGGGTTGATAGTTAAGTGGCAGGCAAAATAAATGCGAATGAAATGTTAGGTAAGGTGTATGCATTTTATTTTGAAAACACTACATCACAAGTGACATGGGACAGGAATTCCAAGAGCAACTTAGGTACTGGTATTTGTAACTTGTGAAGCTTTGTTATCAGCCACTCCTCAGCACTCTTGAGTAAGTTCCCAGCAACTTAGTAGCATTCTACATGGATCTCCAGATTAATTTATATGGATTTAAACTGACATTTTCTACTTAGTGGTATTTTAATCACTTAAAGAAGTAAATATGCTGGGCTGCAGATAAGCATACAAGACAAGATCCCCTCCCCCCCCCTCCCCCCCTTTTTTTTGTTCTCACACTTCAGCATGCTGGAAATGCTCTCCAATATTTCAACTCCCTTCTTGCATCTCCATTTCCGTCCAGAGTCCTTCTGCTTTTAAGTTTAAGTTTCACATCCTCACTTTCAAAGCTTCATAAATCTCTGCCCTACCAAAAATCAATCCTCTTTGTATCATGCATCTTGCTTCCCTTCATCAAAACTTTCATCTTCTTTTTCTCATGTGCTTTTTCATGCACCAATTCCTCTTACTAAAGATATCCATAGTCTCATTATCCCATAAACTCTTCCGAAGAATGACTTGAAACAATACTAGCAGAATATATCTAGTTCAGCAAGCTTTCTTTGGTGTAACACCAATTAAATCTATACAGGTGTTGTGGATCTTTTCTGGAGCTGTCTTTTGCCCAGCGTGAGTTGGGAAAAAAATGGGAAGCCATTACTTAATTCTGCCTAGAGAATTACACCCTGTTCTTCTTGCACCTCCATTTTGCAGTGTCAGTTACAAATGAATTCAAAACAGCTGCCAATAAAGTCACTTTGAAAGCAGCTTTTAGCATCTTCAGAAGCACTGTACTTATGCTAACTATGACACGTAGATACAGAAGCTTCCCCAGATGTGCATACAGCACTTATTGAACATCTGAACATAAACAGCTTTAGCTGCCTCATTGTTTTATGCTATATCTCAGTACACGATCGTGCTCTAGATGTAGAAAAAGCATCAATGCTGTTTATCACTTAGTTTAATTTTGAAAGGAAACAGACACAAAAGATGAATAATCATTACTTCTGAAGCTGATCCTGTGCAAACCAACTTAATCTGTAAGGCCTCCAACACTTGCTGCCACCGTAATGCATCCAGGCTGGCCAAAGTCTGCTCCTAGAATGACACCCGGTGGTCACAAAAATGAACAGCAAGACATATTCCTCGCGCTTCGGCATCACCCCCTGCTCTCAGGAATAGGGACCATCAGTGGAATTTCTACACAGAAACTGACAAAAACAAACAAACAAAAAACCCACAACTGGAAAACCCTGTGTGACGTTCCTACTATCACACACACAGGTTTACTATGGAATGCATGATGCATCCTGCCTCATTTTGTAAACAACAAGAGCTGGGTGAGCAGCAGTCCCAAAGCACAATGATCCAGATGTAGGATTCAGTCCTACATTTACCTTCCTCACCCTGGAACAGTGAGGTTGTTTTCTATTTGGTTAAAGCTATTCGACTAAATTGCACATATCTAAGTGTAAGTATTAGGATGAAAAAATCCATCACTGTGATTAAATTAGCTTCAAACCAAGTAAACACTAACCATGTCTAAGTAAGTGACATCACACTCCAGAAAATTAATTGGCAAGCAAATATCAGTGAGAGTTAAGAGCTTTGTGTCACATTTTTTTCAGCTTAACTACTGTATGAGTCATAGCAAAGCTGTTCTTAAGCAGCAGCCTAGTTAAAATGATTTGATCACATTTTCTAGAGAATAAGAAAAGCACTGCTTTAGGAAAATGAGCAAGAACACTTCAACACAGATTTTTGGTGTTAGATTCTTAAGCCTTTTGGCAAGTTAAATGGAAAGGGAATATTTATTGCTTGTCAGTTTTCCTTTGTCTCATTTTCTCTCTCACTTCAGAGTCCAAATTCCTGCTGAGGCCATAAGCTTCTTTATAGTAGCCAGGGGTATCACAGAACAGACTTTTTTTTCTTTCCTGTTGAAAATATCCCATTTTTTTTCTCCAGTTAAGCACAAAGCCAAATGCATAAGGCTTCTCAGACATCCTTGCACAATGGAAATTCCTAAGGCAAATGCAACCCTGTGCTTCATTTGGTGATTCTTGCAGCGTTACCTGCGCTGAGCACAAGCAGTGGAGATGGCTGGTATGCACCAAACCTTTAGGGTATGGAACCTTGCAGACTGCTGCACTACCCTCAACATCTAACCATGCCTTAACATCTCTGCTTAAAAAGGGTTAAAATAACAGAGACATTTGCTTGTATAAGCATAATGAAATTATTCAGGTACTTTGTCTGAAGTTATGGCTTATTAAGATGCATTAGCAGACAACATCTGAACAGGATTACCACTGAACACAAAATTGCACACATGAGGCAGACGTAACAAACAGCACCAGTCTGGAAACGATGACAAAAATGTGTCACTTATTAGTAAGTTGTGCACGTGCACTTGCTGGCCAACCAAGAACACAAGAATGTAAAGCTCGTGGCAGATCCAACAATTGAATGAAATCCAAACAAATAAGAGGCACAGTGATGGGAAGAATGGCCTCCCACTGTATTAAGTTTAAAGCTGGATATTGCCAAGAGACGCGCAAAGCTGTTGGAGTATGCACACAGCTAATCCTTGAGATACCATGGAGCCAGACCAAAGATAGCACCAGAAGGCAGACGCAGGGTTAAAACAGCCACAAACTGCTGCCAGGGCTGGGTCAGAATTCAGAGCTGTGTTGGAACAAGCAAGACTCAGGCAAAGCAGCCCTCAGAGGAACCTCCTTTCATCTCACTGCTGCAGTAGTTTTGCAACAGTAGGAAAGTTTTAAATGCCTTCTATTTGCTTCAAAGCTCACTTGCTTTTTGTTCACTTGAAGAAAGACCAACTCATGATTATAGCTGGGAAGCATCAATACAAATTGCCAAACTGCTTCTATGATTTTGTACTCTCCTTCTTCCACCCATTCCCTTGTACATACAGACTTCCGTGTTAAACCAAATTATGATTTAAATGTGCTAGGTTCCAGTGTGGAAAAATATCTTCACGGATCAGTGCACTGAAAATAAAAAGTATCAAAAGGCTTATCACATACCATGCTGTATTTATGCCCACATATGCTACCTTCACCATCTTTTTCAGCCCCAGTACAGTACACAGTTTGAAATATGTATGTGTATAAAGACATGACGGGGGACTGACAACCTAAAAGACTGAGCAGCCCCACAGGAAATAAGAACAATTTCAATGTTAGCATTTCTGAAAAGCAGTTTCTTTCCTGCATTAACACTAAGCCTTCTGTGGTGTCAAATTTGTTCCACGTGAGGGAACTGCTTCCCACATATCAGCTCAATTCCTACCTTTTTGCTTCCGTCACCCTCCCTGCCTGGGAATTTCAGAGGCTAGGTTTGTCTCTTAGAGGAGAAAATTCAACTTGTACATGCACAACCTCTATCAAATCTATATCCTAAGACAGATGTCCAAGTTCCAAAAGTAAAGTTATGAAAGCAGAGGTAAGGACTATCCTCAAATAGTACTTCAAAGGCAAACATAAATCTCAACCCTCTCACCCCTGCTGCCTTCTGAACCCACCCTGAACCCCCCAGTGACCAGCATATAAACCATGAGCTGCTGCTACCAACCATAAAGGTAAGTTCTCTACTGATGTGCAGTTACTTCTTCAGTAGATTACCTTTAAAAAACGCTTATTTTCAGGTGATCATTAATTTTTCTTAAAATAATTTGATTTTCAAGTGATCATTAATTTTTCTTAAAATAATTTGAACAGTCACAACTCTCACATTTTATCAATTGTTACAACAATCTTTTCTGGTACAACTTTGTAGAGTAACTAAATGAACTTCTGTGAAGTTCTGACAACAGTGAAATTTCTTAATCCCCAGCTAAGAAAAAAAAACTCTTTCATTTTTGGCATGACATTTACATTCCCAACCTTGACAGACACAGTAATAGTTGGTCTTGGCATTCACTGTTTTATGTCTCCAGCTCATATGTTCATTCATGAGCTCTGATTTAAGGAATTCCCTCCAGCTGTTAGTGCTTTTCAGCAGGACTCTGCTTCTAAGTACTGCTTGCTACCTTTGCCCATGTCTGTGGAAAAGAATTGTATTTGCCAGAAACCAAAGAATTTTATTACAGAAGTGCAAGATTGACATAATTTAATACCTCACGTGATAATTCTGTATCACTCATATATGTACTTATATTCTGTGTCATTTAGAAATTCTGAAGAAGTTTTCTTTCCCTTTCATTTTCCTGCAATTTTCCTTTATGCCCAGTTCCATGCCCTTTCTTACATGATCATACACACCTGGAATCCCTCCTCTGATCTGCACATTTGCTATCTCCTGCTCTTTAAAATATTTTTTTTATCAGTTCCATAAACTCATCTGTAATTCCAAGAGGCATACAATTCCTCACAGTCTTTCACAGTATGCAATGGAGTTCTACCTTTATTTTGCCCACCAGAATATGCTTTTCTTCTAGTTCCACACTGAGCTGATGATGCTACTTTTAAAACACTTGATTAAAACAAATAAACCTCTTTTAGCGGGACTGGGGGGAAGACAAAGCAGTGAAGTAGGGAGAAATAACAAAGGATCTCTCAAGGTGCGAGAAGCAGCTGTATTAAATCCAAAGCAGAAAGACCTTGCACGCTTCACATGAATGCAGATGCTATACACAGTTACTGCAGACACTGAGGGCAGCCATTTATACACATTTCTGTGAAAAGTCCCAGGGACAAGACAAATCTGAGTCACGCAAAGCTGACTTCCAAGTAAATAGATATAAAGAAGTAGATAGATACAAAGAAGTAAATCCCTCTGCCATGGTACCATGGTACATTACACAACTTGAAAACTTCACACTCATATGTGGAGATGGCCAGAATATCAATTCTATTCCAGTCCTATTCCAGATCTTTTTCCAGCATGAATCATTCCTACAAGTAAGTTAGAAGTGAATGTTCTATGTTGCATTTGTTGAAGAAAACTGAAGACTTTTTTGAACTCTTAATTATCTGAATGGTACGCTTTACCCAGTGTGTTTTTTTACCACTTGGTAAGTGCATGGTTGATCCTGCATTATAACTAAGACCTCCAAAGTTAGCTCCATTTACAAATCCAATTATAAAATAAAAGGTTTAATGGACTGTGTGCCTTGTGTGGCAGAAACAGAACAAACTATTCAGCTATTTGAGCTGCTAGCACTCTGGAAACAAGCATTTGAAATAGTTGAAGAATTTTGCTTTTAACACATTAACAGAACAAGTGAAATGGAAAATTACAAGAGTGGAATGTTATTAATACGGGAAATAATGTTCTATTGAGCATGTGGATTGTGCAAATAAGGTTTTCTTCTTCGGATATACTTGTTTCCCCCCTACTAGCAGCTCAAATGACTGTATAAATAACAACTATTAATAAATGAAACAATCAGTTCATAAGACCACCATTAGTTACCACAGTGACCATGCAGCAAAAATATTAAATAAATAAATAAATCATAAAGGTCGTGTTTTTATCTTAGTTAAGCTTTTGCACACCAATCACTTTCATCAGGCTGAATTAATAAGAAAATACTTCTGCCTTTTCTAAGCTGGATCTGCAAAACCATAAATCCAGCTTTCCTCTGCAGAAAATGATTCATCCAGAACTCTGATATATTTTCTTTAATAAGATGTGATAATAGTATGTCAAAGGTGGTTTTAAAAAACACCTTGCTTCAGTCTTCTTTAAAAATCCTCAAAGTTTCCAAGTATATTTAGAACATGTTTAGAAATGTTATGCCTAACCCTGACAAGGAGTGATAGTCATTAATAAGTTCCTAATTCCCACTGAGTTATTTTCTCTGTCAGAGCACAAAATTGAACTGAATTCTTACCTATACTTTCATTCTACCATAAAGATTAGAGTTGGTTTTAGAAGGGTGGATGCCATAATATTTTTTAAATATATATATACATATATATAAAATATAAAATTCCTTGGGACATTATTAGCTTTGTACTTTGATCATTTGTTATAACAACCAAGATAAGTGTCCTGAAAGGGGAAAGAAAATACAAGAAGCTGGCAGATCTTGCAGACCCTAGAAAGTTCTGTGTTACAGTGGAAAGCAAGGCCTTATTCCATATAAATATACTACAAAAGAAGATATAAGTGTATCATACATCGTCATCACATTTGAAGTGGAAAGAAAAATTTCCACTGGTAAGAAGGTCTTATAACTCAGTTTAAAACCATGTATTACCTGATATAAACTCTGCTATTTTAAAAAATATTGTTAATTACAATTGATGGCAAATTGAGCTTTTCAAAATGAGACTTTTAGAAGTCAGAATTTTCATTGGAATTCAGTCCTCAAGACTCATTCAAAATGCATCAGGCATTGAACTAAACAACATCACTTGGATATATTGCCAAAGCTTCTTTACAAGGTTTTAAAATGCTGAATAAAGAGCCAGTGTAATAAGCCTGAAGTATCTTGAATTTAAAATCTTATGCAAAAATGCAATGCTACTTATATTCCTATAATGTCCACTGGGAAAGTCACTGAATCTTCCTTTCTAAGTACACGTGCAAACCACTAACACATGGCTTAGCACTGCTCTAGCTAAAATATGCACTTTCTGAGAGTCCTCTTCTGTTTTTCAAATTGTAAATTATCAAAGCGCTTTTGTAGTGACTAAAAGGCAATATGACAGTCAATGTAGTGACTTAAAAGGCAATATGACAGTCAATCAGTATTCTTAGAAGAGAAAAAAAAAATGACTGTGAATTGATCTTTGAATTTTACATTCCTGGTCACAGGTAAATAGCTGGCTATAATATCATAGTATGTTAATAAAGCAACTTATCTATCTATGTGTCAAAAACATATGAAAGTGAAGTACTGCATTATATACTCATAACCTGAGTTCCCATTTCTTTGGCCTTAGTCACAAAAGAGGTTTAGAGGAACTCTAACCAAATACTTTCCCATAATTTGTTCAGCCTTACAATGACACTTCTCAAGGTACTGATCCATTCTGGTTTCACAGACATAATTAGTCTTCCACCTCTATTTTTATGCCAGTACTTCTCCCTTCACTTTGATTATTCTCTGTTCATTCTTATACATCAAACCTCAAGTAACTCTGTCAGATGACTGGCTCAGCTATTAGAATAAAAGTTACACAGCATATCATGTAAGAGATGTGTCTTTTATGTTTCACTTTAGCTATGAAAACCTACCTGAATGAAAGGACACTTGCATCAGGAAACTTAAGACTTCTGCTGGAAAACAACACATTAGGATTGACTCTACAAGGAGATGTCTTGTATGCAAACTGGGTGCTCTGATATTTTCACTGGGGTAATCTTTTGCAACTTGACTGGCTTCTGGCTTAGAGGTTGGCAAGACCAAACAAAAACTGCAGAAAGGAAAGCTAACTTACATTTATATAAAGTATACTCATTATCAAGCACACTCTTTCAACCAAGTAGGTTATATAACATTTTTCTTTTTAACCTAACATTACTTTCAGCCAGGTATGAAGATTTTGTGCCTACTGACACATTCACAGAGCCCTTCAGAAAGTAGCCAGCTAGCTTGAACTACTGCACATTGAAACATCAGGAGATAAAATAGATTAGAAGCAGCTTCCAGTATCCCATGATATGCATATTTATGCATGCTTAGAAACAGACATCCTCCTGCTGCTTTCTTTTTAGCATGTCTTAGAAAACACTACTACTACAGGAATCCAGTCAACAGAAATTACAGAAGTTTGATATTCCTGCTCCTGTCTATCTCTTCTGACAAAAGCATCTCAAAACAGTTTTCTTGCCTGCTGACCTCTCAACCTTTGTCAAGTTGGTAAACATACTGTAGTAACCAGGCACACATACAAACACAATAACACTGCACTAGGAAGCATTCCCGAATCTCTGAAGCAACAAAACCACATAGGAATAGAACACACAGGTCATCTGGCCCATCTGCCTTCTCCAGCTAGTCACAATTTAAATGTGTTTGAGTGTGACCAACTCTGCTTGAAACACACGAACCATTTTCATCCCTTTGGTAAACCCTCAGAAACCACTGTTCTTCAACACCATTCTTTTTCAGTCTCCCAAATGTGTTTTAACTGACCCAACAATATAAATTACTCCTACACCACTTTTTTGCTAGAATGAATGAGCTGCACATAACCATAAAATAAAGGACATCCCTGAGATGGTGCAGGTTTCATGATTTTACCTCGATCTATGTGCAGAGGTGAAGCTTCAAATAGTACATAGGAACAAAGGATCAAATAAAACCATCCTCAAGCCAATGAAACAACACCCCCCTACCCTCCACCCCATAAAAAAACAACAAAAAACAACCCCTAATCCTACAAACTAAAATAGGTGACACCAATTAACAAGAATGGATACACTGTGCATAAGAACACTACTTTTTGCTGACAGGAATGGAGGAGTTACCAAGGTCATCACATATAATACATAATACAAGACCTGTAACTAGGACTTTTAAATACTTAACATGTTATTAGAAAACTCTGTAACTGCTCCATTAATTTTACATTTGAGGCAACAATAATTGGTGCTCAGATGGAAAAACACCAGTAACTTAATGTATAAGTTACCTTTCTTATATATTACCTAGATCTGAGATATCAAATATATTCCTTTAATTCCTAAAGGAATGAGATATCAGAAAGGCATCTGCAGCAAGCCTGCCAGACACGCAGTAAATAATCATTTTGTCACAAAGCAGTGGAAAATTCCAACAAGCTCCTCTAAATATTGACAATATTGCTTAATAGGAAGCAGTGATGCACTGAAATTTGTCACATCCTGTGAATGAGTCTGCGATAAACAGGTAGGTAATCTGTTCACATAGCCAGACACTTCAGGGAAAAAGAGAAATCCTTTAGACTTTGCGTAACAAGGGTGAAGAGATCAGTGTTCTCAAAATCCAATCTACTTTTTGTAAAATCCATTATCAAAGAGAAAAATAGAGAGCTCTACAGCCTGAGTAGTCTGAGAGGAAAATAAATAAATAAATAAATAAAATGTAAAGTCAGACCAATTTCTTTTTCTGAAAGTACTAAATTAAGTGTTTTACGCTGGCTTTTAAAGTCATTAAGAATGAATGGAATAAAACTGAGTCAGCTTGATCCCTGAGCTGAACATGAGACGCATTAATATTTATATCTTAAGTATAATGCTTCCCCCCCACCCCCCCCCCCCCCCATAACAAAGTAGATCATATTGCAAAATTCATAAACAAGAACACTAACAGGTATGCTCAGATATGTGTATACACATAAAGGCTTGAAAATTAGCCTCCTTGTAACCAAACTCCATGGCACATCTGCAAGAGGCACTGGAGTCAATTCATATTAATACCATTTTGATCTGCAAATTCAATTACAAACTTGGTTAGATCTGAAATATATAAAGGCATAAATGCTCTCAAGTATTTTGTTTATTTTTATAGTAGTTGCTAAATGAGTTATTTAACATGATGAGTTCAGATAAAATACATCTGGATAGAAATAAAGCATGATTATCACAGTAAAGCCAAAGCTCATTTATTTCTGGGTAGACATGTCAATGAAAAGCTCAGAACGATTACACCTAACAAACTGAGGGGACATAGAAATTCACCTAGTCAAATTAGTGTTTTCCTTTCTACCACAGATTGTTCTTATTCCTACAAACTCCTGTCATACAACTATTAAGGATAAAACATACAGACAGATTCCTCTCACCTTTGCATTTATTTTATTTCCTTTGGGACTACAAACAGGATTTTATATATTTATCTCACAAGGACTAATATATCTCCACCATAAGTTTGGCTGCCATTCTGTAACGTAAGTTACTCAAGTACTCCAGAATGAAAGTATATGCGGAAGCTGATTAATTTATGCTGCAGAACTGGGGAAAGGATTACAAAATCCTGCCACAGACCTTAAAGTCATAAGCTTTGAGATCCATTCTGCTCTACAGTGGGTCATGCTGCAGAGTTCACATTTAGATTTATTATGTACTTATACGTACTCTGAAGTTTTACTCATCACCTTTTCTTTAAAAAAGCCTTGGAGTTTCAACTACATGGAAATGCAGAGGAGACTGAAACAGAGGTTTTTCTGACAGACATTTGCCTTTTTCTGACCTTTCCACATATCCAATGCTCTGTTTAGAAGAGGCCTCCTACTCAAAAATAAGTAAAATAAATAATCACTCTGGTATCATAACTATGCTTCAAATGGGAGAATTCATGCTAGGTTTTTTTTTTTTTTTACTTATCCTCAACCACATTCAGAAATTCTCTTTTATGTGTCAGAGATAATTGCTGCCCATACTGTAGTTAGATACAGTGATTTATTGAAGCTATATAGTTTAAAAGAAAAACAAAAAAAGATCACCTATGTACCCAAAATTAATTATAGAGTTTGAAAACCTTGTGCCTTCTGTTGTTTGTTTGCTTTGGGAAGGTAAACTGTGAGAATGTGGATTTCCAAATGGCTATTTTAAAGCCACTGCAAATTCCGCTAGGACTGGTAATTTTTGTTTAGCAGAAAGTCCACTGATTTTAATTGGCATTGGGTCAAGCCCAGAATTCCTGTCCGTTTAGCTGCCCCTCTGCAGAAACAATACACTGAAGGATTCAGCCCAAAGCCCTAGTGATCTTGTCAGTCTCCCAAGCCAAACCCTGAACTCTGTAGGAGTCCATTTCAGAAGACAGAAGTGATACTCTTGATATATGAACACCAGGCCAATTCATCAGGCAGCAAACGGAGTATATGCTGTCAGATAGCTTGGCCCCATGCCTTGGCTGGAAGAGAGCACAGCAGACACCCCACAGCTCATCTGTCTACTCTACAGCTCAACCTGCAGTGTCAACAGCTGTTTCTGAAAGCTTTTCTCCCTCTCTTACTGGAGATATCACTGTGCTGTCGGTCTCCGTCCCTTCTGGAAAACCACCGAAAGCAGCTATGCTATCTCAGGGAAGCACCCTTCAACATCTACACCCAAAGAGCAGTAAACTTTGCTGAAGACAATTTTTATGCACAAGCAAGCAGCTTCCAGACTGGAGAGTTTATAACTGTTAGCAAAAAGACAACCTGGGAAACAAAGACCAACAAACAAATGGGACCCTTAGCAATGAAAATCTGGTAGTTTGCTATTAGCAAATGTGAAACCAACAGCAGAGTTAATGAAATGGCTCAGTAAAATGCTGTCTCTGGATGATTACTCTTTAGCTATTACTTTCTACAAACTGAGCATTGTGTGAATTTACTATGATGCAACACTTAGACTAGTTTTCTCTAATTTCCCAACCTTGGTTTCCATTACAGAAAAAACCTGGAAGAACATTTTTCATACTCTTAGGTGTTTTTGTTTTAACAAACAGATGTGCTTTGTTCTCCTTTCCCTACCTCCACCAAAAAGAATACAGGCTAATGTTGTCCTGCACAGCATTCCGGACTTTCCCAATCCTTAAATGTTTCATAACTCATTTCAAGAACTCATTCAGAACCTCAGCCTTCTCTTTATCTGTTGAAGCCAGTTCTCCTTTTACATTTACCAAAAGGAGGTACACTTGCTTTGGCCCGCCTTCTCTGTCCAAAAGGTTTTACTATATTGTCAGTTCTTCTAATCTATTTACTTCTGCATTTTGGGAGAGGCTCCACAGGGAGGTGGTTGAATCACCATCCCTGGATGTGTTTAAGAGCTGTTTGGATGTGGTACTCAGGGATATGATTTAGCAGAGGGTTTTTAGAGATAGGGTACTGGTTAGGCTGTGGTTGGACTTGATGATCTTCAAGTTCTTTTCCAACCTGGGTAATTCTATGATTCTAAATCCACAGGTCTCTTAGAGTATCTCCAGAGCTGCGAGGAATTTCTCTTGTTCTTACGATGGGCGTCCAGTATATCCAATTGGAAGCCTATCCTTATCCTAATCTGAGGACTTAATGCATTAAAGCCACTTTCAGTGCTGCACAGAAGTTCCTAGAGTTAAGGTCAGCAGAGGCTGCGTACATGCTTAAAAACTTACATTGTCTCAAAAATATATCATAAATCATAACACATAATTCCTTGCAAAATAGAAGGTTGCAGCGTACTTGGCAGTGACACTAATCAGGCTCAGTTCAGCTTCCAAGACCTCTGCATTACTTTAATGAAAATCTTAGCCAAGGTTGATATCATGAATAATAATTCTAAAATTAATTGCCCCAAATCCCCAGAAACAGACATCTCTTTCATTGTTTAGCTTCCTCATCTGCTTAGGTTCTTGGGGGCACAAATGATGACGAGGTTTCATCTAGAAATCAATTAAGTTGATCTTACCTTTGGCATTACACAAGACTGTTATATTGCAGAACCAAACAAGAGTTAACATTTCTGTGCCTAGATTTGACAGCTCTGGAATTTAGATTTCATGACAGTCTATTTTTCACTCGCCAAGCCCACTGGGACTCATAATGCCCAACAACCTAATATTACAGAGGGAAAATTATTGCAAAATACAGTCGTATGAAGGACACCTAATACTGTTGTGACAATTCAATTGAAGTTATTTGAAAAGCTCATAACAAAATGTACAATAAATTGGTTTTTGCATGCTGCTGAAACTATTTAGAAAGCATGAAAATTTTTAATACTGTTCCGTACCAGATCTTATGTTTGTAGCATTTGATAACAAAATGTCCCTTGTGAAAGTTCTCATAAGTTTTTGGATATGCTTAATGATTTATGTTGGCTTTTTACAGGTAATCTTATTATGTTATCTGGTCTTTCCAGTAAAAGGAAGAAGCATCAACCAACCCTGTCAGTTTGAAGAAAAGCCATTATCACTACATGTGGGTGCATGTTTGCTTAGATATATATGTAAATACATGAATATTATACTACTATTCTTTTATAGCAGATGTATATATTTTAAGGCAAAAACAAAGAAAAAAAACAACCCCCCCCCACTGCACAAACTAATCAGATTTCTTCCCTTTCACCCCCACCTCCAGCCCTCCTGTTGAGGGACTACTGTCCCCCTTTCATGTTTTCTTTTTGCTCCCTACATTAAAGGAAGTCAAACAAATGCAGATAAGCTATTTTAATATGAATCTCACATCAATATTAAGAAAGCACTGAGTTATTAAGTCCAACATGATATCTAACAACATTCCATGCAGTGTAGCCTATAGTTATATTATACAATATTATACAACTCTACAATATATAGTTATTGTTCTTATCAAATGATTATTGTTTTCCCTCTGTAACCTTCACACTTCTTCATAAATGGTTCCTCATAAAATGATTAAAAAACCAAGTACTTCACTCTTTCATCACATAGGCAGACAGACAAGAACAGTCTAAGTAATCTAATGTATCTTCTGGAGGACCAGAGTTGTATACAAAGTTTGCGAAGTCACGAAGTGACCTTGAGGTGATTCTCAATCATCACTGTCAAAAAGACAGCAAGCCTAAGCTCCAAGAATGGTATGTAACCACTACAGAACCCTCAAATTACTTTGCACATCCAAAGTAAAATCATAAAACCACTTTCAAACACCATCCCAAATTCTTAGGCAGCAACGTACTCTTCCCTCAGAAAGTATTGAGTCTGGGGCCTCATTCTTTGTTTTCACTAAGCTGTCTGTAAGCCATATCACTTCAACATGGAAAACGCATGAAATAAACATGTCTGAGTTCATTTGAACAAAAGCAGACAGAGAAAGGTCCCTGGCAGGGAACCAAAGAGTAGTTTTGGAAAAGAAATACATTTGGGGGTGTAATTTCCAGCAGGTGCCTTCACTTACTAGCTACTCAAATTCTGTCAGATCCCCATGGCACAGAGAGAAAGCAACTAGAAGAAACCATTCCCCACACTCTTAGAAGCCTGCACTCCTTCCCCATGAACACAATTCTTCCATTCTCTGAATACCTTCAAAGAAGTAACAGTTCAGAAGTTTTATTTGAGAAAGCTTAAGAAAACTGTGATTATGTCTGTGGGAAGATGGGTTTAAGCATTTTTGGCTAGATGTACCGAGTAACAAATTAGACATTTTTCAGCTCTGAAGTATATAATCTAACAAGCAGACTTCTCATTGATTTCAGAGATTCATAGATTCAGAAAGGTATCCTTCATCCCCAGTTCTTATTGGCTGGTAAGGATTTATTGGGTGGAAAAAGAATAAAGAAAAAATGCTGCCAAATAGCAAAACTCACAACGAAGCATGTGATTTACACTGCAGGAGAAAGGAAAATAAGAACAAAAATAATGATTTTCTGCTATAGAGTTTTCAGTCTGAAGAGATTTTCTTTTGCCCCAGCTTTCCCTGTTACTTCATCACTTCTGCATTTTCCAGGTTAAAACAAAATGAAGCCCAATTGTTTGCTAAGATTACATGCACAGTTCTGTTAGCATCCTAATATCCAGAAAACTCAATGCTAAGTAAAAGAGGAGAAACAGTGTAGAATCTGTACTATACAAAATTTAGGCCGGGTACTTAAAGCATTTGCTCTCACACTCAATGCCCCAGACCAGTCCAATCACTATAAGACTTCCCACCAGTCACCCAGGTGCAAGAACAAAACAGCACAGTCAAATCACCTCTCTTTCTTCTAGGAATGTTTCCCTCTTGGCCACTTTAAACACATAAATCACTGAGAAAATGCCAAGTAGAGCATAGAAGTCCAGAACATTAGAAGAGTGGGAGACAGAAGAGAGACCTGAAAAAATAAACATCAATAGAGGCAAACCAGTTGCTGCATCTAGATGGAAATATCATCAACCAAACAGCAGAGAAGCTAATACAGCTGTATCCTCTAAACACACCACTAGGATGAGATTCCCAGTCTCTAACAATATGACACTGTTTTTAAAGGTCTGAAGAAAAAAATCAATAAATAATAGAAACAAAAGAAAGGGAAATGGAGAACCTCAAACAATACAGTTACATGCAGCAAAGCACACTATCAGCTTTTGCATGCATTTAATCCAAGTTCTCATTCTTCATGCTGCACGGTAGTTGTCAAGTGAAAAGCAATGCACCTTCTCCAGTGACCACATCTCTTTTACTTGGTAAAAACATCTTTCCTCAACTTGTCTTTTCAAACATCATCAATAGCATAAATAAAAATTATGGGTTTTTTTTGTTGTTTTTTTGTTTCTTTTTATTTTTTATTTTTTTAAGTGTTACATTAGTACCAAAACATTGTCCATTGGACTCTCTAATTTTTATTACTTTTGAAGTGCATATATCTAAGCAGGAGGAAAGCAATTGCAGTACATTATACAGCAAGGAATACAGATCATTTATTGACAATACTACTGCAATCCATAGTGTAAAAGGAAACCTCAGAAGAACTCATTTTCACACACCCAGAAGTATATGAAGGTTTTTGTAAGCCAGAATGAAACACATGCAAATACAGGGATTCTTACATCTGAGCCAGGTACCACCACTCCAATTATTTACAGTACTTCCAAAGCATGAGCACTAAGCCCATATAAACAGAAAGTCATTTTCCTCCAGAGCACACCTGCAAAGTACAACCTAGGTTTACCTTTCTTCTTAACAACATCATTTTTATTAAAAGCTTTATGATATTGTAGCAATACTGACTCTGTTTTCCCTTACTTCCTAAGAAAAACACAAGAACCACCATCAAATACAAGTAAATAAATCAAACTTGCAGCTTTCCAACTACAAACATTTTGATACTACAACTTGTCCTACCTGCAAATCCAAGAAATGGCATAAAAGTGGAGACTGAGTGGAAAAGCCTCTCCCAGCTGTAGACTGGAACAAACTTCAGCCAGCAACCTAAAACAGCAGTAATCACCATTAACTTCTCATACTTGTGCTGAAGAACATGGCAAGGGGATAATTCTTTAACTATTCATAAGTAGGCCTTTCTTTATTTTTTATTTATTTATTTATTTATTTATTTTAAAACACCATTGCTTGTTCTTAACTGTATGCAGAGTAACAGCTTTAGACAGATAATTTTTTAAAAAAATAGCTCTCGATTTTCCATTGTGAAGTTACAGTACACGATACTTTTAATTTACGGTGTTTTGGGAAGAAGACAGTTTGCTTATTGAGTGCCAGATATTATTTTTACTTGGGTTTATAGCAAATACATGGAGCTTGTAATGAGAGCTTTGCCATTTCAAAAGTAAACACAGAGTCTGAAATGAGGTGTTTGTGCTAGTGAAATAGCAATGGTAACTCATTAGGTTAAGGTATGGTTAATGCTAGAGTCAGACTAAGGTAATAACTCATCATAAAAATACATCCCTAAGCTTCAAAATTGTTTCCATGTGAATGCATTACCAGATGTTCTAAAAGCAAATTTGATTCAGTATTTCTTACTAAGAAGTAAATTACATCATTAGGATTTTGTCAGTACGTCACGTTACAAGTTACATTACCCCATACAAAGACTCTTCCTGTTTTAAAACAAAGCAGTAAGAGAAAATGAAAACAGTAGTATCTACTACGAAAAAGAAACAAGAACATAATCGGCAGCAACAAAAGCAGTGACATATAGCAGAGACTTTGCTACAATATGCAGACAGGCAAAAAAAACACACTGGAAAACTTTACCAACCGCAGTGGCTTAGGAAGGAATCCATAGAGGCAGATCAAAGAAGCATCTACAACATACCTTCCTCCTCAGCAGAATAATTGCATTTCAGAAAACCAAGTTCAAACCTTTATTATTTGGAAACCTTAGAATAAGGTACAGAAGCTTCAGTTCCCAGAATACTTTTAAAAAATAACTGGATATGGTAAACTGGATTCCTACATTGAGGCTAGCATATGCACAGACTGCAAAGGAAAGTAGGCAAGTATGCATTAGACCTTTCCTTCTGCCTCTGCAACAGAGAAATTGGCGCAGCTGAAGGTGCTCAGCTCTTAGAAATACAGGCAAAATGGCCCTTCAGCTCTGTGAATTCCCTGTTCCAAGGGTAGAGCTGAAGTCCTTCAGCTGTTGTAAATACATATAAAATGGCCACTTCCACAGTTGCTCTACAGTCTTTACTGCAGTTTTCTTCATTACTGGTTCATGAGGTGTATGAATGCTGCTGAGCCAAGCTGAAGCCTGATGGAAATTAAGCAACATATTTAGGAATTTACTCAGGACGTTTGGTAGAAGGGGAAGTGTGGTTTATATCTCTAGTTTTAGATAGACTCTAGACCATCCTTTTCCCCTCTGATTTCTTTGGCTAGTGAAATAACAATTTAAAAGAAGCTGCTTCTTTAAAATTATGTAGAGCCCAACAAATAGTTACTTTTAAGTACAATTTTCAGTCAAGTATTTCTTTTAAATATATTTCATGCATATTAGTAATTCACATTAGAATATCTGCAAAAGTCTGTTAATAAAAGAAAAAGCTAATATTTTACTACAATCTGTTTCCCAGGTTTCGCAGCTTTTTAATTTCCTATAAATTTGGCTCTGATGTAGGGTAAAATCTTGCTGTGTTATATACTAACCTTCTTTGATTGCGGAGATATGAATTTCGTACGTTATATGCTAATATATCACAGTTACTCAAATGAGGATAATAATAAAAATTTCTTCTGTATTAAACGTGTATGTGTCTTTGTGTTTCCACTTCCCTCCCCCCCCCCGAGTATATGGGTATGTAACATATCAGCCAAAAATCTATGTAATTTCTTTCAGGTCACAGAGCAACAAAACAGTGAGGCAGTTTGTTCTTTGTCAGCAGGGAGGATCAGCACTGTTTTACAGCATAGTAAACATACCTGAAGTGTCAAGTTTGAAGTATGGATTGTTTCATGTAAAGAATAAACACATACATAAAGAGCTGCATTTAAATATATTAATGAGAGAATTATACCAGAAGAAAGAAAAGCTAATTGTTCTACAGAACTTCTGTATTTTATCCAGCCCCGTGAGGGAAATTTCATCCACGCATTTCCTGTGACTCCTACTTAGTGATCATGGTAACACTGAGAGAAAGCACCTCAGGATGCCTGACTGGAGAAATTAGCATTGGCACATTACTATTCAGTTGGGAAAGTCAGAATTAGAAAACCAGGCTCTCACCCATAAAACTCACAGTCCTGATGCTGCTTGGCAGCTGCACTCATTTACTTGATCCCATTGCTTGTTGGCAATAACCTTCCTATGCTACAACTTCTTTTTTCTCCCTTTTGGGACTTCAGTGGCATGGCAGTATTTTCCCCTGGCACGACACCTTACTACAAGCCCATTATCCATTACCTTCCCGGCACGTGCAGACCTAAGAAAAACCTTGTCTGTGATTTAGCACTTAGTCCATGCCTGACTTCTATTATTATTTAACTTCTATTCCTTCTCTTGTGGTTCAGAACTGGGGAAAAATATGGCATGGAGCTATGCCAGTATTAAACTGTTTTTCACTATTAAGTCCTCCAAAAAACCTCAAATAATTGAGAAAAAGGGGAAAATACAAAAAGTAATTATCCTAGAGACTATTTCATCTCTGAAAACACCAAAAGAGCTTCTGTTTTGAAAATAGAGCAATTTATTCTAAAAATGGAAACCTTGCCTTTAAATGAGTAACGTGTTATCCATTTCTCAATCTGCTTCAAAACCAAAGAGGCTTCTCTGAAAGTACAGACTGTGTCACAGCTTTACCTCAACTACAGAAAAGCAAAAGCTTCAAAGACAAAATCAAAGGCAATCTGGCTTATAGAAAGTGGAGTGGTTTGCCACCTGATCAGAACACATACATGCTCATTATAGAACTTTTCACTCTGATTAGTTTGTGTACTAGGTTCCTCTGGGTACAGAGTAACGATTGTATTCCTCCTTGAATAAGAGTGAAATAAAATAGATATCACTTGCAATAATTATAAGGGCTATTAAAATAAAAATAGTAATTATTCTGTTGAATCTCCAAAGGCTGCTGCCTTTCCTAAAACAGCACCTTGACGTTGATTAAAAGCATGAAAAAAATATTTGTTTTTGTATTTATTATTATTTTTTTAATATTTCATCTTAGCTCTTAGAAGTCACAATGCCTAAACCTGAAGTAAAATGCGCTGGGATTTTCCTATTGTCACTTCTCAATAACAACAGTGGTTGTGAAGACCCAGTGTCACCTGTCCGTTATCTGCTGCCATGGTTAACAGTGTGCTAGGTTAACTGCTGCCTATCACAGCTAGGCAGTCCCAGGTGGAAATACAGTTTTATTACTAATGGTCATATTAAGTAATAAATTAGTCTTCTAGATGTAATCTTCAACAATCATTTGAGCTTAATGGTGATGATCTATCATTTTGGCATGTTTCTTTTTTTTTAAACATTTCCCCTGTCTTTACTGTCCCTGTTCTGTCTAAGCTAAAACAGCTATTGAGAAAGACAGGCACAAACCACACACACCATGTTGTAGCATGCTTGTGCACTGGGACTTGTGATTTTGATTCGTCTCCTCCTAAAACAGGCATTTAAAAGAGGTGAGAGAAATTAGGCCTCGAAAGCGTCTTCCTCTCTTCTGCAGCTGTAAATGAACATAATCAAATCTAATACAGGTGAGCAGCTGAGGTTGAGTTATAGGAAATGTATCTTACCCTGCTTAGGTTCATCTGAATAAACATTTCTACTGAAATTTTGAAAAGTGAGTTACCTATAAATAATGATAACATATAAGATAGCATCATATAGCACCTTTTGTTTGCTTTTCTTTTCTTCTGCAGTCATAAAACTCATGAATTTCTGTTTTGCCAGCTGAATCTGAGTACCTGGGTCAGACTGTTGATGTCTGTCTTGTATTCTGTGGCTGTAGTTGCATATTTCTGGGGCAAAGCTATTTAATAGCAAAGGTACCTCACATCAGCAGGGTTAGGAGAAAGTAAATAGCCAGAACATGCAAACCAGCCAATCCTAATTCTGATATTTACTAGAGAAACAAAAGGGAAAATAAACATCGGGCAAGTGGTTTATTCGACTGCAATTAAAAGAAAGGCGGTGAATTTATAGCCCAGTAAATGCATAACTACTCTACCCATAAAAATAATCCCAGTAGCTGCCAAATATCCTGGAACAAAAGAGGGGAAATTTTAAGTAAAGATGAAAAAGACACTGCATTAATAAAGAAAAAAGAGAAATCAGGAAAGGGATATCTTAATACTGCAGGCTTAGACTGTCTGGCACCACAGGTTCAAATATTCTTGGTGATTCAGCCACTCCAAATCTTCATCAGTCAAAAGAACAGACAGAATGTTGTGAATGCAATTGTGACTGAATCTTGCACAATTACAGCATCACTGAAAAAGAAAATTACAAATGAAATTTCGCTTTCTAATTTTTGCATGAATGTTAATGATAAAATGGAACCTTTAGTAACAATAATGGTATGCTCCTTGCCTCAGTCTAAAATATTCATCATTATTCTGACTCTCATCCACATTTCCTGAAGTGTCTGCTTTTCAAAGGTGTCACATTTATATGAAGTGAAGTGTTCTGGATGAAACTGCTATAGAACATTAAATAATATTGTTGTTATGTAACCTAAACTACTAGTCAAAAGATGATCTTCATATGAAATAATGATAGACAGAATTATAAAAGTGAGAAATCATAAATAATAGAGTTTAAAAAGCAAGAAAGGAATCCTATGTATTTGGGGTGAGAATCAAAGAAAACCCACAAGGAATGTCATTCATGGGAGTTAATATAGTAGCTTTTAGTTACAGGATATTTTCATTCTCCAACTTCCAGCTAGAGTTGCATTCAATTTATTCCCTTTTCTCAAGGGATTAATTGCATGGCCATAGAAAAACAATAAGCTACTATGATCTATTTAGCCTTTTATTTTCCTTTCAGCCACAAACAGACTGCAGGTCAATCCCTTTCAGCCTCTTTCACAGCAATGATGCTTTGCACAAAACTGTGGTAGGCTCATAAAAAAAATCTGTTGTGTGTGAGAGTATACCCCTGCCTCAGAACAGTACACTGAAACATGCTAAGAAAGGTAAGTACACAGCAATAGAGGGAGTCACTAAAGAAAGAAGATAAATGCATTGAAACTACTGTTCTGACACCAGATTTCCAAAGCACCATCTTATGACAGCGTTCAGCATGCTAGCAGAAGAGGTGGCTGTGGAAGGGAAAAGGTTTGTTAGAGCATTCCTCCCCTTCCTAATTATGTAGTGACTTACGTTTACCAATTGGTTATTTTCAAAGTCAGGGAACTGTATTGCAAGCCACACAGCTTCACATGTTAGATTTCCTTACTACATCCTCATAAATTCCATAGGCTAGAATAAATAGCTTTATTAAAATTATTTTTTCTGTGAATTGAGGCTTTGTTAAGGCTTTTGGCTGATACATAAGCATACCATTAAGTTACAGAAATGCACATCTTGTTTTTCATCTTGTCTACCCGTAACTGTTTGCTAAGCCTGCCTGTCATAGTTGCTTGCTGGCTAGACTTAAATAGCCTCAAATCAACTTTCCATCATACAAAGGCAAATGATTTTTGTTTTGTACTTTTTTCCCCTGTGGTGTGCCAGTCTGCTTCAGAAACATGCCAGCCCTTGCAGAGCACAGAAAGAGATATCAGGAGCCAGAGCTGCATTCCAGAGGTGAGTCATTCTTGTCAAGTATTTCATACTTGCCTCTCTGATGACCTGCTGGCCTCACTGATGCATTATAGCATGAATACATCCTTGATGTGCATTTAAGGTAACCATATGACTCAATTATGGCTGTGCCAGATGAGAGTAATGTAAGGTCATCCTAAATGAGTGCTAGTAAAACATTTATATCACAGCATGAATTCTCTATCTAACACTTAGCATATTGAAGAAATAATTTTTCAATGTTTAAGTTATTTTTAGAGAAAACTGTCCAGATCTTTTGGATGAGCTGAGATATATTTTATGAAAGCCAGGCCCAGGAAAGCAGGTAGATGATGTTATTATACATGTTTGTGCCTCTCTAGTCTTGGGTCTGGATGTAACTTCTGCTTGTGCTGGCTGCTACTATTTGTGCCAAAACAAGTCAGGATCAACTTTCATGCTGGTGGATGTCAAACTGCTCTCAAAGGAACTTTAACAGCAGTTCTTTGCATAGTGGAATCCTATAAATATCAAGGAATATCTTGGAGTCTGGATAAACACAGTTAAATCCTGTCTCTACTGGGATTTTTTCATGGAAATCAGAGGACGTGGGATTTTAAACCACTATATCTAAGACTGCTTTACTTCACATGATATAGTGTCAGTCTGTCCAGAGATTATGAAGGTCTATCAGGAAGGCCAGGTGGGAAAACCCCACTGCTTTTATTGTTCCGAGAGATCCTTTTAGCTTCAAAGAGCCATGCCATTGCTGAGCTTTTATTCACTGCCAACAGCTAACAGCGTAAGGTACATGGCAACTGCTGGCTGCAGGTTTCCAGAGCAGCATGTTTTGCTCTGGTTTATTTTTAATGGAATGATGGAATAAAAGCATCTGGACTTGAGGAGGAGAGAAGTAGTGCCTGGTGCCATCAGATTGTGAGAAATTCTGAGTTTTGCATATTTTCTTTTGCATTCAGGACAGCAGTCTAAAAAAAATCAGTTTGTTAGCAAGTATATATTTTTTGAATAATTTGTTTTTCACCCTGTACTGTAAAATTTATAAGCAGAAGAACTCAAACCAGAATGTTTAAAAGACCAGATACAAAATCTGAAACTTAGGGATATATTTTGTTCTGCAGCATGACTATTAACATTAATCAATACAGAAAATATACCAAGCTTGATTCTTATTTAACTCAATAAGTTTGGAAGATTTAGAAAATATTGGTGAATCTCTTTACAACCATTAAAGCATGATGAATAAAACAACAACATACTTGGTAGCAGGTGTAGGCATAATATTTAAAGTCTTTAGAAAAGACATTGCACTATTATTAGCTATTATAAATATGAAAGCCATTACTGGCAGTTGTGACATATGCAATAGGAGTCCTTGGTAGAGTATGAAATTTAGATACTGAAGTGCCATACTTGCTGACATGCCATATAACTTTTAAAAGCAGGCAGCTAGAAAATTACTGAAATCAATCTTAAAAATTACTCCAGCATATTACACTTTATTTGCTAGCCTAGTGATAGAAACCTTAAATCTATTTTTTTCAGCAACATTATTCTGAAAGGCAGAACATAGGTTGATGAAGAATTACGACACTGAAAAAATAGAATAAGTTCTTAAAGAATGTTCAAAATGAACAATTTCCATTTTGTTATGATAAACATTAAGGTCACCCTTCTAATAATCCATAAAACAACCCATCTCATCTCATGTCAGTGATACCAAGTTATTTAAATAATGTAACCATGTATCATGAGTTTAACAGGCCATGTCAACAGGCGATGTCAGCTTTCTTTAGTTGATGAAAACACCAGGGAAAAAAAGTGGAAATTTCTTACAAAGGCATCAGCGTTATGTAAAAGCGTAAGAATGGAGCAGCTTTTCTTAGCCACAGCAAAAGTCCATCCAGCTAATCTCGGATCTTCAGCCACTGACAGCAGCATAAGAGAGATGTGAGCATCATTTCACTGGCACATCCCTCCAACTTTACAAAAATTTCTTCAATCCAAAATACTACTTCATTGTAGAACTATGTTACAGAACCAAATTCAGACTTAAAATTCACAGTCATGTTACTAAAGTGCATTTTTCAGTTAATGTTTGATTAGCTTTGGAATTTTTACATTTAAAACTACTTACAAAATAAAACAAAAAGCAACAAGAAAAAAAAAATCACATTAATTGAAGATTACAGAGAGAACACTAGCACATTGTGATCTATTTGAGGGACCTTTCTAACACTGCAGTATTAAAACTGATGGAGGCACTGGGGGTAGATGTCAGATCTCCTAGATTCAATCAACTTCCCAAAGATCAAACTCTATTTTTCAACATTAATTTAATGCCCAAGGTTTCCAATGAATCCCATTACCACTGCTTTCATGGAATTTCTGTTTTATTCCCTTAGAATGATAAATAAAACCTTGATAAATAAAAACTTTAGAAGTGGAAAGTCATGAAGCATCTATTATTAATCATAAAATTGCTATTTTTACATGGAAGCACCTATGAGCTACCAAAGGCTTGTGTCCCTTCATACAAGGTATTTGGAAAATAAGTACACAGGGTCACACTAAAGTTCTACCTTGTCCATAATCTGTAACTGATACTGATCAAAAGTGGAGGTCCAGAGAAACCCAGGATGGCCGAGATTGCAGGCTACATCAGGCCCGGATCTGGCTGCAGCAGGGCTGACCGAAGCAGCAGATTTAGCACAGAAGTAGTATTATAATTTTCACAACTTTACACGGTAACAGTAAATTGGAAAAAGCCATGACTATATGGCTTTAATGTTCAGACATTTCACAGGTTTCACAGTTACTGTCTGGACAGGCTTGAAATACTTCAAAAGTACTTTTGTACTTCAGTATAGACTGACAATGCATGGTATCTTTGATTATCTATGTCTAGCAAGTCATTCTAAATATTCCAGAAAGACCTCCTCAAAACTGCAAGAGGAAAAAAAGTTGCTGATGGAGTTTGTGGAGGCATCAGAGAGAACATGTCTGTGCAGATTGTTAACAGTCCCCCCTGGCATAGCAAATACATTTCCACATGTTCTTTAGTATATTTCACTGTTCATAGAATCACAAGATAATACTATTCATAATTAGAAGTTAGAACAGATGTGCCATACCAATCTGGAAAATGCTGGCTCCTGATTATGAGCACTTCTACAACAAAGCTCTTTTACTTCTGAATTTAAAACCTGAGTAGACCTTGGAATATTGCTGTTCTGAACAGTGACACCAAATGAAAAGAGCAAAGATGTCAGAAATTCAGTCAGACCCAATAAATACTGCAACAACAAAAAAGCCATGCATAATTAATGTTTCTTACTCTAAACACCCATTATTTTCTATTGCTGCTGGCAACCAGTCCTTCACTCTGTTAATAAACTCCCCCCGCTCTACTCTATATCTCAGGAGAGAAGTAAATATACTGTATGTATCTGAGTATTCAGTTTAGCTTTGAAACAACCATTTTGTTCACAAACATAGTCTATAGAGAGACAAAACTCAGGGATTTTATCTGCCAGTTTAAAATACAATCTCTTCCTTTGTAGGAAACAGCCTCAAAGCTACCATTCCTCTGTGTAGGTGTATATGTGCCTGATTGCAGTCATTACAAGTACACATTAAAGTGACAAATATGAAGAAGCTGTGCTTCTGTGACTGGGAGTAGGCTGCAGGTAGGCAGCGCCACTGCCAGGTGATCACTTTTCAAACTATTCTGTATTTCTGAATGGGCCATTGCTGGCCTAATTTAACTTTCCACGGATGAATTTCTTATGAGAACTTGTGTAAACTGTGGTTCAAATTTCATTGACACTGACATCTGCCAAGAATAATACTTCACTGGTGCTAAATCCTGTGATAAACCACGTAATACAACTATTAATCACATGCATCATAAAAGTATATTATCTCAGATAAATACTAGGTTTTCTGCTTTAACTGGTACTAAAATCAGTATTATGAATACAATCCAAATTATTGGTTTTCAGTAAAAAGTTGCTTCTTTGATCTTCAAAAAGATTGCCAAAGTATCTGGAATTCCTTTTTAAGGCTGAGTCACAAAAACTGTAAAATATTACATACTAACGTTTGATTTTTTTTTGGAAGAAGGTCCTATGCTCTTATAGAAGTTATGCAAAGCATCTCATCCTCAGTGTTGTAGACTAGTGCCAGCATGTGCTTCAGCAATTTCAACATTAATCTAAAATGTTCAAATCCATAATCCTGTATCCTCTTGCTTTATTGTCCATCATTCTATTACTGTGTTTTGGAAGTTCTTAAACAGCTAGTTCATTTGGCATCATTTCCTAAAGCACAAACTAGGATTGAGCTCAAACTTATCAAAATAGAAATTAAAACAACAATTTTCCCTATGGAGGCATATAGAATTATGAACAGTATTCTCTAACTTTTCACTGACTACAGTTATGAACAGCACAGTCTTGTTTCTACCATCATTTCCTATGCTGTCAGAAGTAGTTTACTCTCAGTAAATATGCGTGTATGTTTCCTAAATTGCTTTGAAACTTAAAGTCTTGTTTCAACTGAAATTAAACAAAAGGATGTTGATCTCAAAGATTATTGTTTCCATACATTCTGCAGAAAAAGATGGTCAAACTGGGGATTAAAACTATGTAAGTTTCTGGCTGAGAGAAAGGCTGTAGAAGGTGCTCACATTTATTTGTGAATCTTGAGAGTCTGCACACCAGCGCTTATCTCAACCACAAAGACCAACCAACTACAAGGCACCAGCCCACAGGAACTGAGACTTCATTCATTCTACACCTCTACCTATCACTTGTTAGTTATGTTACTTTTCATTAGTCAGACACAGATTTATGTAGGGAATGAGCTGTGGAATGGTAAGAAATCTTAACATCCCTTATTAATGCAGTAAAGTGCTGTGCATCTGTCTGAGTTTTCTGAAATATCAGCTCCAGCCAAGATGCCTGATATTCGGAAGCTCTGACCCATATCTTCAGTTCACTTTCACAGTGTGCCAGCACAAATAATTTCATACTATGGGTTTACCGTAGAAGTTTTGTGCAATTACGTTGTACAGCAGCACACATGTCTCTATCCACTAGTTAATGACAGTAGGGGTGGAATTAGTTTAAGCCAAAGTGTAGGCGACAAAAACAGTTTCTCATTGTCAATATTCAACATACACATGATACAAACAGGCAGTAATGTAATTTTCCCCAACGTAGTGATTATTCTGAAGGGGTGCTGTACCCTAAAACATTACTGAAGGTAATATGTTCATCAGAAGTAAAGATTCATTTTGCAAACAGAGGATGTTGAACTCATTTATGATTACCATGCTCCATCTTGTATTGTGCCTTAGACAACTGAACTAACACTACATAGAGAACAGAGAGATTAACAATCAATATGATAGCTGAGGGAATAAAAATTTCTATTTATCTCATGAAACATTTTATTTTTGTGCCATTTATACAGCTGATTCTGAGGCAGGGAAACAAGTCTATGACATACATTAGTATGACCACTTTGATCCGTACCGTTAGCTGCAGCTGCTATGCAAGTTTGAAAAGAAATATTTTTTTCTTCTTTGAGGATTAACAGCCAGAAAAATTCTTCCTGCTGGTGAACTACAGAACACTGAACTCTGAAATGTCATATTAGGCTGTGTAAAAGATGGCACTAAGGTAGCTGGAATTTTTGTCTTATATTTTGGTGTCTCTGCCCTTCTTTAGCTAGCAGAACCAAATTGCGCTCAGACCTGCCTGCACCTGTCAGTCTAGGCATGCCCCTGTTCACGTATTTGCAATGTGAGGCTGGAAAAAGGTTAGAACTTGTCTGAAATTTTTGGTTAAGCGTCAAGAAATTCTGATTCTCCAAAATACAGCCTTTTTGTAGTGCACAACGACTTTGAAATTAAAAATTCTCAAAAGGATAGTTCAGAGTGAGAGTCAAGCAAATGGCTGAAAGCAGAGAGGATCCAAAAACTAGGATGATGATAGAAACAAATAATTAGTTTCTGTGTGGGATTTAGGCAGTTAGTGCCAGAAATCTTTGTATTAGAGCAGAGATTTATGATCAGAACTCCCGTATTCCATACGACAGAAGTTAAAATTAGACAGAAGACAAAATTAGCAACACTAACAAGGTTCCCTGAGGAAATTATAAGCATATCATTCTCATGTCTGTTCTTAGAAAGATGTTGGAGTAAAAGCAATCCATTTCTAAGCATGAAACAAATAATGAAAGCAAAGAAAGAAACTCTATGAAAACTAATAAAATGAAAATATCTAATTGTACTGGATCTGGCCAGGATGAAGTTCATCTTCATAGCAGCTCCTATGATGCTGTACTTTGGATCTGTTAATTAAAATGGTTTAGATAACACATTTTGGCTTTTGCTGAGTAATGCTTACAGATCCTTGATGCTTTCTTTTTTTCCTGCTTTGTTTCTGTTGATATTCCTTTGCACTCAGTTACTTTAAGTGTTTTTATATTGTCTTTTGCCTATCCCCTTAATTTTACTAATTCTTTAAAATAACCCACAATCATTATTTTCATGTGAATAAATACAGATAGAGGGAATGATGAAAAGAATACAAGTTCTTTTAAAAGAGGCAGAATTTTTGCCAATAAAATTGTGTCCAAAGAATATCCCTTGGCAAGCTTCATTTCTGATCTCTGCTTACTGTATAATGTGATAGTATTTTACAGAAATTTGGAAAATGAACTCATTCACATTCAAATTCAGGACAGAAAATGAGGCAGAAAATGGCCAAGGAATGCCTGAACAGTGTCAACAAACACTAGGGTTTTTTGGTTTTGTTTTTTCCAGGGAAACAAGCAAACAAAAACAAAACAAAACAAACAAACAAACATATTTTGCATAGATTTAAGGGCAAGCTTATGTACTTTACCTAAAGACCTCACATAAAGGATTGAAGTCTTTCAGCTATTCATCAGAGAGCTAATGCAGAAAATTTCTGTCCAGAATTACACTTAGTACCACTATATTTACCAGACTAAATACAATGTAAAAAATAATAATAATAAAAATAAAAATAAAAAGGCAGGTGTGTATTTTCACATGAAAATTTAAAAGGAAAGTCAAGGTTAATTTCCCATGGGAACAACCCAGAACATTTCACTCGAGTACATTTTTTTGGGGAAAGAAGTAATAATAAAAAAATCATCATAGCATATACTCACTGGTTATTTCTGAGAACTCCAGCAGTTCTTAGACAGTAGCGGGAGTATCTCACAGGCAACATTATCATGGTATTGATAATTAGTCTATCTTCTGATGTCAATTTCTGAATTGGTCCAGCACAGAATGGAACTTGTAGTAACTCTGTAAAGGTCCACTTCTGCTTCCCAAAGTGTTCTCACTTAATCCCAGCTAGCAGCATCATTCACCATGGGCTTAATTTTAATGCAGAGGTAAGTATAGAGGTAGGGCCATGAAATCACACACAGCTCTTCTGAATGGCTTCCATCTATATGTAGCTCCCAGTGTTATCTCATGCCATGTTTGTCTTTTGTTTTCAAATGCATCCTCAGGTGGGGAGCCAAACAGAACCTACGACAACTGAACAGAATCTCAGGTTGGAATCCTACACCACAATTTAATCTACCCTTTACTCTGGTAAAAGGAGATGTCCTTACAGACTCCAAGTTGGGCTAAAATTGTTCATGGGACTTCAGGAACTGCAAGCAGGCAGACTACACAAATGAAACCTGCTGCTTATTTTCCCTCTCCCAACACAGAGTGCCTTATTTTCTGGAACTTTTCACTGGATAGCTTACACCAATATGTGAAAACCGAATAAGAAATATTACACTAGGCTGCTATGTATTGAACAACACTTTCAATCTGGTAGCCTTACCTTAAAACATTTTAAATCAGTACCTGATAATCATCATTAAGTTTAACCAATCATTATGTCTAATCAAAGCAGAACAGGACAGGCTAATTGGAACAAGGGTAATTAGCACAATGAATGTAGCTCTTAGAGAAAAGAAATGAACTCATGTATTGCTCATTACCTGTGACTATCAGTAAGGTCACGGACATGCTGATGAGCAACATTCTCTTCCCACAGGTTTGTTTCTAAAGGAACTGCATTCAACACATCCCAGAAGACACATGCTTTTTGTTGATTATTTTGCTGCTGTTGTTCAGAAAAGAAATGCACTATCTTACTACTAGCTTCTCTCAAAATATGATTACTCCTGGTGGTGTTTTCCCCACATATTCTGAAGTTCCTGTAGTTGTAAGGTTCTTTCCAGCAGAAATCATCCCTGAATGATGATCAAACAGGTCTGCAATTTCTCAGTATCTTTCTACATACTTGTCAGTTGATTCCTAATGTTCTTATTTATTCCCTTTATTCTCTCTAGTATTTTAGTATATTTTCCGAACAAACAATTTCATGTACCTAGTTCGATTCATTTTTCTTACAAAGATGACAAAAAGTGTTGGCCTTCATAATTATTTCCTCACAGAAACATTTTTATATTTTACACATAAGTTCCACAATAGACTTTTTAATGTTAGAAACTTCAAAGGATCATTATTTTTATTCCTAGTTTAACATACATTCTACTTTTTTTTCCCTAATACTTAATAATGTGTGGAATATGAGTGCTGCAAAAAGAGAACTGCTGTTTATTCTTCCAGAGGAGTACAAGCTGCTTTTCTCATTCTTACTGTGAACTACTTAGAACATCATTTCCATTGGGTATGCCAACTTTTCATATTTTGTGAGCCAAGGCCTCCTAATTTCATAGCCAGCTTGCATCACCCCATGAGTTCAATTCCTATTTTATACCTTAAGGTTTACGGTGATGAAATCTGATTCAATTACCTTGGGGCTAAAAAGACTTAAGTTCTGATCAGTGATCACTGTCAGCTTTAGCACACATTTGCTTTAATCCTGCTTAGGGTGCTGGAGCCATTAGAATTGTTTTTGCTGTAGTTAATTTGGGTTTTTGGACTGGAAACAATCCTTAATTTAATCATAAAAGTTTGTTCATGTCAACCACATTTCAGAATCTATTAAGTTTCATTAAATATGCTGCCTGTTCAGCTGTGCTTTGAGACTTAGGTGATGCTGTCTGACTTTCACAGAGCAATTATTTATGACTGTCAATTTTCTGTCAGGCTTCCTGAACAACATACCTTTGAATATATGAAACGCAAAACACTTATTTAGAACCACAATAAATGACAATATTGATGAAAATCGGGAGATGTGGAAATTAATGCAGTGGAAAATAGGCAGATCGTCTCTAACTGATGTTCCACTTCCAATTAATTCACCCTCCCCTGCATATCCCATTATCTAAAACACACAAAAAATATACATATAAGAGAAAACTACTATGAGATCTGCCTTTATTGCTAATGAAGGAGAAGATAACCAGGATATCATAGATGGAACTTAGTCCGTGCAAGCACTTTCTCAATAGAGGTGTTTCACTTTTATCCTGAGCTACAGATCACAGCGACTGTACATTACTACATTGCTGCTTTTACCAACTTGTGACAAGCCATTAAGTGGTTTGGTAATGCAAAGTGAAATCTTTTGAGGATCTGAGTAAGATTACCAAACCAGTTTCTTAAATGGGTGATCAGTTCACACTGATGAGATCTAATGTCATCTAACTGAACTCCCATATTCAGCAGGCTGTGAGATTTAGTTAGCTATTAATCAAGAATCCAGACACAGTGCTGATTACTTTTCATTATTTCTAAGCTTACTGAGGCTTTAGCTGTACAAGGACTGTACTATTTTTTACTTTATCACGTCTTTGTGACAGCCCTTTATTAACTTAGCATCACTCAGTTATTTCTAGGCAAAGTTTGCCTTTAAGCTAGGCAGGATTTTTCATGTTCCTACAAAGATTAAACATGAAGAACTTCAATTTTCAAATACGCAGTATCTGTTGCCTGTATCCTGTGTCATTTAAGTTGAACACAATTACATATTATACATTTTCTTTTTCAACCACGGTTGTATTTACAGGTATTTAGAGTATAATTCTACTGAATTTAGATAAATAAACAAGTTAGACATTAACAACATTGTCTGAGATTTACAGCTTCTGAAATCATATTTTCCCCACAGGTAAGCATGTATGAAGCTTCTCAATCCTTGGGTTATACAAGCATGTTAAAAACCCAATCATTTCTGTTTGTTAATCTGGAAACAGCAGAGGTCACTTAAAACCCTACCTGATTAATGAACCTCATTAAATATTAGTAGGAAGCTTCAGTAATCAACATTATGTTAGTATTTGGGTAAGCTTCAGCAGCCCAAGAACTATATTCGGCATATTTGGTTCTCTTTCTGGGAATGTGATCTTTTAAACCTACTTCATCAAATGGATGAGTGGGAGGGATACAAGACATTTACATTACACTGCTTAGTCAAAAGAGTATCTGCTTTATTATTAAAATGCAGTTGCGGATACATCAAAATTTGTTAAGTTTTAAGTATGTAATGGCTAAAAAAATGTTTTAGGAGATCACACAGTTTAAGAAAACTTTCACACAGAAAAAAACCTCTAAAATGTTATCACTGTAAGGAATAAATTTGATATCCATTATCTTCTGCTGCTGTTTTACTTCGAAATATATATTTAAGTATCCTCCCACATAATATTTTCTTGTTCTTAACCTGTAACCATGGTGACACTATAACACTTCCATTACAAAGGGGACAAACAAATTTGATCTCAATGAAGCAAAGAGTTTCTACAAAAATATTAAACAGTCCACAGAATATCTCATCTAAATTTAGCAGGAAAAAAATATCCCATTTCTTTGATTAAAATGAAATAAGGTCAAAAATACACTTCAGTTTTGTAGGAGTATGAAGCCAAAAACTACAGCAAATAGTCTTCCAAATTCTATTTAATTGCATGCTTAGGTAAATAGATTTTAGCAGACATTCTACCAATAGTTGCCATAAAAATCAACATTGCAATAGCAAAATGAACTTACTGCCTGTAGTCTCATTTAGAAGTGTAAGTGTACATGACTTGTGTCCTTCACAGAGCAGGCAAGAACCAATAAATGATAGATTTTTCACAAGGCTATACATCAAATGAATTCATTGTCAACTGTTTAACAGGATATAGCGATTCCTTTTGTGTACAAGATATTCTCAAGGCATGAATGGTATTACAGAGGTGGAACTTGTGCATCTTTTGTCTACCACTTCACAGATTAATTCTGAACTGATCATTCTGATCTATAGTCTTTTAAATGGCCAAGGCCAAGGGCATACTTGAGATGTCTTAGCAAACACACCCAGGTTGTGGAAATATAACAGATGAGAGGGGAACCACATCTCTTGTCCATATGGATAATCTACTGTTTGCCAACAGTAATTTCCCTATGTTTTTGACATTGAAGTGCATAAAAACAGCAGTCCACCGAGGAGAAGTTTGCTGGGTTTGACTGGGTGCTTTCAGATTGGTGAGTGAAAGAAGAGCTGTTCAACTGCTTCACAAAAGGCACTCACATGTCAAATCTAAACCAAAACAAAATGTACACCAAAGATAATTTACAATCCCTGCACTCCTAGTCAGTTATTTCTATAGTACTCCAATCCTTCAAACCACAATACAGAGATGATTCCTTCATTTTGATTTTCTAGTCTTCCTCTTGACACACCTGTAAGAACTGATTGATTTTTTTCAAAATTTCCTGATTCATTCATGTTCTTCCTCTATAAATCCCAGTGAATTGTGTCCCAGCTGCAACCAGAAGCTGCTGCTTAGCAACATTCACCTGCAGACATTGGTAGTTTCCCTGAGATTTTTATAAAAAGTAAATTCTATCACACCTGATTGTCTTCACTTCATCTGTTGTGCCTTACTTCATTTTCAGTATCTAAACCTCTCTCAGAGTTCCTACTTGTTAACAGACTTTCACTAGCAAGAAACAGCACTTCATATCATAATGATTTCATGGTTGGTTTTACATGCTTAATTATTTTCTGTTGCCCCAAGATTAACTCAACTATATCATACAAGAAGTGAACACAAGCTGGAGCCTATTTCAGCTTTGAATGTTAGCCTATTCGACATTGTTTCTATACCAGTATTTGCTTTGGCAAATAGGGAATGACTAAGGCAGTATTACATTTACACACAAGAATATACTCATAAATTGGAACCACTGTGCTATGAGTATATTTCTATGTCTATGCATGCATCAATGTCTGACGTAGAATGCATACGGAGGTAGATCAAGTAAATGGTCCTGAGCTTGCATAGTACCAGCCTATACACTGCAAAATACAGAGGACTTTTCTCTGCCATTCAGCTGTCACTAATAAAAACCCGTGTGCTTTGAAGATAATCAGCAATGCCAAATTGAATCAAAGATCTATGTCATGTTTTCCAAAGCAGAAGTTCATGGGGGGAAATGACTATAATCAAATCATTCAGAGAAGAAGGGAGAGTAAAAGAGAGAAGACAACATAAGGCAAGATAAGAAGAGTGACCAAATAAAAAGTGGGAGATGATGGAAAGAGTAAAGGTTTGAAAGAAAAGAAGAGGTACTAAGGACACAAGAAGAAATATAACAAAAATGACAGCTGCATAGGAAAGAATGTTGAGTCCAGAAAGGCAATGGAAGTACTGCCAAGCAAAGAGTGGGTTCATTATTTTTTTAAATTATTTTTTCTTTTCCTAAAAATAATTTGCGCTCATATTTGCACAGCTCATCATCCGTCAGATGTTCAGTCCCTGAGCTTAAAAAGAACCATTCACTACAACAAATGTTAGGGCACTGGTTATCTACAACCATAGATTAATGAGAGTCTTTCTATGAGTCCTGCCTGTAAATGAGGAATGTGGATCTCTAAGAGTTGCAGTTCTGCAGAACACCAAGCATGCTATCAGCACACTGTGAGACACTGGAAAGGGCAAAAAATGACTTAACATTTCTAAGACAACCACAAGAAATACTATTTTTCTAATAAAATAATAAAGACCATGAACACAAAACTAGTCACCTTTAAGAAAACAATATCAGCCAATTAAATTGCTGTGGGTTGAAACTGTCTTTAAAACACACAGTTTTAATTTTCAGTAGCAGTTGCTAGGATGCATTTCTGTTCCCTAGCAACACAATTTTAACCTACTTTCCTAGTGCATCTCTTACAATTAAGAAGTCTTTTCAGAAGCAAATCTTTAGCTCTTCTATCAGTACAAGAACAGGCATGTAAATCACATATCTTTCTGGAAGAGCTGAAAATATATAATTTTTTTCCTGAATTACAGTAAATGGAAAAATGATAACTATCCCCGAGGAACTGCAGATTTTCAGTATCTAATATTCCTGCATTTCTGAACTTGTTCTTTCTTGAAAATATATATTTAGACCTTAATGAAAAAAAAAAAAAAATGTGCTGTTTTGGGAGGAGAGTTTTAGAAAAGGACCTAAAATTATGAATTCTTTAAATAGAGGATATTCCCTTTTTGATTGCATAGGGACCTTCTGGAGTGCAATAAACTGAATATTAAAGTCTGTAACACTTGGGCATCTTTTGAAGCTTTATGAAACAACAAGAGTTGAATAAAAATTCCTCTTTAAAAATTCATAAGAAACAATGCACGTGTCAAGGGACCAAACTAAACTCCTTTCTTCCAGTATCTTTCTCATAACCACTACTTCCAAATCATTGCTACATTCAAAATCCTTCGATATTTTTTTCAGAAGCTGTGCTTCTGACCCATAGCTCATTAAGCAAGAATTAAAAAACAGTACAAGGATGACATTATTTGCACGTTCATGCCTTTTCATATTCATTTCTCATCAAATCTACTAAATGAACCAATATCATATCCAAATCATATCCCACAGTGCAATAGAAGCACTGAAAACTTTTTGGATATTAATTTGCAAGAAGAAAACTACTATATTTCCTCTGAGAGTTTGTAAACAAATCTTGTTTGCCCCATGTAATTTATCAGTCTTTGCAACATTGAGGTCATTCCCATAAATGTTCAGCTAGACATATACTTTGAATTCAGCAGGCTTAGACAACATTGGTTTCAAAAGGAATTCTAGATCACCTTAAACATACAACAACACATAACTTGTCAAGCTAATACTCAGAAGTCAGAGAAGACACAGAGGCATTAACCAGATGGGTGATGCAAGAAAGCAGTGCTGACATGCCCAAATTTTGAAACACTTTGAGCATTTTAAATTCATACACAAGCTAAGAAATATTTGCAAGCTCAGTCCTATTTCTATCTATCTGTAAAGTAAGAAAGTAGGAGATAATACAAGAGTAGTGGTATAATATATATAACATATAGTTTATCTATAGGATAAACTCACCAATTCCAAGGCCTTCAATCTAAATGGAAAATGCTGAGGCTGGTCACCCAAACTCCACAAAAGAGCAATCTCCAAAAAGAGATGTTGTCATTGTGATGGTCAGCCTTCATATGAAGTCTAGGAGAGGTGGACTCAAACTCCACCCCTTCCAGGAGCACAGCTGAATCACCTTCACCTGTTCTCCCACAGCTGACCCAATGCTTGCCTCAGCTGGTTAATCAGAGGTTCAGGCTGTGATTACCAATTTCCTATACACTATCACTTCTTAGTACAAAGGTGACAACTGATTTATTAGGAAAAATAATCTTTAAAGTTTCTCAAATTATAGAATACTTTTTAAAAAAAATGCTATTTTATTTGCTAGTAAAATTATATTTTTCTGTGTGTTCTTGTCACGGAGTTACCAAGATCCATCTATGTCTGTGCAAGGGGGCAGTAGGCCCATGGGCCCCCTAGCCCCAAAAAATGAGAAGGGGAAAGGGTAGGGAGATGGGAGTTGGGCTCTAGGTAACTAACAGCAGCAGTGATGATCTAAGGAGGAAAACATTCTACTAACTATGATATCGAAATGCAAGATAACACAATATAATACAATCAAATTGAAAATGAGGCTAATAAATCAAGTAAAACAAGACAGAGAGAGAGTTTTCTGAAGACTGAGAAGCCTACTTTGAAACTGAAGGCTCACAGCTTGGAAGCACACCCACACCCACTGCCAGGCAGAGAGAGAGAGCATCACTTTTGTGATGTATTTTCCTCTTTGACCACAAGGTCCTCTGGGACGTGTGCTCCACATGATGTCATGATGTGGAATACCAATAGCAAAAATAATACCTGACATATGACATCATATAAAACCAAGAAAGTGAATTGAACATCAGCAACATAGAAACTGATTCTTTTCAGACAGCATTTGTTGAATTCCTTTCAAAATTCTATCAGTGCTCAGAACAGTTTGCAAGGAAAAAATAGAGAAAGATACACTGATAATTTAATTGCACTTAATGATGATCAGCTCTAATATTTATAGAAAACTCTCCTCATTTGTATAAAATTTGTTTCAACTGAAAAAAAAAAACAAAACAAACGTTCTTGGTGTACTTACAAGGATAATAAATTGCTTTACTTTATACACTGTGTATCCATGAGTTTACCATCATTTTGGTGTACTTGTGTTGAATGAGAAGTTAGTACATGCTTCGAAAAATCTGGTAACTGACCTTCTTTGTGGGCACATATCAGTATTTAATCTTTTAAGATATCTTTCCAGTACTATAAACACTCATTTTTGAGCTGCTGCTGAGATGAGCTGTACCAGCAGGTTATACAACTATAAATGTAGAATTCCTATTGAAGCAATGTTCCAGGAATGAAATTTCTTCTTTAATTTAATTACCTTCAGATGCATTGCAGATGCATGGTCCTTCAGCAGAAGTTTAAAGCACATTCTCTTGCCATACTGGAAGGAAATGTGATGCATGCAATTCCATGAACATTTTAGGAAGTTCAATGTAGTAAGCTGAGAAATCCTACAAACACCTGTCATTCAACGAAATATTAAACACCATAAAAACCAAATATAGAATAATGGAGTATGGAGTTTAGGAATTGATTAGTGTAGCTCTAAGACTTTACAAGGCTAATTAGCTGTGTATATAAACCATTAAAACAAACAAACAAACAAAACAAAACAAAAAAACTGCCTTGTCAATATTGATTTTTATGTTATGGAGCATATAATACAACAAACAGAACAGATACATGCAGGAATATAAAAATATGGGACATTTCAAAACGTTAGAGATGCCAAACTGCCTTCCAAAGCAAACACATCAGGATTAAATGAGATGGATTTGTAACACATGCCAAGTCTTGTCACAGAATCCGAGATCTTTTATCCATAATGTTGTCCACAGGAAAAGACTGAAATATCCGAAACCTGAATTAAGAATGAAACGACAACATTGCTTTCACAATTGTGCTGTTGAGCACCTGAAGGAACATGAAAAGAGGTTGACTTCTGAAAACTCCTCAGAAAGTCGTGGGTTTTAAATTCAGATTTGCTGTATTGCAGGAAAGGGCCTGCTAGGTGACATCTGAGGGAGCTCATCTTTCCTTAACTTAGTCAACCAACTAGACAAATTTTTTTCTCCCTACCATGACTATGACTTTTTTTTTTTTTTTTTTTTTTTTTCCCTCCCGAGTGACAATATTCATCTTGCATTTAGTGATTTCCATACAAACCTGAAATCCAACTTCAGTTGGAACTTAAGTTGGAGCACTATTATGAATCTTCTGATTCAAAACACAAGTTCAAATGCCAGGTCCAAGATCAGGGAAGTACTGGATGACACAAGGGGCCTATTGATGAAAAGAAGCCATAGTATGCCATTATACACAATGGAACATCAGCACACTGCTTATCTCATCACTGTTAATGCTAAGGAAGGAACATACATGCATCAATGCTATCTCTGCAGCATAGTAAAACGTGTTATTTAGTATTAAATTCTGGGTGCTTGAGAAGTTGTATCCATAGCTTCTTGTTTGCCAGAATATGAGCCTATTCATTGCGCATGGATTTTTACAAAATATAAGAATCCCATGTGTATGAAGTAAGCTGGCAACGGTCACAAAGGGATGATAAGATCTTGCCAATATACTGCTATTTCTCATACTAATTTTACACATACACAGCTAATTTAGTCTTAGTGTAACGACTGCTGGGTTGCTACAGTATAAATTTGAAAACTGCAACACCCTATGCCTTTCTTGGAACTTGGAATCATGATTTATTCTATTTTTATGTGCAGTCTCGCATTTCATCCTCATGTGAAGTATGTTTACTGAGGTATACATAAGCCATAAGCCAGTGAGCTCACTGTCACTAGAATAAAAATAACAATTTTTGTTCCTATATGATTGTCATATGAAACAGGAAAATTAATTGAGCAAAAGATAGTGATGCTGGAACCTCAACCATACTGTGAGATTTAATAAGGTAATTTTTTGCTACTCTGAGATCGTCACTGCTACGGTAACATGGTATTTCATTGCTGCAAAATCTTTCATGAAAAAAATGAGATTGCACAAATAAAATTTAAGGAATGAGGGTAAAAGCACATCCACAAACTGGGAAAATAAATGCAGCCTGAATAAATACCCTTCAGGTATATACCCTCCTGAGATATAACCTCATAAAAACACACAACTTTAAATTTGCCAGGAAGAGTTTCACTATCATTCAGCATTGATTATGCTTAAACTAGGCATAAAGAAAAAGAATACATCATTATTTTTCCTGTTAGGATGCTCAGGACCTGCAATTTGTATTTTTCTTTTAAAATATATGTATATATGTTTTCCCTTAATTCCCAGAGTTGCCATATCACACACATATTTAGCTCTTAGTTTTGCAAATACTCATGTTTTGTAGTCAAATTATCTCAGAAGTTAAAGATTATTTTTGCACAAAACTGAGTGTGAAGGGCTACAGCACAGCAAAAATCGCAATAAATTGGAGCTCCAGCCTTCTGGGAAGTTTTGGTTAATAATAATGTATGTGAATAATATCAACACAGAGCAGAAATGCTAAAACATTTAGATGTAAAGGCAAAAAATACAGTTCGGCCTGAAAAACTGCTTAAGTATGCTCCAAATTTCTTATCTAAATTTTTGCAAGAACACATTTCTCGTACTAAAGCCTTAAAGTCAGACATTTACTTTGCATACTGACCTTCAAAAAATGTTTCTTTTTATTTTTCTTTTTTATTAAAGGCAATTTTTAATGTATTTTTTTTCTTAGTGCAGATATCTGTAATTCCCAAATGATGAAATATTCTATTCACCTGGTAAAATGAAATGCTACTAGTTTTACTGAAAACTTCTGTGCTTAAACTATTTTTCACAATTACAGGATAAGTTTAAATAAATAACATAAATGTCCTTAGAACTGAAGCACCTCAACACAGCAAAGTACAAGGATTTGCTCTTGGACCAAAGTAATCCCAGGTATATGTATGGACTGGAAGGAGAAGTTCTTGAGGACAGCCCTGCAGAGAAGGACCTGGGGGTCCCGGTGGATGAAAAGACTTAACATGAGTCAGCAATGTGCTCTTGCATCTTGGAAAGCAAATGGTATCCTGGGCTCCATCAGAAGAGGGGTGGCCAGCAGGGAGAGGGAGGTGATTGTCCCTTTCTACTCTGGCCTCGTGAGGCCCCATCTGGAGTACTGTGTCCAGATCTGGACACAGTACTGTACTCTGGACTGTAAATTAAGGGACCATATAGAGCATAGACTAAGATGTATTTAGAGCTTTCAACAGTAAAAACAAAACAAAACCACAAAAAACCGAACAGGCTTTACAGCAGCCCAGATAATGCTACTACCACAAGTCCTTTGGGGATACTATCTCAATCTCAGAATCCAAGTCAAACCCTAAACTGAGTAAAATCTAAGACATATATTTAATTCATATAAATCAGATATAAAGCTGTCTTTTAACCACAGGTAAAGTGAGACTGAGACACAAATTTCTGTCTGTAACCTTTCTGTGGGGAAGGCACAGTGAAAACATTTCCCTTCCCAGCACCACACAGGTTAACATTTCACAGGTACACTCCTGTTTGTGATTTTTTTCAGAAGAGTCTCTCCCCTAAAACTGTTCACCCTTAAAACTCACAGCAACAACTCAGGACTTGAAGCAAGTGTACTGCCCCACAGAGATACTGGAGGCAAAAAAATACTCAAGTCTGGCTCCAATTCCACCTTTACTTGCATCTTGGAAGAAGAGAAAATGTCCTTTGCCCCACTGAATTCTTACAGCTAACTACAGCATTCTTGTAACTATTGCAAGTGTGTAAGGGTGAGCTGCATTTTCATAATATAGAATTTAGTGTTGTTTTATTTATTTATTAAAATTTTCCCAGAATAATGGTAGGACTTTTCCATGCTGTTGGGTCACTTGTAATAATCCCACCTCAATTACTTATGTTTTTAACCACACCTGGAAAAAAGCTCATATTAAGCAAAGCTTTTCCATCCTTCCTGTCCTCCACTGAGAACAGAAAGTTGCAGCTCTGAGTATTTATTATTCATAGGTTTTCATTTTGTCTTTGAGCTGAAAATATGTATTACAGTCCAGCAGCTGAGATGGAAACCAATTACAACATTTTAGGATTTTTCTCATTTCCAGTTTTGAAATTGCCATTACCCATCTTGCTGTTTAATCACAATCCTCTGTTGCTGATGACTTCCACATTGATTTCTTTTATGTGACTGATGATATAGAATACCTCTGACTTTCTTAGACTCTGTGATCTCAGTTTGCTGCCAGTGGACTTGTTTCCAAAAACGTACATTCCGTCTTATACTTCCTTCAGCCACACTGTTCTTTAAAATGGCTTTTGGAGCTGGTGGTAGCACTGAATTCAGCAGGGATGACAGCCATACTGGCAGCAGCAGTATTTCTTTCTTTCTCTGGAACACAGCTCAGGAGGAAAGCTGTGTCAGTAAAGCATTTCTATATCCTTAAGCAACCTTAATAACACCAATCTAAATCATAATAGGAAAACATTCTCTTATCTACATAAAATAAGAAAAAAAAGATGTATGCAAATAAGGAATATACTAAATTTAAAATCTCAGAGAAGTAGAAACTCTTCATTATGATATTCTGACAACAAGCTAGGTCTCAGTGGTTGGCAGTATTTTGGATTTGAAATTCAAATGATGTGGGAAGCTTCACCTCTTACAGCTTCCTCTATGTTTTCCACCATATGACTTAATTTTGTTTTGATTCCCAAACGCTAATCATGTGAGTTAAATTGGTACCTACTAGACTTACTGGGTTGTTTTGCTTTCAGATTTTTCCCCAAATCAATGTCTTTTTAAACAACACAAGCATTTTTCAAATGAAAGTGAAGAAAACTTTCTTCATATCAAAAATTATACAGAATCATTATTATAGAGACCATAGTTATTCTACTTAAAAATTTGAAAGCATAGTAGCAGGAAGCTCATTTAACCAGAGGCTCTCCTTTTCATCTGTGTTGTGGCTTTTCTGTTGTATAAGAATCCACTCACCTTTTACCAAATTCCTAACTCTCTGAAAATCAATAGTTTGGAATGTACATATTTGCATGTATCTTAGTACCTGAAAGACCACAGATATCATCCAACTGTGCTGTCTCAACTTAGAGCACAAAACATTCGCTGCAGTGTTGGAGTCAAGTCCTCAACTGCCAGGGTTTTAATGAGAACATGAATGAAGAGGTCCTAATGAAGGGTTGGCTAAAGTTAGATATGATGGGTATGTGAGTGGTGTTACATGAGACCATACATGTAAAAATAAAACAAACAAAACAAAACGCATAAAGAAGCAGAAAAGCTTTTTAAAAGTGCAAATCATTTCTTTCATTTCTTCCCTTGAAGATAATGACAAGAAGCATCTGTGCTGGGAGTGGAAGAGTAGTATTGTTAGCTGGAACAATATTATTAACAAGCATCCCTTTCTCCTGTTTTCTTTTATAGTGTGATACTGGATATAGCTAACTTGTTCTAAGAGAGAAGTGGCAAATTGAAATATACAGTTTTCAGCTCCATACAGCTTACTTTCTTCCAGTCCATAAAGGAACTATCTCTAAAGACTTCCACAAGACATGTGAAAGATTATCTCCTATTCTCCACCTCCAGATTTTCTCTCTGATCTCATGCATTTTCTCACTCTTCTCTCATTCATGTCTCTTCCCTCTATATTGTTTTGGTCTTCTTCTTTCTGACTCTTTCTCATCACACTGAGAATGCAAATAAACCTCATATCCCCTTGCCTTTCAGTTATCAACTGATTTTTATACTTTTGAAATCCTTCTATATTCAGTTTACTGATGCTGTCAGAACATTTTTCCTTCCATGTACTATTCCTCCAGTTCTACTTCTATCTTGTAGATTTCACACAAAAAAATCTGTTCATATTTAAGTCGCTAATTATGTCTTCATAGCTAATGCTACCCCTAATGTGGACACTGTTCCTCAAGTGCCTTTGGTTCAGTAAACAATCTTCTTTTTGTTTTCCATCGCCTTCCAAGAGGGTGTCCTCTTCAGATTCCTCTTCTGTGAAATGCAGTCCTCCAAAACTTTGTGAATGCTGCATAAGGCTCGATGCAGATCCCTCTTTCCATCAATTTATCCAGATAATCTCTTTTTCTTAGCATCTATTAATAAGTAAAGCAGTAGTATTATAAAAGGACGCCAATTGTAAGCTTCTGTAAAATTTCGCATATGCTTAGACTATGCCTGCCATACCTAACGTATTCACTGTCTTTAAACCAGTAAGTGTCGTTTCACAGATCACTAGCTCTCTATAACCTCTAACTTTCCAAATAAAGTTTTATGCATTGCTTCTGCTTTTCCTTTCCTGAGCCCCCATAGAGCACAGGAAAGCTAAGAGTCTTATATTGTGAACCAAAACAGTCATTTCGTCATTTTGTAGAGAGCTCCCTTGGTCTAGCCAACCAGACCACTGTCATGTCAAAAGTCTCAGTCCTGCTTAGCACTGCAGCCATATTCTTCTGTTCACTTGGGGAAAATACACACATATGTATATACACATACATACATATCAAAGGCGAAGACATCATCTGATAATCTTTTGGATGAATGAAAAATATAAGCATTACTTAGATATCATTAGATTTTAGGTGCTCCAGTCATTGAAAGAGAAAAGCAGCAATGGTATCCATTTCAGTCATTCCAGTTTGAACACATGCACAAGCAGATCTGAGTTAAAACTCTTTTTTCAATGTTGGACAATTAAACCCTTCCTCTTCAAAAGGATGTCCTAGAAGTGAGCCTGTGGGGTTTGTTCTACACACCTCTTGATAAAGAAGAGTTCAAGGTTTGCTATAGTTCAGTGCTGGAGCAAGGTTGAACATTATTGGATGTGGAAATCTCAGGATTGCCCTGTACCCAGTCTGTGCTACCAGGGAGTTTATACAAATGAATTGGTTTATTCAAATGAATGTTTTATGTGTGTATATACATATATATAAATATGGAACTAGTGCACCTGGATTCTGACTGACTGGGCTTAGTTAGTAAACAAATGCTAAGTGCCTGTGGAAAATCTCAAGTTGCACAAAAGCAGTAAGGAAAATGTCTAGGTGCTTTTAATGCTAAAAACGATATGCAAGTCCTCAGTCCCTTCAAAGAAGTCACAGCAGATAGGAAGCTTATTGGGTTGCTTTGTTTTTCACCTACATTCAACTTCTTCACCTTCATTTTGCCTTAGTTCTGAGATGCTCTTAAGTTATTAAGTAAATCTAATCATGATGACATTTGCCTTTCTGTCTGATGAAAAAGAATAATGAAGAATAAATGAACATGCCACTAAGAGCCCTGGTCTTCTGTCAATGCATTTAATTCCATACACTTTAAATTTAACCTGACATAAAAAAATTGATTTTTAAAAAGTTAAGTATATCCTGACTTCAGCTTATGAGCGATAGTTTAGTTGTAAAACAATGGGAAATTAATTGACTTAGTCAAATACTACTTTAAATTCACATCTCCAAATGAACATCGTTCATTCTTACTGTGCAACAAGAGCTTGTTTTTGCCCACACAGTGTGGTGCTATGACTTATGCTAAGAGGATAGTTTGTTACAGGTGCAATAATTCAAACTACAGTCACCTCTGAGTTATCCCTGACTAGTTTATCCAAATAGCGTGTTACGACTTCCAACTTGTATCTGCATAGTGCCACCTTAGTTTCAGTTTTGTTTATTAGCTCCTAAGGTTGGCAGTGTTATTTCCAGAAGATATATTAGCAAGGGTATAGTGCAGTGCAAATACACAGAGCCAGCCTATTTCCTCCTTTTTACAGGAAAATCCTTTACATCATCAGCAGAGAAGGAAAAAAGGGAGACAAAATGTTATGAGGCACTTTAGAATAACATAAGATGCCAAGTTCAGATAGGAATAGTGTTTGGTTATAGAAAAATTGGAGAACTACAAAACACATACATACTTGAGATATATTCCATCTAGACAGCAGAGAAAGCAGTGATGAAGGTACAGCAGCAGCAACACTCTCCAGGGACCCTACCTTTTCAGGTTTACACAAATATTATTAAAGCTATCTTCACTGCTATTTCTACCCAAATATGTGATATTAAAGTCATGCAAGGTCATGCTTATACGTGGTGACTTATTAATCCTCAGAGCCAGTACTGCTCATTTTTCAAATCTCAACATGAACAGGTAAAAGATGATAAGGCTGTTTACTGAGAAGCTGTTACGACACACCTGGTTTGTAAAGGATCCAGTTTGAGCACTTCATGTTTCTGAATTTCCATCTAAGGAAACTAAAGCAAGGGAGTGGTTAGTAATCATTCATGCTCGTCCAAACACAGAGGCAGGATTTAAGTGAGCACATTCTTTGTGGTGCCTCAGACTTACTAATTTTCCATGTAAAAGAAGCATAAAAGACGAAAGAAGTGACTCACACAGTATAAAGATTAAAGTTGACCTGACCTAGAACTAAATGGAAATCTGCAAAAAGTATCATTTTTCCTAGGGAATTCTAATTTCAGCAAAACACTACTGTCTGGCAAGAAAATGTTTCATATGCAAAGTATATAATCAGATTTTGTGAAGAAAAGCAATTTTCACACACACATACGTATTTCAGAAACTGATACATTCAACACAGCACATCCTCATCTTTCTTCATCCATGCTACATACATTATTGCTATTTGGCACTGCAGCAAGGGAAACTCACTGAGAGATTTATGACAGTTTTCTCTTAAAGTTTTAAAGAACTGTTGGAAAGAGTGAAATGAAATACGTTGAGATTAACATTTACTTTACACGAAAAATACGAGGATTTTGCTGAATAAAAATGAAGAAATAAAAACATTGCATTCTTTTTAATTGGCCACTATTAGACTTTGTTTTGTTTTTCCTCATTGCTCAATATTTTCTAGGAAAAAAAATACATCCTTCTCTATTACCCGCTTTAAAAAACATTTACTGTTCTTTCATAGCTTGCTTCTTGCTTTGACTTCTTCAGCTTTATGTTTTTGTAGCCTTACTTATTTCAAAAATCCTGCTAATTTAGCCTTATACACTGGCCTGTGTCCTTCACAGTTATCTAAGGTGCAGACTACATTAGGAGAGATTTCATTAACAATGGATGTTTTAATGATTTTTGTTCTCTTCCCAAAGTTTTTAGTAGCGCTAATAAGGGTACCTCCTGAGATTCCTTCATAAAGTTATTTACATAAAAACATACAATATTTTTTTATATATACATATAAAATATATATACATATACATTTTTTTTTTTATATATACATACAATGATCTCTCTGCACTCTCTCCCATGTTGGAAATGATTCTCTGACCTGAGAGGAATAATTCTGGCATTCTCTTTCACCTTGCTAAAAAAGGATGACAGTCTTGTAGATGTAAAAAAACAAAAGTAGCATTTAGCCAGACATAAAAATAAAATAAAACACAATGTAGCTATCACACAAAAGGAGATGCACTGGTGAATTAAGGGGCTACAATGATGCACTCCAGACAGAAACACAGCAACAGGTGTGATAGTTACCATAGTACAACTGAATGGAAAACAAATTTTTTTAAAGATATCACCGTTATGTGCTAAAAGTAAGACAGCTGTGCTTCAAAAAACCTTGAAATTCACTCTAGATTTTGCCAGTGACTCTGGATCATTTTATTTTCCATTATAACTAAATTGTTGCCATTTATCCTCTGACAGAACCATAAAAAAGTATAAAATTAAGCCATCTAAAATCACCTGTAAATTAAACTACTGAGATTGGTATTACGAACAGTAACTACTGCTCAGAGGGTATCTAAATGTCTAACTGATTAGTTTTAAACCCTAAATTAAATGAACAAGGCAGGATGCTTGTCTCCACAGAAAATTAATACAATCAAACGAGAAGTTAAGATATTTAGCAACTGGGAGCCTATTTAGCTCACTTTTGTCACTGAAATTGGATCTCTGACAGTTTGAGTGTAGAAGATGTGCAGTGGTTAGAGACATGCCCTAAGTGACAAAGATCTTTTTTTTTATTATTTTTTTTATTTTTTTTTTAAATTTTTATTTTGTAATGACTCTTGACACTGAAAGAAAGGCTCTCTATGAGACCTTTTGGTTGGATGTATAAAATCAAGAGGTGTGAATGAATCCACAGAAATCACATTCTTTACGACTTACTGGCTACTTTGATTTTTATAGGTTTGTTGTAAAGCTCCATATTGCATGTTTTCCACTTAGGCAAGAAAGCTATGAATAAGCATCTGAACAATAATGGAAAACAAATATTCACAAGAACACATTGTTCCTAACATCATATTCTAGCATGATATAAAAATCATCAATAGACTTCAGAGCTACCTAAAAAGGAAAGAAGCACAGAAATCAGTGATATGTGGAGGGCTGTACTGCTGAGATCTCAATTTTTGCTGAGCTTTGTCATGACTTGAATGTAAATCAATCTGGGATGTGTGAATCCTAAAGATTTATTGCTGTGGTTTGTTCCAATCTTTTCTTAATAGAGTGAGTTAAAAATAACTCAGACAGCACAATATGTTTTCTAATTAATTTGGATGATGTAAAATGTCTTCATTATTCTTAAACTAACATTACTGTGCTATGTAATACATACCAAACCACAAAAATCAGAATAGTCTTTAGGCACACATCGTATGCTCAAAGAACAATAATCATTCTGTTAAGTAATTTTATTCTGCATCCTGCCTCAAACTATCTCTAGACTTCTTACAAATTTCAGTGCAACAGTGATCGCTTACTCCTGAGATTTATTATTCCTCTCCTCTGAGTGCTATCCAGAGTTATTAATAATATTCAAATAATCTCCTTTAGCCATATTTGGGTTGTCTGCAGTGTAACTGAAAGGAAAGGTTTTAGAGAGTTACCTCATTGGAAACTCCCTAGCTAAGAAAATTCTTATGGCATTAGCATCAAATGTTCTATGCAAAGGAACTGTGTTTCTTTTAGGAATTTTCCAGTATGGAAATAGTATTTCTCTTGATGTTTCCATTCTATAGTAGCATAGTTGTGCCAATTTTATTTTATATTTTTTTAAGACTTTATGTAACATAAAAACTATTTGTCTTCTTTTTTATTCTCTACTTGTTCATCGCCCTGTACCTAATAAGAGCCAGTGATGTCTATTTCATTTGCATATTATCCATAAATATGCTTTTCTAGGGGTATTATTTGACTCACTAGCAGTACTGGAATTGTTTTCTTTATCACCACGCTGCCTGTTTAGTTTGGAAACTATACCTCTGCACTGCTCGTTACTCACTCTTATCCAACTTTTTGTGGGAACTAAGACAACCCTGAAACAAAACATAGGTAAAACACAACATATTTTACTTATCATGCTATGCCAGTTACAAGACCAGAAATCTAAAATCTCTCCCTTCAGAAGAAACTCTTATGATTCAACAGATCCAAGCACTTGGGTTGTGACAGTCTCCCCTCTACTCTGTGCTGGAGAGGCTTTACCTGGAGTATTGTGTCCAGATGTGGAGTCCTCAGCAAATGAGAGACATGAATCTGCTAGAGCATGTCCAGAGGAGGGCCACAAAAATGGTCTAAGAGACTGAACACCTCTCCTGCAAAGACAGGATGAGAGAGCTGGGGCTGTTAAGCAGGGTGAAGGCTCCAGGCAGACCTGATAGTAGAATGTCAGTATCTGAAGGGGACTGTAAGAAAGGATAAACTCTTTAGCAGAGTTTGTTGTGACTGGACAAGGGAAAATGATTTCAAACTCAAAAGGTGGGAGACATAGACTGGAAATAAGGTGTTTGTTTTTTCAGTTAGGGTGGTGACACAATGGCACAGCAAGCCCAGAGAGGTAATAGATGCCCCATCCCCAGACACAGTCAAGGTCAGGCTGGATAGGGGTCTGAGAAACCTGATCTAGCTGTAAGTGACCTTTAAGTGACTCTTCCAGCTCAAGAGATTCTATGATTCTATGACACAGCCTACTTAAAAATAAATAAATGAATTACAATCCTTCCCTTTTCTTCCCTTTCTTTATCTCTGTCAGGTCAGTTACCTCATTTTCTAAACCACATACAGTACAATTCTCTAATTTGCAGTTCAATTTGCCAGTAACATTTCTGAAAATCAGCTTAGACATCAGGTATGAACTTTCCATGCTCTTGTACCAATCTCACTTGCTTGAACCTGTGTACAGTGTGTGGTTCTGATGAGCTGCTCTCATGGTAGGGATGGGGAAATACTTCATAGCAACCCCATTTTGCCTATAACTTAAACTCCTTCTGAGGCTTTTGGAGACACTGTATATGGACACTAGTGAGCATAACGTTGTAATGAACCCAGTTTCCAAGTTTAAAATATTTTTTGATCTACTAAATAAAGACCTTCAAATTCCTAAATTAAGTGTCCAAGAACATATGAAATATCTAAATCTGAAAGATGCTGAACATCTATTGGTAGAACACACATGAGGTGAGACTTGGAGACACAGGCTGCCTAATTTTATGCCTGCAGCGCTGAAAACTTTCAGCCTAATCTCAGGTAAAAGTAAATTACTGCATGCCTTACTCAGTAGGGGTAAAATTTTGACAAGTTTTGACCTATTACAAAATAGGAGAAACACCCAAAATGCAGTAGACTTACACATTTTTGAACTACTGCTTAATTTTATACTATTATATATTTCTAATTTCTACAACATTCAATTACCAGATAAATGCATCTTTACCATACTGACTAGTACTATTTTCACTACGAAGGTGAAATCTTCTTGGGGAAAATATAGATTCTCAAGATGAATATATATATCCCATTTTATCTTGCTTGACAGCAATCCCCATTCTTGAAGACTTAAGCAATTTGCTTTATATGAGGTCAACACAAAATATCTTCTGTCCTAAATTAGTCTTGACTTTGATGGCAGTTATTAAGTTTAAACAATGTAAGGGTAGCTAACATAAAGATGTTAACAAAGATGATGGTAAATATACAAAGGTTATAGGTAAAGGAAAGCTCACTAGTGTTGATGCCTTGACCAGAGAGGCTGGGGCAGTCTTCACTGAGGAGTGATCTCCAAGAGATGCTGCCTCAGTGGGGGTCAGCCCTTAAATGGGATCTTAGAGGAGGTGGAGTTGAGCTCCACCCCTTCTGGGAGCACAGCTATATCACTCTCACCTGCACTCCTGCAGCTGACCTGACACTTGCCTCAGCTGATTAATCAGAGGTTCAGGCTGTGATTACCAATTTCCCATACAGTCATCTGGTTATTAACTAATTTCCCTAACTGCATATTTCTAGGAAGGAGTGTTGTGTCAACTGTGCTTTATTTTATTCTCACATGCTTTTACTGTTTGTTTCTACTAAAAGTTTGAATAGAGAATTTATTTCTACTTGTTTCAAATCCACACAGAATAAAGGAAGTCTCTCACACTGAAACTAAAACTGTACTGATCACTGTTTCATAAGAGACACTTGAAATCTTGTCTCCATTAGTCAACTCATTAAAACACACCTGTCATATCATTATACTCTATTAATTTTTCAAGTGATCCCAGAAATGAAGATTTGAGTCTCTTGGACCCTGATTTACTCTTCAGAATAAAATAATTCCTACTGATGTTAAATGAATTATACCGGCAGGTAGATAAACCCAGGCACTGTGGCCTATCTGGAGAACATCAGAGCTACCATCAAGGAAATAACAAATCATATTCAAGTATGTTAACAAATGAGTACCTGAGTTAGCATAAAGCACAAAAGTCTGAACAGTCTAAGGCAGGAGATACATATTCTAAATAGGAATTATGGAAAGGATGACTTCGAGTTCCAGTTATATTAATGGAAGTGGTGACATTGCTCATGAAGAAAATGACATTTTTTTTCTATGTAGCAAAATCCATTTCACTTGCATGCACTTCTATCCCAAATATCACTGTCTACAGGTTTTTGACAAAAGGCATCACCATCTGGTTTTGCAAGCTTTATGTCACTGCCAAATGAGCCAAATCCTTTTACTTTTTAACTGCCTCTGAGATTGGATACGTGAAGCATTTAAAATAAAATAGCATTGACAGAACGAAATTTCACTCCCCTATTATTATTCTCTCTGAATATTTTTCTTTGTACTAGTACTTCAATTGAAATGGTAGAAGAAACATAGCATATGGTTTTTGTTGTGGAAGTTTTTTAAATAGCCACAAACACAGATCTGGGTTTTCAAGTATTTCATTAGTACAGTAAGTATAGAAAAACTATATGATTGCTTTAAATATTAAAGGTTTGCCTATTTTCTGTTTGCAAGAAAAAGGCTGTAAGTGAAGAGAGAATAAGTCCTTTAGTCTTAAGTTCCATTATAATTCAGATTTCTTGCACCATTTTGACTAACTGGTTCACCTGTGTGAGCAGAAGGGGTGGAGCATGGCTACACCTCTCCTAGGCCACATTTAAGGGCTGACTGCCACTGGAGAAGGATCTTTCTGGAGATCCCTCCTTTTGCAGTTTTCTACTGTGAGCCTAGAATGTGGGTGAGCATTTCATTTATCTTTTCTAATAATACAAGCTGTAAAATAGCAGAACAACATGGTTAGGATGCTAACTGTACATCTGTTGATTGAGCAGTATCTTTGGTTGAACTACTCCAAGTACTGAATGTGTATAATTGATTGAATTTACCAGAGCTAATACTACTGTAATTTGCCACTGATTAGGAAGAAAGTTCTGATTATAAAGCCACTTTCCTGCAAACACTTTGTCCCAAGCTTATATTATTCTGATTTTAGATAAACACTGCTGAGAACAAATGAACCCAAGTAATTTCTTCATACAAAAAATGGCTTAGTTAAAAGCACCCATGCCTTTCAAACGTTGTCTCCTGAGAAGAGCTAAGCCAGTGTGGAGGTAAAAGTTGCAGTTTCTATACAGGGCTTATGCATTTACATATGCATAATCATAACATGGTCAACTCTAGGCCAAGTAGCTCACATGTGAGGAAGACAAAAGGAATATCAGCCATCAGATCTACTCATAAACCAGTTTGATTTTGAGAAAAGTTCTTTGAGAAGCTTTTTCCTTTGACTTTTTGGAGGAGTTATGATTGAGAAACAGAGTAGGGTGTTGTTGGTACTATTATCATCCACTGTTCTTGTTAGATCTCACTGAAAGTGAAATGTTGTGGTCACAACCTGTAGAGTAATTTTTGTTCCATGTGGAGTTCAAACTACTGAAGAAACCTCCTGGGGACACACTAGAGCTTGTCACAAAAGGAGCTGAGACAACAAAGCTAGGACCTCATCACCAACATCTAACAAGCTTTCATCATTATTTTGAAAGTTGACAAAGACAACTTCTTTTCATATGCAGACTCCAGGTGTTCTTTTCAGAATTGCATGACAACTAAAATTTTGTAGGAAAAAAACAAACGTTTTGTTTGGCTCATCTTCCTTCCAGCCTTGTCAAATCATTTACATTAGAACAGCAATGGATTTTTTTCATATCTTGTTAGGTGCTTAAATGACTTTAAGACACTGAAGGCTCCAATAAAAAGTATAAATCTGATTAACAACATAGCAAATTCCTAGAATTCTGATGCAGCTGCCTAAAAATACACAGAAACAGTTTCATAATGATGAACTGCCACTTGGCTGAAGAGGTTGGTTACTTTAGAGCACTAACTTTCTGCCACGTTTTATTCTTAGTGAAATTCCTTCACTTAAAGCAGGGGTTATTACTTGTACTGTTTAGTTCCCTTTAAACAAACTCATTTCTTTCTGGTCCTACCTTCATAGTAATGATGCAAAAGATGAATTATTTTGCTTCTCTTTGTACTGTGCCAGACAAATGAGTAATTTAAACTTCTGCCACAAGTCTACCCCTACAGAATGCTGAATATCTCTCTCTATTGAATCTTCATTCCATTAGATATAAAAATGTACAGAAAGAGAGAGAAAGCTGGCTCATTTCAGAATTCTTCTAAGAACTGGCTGCCAGACTTTAGACAGTTTATTTGCTCTCTTGCGGGAACAATGTGCAAACATGTGGCCTTCTTTTATCTTTTAGAAGAAAAAAATATGCAGTTTGATATATCAATGTTTTAAGAGATCACGGAACAGCACTTTTACTTAACATGGTAAAAAGTATATGACGCAGCCATAATCAGCCACATCTGTGCATGGGTTCACATATTTTTAAGTTTCCCCATGTGACACCTGAGATGACAGATAAGTCCCACACAGTACCCTGCATGTAAAACAGTTTTATCCCTAGTGGCCTCATGGGCCTGGTGAAGCAACAACACAAACAGATAGTGGCTTGGATTTGAGGCCACTGACTCCCTGACTAAGCAATCTATTACCTGCTAAATCTTTAAATGACTTCACACTATATGTTCATATGAAAAAATTAAAATTTCTGTATTCCCTCCACATAATAGTACTATATACCTCCCAAGAGCAAAATTCTGGAAATAATTAACATTTTCAGAATACACTGAGAATACAAAATCCCAGACAAACGTAAAGTGTGATCATACCAGAAAAGATGCTATTGCCAGCTCTTCAGTATTATCTGAAGATACAAGAAGTTTCAAACTGTGAACCTAAAAACTTTCAATTCAAAATGAAGCTTATTTTCTAGAGAACAAATGGATTTGTGTTCATGAGGCTGAAGTGATAAACACTCAGCATACTGTATGTGCAACTGCAGTCACAGATGTTTTCATTGCTAACAGGCTGAATTTGTACATGAAATTTTTTATTTCAGCTGTAAGTCACAGCAGAAGAGAGAGTACTGCAGACCAGTACTTTTCTCATAGGGAGAGGCTTGAATTCATATATCTGCTCTCACTAATATTTAGCACTGATTTATCCCAGAACTTCACATAATCTCAGAATGGCTGAGGTGGGCAGGGGCTTTTGGCTCTGGTCTAACCCCTGCTCTCATAGAAGAGGTGTTCCAGACCCTTGACCATCTTGGTGGCCTCTGCTGGACAGTATGTCTAGGACTCTCTTGTACTGGGAAATTTTTCACTGATATGTCCAAAACAGCCTGTTTAACTTAACACTTACAGACAGAAACAGTCAAAGATACATTTGGAGGTGAAACAATGACAATTTAAATTAAAAATCAAATTAAGTCTTATTGATTGACAGTCATTAAGATTTCAGGTCAGCCAATTATTTTTACATTCCTGTGTCAGGGAGGTGCATATTTTTTCCTGTAAGCTTAGGAGGAGTCTATTGACCTACTAAACATCAGTGGCTAACTATCAGGCTACTGAATTCCAGCAAAATGAAACTGTATTTACTGAAGAATTATATGATATTCAGATTCTCAAGACTGCATTTCAGCACTACAGCACTAGTTAATTCCAACCCCATCTCAATACTTGCATTTAGTGAAGAATGATACAGATTTACTTCAGCTTGAATGCAAAGCAGCTTTGGCAGTATGTGCCTTTCTTTTTACTTTAATTGACTTCTTTGGAGAAGTGTTACAACAGTAAAAAAGAAAACAAAAAACAAACAAACCTGAAAATCTTAAACCAACTTATATCATTATTTTATGGTTAAAATGCTGAGATATGGTGCTTATATGACGTTAAAGAGTAAGAAAATATAAGGTATAATGAATCATAAAAACAAATTTGAAATGTATCATTCTGAACTATTTAGGACTCAGTGCTCCACTCAGAAATCTCTCCAGTGTTTTAAATTTTAACAAATTAAGGGTAATGAAACAAATAGAAACCCTTTATGTGCTATTAAATATAATTACCTGGAAATGTTAAAATTAAGTAAGGCTGTTAGCTGAAATTCTGTGATTATATGCCTATTTCAAATTACTTTTGAGGAAAAATTAAGTGTAAGTGAAAGAAAGATTGCCTCCCAAAGGTGTGGCTCACTTCAAATGCAGCAAACCAACAAGTACAGACACACTTTTTTATAACGTAGCTTCCATAAAATTAAACATCTACATTCTACAAAAGAGATGATTGGGTGACATTTCCCAAATAAGAGTACAAATATAGCAGGTATTGGAACATGATTTCCCCAGACCTGGTTGACAACATTAAATATTCCTAGTGCTAAAATAATTTAACGTATTACTGCAAACAGACAGTTTTAAAAGCAGTAGTAATACTGCATATCCCTTAATGTTTGAGTACAGAGTATGTAGCTTACAGATTATAAGGATACAAAACAAAGGCTGTAGGTGTGAACTGTTAGTAGATGAAACCTTTTAACTATATCTTTGAGAAGCAGAGCTCCTTCAATCTTATTGTATGGCTAGATATTTTGAAAATGGTCATAGGTCCTTTTACAACCTACTACCTCTTTTTTACCATAAATTTTTGTTTTCTTACATTTTTTCTTACACAGCTAAGGAATCTTACCAATCCTATCACAAATCAGAAGACTATGTGTATATATTCTCAGGCAATAAGGTCCAAACAGTAAGAAATAAATACAGTTACTAACTTACATGCAGTCTTCTCTAGTGACTGGGCAAAAAAGTATATTGCAACTACACTACAAAAAAAAAACACAGTAAAACAAACAAACAAAAAAACAAACAAACAAACAAAAAAACAAAACCAAACCAAACAAAACATGTGGTATTAAAAGTCTTTCCACAGAGAGACTATCAAGAAATAGAAAAACATATGAAAGTTTCAGGTCTGCTCAAAGCATTATGTATCTAATGAATTTCTGCACCGTTTATAGAAACACCAGAAAAGCTAAGCACAGCAGGAATCTGGGTTGTCATTAGTTACGTGACCAGGTTACTGCACAGTAGCAGTAATGCCACTAGCTTTGAAGTAGCCACACTGTTATAGCAAATACCATCTGGTATTTTCCCCTATTACTCCATAAAGGACATTTGTATGCTGTAGCTACTCTAACAGCCTATTTTCAAAAGGTGAAAACAGTAAACAGATGTTAGGTCAAAATGAATTGTTTATATGGCATGGACTTCACAGAGGCAAATTGGAGCTTTAAAATTATTTTTTCCTCCTATTATTACACTGCAAAGTAAATGTGCAGTATAAAAACAACAACCAAAACAAAACCCAACAGCAACAACAAATGTCATGTGTGTCTAGAAGTAGTTAAGAAATTACACACTTTGAGTCACAACCACAAATTCTGAAGGAGTTATGGAGCAAGTTTTCAGAGAAGGAAGCTTTGCAGCTACTTTGTACACTGGTTACAGGTAGCTCTTTTTGAATACTGACTGTTTCAGCTGTTTCATTCTTTAATAACGTTAAGCCAGATAAAGGGCAATGTCTTGGGTTTGTTTCCTTAATACCTGCTTATGACTGTAGTGTGTTTACTAAGTGTTCCTGCCTGCTAGGAGAAAACAGGTTATCACCATCTGTTCGACAGTACAATTCAGCTTTGCTTCACAAAGAGAAATATTTGCAAAGAAGCTGAAAAGAATTCATTTACAGTTTTATACAAATGACTACAAAGTTTCCAAAGAATATCATAAGTCCAATTAAAATGTTAGACATACTTTGTAGGAGAAAAATGCCTCTGGTGTCAAACTTCAGAGACTGAATCTAATACATTTGTATGGCTGTTACTTTTCAGAATGAATTTATAGTCGTATGAAAAAATAAGCACTTTGATGTACTCTGATTTAAATATTACCATGTAACCACAGTTTGTCTTAAAATGCATTCCATGTTCTTGGAGATCTGAAAACATCATATGCTATTTAGAGAAACTTCTGATGCACAAGATGCACATCATTAAAAAAGATGAGCTTCCTAAAACAGAGAGGAGGCAAAAAAATCCTCCTGGAAAGCCATTGCAGTTATTTAGCCCCATTTGGATATGTGTTTTATGGTACCAAAACCTGCAATTCACATTTTTGAGCTATGCCTCTGTTGTTCCCATTATCAACAACTGCATTATTATGTCAGGTTATATTTCTTACTTTAAAAAAAGCAGAATTTTTTACCTGCTACATCAGTCATACAGACTTGAATGGTTCTGTTAAATATATCTAGAACTAATGTATGGATATAACACTTGGCTGACAGAAGAATCACATTTTCATCATCTATATGGCAATTAGGTGGTGTACATTATAAAAAAAAATTCTGTGTGTCAAACCACTTTTCTGTTAAGTAAAAGGTTTTCAGTACGCCATCCAACTTCCATGGCAGTTAGGAAGCAGTCAAGCAAGACTAATTGTTGCTTGCTCAAATAAGACGGCTATTTTAATGTGTACAATTAAATTGATTTTATACCTGATTTCAAAGCAAAATCACAGCACAAAATCAAAAAGCACCAAAATACAAGCAGCAACTAGGCTCAGTCAAACACTCTCCCCGCAAAAAAAGTAATCATTTAGTACTAATAACAATTTACAACAGCATTTGCTTTGAACTGACATTTCAGCAAGGTGATAAATGATTACAAGCACTGCACAAATAGTTTATCTGCTGGAAAAAGAAAGTATGGTATGGTGAAGACTTGCACTTTCCAGGCACCAGTTATACATAATCAAACAGTACATGCTATGTCATTTACATGGAAACTCTCTGTAGATGTGTACCATCAGCCAAATTTTGAATTCTCTACTCAACATAAATCCAGTGTTTTCTTTTATTTCAATAAGGACACAGACATTGAAGAACATCAAACTATGTTATGCCTCTTATAAAGAAAAATGCAATACCACATTCTTTATTCTTTTCTGCACGGAGAAAGTATTTGCACATACGTTTATGCCTATAAACATAACACGACACATGATTCAGTTTTTACATCACTCAAAATAATTACATAATGTGTATGTGAGTTATTCAAGTGCTCTGGTGATCACTTAGGTAAAATATTTTCCATTTTCCTTCCTGGTCTACCCCACAGCATTTCCCCTGCCCCACTGATTTATATAGTATTTCCCCCTTCTTTCTAGGAGATATATGGCATTACACCTAAACTTTTAGACATTACAGATAGTAGGTGATTGTTATTAAAAGTGTCAGTCACTCTCCTACCCTACTCCCCGTTACATTGGCTCAGCCACCTTTTAAAGTTCCACCTTAAAAGACAATTACTCCCTTGACCCAGTAAAGTTGAGCTCCTTAATCCATAGCATATCACTTCAGAAATTCAATTAAGTTGAACTGTTTGATGAACTGTGATGCAAGCCTTTCTTCATTACAATTCTTCTTTAGATAATTTATAGTGAAATATTTGGACAGATTGTAACAATTATCTACCTTCTACTACTACCAGGAGTTTTGCCTGCTGCTTTGTGAATGATTCCTCATATCTGTAGCTCTTTACACCAAAAATTTTACTTGTATGCTTCCAAATGTATGCTTTCAAGAATTTTTAATATTCTACCTATAATTGTCACTAGATATCTGGCCTCATAGATTTGGAGCATTTTTTTTAATCACTAACCCTCAAGCAATAACAAGCAAAAAAACCAGCAAAATTACTGTACAGTCTTGGCATGAAAAATTCGTAATAGGCAAATCTATAATAATCCTCCCCTCTGAATCATCAAAAGCCAGGGTGCATAGTTCTAATGAACTCTGCCACAGCAGCAATGCTTCCATGCTGTGAAGTGTCTTCCTTTCTTCTGTGATTTGTGAGAAGCCAGGTCAGTGTTTCTCACTCGAATACGTAATTGGGAAAAAGATTGGAGGAAATTAAGAAAATTTTTTAAAAAATTAAGAATAAAAATTTTTCTAGTGGAGAGAAATGGAAAACAGAAGGAGTCTATGCGGTTCAGCATAGTTACTAATGCATATTCACTAATTCATTCATTCAAAATGAGACTGTAGCCAATGATACAGTATTCAAGGTGGTCAAGAAAATGAAAAACTGCAAGGAGCTGTAAGGCTTCCTTTACAGTAAATGGACACTTGTGGCAGTAAAGTGATAGCTAAAATTCCATAAAGTGATACACAATGCTGTGTTACCACCATATGCACATCATAGACTGAATGTAAACCTTCCTAACACTGAACTGAACCATTGCTTTCTGCCTCAAAGCACCTTATGATACAAACTCACAAAATCTGCCACCTGATCTGCTTTAAAAAAAAAAAAAAAATATCATTTTTCTAAGGTCAGAAGGACACTATTATTTTTATTTGCTCCACATTATAACAGAAAGAAACACTAAAACTGTGTAACTGATAGACTACAAATTACACTTCTAAGGGAAAGATAAACAGAATAAAGCACATTTTCCCACAATTATTTGCAAGAAATAGTTTCATTATATGTGGCTGTATATATGGAAGAGAATATATAAAGCATTGGAACAACTTCTGTAGAAACTGGATTGTCTGTTTAACATTAAATATAAATATTCTTATATGCTGTGTTCTGGTATTGTTCCCAGTTCTTGTTATATGCTACGCACTGTAATTCAATAATCAAAAGCTACATACATACAAATAGCTCTCAACTCAAAAAAAGTAGAAATAAAAAATTCAACTCTTCTGTTTTGAAATTCATGTATTCCTGCAACGTGGATATTTGAAAATGATCATGCAACCATTCTACTTAGCATTAATTCCTTTTATCGAGTTGGGTTATTTTATCTTTTATTTATCTTCTTTCTAGGTTCTGACATGTCAAGGAAAGAAAGTGATGTGCAAGTTCTGCACACTCCTCCTATTTTTTCTTAGCACTCTAATATTGCACAAGTTAGTACAACATTTATTCTGTATTCCACAGACAGCATTAATTGAGACAAACAAGACCCATACAATATAGCCACAAATTTAGTCCCCAGAACTGACTCAGCAAAATAAGATGTAATATTGATTTAATGCAAATAAGAAAAACAATCAGGGTTTTAACTACACCTTAAATCACTTTCAAAGGCTACTGGTAGCAAAGACTTGTCTGTTCTCAAACAGAGATTCTAGTCTCTTCTCATAAATGCACCACACAAAACAGAATCATCCATTTTGGAATTAAGACTAAAGCTTTCATTTCATTTTTCCATTGGAAACTGTACTTTCTGTGACACATCTCTGAACTCACTGAGATACATCAGATTGGAGAGCTAAATGGCAGTTACGATAGTATATTTGGGGTTATTTTTTTTTCCTGGACATATCTTGACTTTTCCACAGCTTCAAAAAGCATTGTGTTGAAGGACTGCTTAATACATCCACAGAAGACAAACTAGAAAAATTGGTCAAAAAAAAAAAAAGGAAATATGGAGTACATTGGTTGCTAGCAAAGCAAGGTGGTAAATAAAGCAATCAGATAATAAAAGAAACAAACAAAAAATCCAGTATTATGCAATATTCCTTACTGCAATGTTTGATTCTTGCCCAGTGTTAACCAATTGTTCATCTATCATAAACAGTTCCCCTCAATTTTTCTGCTGCTTTTTAGATATTTGAAATATATGTATATGTATAGTGTTCTCTGACCTTTTCTCTTTAGGTCAAATAAACCCAGGACACTCCATTTTTATTACTAGAATAGATAGTTCTGCTCCTATTTCATTTTAACATCTACAGTTTTCAAAATATGGTGCACAGGTGCAGTATGTTTTGTATCATTGGCTATTCCGAAGAATGATTATATATTATACATCTCAGCAAAAGATGCCTGATTCCACGATGGCTGCTTTTTATAATACTATGCATGGACAGGGTCTACTGATGCTGAAAGTAGTCCTGTAGGTTTTCAGTGATTTAATGTCTTTGAAAAAATTAAAAATTAAAAGTGCTTTTTCTTGCATTAAAATTGAGGCGTTATAAGGTACAATAAAAAAATGCCAATTATTGCGGTTTAGATGTCAATATACTGTCAATTTAATCTGCAATTTACAGGCATAGTTTCAATTATTTTGATAATTACAAGTGCAAACACTAGCAGACTGAGGTCTATAATAAGTCACCAATAATACTAAGTGCCCTACCTATCTGATGTTTAATTATGGTCAAAGCTAATTACATCACAGGTATGAGAAGTTATAATTTAAAAAAAATAATAATAAAAATTGACCAATCTTTGTCAAAGAATGTCAGAAAATCTTTTCTTTGTTAAATATAAAATGAACATCGATTCATTTTCATTTGGCACTTCATTTTAACACCACATGGCTATTACAAGCTTAAAGTCTCTTAATTAGTTTAAAACAACAGACAAACAAACAAAACCAGAACAAATAGCTGTAATTTAACTTAAAGCAGGTTACAAACAGGTATTATCAAAAGAAGCAGAAAATTATCCATTAATCAAATCTAGTACACAAGTCCCATAGAAACAAGCTAGGAACACTTTAGGAAACAGAAATTTTTTTCTGACCCAAAAGTTGGAATTTTCTTCTCTGTTAACAATTCAAATGGATGAGATGCTCCTTTCTTACTAGGATGTAGTTCAGATAAATACATCCAAACTTCTTATTACTTGATCCCACTGTTCACACTATAAATCTATTTGATATACACTAGTGCCCTTTACCCAGATTGCAGTTTCTGGAAAACACAGAGTGGTATGACTGGACTGGAAACTAGTGGGAAGCTACCTGCATCCTGAGGATTAAATGTAGTCCTAAAGATATCTACATCATTAATTTTGTGGCTCAAGAGCCTGTCTTTTCTAACTCTAATTCAGTTCACTACCTGATGAATTCGGAGTGATTTTCAGATACTCATAGGAGGATGAAAGATCATATCTTTATGGCATTAGCCATTTAGTTAAATAACATCAATTGGTAGTTGGATTCTGAAGCTCCCTAAGGTCAGGCAGTAGGGAGAAAATCTACATTGTAACTCTGAAAATATGAGATTTGACTTATCTTTACAGAAAATTTTAAGTGCAGTACTGTTCTTCAGACATATCCAATAGATACTAAACTTAAAAATACGGAAATAGAAAGGAAAATTAAGTTCTACATCCTGATAGGTTCCTCTTCTGTTACTACGGCAACCACACTCATACTAAAAATAGACAAGGCACTTACTTCATCCCCCTGTCAGACAACATTTCGCATTTTATTTGGTTTGTACTATCTGGAACACAGAAAGAAAACACTCAAACAAAATTAAGTCCACAACTGAAATAATAATAATCACATCAAATTCAAAATAATTTAATATACATGATAATGATTATTAAAAAAAAAAAAAGTGAAATGATATATTGTATTTGAATACTATGGAATTGCATTTATTGATATAAATTAGCTGGATAAATTATACACATACACTGCATCAAAGATGAAATTTCATCATGATATTTTTCAAGCTTCTATCCATCTATCAATCATATTTTCAGATGTCATGCCACAATTAAGGCATCCCCATTAGACCAATGCTTTCCTGGGGCAAAATTCTGTAGAAACATTTGTGTGTAACTGAAATTTAAGTCTCTTCTGGCTTTGGTGGAAGCTGAAATGTTCTTGGGTTTGTTTAGATTAAACTCCAATTCTCCTTCCACAATACTAGAAGGATTCAGACTCAGTGTTCTCCTGTACATCTCTAAAGCATGTAGCCAGCAAATCCAAATTACTATATGATACATAAATCTGTTAGAAAGCATTTTAAAATGACTGCATCAAATTAAAACCAAAGTTCGTAAATTATATATTAATTTATTTTCAAGGAGTAAGAAGAATTCCCATTAGTTCTTGATTACTAACAAAAGAGCAATTTCTGAAATTCCTTTCAGAATTTTACATGGATTTTGCTTGAGGAAAGGCAGTTCAAATTTTGAGCCTGGCTGGGATCTGTTTCATTGCAGTCAAGCTTTTCATAAAGAAAAGTGAAGAATATGCTAATAACTTCACTGGTTAGTGAGCACCATATGATCGCTCCATCACAAAATATGAAGAGTAGGAATAAAGATGAAATTTTTCAGATAATTACCCACATAGAAAGAGTATGATACAACGTAGACCCCCATACCTTTAGCTCCAATAAGCATTCCATCTTTAAGAGCAAAAAGCAAATAAAATATTTCATTTCTTTTTTACACCAATCCTAAAACCAGAGCACACTGTGTGCTGCATTCCAACATTTTACACTTCTTTCAACTACTATAAATAGCCAGCAGCAAAAAGAAGATTCTGAAGTCTTTATTTCTTCTTACTCTTCTTTATTATATCCAAACTGTTCTTAAAATACTTTTAACAGTAATTTATGTCTACAAAGCAAAATCATCATTTGCCTGTACTACAGCCAACAAAAATTTAACAGATAATGTTCAGTCCAGGAAACAGTAATAGGGAAGATATATCAGTGCTGGCTGCATTACATCCCAGTATGCCCAGTGCTACTTTTTTCTAGTACAACAGTAAATGCAAGCTCTTGTTTATCACTGGTGAATATGCATAGTTGATGGTAGTGACTGTTGAAAAACCATGTTTTGCAGCTAAGAATGTGCTCTATTAAACAGTGCTATTGTATCTTCAGTAGTTTCCATGGAAATGTATTACTTTTGGAGTGATCCATGTAAATTGGCCATAAAAATAAGCTAATTATATTATCCACACCTGTGGAAATAATTCTGGAAACCATTAGTTCAGTTAGCCATTCTCACAGTATGTTCATTAGGATTCATATCTTAGGATGTGAATCTTGCATCATAAGACTGAGTATTGTTGGATGGGACCCTGGGCAGCCTGGTCTAGTATTAAACTGGGAGGTTGGTGGCCCTTCCTGTGGGAGGTTGGAGATTCATTATCCTTGAGGTCCCTTCCAACCTGGGCCATTCTGTGATCCTATTGCATAGTACCTTATATGCAGAAAAGGGTATTTTGTTTTTCTTGCTCATCTTCTCATTTAGTCATTACTCTTTCTGAGACTTTACATCTTTACAGGAAACCTGAAACTACAAAGTTCTACTACTACTAATCACCTATGAAAGTTCATAGATGAGAGATAGAGATGCTCCTTGTAAGAAACAGAGGAAAAAACTGCAAATTGGAAATTTTGAAACATTTCAGTGAGTTTTCTTTTACTAAAAATTGACATGATAGATGCATGGGCATGGCACAAAAATCAAAGTTATTTATTGATAGTGATGGCTTTCTGTTTCAGTGAGATTTTGTTCAGTTTGCTCTACCACACCACGGCTCAGGAAAAGACAGAATGAAACAAAATGTCAAAGATTCTAATTAAATACTGCCAACCCATCAGATAGATAAAAAATACAAATACATTAAAACAAATCAAAACAAAACAACCACAGGACAGAGTTAGCAAAGGGCCAACACAGATGAAAAATTTTGCAAAATTGAAAAGTACCAAAAAAGTAACTCGGATGAATTTGTGTAGCTCAAAAATAAACTAATTGACTGCATGAAGAAATCAAAGATTGCTGAATAAGCAAAAATTAGAATTCCAGTATTTAAATGTATATTATTCTTTATAATGAATTTAATACAATACAATTTAAAGTATAGGAAAGCAGCAATGAGCCACTTAAATGTGCTTAAGAAATTTTTATTATAGTTAGAATTACTTAGCCTTTAGCGATAATGCATATGACCAGCACATATGAAGTATATCTTCACTTACTGAAGTATTTTCTGTTGTGCTTTCTCACTAGAGTAATAAATAACCATTGAGGAAATAAGCATTATGTAAAATAGATTATAGATCAGCTAAAAATTATTACATATGTGCAGGAAAAGATTTCTTTAGATAAATCTTCAGCAGGGAATAAAAGAAGCAGCAGTATCTGAGCCTTCAAATTCCAGTTGCTATAGCAACAGGCTGTATTTTTAGCTATCATAACAACTTTCAAAAAACGTAGAGAATATCAGTGCTGGTCTGTACTCCCTTTTTCCAAATTGAAGTCCGTATGTTGCTGCCGTACAGAAAATTCTAAGCAGTGTTTTGCAAATATAAAATAGCTTGCATGTCATTTTCCCAGCTTGGCCTTAAAGCAGAGGAAAAAAATAAATAAAAAGAGGATCATTTTACAGGATCATTTTACCTTCTAATAGAATTAAAGAAAAAATTCATCTAGACCTGTAACCTTCATAGATTTTGCTCCATTTAGAATCAGTCTATTTTTCCTTCTGTAGGCATTGGCAGTCACAATTTTCCCAATCTTTTATCCTTTTAGGTCATACACATTTCATATCCTATCATTTCCTTCTGACTTTTCAGCTCACAGTAATTTTTCAAGTCTCAATTTATTTTGGCCAAATAAGGAATTAAAAGGTAGTAATCCATGCTACCAAAGAAAATTCCCCATTAATTTTCTTTTGAATTGGGTATAAGTAGACAAACTGTTTCTGTTTTAGAGGAATATTCTCAATTTATGGAGAACTTTCCGAAAGACAAGTAGTCCTTTAGATTGTTTTCAGCTTCCTTCCTATTTCTAACCATCACAGTGTGCTGGCATACTGCTTAAATCCTGCTTCCTAACACCTGCACAGAGGGCCAAGACAAAATGCTGATATTAGTCTGTTATTTTCTTGCAGAATACTTGTGTTAAGTTTAAGGGAAAAAAAAGGATTTATTTGTTTTAAACCAAATGCTTACAGCCCAGGAATCAAAGCCATGGCAATGTAAGAGCAGAAAATGAACAGTCTTGGTATTCATAATAGGAAATCCACGACTGCTTCATAATCACAGAGAAGGTACAATTTGTATCTCAAAAAATTGATAGTTAATATCATGGCAATCATCAAAAGTAGAGTATGATTACTCATCATCAGAATCTTAACCACAGTTTAAACCACAAAATGTTACGTTAGCTGTGGCCTTTTCCTTCAGCACAGCAAAACATCTAATCAAAACAAGATCCTTCGAAACATGGCTGCAGCTAAAATCTGAGGACATAAATGCCTCGGATGAGTGAAGTGGTCTGCTGTAAAAACACCTGCTGCTATAGAAATAACAAGAACTACTGAGCAATACACGAATCTGCCACAGAATCTGCCCTATCTAGTTTTAGCTACAGAAGCGTAGGCAGTTTTCCTTTGGGTTTGAGCCAGTGCTATAAAGGAGAGTCAGTACTAGCTCTTTTCTTTTTTCCCCCCACCATATTCTGCCTCTGCTCTTAGGGAAATTGCTAATGAAAGTTTGCCATCTAGGACTAGCAGAAGTAACAGTGAAATAAGTCTGTCGGATATGTCTCACCTGACTTTATATTAGTCTATAGTCTATATCTGTCTATAGATGGTGACACAGAAAGCAAACTGTATTTTAAGACTGAAGTGTGTTGTTTCCTCTCCAGTGTTTATTTTTAAAAAGATAAAGTGCTATTGAAGTACAAAAGAATATATCATTTACATTCAGTTTTATAGACAGTCATAGAGACTTCTAAAGTAATTAGAACAAACCATAGGAGTTTACGTTCTGAATTACAACGAACAATTATACACTCCAGGGTTGACTATAAATAAAGATTACGGGGTGAATGAATGGAAACTTTGCCCAGCATCTTTCAGCTTTAAGCCTTTTGCTTTTCAAATATAGGCCAAACATCCGTCTACAACTACATCTTGCTACCCTTCAACTGTATTTTCTGACTTGCCACAAGGATTGAAATATTTTGAAAAGTCATACTTGGCACAAGAAAGTAGGGCAGAAATAGGCTCTTGAGAAATATTATTCAAAGACCATCTCAACCCAGCCAAATTCATCTGTGGAGTTCAGTGAACAACATCATATAGTAATTATTTGCTGAACGTAAAATGAATTTACTTTGGCACCAGCTCTCATCTGTTTAATTTCTGAAAACAAAACGGAAGTCAAGATTTACTTCTAGGAAACAGTTTCTAAATGCTGAAGAGCAATTTAGGAACTTTCACTGCTCCTACGCTGAGTGCTACTCCATATCCTTTTCACCAGGCACTGCTGCTTGAATGAATTCTTACATTTCCAAGCAAATGCTTGGAAAAATGTATGCCAGATATTGGTTCATATATGAGTAAGGATGAAAGTAACAGCTGAAAGTAAATCAATGGAGGAAGACACTATTTCACCACTTGTGCTTCAGTAAAGCAAGAAAATTATGTGACCTCAGACTTTATAATACAGTCATACATATGAATGTATTTATTTTTAATAATATGATTTAAAATCCATGTAATTACAAATTTGATTTGTGTGGCCAGAAAATGTGAACCTGTATAAGAAACTCCATGATCCTATTCATTTCTTAAGATTTAAAGTCATGCTGCCTTTTTGACATCATTGTGTAACTAAGGAGTAGAAGTACCGTATGATTTAGGCAAGAAGTCAGAAGAAGCATAATGAGGATGACAAATACTCAATACTTTATATTTACAGCAAGCTATTTGCAGTTAGATTTATGCAAAGAAAGAAAAGCTCAGCAATCAACCACAAACAAAACTTACATCTCCTCAACCAAACATTAGGGCAGAAAACTATAACTTTTTGTCTTATCTTCCCAGCTCAGACATTTGCAACATATTAGTAAAACAGAAAGAAAAGGAAGAAATAAAAAATTGAAATTTTACATATAAAGGAAAAGTAAACTATGTAAGACTCTGAAACAAAACTCTTATGTGGAGTAGGAAAAACAATAAAACAGAACAATTTACATAAATCACCTCCTTTTGTTTCCTTAGGCCAAGAGAATAAATATGTGCAAATAAAAGTTCTATTTGTTCTAGAAAAAAAAAATCCGTGATCCACAGCTGAGTGCCAAATTCACATTTATCAGAGCAGCACAAATCAAAGCAGGTTGTTTTGTCTTGCTTCCATTGAATTTTAGTTAAGACCTTGTTTTCCCTTAGTTGTCATGGAAACAGGCAGAGCATATTAAACCAGATAAAGCATTGCTGACAAGAAGAAAAAAAAAGAAAGTTGTTTCTATTCAGGCTGTCTTAATAAATGCTTTTGCAGACATTTAAGAAAGTGTGGCACTTGTACACAGCTTGTTACTATTTAGAAGTGCATTTTACAGAATCAAATGCCCAGCTACACTTTAGTGAAACATTTATTACTATTTGCACAATTCAACAAATCATCATTTTAGCACTTCCCAGCATTTGCAATGAAATGGACCTTCTAGAAAGAAAAGTAAGGAAAAGAGTAACAAAAAAGAAACTCGGGGAGAGAGGGAAAAAAGACAAAGAGTGACAGAAACAAAGAATGACTGAAAAAGAATAAAGCACAAACTCAACTTCCTTGCCCCTACAACGTTTCAGAAAAGGTGAAGTAGCCTGTTGATATTCCTACTATGAAAAAACCCAAACTCCTGATTCCCTTTTCTCACAGCAAGTTCTTACTCCGAGTTGTGGAAGACTGAAGGGTTATAAAGCATATGGCTGTCTAATACTGTCAAGACAGGTGAAGGCTGGAACACTCAAAGTACTCCTGTTAAAACAGTCATGGAACAAAAATGCCATTCATTCTGCTGTGCTAGATTTTTCCTGAAAGCTGTCACAAACTGGAGTATCCCACATCCAACTAATGTACAATGCCACTTTCCCCAGTATCCCTAGCAAAGCCTTTTAGCGCGTGCAATTTATCCATCTGCTGACCCTCAGCATAACTTTCTTACCTCCTTTTTAGAGTTCCACTGTGGACATTCCTTTCACTTTTCTTCCAAGTCCAGTAGGGTCACTGAACACAGGATCAGGCTGTGAAGGAGTAATACTCACAGAGCTGGGCAGGATGAAAGCTGAACACTGAGCAATGGGTGGGTAGCATGAGAAATGTAAGTACCAGTATGCTTGTCAGAACAGCTGTACATCCTGTGCCAAGTGCTTTGTCACTCCTGCCCCTGGTAGGCAGCTACTACTACAGTAATCTCTATGGAAGAATCACAGTAAGCTTTAAGCCACCTCATGATCAGCAGTTTTAGATCTACTTCATTGTCCTCTGGGTGAGACACTTCTGAGATCATGTATAACCTCCATGTGGCATTATAAGCAGGATAATAATTATCCATAATTATGGATAAGAAATTATATTTCCTACAAGAGATATCCCTACTGATACTGACCCTGAAGAAGCTTCTCAAAAATGTCACAACCTGGAGAAGATGCAGCCTGAGGATGTCATGGGCTGACATGGGCTACACTGTGCAGGATTATAAGGGACTCAGTTGCTTTCAAACATTAACCACCATCATGAATTAATCACCCATGAATATGGGGTTACCCTGGATGACAAGACAATGGGAGGAAAGACTTCCTTTCTTACTTTTGGCATGTCAGATGTGACACTCATGAAGCAGACATTAATAGAGAGGTGTTAAGGCCTTAAGAGCACTGCCCAAGGACATCCAATAGCACTATGCAGGCAGAGGAAAACAAGACAACCCTTGCCAGGTTCCTTAAGAGCAATGCAGTCAGTAAGGCCATGCTTTCTTCACTGCAGTATCTTGCTTAAAGCCAGTGAATCTGAAGCTGGCCTTGATGCTTGCCATTTTCAAAGGAACATTAGGCAAATGAAGCATGTAACTTTACACATAATGCTGCATCTCCGGAGTTAGGAGGCCTTCATCAATAAGTAACACATTACTAACTTGTACTCCACAAGAGTACTTTACTTGCACACTTAGAATTAAGACCACATACACAGCAAATGCCCATGCAAAATTAAGAAACTCTAAATATCAACTTTCTAAATGGAGAAAAAATAAATCAGCCTGTTGCTAGCAGTATAAGCATCCCCTTATACCATGGAATATATTCATGCAAAGATGAGTGTCAATTTATTACTGTAACGGTCTATTAAATCATACATAACAGGACTTAAATATCACTATACGTTCTAAGCTGGGATCAAATCCCATGTTTTCTTACTATTTGTTTTAGAATTATAAAGTTTTTTTGAAATTGAAACATGGAACCTATGTCTCAAAGTTAATAACTAACTTACAACTCATTTATAAAATAAAGAAGAAAGTCAATGCAAATTTGTGAAGACTGTAGCTATGTAGCTACAAAGTTCTCATCAGAAGGGTACTATCCTGCAAAGGAAGGATTTGGTAATGTTGGAAGTATTAAAAATCATAATTACAGGATGCAAATAGATGACATTTAAATTAATATAGGAGATTACTTAAATTGTGAGTTGCATATCCCTGGCATAGATGCTTTAATTATATACCCATGTTTTTCAACTATAGGCTGTGCTCTCAACTAACACAATTAAAATCAACTTAGAGCACTAGGATAATGCAGATGGCAACACTCACAACTTACTACCACTGAGATTTTGTCATTGCTAATCTGAAGTTCACAATATGCTCATAACACTAGTTTTAAGATTCACATAGGATTTCTGAGGGTATTTTGATTTCACGGAAGAACAGAGGCAGCATAAACACTGCTTTTAGCTGTTTGCTAACTGAAAAGTAAGGACTGGAATGTGGCCTCATAGTCTGCCTAACTGGAATCTGAAGTCTGCCCATGACAGACAGCAGACATCAGCAGTCCTTAAGAGAAGACTTAAAATTGCTACTCTCCTGTGCCCAGACTGTTTTCTGAGTTAATATGCAGTGTGTTAGCAGAGCAGACATCTGAATTTCTTTTTCTGGATGGAGGCTTTAGGCCACTGAATACTGTGCTCTAGCTCTCAGACTTCATAGAAGGTTAAAGCTACATTCAAATTTTATTATTCTTAATAATGACTGTTTCATGTTCATGTCATCGAGTAATTATTAGTAATATTTTTGCAGTGAATGCCAGGTGCAATTTGGATCCTGTAAAAAAAAATACATACTGAAAACAGTGTTTCACTGAGGAATATAAACAGTATATCTGCATACAAATTCATGGGCTAGTCTCTGTATATAACAAAGAAAACATAAACTAGGGAAAAAGTAAAAGTATAGTGAAACACCTGCTTTATTTGCATAGTTTTCTAATTTTCATAGAGTTCTGAACAGAACAAAAGATATTTCTCTGCAAGTAATTCAATACCCTATTGAAGTGGAGATGAATATGAGCTGAATTCTTTATTTTGTAGACAATTCTCAGTTAGTAAACTGTGAACTGACAAAAAATTACCTTGTAAAAGAAAACTTCAAAAAATGCAAAGCAGCCTAGAGAAAAAAATCTTTAACATAATTTGCTTCAGATTACCTTTACAAATAATACAAGTAATTGTTCAGTATCTGAAATTCAGATTATGGCAAATCCCAAATCATATATTCTTGTAACAGATTTATTAAAATAAATAAATAAATATTTCTCTGAAGGGGGAAAAGCAAATGAAAAGCAAGGAAACTGTGTGCAGAAAACTTAAGTTGTGCAACCTTCTCATATTAAACTCTACACTGAATTTTTTAAAAGCCATTTTTCCTGTAATCTACACAAGCCAGAAGATAAATATCCTTTTAACTTCTAAGATCATTCAGATCACTTTTCTAACTCTGGCAGATTTTTGAGCCAGATGGATGTGGATCAAGAATGTAGAAACATATGGCAGAAACGGGAACCAGTGCCCCCCCTAGATGCATAAAATGACTTGTTTCAGAAATCCAGGTTATAAATAGGCACTCTTGCAAGTTTCATATTTTTAAAAGGTTGAGTTTTGCAGGACTTTTATTTACATCATTTTTCTTCAGTGAAGTACTGTCATAACAGAGTTGAACTGATAACTTCCCAGAATAATTTCAGTGCTTAGTTACAATACTTTGGGCAGAACAACCCAGCAAAATCAGTCTATATCACCACATACTCTATCACCCTCAAACAGAAAACAGGTTTTATTTCAGTCACTGTTTAATTGTTACAAAGCACCTTGAGAATTACAACCATTTCCACTGAATCAGACTGATGCATTAATTTCACCAAAAAAGAGATCAAACGCCCCATTAGTTTTGTGGCTTTGTTGCTATATTGTAATAAAAAATATTTTTTTTAAAAAAAATCTTTCTGATTATACGCATTAAATATATTACACATTATATCCATGGCCCAAGACAGTTTCTCTTCACTCAGCACAGCCCAGGCAAGCTACAAGATTAGATGCACATGCCTCAAACTGTTGTAGCCATAAGGCTTTAAAAATGACGTTGAAATATGATTAGGTCCTGGCACATTCCTTTTTCCCTATTATATGAAAATGACCAGGCTTAACACTTGAAAGTTTTCTTTGCAGTGTACAAACAAGGTACATAATGGTAAACATATCCATTTTCTTTCCATTATTAAGATACAAAAGGCAAATTTCCAAGAGTATAGTATTACAATTTGCTAGAAGTTAATTACATGTTACCTAGATTTTTTCTAATTGACTTGACAAAGCACAATGTTGTATATGTGCTGCAGATGTTCTTTCTGAATTCACTGTTAAATCTTGTGAGTCTGGACATTCATACAAGTAGTTAATGAGCTGAGAAAACAGGATAGTATATTCACATGATTACTTCTACATTAAGCAGGATTTGCACATGCACAGAAAGTATGCAGTCCCCCAGGAAAGACAATGTATTGAAAGCCTTGAGGAAAGGAATCCAGATGTTAACAAACAATTTAGAAAACTATGTTCATTACTTAGAGATTCAATATGATAAAAAGATATGTGAATTCAGACCTCTTTCCTGCCAGTTTAGTACTACATGTATAATGCTGTTCATGCTTTAAGCAAGAATTGTCACAGCTGTAATACAGCCAGTCTTTTATTTTCTTGGGCAAAAAAGAAAAAAAAACAAAATAATAATAAAAAAAAGTAAAACATATTAGAACAAAGAATCCTGGGTAACAAGGATAAAGTGTCTTCTTGAACACCTTTTCCAGACAGCTCATAGCTGTCACTCACTTGCCCCTCTGTAATTTCACATGTAGTTTACCGCTGTTTTCACCAAAGCACAACACAACTATAAAAATGCAAAAATTACATATTTTATTCAACAGAATGCCTCTATGTAACCCATAAGAGCTATTTACTACCTCTGTTCGTGCCAGCAGTATTACCAGTGGTCTCCAGCCCACAGCATAGATACTCATGCATATATCACACATGGTTATTTTTCACATAGGTTCTCAAAGCAGATGTTCAAATAATCTGTATCATTCCCTCAGAGACTGTGCATTAAATTATTGCCTTCAGTTTGGTATCACTAAGGGAAATTACTGCTTCGCAGGTATGAACTGACGGACTAATACATTCATACCACCACTTAGCAACTTTTAATTGCAAAAAATAACAAAAATAAATTTCTCAGGTAATGATGATACAGGGGAAAATACATACATACAGCTAGATAAGCTGCTGCTGAAAACGTGAAAATGCAGTAAACCTGCAGTGTACAAAAGAATGGATTATTGTTTCTTTAATCAACGGGCTTATTGATGGAAAATAATGATTTGTCAAGATCAGTGCTAGGCAGTAATAATAAAGAGTCAAAGTCTAGGAATTATTAAAAAAGGCAAACAAACGTAAAACCCCCACATCATTAACTTATAGCAAAAAAGAATATAAAAGAACTGCAAAAAGTCAAGCAAAGGGAAGTAATGCTTTTCATAAGAACAAGTGGGTAGCAAAAAACTGTTCAACTTGATGACAAAAATCTAAAAACCTACAAAAACATAAACTGCATGGAGATGGTACAAAGCTGATTAGGCTATTCACAGCTTCTGTCTACACGTGTAAAGAAAATGATCACCAAATGATGTGATTTAATGCACAGGGCTATGCTGAACTGTGCAACTCCCAGTCAGAAGACACTGTGGATGCAGAAAGTTTTGCAGTTTAGAAGGAAGAAAATGCAAGGAAACATATTAAAAATTACTAGAGAGAGAACCATATCAATGCTAAACACACAAATACATAAATTAGATCAAGCTCAGGAAATCCTGTGAACCAAGGTCTATTCAGAGAGCAGAATTCCTTGAGAAAGTCTCATTCTGGTTTATTTTGTTTTTTACTCCTCTTCAGGCACCAGTACATGCCCCTTTTAGGTCAGAATATCATGTTACACAGATCCCTGCTCGGAACCCACATGACCATTTTCATATTCTAAACCTTTCCAACACACAAGGATCAAGTTTGACCAAATTTATCTAGAGAATGATAAAACCCTACAAGATGGAATTAAAAACTAAACAAGGAGATAAGGATCTAAGAAAGTAGATCTGTGTCTAGTACAAAAAATACTAACGTCTAGTACAAACAAACCTCAGCTTTGTTGTCTGGTCATTTATCGGGCAAGCAGTAAGAATAAAATCATCTATGCTGTGTCCTTAAACATTCCTTTCACCAGGGAGAGTGACTCAAGACCTGAGAAGTTTCCAGTGACAGCTTTAACTAGCTAGACAGAGAGGTCTGCCTTTTATTGATGGGTATAGATAAAACAGAACAATGACATGAGATACAGCAAGGCACCTGCCAGTGATGCAGTCATCAGAACATTCACATGGGAACTAGGAGAACATCACCAGGCACCGAGTTGCTGATCTCACTTCTGTTTTAGTAGAGTGTGAATAATGCAACAGCTAAGCAGACATGCTAATAAGTTGCTGCATCTGAAATACTGCTGCAGTGAGAGACATGAATATTAGCAGCAGCTCAGCACTGCCTGGCTGCTGGATGTATGCTGGTTTGCTTTCAACACTCAGGAGACGGGAAAACAACTGGTAAGGAGAAACTCTGAATATTTCACATTCCAGATGTATTTCCAGACTACTAGACTGTTTACAGACTTACTTATCTCCCTCTAATGTGAAAAATTTTGACAGACCTTGGGTTATTTCAGTAGAGATCTGGGCTTCCTTTTGAAGCTTTGGGGACTGGTTCTTGTCTGAAAGCTTTGCCCTTTTGACAGGTTAGTGCACTACACCTACACCTATTTCACGGACTGTAACACTGTCAAACAGGAGCTCGCTTCTCTTTCTGAGATGCAAGAATACGCACAGTGAAAAAAAGAAAATCTGCAAACACATGCATGAACACAGGTACCCTAAAGGTAGCATTTCTCTTTCCCTGACTGCAGACATATGATGCTATTCCAATATACTCAAAGAGAGTTGCTACCACTGAGAAGTACAAAAGGCACTCTTGCCAGAAATGAAACTGAAATATGGATATCTAAAGATATTTTTAAAATTCAATTAAATAAATGAAGCAGTTGTCACAAGAATATCTCGCTAGAAAATTCTAACAGATAATGATATCTGCTATCTTAACAAATAGTTTCTCACATTTACTAGCACCATGAGACTGCTTTTTATATTACGGCTCATTTTGGAGGTTCTTTGCTCTAGGTCCTTTTGAGGTCTGTGTTGCTGTCAGAAGCCAAGATCTCTAACAGCTGCTGCCAGCTCTGTGCAGTTTGTTTAAAACAAAGAGGATGTTGCTTAGCAACATCACATCACACGTTTGGTACCCTACAGTATCTCGCATTCCTAACTACTCTGCACATCCTCACAACTTAAAGGGACACTGACAAGTATGTACACAAAAAGTATACTTAATTCTCTGTCCCCCATAATTAGATATATGAGGTGAGAGAAGAAAAAATTTAACTTACTATCAAAAACACAATTACCTGAACTTCATTTTTTAGCAATGTTTAATTTTTATCCCATATCAGTAACATCTGCTTTGAACTGCAACAAGAATGAGGTTTAGCTTAACAGCAGTATAGTAAAAAGCAAACCTTCATGAAGAGTTTTAGTTAAAAACATATATAAAAATGCATAGGTTTCTTCAGAAGTAATACCTCCCATTTCTTTCCATGGAAACAGCAAAAGATACAAAGAGCACAAGAACAACACTTGATAGAACAAATTCTCAGCTAAAAATCATTATTTTTTAACACAGTCACCAACATCAGCTATGCATTTTCCCAGCAATAAACAAGAGCCTGGATCCTAGGTGCGTAAACATCTGCACCAGGGGAGGTAACCCACTGTCATGACCCACTGCTGAAATACACCACCGACCCCTCACTGTACATACATCCACTGCTTGGTCTCCAGAAACGTTCAGCAAGCATTGATGAATGTGAGTGCCATCTTCTTCTGCATGGAGAAATTCAGTCACACCTTTGCTCCATACGCACTTCCATGTCAGACACCATTTTGTCAGAGTACCCTTTGCTGCCACAGAATCATAGAATTATGAAGGTTGGAAAAGACCTCTAAGATCATGCAGTCAGCCATCCACCTATCACCAATATTTCCTCTAAACCACGTCCTTTAGTACAACATCTAAATGTTTCTTGGACACTTCCAGGGTTGGTGACTCCACCACCTCCCGGGGCAGCCTGACCACTCTCTCAGAGTAGAATTCTTAATGCCCAACCTGAATCTCTTTGGAAGAAGATCTTTGGGAAGCCTGTGCCAGGGCCTCACCACCCTGAACAAAAAACTACCACCCTCGAATATAATCTAAATCTCCCTTCTTTTAGATTCAAACCATTCCCTCTGGCCCTTTCACTATTAGACCATATAAACCGTTGTTTTGCTATCGTTTCTATAAGCTCCCTTTAAGTACTGAAAGTCTCCAATGATATTTCTTTGGAGTCTTCACATTTCCAGACTGAACAAGCCCAGTTCCTTCGACCTTTCTTCACTGAAAGTTGCTCCAGTCCTCTTTGTGGCTCTCCTCTGAACATGCTCCAACAGCTCCACATCTTCCCTGTATTGGATGCCCAAGGCCTGGACAGATTACTCCAGATGGGACTCCGCAAGAGCAGGGTAGAGGGAGACAATTACCTCCCTTCTCCCCAATGGCCAGCACTCTTTTGATGCTGCCCATGATACTGTCAGCCTTCTGGGCTGCAAGTGCCTACTGCTGGCTCATATCCAGCTTCTTGTCCACCAGAACCCTCCAAATCCTTCTCTGTAGGGCTGCTATATTAATTCCAAAGCATCATGAATCTAGCAACTCATAAACACCAAGATCTGGGTGTTCAAGTTCTAGATGTGTCACAGTAGTACTGCCTTCCCTCGTGCTTAATAAACTTGTTTCCATCCCCACAGAAGTGGGATCAGCATACTTATGAATTTGTAAATCATGCCACTTCACAATGTCTCACTGAAATTTCTATAGAAAAAGAACTTCTTTATTAGGTTTCTTCATACAATGCCACATCTCTGGTTATTCTCATTTCCCACTGTTATCTGATTTACAATTCCTCTTCTTCATTTATCCTTTTGTAAATTGATTTTTTTCTCTTCATCTTATTCTCTTTTGCACTTGTTAATTAAAAAAAAAAAAAAAAAAAAAGGACAGCTGTGCCTAAGTTTAATGCAAGTTCATTTCTAGCTCTGTTTCTATTTAACTCAAAACTGAATGCATACTACTTGCAATTGCACCAAAACTGAAGCTGGTACTGCTCTGGAAATGTCTCTGAAATAAACAGTATTTGCTTTTTTGGAGGCTATTCACAGCTATTCAGTCTCTTACTAAGTCACAACATAACATTATAATCCATATTCCTTTCAATTTGAATGCATTACCACAGATTGTTTTCAAAATAGGAACTCAGCTGAAACTTACGACTTCCTGCAATCTGCTTTCTTTACAATTAATTAGAAATATCTTAAAAGTTCCTGTTATTTCAAGGAAATTCCTTCTCAGTGAATGCCCTTGAAGGAAATCCAGAACAGAAACAAGAAATGGGAAACCTTCTAGGAAAACCAAAACAGAGGGAGAAAAACATTGGAAGAGGTGAGGAAAACTACTCTGCTCTAGAGACAGATGAAGCAGAATGTGGTATATGAAAGAAAAAAACAAAACAAAACTCAAAACACAAAGTCTACAACAGAAAAATAATGAAATATATAACACATTATTACCACCACCATAGCTAGCTTCTTCTAGAACTCACGCTTTTTTGCTTTTGAATTTATTTACTGCAACAGTACAAGAGAGGGTAGGAACATACAGAATAGCATCTAAAGGTGATAACAATACTCCCAGGTATGTTAAATTTATTTATTTATTCTATGTTAATTTGTTTATTTATTTACGTATTTCATCCACTGTGACATGTTCACATTTTTATAGTACAGACAAATGCAAATAAGGTCACGCATTTGTGAAGGTATTAGTCATTACACTTGCATATATGTATATTATGAAATGCCATTTTGAGATATATTTTGTTTCAGAAGTTCGTAACCTTTTTATATAATTTATGACCAACTGAACCAAAAGGTAAAGCTACATAAAAACACTATAAGTTAGTTAAGGTGTGGACTTAAAACATTTCTCTCTTGGCATGCATAAGAAATACCCTACTTTCACTTCTATTGCTTTTTCGTGAGCTATAGTCTCTGTATCTGAGCTAGATTTCTACATTTTTGAAACATTTAAAATTAAATTAACAATTTCTTAGGGTATTTCAGGTTCCTTAAATTGTGACTATCAGAATAATATTTCTACACATTACATACAACTTTACATACTTATTTTGAAATGTTTTAATGTTAGCCATCACAAAGCCACAGTAAAAGAAAGCAAGGGGATTGATGTCACCCTTATTCTTCAAAGCCCCATTCACTTTTTCAAATGATTTAACAGCAATGATTGACATTTGTCTGTTTTTTTATTGTTGTTTTTTATTATTGTTGCTGTTTTTAATAATCATTAACATGAGAACTTAAAAAGGTATATCCTAGAACCTTATGAAACAAGATTGCTGATAGAAATACTGAGAAAGTGGACTGAAGCACTACTTGGCTTTCTAAATTTTCTTCCCATATCAAAGGTCTGGAAAGTGAGAATTGATACCTCTGAGAAGGAGTAGTTCAATGTTGAATGGAACAGTGAACAAACTGTTCAATGGAACCTCTCCTACAAACAGCCATTGAGTTTCTCACCCTTAATAGAAAATCAGAGAGCCCAGATCAGTTCTCAGATCCACATTTTGTATCCATCTCCTTCCTCTTCACCTCTTCTTGCTGTCAGTACTAGGTCTTGTCCTCAGGGCAACAATACTCTAATTTGTATTTTACCGCAGTGTTTGTATGTACAAATACAAAGCTACATACAGATAATATCAGTATGAAGAAAATGTAAAGATTTAATCTGTCATCACATAGCGTATGTGAACAAAAAATTCTGTAGAAATACAGATTCAAATAGGATTCTGTTCAGTCTCTGACTCGCCTACATCTTATATTTCCCCAATGCAATCTGCAGCAATAAATTTCATTACATGTAACTTGAAACATTCAAGTTGAATACATCATAGCACTTCTACTGGAAGAATCTAACAAAACTCCCAAGAAATTCTTCATAATTTTTGAAAACAAGCCAATCCCTAAGGCTTTCTCTGCATTTTGGTCCATTCCATAATGATTATGTCACAAGAGTGCTCATGTCTAAGGTAAACATTTTCTGCATGATGACCAAAACAAAAACAAGAGAAAAAGAGAATTAAAAAATCTTAAAAAGAAAATAAGGAGAAAGAATTATAAATATATATTCTAGCAAATTTCTATCGCATCTAATTAAATCTCTTCTCCCCCTTAGTTCTTTAACATGAGGAAGTGATTAGCCCTCAGAAAGTTGAAAGTCTGCTAAAAAAAAAAATCATCAATCACTTTTTTTCCCCAGTCCTCCTCAGATTCTCCAAAGAAAACTCAAGCTTTTAAATGTTACAATGTCACTATTTGACAGCTGTTATGAAAAGGGTTGTCATATCTCTCTTCTTTGCACATCGCTGAATTAGTAATGTTTCAGAAACAACTGCTACATCAACATCACATGTAAGAGGGCTCTGATAAAAGTTCAGAATTCTTATCTGTATTAATGAGCAGAAGCTTGTTTCTAATTTGTCATTTGAGCTACCTGCTAAATGAACAATTAAAAGAGATTCCTTTTTTCAACTACATCAATTACATGTGCAGTTACAGACAATACTTTATAGCTGTTCATAGGACATTTGTCCTAAATAACTCACTCAGCCTCATGGCTGACCTGAAGGAAGAGGCGGAAAGGCTGAGGAGCATAAAGGAATGCTAGAGGGAGATTGATTGGTGGTGCTAGTCCCTGTCAGCCCTAAAATCTAGGCAGCCAGCTGAGGTTCCACATGGAGAATGTCACACCCTGCCGCCTTGCAAACAGATAAATAGAGGGGAACTGGCAAGACAGTGTTCCTTCTGCAGTGAGCCCCCATCCTCTCCTCCCCATAGCATCAGCAGTGAAGAACTGGGGGGCATGGGGCAGTGGCAGATATCAGCAATGCAGACATGCCTGTTCAGAGATCTTCCCCCGCGTTCCCAGCGGAACAGGTACAGTGCTCTGCAGGGACAGAAGGTATGTTGTCTCCCAGGGACCCAGGTTAAAGACATAAAGAAGAAACTTCCTTCCCTAATTCAGCCCTCAGATTACTATCCCCTATTGTTTTTTCAGGTAAGCAGTGATGATACAGGAAGAACTTCCAAAAGGACTAGGAAAATAGACTTGAGAGCAACAGCTCCAGAGTTCAGGAGCACAGGTTGTGTTCTCCTCTAACCCTCCAGTTGTAGGAACAATGAGGGACTAAACACGATGAGCCAACAGATTAACACCTGGCTCCAAGCCTGGTGTGCCTGGCAGCAGTTTGAGTTTTGTGACCTCTTCTCTATTTACATGAGGCCAAACCTGTTGGCAACCAAAAGGAGTAGCTAATCCCACCAGTGGAAATGGGTCTTACGGAAGTTGGGAAGATTCATTATAGAGCTTTAAATTAGGTATGAAGTAGAGTGTGGTGTGACTGGGGTCACTAGAACAGAGCCTGTATGAAACCTGCCAGTGCTTGTGGGCAGGTGGGTATGCTGGAGTAGTTGTAATTGAACAATTGCAAAGTTGACAGATAACCAGAGGCTATGCAGAAAAGATAAACAACAAATGCTCACCAATGTTGAGGCTTGCAGTAGGGACAGATGCTCACTGATGCCAAAGCTCACCACAAAATTCCACACAGGAACAATCTCCAGAAAGAGATGATACCTTAGTGGTGGTCAGCCTTTAAATGAGATCTAGGAGAGGTGGAGACAAGCTCAACCCTTTCCGGAAGCACAGCTGAATTACCTTCACCTGCGCTCCTGCAGCTGACCCATCACTTGCCTCAGATGGTTAATCAGAGGTTCAGGCCGTGATCAACAGTTTCCCATACAGCTAGTAAGATCACACAGTCTTGTACCTTGGTAAAGGAGGAGGACAACTCACCTTTTTGTAGGAAGAACACAAGGGTTGGTGTGAGGTTGGTGGATACAGAAACACCTGTGTATGGTCAAGAGGGTAACAGGGTCACTCAAAAGGTGGCCCAGCCCAGGTGCTTTTACAGGAACGCATGCAGCATGGGTAACAAAGAGAAGGAGCTGGAGGCTATTGTGTGGTCAGAAAGCTATGATGTAGTCATCGTCATGGAAACATGGTGGAATGACTTGTACAGCAGGAGTGCTGTGATGGATAGCTACTGACTTTTCAAAAGAGAAAGGCAAGGCAGGAAAGGCGGTGGTGTAGCCTTCTATGTTAAGAAAGAACATGAATGATTTTGAAGGCCTTTTCCAACCTGAGCAATTCTATGATTCTATCAATGAATTGGGGATGATATAAAATCACAAAAAAATCTTTAGAAAAAGCATCATGATTAAACAAAGCCAACTCACCAGAACAAATACGTTAAATGAAATATGTGTGGCTATGTTTTTGTGTTTTTTTTGTTTTTTGTTTTTTTTTTTTTTACCAAGGTAATGTATATAATCTCTTAATATCTTCTCCAACTCATTTCTGCTTATCAGTTATTCATATAATTTTCAATATTTAAACATAGCTTGCACACGTCTTCTGTTATTTTCTATCTCTATGCTGTTATATATATTGCTGTTACTACTGTTTATAATTATTATTAATAATAAAGTCCTTTAAGCAATGCTGCAACTTGTGCTATATGGTTACATTTTTGATTATGCAGATAGAAATGTAGTTGTATATGAAGAAAAATGTACGTACTCTACCACCCCCCTGCTTCCTGATGTTCTCTGGACAAAAACAGAGTAAAAAGAACCAATGTGGTAATGGACTGTCAGGGGTGGTGTGGCAGAATGTCCTGATGATAACAGTTGAAAACACAGAGAGCAAATATGTTTATCTAGCTTTTGGAAACACTGCCTATAGTACAGCTTTCTCCAGTAACAGCATCAGCGAGAATAAAATGTCAATTAAAAGCACAGAGCCATATTTTATTTGTGTAATCCAACAGGGAGCAGTTAAAACATTCACTCTGTCATATCTGAAGTGACTACTAACAGTATTTCTCACGGTTACAAAGATGAAAAGACTCATACTTTTCATTCCCCTAATCCCATTTTCAGAGTGTCAGTTCTCAGAGTCAGTTAGACAGTATTTCTTGTATCTGAATTCTGCACATGCATAGAAACAGAAAACTTTTTCGTTGTTGTCTTACAAAAAGTAGCTATTTTTCTATATGGGCATTAGATTTTTGAGAAATGAGGATAAGAGAGTTGTACACAACAATGCTTTATCTTGGCATTAGCCAAGGTTATTTAGGTGTCTCTGCATTTTCAGCAAAATCTGTTTACTCGCCACAAATACGTATTTCTAGTGACTACAAGGAAATGTGAATTGATTCAGTCCAGGACCTCTGTTTGAACTCAAACTGCTCTCAAACTCGAGAAGACATCTAGTGTAATTGTGAATGCCATGTTTGTAGTAGCCTGTAGATATCAGGCCATTAACTGAATACAATAAAGGAAAATCCTTTTAGTTCAATCATCACCTTCTGCATAGACAGCAAGATCACACAGTCCTCCTAATTTTTTAACAGATAATTCAAATCAAAGCTGCAGGAGTATCAGCTAAAATGTGTGGATACAAAGGATTAGTTTGTGGAACACTGTTCTTTGTGTTCTCTCATATTTCTTATGCAAGTTAGTTATCAGCTGTTTTATCTTCAATGTCATGCTGCTAAATGCTCTAAAATGTAGTTGTTAAGTAATGGCACTCTTCTTATTCTCAGGTAATTTAGCCATTCCAAGATGCAAACCAGCTTTGACAGATCAAGTAGCTGCTACATACATCTTTAAGACTGACTCTTAAGGAGGGAGGAAAAGTCAGTATCTGGAAACAAGAATTGTCAGTCTGATGGCGTATTTCTTTAATCAGCACAACGACTTGCTCAGTATGTTTCCTGATACAGGATATACATTCTGATAATCCTTAGCCAAGAAACTGGCTGTGGCACTATGATCTTACTGCTGATGTGCACTGCATACAGATTACTTGAACTAAATGAATCTCCTCCATTGTGTTCTAATATGCGCTTCACAGAGATGAAATCAGACAGCTGCCTTTGCCAGCTATATAATTCACTTTGTTAGGCATCCAACCAGAGGTCATCATATAATCATTACAAAGTAAGAATGGAAAAAATACTAAAAGTACAAATGATATAAATACATCTTCTAATGAATATAATTCAAATTAAATTGGGTTCAATCACACTTCTGATGAGTCCTATTCACCATCACCGTACATTACACTGGTGCCATTTCCTCTTCATATTAATGTTTTGGCGCTCTGTACAGTGCTGCAGGCTGTGAGGGTCTTATTTTCTGCATGTGTCTGACTATGTTTTCACTCATCGTTGGAAAAGTAATTTCATACTCCCTTCAGATCTTGAGCTAGATGCTTTTTCCCAGTCACAGAAGGCCACTGGACTGGTTGGGCTGGATCTTCCCTTGGTGAAGCTGTACTGGCCATCTTGGATCACCTCCTTGTCTTGCATGTGCCTTAACATAACTTCCTGGAGGACCTGCTCCACAAACTTCCCAGGCACAGAGGTGAGGCTCACCAACCTGTAGTTTCCCAACTCTTCCTCTTTCCCTTTCTTAAAATTTGGAGTGATGCTTTCCTTTCTCCAGTCACTAGGGACTTCATATGATGGCCATGACTTCTCAGATATGATGCGTGGCCTGACAACCACATCACTCATTTCCTTCTGGGCCCTGGAGTGCATGTCATCCAGCCCAGTAGATTTCTACACATTTAGCCTCATGAGGTAGTCTTGAACTTACTATGTTCTTACAGTGGAGGGAATTTTGCTATCCCGACCTCTGCCTAGAGGTTCAGAGATTCGAGAGGTGTGAGAAATCTGACTGACAGTGCAGACTGAGGCAAGGAACTTGGTAACATCAGCCTTCTCCATGTCTGCTGTAGCTAGTTCTTCCTTTTAATTTATGGAAATATGGAAAAAATGGTTTAATTTCTGGAAGCGATCATCTTTCTTCTTAATGGCCACCACTCAATAGCCACTTTAAATTTAAAAGCCCTTAAAAACTGCCATTAGATGGAAAATTTAGAAAATAGAGTAGCATTATAATTCCAAATACTGCACTGGTAATTACATATTGAATGGCATAGCTACTACTGCTTATTGACTTCTTTGTTCTTCATCTGCTCTAAGTGCTTAAAGGATAACAGAAAATGTCACTGCTTTCCCCGAAGGTAATTGGAAAATCTAATTTATCTTAGAGACTTTCAGTGAAGCAGAGGACAACAAATTAGGGAGTGTATTTTTCTGCTCTTCATGGACTACCACTTGTTTGCAAAGCAACTGTCACTGATGGCAGCATTTTAAATTAGCAGTACATGTGCAAAATAGTATGTTAGTTAAATTTGGCTTCAAGTATACCATTGAGACAAAGCTGATTTGAAAAATATGCAAATTATAATTGTATTTGTATCACATAGATATTTCATAATATGAAAACTCCTTTCTCATTACTGAGGTACATACTGACTTTCAAGTGTATGTATGTACAACTTTGTTATCCATTAAGCGACAAATATCCCATTAAAAATATTGTAGGTCAGTAACAATACAAACAGAATCATTTACTTTATATACTTAGAAGTATAAATCATTGAATAGTTAGAGAAAATTTAGATACTCTAGGAAAAAGCAAGCTCGATCTCCATCTAAAGGAGAAAAAATAGTAAGAAAAAATATCGAGTCTTTTTTTTTTTTTTTTTTTCATTTTTTAGGATAAAAATCAAACAAACAAACCAACACGAGAGCCTGATTTATGGAAGACAGGCCTTCCACCACAGCTTTAGAAACTATACCAGAGTAATCTTTGTGCAGAAAAAGTAGAATTGACTGAAATTGTTTTGTTTTGTCTCTACTTGGCTTCTTTTTAATTTATTGTATTTGTTTTGGCAGGGTGTATTTGTTTTGGTGGCAGGTGACTGCAGTACTTTTGTTGAAGTGTGCATTGTTTCTTGCAGAGGTGTTTCCGCCCCACCTCCCGTAAGTCCTCGTGATGTACTGAGGGGTCATGGAAGAAAATTGGAATTGATTTAACTGGGGGATGGCAATATAGCTTAAACAGAGAATTACTGAAAGCAAAGAAAGTTTTTTAAATAAAAATTAAATACCAAAATATTTTTCATGACACCTTTGGAAGAATATTGAGGCTGGAACCCAAAGAACAATGCGTTAAAAAATTTCTGTAATATTACGTAAGGTGTGGAACAGAAGAGACTAGTAATTTGTGTGTGTGTGCAGTTTCTATTTGACTTTCCCTACTTGTTTTATTTTCCTTATATTTAGAATCTGCAATTTCAGGATGTTTCATTCTGCTTAGAAGCCTCAGTTTTCCCATGATATATACCAAAGACGCCATCATTGTGCACCTCCTTGATGTCTCTTCCTTTCTGAAATGTTTGAAGAAGTATTTAAAGCAAGTTTTGATCCTGATATCTCATTGCTCCTCAAACTCTTCTTTGCCCTCCTAACTACAGTTTCAAACTTAATCTGCTGGAGTTTAAGTCTCTTTCTTTAGTCTGCATTTGATTATTTAAAAATATACATATATATTTTACAGACTCTCTTCTTATTTCTGTCTGGTGCATACAATTCCAGCTTTTGAGTGGAAACATTTCTGGGTAAGTTGCTTCAAATCTTCACTAGAAAAGTGAAAATTCAGGACTTTAAAACATAATAGCACAACCACTAATTGGTATATGAAAATTTGTGTTAACACTTACAAACAAACCTTACCTTTGACAATAGAACTCTGTGGAAGTAGAAAAAGATTGTGAAGAAACAAATCTAAAAGCCATGAGCACATAATATTAAGGATAACATGATTTAAAACAAAACCCAGCTTTATCTATGTGTGTCACACAGTACAAATATGATACTATATTTTACATCCATACCATTTTCACATCTAGAAAAAATGTTTCTATAAACCAGTGCAGAGGCATGAGCCAAAATCATATTTCTACCCATTCTACTTTATCTGCGTATGCATAGACAGACTGTCAGCTGACTTCATATTTTTGTAGTACACTGAATTAGTGTCATGAGTTATGTAAATTCCTCCAGAAGAAAGAAAAATGCAGTGAATGACCCTTTAACACTGCAGAAATAGTAAGATAGATAGACTTTACAGAATTAGCTGCGCTATTTTTGTCATGTTAGAGAGCACATGAATACATTTCACCGTATCTACAATAGGATATGCCTTATCTGTAGAGTTTGAAGATCAAGTGTTAGAAGAGATTTGTAAAACAATTATGAATCAGTTGTTGTCAAAATGAATAATTTACATTATGGTGGAGACAAAGCAGATTTCCCAGGTTTTATAGGACTCTGCTAATACTGATCCACTTACACCAGAGTAAGGACTTCTGTTTTCTGGGGTTGAATGATCTGAATTTTCTTGTTGTCAGTGCTGGGGAATACACTGATCAGCTCTGCAGAAAGAAAATGAAACTGGCAGAGAGAAAATGAAACTGGCAGATAGTCATAGCCCTGCCTGCATGTTACAAGACTGGGGAAACCTGACTTCATTACACTGCTGTGCAAGTCCAGATACCTGTGCCCAAACCTATGACAATGTTTGATGTACAGAGCTGCAGACTGTAGGAAAGCAGCTGCTGAGGAGAACAGAAAGCAAAATAATAATTAAAAGCAAACAACAACAAAACAAACACAAAACAACAACAGAAAAAAGAGAGGCTTTTGCTGACTCTAGAAACTATTGAACCAGATAACACTGGTTAACACAGCTTCAAAAACTCCAACTCATTCTCTTGTTACTTAATTGCTTTGGTGACAAGAACTCACAGAAACAACCAATAATTTATGAATCAAAGACAAGGTGGATTATCTGAAATCTCTACAAATATTTTTTTTGTTTTAATTTTCTTTTCTTTAAAATGTAGGTTTCGTCAAACATGAAAGTGGAACACTGGAATAAATGTGCCCTTTTTCTTCAAAAATCCAGAACTGCAGTGTCCTCAGATGGTGAGAGCTTGCTTGGGATGAGTTCATTCAAGTGCATTAGTTACTGAAGCTTAAAATATTTGAGTGAGCTAATAATACCAGTAACTTACAGAACACAGGCACAGGTTTATCTTTGTATATATATGTACTAGATAAAAATCCAAGTATCTAGATCTGTTGGGTACAGTTACAAGCATAAGTAGATCTGTAGCATTGCAGGAGCATCCTTGATCTAAATTAGAATATTAAAAACCCTGATGTCTTTATTTCTGCTTACCTATTTCATAAAACTACCATGAGATTTCAAGGCAGGACAAGCTGGAATAAGGAACTTTATAGCATTACTATTTTACTATGATTTCTGAGCAGGAAGGTGGTGCGCAATTTTTTCCTATTTTAATATGCATTCCTTTGTGGAATTTGAGACATTATAAGCTTTTCTTTGCTTCAGTAATTTAGAATTTGTCATGCTGGAATTAATTCCTGTAGCTCTTACATACTTCAGTTTTCCTGTGATTTTGTTACTGTAAACATTTATCCAGTGAACAAATCCTCCTGTAATGTACGCCAGTCAGAATATCTCACAGTCTACAGAGCTTAGAAGTGAGTTTGGTTTTCAGAGCATTCAGTTCTTAGCAAACTGGTAACAGTGTCCACCCAGAAATGCCTTTCTTTCTGCAAAACTTCCAGAGTATGTCCTCCCAAATTGCAGAGGTGGTCAGTGAACCACGTGCATATTTTTTTTTCTGCATTCTTTTTTGCTTTTTGTTTTGACAGGGAAGCAGATAAGAATACAATTTTCTAAATGTTACTGTAAACAAACATCAATGGACCCAACAGTTTAAACCTTTCTGGATCATAATACAGATTTTGCAAGGACCTCGGGACTTCTGAACTCTTTCTTTGATTTTTAATTAGTATAAAATGACATGGAAAAAAAAAAAAAGAAGTCACACATAGTGTGCACAACTTCGTAGTTTTATACATTTTCCAGCTTTAATTTACGTGCCTAATTTTACCTATTGCTTTGATTGCGTTGGGTACAAGAACTCCAAGCATAATACTGGTTTCACCCAATTTCACACTGAAACCATGCAAGACCTACTGAATCTCAGTGTTTTTGATGTGAAACCATAAAGTGGCTAGGCCAAAGTTCACACAAAAAGTACGTGAAACTTTCAGTTAATGTGAGCCGAGTTCCCAGTTTGTAAGGAAGAGTTACACCAAGCAGGTTTGTTGTGGGCTTTTTTTTGTGTAGGGCTGTATTTACTTTATGTATTTTGCTTTAAACTCATATCAGCACATTGTGATACTTTTTAAAACCAAGATTGTACTCCTTTTCGTAGACTTCAAAATACTTGATTACATTTATCTGTAGAAATCAGAGGAAATTTTTTGAGCAGCACTCCTATGAAACTACTGACAGAATGTTTTTCTTCAGTGACTTACTCAGTCTATTATGTGAACTAGAGACTTGGGAGCGTATATTCAAGTTATTGATTACTGTCCTGCTGAATGCTATAAATCAATACACTCTTCTTAGTGAAAAAGAAACGTGGAAGGAATTAAACTGGCTACTATGTAAGCCTAATTAGCTACTACTTGCAGGAAAAACAACAACAACAACAAAACAACCTTGTTCTTTCTTGAATGAGAAGGCCAGACGTATCATTTTTACTCAAGATGAAAAGATTATTTTGACTGTCTCATGGTATCAGGAAAATACAGCATGTGTGTACTACAAAACAAGTTGGGATTCACGCCAGGTTCTAGATAAGGTATCATTAGATATATGAAAACAACATTTAATCTGTTGTCCTAATCTTGTAGTGTCCTAATCTTAAGATTATTGAAAAAGAATCACTTAGAAATGTATCTGTAGATAAATAAAGCTATTGATGATTACTATGCAAATTGCTTGACATTTATAACCTAAAGCACTCGACCTTAACAAGTAACAGTAGGATAATCCTAATGTATTTTAAAGTGGAGTTAGATGAAAGTGCTGATGTTTCCATCCTTTTCCTTTTAAGGTTTGTTCCTTGTTTTACATGTGTTCTCTTGCAGTCTTCTATCTCTGTATGACCAATACTTTGGCATGCATAAAATAAAAGAACAGAATATGGAATATATGATGTGACCTGGCTGATGTAATGTTCTGATATTTTATCCTTTGAAACCCTATCTGGATGAGCAATAGGATTTTCACATTATATGAATTAGTTAACTAATAAAATAATTAACATTAGTAAGCTAATATTATTGCTATTATTCACCATTAATCAGAATATTAACATGAAACTTAAAATGTTTCATCTTTTATGCTATCTTATTTATTCTTAATAACATTAATTTTAATTAACAAGAACTTGTTAATAAAATTATCACTTTAGGGACAATGAGAGAAAAACAAGCAATAAATTTTGTATTGACATAATAGATTCCTCTTTACTGCTACCCAGTCCGAGCTGGATTGTCATCATATTTTCATACTTGGTGTGCAAAAAAAAAGTAGTCTTTCAGTTATGTATGTACAAATTATGAGAAAACTGAAACCACACTCACTTAACTAAATTCTCTATAGAACCTTTTGTTTAAAGGCAACATGACCATCCCACAGTATTTATTACGTGAACAAACAAAAAGTTAGTGATAACTGAAAGTACAGCACATCTGAGTACTTTAGTGTAACACAAACTTAATATGATGATTATTTCTCTTGAGATTACTACTCGCTGGAGCAGTGTGCTGTAATTAAAGAACTAAATTATAACAAATCGGAAGGAGGTGGTAGTGAGCTATTTTCAACCAATCATACTGAGAAACAAATAAGCTGAACCAAATATAATTATCTGCAGCTGTAGTGGAATTCCAAGGTCACTGTTTGAATATGTGAGCATGTGAGTGCCTGGAGCAGGGGGGGTGGTGGGGAAGGCAGAGTCACACTGTCTGCAATCCCAGGTATTTATATAGACTGGGGGAAGATCTCCTTGAAAGCAGCCCTGCGGAGAAGGACTTTGGGGTCCTAGTGGATGAGAATTTGGACATGAACCAGTGGTGTGTGTGCTTGCAGCCCAGAAGACCAACTGTGCTCTGGGCTGCATCAAAAAAGGGGTGGCCAACAGGGAGAGAATAATTGTCCCCCTCTACTTGGCTCTTGTGAAGCCCCATCTGAAGTAGTGTATCCAGGCCTGGAGCCCCCAGCACATGAAGGTCATGGAGATCTTAGAGCAGGTACAGAGGAGGGCCACTAAGATGATCAGAGTGCTGGAGCACCTCTCCTATAAGGAATCAGAATCACTCATGTGGGAAAAGATCTGAGTCCAACCAAAGTCCATCAAGTCATCAAGTCCAAACATGGCCTAACCATACTACCCTGACTAACAACCCTCTCCTAAATCACGTCCCTGAGCACCACATCCAAATGGTTTTTAAACACATCCAGGGATGGTGACTCAACCACCTCCCTGGGGAGCCTATTCCAGTGCTTAACAACCTTTAAAGAAATGTTTCCTAATATCCAGCATAAACTTACCCTGGTGCAACTTGAAGCCATTTCCCCTTGTCCTGTCATCTGTCACCAGTGAGAAGAGACCAACCCTGCTCTCACTGTAAGCACCATTCAGATACTGGAAGAGAGCAACAAGATCTCCCCTTAGCCTCCATTCCCACAGACTAAACAGCCCCAGTTCCTTTCCTTGGCCCACTGATGCAGTCTATCCAGGACCCTCTGTAGTGTCTTTCTCCCCTCAGGCAGATCAACACTCCCTCCCAACTTGGCGCTGCCTGCAAATTTACTCAATCCCCTCATCAAGATTATCAATAAAGATGTTAAATAGAAGCAGCCCCAGTACTGAGCCCTGGGGGAGACCACTCATGTCCAGGCACCAACTGGATTTAACTCCACTGACCACAACACTTTGGCCCCAGCCATCCAGCCAGTGTTTCGCCCAGCAGAGCATATGCCCATCCAAACTGTTGGCAGCCAGCTACTCCACGAGGATGCTGTGGGGGACAGTGTCAAAGGCTTTACTGAAGTCCAGGCAGACCACATCAACAGCCTTATCTTCATCCACTAAGTGGGTCACTTAGTCATAGAACAAAATCAGCTTTGTCAGACAGGATCTACCATTCATAAAACCATGCTGACTGGGTCATCCCCTGGTTGACCTTTAATTGGCCCATGATGGCTCCTGAGATTATCTGTTCCATAACCTTCCCCAGCACGGAGGTGAGACTGATAGGTCTGTAGCTACCAGGATCATCTTTCTGGCCTTGTTTGAAGATGGGCGTCACATTTGCCAGACTCCAGTCCACCAGGGCATTTCTGGCTAGCCAGGACTGTTGAAGGATGATGGAGAGTGTTTTGGCAACCACATCCACCAACTCCCTCAGCACTCTAGGGTGCGATCCATCTGGCCCCATGGACTTGTGAACGTCTAGCTTTGGGAACAGGTCCAAAACCATCTCACTGTGGATTACACAGGGCCTAATCTGTTCCCCATCCCTATCTACCAGCTCAAGTGGCTGTGTGCCCAGGGGATAAGAAGTCTTTTCAGTACCTACCTCTAGCACCAAGGGACATTTGCATTAAGTCTCTTATCCACAGCTATTTAATCAAATGGTATAGCTAGAGCATATTCAATATTTCACATACCCTACAGGAGGGGGAAAACTGAAAAAAAAAAGTTGAATATTTATTTCTGAGAGAATGCAAGCAATGCCGCCAGGCTCAGCTCTGCCAAGTGCAAAAGACATGAGTCAGAAGTACCAGGTGTAAAAACAAAAACAAACCCCTAAAAATAGAAATTCCATTTCCACAATGAGTGACAAGAACCCTCATGAGCAAGTCCTCACCAAGCAGACAAGTTGCACAGAAGCAGTGTGTTCCTTTATCATGCAGTTTAAAATGCATTTTAAAGTTTCTACTTTCAGTCATCAGCAGTTTTTCATGGCTTAAAAGATAGAAAGAATTAACAACATGACATTGATAGCTAATGACTTAGAAAAAGATATTTTCCAATGTTTAGATCAGTGCATTAATGGAAAGTTAAGACACTGGTTGTAGTCTTGAAGAAAAACACGCAATGCAAACAGAGCTAGGAATAAAAAATGAACATATGCCCTTCTAATGTTAGGAAATGTTGGAAATCTTCTTGAGCACGCCTGACAAGTCAAATCAAGAAAACTGCAAATATGAGAGGCTCCACAAAAACATAAATCAAAGCAGAGAAAGCTGGTTACTACGCAGCACTCTGACATATTATCAGTTAGGTATTGCAAAAACAAACTGAGATGACTAAACTGATAGAGAAGGACAAATTGGTCCCAGTTTCCTCGGCCTGAGAAACTCAGTAAGCTCATCAAGATCAGTCCCAAACTACTGTTATTAACCCTCCCAGGCTTATTTCCTACAGCACAGGCAGCAACAAAGGGAACTCAGCTTTTCATGGCACTTTTGTGAAGCTCAGTAATTTCTTCACATACTCACTGCACTTGCCAGCAATAGGTAACAAAGTGCAGGCTGGATTCCTGTGCTGCCCAGAAGCTGTGGCAGATCAGCCACAACCCTGTCTAAGCCAAGCCAGGAGCTGTCTGAACATCGCTGCCTGGATCACACCTAGGAAATACAACAGCATCTGCAGCCAGCAAATTGATAGAAGCAACATAATGTTTATGGATGGGTAGCAGCAGGGAACTGGTTTACTTAACTGCACTGCGGGGAAAAGTGATCAGCACCCAGCTGACATTTTATGGGCCAAACTCTCAGTTTGGTTTTACTTATATTATTCCCATGCACATATATGAAATCTTGCAGTCATAACTAAGTAGCTGGGCAGTCACAAGTCCAATAAAGCAGTGAAATGCTCTAGAATTTCTTTGCCTTATATGCACTCAACTCATGGGATCAGGAGGGCTGATACAGGGGAGCTCACACCATTGCTTGGTGTCAGGAGAGAGAGGAAAGCACGGCGAAAGTTCCATGTTTCCAGGCTTGCTTTCATGACGCATAGTAACTAAAAATATAAAATAGAAATAAGTAGAATTATAGAGAGATGAAAATAGAATTAATCCGCAAAACATTAACAGGAACCACAGGATTCGGTCTTTCTAGTTAAGAAGGGATCAAAGAGAAGTTCCGCATTAATGTGGGACGCGTTAATGTGTTGTACAAATATGACTGCCTAAAAAGTTGTATTTCCCAAAGCACAGAATACAGAATCAGTCCTTTGATAAGCCTTTTCATGCAAGGTTTTCAAAGCTCTTTACAAATAACTGAAAACCATACAGAAAACCTATCATGTAGATTTACTCTTTTTGTGCCTCTGAACTAACTATAATGAAAAGCATGAGGGAGGTGAGGAATTGTGATGGTTAGAAGGCAGGTTTTCACTAAGTAACTGTCAATTAGATTAGTTCAGATTGAAGTCTTTTCATTCCCCAAGTAACCAAGTTGCATTTCTTAAAAATAATACTTAGAGAAAAAGAAAAAAAAAGAGGAATTTTGTTTACGTTTACTGCTCTGCAAAACAGTCAGTGATTCTTAAGATTTAAAACCATAACTCTCTTCATGTTAACTACACCAAGTAATCAGAATTAGTCATTTACTTGAAAATATTTATAAGCAAGGTATCAGGTCGTTTAAATAAGTTCTGTTAAGTTTGGTTGGAGGAGGATCTTAAGCAGTTTAAATTATGATGTCCAGCAACACAAACTAATTAAGAAAACAATTCCAGATAAGATCACCAGTGCAGCACCATATCCCAAACAAGTGATACTGCTTGCCCTTTTGCAGAGTAGGTGAAGATATAAAATTCTAGGTCTCCTATGTAGCTGGCTTATCATGAACTTCACAGTAGATGATGTTTTGAAAGCATCTTTTGGGGGTATATTTTAATATTTGACATTAGAGAATTTCATTTTGTAGCTCACTGCTTTGGGTAAGATTTTAGAAGACTTAGTCCCCCCTTTTCATAGCTATTGCTATAAAGCGAGTGTGCACTCCCCAGAAACACCCACCTTCTCCTTTATATTTTGGTAGGTAAGCTTCTTCTGAATAAGCAACAATGGTTTTGCACCCAGACAAGAGAAAGAAATGATAGGAAGCACACCTGTGAAAAGTTATCACTATGCCTTGATGTCAAACAAGTTTTATGCTGCGGGACATCCTTGGTTTCCCAATTCTCAAATGGGGAAAAAACCTGGGATGTGACATGTTTCCTCAAACCTTCATGGAGCAGAGGAGATCTCCTCCATAATTATGACTGCAGTCAATGGAGCCTAAGGTTTTTCAAGATCAGAACACAACCCTATTTTATTCATACCTAGTTTTCACCTCTGATTAGCACAGATCAATACTGATAAGAAATCAATAATGACTTAGAGTACAAAAGTTCCTCTATTCCACATAATTGATTATTTTGAATATTCATAAGTCTAAGTGGAAATATTTTGATTCTGAAAAGCTACCATACACAGATACAAGTCACTTAATGTCATTATCCATGATGCTCTGTAACTAGATCCAGTAAGAAATACAAAAGAAAAATAATAGTTTCATTCTTTCGCAAATACCATGCAAGAAAAAACACTTTTCAGACTGTATTTTAAATGAAAACTCTAGAGATTGATATGAAAACATGAGATTATTCAGTGAAAATTGGATAAAATAACAGCTACATGAACACTCAAATAGGTTTCTACCCAACTTCCATATTGTTCAGGACGTTTTTCCTCATGAAAATGTTCACCAGTTTACCCTTATTAAATAAAAATAAATGAAATTCACCTTCATTAAACAAAAAAGAACGCATGTATTGGCACTGTGTTAGATGTTACAATCTTCTGTTCACATTAAATTTTAATAATGGCCAGCATAAAGGAACATACTAGAAATAAGATTTTCCTTTACTATTCTCAGTGCTTTTTAGAAGTAGTATTATTTTTTCCAGATTTTTTTATTTTATTTTTAAGTACCAGGAAAAAAAAGTATGCTTGCTTTAGCAGAAATACTATAGCAATTTTGCAACACAAGTTAAACCAAAGTGGATTATAACTTTCTTAATTAGAGGAGTTAAACTTGATGAAGTATACATAACTTCCTATCTTTCACAATAAAGAGGTCTGTGCTGAAAGCTTATTAAGGCTTTCAAGCAAGAGAAAAAACAAACGACTGATTCATTTTAGGTGTTAGAGAAAATTATGGAATATATTCAGTGTTTTACCCTTAACAGAGTCCTCCTTACATAAAGGGAAATACGTTGCCTAGAAAAACAGGATGACAGCAGGCCCTGTTTCTTTAAAGATTCTGCTGCTGCATAAGATGCATGCAGTATTATTACAACCTAAAAGTATACTGCAATTAATGAAGTTCTAAGGAAAATCCAGAAAGTCCAAAAACAAAGGTACTGTCATATCTCCTTTAAATTCCTCAATACTCTGCTTCATCTGACTTCTGTTTCTCTACAGAGTAGACCTAGTTCCATTCTTGCTCATATCTGCAGTGGCTGTAATTACGCCTCTGTCCACCACATCAGCCTAGAACAGCAAATCATTTTTGAACAGAAAAACTCAAAAAATAAACCACCACCAACAGAAACAACATCATCAAACTGCAAAGAATAAACAAAAGGCCCCCACATACCACTCTTAACAGAAGAAGCATCACCCTTAGTTAATCCCATGACAACCTTTAATTTTGTGCCAACTGAAAAACACATTTTTGTTGTTGTTGAATGGCTGGGATGACAGTATGCAATCTTGCCAAGCAAAAGATAATCCCATGCCATAGCATGTAATTAAAACCGCATGGTTCCCATAGGAACGCATCAGACAAACAAATACTTCAGTGATGGGCACAGCAAAGGAATATGAACAAAGCTTTGTAACTCAGTGCTTAATAAATGTTATCTTGGTCATAAGGGAAAAGTTTCCAGAACTTTTAAATAGTGTGAATGTATGATAAGTAAAACCTGACTGACAAGAAAAAATTACCTGATGAGTTAAATTATTTTTTTTCCAGAATTACTATTATTTTTTCTTTATTTATTTTTACAAACCCATGATGTGTATAACAGACAATTACATGTTTTAAAATGCTTTTACTGAAGAATTAATTTCACAAAATCAGTTCAGAGAACAGTATTCTGCATGGGAGTTCTTTTTACAGGTGCATAGAACTCTCTGATCAGGCCAGCCTCTTAACATAATTAAATTATTCTCTGTGATTTCTTTAGACTTTTTTTTTCCCCTGTTGTTTGCCATGATAACAGAAGTGGAAACCTGTAATGCTTTAATAAGCTGAAGTCTGTCACAAGAACTAACAAAAATAGGGGCCTATTTTGAATATTCTACTCACTACTTTGTCTGTACTTATAAAATATCAGTAAGGGAAGAAAAATACACACATCTGCAGCTCATGAATTTCAGGGATTCTTTCCTAACAACGTATCTTTGCCTAACAGAAGAGGGGAAATATCTTTGTGAAGATGGGTTATCCACCTACATAGCTCTGGCACAAAGACTGCGCAGTACAACAAGCCCTTCTCAGAACATGTGAATGCTACCATGTTTTTCAGATATTCAAATCTGGCTGGATTCATGAACTCACCCTTATTAGCCTGTTAGAAGCGTATTCAGTTCATCTTCCTTCTGCTATGCTTCTCTGATTGCTTCTGCTGAAAGCATAACAAAAGCTGCCTCTGACAACACTGGTCACTCCAATCTGAGCTGAGCTAAAGCTGCTACGTAAAACAAGTGTAGGGAAGCAACAGTGAGCACTGAGACTAGCAGTTGGATTTTTCAGTGCATCTACAATACTTATAAAAATGTGAGCAGGAAGACAGGAAGTACAGTTCTACAGCACAAACCAAGGAGAAAGATGGGCAGGAATATAGTGCTTATTTTGTAAATCATCTACTTCTTAGAACCTTGAAAGTTAGAAGCCTACCTATAAAACAAAGACAAATGGTTGACACAGGCTTCCTAAACAGTTCCACATAAATTAGTTGGAAAGCGAGTGGCATAAAAATGAGTAAATAGCCAAAACTATTACAATTTTAATCTCTTTCAGTTCCAGCTTCAGGCCTGGATGAAAATTTTGGTACATCATTTCACATTTTTATTAGGCAATCACATAGGACTGTGAAAATCACCTCCCCACTCAAGAAGATGGACACAAATGGATGAATTTTAGTTCAAAGGCATAATAACAAATGTAAACCAGCTTTGTACTGAATAGTTTAACCTAGATTTTCTTCATTTATATTTATTTCTTCTTTATAGACAAACCTATAAAACTTTATCATGCAATCAGATTATTTCTACTAAGTGCCATGAAAGCAGATGTTAGAGATCATTAGTTTTTAAGGCATGTTTTCAGATGACATTGAGGACCACAGGTTACAGAACTTCTAGTGTTTCTTTTCATTCTAAGGATAAGATCTTCTAAATCAGCAAAGACTTTTGAATGTTTGATAGTGCTTGGGAAGCCCAGGAGTAATCTAAGAAGGAAAGGAAAAGGTTTGTGACCAGAGTAAGATTTTTCTCCAAAAATGGCTTTTAGAATCCTTCAGATTCTCTACAAAAAGTACCACAGAACACTGGCTTAGTAACGTGCAAAGGATTTCATCCAGATGGAAATGCTTTTTATTCCAGTAGTTTTTAATAAGAACTAGTCATAGAGTTAAACTGTAGTATCATTTACATCACTGAATCATTATCAATAATGGTTCTAACCCACGTACACCGATGGCAAAGGATCCTTGTCTGAAGTGAATTTTCTTTATGAATCAATACATATAACAGAAGCGTATCCTATAGCAAAGCCCTGAATAGCAACAAACACAAAGAAAAAACTTGGAGGCAAGCATCCATTGAGCATTAAAACCAAAGACCTACACTTCAAAAGGAAATTTGCCTTCAGTTTTGTGCATGACCCCTAAGTTCATTCTCCTTGCTCCAGCCCCAAATGACCAACTCATTGTTTTAGTATGCTGAAATGTTTCACCATTCAAGAGTGTTTCTCTTTTCATCTTTGTGCCAGCCAAAGCTAATTTGACCCAATTTCACAAATACTGCTAGCAGTTATAAGCTGCACTTTTAGGTGAATGAAAGCCTTGGCAAAGCAAATGCTACCCTGCTCTGCATAAAATACTATGTTGAAAACGTGGATCCTTCCCATGGCACACAGGGCACCAATTACCTGGCCCCAGTCTATCAGACAATCAGCAAGGTCTTGCTCCCAGCTCTGAACTTACATGCTGTTTAAGGTGCAATTTAATTTCACCTCACTTCTGGTAGATGTCATCCTTAGTCGAAACTGAGATGAGCAGACAATTTATCTATCCAGAATGAACTAAAAGCGGGTAATTTGTTATGCATTTTAGGAGAGATGTGGCCAGGTATCTCATCTCTTAGTCTACAGAAAAAAGCTTTTAAAAGTTAATTATTACATGTTTCAAAATGACCAGAATAAAGGCTGTACATCATAGAAGAAAAACAAGAGTTTACAAATTCAGATACGATTAATGTTCAGAGTATTCAGACTGAAAGGTGACAATTAGAGTGAGTGAGTACCTGTAGGTACTCATTTTTCTTAGAACTGCCACAGGTGTTTACTTTAGAGTATTCCAGCTTAAATGAACCTCACAATAAACTGCTCATTTATGAGATGCATGCATTTCTTCATGCTGAAATGACCTAACGTCACTGTTGTGTATTTAGTGATAAGGTCTCATTTGAGTAATAAAGTCATGTGGAATGCATTACTCAAAGGCTTATTAAGTATAAAACATTCAGCATTTATTTACCAGATTGAAAGAATGGAGTCCTTAAAAGGTTACACTGTAGTGCAGAGACTAAAATATATCTAGTATCCCATTGATTTGACAGCCTGCCATAACTGTCTCAGATAGTTCTAATTAGAACACAATACATACACATGCACACACACACACACAAAATAAAACCTTCTGGGAAAACATTACCAATTACTAAGGGGAAAAAAAAAAAAACCACAAAAACACACACACCAAAAGCTGCTTATGAGAAAATGCTTTGGACAGCTATTATACAGACTATTGTAATTCTTCAGGATGCCTACTGTAAATGGAAAGTATGCGTCTTCTGCAGACTATGAAAGGTAACGTTAGATTGAATAAAAATCAGTCAGCATCTCAGTCCCATCCACCCACATGACACATCGCTGACTTCAGCTTTTGCTGAACTTTTCATCTTGAAAAGAGGGGGAGGAAGACTGTTTGCTATTTCTCTCTATCAACATAACCCATACGCCTATTCAAATAAAAAGTATATGTATATATGAGCATTTGAGCGGAGAGGAGATGCGATGCTTTCATGTCTTCATGACCACTGAAAATGTAAGAGCTCCACCTTGAGGCAGAACCGAGTGGATGTCAGTGCAAGGCGCAGTAAAGCTCAAATATGACATCGGTCACATGGAACCGCAAAATAATTTGACATCTTCTGAATGTCCCTGCCTTCTTATTTTCTTAGCATAAAAGAAGCCCACATGTATACACGTCTGCATGTTTTTGGACAATTTCAATCCCAAAACTGAATTCGTGTCAAACACAAAGTTTAAAGAAGAGCTTCCAAGGATAATACAACTCAGAACCAAACACAGCTTGACAGCAGTATCCCTTTGCGAGTGGGAAGTATTCATGTTTCTCTTTCATTAGTGAAAATTTCTGACTACTAACAATCTTATTCCTCCTAAATAAGCAGTAAAAAAGATGATTAAATATCCATTTTTTTCACTTGAATAAAATACCTTGAGTTAAATTTAAATACATGGAAAAGCATCATAAGTAATTTCCTCATCAAACACGATTGAAATTCTTTAAACAAGTTATTTTGAAAACTTCTGTACTCAATATCAAATTGCTCATTCTTCAGACCATTCTATGATTTTATGAGAAGTACCAATAAATGGAAACCGTATTTGAAGTAGGACAGCAGAATGAGCTGTACACGTAGAAGAAACTGATGACAAAAAAAGAATGAAGAGGATCATTAGTGAAGTTAACATCTATAAAGCAAAGATAGCACATTAGTAGGTAACTTGAATAAAGAGTGGAGTTTACTGTACCAGAAAAATAAAAAACAGCCTTGCAACTTTGCAAACACGCAGTAAAGTGAGTTTGCAGATAAGTAAACAGACAAAAAGAGGCTTCAACTCTGTATTATTTAAGTAGTCTCAAATTCTGTCATTAAGATAAACCTGACCTTATCTAGTACTCAATCTAGCATTTAGAACCTTGCCTGCAACAGAAGGGCTGGAACCTGATGACTCGAGGTCTCTTCCAATCCAATTCTATGATTCATGGGAAAAACAAACAAACAAACAACAACAAACAACAACAATAAACAAACCCCACAACAATCCTTGTGTTAAGTCTTTGAGTCAGTCTTTATTCTCCTGCATATTCTTGTCATGACTCCGCGATCACCGATAGTTCTCTAGGTCTGTAAATTTCAAGTACTGTAGATTAACTGAAGCATTTCATAACTTATTTGTATTTAATAGCCTTTGAAGATAATGAGAGACTTCATTTAAAAACCCATTTGACTAGTCCCAAGATAATGGGAATATGAATCCAGCTTTCAAACTGGATAAACAGGAGTTACAGACATTTCAATTGTTCATTAATTTTTAATAACAATTTGTATACTAAATGCGATTTAAATCTCTTAATCATTGATAGTCCAAACTGTGACAATTCTCAGAAGTTGCAGGGTAAACCTATTAACTTTGTGTTCCAAATTACTTTACTTCTAATTTTATTATCATGTTATCATGATGTAAAAATGCAGTACAAAAACTTGCATTTCCAATTACAGATGCTGATTGAAATTTAAGATCTCTTTTATTGTTTATTAAAATAAGTGAAACAATTCTAACTCTATACAGCTGAACAGCCTCATAAATTTGACAGTGCAACATGTTTCTGCTGGCTCATTTAGACTGCTTCTCCTCACATCCCTCTCAGCTGATGAGGTTCTCTTCTATGTTACCTTTTACATCACAGTGGTACAGCTGGTTAAAAACACCATCTGTTCTCATAAATGACTGGACTGTGTTTAGCCACACTGTACAAAACTTGAGAATAGCTACTGAAAGCTGGAGATGAACCCTTACAGTACACTGGATGACATCCGAACACATCCAACAATTAAGTGAAGGGCCAAATATTATAAAGAGTCAAAGTAGGGTTAATTCTTTTTCCCTCCGATTAATCTTAGTTTGCTTTTTTAAAGTGGCACATCAGTATAGGATGATATAATTGAAATAAAAATTCTGCTTGCAATTTTTTTTTTCATTAACTCCAGATTTAAATACAAAGTTCATTAGTCAAGGTTTTAAGTAGTCTTGAATCAGGAAATCAAGCTTAAAAAAATAAAGTAAGAAAATACATGATTATCTTAAAAGAAGCACTATAGTATGATACAACCTTCCTCAAATATCCTGAGTTTCTAAAATTAGTACTAATATTAGCATTGCAGGAATAATATTACTTAATAGTATTGAACAATGTTATTGATTATCATGTACTTTATGAACTTTGGCTAAAGGCTTGGTAAGAGAGCAACTATTCTAAAGAGAAACACGTACATCTATACCAAATTAGTAGAGCCCCTGCAAATTACTGTCGATATCCAGGCAACCATTCACCCGCTGCTATTAAACTAAAAAAAGAACAGTTACCTTGGCAACTGCTGTATCTGATATTACAGTGTTACTTCTAATACAAAAATAAAAGAAAAGAAAATCTTCATGGTCTTCAGACCGTGTTGCTGAGGCCAAATGAGTTTCAAGTTTTCATTGGCAAAGTCATTAAGGATATCACTGCAGACTTTATAATGAATCTATCCTGATTTTCAAATGAATATGATATCACTGCATTTTCATGATAATAAATCAAATGACATCTAGGTACATTCTCCATCTTTGGTAATATGACTACTCCAAAAGTAATGCCTCCTGTTTCATTCTGTCAGCCCGCAACACCAGAGACAGCTGTTGGTGGTACAGCAGCAGAGGTTGAACCTTCCAACCAATAATCCTTTACATGTTGTTGCTGTGTGACAGATGACAGCAGAGGGGCAGTCTGACAAAATGACACCTGAAGTGAAGGGCGGATGAAGCAATCGTGAGTCACCAAATTCCTCCATGTGGAAAATACTGCACCCACCCACTAACACTGATCGATGCTCACTAAACACTGACAGAGATCAAACAGCAGATGTGAGCACAGTGAGGGAGTGGGTGATGCATTTCAGCAGTAGCAACAGCAGCATGAAAGACTAACCACGTTACAGACTGCCATGCAGAACTTTGTGAGCATAGCATGCAGGCTCTGGCAAAAAAGCCTAACTAATAGTAATGGCTGTACTGCAAAACAGTGTTTTGTAACTGAAACTTTGCTCTATCAAATGGTGTTATTGTACTTTTTGCACCTGTTGTAGTTTCCATGGGAGAAAAAAAAAACAAACAATAAAAGCAAAACAAACAAACAAAAAAGGATACATTACTTTTGGAGTGAAAATGGAATGGAATGGAAAGAGTCCAGCGGAGGGCCACAAAGATGGTGAAGGGCCTGGAGCATCTCCCCTATGAGGAGAGACTTAGGGAACTGGGTCTGTTTAGCCTTGAGAAAAGAAGGCTGAGAGGGGACTTGATCCAGGTTTATAAATACCTGAGGTGTGGGAGCTATAGTGGCGAGGCTGGTCTCTTTTCAGTAGTGCGTGGGGACAGGACTAGGGGCAATGGGCTGAAACTCCAGCATAGGAAGTTCCGCACGAATGTGCGCAAGAACTTCGTTACGGTGAGGGTGACGGAGCACTGGAACAGGCTGCCCGGGGGGTGGTGGAGTCTCCTTCTCTGGAGATATTCAAGACCCGCCTGGACGCCTACCTGTGCGACGTGGTGTAGGGAGCCTGCTTTGGCAGGGGGGTTGGACTCGATGATCTCTAGAGGTCCCTTCCAACCCCTATAATTCTGCGATTCTGTGATTCTGTGACATCTGTATACACAACATAAGACTCAAAAGGATTTTGTTTCCTTAGTATTCAACAAGCTACATATTACCTACTAAAAATAATCCATACAAAGGAGATCAGTGACTTCAGGACATGTGCCTTTCCCATGGCCTGAGGAAGCTCTTGGTATTACATGGACATAAGCAGAAGAGAGTCACTTCTTTGACCAGCCCTTTAGCCACAGGGACCCCTGTTGCTTTTTCCAAGCTGCAAACTAAGGACTAAGCACCCTGTGCCTTACCTGCAGCCAGCCCTTCCCCTAATGTACTCCAGTGTGAGTACAGGGAGCATCAGACAGCTCTTAACTCTCCCACCCACTGCTACTTTCTGTACCCACAGCCCAATTACAGAAACGGGATCACACCAGTTTTCAGAGCACATCACATGTTCTAGCTCTTTTGTATAACACATGTCCAGAGACAGTTTAATAATACTCTCATTGGAGACTTACAGGCACTTAGATAAATGGTCCAGCTTTCTCAGCTGGCACCATTTCTGACAGAACTCATCTTAGCACGTTCACATGAAATACAGCAATCATTTGACGTACTTGTGTCTTTAAAATGAGAAAAAGACAGTCTGAACTCAAATACCTTGGCTTACCAATATTATGTGTTGTGTTTGTTTTCTTTCTTTTTTTTTTTAAACTATTTACAGAGACATCTTAAAATCATTACTAACATGCCCCAAAATTAAGCTTTTAAACATCATTCCAACTACAGTTAGTTCAAATTATCTAAGCTTTTTTCCCCCAGAGTATAGCTATGTGATGCCTCTCATTCAATTTACATAACTATTAAACTAGATTTCTCTGAAGACTCATAGAATACAAGCCATATTTTATTAATAGATGGTTATTGCATATTTTACAGTTTATACATAATTGTATGGAATGTACTACAGGATACTAACTATGGCATCCCTTACTGACCACATCATACAAATATCACTTGTGGATTAGAGTTCATGAGACTTTAAAGTCCCAAAGTCAGAAATCAGAAGAGTTGCTTTGTTTCCATAACCACTCCCTCTTACTAACCCAGAATGTATTCCTGGACCCATAAGATAGAGCATGATCCTCACAGGTGAATACTTATAGGGAATAACGATGGAATTTGGTCAGATTTTGATAAAAATTGTGCTGAAAGAGTCGCCTGATGTTTTAAATGAAGACAGCAGCAGCACAATTACCTTGTAGTAAATTCTTTTAACACTGAAAACTAAAATGGAATTGTCCTCATGAAATCCCCCCATCATTCCTCAGAACAATGCTTGAGGCATTATGCCTGATTCTGTCATCATCACGGCTCTACATCTCATGTAAACATCAAATGTAAACCAGGAATAGAAAGAGTGATGGTGAATGATATTAAAATCTGCCATTGTGAGAATAAGGTTTCAAAACAGATAACAGTGCTCAGATGATGCCTGCCAGTTCTCACAACTTTCAGTATTAGTTTATAATGTCACCAACAATTTCATTGCATAGAATAAAAAAGGCCAGTCCTTGTGTTCTCCATTTTGGCTCATTGAGAAGATTTAGTTCACCAGAATGTTGAACCCAGTCCACTGTTTTAATTGCTTTAAAGCAAGAAAAAGAAGCATCTTTCCTAAATGATTCCTCTTTGCTGCATGCAATTCAGCTCCACATCTGTAACACTAGAATCCCAAACTATTCCCTCATATTACATGCAGCCTGGCAGAAGCAAAAATACATTATTTTCTATGTAGTTTTCACAACACAAAAGCATTAAAGCTGCTCTTGGAAAAAAGATTCTCAAAAGCAATTTAGTTTACAGTGCTTTTCTTGAACTTCTTGTCTCTTTTCTACGCTTTATTAAAATGAAATGTTATACGCTCTACTCTTTCTGCAGTTACCCAGCTAAAGAGAATATGCCACCTCCATCTAGTTCATAAATTATAGCTATCCTTTGGAAGCAGAGGTAAATTTGTCTTTTTACATTAGGAAGCTAACTGGAAGTGAAGCTTGCATAAAGCACAGAGCGAGAGTTGTACACATGAGGTACAAAAGCAAAGAGCTCAGCAAGGCCTACACATTCTGCACTGAACACTAAAACTTCTAAGCACTAAACTTCTACAAAATTGAAAAACTTTTGTTTCTCTTGCTGTAATTCCATGTGAGGTTCTGCTCAGAATTCAGTAAAACTTAAGAAGATAGAACATCACTAACACACAAAAACAAAAAAAGGGAAAGCAAAGGAATCTAATGCACGTAATTTTATAAAGCAGAAAAAGTTTCACAAATGAAAACCTTAAGTCAGAAGTACCCCATGTTATATTCCTGCAGGCCTATTTATATTATAATCAATTCTTCTTGAAAAGAATACTCGGGTTTAGAAAGCTTATTTGCAATCTTTTCAACAGTATGGCTCTGTTTTTTAAGTTTCATAGGTAGAATCCATCTGTGGTCTAAGTAATTAACTATAATTGGATGATATTTTTTCCTCTAGAACATTTTTTTTTGACATTCATGTTACCTCAAAAGGACGACAACACCTTTAGAAATTCTATTTCAGATTGAGCTAATTGAACTTTTGAATGTATGGAAATCTTGTCATGAATCAGCATGGCTGGTCATGACTTTGAAGAGGTAACGTATCATAGAAATTGACTTTTTTCAGCCTCAGTGAAAAGGAATCAAGTTGCTTGAAAAAATAAATTAATTCTCAGCAAGGCAGATCCCTGGAGGTACATTCTTTAAGCGCTGCACTCCTACAACACACACTTTGAAGACGGCTTTTTTGTCTTTGTGGAGAGGCTAAAGCTACCCTAAGCTAAAATTTATTGCTTTTATTGAATATCTCAGTCTAATAATGAGAACGTTTGAAGAACTAGAATGTATTGCAAAGTATACATTATATGCTTGAGGTAAATCATTAAGTGAATGGAGAAACTGAAAAGCTCTGGTAAGTCTCTGGTGAAACTGACTGTGGAATATAAACCAAATTACCTGTAATTGATAGAGCTTCGTATTCAGAAGTCATTAACCTAAATGCAGGTCACATAAAGTAGAAAACAAACAATAAATACAATTTGCTAAGCGAAAAGATTGGGTATTCTCTGACCAGCTACCAGCAGGATGAGTAAGGCTAAGAGGGCTCCAAACAATGGGAAGGCAGCCAAAACAAACTCCCCTGGGACCTGGTTGGTAGTCTTATGTAAAGATTCACTGAGGACCTGAGGTTAGGCTTGGCAGAGAGATTCTAGAGCTTTGGTATGAGTAGAGCCAAAAAGGGGCTGCCAACGGAAATCTCTCCCTTCAGCTTCTTCCTCAGGACCATAGTTGGTGGTCATGCATTAAGGCTATGGTTGGGATTGGTAATAGGTTTTAAAAAGAGACTCCAGAACTACAGTTTGTCTCATAATATGGTTCTGTGTGTTACTGTACTACTGTAACCAAATTCACAAGAGTTTTCTATTGCTCTCAGTTCTTCAATGGCATCTCATTTCGTTAAATGTCCCTTTCACATCAGCACAAACAAGCTCATGGACATTTTCACGAGAGGAATATGTAACTCTGAACTCTTTCCCCACATATACTTAGACATCCTCACAATCTGAGGATTTAATTTTCCCAGATATTTATAGCTCTGTAGAGATACAGTCTTACTAAGAAATGATCTAAGATCAGAAGGAATTAAAAATAAAAACCTGAACCCTGAGCTAGTTGCCATTTTTTAAATTATTATTTTATTTTTTCAATAAAACACCCAAATCTTAATTCTCTTTTAAGAAACTTAGAGTTCTATTTTCCACTCCTTTACATCTCTGTATATCAGGAATAACTCACGGAGAATGGGAAAACTCAGATCAGGTCAAACATTATTAGACTATTATAATACATTACCATCAAGACTGAAGCAAAGAAAATAACTAAGTTTGGAAAAGCAATGCCCCCAACCAGCTGGCATTGTACAGAGAGCAAGAACTACTCCCTACTTGTTCATTCTTTTAGCTTTTACAAGTAATAAGGTTTCCAAAAAATCATAACTAGACTTATAATCAACATAAATTTAATCTATATTGATTCTGACAGATCATAGCAGACCAATGAAGCTCAAAGATTCTGTTTCCCTTAGCATCAGGGTTGCCAACATGTCAAAAAGTGTAGGAAGTTCATATTTTCTATTTTTCAAATAGACTTCTTGTTAATTATAAAAAAAATAAATAAATAAATAAAATCTTTCATGCTTAAGGAAATGTCAATTCTAGTAGCACAAAATAATACTGCAGTATATATTTGTATGGACTCATTTCTATTCTCTTCATAAGTTATGCACAGCTTTATGGCCTTATTATTGCTATCTCCTGGCTAGTTATCCTCTCTCCCTCTGTGTGTATTTTACTACTCAAGACAGTAAGAAAGATATAAGAAGTAAGAAAATTACATACAACTGATATTTTACATAATCAAATAATTGTTTGAATTGGAAGGAACCCTTAATGGTCATCTGGTCCGAATTCCTGGTAATGAACAGCTAGATCAGGTTGCTCAGAGCCCCAGCCAGACTGGCCTCGAATGTCTAAAGGGACTGGACACCCATCATTTTTCTGGGCAACCTGTTCCAGTGCCTTCACCACCTCCACTGTAAAACACTCTCTATATCCTATCTAAAGCTCCCCTCTTTTAGTTTAAACCCTTTGCCCTTGTCCTGTCACAGACCCAGCCCCCTTCCTTCTTATGGATCCCCTCTAGATACTGAATGGCCACTCTCAAGTACCCCTAGAGCCTTCTCTTCCTCAGGTCGAACAGTGCCAGCTCTCCCAGCCTGCCCTCAGTGGGAAGGTAGTTCCATTCCTGGGATCATTGTTGTGGCCTCCCTCTGGATGAGCTCCAACAGGTCTATGTCTCTGTTGTCCTGAGGACTCCACATCTGGACACAGTACTACAGGTGTGGTCTCACCAGCATACAGTAGAGAGTACCTGTATGATTTCTCTACACCTGCTGACCACATTGCTTTGGATGCAGCCCAGGATATGGTTGGCTACATTGTGTTTTTTTTTAAACCTTGCTAAGCTTCTAATTTCTAAATCATCTCAGTATTTCCTGTTTTATTTAATTATCCCTATGTATTAACGTTCTGGAATACTATTATCTAATAGTAATATAATAAAATTAAAATAAAATTAAAATAAAATTACTATTATCTAATAGTAATATTAGATTAAAATTCCTATTATCTAATAGGAATATAATAATAATAATAAAAAAACAACAAAAAAACACCAAAAAACATGAATCTAAGTTGACAACATACATCACTAAGGATTAAGCCAGAAATTTTAGATGCTGTATCATTAACTGACTACTTCAATTCTCAGTAGTCATAGTAATTCATTTAATAAAATAATTAATTTCTCAGCTGTCCAAATTCTAATGTCATCTCCTAAATTTTCCATTATCTGACCTTCATAAAGACACTGTTTTGCATGATTCAGTTTTCTAGCATGCATTCAGCATACTAAACAGCTTCAAATCCTTGTGCAAGTTTTTACAAGCCAAGAAAATTATTAACATAAATGAAAAACAGGCAAAGAACATACACATTAAGCCAACATTCCTACACTTATGTCATACTTAAATATGTGTAAATAAGTAGACCTAGAACCTGGAAGTTTAAAACAGAGTTCCTCAAGCGTATGGTTATCAGACAAGAGCATTAGTTCTCTTATACTTGCTTAAACTGAAAACACGAGCTCTCAGGTAAAATCTTAATGAAGCATTCTGCAAGGACAGATTCAGGAGCCATGCAAAAGACATGAGAAACGGCTTGTCCACTGACCAGTCTATAGATTCTCAGTAAATCAGACAATCATAACAATAAATACCATGTTTAAACTTAGTTTAAGAATTTACCAGCTCTTTAAATATTTCCTATCAAGAGAAACCGCTATCTTTATCTGTCAGAAGGCTGTTGTATTTTCATTAAAATGTCTTTTAGCGGGCCAGGAAAGATAACGACAATGTTCAGCATTAATGACAGCTGTCAAGATTCGGTGTCAAGCAGTACTACTGAAAAATCAAAACAAATAGTCTTCAAGAAAATCATCTTGTTTATATTGTGATCTACTGCATACTGTCTCTTATCCTTTAAATATCCTTTAAAAAAATATATATATATACTCACAGATTAAACTGAATCATGACCCACAGTAAAGTCACATTCTCAGAACAAATAAAAATGCTGATTCTAATTGGAGAGGGAAACTTTTGATAGCTAAACACCCCCCCCTCTCCCCCCCCAATAAGAACAACAGCACCCATTGACTATCAGCGATGACAGACTGCTAGTTATTAAAGCGTGATTCTTGAAAATGAATTTCAGGATCTAGTTCACATGGTTTCAGTTTTCTTCTTCAGAGAAGAAAATAAAACAAAGAAAGAACTTTCTCCTTGACCTAGCTGTAATTTCTTCCTAATCAAAGTAATGATTTAATCATTGTGATGCTTGCTTTCATTTCAGCAGTCTGTCAGAGCTTCTGGGTTAAACTTTTATTCAAAGAAGTTTAATTCTGTATTTTAGCAAAAAAAAAAAAAATATATATATATATATTTATGCTATTTTTCATAGCATATATATATATATACACACACACACACACATATATATATATGCTATGAGCTGTAATTTCACACAACCAGCTTGGATTTGGGACACTTAAATGACATCTTGATTAAATTGCTTCAACATAAGATATGTAAGTGAGCAGCATGTCTCACATATTTCATAATAACCTATTTGTAGGTTGACTGACTCATCCATTCTTTTTGCGAAGATAGCAAGTCTTCTTACATTTATCTCTATGTCTATGATTTCCTCCTGAAGCTTGCCAGCTTTGTACGTTTTGAAACATCTTGCCAATATGCTTAATAGTGAAGTAAAATTATTGGCACATTAAAGAAGCAGTGGTTCTCTGTAGCTCAAGTCTGCATTTTTCCACCTTTCAGCTACACCACCAACAAAAAAAGCCTTATATAAATTCAATGTTTGATTAGTCAGGTAACAAGCAACCTTTCTGCATTTCTCTTGCAGATGAGTAAAGCCAAACCAAATAATAGCCTTGCTCCCTTTTGCTCCCTTTTCAGTTTTCTTCCTATTTCCCTAGACAGGAGTCACCCTGAGACAAATGGTGCCTTGAGAAAAGACAGTAGCAGTAAGAGGGAAAAGACCTAAAGAACTATCAGTGGTAACATCACTTAAGAACTATTAAATATTATTTGCTTTTAAGAGGTGATGGTTTCTTCCTTCATAACAATAAAGTTGGCATGTGTGTTTGCATACAGCAGTCCTGAACACAAAGTCCTGCTACAGACAATCTTCATTCCCTAACACAATTCACAAATATGTAGGAAATTTTACATTCCCAGAATCTTTTGATAACAGCTGGCTGATAAAACCATTTCCTTCTTCTGTTAAAATGTGTTTATAGCCTGGAAAGTGGGTCACAAGCTAGTAAGAAACAGCATGCTAAAATAAAACTAAAAACGTTGCTGCACAAATTTGAAGAAAGTAAAACACAGACAAATAGCAGTACTCTTTCTGGGTCATTTTTCAGATCAAAGGGAGGTACAATTACAGTTGTGAAAATACATTCTAAGGAATAATCCTCCCAGTCAGTAGATCAGCGCCTTTAAAGTTCAAGACCTAGACTGACAAATAAAGACTCAAAGAAAAGGCACCTATGTGTAGAAATTCTTTACTGGCCACAATGGCTCTATTATATTTTAAAACTCCCATGCCACACCATTGCTCAGATATTGTCGAGCTTAATTTATCCTTTATGGAATACTTAATTCATTCTTTGTTGAATGCCTAATTCAAACTTGTTCCTAATCATTCCTCTCTATATGCCTGTAAGAGACTGCTTCCAACATTTCCAACAGGCCATTCCCTTACCAGCTCACTGTTGCTTATATCAAAAAGAATCCACTTCCAAAATGGTTTTAAGATACAGTTTCATTAATCCTTTCCTCAGACATATTAAAAAAAATATTAGATATGCTTACAGGCCATACATCACTTACAGCCAGGCTTTAAAATACACCTGTATTTAACTTTTTGTTTTCTACCCCAATTGAAACCTCAGGCTTAAACATTTTAACCAGAAAACAAAACGTGTCATTCCTTTGGAGCTTGGGCCTAATCATGTCTCACTGGGTGATGTCATGAAACTAAAAAGAATAAGAAGAAATGTGACATTAAACATAGGAAAATCCAGACATGCTACTAAGAATTCTAACATTCCTTCCAATAAAATTTCATTGAAAGTCAGTCAAAATTATACATAGGCTTCTAAAAAATAAATAATCATACAGTTCTTGCAGTGTTTGCTCTAGGGAGTGCATATATGCAGGCCATATGAAGTGCTAACATAATCCTAGTAAGTGGAACAACCTCTGGATAATTAACATGTAATAATCCACTGGAGTGTAATTATTTTTTCCAATTGAATTATTAGTACATAATTTCCTTTACAGACAATCCCTTCTGCTAATGTGTAGTTAATCATCTACATTTCAACCTCAATTTCAGTTGCACCATACTGCAAAATGAGGCTCCAGCTCTTCCCGTCACAATGCTGCCAAAAGGGAGGTGGAAAGGGATGTTACACATAAAATCTGGTTGTATATTGTTATGATGTTTGTAAGCAAGTTATCTATTTAAATGCAGCCTAAAAAGGTAAATGTAAGAAGTCAGAGATTTAAATTTTAAAAGAATTGCTGGTTTTATAGGTAACTGCTTCTTGCTTAACAGCAAGAAAGTCTCACTTTCTTAGACTTATCAGCTGCATGACCATAACTCTCCTGAAACATCCATTAATTTTACTGCAGCACTAAGTAACAGATCCTTTGTGGCTCAGAGACATTTCATAACAAAGGCAGTTTTAGCTTTTTAACAGCACTTACAAGACTGACAGAAATTTTATATTTTACTACAAAAATCAGTATTCACATTCTGAAGTGAATACATCTACAGCAAATTCTCCTGTTTTCCCTTGTGCCAGAGACCTCACACCAGGAATAGAAATTAAATACAAAGACATGAAGAAACTATGAATCTAAAGAAAAAGGTACAAGGTCAACAGTACCCTCTAGACATTCAAAACTCTCTCATTTGTGTTCCTTATGTACACCACAGTTCCTCTGAAATTACTCCCCAGTAAAATGTCTTTACAAAACTGTCAATTTCATGGATTTGAGTATTCAACCTTCATATTGCTTAGTACGTGCCAAGGTTGGTAAATGGAAACAGTCAGTGTGAATTTATCAAGGACAAACCAGTCCTAAACAACCTGCATGCCTTTTCTCATAAGATGGCTGGATTTGGGGATGAGGGGAGAACAGTGGATATCATGAATTCAGCAAAGCCCTCACTGTTGCATCCCACTGTGCACTCCTTTGGGACATGTTGTGTTTTAATATCTTTCTTGGTACAGTAGAATGTTCACTCATTGAATTTTCAGATTGCAAAAAATTGAGGGGCACCCCCAGCTGATATGCAGGAGGGCAGAGCTGCAATCTAGAGAGAACCAGGCAGGCTGTGGGAACAAGCCACCTATAATCTCACAGAGCTCCACAAAGACAAATACAAAACCCTGTTTCTGGGTAGAAGAAGCTCCTTGCAGTAATATAAGCTGAGACTGACTAGCTGAGAAGTCTCTCTTTGAGAAAAAGATGTTGAAAATAGGTTTAAAAACAAAAACAAACAAACGCAAGGTAAACACCAGGCAGTAGTGTGTCCTGGCAGCAAGGGATGTCAAGAGCATCATGGACTGCATTAGCATGAACACGGTTAGTGATTTAACTTCCCTCTCGACTCACCACTCAGACCCTACATATCGTTTCCTGTTCCAAGTCCTTCCAAACACAAGCTTAGCAGGCCACTGAGGAGACACAACAGCAGCTTCCCCTGGTGAAGCTATCAGGAAGACAGAGCCATGAGAGCACAGATCTGGAGGATGACAGACAACAGGCATAAGCAGAAACAGAGGAATACTAACCTGAAAGAAATTTTCTTCTAGGACAGTTTGAACCCATGGAGGCTGTGCAGTCTCCAGCCCTGGAAGCTTTCAAAGCCAGCTGGATGAAGCCTTGAACTGACCTCAGAACTGGACTAGAAACCTTCCAAGATACCTTCCAAAATTAATTATGCTATGATTTTCTGAAATCAATATTCAGTAGATTACTTGTATGCATTGTCCAACACAGATCATTACTACAGATGAATGTGACACAACGCAAGAGTAACACTCCAGGTATTAATATCTTATGAAGACTAAGAAGACAAAACAGACCACTGAGTATTTTGGACATCACAGAATTCAATTCAAAGAATAAGAGAGGCCTGAATAGACTTCCAATGCGGGGAATTTCTATCTCCAGTCTTTCTGTATCCACTCATTTTGAATGGATCACCATGAAAAATTAAAAAGGTGCTTAAGAGTTCATATCCCAAATTCTAGTTTCTACCAATTAATTAAAAAATATTTTTCTCCCTTCTTTTAAATGGAAAATAAAGGTCGATACAAAAATTGAGTTTTTACAGGAGCTAATCTAACTATATATGCAAAAGTCCTGCTGGGAAGTGCTATTCCAACACACTGAAACAATTACAGGTCAACATGGCCACCCCCTCCCCTTCCCTGTCTAATCATTCTCCATACGTTGCTGAAGAGTTCTCTCAGAGATTAATTACACCGCTGCCCTAAATAAAATCTCTCAAGGGCAGCAGTGATGATACTGAAAAGTCTCATGTTGTGTCTTTACTTGAAAAAATTAGCTCAAGGGTTGCTATACCTCAGAAGGGAAAGCAGGGTGAGTGCAAGAGCCTTCCTTAGGAAAAGCCCATAAATCCAAGTTGTCTGACAATCAGATGCATTTTCTTTTCTCTGAAATAGCAATGCAACCCAGCATACCCAATAACAGAAGAAAGATAAACATCTCACAGAACTCTCATAGATAAGCACTGCAACTGTCAATGCCGCCAGTATGATTCTGTATCAACTGATTTACTTTGCCATTTTATTGCTATCAAAATAGCACTAGTGACCTACAGAGCCTATAAAGTTTTGCTTTCTCACTCTCCCATAAATTCACTAACTTTGTGATGGAGTATTTCCCTCAAACATAAAAATAACAAAACAGAAAACAAAAAGAAACAATAAGACAACTAACCCAGTAAATCATGCATTCTCCAAAATAGCTGCCATTGTCAAGGCAAAAATCTACAGGCTAATTACAGAAACACCCCAGAATGAATAACATATCCTTCAGAAAAAAGCTCAAAGATACTTTAAATGCTTCCACAGCTCAGACTCAAGGAAGAGACTTCTACTATTTTTCTCTAGTTCATGTTTAACCACAATGTCACTGTTAACAACTTCATTTCACTACATACATTTTTATACACAGATCACACAACATACCTGAATTTTTTTCTCATCTTACTAAAAGAGATTATTCATATTTTAAAGTTCTTACGCTGTTCAGTTAGGTACTGAAGAATAATAAGTAGCATTTTAATGTCCAAAAATCAAATTAATTTATCAGACAATCGCAAATCACATGGAATTTTCCCTATAGTCCATATGCTACCTCTAATCCGGACAGGAGATAAAGAAGAAAAGCAACTATGACCTCAACAATTCACTTAAGTAAACTTACTTAAAAGAAGCAAATTGAAAAGGATGAAGTCTCAAGTCGGTCTCAGTGGAGTTATGGAGTAATACATGAAGTCTGCCAACATCTCTTCGACAGTCAAAAGATATTTAGCAAAACAAAGAAAACACACTTAAAAAATCAATTAGGACAAAATGTTTATAAACTACCATTGCATAATACATCTAATAATTTTAAAAATAGAAAGAAACAAAAAAATGTATGATAAAACAAATTATTATGGTTGGTACAGATTCACCATAAGAAAGATTCCTATAGTTTGTAAGATAACAAATACATTATCGTATACTGATAGTCACAAGAAGCACAGAAGTAACAACAATAAAAAAAAAAACGATGTAAAGAGTTACTTCAGTAGACGCATAAAAACCAAGTTCTGTCATCTAACAAGGCAACTAAGTTTTATTTTTCTGAGTATTTGTATTACTCAGTTAACAGATAATAAAATCACCAGAAAATGAAAGGAATCAAAGACTTCATACTTACATGTTTAGCAGCATTTACTTAATACCGCAGTCATAATTTTGACCACAAGTCTGCTCCCAGCTCCACTGACATATTAGTTAAAAATAAGAATTATTCGTATGAAGTTAGTAAAATCCACACATACGTGCCCATGTAATTCTCCCTAGGAATGCATGACTTCCATATGCTTGTACATACAACTATTTCTCTAAAACCCTCTGGATAGCATGTAGGTGTTCTCCAGACAATGTTTTATTTTTAAAATATCATTCCATAGACATTGTTTCTCCTACTGAATTGTAACATACAAAAGAATCTTAGAGTAAAAATAATTCCAGAGGGAAAATAAATAAACAAATAAAGAGCTTATTTAAATTTGACATCACTCAGCAATTAAAAGCTGTTGAAACCAGACAGCACTCATCTAAAAAGAGGGAATGGTACTCTCAGGATGATATTGCAAGTTAAAGTAATAAACGCTTCATGACCTAAACATCAGTATTCAAAGTAACCAATTTTATATCATAATGAAGGAATTTGAAGAATAAAAAGGCAACTTCTGAAAGCATTTCAATAAAAGGATTCGTAATCCATTGGAATGAGTCTGAAATTACTGAATTCCCTCACCAAAACACATCAGATTATCACTAATTCTTGTCTTCAAATGTTTTAAATTATTTACCTTCATTTTTCATTGATTTTAGAAGTAGCAGATAAAAATAAAGCTACTGTTTGTCACTACATGAATTCAGGGGCTACTTGGCAGATGCACTGTATTTTAACAGTTAACAGCATATCAGAGCACATTGCTTATGGTGTTAACACTGCAGCATTTTGCTTTAATAAAGACTTTTGTTACAGGAAGTAGATACATATGTTCTTACTTTACATCTGGTAGAGCTATCTGCTTGTTACCATTCACTGCCTCCTTAAATCATTCCCTTAGGTATAAAAATCAGCAGACCTATTTCCATTCAAAATTACAAGTATTATTAGGAAGTGCGTTAGAAATCTGTGAGAGGGGAGGTGCAACTTGCCTTTAATCTGTAATTATAGCAACAAGTGTGAATATGAACTCTGGAACACTTCAGAGGAAAGTGGCTTTTTAAATATCAATCCTTTGTTTTTCTGTCTACAGAAAACAACTGCTCAACGTAGCAACAAAGTAGTAGGAGGCAGAGGGCGGGGGCTACACGTGCAATAATTTCTCCTCCATTATATTCTGGATAATAATAAAATTTCTAGTTCACTCACAACAAATAAATAGCATTACTTTCCATCCTTTCACATACTTCCTTAAGGTGAAGTGAATAGGCCACTAAACAAATATCAAAAACATATCTGACGAAGCCTAGTAGTGCTTAAGCACTATTATGAAATAGTTACCCTTAGTGTCTCAGATTAAGGAAAACACATTGATTTTTTTATATAGTCATAAATGATAACTGGAAATATTATGTATGCAATACTCAATTCAGTGAAGTATTCAGGCATTTACTTTAAGTATATGCTAAAAATCTAATTGAAAGTGATTAGAGTATACATATATAATATACTAAACACACATTCAACACATGGAGCTTCAAGATCTTCAGACAAAAAATATTTAATTACACTGAACTTGAGATTGCAAACAGGATACTGCGCATCTCATACAACTGAACTTTTCCCAAATAATTCTTAATTCTCTGCCCACACAGTACCAATAATCATTCATTCATTCTATCTACAGCACTCCACAATTTAAAGGACTACAAACACAGGCACACAACATCACACTTTCCATGCCTTCATAAGTGGAACTAAAGCAGTGGGGATTCATAGAGTATTGTTGAGTGCACAAAAGTGCTCCTAAGAACTCACTGGAGAGGGAGGCAATGTGAAAAGGGAACATAACACATCCAAGCATGTGTGCTACAAAGAGGAACACATTTGTCAGAGGAGTTACAGTACACACAACAGCATTCTAAAAAGCAAAGGATGGGTTTACAAGTCTACTACAGGCTTATAATAAGTCTTGCACCACCATTTTGTACGATCTTTGCACTTGACAGAGGTGCACACATCTCCAATAGGTTTTCTTTCAGAGTGAAAAACGTGAAGGAGCTAGAGTAAATACCTTATGGAGAGGCATTAGGTCAGCATGTGCTCTAGAAATCTGAAGGTAGCTAAAGCTGCTTTAGCCTTCACTTTCATTTGTAAGGCAAGATACAAATATACACATACAGTGTAAACAAGTCTTTATTTTAATCCACATTAATACTCTCCAGATGCAAGGGGATCAATGAAACACTTTGAGGCTACTGTTGTGGCCAAGTCTAATCTCTCAAGGGACTGCCGGAGAAATCAGAACCTTATGCTCATAAAACAAATAAGCTCACATGAAACTGCTCTTAGTAAATGTAGAATTCAAAGGCTGCATGACTCCTGACTATTAAAAATGAGAAAATGCTGTTCCACCTTTGATTTTCACCCTTAAAATAATATCTGAATTTAACTACAGCCATTCAAGAAAAAGTAACATAATTCAACATGTTTAAGTTGCATTACCATATTTATTAAAAATATGGAAGTGACCAGAAGGAGAACATAGATGTTTTTTGAATGCTCTTCTCATTTATTTCAGAAGTCAAACAGGCTTTTCTTTGCAGCAGGCAAAGAAAAAAAAAGAAACTTCTCTGCTAACTTCTGCAGCAGTTCCATAAACCTGTTTTGGCTCACACACAACATCACCAGATCACCAGAGTCACACACTGTTGACATAAGGTCAACAGAGAAATATCGATATATACACTGAAAGGTGCCCTGTCCAAACATAACATAAGAGATCATCAATGCTCTTGAGCCCTTGTGTAATGCAATGGAGCAATGACAGCAGAGTAGCAAAGTCCTAGGCTGCAGTAAGTAAGGATTTACTCACATGCAACAGCCATGAACACAGAAATAAAGGGAAAAAAGCTGCTTACCTTTTGGAAGGCCTCAGGTACATAGGGATCTGCAGCAAGATACCCTCTCCTCCACTGCTATTCCATACATCAGGTCTGGAAAGGGGTGGATCCTGGCTTCACCCCTTCCAGACAGCAAGAAGCACTGTTTGCACCTGAGCTCCCCTGGGTTGGCCCTGCCTTCTCACCAGGTGCTCAATCACTGCTTCAGGACATCACTTAGCATTTCCACTACACCTTGTAAATCTGAAACCATGGAAACAAGGAGATCAGTGCATGAGCAACCCAACTGTACATGTTGTAACATGAACAGAAAGGAACAATTCTTCCCTATTTGATTCAGCCTATATATATATATATATATATATATATAAAGTTAAAAACACTGCTGTGGTTATCCTCTCTAAATAGAAGTGAACTGTGCTACTGTGTTACAGGATTGTATTGGTCGGTACAAATATATATACAATTAGTAAATATTTATATATTATTATATTTAGCCTAAAAAAACCTGTTACTTTCATCCCATACAGCCTATGACATGACATTTATAACACTCAACATTCATCTAGAGCAGATATCAACTTTCATTACCATACATCAAAGACTGGATAAAGCAGGTAGAAAGACTGCTGCCTAGTTTTCTATGAGAGACATTTAACAATCATTTTTTACTTACTATATTTTACCAGATGATAAAGCAGAATTCATTTTCATCAGAGAAAATAATACAAGGGCAAATCAAGTAACTCCAGAAAATATGAATACTGGAATGCAAAAAAACCTGTCTTTATATTTGCCACAGTGAGAAGGATTTAGATAAACGTGCACAACAAATTACGGCTCAAAGCTTGGTGTGATGCTTAGTGTGTGGCCACAGTATACAGCAGGGAAGCCAGTAAAGCAAAAATAAGATCAACGTAAGTTTTTAACCCTCACAAACAAACATTTTTCTTTTAGCATCGTTACCTGATAATTGCTTAATGGCGCATTTCATTTTACTTTCTATGTAGTGAATGATACCTAAATATTAAGAGAGAGCTTTAAAAATTGAGCATTAGAAATGCAAATTATTGTTAAATTATTGTGTTAAAAATAGATTTAAAAAAAAAAAAGAAAGGAAAAAAAAAAGGAAAAAAAAAAAAAAGAAAGGAAAAAAAAAAAAGTGCCAAGTTCTGATTTCAGAAAAAGGCCAGAATAGAGGATAGTGCTCTTAAAACACATACAGCATAATACGCTAGAAAATGTATCGTATTATCACCTGCTTGAGTGATTGGCATTTAAAATACAAACTCAATAGGAGCTTTTGTAATACTTTGTTTTACAGTACATTTCATCTCCTCTCCCCACTTACAAGTGAAAAATATCACAAGGATAAGTAGTGAATAGAAGCCATAGGCCAGTTGGAATAAGAAAAGTTTGTACATTGTTTCATACTTGTAATACTCAGCACAATCACAGAACTTTTTCATATTACCTGTTCCCTCTTTCAAACATTTTTTATTAAATAATCATTATGTTTCATAAGTCATAAGACAAATCCCAATACTAAGCAGGTTCCATCAGTTCCTGCTTCAGGCCAGACCCTGCTCCCAGTTTGATATCACCACTAGTATATTAGTAATATGCATTCTGAATTGACATGCAGATGTATGAGTGCATCACACCTCATTTGAGATAGCTGGCGTCTTGCACAAGAATGACTATAAACTGGAAAAGATTGGCCACTGAACTGGAAAAAGGCACTAACCTACAGCCTGCTGGCTTCTTAGCATGCTTGTTTGTAGCAGCAAATGGCAAACCAAGCTTTGTTCTGTGCAGGTTTCATATTAGATATCTCATTTACAGTTTGCATCAGTGGATGCAATACAGCAAGTCTAAATATATGGATTAAAAGAGTAATTGCAGATCTCACTGTACACCTATTGAGGAACTTTGTGCTTTCCATACACAGAGCATAGTTTCTTGCTGACTAAGGAATGATGATTTATGGACTACTGATGTACAGGTCTCTTAGTCATTAGAAGAGAGAAAATAGCAATCCAAGGATAAAACCCCTGATTTCTAGAAACTGTTGCTGTTGCAACATTTCACCAGTCCAGTGACAAATAAACTCCCATTCTGATTAAATACCATGCAAGAATGTCTGCATTTTCCTGATTTGTATACTAAGAATTAACTATTTAGAGGAAGGAGATTTTCTCTTGAAGATATAAATAATGAAAAATAAGTGCTTTGGTTTGTTTTTGTTTTGTTTTGTTTTTTAAACCACAAAACCCTATTTTTCCTTCTCACCATAGTGGTAGAAGGATTAAAACATACCAACACACAACCAGAGCTGAATGAAATCCTGCTGTATCTTCTTTTTTCCCCAAATCCTAAAGACTGGGTTTCACAAAACAAAAGTAATCAAAAGAAAAAACACTGAAAAGCAGAAACTCATCTGCTTGGACAGCTAAGAGAGCTTAAGGGAACATGAATACTGAGATTACAAGTAGCCTTCTAATGTCACAGCTAGAGTAATGTAGGAAATTTTTCCATAGATACAGCCACAGCATTTAAGTAATACGTTAAATCCACCTAAATTTCAGATTAAGCAAAAAGATGCAGTGCTTGATCTGTCAACAAAGGATTGTTTCAAATGCAAATATATCCTGCAATCATCTCCATTGTCAATTATATTGAAGGAAATCAGGCACTGTGGTTGATTTCAGAATAATAATAATCAGTAAGATAACATTCATCTGTGGAAAGCATTGTCCAGCGTCTTAATGAACCACTCCTATGCTAGAATATTGATTGTAAGAAAAGCTATGCATACACTAGAAACAATTTAACAAGGCATGAAAGAGCCACAGAGGTTATATCTTCTTTCTTTTTAACCCTGTTTCCCAAGAAACACAGTCCTTAGAGAGACTATTCCTTTCCAGCATTATTCAAATTTATATATACTTCACAGGCAATTTGTAGGATGTTTCCTGCTGCTACACCTTCATGTTCAGGAAGGCAGCTGCTGCCATCTGTTCCTCCAGTTTGGAATAGAAACATCTCTTAAGTGATAAGAGCATCATTTCCCCAGCTGAGTGGTTTTCAGTTCCACCACCAATCCCTTCATTAGCCATTACTCTGGATTGTCCCACCTCCTCCTGCCCAAAGCTCTCCCCAGTCTGAAAACTATGCCTTAAGTACCCTACTACTCTTCATAACATCTTCTTGTCCTACTCTGTATTTCTTTTCATTCTTTATTTACAAAGTATTCCCATATCAGTGACACCCTTTCTTCCTCCAAGCCAAGCTACATCCTCTTTAAACAAGTTCCCCAGTATTCCTTCCAGTATCTGCTTTTCATTTTTTGTGACTTTTATTACACACCCTCTTGTCCTCCAGATACATTTACAGATTAGAAAATCTTTTAAAAGCTTCCACCGCTGCTGTCAATTTTGCTTTCTTGCCTGTAATCTGAGATACAACTATCATTTTTGCTAAAGGTAACACTTAGAAGAAATCCACAGCGCCTCAGAACCATATCAAGCTTATGTGGGAATGTATAAAAATATTGCTCATAACTACTTGACAGAAAAGTATGAAGTTCCAGGGAAAAAAAAACACAAAAAAAACCAAACCATAATATTCTATATTACAAAACAGCTGTAGGCAGAAATAATTCCCAGTTGTGCATGGAAGTGACCATAGAAAAATAGCTCATATAAAAGAAATACGTCTTCATATTTTTAGAACAGTTTTTCCCTGTAATTTTAAAATGCTGGCTGTAGATTTCTTAATTGTTTTAATTATTATTATTTTGGCTCACCCCTCCCCCCCCCACCCCACTTCCCCTCTTCCCCCTTTAGCGGAAGCATTTCAGTACAGAAATACCAAAATCAAACATTTTCAAAACATAAATCAGACTTGGTGTTGCATTCAATGAAATTCTGAGCCAACAAAGGCAAGTTCAGCTGGCTTTAGATGTGAGAGGTTAGATACAACCTAGGTCTCTGGAACCCAAACAGTGCACCTTATCAATAGAATTTACTGCCATCTTTGATGTAAAACAAACTCAGAGACTGCATTTATGTGAGGGGTTTCTCATTAGAGAGCAAACATTCCAGGTTGAGGTCAACAGTAAGAGCATAAAGAGCTAAACAGTCTATAATATCTCTATATATAGATAAACAGTCTATTGACTTCCCAGCATGGAGTTCTGAGCAAGGACTCTGGGCTTCCCTGGGGATGGTGGCTGGTCTCCCAGCCTTCTGAAGGAGTCCACAACCACCTCTTCCTACAGTAAAGGTACCATAAAAGCACAGGTGAAAATCCACTGGCTGTGTTCAATACCACATTACGGCTTGGTAACCTGGAAAGTTGTTTGAGTAAACATTGCCATCGATTTTTTAGGTATTGCCTTTATGACCAAACAGGCTGATCTTAAAAAGAAGGATTAATTAGGTAAGCAAATATTTATTGATCATTTGACTTGGAACCACATTTTCACAGGCTTTCAGATCTCATTAGTTGTGAGCAAAACAAAACATGACTCTGCTCTGTACACCTGCTGAACCAGCACTCTCACATGAAACACATCACTATCAGAGCTATCAATGTAACATAAAACTGAGACAATAAATAGCAGGGATCTGCAAGAAAGAAAGAGATCAATCTATAACTATAAAAACCCTACACAAATTATCAGCAGTTATTACCAGTTGGTCCCCCTGTACATTAAGGATAGGAGAGGGACTGTCAACATCTGAAGGGTGTTGACTTACAATGCACCACTGTTTATACAGCTTTCTGCCAATCAGTTGTTTTCTCTTTCCGGCAAATTTCTGTTCTTTCTCCTTCTTTGGTCTGGAGCATTAGAATGGCACATTCTTTTTTATCAGAAGCTTTATCAACTTTTTCCATCAGTCTCTCTCCTAGATCAAATGTAGACAATGGAAAGTAAATCAAACACAGAATATTTAAAACAGTGCTTAACTACATCATGAATGGCTTATTTAAAACAAACACCTATTCTGATGAAAGAAAATACCGTGACTTTGAAAACCTGCCTTATCCTACTTTATTACTCCATCTAATGGAAAGTTGAATAATACACTGTATAAAAACCATGTACCTTAATATTTTTACATGAACAACAACCTTATGTTACAGTGTAATATGATGCTGCTGACTACGCTTCAAGGAATTAAACAGTTGTGCAGTAGTTTCAGTTAAAAATCAATAGCAGTTTGTTTTGCAATATAAAGGCTTATGAAAACAGCTTGCATATCAAAGTAACTTTTACAGTACACTGTTAACACGGGTACTAAAATGCTGGGCAGAAAAAAAAAAAAAGCTTGTTGAAAATGCAAAAAAAATCACTGATCTTTTGTTCTATTTAAAGCAGTTGGATGTGGTCAAACTGAGAGGTAATAGGTGTAAATGTCAACACTTTGGAATGACTTAAAAAGTTTCTTTTAAAAACCTCACTAGTCATAGGAGATATGCCAGCAGATTCACTTCATGCAGAGGTCTTTTGATTTTATCACTGCAGCATACTGAATGAATGCTGTACTGCAACAAGCAATATCAGTATTTCTTCTTGAGCAAACTGTTTTGTTGGGTTCATTTTGGGTCTTTTTTGGTTGTGGGGTTTTTGTTTGTTTGTTTGTTTGTTTTTTGCAGATATGAATAGGCTTTGTAAGAGGGCTCTTGCCAATGTAGCTAATATTTCAGAGGGAAAGGAAATTGCATTCTTAATGATGTTCCATCACAGAAGTTTCCATCAAGTGCAAAGCAGGCTGGGAAGTCAATCAAAGGTCAGGCTTGTGAGAGGTCAAGTTCCTTGAACAAACACAGTTCTGGCATTTAATTGTTTTCAGGCAGAACTCAGCAGATAGGTCAGCAGTGAATTTTATAGCTGACAACACCCACAGAAAGAAATCACTCCTAAGACTGAGGTGGCTATGCATCACTGAACAACAAGATGAAAAAAATAAGTAACCATGGAAAGCAAGACATTTTTAGTCTCACCATTTAGAAATCTGAAAACAAAAAAAGTACTGCTGGTATCATTAATGCATCTCACTCTCAAAAGTTGCTGAAAAGCACAACAAAAATAAAAGAGACTGCACAACAAAAGAGATTCGCAAGAGATTACAAGAGAACGAAGAAGTGTTTGAAATAATATTACCAGTAATAGCAACCTAAAAGTTCAGCTTCATTCCATTAGCTGAATGACTACAGATTATCTGCCCCTTCAAATCAGTATATTAAGGGACTGGACAAGGTATGTGGATTATAAAATACTCAGTCATGCCCATGGTTGGTACTTAAACCCCGTTCCTTACTGACTCCAAAGCCCATAATACTTTATGACATTTTAAAGATGCCTAAGAATCCCAAGTGAATAAATTAATGCATAGCAGAACAGAATACTCTTTGGAAAAAGCGGCATGCTGTTCAGTTGCAATTTACTGGTGTACCTTTAAAAAGAAAGAGACAAATATGACGATGAGAGTCTGAACATGGAATTCCAACCCAACTATACCAGAGGCATATATAGAATTGCTATATATATAAATATATATATTATATAAATATATATATATATATATATATATTATTTACCAATAAGCCGGGGCATCATCGGAGACATGGCACTCCAGGCTGTTAAAACAGAAGAGCCTTCTGAGTCCTAACCCACACAGAACTCTGTGGCAAAAGGCAGCAGAAACAAGTCACAATCCATAGTGCTTTGAACATGGCATGTTAAGAAGCTGCAGGTAAGAGAAATCTTAACATACTTACTCATAAGACCAAGGAAATGCAATGGGATGCAGCAACTTCTGTCAGTTCTTAGTCTGCACATGCTTGGAGGTACAACAGGCTCTTTCAGACCTAGTCCCACTTCTTAAAGGGGAATCTTTGAAAGAGGTAAATTCTTGTCTGACTTGCTGCTCTGAACATCATATTTTCTCCTGAAAATAGGTACAACATAGACCTAGGATATGAACAAACATGGCAATTTTATAAATTCAGATATGCTAAGCTTCATACAATATCAGAAATGCCACTACAAAGCTCACTTGTTGATCACAGAAACAGAAAACTGGAGAGTTTGTTTTGGCTTTGCAGGCTTTTTTCTTGGTTTACCAAGCAAGGTTTTTAAAACAGAAACATTTCTGAAAAAATAAATATTTGCTTCACGGAGGTAGTGAACTTCAAAGTAATCAAAACAGAGCTTCACACCTGCTGATTTTTTGTGCAGTCATTATTTATTCTTTACTCTAGAACTCCTATAATCAAGGTATTAGTCACATCAGCCAGGAAGAGTTAACAATTTGATTAACCGCCTTGCTTAAACAGCTGGACTATAACAAAATCCCTCAGAAAATAGGTGTTTCCACCATTTACTTACTCCTGATGATAATATGCGTTCTATTTAGAACATAAACACTGAGTCAAATGCGAAAAAGTATTTATATATAACACATGAGCATCCTGCCTACTTTAGGTCTCCAGTTATATACTGATTTTAGGAAAGCTAACATATAATTGCACAAGAACATTATAACCTTTCCTGTATATATTTCCACAGCTACCCATCTGAACTTCCCTTTAAAGTGCAGTGCTTACATGGTACAGTAGGTTATAATTGAAGAGAAAGTACTGGAAAATAACACCTAATCTTTCCTTGATAGCACATTATGTTTGAACGAAAAGCATTCATTGCAGAATCGTTACACAAATTTATTTAATGAGCAGCTCCATAATATGTACAGTACACTACAACAGCAAAATACCATCTTCATCCCTCTGCTACATGAGTAGGACATGCATCATACTGTCATGGTCATATGATTTTTGGTTACCGGTATTCTGCATTATAACATCATGTAGTGTGCTGGGGATTAACGAATTGGTGCTGCAGGTCCAGGTAGGTGTCCCAGAAGAACTACTACATTCCCCAGAGGACTGTTCGCTGTTCTGATATCATTTCTGCTCAGAGAAAACAGATAAAGGCTTTGGTAGGTCACCTGACGGCCCTTTTGATTGTCTGGTTTGTCTTGTTCCAACCTCACGTCTCATCACAGCATTAGAGTAAGGCCTTTGGCTTTCACACACTCTCATTACACTTTATTTATTAGCTCCAATTCTAATTATGTTGTATTATAGTGCGTTATTTTGCATTCTAATATATTATTTAATAAATTTGTTTCTCCTCAGACTGTTGCCACTGTTTTGTTTTGGGGCCCATCTCTCTATCCTTTATCCCGTTTTCCCTTTTTAGAGGCACAAATCCATGGATCCCTTTGCCCCACTAGTCATGGAACTTGGCCAAATCAGCACATAAACAGAGCTTAAATAGATAATACGGTATATAAATCAACTATTAGATCAAACCTTGAAATTCTAAGGACAAACATTCCGCTCTTGTGCACTTTATTCAACTGAATACCTTCTACTTACTATTCTACCTGAATACCTTCTATTTACTCTTCTACTTGGATACTTTGAGTCCAAAGACCTTTTTAAAGTCTTCTGCTTTATATCCTTATACATCCTGTCCGCTGAACAGCTAACTTAGTACCATGTTTGTATTAGTGATATAACTGCAGTTCCTACATTTTCATCCTTCAGAATGGTTACAAGAATCAAATTGAATGGACGACTAAGTTGCTAAGACAAAATTTGTATATTACCTAGTGAATATCGGAATTCAAGTGCTAAGTTTGCATTAAAACCACTCTGTATCTTTTCCACGCAGTTACTGGAAACTACACCAAAAACCTGGAGTTGAATGTTTCAGTGAACCAAATGCATTTATAAGGATACTTCATGTAGAAAGTAAGGGAAATATTTTTAGATTTTTGCCATCTTGTTAGCTTCTCTTTCTGTTCCCCAAAGGTTGTAATTCAGGAACTACAAGATTAAGAAGAACAAAATGTTCAGCGACTGAAATCCACTAGAGAGTTTTTTAATGAATTTAAGGAAAGCTAACCAGACAAGCCAGAGGGATCTGAAGCTCATCACTTACCAAGCTTTCATGTTGGAGTAGTTCTGTTCTAACTAGGTACTATATTCACACTTATGAAAAACCTATTTGGGAATTTACAGCAGACAATATGCTGGTCTTCTTGACTTCTTAATTTTATTTGCATCAAAGGTTGAAAAAAATACCGTCCCTTTCCCAGGTGATAAGAAAAATAAGTGAACAAGACTACAGACTGATAGGATGCTGCTTTAAATAGCAAGGACATTGTAGCACACTACATACTTGGTTTTCAGGCAAGATGTCAATAAGCCTTAATCTCAACTTCATGGTCCTAAAAAAGATCAACACTGCTAAAAAGGACCATTTGTCTCAGCATCCCAATAAAACAAGGAAGGTCTCAAAAGCACTCAAAGCATAGGAAGCTACAACTTAGCACTCACGTAAGTTCTAGCTTGAAAATCCTGTACATGCATATTTATTTTTTCAGGCTCTCTGTTCCTTTAAGAATTACCTCAAGGTATTTATTAAAAGATGTTTAAAAAATTACAGTGACATACTTCATTTTAACTGAAACTTAAACATAGATGAAAAGGATTTAACATGTAACCTAAAATCAAGCAGAAACTACTTTCCTTTAGATTCTAGCAAGTTGTGATCTCATACTCTGATTACTGTGTTACGGCAGCAAATGCACCACAGGTACTATGTGCATGGCTACGCATGAAAAAATAGGGAAAAAATGAAATGTCAAATGTTTTTTATAATGCAGAGTGTACTTCAATCTGTTTTAAAAGATGACCTTTTCAACAATTGCCCTGCCTACTAGGAAGAAGGGCTTTGCATTTAATGAATTCTTCATGTCCCAAGGAAAAGCTGAGCTACATGAAAGTTTTCCTCTTCAGAGGGTAACACTTGCCACAATCAGGGTTTTCAAGAGATTATCTAGCCATCATTATGCTTTAGATTATCCCAAAATACAATAAATACTTGAGGAATCAATGGAACTTTTTTCCTGTGTACAATAACCCTAACCCTAATTCTGATTCATAGGATGATTACATAAATTTCAGTGGAATGAAAGCTATCTGAAGCCTAAACCATTTTGTCCTTTACTTTGGCTCCACATTTTTCACCAGCATAACAACTCCTAAGTCCTCCTTATATGGCACATTCCCACTGTACTTCTTTAAGTAGCAAATTCAGTTCTTACAACTGAATAAGAAATAATCCAATGTAATGAGTAAAAAATCTATGCCAAGATTTCTAGGTCGTACCTCTTTCTCCTTCTCCTTGGATTTGGCAAGTCCTCCTGTCCTCTCAATAGACAAAGATGCTGATGTATTCAGGAAGTCTAACTCAAGGCTGATAAAAGAGGGCTTCAGAATACTAGCTGCAGCAATACTGCTAATTCACTCTCACACTGCCTTAAACAGGACCAGATTTCACCCGAAAACTGCAACTTTCATTTGTTTAATTAAATATAATAATTGTTACCATTGCAACTGTATTTAGAGAGCAACACCACTGCAAGTCTTTAAATGAATAGAAGCCTTACGCATCTTCTGAAACCATATTTCTCTACAAGCCTTCTCAAGACAAGGTGCTCAGCTCCACCTGCTGCTGGATTTAGATTATTTCTTCTTTAGCAGGCTGAGGACTGCGCAATACAAAGGGATTCATCTTCCATTCTTTAAACATCTACTCATGTAGAAGGCCAAAGTCTGCATAGAGAACTACCGAAGTGCAGGGCACACATCTTCCCAACAAGTACATTACCACATGGTTGCCACATTTCACAACTGCACCTACCAGCGGCACTAACCATCCCTGGAAAGCCAATCTTCAACTCAAAAGTCACTCACTGCACTTTTACCCTGTTTGCCGTGATAATTACAAACACAGAGGCCAAAGCACAGCAAGAGTAACCTATCCTACAGGATTCAATTACCCACTTCAGACAGCCATGAAAATTCTCTGCGAGGAGGGAGAAAAATAAAGGTCATCTAATAAGTGTCAGTAAGCCATCTGACTGTCATACTATGAAAATCCTTCCACTAATTATACCAGTGTAAGTTATGGATCAGTTTAAAAGTGGGAATTTTGCACTTATAGAGAACCAGGTTCTGTTAATACTGGAATACCTCCATTCAAAGCAAGTGTTTTTAAATGAATTTAGGGGTTCCAAATCATATACGTTATTGCTGCTTCTTTTAGCACGCATGGGGCTTATTAAATACTTCTAGCAAACAAGAAGAACAGTAAATATATAAAATGCTATTAAAAATTAAGCCTCTACCAATAGAATATTCAATAGGCTTTCTGGCAATATACATATCCTGCAAAGTCCAAAAAAAGAAAAAAGAAAGGGGGGAAAAAAAGCACTTAAATTACCTGCCCAGGGTGACCTCTGCTTTTATCCTTATGAAGCTGGAGCAGGTTTACAGAGGAATAATTCAAAACAGAGCAGGGCCTGCCTGCCTGTTGATATGCTATAAATCTATGTTTAAATGTGAACCTGTTCTGGATACCTTCTTCCCAAATAGGAGGGCCTGTTTCTTTTTGTTGTGTTTTGTTTTTTAAGCAACCGCGTGGTTTGGTATTGCCTTTCCAAAAGTCCTCTGCTGCCCTCGTGTGTTTCACAGTTATAGATGTCACTACAGCTATCAGTTCCTTTACCAGCAAGGTAGACTGGAAGGAGCTGATGGTTTATCATGAAGTATTGTGGGTTTTGTTGTTGTTTTTCACTTCCTCTGACAGGCAATAATGCCGATAACGTAATCTCACTCCGGAAAATAAACTTTCCCACTGCTGTCGAGTAGTAAAGTCACACCGGGGAATACACCAGGCAAGCACTGATTTGAGCTACTCAGCACCTCCTCCAACCTGAGTTACCAGTATAAAATAAGACAGTTCTTGCTTGTGTTTGTTTTAAAGCCATTTCCCAGAAGAGAGCAAACTCGGTTACCCGAAGCAGGAGCAGAGCACCTCGTTGCCTCAGGGCTAGGAAATAAACACGACAGAACCCGCTCACTCACACCTGAGTGAGGAAAAGCTGCAGAGACCGAGTTGACTCAGGACCAGCAACGCGAACCGCTCCGGGGAAGCGACGGGCCGTCTCGAAAACGCTCATGCAGCCACATTCTCGCTTGCTCCTCACTGAGCCTTCACGTGCTGAGAGCTACAAGCTGCGTTTCTGCTACTCAAAGAAACAGCTGCGCTCTCTCTCCTAAAACTCTGCAGCAAGCCTCGTGGACTGCTATCACCTCTCGCCCTTCCTGCCTCGCAGCCAGCAGCTGCAGCGCCCAGGCGCCGTGCCGCCCCGCTCGCACGCAGCCTTGAAAACGAAAGGCCGGTCCAAGGCCGATCCCCGCCTCTCCCTGCAAGGAGCCGGCTACGAGCCGTGCCGGAGTGGGGGTGTCTCTCGAGACCCCACCCCCTATGACTCGGCAGCCGGAGGCGGAGCGGGCAAGAAGCCGGCGAGGAGCGAGGCGCGGCCGGGTCAGCCCGCGGTGATGGGGATACTGGCGTTGGGGTTGGCGTGCTGTCTGCTGCGAGCGGCAAAGGCCGCATTCCCGGTGCCTGCGGGTGCTGCGGGGCGTCCTCCGTGGGATGGAGGAGGAGGAGGGGAGGAAGAAGCGGCGGCGCTGCGGGTAGGTCACCGCTGCACAGCTGCCCTGCTGCCCTGCTCGCTATCCGCGCCGCTGTGCCTGCGGGTTCCTCCCTTCCCCGCTCCCGACGCTAGGGGGCAGCATCACAGCTACGGCCGGGTACTCCTTGGGTAACTCGTGCTCCGTGCCGTCCTGCGACACATAGTTAGGTTAGTTCTGCAGCATGAAACAAGGCAAGGTTAAATCTTATCTAAGGATGAAGTGTTTTCGTGCGCTTCCGTGTTGTGCTGCCCGACAAGGGCATCAGATGACTTTGACTCCACTTGTTGTCAATTTATTTTGTTGGTCTTATATCGATTTTATACTATCTGTGCACTTTATAAGTGTTTCTGTGTATTTCCTGGAGCTAAAATTAGTCTAATCACTTACAGACTAGCTTGATAAGAACCCGGGGTGAATCTGAGCGGAATCTGAGCTGAGCAAGTTAGCCAGGTGTTATGGCCATAAATTGTGCCAGGGAGGGAGGTTCAGGGTGGATGGGCACAAACTGCCAAGGCAGGTGGGGGAGTCACCATCCTTGGAGGTGTTCAAGAATGGTGTGGATGTGGTACTGATAGGCATGGTTAGGGGGCATGGTTGAGGATGGCTTGGTGGGCAGACTAGGTGATCTTTCAAGTCTTTCCCAACTTTAATGGCTCTCAGATTCTGAGGTCATATTTGCTGTTGGTAACCTTCTGCTCTTGCAGTTTTGTCAGTGCTGCTAACTTAATGACAGCCACAATACTTTTGTTTCTATTCAGGAAAGTGCTAAAAGAATTAGGTTACTGAATTCACCATCAAACGATAATGGATCGGCTTTCTATGGAAAAAATCAGTTTTCTCACCTGTTCCCAGAAGAGTTCAAAGGTACCGAACTGTCCTCATGTTTCCCACATGGAATATTTCTGTTCTTTCTAAAGCTGTAAGAGCATTTAAATTAGTTCTGGACTATAGTGATCACTTTATGGATTTGAGAATGTTGTGCCATTCCGTGACTGTGACCATGGATCAATGTTACCATTATGGCTTCTAGTAAAAAAGGTTGGGTTTGTGTTGTTCATTTGTTTTTTGTCGTTTGTTTAAGCAGATGTATAAAAGTTTGTATTCTGTGTTTAGCTATTTACTTAAGAAGCATACCTCACAAACTCCCCAGATACATAAAAGTGCCAAAGGGAAAGGAAAAACCTTTGCCAAAGAAGTTTGACTGGAGGGACAAGAAAGTCATTGCAGAAGTGAGAAATCAGCAGACAGTAAGTGGCGGGGATTTCCTTTTGCTGATTCTCAAGCACTGGTTAGAGACAGTTCCAGGAAGTACATCATAGAGCACGATGAAGGACAGGGAAGGTATCAGCACCTCCTCAAGACTTGGAGCACTGACATATGCTAAGTAACTCAGCCTTTTACAAAGAGTGGGCTTAGGTATAAAGCATAAAAGGTAAAAGTTGCTGATTGTGCAGTTATGAATTGTGTAGAATCCATACCTTTACCACTGAACTCCTCTTCTCTGGAGGTGCTTTTATGGCACATAAATAGAACCCAACTGGTTACATCCCAGACTGGCTACAGCCGTATAGTGCATTTAACAGGGTAAGCAGCACTCAGCTTTTAAACTCCCAGTATTTTTCCTTTGTGTAGTGTAACGTAGATTTTGCCTAGGAATAAGCTCTGCGCTCTCTGTTTAAATCACCACAATTGAAAAAGCTGAGAAAACTGTGATATCACCTAAGAGTTTTGTTTTCTCTCGCATCTAGTTTTGGTTTACTGCTGCTTATGTTGTAATCTTCAGACGACAGAAAACCACAGGCTGCTTCCTTAAGTGCATCCTTTTGCAGAACTTAATAATGTGGTTAAGAAACAATTTCTTCCCAAGTCTCGGTCTGTAATTAAGAAAATTGCATACCTAGCACTAAAAAGTGTCCCTTAGACCTATTTCAAAGGGCTGTTTTAATGTTAGCAAAAATGAGTCAGGAAGTAATCAATGAAATAAGATGCCTTGAATTCATTTCTAGTTTTCACAGAGTAGCACAGTGGGGATAAAAAAAAATCCATATTTGTAATGCCATAAAAATGAAGATAAAAGGTGAGGTAGTAAATGAAGAGCATTGGAAAACTCTTTATACTTACATTTTCCCATATTGTGTTACAAAAGCAAGGCTGACTTTTTTTTTTTCTCCCGTTTATCTTCCAGTGTGGAGGCTGCTGGGCTTTCAGTGTTGTGGGTGGTATAGAGTCTGCCTATGCAATTAAAGGAAATAATCTGGAAGAACTCAGCGTACAGCAGGTTATCGATTGTTCGTACAGTAATTATGGCTGCAGCGGTGGTTCCACAGTAACTGCTTTGAGCTGGCTGAATCAGGTATGAAACACTGTATAAATCTTGAACCCTTCTTTAGCACTGTTTTGGGGTTGTGTGTGTGTGTGTGTGTGTGTGTGTGTGGTTTGTTTTTACAGGGGAAGAAGTGATGGGGAAGAAGGAATGTATGCTTTACAGACCATCTGATTTTTGCTTGTGTGTATATGGTTGTTTATTTAGTCTAGAATTAAGTATTATTTCAAGCAGAACTGAAACTTGATTTGAATTTTATAGTCTATATATGTTGCTTGCGAGTGCAATAAATTCACCCACAAGGGATGAGAATAATATTCTTTGACCAGTGCAGTATTTCCATTGAAATCAACTGAAGCAATAGCCACACAGTGACACTATAGAAGAGGTCATTTATGCAAAGGTCACCGGACTGAGTCAAACACGTTGCATTCTCATTTATTTATCTCTTTGCAGACAAAAGTCAAACTTGTGAGAGATTCAGAGTACACTTTTAAAGCTCAGACAGGACTGTGCCATTATTTTGCTCACTCGGATTTTGGAGTTTCAATAACAGGATTTGCTGCATATGACTTCAGGTAACTGCTGTTGATTATTTTTTTAATTGCTGTACTTTCACTTCAGTGTTCACTAACTGGAGTCAGAGTAAGCCAAAGGTTTTGAGGATAATTTCATCTGAATGTCTGAAAAACTTAAGGGCAATAATATATAGCTGTTATCTAATTGAGAGGAGTGGGGCATAAGAGGTAGATGGTGCTTAGTATTGCCCACTTGACCAAGACTTTTTAACAGCACTGTATCTTTGGACCGGTGCCTATTCCATAGACTGTGTGCCCTCTGTTGTTGTAAATAAAATGTGCATGTATTTGTATGGGAACTGTTGGATCATGGCCTGAACCTTAGGTGAGCACTGAGTCAGCTGTGGGAGCACAGGTGAAGGCAGTTCATTTGTATGACCAGAAAGGATAGAGCCTGACCGCACCTCTCCTAGACCCCATTTAAGGGCTGACTGGAAGGGTCTCTTTCTGGAGATCATTCCCTTTGGAGTTTTTCTGTGAGCCTAGGACGTATGTGAGCACTTTCATTTATTTCTTATTATCCTTTCCACCATGAAAATCCTTCTAGTTATACGACCTGTAAAATACCAGCCTAACCAAACTACTCTGCTAATCGTACGTTTGTTGATTGTACAGTATCAATGTATGTTATGTGGTGTGTAGAACTCATAGGAGAAAGCTTTAATTATGTGATTATTAAATCTTACTTGAGTAGATTATCTCCTCTCAAATTGCTTTACTACACTAACTTTAAACTCTGCGTTATCACTCACTTCTTTCACAGTGGTCAGGAAGAAGAAATGATGAGAGTACTTGTTGACTGGGGTCCTTTGGCAGTAACAGTAGATGCAGTTAGCTGGCAGGATTATCTTGGTGGGATCATACAGTATCACTGCTCCAGTGGAAAAGCAAATCATGCTGTACTTATCACTGGTTTCGACAGAACAGGTATGTTTCCATCAACTGATCTTCTAAGTGTTGTTTTCTTGTACTTGCAGCTTGCCTCCTGTAAGTCAGGATATTAAAATCCATAATTTGAGAACTGCTTGAGTTGGTGTCAACTCAGTTCTGGAATTGCAGTCTGATCCCAGGAAATTCTTTTCCATGTTCCTTTGGTTTAGTGGGACTTCATGTCCCTGTAAAGACAAGAATACAGGTATCTATATCTTTACCCTAACATAAGGTATATCCAGTCTGTTTTTTGCTGAAGTATTAGTCCTCGCTGTGAGCAATAGGAGGCTTCTCTGTATAATGTCACCCAGTCAGCATCCTGTGAGAGACTAAAATTTAATTAACTGTATAGAATGTGAGCATTTTTGTATTTCCTAATTATCATTTGGCTTCATCTTATGAAAATGTATTTTCCAGGTATCATTCCTTACTGGATTGTACAGAACTCTTGGGGCCGTACATGGGGAATAGATGGCTACGCTCGTGTTAAGATAGGCAGCAATGTTTGTGGTAAGTCTGAGAAATAATGCAAATGATAAAGGCCACGCATTGCTCCATGTAAGTGATACAGTGGAATCCTTGCAGAGGAAATACAAATCATTGCCATATATTGAATGAGGTTAGATGAGTTCATATAGAAAAATAGTGGTGGTTAGTTCAATCTAGCCATGTTGTTCAATGACTGAAAAACATCATTCCAATGTTAAGGTACATAAGCCATAACAATTTATGCACGACAGTACCTTACCATGAAGAGGTAATGGTGTTGTCAAGTGTGCAGTTGTGTATCATCAGCCTATGCTAGTGATGTTGCTATATGCAGTGTAAGTGAAACAACTGTGGTTCTTGTCTGGTGGGTGCAGATATCTAAGTTCAGCGAGCAGAAATGGAAAGTGGACCTGCATGTGCTATGGATTTGTGTACCATGCCTGTGACTTTGTGTGCAAGACATAGAGGTATATCCTTTTATGGCTAAATCTGCCTCCTGCTTGTACTGCTGTCTGCATTTTCTTGACATTTGAGTGGCTTTTATATTGCTAAATACTCGTTTTCTGCCAAGTTTCTGAATCTAGAGGTGAGACGGGTAAAGGTGCCATCCAAGGATTCTGTGCCTAATCCTCAAAGAAAGATCTTGAGTTTTGAATGTGAAAGCAGAGGAAGAAGAAGAATAGATTTCAACTATAAACAGTGTCAGGCAGTGAGGAAATAAGAATTGTAGCTGTTTATTTTGGTGTTTTTTGTTTTTTTTTCCTGCTGCCACCCTATGCCAATACTTAGTATAAGGAAGAGAGAGGTCGTAATATGAATATGAGTTCTAGTAACTAATTTGGTGGCAAGTCTCTATTTCTAGTACTCATTACATTTTTTTTTTTTTGTTTGTTTGTTTGTTTCATTTATAGGTATAGCAGATACAGTTTCATCAGTATTTGTTTGATTCTGGCTGAAGACCAGGATTATCATTTGGCATACATTATATATGAAGATTTTGCTTCAAAGCAGCATTTCCTAAAATAAGAACAAACTATATGAAGAGTTCCTGCTTTTTAAGCAGTATGGGAAGTGGTCAGCTGGAATTTTTAGATATGTTTTTATTTGGCACGTGTTATGTATCAAATTTCCCATGGAATAAGAAGACTTTGAATCAACCACAAAGCGTGCAGAAGGAAGTTGCGAAGATAGATTGAAACTGCTAAGTTGAACTTAGGTACTGAATACTAAAAAGCACATCCCATTAAAAATTCTCTCGAGAAAACAAGAGATAGAAAATAAGGAATTTGAACCAAATAATCAGTGGTACAATGGAGTATAATCAAAATGATTTAAGCATCAGGAGCACAATGGCTGCTTTTTATTAGGAGAAGAGGGTGCTAAGAGAAAAAACTTATGTTTTGCTACCTGCTTTGGCTTTTCTAGTATCTCTGGTTGAGACACGTTTTTGTCTTCCACATTTTTGTGAAATCCTACTTTTTCTCTAAGACTAGATGAACAAAGGAGTGAAATAGCCACAGAGCAATCTTCTGAGCAGCCAGGGTCTCTGTAATGGTGTAGTCCTTCTATTCCAGTCTTTTTACTTGAGTAGATAGAACTTCAGAGCTCTTCCAAATTGGAAGGTGTATTTTGAAAAAGGCCTCAAATATAATAGTCTTCTAAATTAATTTGTTAAATGGGTAGGAAAGCAAGAAGAAAAAAAACTGTACTTAGATCAACCAAGGCAGTTCTAGTGGCTTATCATTGTCTGCCCTGCCAGGACAGAAACATTTGCAACCAAACCATTCTGTGCTTTACTAGCTGTCGGTTCCCCAAACCTCTTCTCTGCTTCACAGCTAACAATGAAACAGCTGTGAAACAAATGAAGAAATTATCTGTCATAGAAAAAAGTCTGGTAGTAGATAGCTGTAAGGTATTTGCATATTCCAAGTAGAGTAGACTTCCCTACAAAAGTATTAAACTCAGTTGAACTTGTAGGAGAGAGTTGCTGAGAGTAATAAGGTGGTTCCAGTTTTGCTGATCTGTATAACTACAGCTGGAGGCAAATGTAACTAGAACAGACAACTAAACGTGCATTTCTAAGATGCTCTGACTCTGTCACCTGGAATGCTTTACCAGTGTTCTTTATTGAGCACTATTATGAAAAGTATTGAAGCAGTTCAATAAGTTTTGCACTTGCTGTACCCTGCTAATGATCAGTGAAATGTTTTTACAACAGCTACCATGATTGTTCAACACTGTTATATTGTCACCTTAGTCCTTCTGTTTCTAAGAGTCAGTATTTTAAGCGGGGAAAAAAAAGACTTAGGTGCTAAACATTAGGTGCTATTTCTATCTCTAACAGGCTCAAACTTGAGAATAATAAAAGGGAAGCATTTTGTGTAGTATGGCCATACCCTTAGATTACAGACAACAAATAGTCATACACAAAATAAATTCCCTGATGGGATAAGAACAGCTAAACTTCTAAACAGGCATAAGAGTAATGTGTTTTTATGCCAGTATCAAACATTGAAGTTCCAGTTATGCTTCTGAAGTGACACAACCACGATTAATTGGAGCACGCAGATACAGAACAACTCGCCAGAAATTGAAGCCTGCAGCAAATGTATTTTCTAGAAAAGCATTTAGCAACAGTCCATCTATTGAGAAGATGATACAGCTTTATCTACATGGGGATCAAAGTCACCTCACTTTTATGATGCAACAATTTTATCCTTGTTTCAATGATATCTTGATTAAAAACCACTCTAAACAGCTGTCATATTGATGTGTGAATGTTACACTTGCTTTAGAAGACAACGAAAGAAGAACTAGAATACTGCTTTATTTGAAGTGTGAAGTAGGCATTTATCTCTGCTATTCTGAACAGTAAGTATTTCTAATAAAGGCCTTTATATTCTTGTGAAAGAACATTCCACAGACTTGGGTTTCCACAGATTCAGGATCCTATATTTGTTCAAAATCCAGCTTTTGAAGATCTTAAACTGAAATTCCACTTGGAACTGTACAGCTGATGAGAATTCACATCTTCAAAGTAAATACTAACATTAGGTAAACTGACAAATAGAAATATATGTACACAAAAGACATGATGATAATCCCTATAGTTTTTTCCTGTCTCTAAGTATAGATTTTCAGAAACAAACACTCAAGATCAGCTGACTATTAATTTGAATTGGATTTTTTCTTTAATAGAGCATGAATCAATGCACAATTACTTTTCCTACAAACGAATTTCTCCTATAAGTGGAGTATTCACCTAGTTCTGTCATACATAAATAAATATTTACACACCCATGCTGATGAGGACAGTTGCTATAGTTCAGGAATAGTACCAGTCAGGGTGAAAATTCTGAAGTTCTTTGCAGCAATCAGTCTAGAATGATAGTTCAGTCAGAGTCATCACTGCTAAAATAGGAGCTGTCACAGTATTCTGCTGTATAAAGGAATTTATGAATAGTTGGATTCATCTTTGGTATCCAGTGTCTTGGCACTAGAAACGTTGAAAGATTGAACAAATCCACGAACACCTTGTACCTGTCACTGGAAAAGACACAATTGGAACAATTAATGTTGCTATCTATGCTAAAGGAAGAGCCACAACTTTGAAATCCTCAGGAATCATACCCTCACACATTTAATAATGTTTCTGCACTAACCATTCTTCTCGTTAGTATTCCAGAGTTTAAGTTCAGTCCAACTGTTCTAGGGCACAGCAGGTAAGATTTAAAAGGAAATACTGCTGCATCTTTCTGCTGAAATCCTCAACATTTTGTTTAAAGCTCTGACCATTCAGGGAGTTCTGTGCTCAATTCAAGACCATCCACTGAGAAAAAGACAGTTCCTCTGTTCATTTAAATTCCATCTCTGCTTCATCCAACAGAAGGAAATGTTTCTGATTTTCACCTGCTCAGCCAGAGGGTATTAACCAAGTTTATGTGTCTTAGGTTATATAGTTAGAGGTTGCAGCAAGAAACTCATTTGTCGCACAGCAGGTGGGACTAACTTTCATCCTGCATCATGTATTAATTTGGGCTGGAAAGCACACAAGGTAAGCAGTGCAGCCTTGATGTTATTTCCTATTACAGTAATGCCTAGATCCCTTGACTGAGAACTGTAAATGCACTTTGCATGAGTGATCAGAGCCCTTTGCCACAAAAGGCTTATAAATCACATGTATCAACCTGATAAGTAAACATACAACTCGCAGGATGAGGAAACTCTCAGTATGGTCCCAAAAGAGGAATGACAGCTCTCTAACTTCTAGTGAGCTGTCTGAAATCTATCTCCCAGCAGTACATCTTTGAACAGTATTAAGGTAAGTAAAAGGAAGAAATGCATTATTCTTACCTCACTGTTGAGCGCAAGTACTGGTAGCCTGATGAACCTCCTGTGCCAGCCTTACTGCCAATCATTCTGTGCACCATGCAGACATGGTTATCTAAACAATACATTCAAAGGGTACGGCACATAGCCAGTGTTAAAATATAAACAAAGGGTCACATCAAGGTGAACACTGCATTATTAAAGATCACAGAGAGATGAGCTACTAGGTTTTCAGCAATGTAGGAGCTGAGTGGCATAATTAAGTCAGCTAGCATATAACGAATGTTAATACAGAATTAACGCACATATATATGTAATAGTTATCTGAACAGGGAAAGAGCAGAAGTAATATTTCCATGTGAACAGTCATCATGATGAGGGTTTGGGAAAACATATTGCTATCCCTTAAATAAAATTTTTCAGCTAGCTTAAAGCACATCCTGTAAGTGATAGCTTCACCTATGTATTTCCTGATCACAGGAAGCTGTTCATCTTTCCTCTTGGCCAAAGTAGACAGAAAGTAAATGTTATTTTTAAAGGACAAACTCAGAAGCTCAATGTTAAAACTCTAGGTATAAGTCTCAGAGTGTGAAATAAAACAGTTTACTTGCATCTAAAAGAGTATCTCCATAAAAGAGTGGAACTTACATCTCCATTTTGTCATGAGTACGTCGATATCCATAAGAGAGGTAAGAAGCTGAAAGGGAACCTGAAAACGGGGCTCCTCTCTTGGAAAATGAAAGAGAGCACAGTAAGACATCTCATGATGAGCTACATATTTCAAACTGTCACTTCAGCAACAAAAGACACTCAATATGTGTGTTGTTTTTTTTTCCCCAAACTGGTATTGAAACACCAGTAGAGATTCTAACAAGCACTTTGACCATGTAAGTTTAATCTGTTTTTCCCCCTTCTTCATTGGAAAATACTTTAAAACTTTCTAGGATACTTCTATAACATAATATAGCTGCCATATATAATATAGCTGCCAGAAAACACTGGAAATAGTTGGATACATCTTACAACATTACCTGTAGAAATAGATCATTAGAGCGCCCTTCAGTGCTTTATAAGACAGTCTTCTTTCTCCTGAAAAATACAAATATCTTCAGTTTGTTGCTGATTATCCTGAAAATGTAAAGCTATTTTGTGATTATTCTGTATTTATCCTATCTAAAAATTCAAATGTGTATAGTAATATACTGTACCTTTACTAAGCAGGTGTTCATGTCGTTTTTCATCAAATAATGAAAGTAATATATCTTTCTGCTTTTGGAATTCAGATAACAAGTCCTCTTTTTCTTCTGATTCTGGTTTGGCCTTTGATATTTAAATCAAAAAGAAGATTTTCTTTTTAGAACTCAATAGGGAAAAAGAAGGCTCCTGAATAGCCCATGATTTAACCTCCATTTTCATCTGAACACCTTGTAAGTTTACACTTTAAGTGTAAGAACTGTATTTTCAAACAAGGTAGGCAAGTCACTGAGTATCTGTTCTTTAAGAAACATATATATACTGTGCAATTAAATACAACACAATTCAGACGAGTAAATATTCAAACAAACTAACATCACTTTTCTTTAGGCCTAGAGGCCTCAGAACAGTTAATTTGTTTGAAGTCTACTTATTTTATTTCTTAGTTTTCAAGGCAAAAAAAAAGAGGACACTTTGCACAGCTATGAGTTAGAAAACTTAAATAGAAAACCTGGATAAATCAGAAAGTTGTAAGCATATTCTCAGGGACTTTATATATTCTTATGTTATAGTGTTTCTTCCATTAAAAATGCACTTATACCAATAGGCTTTACAGCACTTGGAGATTTTTATTTCTTGTTTCTTTACCAGTGTAATTCAAATGATCACACAACAACTAAGCACCATATACTAGTTATGGTCAGTATATAGTGACACTTTACTCATAGGCCTGAACTTTGTGGAGTTTTAACTCTGAACTTCAGATGCAAGCACCCATAGTTTCAGTAAAATTAATTTTCTTCCTGTTATACTTTCCCTTCTCTTGTGTGATCAAAATAATCCACATAGAACATGCTTAAGGTGTTACTAGGTGTCAAATTACAGATTTACTGAGATTTCCTAGTAATGTTTGTGATTTTTATGTTCCATGCAAACACTGACTGACAAGAATTAAACGAAACGAGTAACCAGGAGTGGGTCAAAATGCTAATTAAAAGAACATAATTTCCAACTGTTGCTGCATATAGAACGTACCTGTACTATAGCAAATTCTTCTTCTAGTCCTTTTAAAATATTCACTTCAAATTGGCCCCAGAAATCAAATCCTTCTGCCTCAAGTCCTGGAGTTCTTTCCAGCCATGCCTTTAACAATAACAATGTGTTCAACTATTCATAATTAAAAAACAATACTCTAGAATTGCAATTTATAGCAACATAAATTATACTGCTATAGTTCTGGTTTAATACCCACATAGGTGTGAATTACTGGCATAAAGATGTCCACATGGAAGATTTGCACCTGTATAATAATGCCATGCAAACACACTCCTAGTTTACAAGTTAAATTATCAGTTAGAAGACAAATGCTCTCTTGCTAAGATTCATTCTGTTGTAGACAGATGAAACAACCTTATTCCACATATACAGGATAAACTGAGATAAATCTCTATAGAACCATTTGCTGGTAGCGTCAGTTTTTATCTGGTCGGTATGAATACTGATCACACCATCTGACATGGGTTTCCATCAGAATATGTGATAATATAAGATCAAAATGCATGTAGCAATTAGCAACCTCTTTGGTTTCCTTTTAACCATGGTAGTGAAATAAGGAGAAAAAAGACAAAATCAGTATGGTCAAGCCCCTTTTACAGATAATTTTATTTAGTTCCTTCTTATCTGAAGAAGACCAGGAAAAGAAGGAAAATTACAGAGATTTCTTATGCATTCTATAGCAGATGTCATTAAATGAAAGCACAGAGAATAATTCTGTTACAGAGACATGGATGTGTTTATTGAGGTTTATTTTGCACTGTTCTTTAAAAGTTAAGTTTGCATTTGAAAAGGACAAGGGAGTTAAAGAAACTGCCATGTTTGAGCGATGCGTAGTTTTCAGACAAGGCCATTAAATCAAGGTAAATGAGAAAGAAACACTTGTTAATCTTTTCTCATTTTCATTTTAGGTTGGCATTTATTGTTTTCTGCAGTTGTTTTTTTCAGCCTAATATTCCTCACTAACATTGGAATATTCTAAACTTTTTCGTCTATAAAATTTTGCAGTTATGAAAAACAATGTAAATGGCCCTGCAATGTAATTTACTAGTTTAACAGTTACACCTTTTAGGCAAGAGTAACAGCTGGGGAAAAAAAAAGAAAAAAAAAAGAGTTGGTTTCATAATGGCCAACTCTTTCGTACTAATTTTGATGAGAATTCAAAATGTGGCTCACTGGAAACCTGTCAGCATTCTTGATTCTCTTAAGGAAAAAAGATTATGACTGATTAACAGTGAAGGACGTTCTCAAGGGAAAGGGTAAAACATTTAAGCAAGTTCTCAGACAAATGCTGTTACCTCCACAAGTTGCAGAAGTGTTGGTTCTTGCTCCGATTTCAGCAGTAGTTCATAATCCTCTCCCTTGAAGTTATCACGATAATGCCTTCTGTTATAGGGGACCCTTAGGCTTTGGGGAACACCGATCTTGTTCTCTAGCAAACGAAATTGGAGGCTCTGAAAACCTGAGGCTGGGCTTAAGTAGTCTCTTTGGGAATAGAAGAGAAAAACATACAAAAATACAGGATGTTATTTTACCATGATGGAGTTCTCTGGTTCTCAGCTAAAGAAATAACTACATACCTCATATTTGAAGAATATCAGATAATTGAAGATTTTTGGTACACTTGCAATTAGTGGGGAAAAAAAAGAAAGCTGATATATCTGTGCATGCACAGACATATATATACACACGTTTATACTGTGTTTTCAAATGTCAGCTCCGTGCATGCATTTCACAAAAGAAAAATTAGTGAATATAATTTTCTTTCCAGACACCAGAAGTAGCTTTACCCCAAATGCGTATCAGGAAAATTTCAATATCACTAAAGTGCCAATAAATACCTTTTAAGAAGGCTTGTTATACATAAGAACAGTTCATATGTATTAAGTAAGTAAAACCTATTCAATCTTTTTTCAGAACATTATTCTGAAGGATTCATTAATGGGATTCTTGCTGGGCTGAATTGTGCAAACTCATTAGATGAACCAATTAATAAAATCGATCTGAAATTCTGTATTGCTAGGTAATTGTAACACACTCTGAACTGCCAACAGAAGATTTGGGGAAAAAAAATACAAAAAATGACCCCACAAACAGGTGCTATATCTTTTTTTTAATTTGCTTGCTACATATTAATACTGTATGTTGTTGAAAATCAGAAGCAATGATTCCTCAGAAGATTATTAGTTCATGTATTTCTCCTGCTGCTGGAGACACAGATGTTCCAAACCTCCAGAGGAAACCAAGTTATGTTTTTCTCTTAGGAAACACTAAAAGACAGGGAAAATGGAAGTAAAACGATGCAGATGGGGGAAGGATTCTGGAAAGCACTAAGTGCACGAGTCAGGAAGGTCAGGGACACAAACTGAATAGGAATAGGAAGGCAGATGGTGAATTGCATATGAAGCTGTCACAAATGGTAGCAGAAGGAGCTGGTTGTGGTGAGATAAGATGTAGGAAATGCCAAATGCCTTCCAGGACCTGAAGGGGGACTAAAGGGAGGCTGGGAAAGAATTTATAAGGGCATACAATGACAGTACAAGGGGGAATGACTTTAAACTGGAAGAGGGCAGATTTAGGCTAGATATTAGGAAGAAATTATTTGCTGTGAAGGTGGTGATGCACTGGAACAGGTTGCCCAGAGAGCTTGTGGATGCCCTTTGCTTGAAAGCATTCAAGGCCAGGTTGGAGGAGGCTGTGAGCAAGCTGGTCCAGTGGAAGGTGTCCCTGCCTATAGCAGGGGATCTGGAACTAGGTGATCTTAATGGTCCCTTTCAACATGAAGCATTCTGTGATCTTATGTTCTCACACCGCTGAGCAAATCAGTTACTACAAACTATCAGGGTACATGCAAGCCCTTGCTTAAGGATAAGCAAGCACAAAGGATAAGAATTACTACCCCATGCATTACTGTGGAGGGATAGTAAGTATTTACCTGAAATCAAAGAAGTCCAATGCTGTCATGGTTTCCAAAACTGAGAACTGTTCCACAAGTAATTTCAGAATCATTGAAATTCTGTTCATTCGAGTAATAACCTTCAGCATGTTCCTTTCATCTCTTACCTTAATAAGAAATAAATACAATGATCACACAGAAAATGATATTCTCTTTACATTTTCTATTTATTTCAGGTCTTTTCACTGTTGTGCAACATGATAGATCTCATGTCATTTTCCACATGAAATCCCTAACAGCAGAACAATCTCATATTGAATAGAGCTCTGATTTTAACTGAAAGTATAATATTCAATTATTTAAATCTGTTTTTCTCTCTCTGATTTCTATTAACTCAATCCCAATAAGTGCATCTCCCAGACCAGGGCAAACAACCAGAAAAGATCAAACTATAAAAAATGAATTATGAAAACTATTTCATTAATCATCTTGCTTTGCTATTAACTTTAACATTGACATTTCAAATTCTGATTGTAAGATAGCTTTCATTTATCATGAAAATAAATAAAGAAAAATTATTCTATTAAGAAATGATTACAGTCAAATAAATGTTGATACCATTTTGAGAAAGCCAACATTATTATGACTGCAGAGGACAACAAAGAACATTTTCATTGATCATTATAAGAAAAAATGACTCATCCTTTCTGAAATCAAGTCTGATTAGGTCAGATTTGTTATCAATAGTTATGAAGTGTGTTTAGTGTTGGCTAAATGTTTAGAGATGTTTAAAATGCTTCTGTTATATTTGTCATTTTACAAAATTCTCATGCAGTTGTACATTATGATTTTGGTTATTGCTCTTCTGTTGGATTTCACAATGCACAGCTACTGCAAATAGTTTTGCTTTTGTGTAGTAGGTATTAGATGAAAGGAACTGTATGTAGAGTTCAAAAATTTGAACAAAAGCAGACACTGACATTTCAGTGTAAATATACCTGTTACCCCATTTTCAGTTCTGCATCTGAGCATGACGTTTCTGCAGTAAAATATGCCCAAACTATCTTCTGCAGTTTTTCAGTACTAGTAGGAAAGTATGAGAGTATTTTGGCTTCTTGGAGATGGATGCCTCTTGGAGAGGCATCTATGCAAAAGGCAGATATCAGGAGGAAAAAGGATTCCATCTCTGTGCACACTGTGAGGATATACATCAGGCAGGGAGGCAAGAGAAAGTGGACTTACGTGTCCATTCTGAAAGATGACCCGAACAGAATCCAACTCCCACAAAATCTGCTTAAACCAAAGTTCATAAGCTAAAACAATAAAGACATTGTTAGAAATAACTTCAGCATTATTATTATTATTATTATTATTATTTTCCTTTTTCTCTTCACAGCGCTGATGAGGAAAAATTCTTTTTGATTTGAAGTGAATAGCTTATGTTTACAATATCAGGGCATAAAAAAGAGCTGATATAAAAATGTATTACCTGCTCCAGTGTGTTGCCCATTACAAAAATTATTATATGAAATAAACTAGTATCAATGATATAAACAGAACTTCATAGATCATATTTTCCACATCGGATATTAGATGCACAGAATGTAGATTATAAAAGGGAAAAGAGAAAAATTCAGGTCCAACACTTCAGCAAAAGGACTACAGCTTTCCATTATAACCCAAGAGCTGGTTACAACTTTAATGACATCTACAGGTTTCCTATCAACAACAGGAAAGTGTCATCAAACCAATGCCTGCAAACCATGTGGGTATGAGCAGTTAGGGGACATCTAACCATTGTGCTGGCTTCTAATGCCTCTCAATGGTTAAGCAGGATTGAAGTTTCAGAGAAGGAATGAACCAAAATGCATAAAGCTTCCCTACTATCAACTTCTTAGCACCCTATTACTCAAGCCAGGAATAATTTCTTCACCTTAATTTCTCTAGAAAGAGAGCTGCCAAACTCTTGATTTTCCAAATCTGAATTTTATAGTTATGAATTCATAAGCATAGAGTTCATTACAGCCTTAAAAAAACATTCAGGGATATATACAAACATAAACACATAAAAAGACAGAGTACTTGTAGTGACCGGGTCTAAAGTAAAAACAAATCAGATGTAGCACTTGTCAGTGCTAAATAACTTCCCACAGCAAGAATGCCAAACAACCATTGCTCCAGTCCTCTCACCTACTTACCTTGATGCGTCACAATAAAGAGATGCTCATCATGGATTTTGTTTCCTTTCTTTTCACTCTGTAGCTCTTGGGCATTCAATATTTTGTTCAACTTAAAAATGGGAATAATAAAAGATTATTCGTAAAGTTCTCAATTCTGCTATTAGACATGGTATTCCTATTGTGTAGAGCTTATATTTAATGAATATATATACATATATTCCAGGTCATACGAGCAGTTAAAATGAAGATTTTCTTTGTAACTAGGAAAAAAAAAAAACAAAAAAAAAAAACTCTCGTCTAAAATGAACGTTCAGGTACATCAAGTAGAAAAGTTAGGAAAACCACTTTAAGATTTTAAAGTGCATACATAAAAAAAGGAGAAAACAAAATACGTAGCCCATTCTCCAGATCTTATATCAGTACTATTATATTCGGTGCAAGAGAGTTCCGATAGAAAAATTCTGTGTAATCATGTAATACATAACTATGTAAGAGCTCTGATTTGAGGCTGAAAGAGTTATTTCAGTTCCGGCATTAGTAATTTTGATGGAGACAAATTCATTATCTCACAGCTGCTTTAAAAGAAATCTTTGCAAGACTCTGTCAACAAGTTAATCTCTTGTTCACAAGTACAGAGCAATTCCACTCACTTCAGTTCTTGTGTCATGACATAAAAGGAAATGCCTAAATTATCTTATTACTTCTGACATTTTTACATATTTCTTGATTACTTCTAGTTGTCTTTTGGCTTTTTTTTCTTGTTAGTTTGTTTTCCTTTCACATCTCACATTACTGCAATGTATTTTTCCAGCCAAATATTAAGGAGTTTCATTCAATAATTTGGGGAAGTCGCACGCAGCCTTCTGATTTGCAGAAAAATTGCTAACTGAAAACTGTCAGATCAAATAAAACATTGTGCTGCATCACTTCACTGTTTAGGTTTGCCAGCACAACTAACTACTGCCAGTGCACAAATGGAAGAAGTGCCAGTCTTGTGTCCTGGCTCAAGTCTTCTGAACATCCAGGACAGTAAAATTCAATTCATTACACTTACTTGCAGGTAATCTCCATAGATAAGTCCACCTTTGCTGGCTTTATTTATTCCCTCTTGTGATTCGTCACCTTTTTCATCTTTCAAAGATAGCTTGCTAAATTTATATCTGAAAAGAAAAGTAAGAAAATATATATACTATTTAATTCAAGAACTATCACTATATATGTCATTTTATTAACAGATACAGCTAAAACTCAAGCAATGAAAAAATGACCCACTAAAACAATCTTATGAGAAAGAAACTGCATCTGACGCACCTTGTCACAGTAGTAATAGCTAGTAGCATTAAATCTAGCTCATCACATAGCCCTTCCCTGAAGGGTCCTCATACTATCTCCTTTCCCTTAGCAATAGCTACAGCAATCTATTTACAGATAATCATGAATTCCTCTCCAGAATTTACATTAGCTTTATACCTTTTAAAACAAAATAAAGAGAGGAGGAACTCACAGATACTTGTTCCCCATGAAGGGGCACCCACTCATGGTTCCAGGGTCCAAACTCACTTAGCTGCGCTCTGGGGAAAAAAAAAACCAACAACTCTGTTAGTTAATCCAAATCTGTTACAGCTGCCTTATATGTAACCTTATCTCCCTATGTAGACCAACCCCCCAAATCCTCTTAGCTCTCAGCCCATCCCTGCTATTCAATAATTACAGAAACTGTCATGGCACAAAGGTCATTAAGTTCATGTGGTTTTAGCTCTCTTATGTTTTGTTTCAAGCAGCAAAAAGAGAGTGGCTGGGATACTTGCCTTTTCCCATATGTCACAGTTTTTGTGCACTTTGCTGTATGGCTTTCCCTGATGGGGACCCAGGCTTGTGTAAGGGGTAAGTCAATGAGAAGTCTGCATGTGAATCAAGACAATATTTAATATTTAATTCAAAAATTGGCTAGGTAGGTTTTTAACCTGCAACCCCTCATAGCAAAGCATCGGTATAGTTTGAGCTTTTAAAAAGTGAAACATATGAAAAAGGAAAAGGAGAGGAAGATAAAGAAAGAAAACTGATATTTGCAAGGAAAACTGAACTGTTTGTAAAAGCTTTCAAGCAATGCACGTACTTTCAAAGTGGGCACACAGATCAAGTAGAACATGAAATAAAAATATATGTATGTTATTATTCTGGAGGTTTAATTTTTTAAACAATTTTTAAAATTTCATTTCCTCCTGCAAAAGTTTCACTCTCATTTGTTGACAAATGTTACTCAATTCTGTCTAATCATCAGCCTACCAGACCATGAAGTAACATGTTAGTAGTGTGCGCTTCTTTCGTGCCTGCCAGCCTGTTCTGAAAGAAGTAGAAGGTCACTTTTACTGTAAACAAAGTTACAGGGCCCCCGTGACCCCAGGCCATTTACTGTCATGCATCATGCAGTGGCGTGTTTGTGTTGGATTCAACTGTTCCAGTCGTTTAAGAGTAGATGGATGACAACAACAACAAAAAAATAATACGTGATATGTGGGATACATACCCTGCTAAGTCAGATGCTGTATATCATGCTATACAAATATTAGCTTAAAACTGAGTTCTCACAAAGCTCAGCCACAGGTAGGACTCCACTCAGGCAACTCATAAGCAAGGTAAAAGTGTTCTTTCATCACAGTATAAAAGCTGATGGAGCAAAATAATTCTCATCACTCATTTCTATGCATCTGCTCTGGATGCCAGCAAGTAGAATTCAAGGTGAAGACTGTGCACTAGTATATACATCAGAAATCTAGTGTTCAAAAAACATGCTGCTTCTACTGAAACTTCTCTATTACGAAGCAAATTGTCCCACTCTGCTCCATCCTGGTGCAGCCTCATCTCAAGCACTGTGTGCAGATTGGAGCACCACAATGTTAGAATAATGTAAGGCTATTAGAGAGCATCCAAAGAAGGGCTATGAAGATGGGGAAGGGCCTAGCGGGCAAAGAACATGAGGAGCAGCTGCAGCCCCTCAGTTTGTTCTGCCTAGAGCAGAATAGCTGAAGGGAGGCATCATGGCAGCTGCAGCTCCTCACAGGGAGCAAGGAACAGCGCTGAGCTCTGCTCTCTGTAACAGCAATAGGGCCAAGGGTATGGCATGTTGCTGTGTCAGGGGAGAGGCTACTGGTGGTTAGGGAAAGGATCTGTACCGGAGGGTGATGGGCATGGCCCTAAGCTGCTGGAGTTCAAGAAGCATTTGGACAACACTCAGACACAGGGTTTGAATTTTGGGCCTTGCGTGGAGGCAGAATTTGGACTCTGCGACCCTTGTGAGTCTCTTCCAACCCAAGACATTCTATCACCCTGTGACAATAACATAACCTGCCCCAAACACAGATCTCAAAAGCATGGGCAATAAAGGCTTGTTTTGTCATTTCCACATGCATTTAGTTAAAACAGACATCCTGAACCTCCACTGTGAAATTAAACCTCCTATTACCTTTCTTAATGTCACAAAGCAGGAGTATGAATACAGTAAAGGAACGAGAACAGCTGAAAAATATTGAACTCTTAACTGCATCAGAGAAGCTAATGAGTTTCCTTGTGCAGTTTAGCATCTTTTGTGGGGCCGAAAGAATAATAAATTTTTAGAGGAATTTTCTCTGACTTGCAACTTTTATACTGCCTGCCCTAGAGGGGAAAGACTTTGAAGTCTAAGAGCCCTTTTAAGCTCTGTGCTTACCAAAACATTAACTGCCACTTTGGGAAGTAATACTACTCTTGATTGATTCAGGGTTACTAAACTCCCAAAATCTAGCTGAGGGTACCTGTCTGAATCAAGAGTGATAGAAATTTCTGTTTTGATTCAGCAACAAACAAGCTGCAGTCAACCAAATAAATCAGCCAAACTGCAAGAATTTAGGAAGTTAATTACAATAATTCCAACGTGTTCAAAATCTCTGCTTACCGACCTCAAAACTGATTGATTCCATCATTCATTCACCTCACTGGCTACCTGAATGTGATTTCAGTAAGTGATCACAAGTACAAAATGAACTTGGTACTGATAAATAGAGCAAATAAAAGAAAAGCTAACTTGTACAACTTGATTATGAAATTGTCTGTTGGCAATATGGACAGCAGCACAGACTAAAAGAGCCATAAGGTCTTGCTAGACTCAGCCTCTCTGTCTTAGCTGTATATGCTTCTATAAATGATGGAGAAATAAATGTTTATTTATGCTTCTTCCAAGCTGCTCAAATCTGGGATCTAATCTTTCCTTGAGTGGTTCTAGTCACCTTTCCCCAGTGAGATTTTACTATTCCTTTGCCATCTCTTTATAGTAACATGATCAGCCATAAAGGAATCTTGATGAAAAAGCTCTTCCACATATAAAGCAAAATGTAACCTTGATTTTAACTAAATGGTATTATCTTCTTCCCAAAATGCACCATAATTACCCTTTCTCATGCCGAACATGCAGAACTAGGTAGAAGCAGATGTAATTACACACAGCTTGCTGTTCATGCTGTGGATGACTGAGCAAGGCTATGAAAGCCAACCATGTGTGCATGCCCTTGAGATTTTCTCTTTTTCTCTCTTTCTTTCTGTTTCCTTGCTTATTTATTTTTACAGCATGAAAGTCAGACAAAGACTTCTGTTCATTCTGAAATGTATCAAAGGACTCTAACCTTCAGTGCAGAGAAAGTTTTGTTTTGTGATTGGGCTGAATACAAGACAAACAGTTAAACACAGTAGGAAAAAAAAAAAAAAGTACATATTCCAGGAACTGCACTTTGTGGCCTTTCAACTGTCACGATCTTCATGACCAAGCACGACAGCTGTTAAACCTCTTTCTTAATCCACCTTCATCCCCCTTCTTTTTCCCTTCCCCAGCTGTGGATTACCTTTGCTCATCACATCTGCAATGGAGTTGCAGAGAAGAGACAAACTGAACTTAAACTAAATATGTGAATTCTAAGAGCAAAAAAAGGAGCCACCCTCTAGCTAGGCCAATGGGAGATTTGGTGTAAGCCAGAAGTGTCCTGTATTTTGTAGATACAGCTGTAGTAAAGAATAGACTTGTTCTGATGAAAACTGATGAGGAGAGAAGTGAGAATGACTGTATAATGTCATAAATCCAACAAGAGTCTCTGTATTTATAAGTGACTTGTTTGCCTAAAACAAATCTCAAGATACCCAACACAAAATTGCCTATGGGGGAAAAAAAAGCACATACAAATAGTTTGGGCAGCATTAGACATTCTTCTGCTCAAACTCTCATTCTGATTACAAAAACACCACAGATTATTTTGTTTTTCTGAAGTTCATTAACTTGAATAAACTGGATAATAAGCTTGGATACCTTCTTGATACAAACAAGTGATGTTTGAAACTTCCCAACACTTATTCCAGAAACCCAAACTAGGAGTTATTCAGCACAAATCATTTTTATCTACGTAATAGCATCTGTAGTGGATTGGGTAAGCTTAAAAGTTTCTACTAGAAAGCAGAAGGTGTCTTGGGAGGAGCCTATTAGAAGACTCAAGCAAACAAACAACAAAAAGCAAGTTTACAGTGAGATAGTTTCCTCATCTTATTTTCCAATACTGATAACATAGAACTTCCTGTGATATGTCCTTGCATATAATAACCCTTACACTGTGAATCCACAGCCTGCTGCAAAGAATTCCATAAGTGAAGTGCACACCATGTGAAAGAGCAATTCCCTGGGCAAATTTCAAACTTCCTGCCAAGTAACTGAGTACTTCTAAATACCATTCGGTACCAGACCATGGCTTATGAGCTTGCAAGAAGCTCCTATTCACAGTCTGTCTTTTCTGCAATTCCTCAAATTAAGCTGTGTCTTTTTTGAAATTGAGCATTTAAAAGGTAAAACATCTTACCAATATACAGATGTACACATCGCTAGTTCCATTGGTGAAAGAACTGATCTCTCAGACAACAAACTCATTAATATAATAGTAAAACGCAGAAGCAAATAGTATGGAAACTAGTGGCAGGTTTTGGCTGAGAAGGTGCAACTGAATTTCTTGTTTTTTTTTCCTGGAATACTGTTATCCTGTTCACTGGAAGGAGTTCTAAGAGTTTTAACTCCAATTTAACTTCATACCTGCTCATTATTTAGTGTATGGAACTTGGAAAACTTCCATAAAGGCATTACTAAATGTGGAGTTCTTTTATTGTTTTGCTGTTGCTTTATAAATAAGTTGGTAGTTACACTTGAACTGCATCTGACAGTTCATGTTATCTACTTACCACATGCTCATTTCAAAACACTGCTTTTGTATATACCTGTTTGATTTTCTTCTCAATGCCCATTGCATAGCTGAAGCACCTGAAGCACCTAGTAGACTAAGCCAGAGAAAACCTCAGTGTGCTGGATGCTATATATAAGCACTGAAAAAAAAAAATAACTTCCCCGGTCAAAATAACAATTAAAAACATTACAACAGAGACTTGAGTAAAGGCAGAAAAATGGAAGGTTAAGAGGAGATAATTGACATAGCACCAAGAAACATCCTCCTCTCAAGTAAGTATTTTGCCATTTCCAAAACTGGCGTTGATGTATAAAAAACATTTTAAATTAACAGGGTGCATCAAGAAGAAAGAAAATTTAGTGACTTAAGGCTTAGACAAACTAGCCTGAAGTTGATGCAATATTAATAATCCAATCAGGCATTTGTATCTGGGGGAGGAACAGAGTTCAAGGTCTTGCAAACTACAAACAAAGCAAAGAGATAGTGCCGCAAAGATTTATTTATTTTTTAATCATATTTGTTCTACTTCTTAAACATAGAGAACCACGTTGTCACTTCTCAACTTACTTAATTCCCAATTACATCTCACGCATCCCAGCACAACTCCCCAGTCCCCTGCTGTCTATCATGTTTGGCTCTGCAGAATGCAACAGGATTTCTTCCACATCACATAGCTTCTGACCCTCTCATAGTCAGAAGCCTTGGCATCAACATTCCTTCCCCAAACCATGATCAAAAGCAGACTCTGCTCAGATTACCACTAGTTCTTTCTACACCTGGATTTTCTTTATATTCAGTACTCACGATGATGATTTTGCTATTGAGTGTTGTCTGCAGATCGCACTCAGATGTTGCCTCAAGTGTCTGTTCTTTGAATTGTTCCAGAGGAACAATTTGTTCTCCTCACATTCTGATCAGTTGTGATTTCCAAATTATGGAGAAGGTGTTCTCACACTGTTACTTCCAAATCTTCATCCTTTCAACCCTAGAAAACGTCAATATTAATCTAAACTATACATTTATGAAAAACATGTCATATATATGCATAAGAACACATTGGTTGCCATGGAGCTTCCTCTAGACTAATTTATCCTCTTTTAAAACCTCACAACTACACACTGCAAGGTTCTATCCTTCAGTACAGGGAAGTTTTTACTTTTCCCTCCTAACAGGTGAAACTTGGCTACTAGTCAGGTGCAATGAAGTCAGAAACTGAAGCTGTTGCCATGCCTCCACGTGCCTCAGCCTATGCTGCTGTTTGCAGCAGAGCTGCCTAGCAAGAGCAAAGGGCTGCTTCAGAAAACTCCAATAGTAATTTGCTAATCTGATGCTATTCAGTATTATCATTAATGGCCTGGATGATGGAATAGGCTGTACACTTCTCCAATTGACAAATGAGAAGTACCTGGAAGGTATAATAGCATGCTGGCAGATGGGGGCTAGTATTCAAAATGATCTTAATGTGCTGAAATAATGTGCAGTTTCAGTGAAGCAAAGAGGAACTTTGAACTTCAGTAATGATAACCAAACCAGATGGAAAGTGAAATTCACATTGGATTCACTTCACATTGCGGCTTTCTACATGGCATGTGAAACTTCCTTTCCATCCAGCCTCAGAAAGGATGTCTGAGGCACTACGTCCCTGACACCACTCTTCAAGACAGATAAAGACTACTTGGAAAAATCTCAGAAGAAAATGGCAAGAAAAAAAACAAAACACAAATGTTTGACATAGAAGATATGGTCCATTAAGAGAAAGGGAATGAACTTTGCTTGACTTGTATAGCTCAAGGGAAGACCACAAGGAAAAGTGATAATACTTTTCCTACAAAGTGAAGACTAATAATCAGTTTTCTATATTCAGAGAGTCAGGAAAAGGTTTAAATAACTGTAAGACAAGATAAATATAAAAACAGATAAATTAGTAGAGAAATCTCTACTGCCTGCACCTGCAGAACATTAGAAAACACTGATGAGAACAGAAAATTTCTTCAGACACAGCTGATTCTGTGGAACAATGGAAGGAGACATGCCCAAAAAGTCCTTGAATTCTCTTTGAGCTCCTTTTTTGGAAGCCTAGCCCCTCACTGCTGAATCCACTGGTAAACCTGCTTTGAAAGAAGGAGCAAGACAGATGCCCGCATTTACAGTTAGTTACCATTTTGCACGTATCCCAGCACTTGCCATAAAGCGGCAGTGACAACACATCATAAAAGTCCAGATGGTGGTCACTTTTTTCTTCTCAGTGTTTTGTTTTTACTGCTGTTTTATGCATGGATTCAGCATGAGTATTTGCAGCCATCTATATTGGTAAATAGTTGAGCAGCTTCTATTAAAAAGAGGAAAGAATGATCATTTTAAGCAACATTAACGTATACAAAGCAAAGAGTTTCATACAACAAAACAGATGGTGATAGGAAATATTTTGTCATTTTATGGATAAAAGTCCAGTGAAAGCTAAATATGTATTCCTGTGTATGTATATAGGTATGCATTTTCCTTCACTGGCCCATAAGTTTTCTTACAGCACATTCTGTTGCAAGTAGACTATAGATATATAACATATCTGAACATCTCATCTCCTTGTTTCAGCAAACAGCTGCATAGTCACATTGGTTGAAGCACCTTTTTAAAGTTGGCAGTACAATAAAAGAATTCAAAAGCACTGAGGACTGACTTCAAAACACATCGGAGAAAAAAAATTACAACATGCATGAATACAAAACTTGTGACCACCCATGTCATCAGTTGGTTTTCCAAACCTTTACTGCATTAAGAATTAAAGGCTGTGTGATTTAGATAGCTAGACACATATGACAAGGAGTGAATGGAAAAAATAAGATCCCTATGACCAATTTATGGTCTGAAAACTGTAAGCCACATGGGAACACTGAACAAATACAAGATGAGTGGTTTCACTTCCTAGCATTTGCTTAAGAATTAACATAAAACAACCATAAAAGAAAAAAATTTGAAACTGATTTCTTTTGTAAATTGGAGAATATATGCCATATTCATCTAATGCATTACATAAACACACACTCTTTGTAAGACATTCACTTTTCAAGAAAGTAAGATGAATCAATATTTGCTGTGTACAGACCACCTTGCAGTTTGGACATCTTTAACCCTATGCTCATAACAGTATTAACAGACCAATATGATTTTGGTTTAAGGACTCAAGCAAGTTTTAAGTGACGTAAGCATGTTGTCTGAGTACAGTAAATTAGAGTGCTTTGTGTTGATAGGAATCAGCAGATCAGCAAATAACTGCTCAGCAGTGCATTAGGTACAGCTGAGTTACATATAGATGTTGAAAAACAGTTTACTGTTAAGTACTTTACTGCCTGAGTGAATACAAGTACTGCTCAAAGCTTGCTGCAGTAGAAAGCCTCATCCATGAGGCAAAAGTAAGAAAATGAAGAGGACATCTTTCCAAGAAGCTGAGTACAGAAATATGCTTTTCACACTGGAATGGCTAAATGGAGCTCAATGATCTGACTTGCAGCTCACCACTTAAGTGACACAGACAGAAAACAGCCAGCGAACTCTGAATGTCAGTGAGGCACTGAGGAGCCAAGTTAGCACACTTAGGAACCCAAGCGTGCTGCAGGCACTGAATTGGACCTTTGTGAGAAGAAAAAATAACCCCAAGATCTTCAACCCCTACAGATCATAAAGTGAATGTGACAGTTTTTTAAATCTTCCTAAAAGACTAACAAAGTACATCTCATGTTTGAGCTTTCCCTTATTTTCCACTGCCTTTCATTAGATGCCCTGTTGCTTAATAGAAATTGTTTTCAAACAAGATCACACCATTCATTCTCCATGAAAGTGGTTTCTGTTCTTTTGGATAAGGAGTAAGTGGAATGACCAACTGCATGCATCTTCTTCCTCACCCTCAGGATTAGTTCTCAAGAACTTCAGCCTGTTTCTTGCTGAAGCCCACAAGAACATGAAATCTGGACCTGGTTATAAGGACAGCTATTCAAAGTAAGGGTGAGTTACATCCTGCTGCTGGTAGGAACCCAGTGGCAGACATTCACTGCCCTCCTTACCTGATTAAAGAAACATATTCAGCTTGGAACAGCACAGTTTTTCCAAATATGTCTTTCAAAAGAAAAAGAAATTATGAAAAATTAACTTACAAGGTGATGCAACAAGACAGAAGCCTGACTTCAACTATTATTGGTCTAATAGGTACTTGAACATCTGATCCTGCCATAAAAATAATCTTCTCAAAACTAATCTTCTCTTACTTTGCAGACCATGATATCTAAAGGAAAAACATAGCAACCCTGGCAGGTAAATTGCCCAGCATTGTGTCATCAAGTATCACCTCCCATTTAGTTTTCTATAAAAGCCATTAGCTAGCAATGATTATAGTGATAAGGCAGCTTACAGTATTCACAGTATTGTATTCTTTCCCACCTTACTGAAATAAGCACAGCCTCATGGACCAGCTGGGGAGATTCACCCAATTGGATGCTAAAGGTAAGTAATTAGACATATTACAGCACCTCACCAAAATATTTAGTTACTTTTGGGTATTTTTGTCAGGATTGATAAACAAAACAAGAAACATTGTCTCTCTTATATATAACTTCTATTTTGGATAAGGTTACAGCATCAAGATATAAAGAAGGGCAAGATGAAACAAAGCTTGCAGAAAATAGAAGTTTCACTTAGGACATGAGGAATTCTCTCTAACTATTGGGCCTGTACGCATGTAGAATATAAGTAACAAAGCTTTAACTAGGTGATGACTTTTCTGAATGATGTCATAATTTAATGATTTTTAGATTAAGGATAAAAGAAAACCCTGAAACTATCCAGACTAAGTAACCTTTGCACAAAAGCCACATGTAGCCACCTTGAAATAACTCCTTCCAGATAATAACAGCGCTAGATGAAGATGAACTGATTTTTCAAGATGCTGTACTTTATTTTTTCTGTGAAGGAGTTTCACTTCCCATTCTTTTCACTGGGTCCTTTTACATCTTCCCACCTTCAATAGATCAAAAGAGCCTATTACTATTACCTATCAGTTCCTTGTTCAAATAATTATGGATTGTGACGAATTGTCAACTTACCAAGGTTAAAAAAAAAAATCTTAATTAAATTCAGCTTACAGTATTAACATTATGTTTAATGTGAATTTCTGAAGTTTTTAGACCAACTCAAAATAGTATGTCCCTGGCCAGATATCCCTGGTTACATATGTAGACAACTCATTTGTTCTTTAAAAGCACTGGACTGAGAAACCAGGTTTCTCTGACTAACCGTTATGGTCCTCACAGTTTCTTCAGCAATCAGCATTTCCTGAGGCAAACTATCTGCAACTCATCCTGAATGTCGGTCTGTCTGCCTTACTTATTACATGCATGTTCCATATTTGTCTACACTGAAACATGTTGTTTGCTCCTGTGTCTGGATCCCCCTGATTTACTCACCTCCTTGCTTATACATCCTTTAACATTTGGATTTTCTATTAATATTTTTTTAAATCCACTTAATTATTTTATTTTTTTTTTAAATCACAGAGTCAACCTTAAAAGTGCTTTGTATCATTACCAAAAGATATACATATCAAACAATTAGCTCTTGAGAGAGCTAAGACGTAACCTTTGCCCAAGGTCTTATTGTCTATCTTGCATCATCATCATTTAATGACATTGTACAATCATTTTTAATATATTTAGGTCACTGCTCTTTTTAAGAGACCCAGACTGAGACCAAAGATGAATGCTTAAAGGCAAAAAAACACAAAAACCCAGTGTCTTCAGACCCTGAAAACAGTGCCCAACATCTATATCTTGCAACAAGAAAAAATCTATTTTGTTCTACCTATACTCCTTGGGTCAGTATTATGGTCTGCTGAGAAAACAGTTTATAATCATTCCTCCTTTGTTACAAGAGCATCCATGACTAAACAACCCTGCAAAAGGATCCAATAGTCACTAGAGCTAGGAGAGGAACTTTTGAGCAGTTTTCCAGCAGAAATAGTCATAAGAATCTCAGTATAAATTAAAATTCTTATATGAATTATTAAGAAACCATAAAAAGCTGTTTCCTTTCAGAAATATTTTGAAATCCAGAACCAACTGGGATTTAATTAGCACAGTCTGCCCACAGGCCAAAGCAACATCCTAGAGAGTTGATGTGCTCAAGACAGCTTTGGCAGATAACTCTCACACATCTTTTTGTTCATCTTCCCAACTGTAACAACATCTAGTAAATCAGTTTAATAAAGTTTATGTTTCATGCAAGAAAATGTGCCACACTCTTAAATCTACTAATACAAACCTAAAGATAGGAGAGTAGATTTCCTTTTGAATCTGTAACCCTCCAAGTTCTACATAGAAACTTCCAGTAATTTAAGGGTGAAACTCTGAAAAAAATGTGTAATTTCCTTTTTATCTTTCAGAGAAAGCAGGAAGGACCAAGACTTTAATAGGATTTACTGTAATAATCAGATGCTTAGCTTTTTACTGCATCCTGTGCTATGTCAGAAACCCAGTCTTTTCCATGGAAAGGGAACTACTCATTTTATATTGATATGCTTAACTATCACCTGGCATAAAATATTGCACAGTATAGTCTGTTCTCAGGCAGAGATTATAGAACTCAGCTAATCTTGCACACATCTTCTGAACTCTACCCTTAGATGGAAGTGCACTGATCAAAGTGTTTATGGTTCCTTCTAGATGCTTTTCCAGCATCGTCCCTTTCCTAAGAGACATTAAAGTACTAATATTTTTAAAGCGCTAATCTGAAAAAAAACTTGTTTTCATTTGGTCAACACTTAGGAAAATTGGAACAGATACAACTGTACTTAACAAAGAAACTTCTGCCATGCATGGAAGACAGAAGGAAGTATCGTCAGGAGTTTGCCTCATCCACATCATTCCATGGAGTGCATAACATTGTTCAGACACAGAGCAGGACACGCAGAGTGCTGTGGCTGCTAGTGGTCACAAGCTGTCTTGGCATCGTCATTTGGCAAATCTGCAGTCGCTTTAACTACTACTTCACCTGGCCAACCACCACTACTGTGGTAGTTCAGCATGTGGAAAATGTCAAATTCCCTGCTGTGACTTTTTGCAGCCTGAACAGGTAAAAGTTATGCTTATTGCTTTCTCTTGAGAGGACAAATCTTTATCTGGCTAATATAAAGCAGTTGGGCTCCACGGAACACAAATGTGAGGGATCTGCATTCCACCATCCTATTCAGCTAATGAAGAAAATGTGAGAATTAAGGAAGGCGGATTTTTAATCTTCTCCTGTCTTCAAATGAAGAATTAACTACAGATTTTTAATATTCAAAACCCAGAAGTATAAAAATTCTTCTGTGTAAAATCATAGCCAATGAGTGCTCCTTCTGTAGTGCAACTAAGGGACAGTGATCACTCATCAAAGTTAAAAATCAAAGACTACATTTTCAGAGAAGTTTAAATATAAATATAAGCTTCATACAAATGTAGAAATTTTAGGCAAAGCAGTTATTTTTTTTTCCTCATTAGTGCTCACCCTTTGCAGTTCCAACTGATGTTAGTGAGATCTGTAATAAGAAAGCATTTGGCATGTTTGAAAGCCGTACACTTAAGCAGGAACTTCACTAAAGTTGAAGGTAGTGGCCATAACTCAGATGTAACTGCTTTAAAAAAGAAAGCAATAAATCTACTGTCCGAGTTTTACATGTAATATGTGTTAATTTAGAAATAAATAAATTTTACTCACATTGTTTTCTCAAGAATGATAAGTTCTGAGATATTCTACTTCTTGTTGCCAGAATCAACCAGAAGGTCCAAGTCCCAAATATTTAGTGCCTTTCTGCCTCACTATTTTTCATTCCCATTGCCCTATGTAAAGTCCTTCTGGGTTACACTGTAGAATATACACCACAAATAGAAGTCCCTTGAGCTGAGTGTGCAGTATTAAAATCTTTCATTTGTTCTAACCATAGTGGTAGCACATAGCAAGAACACAGCTGGCTACCAGTTGTCTGCCTAAGTGACAATGTGCTCTCACATCCATCTGCTGTTCCTATTGTGCTTATTCTTCATTCTTGTTTTCAGTAATTGTTTTCTTTGCTGTCAGAGCAGAGGCACAAATCTTCCTTTGTTATTTTTAGCACACCCAGCATCTCATAATTTTTGAAATTTGTTCAGAAGGATTCTAGGAGAAAGGATCACCTTTGGTTCCTGCTACTGTAGCACCAATGACAGAGCTCACGAGAAGGTAGACTTAGTGCCATAGTAACACAGGTACATGGGATGCACTTCAAAATCAATTTTATGAATGAAGGAACACAGTTGGAACACAGTTGGTCCTCCCAGGTACTTTTCCTCATGTAAATACAATCATCCAGCTTTTAATCGGCCCTATAGTTCTGGCTGCTGGATTAGGTAGATGGACAATCTGTTTTGTTTGTTTACTTGTTTTTTCAGTAGCCCCACACAACAGAAGTGTTTTTATAAAAGTCCTGGTAAGGGGTCCCCTTCCTGTTCTCTTGTTTGAAGACAAATGTTTCCTAGAAATTAAGACTACACTGTTTATCCATGTCCTAGAGATCAAAGTGCAAGTGTGGTGGACAGGAATGAAGTATAGTTTGAGAACAAGCAACAAACCACGTCATACAGTTGGCAAAAAGAGCGCTGAAATTGGTCCAATAGTTCTGCAGAGCTCCAATTAATTCTTTCTCCTTCCCATTGACAGGTTTCAAGTTCATGCAGTGAGTAACCTTCAAATCATTTTTTTCCTTTGGAACATTGTGTCTGGAATTGTTCAAAAATTTGCTAAGGAAGACAAATATTTCCAAGACCTAAATGGCTTCCTTCTTGGAAACCAAAACTTCAGCATTAAAGAGTTTACAAGGGAAAATGGATTTTATCTGAATGGCAGCACACTGCTGGAATGTGAATTTTTTGGAAAGACATGTCGCCCAGAGGTAAATACTCTTGCCTCTGCTGAAACAGAGGAGTGAAGATAAAGGGGATATATTGGTACAAGTTGACTTCATATATCTGGCTTTGCCAGGTACTCCCCCTCCTTTCCTTTACAGCCATTCAATGGAAAGAAGAAAAAATAAATCAAGCTGTAGATCATCCTAAGGAGGATCCTCATTCTCCTGCTGAATGCAGGGCAGCCTACTGGACTCCCTGAGCTGTAGCATGGAATTTCAGTCTGAATTACTCCCTGCCTAGTCCCACTTCCACTTAAATAGTGACCTTTGAAAACTGTCATGCCTTCAAGCTCTGCCCATCCATCTTCCTCATAGAAAACCTATGACATCAGTTTGAATGGAGTTTCTTTGCATGACGTAGTTTTGCAGATGCATTCAACTGATGAAATTAGTTTTATTCTTGAAATCAAGAACATGGACAGCCAGGGTAACTACAAGCAGAGCCCAAAAGAATTTTAAATTAATATAACCTATCTTTGGGAATTTTGGAAGGTAACAAAAGAATGAGATCCTCCTATTTATGTCAATTTTTCCAAAAAGCAATTCCTATTTTCCATATAATAAGTGAACAGAAAAGTCAGTCCTACAGTCCTTCAGGTTAATCCAGTCTTTAGATTAATATAAATAAATAAATAAAAATTCAGTCACTGGTGAGTTCTCTTGACTCAAAAGACTCAAGTATGTAATAGCTAAAATTAAAGCTATGAAATGCAGTCATATTATCAAGAGTTCAATGATGAAGTGGCTTGGGAAAAAAAAAATGCAAATCCTGTACCCCTCATATGCCATATCATGCATACATTTGAAACAGTCTCCACTAAACAACCACTGGAAAAACATGTTTGTTGTTGGTTTTTAATTTATCATTTCAACAGCATATTATAGGTATAGAAAACCAACAGCCTCATTAAATGATTCTGACTAGCTCATGTGCATTAATGAATTATGTGACTTAACCCTTTCCATTTCTATAGGTCATCTCTTGTAGAAAGGGTTGAAATGCTTTTTGAGTACTTCCATCTTTCCTAATTGTAAAATTCAGCATTGCCTCTGGGGAAAAATCAACAACAACAAGATAAAACCCAACCAACTAGCCCATTTTGATTCATTAATGCAAGTTCTTCCCCCCCCCCCCCCCCTCATGTTATTCTTCCTTATTTATTTATTTTTTCTTTTGAAGGACTTTGAACACATTTTCACTGAATATGGAAACTGCTTTACTTTTAATTACAATGACCTTCCAGCAAGAAGTGTGAGCTTGTCTGGAAGAGGCTTACATTTACTTTTTGATGTCCAACAGGTACAACTATACTAATGATTATAACATATAAAAACTCACAGATAAATAGATGGTTTTGTTTTAATCAGACATTCAGATTTCTTGCATAAATTCCTTTTCCAAGACTGTTCATGAGTGAAAGTGTATTTTAAAGATCCAAAATGGGGTTAAAAATTCAGAATGACTGTTAACTCTGTACCAGCTAAATGGTTTTGAAAGCTATGAGCAAGCATGTATGCATACAATGTACATACAGCTCAAAAACAACAGAAGTAATTTAACTTTATACAAGCACTTGAGGGTCTGGTCTTTGCATTGTCAATAGTTTCTGGCCTCATTAGTATTGTAATTAAGCAGAAAAAAACAAACAAAAAAAAAAACAAACACACACACACAACTCAGGGAATACCACCTTGTGAGATGAAGAAAGAAAACTAAAACCTACAGTCATAGAAGAGTTAAACATTCACTTGTGCTCTCTGGAAATTTTAAGGGAGAGGAGTGACAGAATCAAGAGAACAGTAGAAAGCTAACTAATATGTGGGGTAGTTGCAAGTAAAAGGAATGAATCTAAGTTATGAATGGAGGTTCATACTGTTTTAAATGATTCTATTTTATTTATTTATTTTTGCATCAGGAGCAATTCACCGATGATCCTGCCCTTGGTTATACTGATGCTGGTATCACTTTTGTTATCCATTCACCCAAAGAGATTCCACGCTTTGATGGTTTAGGTTTATTAACACCAGTTGGCATGCATGCGCAGGTTGCAATTCAGCAACTGAAGGTAAGCTCCTTGACCACTGAGTGACCTTATCAGTGTTCACTGTTGCTAATTCTCTTCTGAGACACAACATTGAATTAGATTGAGGTTAAAATATGTATCATGCCACCATTAGCTTTAAGAAGAAAGTTTTCTCCAGTCAATAAGAAAAAAATACTTTTTTGGCGATATCAATGGTCTGCTTAATCTGTTTTTACTCAGGTTAGCATCCTGCAGTCTTGCTGATGCAAAGATACCACAGTAGCTGTCCATCAGCACATCTCATTAATACTAATGATTTATTAGAATCCTGGTATTCTCTCCTGGTGCAACTTGAGAACTGCCCTGGGTTGTCTGAACAGGTCCTGTTTTTGCTGTGTGAGAGTGGAGATGACTTCAAAATTCCAAAAGCATAAACTGTAATCGCCTCTAATTAAATTGCAATGTTACTGATGTATGTTTCAAAAATGCTGCATTTAACGCTTTAAAATATGAGAAAACTGTATCTATATTAAAAGGGACAAACGTTTATCTTCTGTTATCAATACCCTACAGTCAATCATTCAAGAATATCCATGGGGAGAATGCAAGCCTGATATCAAGCTTCAGTATCAAGATACTTACAGTACTAATGGCTGTTTGCAGGAATGCAAGGCCTGGTATATACAGGATTGGTGCGGCTGTTTGCCTTTTATTCTTCCAGGTATTTCTTAGCACTATCATAATACTTAAATATTATACGCATATACACATATATAAAGACTACCTCACTAGGAGATATCTCACTACTGAATGGCAGAGGTGATCTTTGCAGGGTAACTACAGCTGGGATTATTTAAGTTACTTGTATGTCTTTTTTTTTTTTTCTTTTTTTAATTCTGAGATTACAAGCAAAATATTTGGTCTACTGAGGACTTGCATCTGATCATTAGCCATCTTTAGAAAAAAAAAATCTTGAAAGAAAAGACTGTCTCAGGGCTGTGACAGAAATTGTTATCTGAGTAATCTCCCATAAAGTCTGAAGCATTGAGGACATAGCTGTATATTCCATCCACCTCCTTTGTTTTTTTAGTTCTACCACTACAATCAGAAATTCCTTGCCTTAGCTAGCCAACACAAAGACCGAGACACAGCCTTGAAAGCAATCTCGGCTGGAACACAACAGTGATGTTCATTCCACCAGGGAGCATCCTGGCCCGGTCTTGTGTTCTCTATCACTATGCACCTCTTTTGGTTTAGTACCCGCACTGTGCTGTGCTGGAGTGAATTGTTATCTCAGACATATAATGAGAAGTATGAAGGAGCACATAGGCTTTGATGATATTATTTTTCAGTCTAGCGTAAATAGAGCTAAGGGCTAGGTCGTTCAATTAAGTTCCTAAAAGAATGTTTCTTTTCAAGGAAATGGAATAGAATGTGATTTAATGAAGTCTTACAATTGTGTTTATCCTGCAATCCGTAAGTAACAATTTCATATTATTATTTTGTAAGCAAATCCCAAATAACAGAAAATACCCCAAATTATTGAAAGTAATACAAAAATAGAACACATCCCAGTTCATTTAATATTCTGAAAACAGAGATCAGATTCAATCAAAAGTTTGATGACTGAGAAAACAAATCTAACTGAAAATCCCTGGATCTTAAGATCCTATCTTTTTGTAAATAAAATTAATGTTTTCTCGCGTACCTTGTTCCCATGAGCAGATGAGCTGCACACAGCAGATATGGAATGTGTTAATCATTACAACAGACTATCATTAATGACATTTTCCAGAGAATCTGATTAGTAACTACTCATAAATTTTAGAAATCTTCTTTTATTTTGGGTGCAGCTATGTGATGTGACCCCCCCCCTCAAAGAAGCTGATAATTAAGAAAACATATAAACTAGCTAATTATTCTGGGGGAAAGAATGCATCAAATCAACTCCTATCATACCTAGGTATTCCTTCCAATAAGCAAAAACAAGTCCAGAGGCAAAGACAACAGGCACTACAAACACAGAACTATAGCACCCACATCAAAAAGAATGACTGCGTATTGCAGGTTATACTTCAGGAAGAAGTTTTGCCCTAACTTTCTCCCTCTCCCCATACTGATTGCCTCCAGCTTCTTCAGGTTCCGATAATGACTTCTTTCCATTAGAGCCTCATTAGAGGGATGGCTCCTCAGCATCATGAGCAGCCACACCTACAGAATTCTGTGACTTCTATTTAGTATTTGAATAGAAGGATGACAGATGACAGTAAATTAACACCAGCATTTGTCTACTAGCCAATAGAAGCCAGGCAAATATCAAGATCCAGGACTGTCTCAAGAGCATATACATGGACAGACTTCTCCAACTGTTTCATAGACAAGAAGTAATAAGCACATCAATTCCAAATGAGGGCAAAAAAGATTTGCAGGTGCTGTACACCCACGGGAGGGGAAAATATAAGTCAAGCCCCAAAATCTCAACCCTTATTATAATGCAGTTTTCTAAGTGTTACTTACAGATAGTTGTTGCTTCAAAAGAGAAAAAAAAAGTATCTACTTTACTAAGGATAACCAACACAAGTCTTTATTTAAAAACAATATATATATATATATATATCAGTTAAATATACATATATATATATCAGTTAAAAGTCATTTTGTACAGTTAGAAAAGTCTTAATGCTGAATGCTCTTTTAGAAATGTGAAAGCTATTCCTCCTGAATTTTCAGATGATATAGAGGTAAAAGGATTATGTACAGTAGGAACCCACAACTCCACTTGCCCTGCCCCATGTGAAGAAACACATTACCCTACCACTGTCACCTATTCAAGTTTTGGAGGAGAAAATGCCATTAAATACATTTCCGCAAAGCTAAAGAAGAGTCCAGAGTACATCAGGTAATCACCTTTAATGGCTTACCTAATAAAGAAATGATCAATTACTTCTAAGTGTGCAAACAGTGTGCACAATGTGTTGTGACCTTTTAAAAATACACTCTTAAGTGTTACTAAAAATATTGTGAGATAACCAGTTTTGCCTAATAAATTACTTAAGAGTTTATATATTTTAGATAAGTATGAACATGTAGATACAACTAACACTTGTGGATCCCATAAACAAGATACCCCAATTTAAACAATAATGTTCTCTGTTGCTTTTGCCAATAACCTACTTGAAAATTTACATTTTATATAACTTTTCATCATAAAGAATAAAGAAAGGGTAGGGTTATGAAACCTACTCACAGACCAAACAATCCATCCAACAAAATCCGTGAACCCAAAACTGTTCTAATAAACTTCCTGTCAAAGCTGTGAAAGTTCTGAAGAGCTAGGTTTTACTGCAGCAAAAATGTCACAAGTGTAATACTCTTTTCTATTGTTGGTAAAATTGCATTAATACTGTTTAAATTCTAAAAAAAGAAAAAATATTTAGGAAATATTTGGCACCATATTCACAGAATCACAGAATTGTAGGGGTTGGAAAACACCTCCGGAGATCATCGAGTCCAACCCCCCTGCCAAAGCAGGCTCCCTACACCAGGTGAGGCGTCCAGGCAGGTTTTGAGTATCTCCAGAGAAGGAGACTCCACCACCTCCCTGGGCAACCTGTTCCACTGCTCCGTCACCCTCACCGTAAAGAAGTTCTTGTGCACATTTGTGCGGAACTTCCTATGTTCTAGTTTGTGGCCGTTTCCCCATGTCCTGTTTCCACACACTGCTGAAAAGAGTCTGGCCTCATCACTTTGCCCCCCACATCTCAGATATTTATAGACCTGGATCAGGCCCCCTCTCAGTCTTCTTAAGGCTAAACAGACCCAGTTCACTTAGCCTTTCTTTACAGTGGAGATGCTCCAGGCTCTTCACCATCTTTGTGGCCCTCCGCTGGACTCTTTCCAAGAGATCCCTGTCTTTTTTTGTACTGGGGAGCCCAGAACTGGACATGGTATTCCAGATGAGGCCTTAGCAGGGCAGGGTAGTGGGGGAGGATCACCTCCCTTGACCTGCTGGCCACGTTCTTTTTAATGCGCCCCAGAATGCCATTGGCTTTTTTGGCCACAAGGACACACTGCTAGCTCATGGCCGACCTGTCGTCCACCAGGACATCCAGGTCCCTCCTTGCAGAGCTCCTCTCCAGTAGGTCATCCATATTCTCTTGAAGTAGAAAAGCAGTGTGATTCTACCCATATAAATGAAAATTCTACATAGAGGTGAAAAAAACAAGCCCTGAGACTATACCCAAAGAAGAGATCTAGCGTGAAAATAAGTCTCTGTGGTATTGGCAACAAATTTTATCCATGAAATTATGCTAAATCTTACATTATGCATGTAGCTATGTTGCTCAGTAGTAGTGCTGAGCTAGCATAATCTGAATACATTTAAATTCATAGAAGAAATATCATGTATACTTATGGTTAAACAAGGAATGTGTGCCTTACAGTTACAATACAATAAAGTGATACTGATTTTCCTTGGAAAAGCATCATATAATAATAGAAGGATTTCTATGTTGTTTCATTGTTGTTCTTTTTTTTGTTTTGTTTGTTTTGTTTTGTTTTTTTGCTAGAAAGACACAATCCAGTTGTCAAAGAACATTTAGAATGGTTTTATAAACTGAATTAATTCACAAAGATATGTCACCAATACAAGTATTAATACCAATGTTACACAAACTCATAATATCCAAAGATTCAAGTTATATACAACAGCAAAAAATCTGACTAATGAAATATTTATGAATATTTCATTGCTTCCATGACTCCAGTTTTGTCACTCTTGGAGCCAGCAGTCTGCACATGCTGCCATACATTTATACTTGGACAGAAACTATATGGAGATTATGAAAATTGCACCTATTATAATACGTAAAAGATGATAATCCTTTGAGAGCATTTTATCTTTCTTGATTATATTATTGCCTGTAAACATTATGTACAGCTCCACAATCATTTAATTAGGCAAGAGAAAATACAGAACATTCTTCTGTTACCAAGCCTTAACCAATAGGAATTCAGCCCAACTATTAAAAAGTACATATTGTGAGCTATAAAACATAGACACTGATTAATTTCCGAAAACAGAAGACGGGAAAAGTTCACTGCTTACTATCTTATTGTACAGTATCACTAGTAACTGAAAGACAATTGTAGGAGGACTTACTAGTAAAAGCCACGGAAAAAAAGGATTATTTTTATTATCTAACATTACCTTAATTTTAGAATTATCAACTGATTGGATGGAAGTCATTTCATATAACCAATACTGTGTTTTCAGTGAACATCAAATTAATAAGTTCATCACCATTTTCAACCTCCACATCTGTAACTGTTCACGCTTTTGAATAATATTTACTACATTTGATCTTTAATGTCATGACAACACATGCAACTGTTTTTTGTGTCTGTTTTTTTTCCCTCCACTAATGTTTAGTTATCTTCTATTTAGCAGTTACACTGAATCTGTAGTCACTGTATCATAAAGATGAGCTCTTCATTCATACTGAATCATTCCACATGTCCTGCTCCAACAAAGATTTACCTACTCTTCCACTTTGGCAGCAAGAATGAGAGGCCATTGGCAGAGGATAGAACTATGCTTCTGAGTATAGGGCAAGAGATTTTTTGCACAAATACCTTCACTAAAATTACCAGGATGTTATTGGCATTTGCACATAAACAACAGTAGGAAACCACATTTCCAAGCACTGTTTACTGTGGCTTAGGATGATTAAAATTTCCACACAAGCTCATCTCTGCAGCCTTTAAGAAATAGGAGTTTATCTCATAATGTATATTTAGGCTGAGTTGCTCTTAGAACATAGACTGAAGATCAGTTCCTCCAATAACCTCTTCTTAAAACTATTGTTATTTGTACACTTCTGTTTTGTTGTGTTTTTGTTTTTTTTAACTCATTTTTTATAATTCCCATCTGATTGTACTTTAAAAGAAACCAACGCTCTGCATGAACTCAGTCCATACTAATGGATGTTGGTAAGCATGGACAGCACTCTGAAGTAAAACTACATGTATTTGTCATTAGACAGAACCTTGTGATTATTGACATTAAGTATGACGATCTGAGCTACAGAATAACTCAGCAGCAGAAGGCCTTGACCATATCTGAGTTACTTGGTAAGGGAATTTTTAACATTTATTGGTGATAAATTTAAAAAAAGTTTAAAACATCTGTTTTTTTATTCTCTCCTGTCCCAAGTCCTAGACTATCCATAAACAAAAAACAATGTATTTTACACTATAATGGTTATAATTGTGTTTGCTTTTTGTTTCTTGTTGATAGGCCTCCTGCCATGCCATTAATGGCCTATAGCAGGTAAAACAGTTGAAAATAATAACTTAATCTTGCAGTAGTTTTTGTTTACACAGCATGCTGAACTAACAGCAAGAGTAGGAAGTTTCTGGGATCTGGAGGGGAGAGGGAACACGTGGGGAAGAAAAGCAAGAGAATGGCTAAGAAAGCCATATTTCCAAGTAGGAAATATTTTAAGTACACATTCCACAGTAAAATATGTTGTTGTATGTGCTTTGTTTAGAATTAAGAAACATCTGTCTTTTTTTCCATAAACATTCTTAAGAACAGTAATTCTGTTTTCATAAGGTGATGGATTATGTATTTTGAATTTATTAAGCACTTGAATTGTGGCAAGGTTTTGTTTGCCTCCTAGACTAAACCGAACGCTTTGGATGACATATGTTTATCTCCTTCTTTCACAGCTGATGTAGGTGGTCAGCTTGGATTGTTTTGTGGTGCCAGTATGATTACAATCATAGAACTGCTCGAGTATATTTTTACCAATTTCTTCTGGATGTGCCTCTTTCTTCTATTGAAAACTCCTGAAATACCTCAGTGGAATAACCCATCCCACGACCAACCAACACACGTGGAAAAAAAGAAGGGAATACAAGAATGTTAATGGGTTGGGGAGGCACAAAACTAATTGTTTCTCCAACTTCTCTTCATCTCTAAGACATAAAGGAGACAGTAATATCTTCCATGGCTCCCTTCCCTTGTACCCCTTATTCTTCCTGTTTTATTTAGTGCCTACAGCTATTTAACTGTGCTAGATAGTTTTAATGAAAGAACTTTGGAAAGCCTAACCTTCCTCACACAATGAAAAATATTTACCTAAGATTTTATTTTAAATTGCCATTTTAAGAAGAAGAAAAAAAAAAATCATAGAAAAACACAACAGACATTCATTGCAACTTTGCACTTCTGACTTGAATATTCTGGGTAAAGAGAAATAACACTTGTGCCAAAATATCACACCAGGAGTTCCCTAACCATCATAAAGATGCAGTACTGCTATGCTGAAAAAGCAGATTTCTTATTGCTCACAAAGGCATTGTTATACGGCTTACTTCTTCCAGCAAAGGACAGTGTAGCTTTGCCTATCAGACTCAGAAGTTATTGTTATTAGGCACATTCCTACAGTACATGGTCTGTCTGCCAGTGATGCAACACAAAAATAAGTAAATAAATGAAATCTAATGAGTCTGCCAACTACTAGAAGTGCAAAACTGAGAAATTTAGAGCATCTAAGCAAGAGGATAAACCTAGGCCAAGTTCACACTGCTGGACTCCAGAGACAGAAAACAAACTTGCTTTCCTTCTATTCTTTTTAATAAGCTTTCACAACTGTGAAATACATAGCAGAATTATAATTTAATCACAGAAAAGATTCATTTGTTAAGGCAATGGAGCTACTGACCTCACATTTTATAGGCTCTGTCGACCAAGTTTATCATGGCTGGAGGCAATAAAACTTCAGGATGGCAACATAATTTCAAGGTTAAATGGATAAAATATATGAAAGGCTGATTTAAATCCTACTGGGAAAAAAAAAAAAAAAAAAAAGTCTAAGAATCTTGTGGCTTTAATGCTGAATCACACTGCCTGTGTTTTGTTGCTCTGAATTTTATCTCTCTGGATTACTGCTATGTTTCCTGGTGCACAATATTCATTTTTACACTCTTAGGCAGCAGACCAGAGTATCAAAGTACAAGGAAGAAAGCTGTATAATCTAACAGACAGAGAACCTGTAATGAAAGTATGTCTGGGGGGAGGCTGGAAATGTTTTGAGACTTGCATCACATCTTCTGAATAGTTTCATTGGCTTATTTCCTTTTCGTTTTTTAACTACATTCACAAGACTACTGTGGCAATGTGTGTATCAGTCTGTTTCAAGTCAGCAACAGGACACAGGATTCTCATGCCAGGAAGGTGTCTTTATTGCTGTGATGATAATGAAGAGTACCTCCGCTTATTCTTCTAAGTAAGACCTTTTATATTCTAACTTACGCATTCAGTACATTTCCACTAACAATAAATGGGCTGGAAAGCAAGAAAATTCCATAACAAGTCTTCATAATCAGCAGAGAGTTTATCTTATGCCTAGGTACAAAACACCCATTTAATCAGACCTTTTGTCTCCTTTCCAGAGCCTCATTATCAGCAAGTTGACATTCAGTGAGGTCAAGCTGACCTCTCCATCTCTCACAAAAGACATCTCTAAAGGAGTGACAGAGAAGTAAGGATTTATGCAAGGAGAAAAGGCGTGATTTGGGCAAAAGAGCCCAGCAGCTGGGCTTGGTTCTTGCTTATTTGGCAGACAAACTGAGCACAGAATGGTCAGGTTTTGGAGCAGAATTTTACACAATAGATTAGTTCACTGCAGCCTAACCAGCAGATGTAGGTTACTACTTACTGTAGGTTTCTCCTGCTCAGAACCATGGAGTTAGTTTCTCAGCATCTGATATGGAATTTCTCAGTGTAACTTGAATCAGTTTATTTCTCTCTCATAATGATGTATGAGCTTGAGAAATGTTTCTAAGGAGTTGCGGATGAATCAGATATTACCCAGCCTGAACTGAGTGGCACTGTCTATGCAGTACAATGCTTAGATTGATTTCTGAGGTAAACAAACAAAAAATATATTTGATTCCACTTTGCATTAAAATAAGCTAAGCAGTGGATCTCTTAAGGAGCTTCACAAGCAAACTGATCTACTGCTAGTTAAGGGCAAAGAAGAATATCCTCAATCTTCACCAATTCTGAGCTGATAACAGTGCTCCCCACATTTCACTTCCTACATCCTTCCATGTTAGATGCCATTTTGTCAGACTGTCCCTCTGCTGCCCTCTATCACATGTCAACAGCATGTAGTAGGATGTTAGTGGGAAGCTTCAACCTCTACTACAATACCACCGCCATACTCCTCCAATGTCATGAGTTGATGTGATCAAAATAGGAGGCGTTACTTTTGGAGCAGCTCCTGTACAGCTAGTTACTGTAACTGTATCCCAAGTTAAATGCATCCTCAAGCTAACAGCTAATGTGTCTGTTAAACCTCATGATACAGGAAATATCCTTAAGCGCATACTGTAGGAGTTACTTTGCAGTGTTGAAACATGAAAAGGTTGATAAAACTCCAAACAGGATACTGCTGTAACTATAGGACAAGCACTACAGCTTGCTAATGTTGCTTCTGATCACCCTGTTCCTGTCAATTATCCTGCTCTGTGTGTGTCTCCATCCACCACAGGCTCACCTCAGCTAACTCCTTACTATGAGCAAAATCACCACATAACAAAGGGCAGCTACCTCTGAAGTCCTGCATAGCAGCCATTCCCACTATATAAACCACTAACGTATGAGCAGGGGTTCCTTACCCACCCCTTTCTGAGGACAGAGAGAGTCACAGCAACATTTAAAGCTTCTTTCAGGATTAGAAGCTTTTTAAACAGACTTTAGAGGATAAAGAAATCCACATGTGGATCTTTGTGGTCTTAAACACTGAAGCCCTTTTGCCTCTAGAAAAATATTATCAATTTGCTACACTAAGCCTGATCAAATGTGTGCTTACTTTTGCACTGCTAAGCATAGAGCTTCCTTTCAAAGAAGTGACCCTGAGCCTTAGAAAATTCCACATATTTTTAGTGCACTTCAGGGTCTTTCATGGAAGAGATTTTTAGCTCACTTTGTCAAAATAAGCAAAAGTTAACAATCACCATTACACTTTCCTAGGCACTTTCAATCTAGCCAGTTGTTTGAAGTCATGAACACCTGGATTTACATACACTACATTCCTCGTAGGTCTCAAAGTAAGCATTGCATAGTTCTCTCATTGAAGGCTTAGAAAGTAAGTGTTCGAGGCAGGACTGATGATTATACACTTGCTGATTATTATAACTAGAGTACCCACCACATCTTTAAAGGCTTCATTTTAAATGGTGAGCTAACCAGGGGTAAAAAGTTAGGATCAGTTACACAAACAAAGACTTACATACACAAGCTGTGAATTACATAGGCTTCTCAGGGTTGCCTATGTGCCTTAAAGCACGCAAAAAGCATTCACTAAAACAAGTTTTTTGTGTACCAACTGCCAAAGAAAACATATTTAGACAGCCTACTACTACTACTTCTGGCTATGAGAATGTACTCTGCAAGATTTGCCTGTTGGCCACTTGGTCTGCTGTGTTTGTAACCTTTAATGAACCCTTATTTTTCAAGCCTTAAAAATTGTTAAAGACTTGATCCAAAGTTCAGTAAGCTCAGTGGAAATTTTCCACCCTAAAAATACTAAACAACTTCAAGTCATGTCCACACGAATGCACAGTTCAGACTGTGCATGATTTAATCCTGAAGGGTTTCACTGCACCTTGATTCTTGCTTGCAGTCTGACTAAATTTCTTCAGCTATTTTGGTTCAAACCTCTGAGAAATGTATGAATAAAGCAGTAAACAGTGCCCCACATGAAACAAGCCAGATACAAGAAAACAAAACTATTTGACTAAAGAAGCATCTCGAAATGTCTACTTTAAGACTAATTGTAAGCACCTGTTCACTGTTAAAACAAGAAAGTTGAGCAAACAATGGAGAGACTTCTACAATTCAGAAAATAAATACAAAAACAAACCTGAGGGAAATAAAGTGGCATCATGCAGTACAGGAACATATTTATGGTAAATGGAATTACATCAAGCTGGTAGCCAGTCACTAGCAGGGACACCTGGTGCTTCATTTTGGGGCCAGATCTCTCCAACACCTTATAAATGCAAGACATAAATGCATACTAAGTAAGATTAAAGACGATACTAATTTAGGAGAAGCTGTTGGCCCCCTTGAGGGAAGGAAGTCCTGACAGAGAAATCTGGACAAATCAGACGGCTGGGCAATCACCGACTGCATGAAGTTACCACTTTCAACTCCAGATATTTTGTGTTTCTGTGACTTATTTTCTCAAGTACGTCAAAAGTTGTGGACACACAAAAGGTCCTGCACCCTTTGAAAACTGTAAGGCATCTGTCTTGTCTCTCAACAAGAAGCACCAGATTCAAAGTGCTAAAGTGTTTTTGGATATCACCTTAGTCACTGCCTACCTTCATCTGCTTTCATATTATTCATTTACTCCTGCATGCTAAGAAAGCTCAGATGTCAATGGAGAAAATCCTCTGCAAGAACCAGAAACTCAACACCTCACATACCCTTTGGTGAGGTCCTCTTCCACTCACAAAGCCACACTATGCCTCAGAACAGACATAGCTGCTGAGCACAAAAGTGCCCAGACAACAAAAGGACTTTATAACATGATGGAAAGCACAGCAGAGTAGCAAAGCCTTAGGCTGTAGCAAGTAAGCACTTGATCAAATTCAAAAGCCATGAGCACAAAAATAAAGGAAAAAAGCTGCTTACCTTCAGAAGGCCCAAAGTACACACAGATCAGCAATGTGCCCTTGTCTTCACTGCCAACCCTTAAATGAGGCCTGGGATTGCATGCACCTGAGTTCCCCTGAGTTGGCCCTGCCTTTCCACCAGGTGCTCAGTCACTGATTCAAGCCATGATTTAGCATTTCCTCTACACTATCTAAATGAGACTTAATGCTCAGAAAGCAGCAAATCTCTTCCCACTGCTCTAAGCAATTTCCATCTCAGAATTTAATTGCTAATAAATCTTTTTGCACCGCTTCATTTGGTGATAGAGTTAACCCAAATTGCACAGCAGCCAAAAGAAGGCTGCTTTTTATTATTTTTCGCAGGAGTTTGTTCTTTTGGAGAGGGATGTGATTAGAAAATTGTGGTACTATGCCTTTGAATTATAAATCTTCTCTTCAAGCAATTAAAACAAACGCCTCTTTCTTAAAGTATGATCTACTTTGTAACTAGTAAGTTGCATCCAATGCATTTTCCTTTGAAGAGTTCTAAGATAAGCTCCTTGTAAAAGCAGTAACAAGAATACTTTGTGCTGCTTGGGAAAAGTTATCTCATTTTGAACTGGAGCTGTTAAATAAGAATATTGTTACAGAATCCTTACCAAAGAAGTTAACAAGGATTAATGGCATTTTAATAAGTTCTTATGTGGAATATGGAATATTTGACATTCATCTGAAATACTCAGTTATGCTGCATCCTTTTACACAAGGTAACTGCTACAATGCAAAGCATCAACTCATCCATCATAGATAAAACAACTGTTTAGTGTTTTCCTAAACTAAAATGTAAGGGACCACAAGATGCATGTTTCAAATGACACGAATATTGATGGTATTAAATGACCTGAACACCAACCACAAGGAGTGGAAAGGTTTGTGGTCTTTTTGGGTGTGATGAGATCAGGCAGGGTAAGAAGGGAATTCACAACTAAGTAAAAACAAAGCAAAAGAAGCAATCTGATTGTCCCCAAGGCATTTGTTAATTGCAGCTGAAAAGCGTATTTAATGCCCGGTTTCAGAGGGTGGATGCTGGGAGAGTGTTTCTTGGGCACAGAACTGGGACAAGAGGCTCAGGAGTGAGCATTCACAAGAACCAAGGTGCCTCTGATGTGGCAGGTACCCAAAGAAGAGGTATCCAATCTAGTCTTTTGTCCTCTGTTTCCATCAGTACCTCATGGGATACAGAACAGCTTTAACTATAAGGATGGAGTGTCCTTCTACCAGTACGCAGCATGGTTCAGGGGCCATTTTCCTAGGAAACATGGTTCACGTGAAAGTTAAGGTTAAGCCTCTCATAGAGATATAAGTCTAATCATTAAACTAGCCCTTTGGTCCAGACATACCATCTTTTCAGCCTTATAAAATGATAAACAGAAATTGATGTATGTAACTCTGTACTTTGACAGTGTGCTGAAGGAAGCAAATGTTTCTGAATATTTTCCCGTATAACAAAACTTATCTTTCATTCCAGTGACCAAGCAAAACATCAATTGTTTTCATATTCTTGCTTTGGAGGATAGTTCAGTATCTGCGGAATGCATGTTCTTCCAACTGCTATTGACATTAGATTTTGCAGTCTGTATGCTGCAGAACAATTATTGTTGCAGAACAATTTGTAACTACTCAGTATTTTCACAAACATAAGTAATTTTGACTGTTAGCTTTTCAATAGTTTTCTCTCACCATAAGTCCCAGTGCAACAGATTTTAGCTACCTGTCAGGAAAAAAGTCCCAGAAGCATTTCTGGAAAATGCTTAGTCAGTAAGTTCAATTTGTACTATAAATCTGTGTTCCCTGGCCCAAATTTTTAAGAAGTGAATTAAAAAAGGCAGTATGGACATTATGCAAGTTCTGATGGAAAAAAAAATGAATAGAGGGGGTCAACAGGCAAGCATGAGAAGTGTTTAGTTTAGTCAAGTGTTTAGACACCAAACTGTAGGGTATGGTCTACACACCAGAGGGACAGGATGCCATCCACAGGGGTCCAGACAAGCTTGAATAGTGGGTCCAGATGAACATCACGAAGTTCAACAAATCCAAATGCAAAGTCTTGCATCTGGGTCTAGGCAACATGAACTACCAATACAAACTGTAGGATGACAGGATAGAGTACGGCCCTGCTGAGAAAGACCCTGTGTGCTGGAGGATAGGAAGCTGGATGCAAGCCAGCAACATGTCCTCACAGCCCAGAAAGCCAACTGTATCCTGGGCTATATCAAAAGAAATGTGCCCAGCAGGTCCAGGGAGGCAATCCTGTCTTTCTACTCTGCACTGGTGAGGTCTCACCCGAATTACAACGAGCAGATATGGAGTCCTCAGTACAAAAGAGACACAGACCTGTTTGAGTGCATCCAGAGGATGGTCACAAAAATATCTATGGGATGGAACACCTCTCCTATGAGGACAAACTGAAAGAGCTGGTGCTCTTCAGCCTGGAAGAGATAAGAGTGTGAGGTAACCTGATGCAGCCTTTCAGTATCTAAAGGGGAGCTACAGGAAACAGGACAGACCCTTTAGTAGTGTCTGTGGTGACAGAACAAAGGGAAATGGTTTCAATCTTAAAGATCATAGGTTTAGGTTAGATATAAGGAAAAAGCCTTTTACAGTGAGGATGGTGAGGCACTGGAACAGGTTGTCCATAGATGTGGCGGATGCCCCAGCCATGGAGACTTTCAAGGTGAGGCTGGATCAGGCCCTGGGCAACCTCATCTAGCTGTGCATGTCCCTGTTCATTGCAGGGGAGTTGGACTAGATGCTCTTTAAAGGTCTCTTCCAGTTCTAAGGATTCTATGATTCTAAAGAAATCAAACTATGCCATACTACCTTTTCTGTTTACAAGTCTCAACTCAGCCATTCTGATAGAGATCCTAAATTGGGATTCAAATTACCAGAAGATGAGGAAAGAGATGGACCCTGTTGCTCCTCTGGAGTGCAAAATAAAACATTTTCTTCACAGGTTAGGAGTTATTTCTGTTATCCTAATTATTTACCCTGTTGGAGTTATCTTTTCTTCTTCTAACAAAGATAATATTAGCCATCTGATTCATCTTTGCAAGTGAGGAAAAACAGGCCTTCAAACATCAGAGCATTGCTAGGCAATTGCTCAAGGCAATATCCTGAAATCAGAAGTCAGCCCTTGCTGCTGGTAATCACAGCCTTGGTTACATGGAGCCCAGACCTGCCTTACTAGATTCTGTTTTAAGAACATACCACAGGGAGAAGCTATTCTTCTTGAGAATGAACACAACAATGTCCTGGAGTGCCTGACATTCTTTTTCAAACACTTCTGAGGCTTTCTTTTGTTAATGTGCTCTACTGACAAAAGTAGCACTACAGCTTGCTCTTATACATTGGTGTGTCAAAAGAATGCTTTACAAGCTACTGAAAACAATCAGTTCACTTCTAAGCAGTACTTTCATTACCTCTGACATATGGAGTGCTTCCATGTTTCTCATGTTAGATACTTAGGCTACATGAAAAATTGTATGGTATACAAATGGCTGTTTAGTGAGATATTAATTCTTCATATTGTATGCAGGATTACCATATGCAGTGCAGAGCACTGACTGACTGCTAGTTACGCATCTAACTTTACCAGCATTAAACTAGGCATTAATATGTAGCACCTTCTTAGTCTTCACACAGGGCTTCACTGTCCCTTATGTCATAATTCATAAGCTATTTTCAGAGCAAAATTTCTATTAGAGAAGAGGTTTTGTTTTGTTTTGTTTCGTTTTGTTTTATCTGGGCCTTCCCCTGAACTAACCTACAAGAGACCCCTCTGCAATCAGAGAAGAAAGCTGACCAAACCCTTGCCCTTGTTCTTTCAGATGTTTTTTTCCTTAAGCAGGGGGCAACTCTATCCAGTTTGGATCTGCTTTCCTCATCCTCTTTCCTGGTCAAGGATAAAAGCAAATGGCTTTTTGCGCCAAATGACTCAGAACCAAACACAGCTCTAGCCAATGAGCTCCTCCTTCCTGGGAATGTTTTATCTCCCAGTTGCAAACAAACAGATAATAAATATTAAAATATGATAGAGTCAAACTACCTGGTTCATCACACCTTTTCCTACAGAGTTAGATTAAAAAAAAATACTAGACAAACTCATTTCTTCTTCAGCCAGCTCTATTTGCACCCTGGGATTGCTGCTGTTTCAGGTTGACTTGTTTGAGACCACTAACGCTGCTTTTGCTGGGATTGGGATAAAGTTAGGATTTACTTTTCCTCAATATTTACAGCCTTTAATAATTCAACCAGTTCTGAGTTGCTGCCTTTAAAAAATAAATAAATAAATAAATAAATAAAAATCACCAAAAATAAACAAACAAAAAAAATCTCTTCCTGCTAAATTTTAGGAAACAATAAGGTGATTCACAAACTCATGAACAAAACTTTGCCTGACTGCCCCCCAGAAAATCCTTGTTGGGCTTGCAACTCAACTCAGCCACTACACAAGGAGCCACCAGGTAGAAAGAGGGGACTTAAGAAATGTAAGGGAATGGAAGCACGTTTCTGCCTGGGGTGACACGCAGTTTCCTTCTCTGACTACCTTGCCTTCCCTGATATCATTATACAGAAGATACAAGATTTTGGAACCTGATGGACAGGCAAAAAGAGGTGTGGATGAAGGTCCATCCAGGTTGGAGGGCTCCCCTAGGGCTAGTCAACCTGATCTCATTTCACGACCACTTCTGTCACACAAAAAAGGAAGTGTTGTCATCAGCGGCTCCCTTCTGAGAGGACCAGAGCCTGATAATGTCAATCAGATGTGACCTATAGGGAAGTCTACTGCCTCCCTGGGGCGCAGGGAAAAGTCATTACTAGAAAATCCATTAGGTTTGTATCATCCTCCAATCATTACCCAGTATTGGTTTTTCATGTTGTCAGCACTGAAGTAGCAAAGGGAAGTCCAAAGGCAGGCAAGAGTGAATTCAGCACCCTGGGAAAATCAGTTAAAGGATCAAGGGCACAGCAATGTTTTCTCTGTCCTTTCAGTAGCAGCGAATAATATTCACTGAAAGGAACCCAGTTGATGCAAATGTGGCACTGAGGCTGAATTGGGTTTTCTCACTGGCAGAATCTGGGTTTTCTTAATCGTGGGATGAACAACAGAGATGCTATTGTAGGGAGAAAATGAGAGAGTGGCTGAGGGCCCCCAGCTTGTTCAGACTGGAGGAGAGCAGGCTGAGGGCAGGCCTGATGGTGGCTGCAGCTCCTCGCAGGGAGCAGAGGACAGTGCTGAGGTCTGCCCCCTGGGGACAGTGACAGGGCCTGTGGGAACAGCATGGAGCTCTGTCAAAGGAGGTGGGACAATCTTTGCAAAAAAAGGAAAAGAAAAGGGCTAGAAGGGCATCATGCACAGAGCAGGAGCTGTGGGTAGGGTGAAAATGTTCTGTATAGATTTACTGGCATTACTGCACAGGGGGTGGGGATTACTAAGCTCCCCACAGCAGAAACTACGAGGTCTTCTGACAGAGAGCAGGCTCTGCCATTAGCCAGGAAGAAAAAGACAGGGATGAGGTGATTGGAACTGGTCTCAGTGTGGCAGTATCGTTTTTTTGTTGTTTCTTTCTGAACAGTTTATTGAAGAGATTTTAGCCTGGTGAGGACAGAAAGGACAAAACAGATCAAAGTCTCCTTAAAATGTTGGGTTCAGTTTGGCTCTTTTTCACAGGGAGCAATGCACTCTATCAGAAAGCAATGTTTCTTAGTGCTGAGGTGCTTCAGTGCCAGGAAAAATGTTTTTAGATAAGGAAGTACAGTTTGAACGTGACACATCTGGGGGATGCAAGAGACAGTGGAGATTGCCTACAGTTGTAGTGCTGTGTTTTCCAACTGAAAATACAAGGAAACATTCACCCACAGATAACCACGGTGGGAAGTTCAATAATGTTCAATAATAGCACTAAGTGAAAAGCCTATCATTGAACAGCATTTTATGAATAAATGCTGACTTTTTCTTGGTGTCTTGGAGTTAATTATAGATTAAGAAAATACTGACATCACAAGTTGAGCGACAAACCTTACATTTGGTTGAGCTGCATGAACACATCTATGGTACAAGCTATAGATGACAAAACAATGTTTGTTTGTAATCTGAGTGCCTTCTTTTTGAATTCCAATTGCAGTTCAGGTGTTCCCCTCCTGTTCTTAGTCATACCCTTATCCTTCCCTGTGACCCTTCAGTAACTGTGCTCCCAAGGACGCTTCCACATTTTACATTAACCAGAAAAGAGGGACCACGGGGGCAGTTTGAGAGCCCACTTCATCAGGATTACTACAGTATTACTTGTATTACAGTAGTACTTGTATTATAGACTTATTGAATGTTGTCCTTCTCCTTGGTGCAGGCTGAGGCAGCAAGGAAAGGAGCAACGTAGCCTCCACAGAAGTTTAAACAAACTATATGTATAGGTATGTATATACACTGAGGGGTAGGATGATGAGAGAAAGGAAGTCTTTGTGAAAAGCCATGTGTCCTGTGTGGTTATGTTGTTTAACCCTCTAAATCATTACATAAATGCCCACAATTACTCCTATATGTGACAGAAAGCAAGGCATTGGTTTCATGTACAGGCTGTCACATCTCTGAATGATTCACTATACCCTCTCTCAATAAAAGAATAATAAAAGATACTTACGTTTCAAGCTCTTTATACACGCTTTTTGTTGAGAATGATTTTTTTTTCCCTGAACTTTTCATAGGAAAATTGCCATTAATTACATTGACTTGCATAAAATACCTGAAATAAAAACAAAAGCAAAAACAAAAAAAGGACATAACCTTTCTTTTCTTTCTAAGAATACTACACTCAGTGTTCAGGCCTTGTTAGAAATGGATGTGTGTTTCTTCACACTTAGTACATTGTGTATTTCATTGAGACTTATGAAGCTGGTTCGATTTTTCATGCAGTGTGTTCCAACATCGTGCTTTTGTCTTGATGTAAGCCTAGGAATCACAGTTAATTGTTCACCAGTCTGGGATCATGATTAACAACTGTGAGAAACTACTGAATACCTTCCAGTCTTTTCTCTCCACTCAGCTGAGTTCTGTCATTTTATCACAAGTCTGTCACTGAAGCTCTAGACAGGATACCACATTTATCAGAGTGTAAAATCAATTTTGGGAGGCTAGAATCACCCTGACAATCTGCAATATAAAAAGTAAAAAGCACAGGTTTAATGCCAGATGCTTTAGGTGTTTTACATATGTTGAAATCTCCACAACTACTTCTGAAAAGAAACTATTAATAAAGGGAATGTCAATCTGACTGCAGGATATGGTATCCACAGAAGAGTCTGCAGCACAAAACCTCTGTAACAGAGGGTAAGCTTCTTTATCCCAGACTAATCATTTTAAATATGTTATTACATTCCTGGTTATCTTTATCTCTAAAATAGTCACATTGGCAGAAGGACCCAATGACCATTATGATGAAAGCAAACATTAGCCTTTTCCTCCTGACAATATAAAGACTGATTTGGTGGAGACAGCATATGTTGTTGCAGGGTTTTCCACAACTGTCACCCAAAGCTGGTCAGAGGTCTGAAGAACAATAGAGAAAAAAAAGCCTTTTATGTTGCCTGTCTTTTATGCAGTTATAAATCAGTGAATTGAACCTTTTGTTTCTTTCTTTTTCAGTTAGATTGGCACTCCTCTGTTTACTGGTTTATTACTTGCTTCCTTCTTGTCAGGCAGTAACATCCCTTTGCTTGGAGATGATAAGCCGACACAGTGACAGAATTCCCCTACTATAATCCTATAAGTGTTTTTCCCCTTTTCCTTCCCATTCCCTTTCTTCCCCTTCCATAATCACTTCATACATTGTGGCAATAGTACATACACTATTGAATATAGTATTACCATACTGAATTAAAACCATCAGGATATGGATGCCTCAGACCCTGCTCTCGCTCCATGGGGATAAGTGTTACTGAAACGGCAATCAAAGTTTCAGGTGCACACTGCAGTGCATAGCTGGGCTGCAGCATACTCACATTTATTTGCTTTAGATTTTACAGAAGTTTTATTCATTAGAAAATGCTCTGAGGTCATCAGGTCCACCCATCACTTATTCATATCAAGTGTTACCATATTGTTTCCTACTTCCTACTTCTGCATATGATTGTCTTTCAAACCTGAACTTGTAACTAGCCAGATACATTTTGTACTTCAGCCTTCATTAAACACCACAATCAGATCATGAAAATCTCCCTTAACCTGTTGGTTTTTTTTACACCTTTGTCTTCATGGCTCTTTCCTGTGGGATGCCCTTTATATGTGCGTGTTATATAGACAAAGGTATAGATGTAGAAATTTAGATATGTGAAGAGCTGGATGATATTTTAGATGCTCACAATCCATTGCTGCTAATGACGCCTTTGTGAAGAATAAAAATGGAAATTTCCCTCACAAAACTGAAAAAATAGCAGCCCTATAGCAGCAGATAGGGAAGGGTGAATTAAAACTCCTCTGGGCAATAGTTTTTATTAGACATATCGGCCTAGCCACTTTTAATTTTAAAAAGTCAAGTTTTAATGGAATTCTACATGGGTAAGGTCTATAAAAAAGGGCCATATTATCAGATCACCTCATTGGGTTGTGAGTCTTTATAACATAACCTCTAAAGACTGACACTATGTGCTTATTAAGCTTGCTAAGAGCTTATTGAACCTAGTAAGTAAGAGTCCTGCTGTTTTTCAAGCTCTGTAATAGATAAAAAGTATTTACATTATCCAAGAAACACCAACAACAGTCAGTCTATTCAAGTCAATTACAGCGCTAACTCTAAGGAGTAGTGGAGTCCTCTGCAAGGCCAACCTTTGTTAGTAATACCATGGAAGGGTAAATTCTTTTGTGAATCTGAATTCAGAGGAAAGTATTTGATCCAGAAGGTTATTTGCAGCCAAGCATTCCATAATTTGCAGTTTCAGTGCTGCTTTTGCTTTTCTTCTCGTTTCAGACTAAGATAAGCCTACTAAGATAAACCAGATATATTTATAAATGCCTTTGAAAGACATTTAGGTAATTATTTTGGCTCAAGTTTCAACTACAGAAGTTCTACTGGGAAAGTAGATCCCTGTATTTAAATCAAAGAGGCAAGAGAGCATATGTGAAAGAACTAAATACAGAGAAACATTTAATCACATTTTATTTTTAGCCGTTGAGCTGAAAGATTTGCCTGAAGATTTAATTTTAATAACAAAATCATACTGGTTTCCTTGAGATAAAAAGCACTTATATGAACTTAATGTATTAGTTTCTAGTGCTTTAAGAAATTGGTTATCTTACAGAGTAGCTTAGCAGGAGCTTTAATACTTTGAAATTATTAAGAAACGATAAACTCGGAGCACTATTTAAGTTACTGGCATGTCATCTTAAATCGTCTTGAAGTGTAGTACAAACATTTCAATGACTTCACAGTCTTCTGCATCAACTATTTCTATGCCATACAACCATATTCCTATATTGTTCTGTATTATTTCTATACAACCACAGATGTCACAGATCACAGGGATCACCATTAAAGTTTTGGTAGGCTTGATCAGCATGAAGGACAAAGAGCTGCTGTGCAGACAGCAGAGCTTGGGCAGTCTCTCAGAGTGCTAGGATGAGCTTCTGATGCATAGTGATTGATGCAAAAGGATGTATGCGGCTCTTCCTCTTCATTATCCATTCTTAAAGCTTTGCTTGGTAATATACATCCTGCTCAGAGTGGATACCCAATCATTATTGATTGTTAAGTATTTCTGTGATCTTTTCTACTGTTTTTGGAGTATTACCCCACACATTTTGAACACCACTTTAAATTGAGGATGTGATCCAGGAATCAGAACATGGGAGACACACTGAAACAAGGACTCAAGGAATCATTTAAATGCAAACCTAGAATTGCAGAATGGGGAATGTGCTTCTTTTGTATCAAATGCAACACTAAAACACAACTTTCATTGAAAATAAAACCCCAGAATTTCTAAAAATCAGTGGAAAAAATAATTTATTGCAATATCTCACATTAACATGAAACATTTATACATATATATTCTGTGCTGATAATGTATACTAGGTATAGACGACTTTTATACACAAAGTAATTGCACTATTATAATTTATAATGCAAGTATTCAGAAAATGACAGACATAAGAATGGATATTATTCACACAAAAATGCACTGTATGTTAAAACTGTGAAGCATCTGCAATCTCATCTTATTTTACTATGTTTGCATACGACATCCCTTAATTACCATGATGCCAAGAATACAATCAGGTTCTCCCAAGGAAAAAAATAAAGTCATTTCTGAAATTTAGAGACCAAAACAAAATGCAGCCATGACAACCATGTCCTGGCAGCACGCCCGTCAAATCTGAAGGCTCTATCAGAAAAGAATTAGAGCACTACTGATGGCCTAAAATTGTCTGGCCATCTATTATTCACATGACAACTTCATGTAGTTAATATAAATCAATGCAAAATATATGAAAAATGAAAAGCATTTCAGTAAAAGTACATTGGCACAAGCTTCAGATGGCAGCGCTGGACAAACAACTGCCTCCTTTCAATACAGAAAATGTTTACACAGCATCTACAAAGCCAAAATGCTGGATGACATCAAAAGGTACCATTTTTTTTCTAAACAGGAATCAACAGCGCATCAAGTGTTATTCGCAATATGAACAGGAAGCACGGTCATAGCAGAAGTAAATCTGATTAACAAGTTTTATGTAGTAGTTTCCATAATGATGCTTCATGTACTGCTTTTTACAAATAGTTCTTTAAGTTCTTTGTTCTGCCAAGAAATTGAAATGCCTCCTGTCTTTTCAGAAAAGTCACTGATTTGTGCAACCACTGCGATGAAGATGAAGATGTGAAGCATCAGATTGAAGTGGTTGTGGCATGCATACTATAGAATTTTATTCAGTACTAACTGGTGATCGGAAGGGCCACAGGACTGACATGCAAAAATAATATTTAAAAAAATAGAAAAAAAAAAAGGAAAAAAAAAGGAAAAAAAAAAAAAAAGAAAAAAAGAAGAGTCTGAAATACATGCCCATAGCAGAGAGAATACCAAACACTATGGAAAAAGTAGCAAGCATGCCTGGAAGAAAATGATGAGTATCATTTCAGGACAAGAGCAAAAGACAATGGTACTGCACATAACAATGGGAGATATGAAGTAAAGTAATATTCATAACTCATCCTTACTGCCTGGCTCCCTATTTGGAGACAGTATTGCACCCTGTTCAGGATCCTTTTCTTCTTCCCTCAGCTCAGAATGCATCTTGCTTTGTTTCCTTGAATGCATGCAAGTAGAATTTGAAAAGTAAGGGATTTTCTTTGAAGCAACAACATAGTGGATCAATGCAGTAACAAAATATGTTTGACAACTTGCAACCAGTATTAGTAAGTAACAGAGCAGAGCATAGGTAACACACACACACTTCTTTTCTACGTAGGAATGTAACAACTCCTACATTCCCTGATGGAACTACTCGAGATATTTTGACTTGCTCCCATAAGTAATTTGGGGACATGGGAGAAGAGAAACATATTTGGAAGCGGGGACAGATAGAAACCGCAGTCAGGCATCTGAGGTTCTCTGCATGCTTTATGATTTACAACAAATCTGTTCCTCCTGAAAAGAGTTGCAGGCGAACCTCTTCATGCAAGCAAGCAGACAAGTCATGGTTGCTTTGGTTCTATGTATATTTCTGATGCAGTTCTGAATATTGCTGGAATGGTATTATGGAATAGAGTTCTTAAGAGGGAAAAATAGAGATGCCAACTTAGGAACACAGTCTGAAGTATGCTGAGTTGCTCCAACCTGATGATATTCTACAGGCCCAGTGAAGACACAGCATAATTTAAGCACTGGTTTTATATCTCTGTGCCAGTTGTAAGCATTTTGTCCACTTCCCCTATCACATACTGATCACTGGGCGTCAGTATCTGTTATGCTAACAGAGATGCAAATGATTGCCATTCTCTCAGGTATAACAGACAAAGGGAGAGAACCACTGATACGAACCAGTTCTAGATTTAAACATGGTGGGGATATAAAACAATAGAAGAACAATCAGAGGAACTATCTTCAAAGAGATTTAAGAAATATCTTCAGGAAGTGACCATTCAAGACATTTATTTACCACACGGATTCATAACAGATGTTAACATGCCATATTAATTGTTATGAATGGCTCCAACTGAAATTAATCACACTGCAAATGATAATAATCATAAGAATGCACGTGTGTTTGAAAGGTCAGATAGAATAAGTATCTGAAAAGAAAACCAAAGCTGTACCTTAGCAAAGTAATTACAATAAGGTAATCAAACATTAAAAGTTATTTATATGATTTCTGCTTTTGGATTACTACTATTATATGCAGTCTATAAAGTATCAGAAATAACAGCAGTTCAGAACATCTTAAAGGAGGAAACCTTAGTGCATCTTTTTGTTTGTGAATGGATGAAATGGTGGAGGGAGTGAAAAAGAATGAAAAGACCATAAAAGATGATCTTCTTTCAGTTTTCAAAATCACCTCTGAAAAAATGGTTATCAGTGTCATACGCTACATGAACTTATCCTTCTAGACTCCTGTTCTCCAGAACTTATTACAACAAAAAAGAGATACCCGTGATGGGAGAAGTCGTTAAGTGTACGAGAAATATATGTACATCTGAGTGTAGGAATATAAAAAAAAGCCTAACAAAAATTAAGAGAGACTTTTCAAGTGTGCTTAAACTGTGACTACTATGTACTCCTGAAAACCAGACTGACAGTGTTTTTCTACCATGTTTACTACTGTCCCTATGTTCTCCTCTACAAAGCTGAATTATTAGACAATAGTAACAGCAAGTATCTGTCAGGGCTGTTGCCATGATAAACAAAACCAGCTGTTTTACAAGCTCTCTAAAAAGAAGCTACAATATTTAAAATCATAAACTTCTAGAACCCTAAACACATGTGAAGCTGAACTAAGGAAAAAACGCACCTGACTCAATACTCTTCTGAATCTTTACATTTAACATTATAGTACTCCCTGATACAAATAATAGGACATCATTTATAATGCAGAAAGAATAAGCCTAAGGTGCTCACTTATACGTATTTCATATAAAAGCATGGATTTGAAAGAATAGTAGCCATGTGAAGTTACATTTAACCTTGATATAAAACAATATCATAAAAGTATGATCAAAAGTGGCACCCAAATGTTAGCGCAACTAATATAGACTAAAATACAGACCAGGGGGGTTAAAATACAGGCTGTTCCCTGAAGTTTAATAGTGAGATTTAATATTGAGGGTTACCATTAAACAGTCAATATTCATACACTTGGCTACTAGTTGTATTAAATCTTTTCTAAAGGGCCATAATGGTTTAACAGTCTAAAATTCATTTTCAAAGCACACAAGAATTCAGAAGTGCAATTAAGTCCCTGCGATGTGTATGTTCAGAGAAGGAACTGATGACTTACATTATTCTAGTCAGGTGTTTCTTAGATTAAATACATTAGCTTAAAACTTTTTGTATTACCTTTGGACAGAATTCAAGCTGTGCATATTACTTTCACACTTTTTTTCTCCATTTGCAGTAGGTGGAATGTATACACCTGCTAGGCTGGCACAAAGCAACGTGATTAAATGTAAAACCTCATAGTCCATTTCTGAGTCTAAATCTCATTGGCTTTCAATAAGATTCTGGTTACTACGTGTGCAAACTTCTGAAATTGTCACATAAGCTACAAGACCACTTAGTGTTTGAAGAGCTTTACCCTACTGTCATTCTGACAACAAGATTTAGTTCCATATGTCATTCAGAAGATATATTTTTTATTCTGTGTATTTCTGAAGTAAGACCTTTACCACACAACAATTTCTGAGCAAGAAGATCCATCTGAGGTTAACAGAGCACCCCATACATCAGGTGCAAACCTGCCAGTGTGTATTTGTTGGATTGCTGCCTAAATATCTGAAGGCACTTTTATTCACTCACAGAAATGGTAAATTTCCAAGTGCTGATAACCAGACATCGGTTAAACATTATATTATGGCCTTTGTATTGCAAAATCTAGAACAGTGGAGAAATCTGTATGTAAAGAGATATTTGTATTTAAACACTGGCATTCCCTCAAGGACCTCTTAAAATATTCCTTTGGGGACTGCACAAACGCCACAGACAAATATTCAAGGATTTCAATCTGCTGTCGAGATAGAAATGCATTAACAGAAGTGTAGTAGAAAACCATTCATTTCTTTCAGGGAACATTTTGTTTGCAAATGAAAATGGATCTCAGTGGTTTAGATTAAATTTGTCAAATGTATAACTTGTTCAAAAGAAAAATACACTTTGGTTAGTCATACCTCTGTCTCTGTACTCTTTCGGGACAAAAACCAAACCTGCATTGGTTCTTTTTTACCCTTCATAGAAACTGGACCCCTGTATTCCAGGTGGAACTGAGGATCTGAATTTTCTGGTGTCATAAGACACCTGAAAATAGAAAAAGGAAAAATGTAAGTGCACACATGCAAACCATACACAACTTAAAATATTAAGCATGCACATATGTGAGCAAGTTAATAAAAGCATCAAGTCTATCTCTAGATCATTTTTATATTTACAAACCAACAATCATCATAATACAACAAGCATCATAATACAGTCTGCCATACGGTTTCATCAGAACTCATGCACTTAACTTTCGTTGCGTTAACAATGCCTCATCACTATCAGTTCCAAAGGCACATTGATTTTACACTGAAAAAGTGATTTCTTTTGAAGTCTCAACACCAGTTAAAATAGTGAATCACCCACCTGTACGTATACTCAGAGACATTGATCTTTCCCTTTTCTCCAGTAGTTTCTGTCCTGCTTGTTAAATTGACAGTATTGCCAAACAGGCAGTAACGTGGCATCCTTTGGCCTATGACACCTGTGACTACCTCACCGGTATGGATTCCTATTGTTATCTTTAGAGAGAAAAAATCAGCTTCAGTATTCAAAATAAATGTAGTTAATCTCATGCTTCCAACTAAATACAGGTATTATGCAGTTTCTGTTTACTAGTTTCATTTCCAGTGCTTTGCATTTTGTATCATGTTTTTTTGTTGTTGTTCTCAGTGGGTTTTTTTGTTCTGTTTTTGGAATCACTGCCATAACTACCTATGGAAATGTACTTTTCTATTTAATGCAATATTTTCCCATGATGGGATCACGAGCTTGGCTGAAAATGTCAGTGAGGGAATACCACTGTTCTATTCATTGAGATGAAGAAGACTCAACTAATTGTACTGATGCATAATGCAAATTTGTTGAATAGATTCAAAAAGTTCAGAAAACAAACATACATGATGAGGATCTAATTATTTTAATAGTTATGCAACTGCCTTTGAGGGTCTGGGGAACTGCCAATACCACATCTAAAGGAGATTCTTCACATCATTTATAGAGATCTATCTCAAAATAATAGTTTTCATGGAGAGGGATTTTAGTATTATCATATTTCAAAACTCTATAATCTCATAAAAAAATGGGCTCTTCATTCAAGCCCACACATTTACTAACCTGTACAGGCTCCCCATCTACTTGAACTTGGCCTGCTATTTCCATCATATCCAATGCTAGGTGGCAGATAGATCGCGCATGATGAATGCAAGGCTCTGGAAGACCACTCACAGTCATATACTTGTCCCCAACTGTTTCCACCTAGCAAGATACATATTGTTCCGTTTATTTTCATGGATTTCAGAGTACAAGAAAAAGAACGCAGCACTTCCTTCAAAGGCTGTTCTTTCAAATGTTTTCCCAACACTTACTTTAATAACATCTTAATTCCAAAAATATTTGCTTGTTATTGATAAAAATTCATAATATTCCAACAACATAAAGACAACGATTAGGTGAACTTCAGCCTTTTTTCTGGTGTATTCTAGAATTTGTATAGAAACTGAAAGCCATGTTTATTCTCACTCACCCTTGATTTATCTGGTACAGGACATAAATTTAATTTAGACTAAAAACTAGCAATGGATTTTATACATACAAAGACACAAGTACATGCTCAAAAAGTAATGCCTCGTATTTATTAACATGGAAACTAGAACAGAAACAAAGAGCACAATAACACTATCTATTAAGAGTAAATTCTCAGCTACCAAACACTATTTTTCAACATAAGCACTACCATGAACTGTGCATTTTTCTCCAGCAATGAACAAGAGCCCGTATGCCACAATCATAAAAATCTTGCCCAGCAGAGGTGACCCTTCACTGTTGTCACCACTGCCAAAAAGCACCACCCACCACCTCACTGTGCTCACATCCACTGTTTGGTCTCCATCAACATTCATCAACTAACAAGTGACTATGCACAAACACTGCAAAAAACTATGCACTTTAGAGTTCTTTCACACAGAGCTAAACAGCATACTCATCTTCAGCTAAGTAGTATCAGGCAATGCAGTTCAAAGTCTGGTAAAAGCCTACATTCCAAAGGATGAAAAAAGAGCAACATGACAGTAAATTATTAAAAAAATCACTGGTTAAATTACTTGAAAATCTACTTTTTACCTTGTAAACAAATGGATTCCTTCGTGAATCAGTTAGAATATCAAATCTCGTGTAAAGATCATTTAAAAGATTAACAATCTTCATAGCTCCCTCTCCAGAGGCATGCTTGCTACAGAAGGCATTGAATCCAACAATGCCACTGAAGAGAATGGTGACATTGTCGTATCGCTTAGCTGGAACAGGACGCTTGTGTCTCAGCTCATTTGCCACCGATGGCGGTAGAACGGAGTACAGTAATCTAAATTAGTCAGACAGAAAGGCACAGGCAAAATAGAAAGAATTTTGAGTAAGGTCTTTACGTAACATAGACATATTATTAATTCTTCTAACAAGATCTGTTAATAGTGTCTTGGATCATTTTTGCTTACTGCTTCAGCATTTCTGCCATATCTATTAAGTAGATGGCAGGTAAGAAAGTTTGCAAAACTATTTTAGGTTAATTATAAAAGTAAAAAGGATTGCCGGTTCACTGCTCTAGTGTACTTATAAGGGAAGGAGCCATCAAAACACCTATTTTAATGTAGGCGGCAGCCTACGCAGCAGATGACATATGACAATCTAAATTAAGAATAAAGCCCTTTAAGGAACTGAAGTGAAAGGTTCTTTCTTGACTTCAAAATTACTGGCATTGAATATTTTTTATGTTCTTCCAAGATTCTTTTATTTTATGAAGAAGGTACCTATAAATAATATATTGCTGTGACTGTTTCAGCTCAAAAATCAGGATTTGTATCTTACGTGTCTGTCTTCTTCTTTTCATCTTCGAGTGCACGCAGTGTGTGCTGCAGCCTGTCAGTGAGGATCTCAAGCTCTTGAGTCAGTTTATATTCCTCTCTGAACTGCTCTCCCAAAAGAACCAGATCACGGGTAGCATCATGCAATGGAATATCGCTCAGATATAACCCTCTTCTGGTTAAATCATCCAAGTTCATAACACTGCAATGTGAAGAAATAGACAGACACGAATAGGCAGACAGGGTTATAATTAAGCTTGCCAAAGAAGCAATTAAACCTCAGATGAAGAGCAGAGAATGCGAAATAGGAGGAAAAAGAAAAAAGTGCTTCTAAAAATCTGATGAGCTGCATAAAATATTCCTTCCACAAAGTCCTTGGAGTTCACTTGTGTTAAAACATAGCTCTTGATTTCGCATTTAAATACAAAATTCTCATGAGTTCCATAAACATATGCAACGCACGTTCTTCAGTGCACAAATAAAAGTTAGATTATGTTAAGGTAGCATCTTTCTGTCTTCATCCACTCTCTACATCACTTTTATACACAAGATTAATGTGCAAGTCTAGTATGTTGGCTCAGTGAGCATTCAGCTGAAGCTCTCCATTCAATCCCAAATTCCAAACACTCTCTTCATAAACATCGCTGCTCTATTACACTAAAATTACTGAAAAAAAAAATATACGAATCCATACAGGAAACCAAATCAGTGACATCTCAGCATTCTCAGAATAGGAACCAACATTGAGACTTGCCAAACGTTGCTGAATAGAGGTAGTTTCACTTGTCCAAGCTAAGCCAGAGCATCCCAGTGCTTATACTGAATTATTTCATAACCATCCAAGTTCAAATGTTCAAATGTTCCTCCCTCTTTTGGTATAAACACAACAAAATCAATTAAATCCATACCCAAGCCAATTAATCTCTGTAAAATTACTTGCATAGATATTCATAAAATCACTAACTGTACAATGAAAAGCAGTATTATACAACTCTTATTGTTTAGAGTACCTTGGTGAACAAAGAAAGAGAATGCTATCTGCTTCAGGCAAGTAGATCATTTGCCCTTTCAGGCGTAAGCAACTGATTTCTGTGCCAGTCAACTCATCTTCACATTCCAGCTTCTCTACATCCAACAGCCCCTCCTGGTGAAAAAAAAAAATTACAATTATTTTATCATTGCATTGGTACATGTGTTACTTCTCAACATCTGTGTGAATGTCTTCGCTACGAAGGTCATCATGATGTCTGAAACAGTTACATCTTATCTTAAAACACGATTATCACTTGAACACCAAACACTGTCCTCACTTCAACACTGATTTTCTGCCTCAGAAATACAAATCATGGCATCTTTCCTATTTTCAAGTTCATAACTTCCTGTTTTCTTCAATAGTTTGACAAAAGGATTGTCTATTCTATGAACTTCATAGAATTCCTAAGAAGTATTTCTGGCTTCTCTCAGGAAGTTCCTTGGCACAGTAGGTGCAACTCTACATTCCACATTCATTGTTTCATACTGACTGCATCCCCTCTCCTGTTCTCTCAAGAGAGAAGGACATAGAACTGTGTATGAATACATCAGCCTAAATGGTAACACATTTCATATTTGCCTCCCTTGTCACAATGAAGTAAAACTAAGTGCAAATGCCCTTCCTTTCCTTCAGTAAAATGCCACATATGAGTTTGGTCTCTTGCCAGGGAAGCCTCAGATGAGAAATAAATGTACTTCACCACTCCTGATTAGCAGTTAAGTCAATTTAACAGGCTGAATTCAGACCTGTGATTTTTTTCTTGGCTAAGATTGATAAGGAATCAAGCTTACTACTATGCAAGAATGTTCTCTGAAGACTTCTGCTTCTCCCACACTTCTTTTCTCTCCAAAGCCTGTTTAATTATAGAAATGCCAAGTGAATATTTTCCAGTTACCTTGGTCCTCAGTACAAAGACTGTATTGATGTGTGAGAGGATCCCATGGAAACTAATATCAATATGAGGCCGGACCAAGGAGAACACTGACAGAAGACTACAATTTCCTGGTTGCAGCTGAAATTTAAAAAACAAACACAAAAAGAAAGAAACAATTGTATTATGTTATAATAAAAGCATACATGGAATAATTACATTCAATTTGCTTAAATTACAGTGCTGAATGGAAGAGAATATATACTTTATGCATTTCTTCATTAGAACACAAGGTTTTTAAATTGAGGATTTTACCTCAGAAGTATCATTGGCTTCAAAATGCAATTCTAGCCTGCAAGATGACTTTGTAAAATTGTGTTAGGTTGTTTCATATTCATTATCTGCCAAAGTATCCCCGCCACAAAAATGAGTAAAAAGGCTTTTCAGTGTTTTCATAAATACTGTCCCTCAAACATTCTTTTCAACGATAAACCATTTTCTCTAAAGAGCTGTCTGGTCATAAGGATCCCGATAGCCACCCTCAGTAGGCTCAACAGTTACAGCTGTTCAGTGAATGACTTTGAGAAGAATTTACTAAGCTTTTCTTTCAATTTTTTTTTTTTCTGCAAAATCCAGAAGGAAATCACACACACACGAAAAAGGCAAGAAAAGTATTCACCATTCGAGCATATTCCTTGTTCTGTTACTTCACATTACGAATATGATCTTTAAGGAACAGAGCTGTTGCAAGTTAAGGGCTATTTTTCAAAGTTCTTTTTCAAACAGCGAGAGCACAATACAAGAAATATTATACATGGGGATGTTCTCTAGACAAAAAATCCTAAACCTGTTTTATTAATCTATGGGGGAAAACAAACAAAGAAACAAAACAACCCCCCAGAAAACACCTGCACGATCTAGTATAAGAACTTTCCATTACAATTTATGCATAAGAATCATCTAACCTGTGGAAGGACTCTGTATATTGCATTGCCGCACTGTGTGACCACCAGATCTCTGTCAAATATTATGTGGAAAGGAAAAGCCTTGCAGAAAGTATACGGACTGATGCGAGACTCTTGGGTACCATTTTCTTCAAATCTGTCAAGGTCTTCATAGTAGTCCTCTTCTTTAGATTCTTTCTCTTCAATTAAAAATTGAATGTGGTCACATTCCTCATTACGCTGTTGAATAACCTAGGAAAAAAAAGAAGGAAAAGTTGAAAGACTAAAAACCTTACTTTTCAGTATTAACCAGAATGCTACTATGAAGAAAGAGATGCATTTAGACCAGAAAGAAATCTAAGAACAGCATTTGTATCTTGAAAAATTCTGTATCCTAATTAAGTATGTCTGTTTTAGAAAGTCTTTTTAATTCCAAGGGAAGAATTATTCCTTTGCTTAGCTGCAGCTGCTCTTTGCATGAACAATACATCGCTGATATCTACGTTGCCTGAGTGAAATGCACATCCTGAAATGGGGATTCAGGCTCAGATTATGCTTGCTTTCATTGGTATGTGTCACACAATAGGATTCTTCCTCTCCACGAATGGGCCTGTTGCAAGTCTTGAATTTCATGAGGCACCTTAATCCTTATTTTAATGAAAGCTGTTTGCAAGGCCTGCAATGTAACAGCAAACAGTGCTTGACCAGAGGGTGGGCATGTCATAGCCAGCCAGAAGAGTAGCAAAGGGAGCAGAGGTCTAAACATACAGCTCTTGCCCAAGCAAGCAGTGCTGACCACAAGACCATGCTCAAAAAATAAAACTGGAAGCAGTTACAGTCTTCTCTGAGTTACATTCTGTATTAAATTCCAGGAAAATTTACATCAGCAAAATCATAAATAAAGGTCTTGAATGCAGCATTTAGCTTCTGTAATTTTATTAAGGTTAGTCAAAAAGACAAAATTAAAAGGGATTATTTTGTTTCCAGGGAGTCGTAAGCTGTAGTATAATTAAAGCTAATAATAAACAGAATAGCACAATTTATCTTGAGAGGCCAAACTCACCTCTTCTCAAGTCTAATTAGGTTTAATGACTGGAACAGAACAATTCTATTTATACAGTACTGTTAAACAGCAACTTTTGGGAACACGTTGCACCTTATTCTACTTCCATCTAAAGTCTGATCCTAAACCTACTGAAGCAAGAAAAAAAAAGACTTCTTAAAATCCCTAATGCATCCTAATTCTGCCTTTTACACATTACCGAGTCACAGAGAAAAACAGTAATAATAAAATAAATAAATAAATAAAAAGTAGGTATGCACAAACACTGATGTTTAGACTTTCAAACGCTTCCCGTCCACAGCTGTCGGCCATGCTAGCATGGGGAGTGATGATACTTTATTTCTTCCTATTTACATGCAGCAGCATAAAGCAACACAAAATTTTATTGCTAAATGAGGCTTAATTTAAGAAGGTGGTGTTCCTTAATCCCCTATTCAAATATAGATTTGCTCTTCTGGTGGGCAAATGAGAGTAGGAACCTAATTTAAGTGCTCTATATAATTTGATGCACTAATTTTTCTATTGAGCGTGTAACTTAGAGAAAGATCAGCCTACCATTTACCAACCAGTGCAGGTACCTGAAGCTGGATGCAAGAACAAGTTCAAATGTTAATTATGATAATGCTTACTTTCTTTTAAAAATTCTGCTCTGTTGGTAATCCACGTGGCAGTGTGTAGCAAAGAGAAATGGGAAATTATTAGTTAATAAGGGGTAAGCCACAGGAAGAGTATACAGAGGTCATTTGAAGAAAATAAATTACATGGGTTTATCTAATAAAGCAGAACACAGTAGATGGTATCCTAGGTTTCTTCTGAATTCACAGCTTAAGGGTCTTCCATGTCTTCCTCTTCATTTAAATCATTATCCCTGCAATTGAGAGAGACTGTGGCCATACTGAAGATTGATAAAATGCAGTTAGCATCTTAGTTCTTATGTTCCCCTCACACATTAGCACACTTACAGGTTTTATTTCATTATTACTATTATTATCGCCAAGGGATAGCTGAGATTATATACAGTAACCTTTTTCATATTCTGTAGAACTATCGCTAAAACTGATTTATGTTTACAGATGATTTCTAGTCTTCGATCTTACTTCACAGAGTTGTTCTTGCCAGTAAAAAATGCATAATTTGGATAAAAAAGCTTCACCATCCAGGAATGCAGTCGTACAAGTTCTAAAAATCCATTATTTTTCAGGAAATATTGACAGTACATGACCATTCAAAGAAATTAATATCATCACCTAATGACCATATTAGTCAGTGCATACTAGTACTTTGTTATCATGCTGCACCTTTACTTACAGTTCTTTTTCTGCTACCATGCAGCACAGAAAGTAATTTTCCATTGCTACTCTTATTTTTTTCTTAGAATGAATAATACATCAATAAACAAAGCTCCAGTGTTAGTTTAAAAACAAACAAGCAAACAAGAAACAACATTAAATTAGGACAGCTACATGCTTTGATATGACCCTCTGCAGTTACTGCAGCTTGCATGGGGTTGAAGACTGTCACCACCCAGTATATACTATGTGCCTAACCTGTATGGATAAAGGTTGCTGTCACTGTGTCAGTAACAGTACAAAGTTGCAAGTCTCCCGGGTATCTTCAAGTCCATCTGCAACACTGTAGACTCCTAGGCATCAAGATAAGCTCATAGAATGAATGGCAAAATGTCCTTAGGTGTAAAGGATCATAATGATCATCCAGCTTCAACCCACCTGCCGAGGGCAGGCTTGCCAACCACATCCAGCCTGGCCTTGAATGCATCCAGGGATGGGGCATCCACCACCTCTCTGGGCAACCAGTTCCAGTGTGTCACCACTGAAAAATGATGAAAAATTTTCTCCTAATATCTAACCTAAATCTCCCATCTGTTTAAAACCATTTGCCTTTGTCCTATCACTATCCACCCTTGTAAACAGCCATTTCCCCTCCTGTTTATACATTCCCTTCAAGCACTGGAAGGCCACAATGAGGTCTCCCCAGAGCCTTCTCTTCTCCAAGCTAAACAAGCCAAGTTCCCTCAACCTATCTTTGTAGGAGAGATGCTCCAGCCCTCTGATCATCTTAGATTAACATACACACATATATGTACAGAACAAGTGACAGACAAGCAATTGCTCACCACCCACTGACTAATGCCTATCCAGCCTCCAAGCAGCAGTGGGAGCCAATTCCCCACAGTTTTTCATGTTTTTTTCTGGTATGATGTCTTATGGTACAGAATATCCTTTTGAACTGTTTAAGTCAGCTGTCCTGGTTCTTTACCCTCTCAGCTCCTTGTGCCCTCTCAGCCACCCTTGCTGGCAGGATAGTATAAGAAGCCAAAATCCTGAAATGTCCTTTGCTTGTGCAGCGGTGCTCAGCAACAACTAAACACCAATACATTATCAACATTGTTTTTCTCCTAAAGCCAAAACATAGCATCGTATCAGACACTCTGAAGAAAAAAAATCAGTTCTGTTCCAGCTGAAACTGGGACAACATATATGTACGTATTTTGCCATCCTAGAAGATGGAAGCCATCCTAAATGAGCTAACGAGATACTACACAGAATAACTCAGACTATCTAGTCAGAAATACATCCTCTGTGCGTGTTCTTGACTTATAGTGATATCCACAGTAACTAAATTCTAGTCATGTTGCCTTGAATAGCTGGGACTTATATTTGTCAGGAAGTTTAAAACCAGTGCTTCTGGCCATAACTTAACACATTACATTTTTTTCCTTTCACTTCTGTAAGTCCAGCCTATTTCTTTAGATACTTACTTGGTCTAATGACCTGCCCTACAATCTATGAAATAAGCTTAACTAGGATGGAACTCTCCCATTGTCTCATTACGCCAGCCTAGTTTGCAAGCCACAGAATTTCAGCATCACTTAAATATTACTGAGGAAGCCTCTATTAAACGTCTGACAAATGAAAGTTCAGTGACAGAACTGACAAAGCCAGGAATCAAGTCTATTTCTTTTCCCTTCATCTCTTGTCTTAGCTGAAGTGACATCAGCTCACCACGTATAAGAGCACAATCACCATAGTAACAGCAGTTAAAAACTGAGGGGAAAAATCTCTCTGCTGTTTTCAAAGAGAATATCTTCCTGATTATCCACCTGTGCTTTTCAGAAGATGTATTTTCAAAAAAATGTTGTGTGTAGCCAAGTGAAAAGTCACACTAATATTTCAGAGGGACAATTCAAAAAGCAGTTCTTTTAAAAATGACTCTGTGGTTTGTCTGGTGACCTTCACGCAAGATATTTAATAAAGTAGGATCACTGTGTTACAGTATGTATACTGAACACTTGGTATCTGTTAAAACTTCCAGTGATACTCCTGCGAGAAATGACACAGTTACAAGCAGATCCACAATATAGACTTGTATTGCAGCATCAGGAAGAGACAGAATGTTCTTGGACAGGATGTTTTCCCTTTGCATTGTAAAGCTGAATATAAATACAGGTTTTTGCCATTTAACACTGAATACAGGACGAAATTCTTGATCCCTTCTGATCAGAACTGACCATGCAATGCTACTTGATCAGTTTCACTGCAGCTGTTCCAGGGAGGTCCTGAGGCAAATCAATTAAGTGTGGAAGTGGCACCATTGTTAGCTTTGCACATCTGAGGTGAAGACTGAAGGGATGTCTGCATCTGGTAGTTGGTTTTGAGGCACAGATTGTCTCACTTCACTGAACCTCTGAGTCTTGAGCTGGTGAAGTTTCCAGGTGCCCTTGCATCATAATTAGAGGCTGATTATGCTCCGTGATTTCCTTATCTTCATACACAGGTAACCTTTTAATATATGACTTAGTATTGCTTGTTCTCAATGACAAGTACCCAGCCAGGTTTTAGGTCAGCTCCCCAGCAGGTCACATTCTGGCTTTGCTTTTTGGATTGTCGCTAGTAATGACAGTTAGAAATTACCACCTTGACAAGAATTTTCTGGCTTCGTTTCATTTGCTGCTGTAAATCATTTTTCCTGACAGTCTAAAAGTCAGATTTTGATAATCTGCTCTTCCATTATAACAGAACTGCAGAAGCCCATTTTCCCACCATATTCTTTTGGCTTTGTAGGATTTTCCAACATTCCTCATCGTCCTGTATCATTTGTAGCCCTGAGAGAATCTCTGTCTTGACTTCACCTTCACCTTTATACGTGAACAACCTCTGACAAGTGAAGCAAGAGAAGGTACAGCCAGAAGGCTTCCAATAGAGATCTTATGTGAATGTCAGCAACCAGCAACATGAAGATTTTTAGTTCTTATACTGAGACAGGCAGAATATGAATATTTTTCGTGCGTTCTCAAAGTCAGGAACAATTCTTAGGACAGTGCTTACTGCAAACAATTATATTCTTAACTCTATTTAGCTAAAATGGATTACAGTATAGGGGAAGATAAAGCAAACTGGATTTAAATTAATCAGTTGACTATTGTCAAGCTCAGCTTCACTGGTCTATTGTGTTGCAACTGTGAATCCAAGTCAAAATCTCCTTTTGGTACTAACAGAGTTTAACAGAGACAAAATCAGACCTTTTTTCTTCCTTGCCTTTAGCATACACATACCTCAGATGTTAAAAGGCACGTTTCCTGAAGGATGTCATTCTGGAAGAAGAGCTACTGTATACCACAAGAACATGCGTTCCTATGTATGCATGTCTACAGAAAATAGCTCTGGTTAAATCTGCAGAAGGAGGGTAAAATTAAACATTCTTTTTTTTCTATTTGGCCATTTTTCCAACCAAAGAAATAATCTAGGAAACAAAAGTCACAATGTATTCTTCTTCAATATTTATTTTGCTTCATGTGACCATGTAATTACTTAGTTTCTTTTTGCACCCCATACAGCAGATACTGAAAATACCTACAAATTCATTCCAGGGTTGTGGAATATCTGAAAAACAAGCTAACAGAATAGGATTGGGCTGCCACATACCCCAGGAATCAATACAGGATCCAATCCTATTCAACTTATTCATTAATACTGTGGATGATGGGTCTAGGCTGCTGATGATATAAAGCGGGGAAGAGTATCTGATATGCCAGACAGTCACACTGCCATGCAGAGAGACTGAACTGACTGACAGAAACTTAATCACGTGCAACAAATCAAAGTACAAACTCTACACCTGGGAATCAGTAATCTTATGTACCTGCATATGTTGAGGACTGCCCAGCTGAAAAGGTCCTTATGAACACCAAGCTGAGCATTAGCATTGGTCTTTTTCCAATGCAATGTTCCCAAGAAAGTAACATTCAGACTGAGGACACAATTTGTCAAAAGTTTGTTCTGGTAGCTGTTTTGCATACCCTGGATTTATCCCCTGCCCCACTGATCACTTTTGTCTCTGTACAACCCTGCGATTATGCTGGCAGAACTCTCTGTGATACATAAGAAAACCAAATACCATAAGGGAACAGATACAGGTAAAAATAACCCAGAAAAAACAAATGTTATTTTGAACTTAGTTCACTTCCTCCATCTAGTTTATTTTATAGCTTCATAACAGCTGAAGGAACACAGCAGAAGAAGCTGGAATAAACAGAGATCTACAAAGAGGAATGTTTTAATTTTGCTGCATCCTTCCCTGACTACTAACACCTGCTGTAAATATGGATTTCTACCAAGCAGAATTTAAATAAAGGATGTTAAGTATATCATCATCACCATATAACAAAAGCAATTCACTATAAACCTGAGTTAGCTTATAACAAGAAGCTTGAAAGGCAAAGGATAGCAGTAGTAACTACCATTGTCATGGGAGCCTTTGTAAATCTCTTGCATTAGCAAGAAAATAATTAAACAAAAATACTTTACAGTAATAACAGAACGAACATTACATTGAAGCATTCTTTTTATTTTAGGCTTTAGCCAGATTAATGCTAAAACAAAACATTATTACTTTAGCTGAATTATACGACGTAACTCTGCTAGAGAAGTAGAATACTTAGCGATAGCTGAAACAAAAAAGAAAGCTTGTTGTACACATTTAGATTCTTTTCTACATCATGTAAAGTATTTAATATGAGTTGTTACATTTCTAATGCCAAGAAGTGTTTATATTGTTGGTTTCAGCCAATATACCTGAAGCTAACCACATGTTAGATCACACTCTGCGTTCATACAGATACACATGCAAGGCCTGATGAATTAAATCTGTTTGTTACTCTGCATTGATTCAAAACAGGAGTCTCCCATTTCACAAGTGACTTATTACGCACTCATCACATAAACTGAGTAACTGAGGAACATTTTTCCACTTCTGGGGCTGTAGCTGCCTATCCAGCCACATTCCCACCCTGTAGTAGTATAGGAACCACAAACATATATTTGCCTGGGAAGGACCTGGAATGCAGGCCAGAAGGAGAACTCCACCCTCCAGCATGGCATAATCACTGTACACCCACCTTGCAGTTTAGATATAGATGAATCTAGGATATGAAGAAAAATGTCTGTTCTCACAGAACAGACAGCAGACAATAAGAAATACAAGCCATGGTTAAAATAAAGTGGAAAAAGCATCCCCAGTAACTTGGTGCCTAGTTTCTATATGTCCTCTCCTTTGAACAATGGGAAATTGTTTTGAATTGTTCCTGACTGGGTCTGCCTGCAAATTAATGCTGGCCTTCTCAGCCCATGACTGACCTGTCCTTCAAGCCGCTCAAACAACAGTGGCTCTTCTTGATTCAGTACTTAAAGCCATCGTTTTATAGAGGACAGCAACAATTACAGTGACCGCTTGCTATCACTTCACTTTTCTTGACTTTTATCTAATGACATAAACGTTTAAATGTGAACAACTCTTCAGGCATTACCTTCATATCTATTTCTGTACCATGGATCTGCTGAGCTACTGTTTTGATGATTCCAATGACAATATCCTGTAGACCTTCCCTTTCTGAATAGTAATGCAGAATGAGTCCTTTCCCCTTCTCCGCATCAGTGCATCTGAAGGAAGGGGCTCGCATACCTGGGTAAATAGTAGCAAGATGGTCATGCAGAGCATCCAGGTTCTAGAAGAAGAAATTTAAAACATGATTATAAGACATTCACTTATTACCTCTGAACAAAATAAGTACATTTCTTGCTTAATCTGACCCCATCCCTTCTTCTGTTGGTCACACTCTCTGTGCACTTGTACTACTTCTAAAACAGCCCTCAGCATTTCAGGTAGCTCAAGGTGTTCTTTTCATCTACTGTGAAAACATTTGGACACAAACAGCAGCAAAACTAGCACTATAAAAAATTACTCTAAATCTAAGAATCCATGCTGTGCTTCAAAACTTTGGTGATTAAAGACTGTATGTGTTTCTCAAATCCAAAGTGCATTCATTTGCACCCCTTCCAAATTCAAGCCCCTATATATTTAAATTAAGGCATCAAATACAAATAAGTGTGCTTTTATAGACATCAGTCTTTCCTCTGTTGTCAATGAAACAACAGGCTACTTCTATTATTGTAACAGTCAGCCCAAGTTTGCAGGGCCTGACCTCAAATACAGACTATGTTTGAGAATAAGGAGTAAGAAAAAAAACAGCAACAGGATTCATGGAACATGGCTACTGTAAAAATGTTTCAGAAAATGTCTAGAAAGGGAAAAAAAGGTCTTTTTTATTTTCAACTGATGTCTTTGACATCTTAAGTATTTTACTTTTAAATTTTAACAAGTCAAATTGACATCTGGAGAGGAAAACTAAATGTGAAATTGAGAGGCATATCTAATGAGGATAACAAAGAGAACAAAGAGATCAAAGCCACACTAAGAATACAGTGACAGCTCTGACTTTGTTTAGGAAGCAATTACCATGGCTCCAGCTTGCCATTTACTGTAAAGTATTCAATACACAAAAAGCAATCTGGTTTGCTAAACACTGTTGCAACCTAAATAATTATTTATCTGTTGTAAAACATACACACTTCCTTTACATCCTAAGCCCAGATCATTACCATATATTTCAAACGTAGTTCTCCCAGTCCCCCAAACAACTGCTATCACCAGATTCTGAATATTTTCTTCTAGCACAATGGAAAGTGAGGTGAAAATATTTTCAGTGTGCTGGCTGGCCCGTTTTCCACCTTTCAGGAGCATCTGTCAATCATCAAATCCATGGAAGCATACGGAACTTGTTTTCATGTGAGCTGTGAAGCACTTAAACAGCTGCTTCTTCTCCTGGAAGGCTTCCAGAGGAAATGAGACTCTTAGAAATGAATTCTGTAGGATGTACCCAGACTGGAACTTCCTCCTTCAGTTTTTTAGTTTGTTTTAAACTCGTGTTTTTGTTGCTATATCAACACTTCCAAACTAAAACTTGAAGAGGCAACAGTGAGGGAGTCAGTTTATTCCAGCTGTTAATGAGTATTCAGATGCAAACAGCAGAAAAATGTTTGAAGGCAAATTCTGATTATTATGGGGTTCAAGACAATTAAGTTGGAAGAGAGGTTGTGAGAGAGTCTGGATGAGAAAAGAGTGAGAGCTGACTCCAAGGAAGTGCTCCTGAATCTCCTTAATTGCCTTAAGAACTGTGTTTTTGGTAAACAAACTAATGGACCAGCTGAGAATTATTTTGGAAACAAGACTCTTTATATGGAAATAGAGGGTAAACTATCAAGTTCTACAGTCATCAACATATTTCCAGAAGAAGTTAAGCACGGCATTTTTTGGTATGGCTGTCTCATTATGAACATTTAAGTCTGGCACAAGCATTGCTAAGAAATGATGGTAGCCTCATTGTGAATGACCGCTTTCCCACCGTAATACCACATCATCACTGACTTTGTCCAAGAAACATCAAAGGTGAATCCATGTAATTTGCTCTTGAACCTCCAATCATTTTGAGCTGGGGACCTGTCCAGAATGTATTGTAGCAGCTTTCAAGTATCCACTGCATCTTTTCTCCCCCATGCATACAGACTACAGAGTGAGCAAAACACTTATTATATGCAGTCGAGAAGCAGTAGAGATGTGCATCCAGATGCAGGCATCAAAATTACTCCGACAGCCTGTCATTTAGATATCACATCACTTGTCACTTCCAACAGCAACCCCATTTTTCCTTGTGTTTGACCCATCCTAAACTGAATGGCCTAGAAGACCTTGTCTTTTTTTCCTAGATTGTCCACCTGCTGTAGGCCAGAGTAGTGGTCAGATAGAGGTAATAATTGGTTAAGTTCTCTACCTGAATTCTTGGTTACCAGATTACTCAGATGAATGCCAGAGCTTGTGCTGCTACCAGAGACACTAACTCTAGAGCTTGTTCACCCCATTGTGAAACATGAAAGGATCTCCAAGCAGGAATGAGCATGGACAGTAATAATAAATCAGACAGATCCTAGATAGTCTTAAAGAGTTATGACTGGCACCTGAAATATAAAGACATGCTGTTCAGCTCTTTGCTGTACAGAGCATGTGGAAAGTATTGTATGAGAGGAATTGATCCCCTTAAATTTATAGCATTGAAATGACGAACAAATAAATCGCCACCTAAGTGACCTCCTACCTGAGACAGAACTAATCGCTACTCCAGTGTTTGATTTTCTTACAGTAGGAAGCTACTGGATATAACAAAAACACACTTTTAGTTGCTTAGGAGGTTTTATCTTTTCACATTGCTCCCTCTCAGTACAGTGTCTTCTTTCAATATGATTTGCAATTTTTCCAGCCCTATGTTTTTCTAGAAAGTATAAATATTAGATTTGGTTGTGCTGTCTTCTTCCTCTTTCTTGAAGCCTGAAGTGTCTGTGTTTCATTTATGAATAAACTAAATTCTCTCCGAAATGTCAAGGAAAATAGAATATAAACATGAGATTTATTTTCACACACTTAAAAAACCTGCAGCCCTCTATAATTTTCAAACATTCCTGGGCTTAATACAGGTTTCAAAAAGTTCTTTTGGAATCACACGATGTATTTTAAGAATCTGACAAGAAGTCAGCATATCAAACTCAATCTGCACCTATTTTAGTGAGCATATAAATAAGCTTCCTGACCTAATGTGTCTGTTAGAAGCTGCAAAAACAATAAATCATGGATAATGTTGATTTTCCATAATAATTAAAAGCTGGAAAGCACACTGTGGGCACAATTACTGATACATCTGTCTTGTTTGAATTTACAGGAGTACATAATAACTAACATCATCTTCTAGCACTGAAATGCAAACAAAACAGCCTAAAATACTCTAATTACAAGAATATAAATGTATGCAGTTCGTACTTTTGCAGGGGTTTGGTATGTACTACAAACGCGTCCATCATTATTCATATTATGGGACAGAAAGATGAGGATACTGGATGGAAAAGGCAAGGAGAGGAAGGAAGAGAACGGGACTAACAAAGTGTACTCAAAGTGATGGAGGAATTGGATAGCTGTATCTCTTTTTCATGTCTTCTATTCTTGCTCAACCCTAACCATAATTTCAGTACATCTTTAAAAATTACACTGATCTATATGCTTCCTTTGAAGGCAGCCTATGGATTGAGCTATAATATATTATGGATGTCCAAACCCACAGACAGACAGTGGTATACAGACTGCACATTTGGTATGCATCAGATGGAGCATACACATAATTTGTCTTTTTGCCCAGCAACTACAGTTTGTGAGATTTGTAAAAGAAGTCTGTGATGAATATGTTCAGGATGCTCTGCAGTACTACAGGTTTCAGAGCAAGTAATGAGATACACAAGTAAATACCACAGTATTTCAGCAAAACAGGCACTTTGCTCTTTTCACATTCTATTACTGGAGAGAATTTTAAGGGAAAAGATGACAAAATGCTGCTAAATTCCAGTGAAAATCAATACAGTTTTGACATAGCTAGTGGGCAATCTCCTGTGAAACCTTCATCAGTTCAATGTTTTAAAACTCATTACAGCACATAGTTCACCCTTGGAGTGATCTATATAACAAATACGAAACTGTATTTGAAGTGAATAACTTCTAAGTGACAAAAAACAGATGCCCATCTTTGCTACACTTGGAAATCACACTTCAGAGAGGTCATTACATTTCTTCCATGCTACTGAAAAATTACTTCCAGTTTGTCTTGGTTTACAGCACAATGTCACAATGTTCTGAAGTTAGGAAAGCACAAAAAAAAGAACAGCTGCTCTATCCCATCCTCAGCTGACATACAAAAACAATTCCCTATCTTAGAAACAAGCTGTGTATGAGCCCTAGCCCTGTACATAACGTACAGTTATAAATAACAACTATCTATAATCAGTCAAAGAGAACTTTGGATGAGAAATATCCTACAGGTCTGAAGACCACATTTTCTGTTAATATGAACAACATAAAGCCCTTTTAATTAACATGTACAGGCAGTCTGGTGTTTTTTTCTCGTCTTTTGTACTCCATACTTTTGCTACCTGTGAAAACTCCTGTTTTAACTTTTAATTTGAAGCTACAATGAAAATTTCAGATGTATGATTGCTTCCATGAATGCCAGCTTACCTGCCCTCTCAACTCACTGTTCATGAAATCAAACAAAGAGGACTGTTCAAAGCGAAAAATAGTACTTCAAGAGGTAACTGAAGACTATATTAACCAAGAGGGATACAGAACAGCAATGCCAAAAATGCTAGGCAGAAAAAAGCTCTAAAGAATACAAATACCAAGGCATACATCTTCCATAGACCTCTACACAAATAATTGTAAAGCTACACAGTACAACTTTTATTTCTACATTCCATCCTAACCTGCTGGCTTGACCCTACTTCTGTCTGGTCCCCTGTGCCTACATTTTGGCATAAAAGTCTTACCTGCAAAAATTCTCTGACATTTGATCCCAGAACACGCAGAATTGTATCATAGCCAGATTCTTGACAAAACACAAAAAACATCTTCCCAAACATCTGAAGAATTTCGCCAGCGTTCAGATCTAGTAAAAACAGGAAAATGTGCTTCAGTTCACACATTAACAGTATCTAAACTGCACCCAGATCCAGAAGGCCAAGAATACGAGGACAACAAGAGTCAGAGTGCATAAACAAGCAATGCATATCAAATACAGGAATTTCAGGAGGATTTACAGATTATCTTTATGCATTTTGCTTATGCATAGCAGTTTAGATTTTGATACAGATAAGGAAGCAGTACTTGCAAATAAAGGAACTCAGCAACACCTTAATCTGGGGAGCTACTTCTGGTTTACAACAGCATGAAAGTACATCAGCTGCATCAATTCAACATGACAACTAGTATGGGTCTGCAGATAAAAGAAAGCTGATGGGAATAATCATACCTTTTAAACCACAGGACGGTGATGCAATTACTGAAAATGAATGCTACCCAAATAAACAGCAGATATGAAATAAGATGTGTCATAAATCACTTCATAACTCAGCATCTTTGCTCAGCAGAGGATGCAGAAGGCGTGGACTGCTGCCAAAGCAGTGGTTGAAATCTGGGTGCATTAGCAAGGTTGTTACAGTGATACATTGTTACTTCATGACCATTTTGTAACACTGATGATGCTTTGAGGATTAGATATATTGCTACAATTTAAGATGTATCTATGACTTAGAATATTACTTGGAAGTAATACCAATCACTTAAAGGAATAAAAGGAATATCTGAGATAAATAAATAACAATAAAATCCTTTCTGCTGCTATTTTTTTTAATCTCTGACCATTATAATGTTTCACATCCTCTGTGCTAAGTCCTGTTTCTCTATGCTGCGTGGACTTTCCCGTTGTTGGTGTTTTTCAGTCTTACATATAATGAGTGGTCAAAGAAGATATCCATACTACTTACTAAGAACCTTGCTTGCAGCTGCAACCAGGTCATAGGTTTTGGAATCATCATATATTATTCTGACAAGAAACTGTCCTTCTTCATCCAGCTGTGCCTCCTTCCTATAAAGGAAATAAAACATTTCTGGATGAGGGAGAAACACCAAATCTGCAAAATGGCTATACATTGTTTGGTATTACTCTTATAAATAATGCAAGTCTGCAAATTATACACTAAGGAATGTACGTAATATGCAAAGCTAAAAATACAACTGCTTCACACCTCAGGGTAATTAAGATACAACACCACTATCTTATGACCATTTATGCTTCAAAAATACTAAATGAAATTAGTTGGGGTAAAATAAACATAACTTTTTGGTACAGAGCCTCACAACAAAGTTGCAGAACTAATAAAGATAGAATTTGTATTTTAAAAAGGGAAATATCCAGGAATAGAAAAGGCATCAAAAAAAGATCTCATTCTTTAACAAAACTAGGCGTGCCGTATGAATCGAGATACTCATCAACTAACCCCTGAAAGAATTATTTCTCTAATAATCAAACAAATCACAAGGAACATTTATTAGCACAGTGATAATGAAGGGCTCTTACTACAGTAAGACAGAAATGCTTCTTAAGATAGAATGGAAACATACTGCTTAAAAGCCAATATTCTAACTGCTCTAGACTTGTAACAATCACCGGAAGAATTTTAAACCTTTAAAAATGGATTTTAAACCTACTGTCTAAAATCCTACAACATCTTTTACAATGAAATCTTTGTCTTTACCACCATATAACAGTTCACCAATCAGAACAAAATTCCTTAACTGAAGCTTAACTTCTAGTTCTATAGAGCCAGCATTACCTACTTCAAAAATGAAATCAAACAAACAAATAATGTCCACATAACAACTCAAGTTTACTGTTTCACTTGAATAACCCATCCATACAAACACAGAAATATTCTCAGCATTATTCAACAGAGAGAAGACTGAGGATTAACTATTCTGATTTGTGTTAAAACTGATAGATAACAAATGGTACCGCTGATAAGGCCCGATTCCAATTTATTATATTACTCTATTGATCTAAATGAAATTAATGGTCAGTTAACCCTCCAGAGAATAATTATAAGTCTTTGACAATCTGTCCACTATCAGTAGAAGTCAAGAATGCATTATTTTCAAATCCTTTATTTGCTTCTTGCTTTAATCATGCCCACTGCATTCTTACCATTTATCAAACACTTAGTATTAGATTATTTTTGTATTTAAAATATCTGTCTGCTTTGTTATGACGTGTATGAACGGGCATTATGAGCTGAAAACAAGTGAAACAACTTTCCCAAAGCAGCAAAATGAGGCTGCAGTGTTTGGGTGAGACTAAAATTCCTATAGAATGGATGCAGAAGGAACAACTTTTGTTAGTAATGGCGTGAAAAAATATTAATAATCTCAAGATGTTGTTCACAAAAGGAATGAAAGAACAGACACGAAAAAGATAAAGGATGGTATTATTTTTTATGAATAATTATTGCAATGATTTATTCATTATGTCAATAAATAGTGCATTAATAAAAAAGCAAGAGAAATGGTTTGTATGCACACAGTCCCCTGTGACTCTTATTTTCACATTTCATTCTTCTGATCCTCTCCTTCAGCCATTCTCTGAGGACTTCAAATCAGCCCGCAGGCTATCAAGTCCCACTGATTCCTGAAAATAGCTGATACAACACAGATTCCATCTTTCCCTAAGTAGGAAGAGAGCTAGGGCTATTAGCAGGCAACGCTGTCCTGAAGCATATGAGATCAGTCAAAAATGAGAAAGTGAAGTTTACATTTGCTAACTACTGAACTGAAATAGGAAGAGAAAAAATCATCTTGGTTCTTTGATTCCCCTAACACGGTATGCAACTGGAAGTCAAATGCTGTTTAGGGAGAAGTTTGCACAAGGGTGAGCAAACTTTCCCACGTCCCGGATGCACACTGTGCCTTCACTTAGTCTCTGTTCCCAGTCAAACCACAAAGAAAAACATACACATCTGAAAAAGCAATGAACATCCTCTAAAGCACTGCATACTTGTAAAAGCCACTGGATGAAGTTTTTCTGCGTGAGAAATTCCTGCATGATCTTCTTAAAACTCCTTCGAGGAGGTAATGTTGCCAATCCCCCCTCCAAAACCTTCTCATGTCCCTCTAGGAAGCAGTGGGTGAAAACAGAGGTTTGAGGGAAGGTCCATCTTGAAAGGTAATGTGCCAGAAAGCACAGCTGAAGTGTCTTTACATTAATGAATGCCGCATGGGAAATAAGCAGGGGGAGTTGGAAACCATGATGTGCTTGGAAAATTATGATCTGGTTGCTATAGTGGGAACATGGTGGGATGAATCTCACTACTGGCATACTGTGATTGAGGGCTACATGCTCTTCAGAAAGGACAGACAGTAGGAGAGAGGTGGAGTTGCCCTCTATGTTAGGAAGAGGATAGATTGCAAAGAGTTGTGTCTAAGTAACAGCCATGACCAGGTTGAAAGCTTATGGGTGAAAATCAGGGGTCAGCTCAGTAAAGGGCATCTAGTGGTTGAGGTCTGCTACAGGCCACCTCATCAGGGGGAGTCTGCTGATGAGGCCTTCTTGCTTCAATTGCAGGAGGCAGGCTCTTGTCCTGATGGGGGATTTCAACCACCCAGATATCTGCTGGGATAGCAGCACAGCAGGTGGCAGACAATCCAGGAGACTGCTGAAGTCTGCTGAGGACTGGTCCAGGTACTAGATGCACTGACCCATGGCAAAGCCTTACTGGACCTGGTGACTACTGATGCGGAGCAGAGCATTAGAGAGGTTAAGATTGGAGGCAGTCTGGGCTGCAGTGATTGTGCCCTGGTGGAGTTTGTAATCTGGAGGAATGCAGGCCTGGTAAAATGTAAAGACAGGACCCCAAACTCTAGGAGAGCAAACTTCCGGCTGCTCAAAGAACTGCTGGGTGGGATCTCCTGGGAAAATATCTTTAAGGGCACAGGAACAGAACAGAGCTGGCAGCTCTTTAAGGACACCCTTCTGAGAGTGCAAGAGCTCTCCACCCCCCAGCAGATAAAACTTAGCAGAGGAGGCGAGCATCCAGCATGGCTAAGCAATGACCTGCAGCTTAAACTAAAGGAAGAGAGTTTGGGCTGTTGTGCTTTTTCTTTGCTAGACGGGTTACCCAATCTGCTCCCTTATCAGTTCACAAAAGCTGCCGTACACCTAGAACAACAGGCACTTCAGTGACATCAGCTGAAGCCTTGTCTCCTGTCCCCAGTGCAGTCAACTGGATTTCTGAAGCCTTTCTGCTTCCCTTGGTAACCTGACAGCCACAAGAACTTGATGAAGTCTTTCTCTCAGAAATAACTGATTATCCTCAAAGCTTCACATGATAAAGAAATGCTGCTGTACATTTATCACCAATGGCCAATGCAACATGACAACACTCATTTTTACAGAGGCATTTGTTCTTCAGCAAAATTGCAGGTCCTTTAATAACACTGTTAGGCAGCAGAGCATCACAGCTATCAGCACCAGAGAGGGTAAACACAACGTGAATGCTAGCAGTCTAGGAAACAGGACAAAGCCATTCAAACATTCATTTAGGTGATGGGGCAACTACCAGGTGGTTTCCCCATGACTGTAGTTTTCTCACCCAAATGCCTGAGCCCTACCTGATTACCCTATCTATCTGTCTGCATTCACACCAAGGAGCTGCTTCTATGGCAAGAGTGATATGAAGAAATATGATAACCATGATAGCATACTGTCAGCTTTTTGAAGTCATTGTGGTTGGCTGGCCATCAGCTATCATTCCTCCAGCGAGATACAGCTCTTTTTACTCCACAACCTATGAGTATCACGTATGAAAACAAACCTGCCTGTGCAGAACAAGGTGTGACTACAAATCAGTGTGCGAACCTTAAAAAACCAGAAGGCTGCAATTGTTCTCATCTGAACAGCTTTCCTCCTGGCTGACAAGTAGTTCCCAAGCAGGGATTAGAACAGGAATATGAAACGGCCACCTTCAGTGTACAGAATTCCCATTTGCTTGGCTGTATTTCATACAAAACTTCATAATTCACATCCTTATGAAAAACCGTAGCACCTCCCTTGAAACATTTTACTGCAGTATTTACTCTCAGATGTTTTTTGTTTTGTTGTTGTTTTTTTTTTACCAGACAATCTCTGCAGACTCTTGTGCTTGATCACAGAATTATTAGCAGCAGTAACATGGTAAATTTCTTAAGGGCTTAACTGGAAATGAACCAAAAGCAACAAGTCCTGGCAAATTCCCAATTCCTTTTCTTACTAAATCTTTAATGAGGCAGCAGAACTACAGTAGCAAGCTTTTAACTTTCACACATCCTTCCTTTCAAAATAATTTCTATGTAAAATAGAGCATGATTTACAAGTAACGTCTCATTTCCATTTCTAGAGGCAAAAGAAGGGTTTACTACCCGATAAGTATATGCTCAAAAACATAAAAAAATCTCAGTGGTCTGATGCTCTTGCCTGAACTGACTTCTGTTGTTAGCACACCAGATCTGCTATTTCATGGTTCAAAACTTACATCCCGCATTATCTGTCCTACCAGCTACGCTCTGGAAGCCCTTCTATTCCCTCTGGGCTAATTTTGAATGATTACACAGAGCTATCCCAATTGTGGGGAACAAAGACTCCAGCCTAGGCTTTCCTAAAATGTGTTTTCCTCCAGAATATTTACATAAGTCACGTTAATCTGTGGAAAACTTGGGGAAAAACAATCTTAACAAACGCACCACAGAAAACAACAGTTATTTGAGGACATTTCCTACGTACAGGTTTGACATTGACATCATTCAGGCCCACAGAAAAATTACTACAGAGCTGATCAAAGCAGGCTCAAGTCCTGAAGCAGCTTTTCCTCTATCGGTCATGCTAACACCCTCAAATTGCTGGTCTATCAGCTTGGAACAGTGGCACAGGCAACCCTACATGTGTACAATTGGCCCTTTGAAAGTCTTTTCCATTGTGAAGCTAGTTTAGCATTTGAAAAATCAGTGCTAATGTTCAAAGGCAATGTTAATAATTCACAGAGATGAATGAGACGCTAAGCGCTAACAAATATTCAGGCTAAAACTGTTTTTAAAACGAGAACAGATCTTGCACTACAAATTGTTAAACCACAGGTTGCACATTTTTCTTTCACTCATGGTCTTCAAACTGAAAAAAGAAACCCTCAAAAAGACATGGTATGGAAAAAAAAAACAACTAATTCTCTAATTACAGGTATTTTTCATTTGAATGCATAGGAAAAAACTTGCTATTATTGCTGATCTTTAAGTTCTTGGAAACGCTGGAAATACTTTCTGGTTTTAGTTGTTTTAAGGCTCTCTTTCTGCTCTCTCAAGAGATCTTACAGGTGACATAGTAGGACAAGATGCCATCTCAGCTTGGTCCCAGGTACATCTTTTACTTATGTAGTATAACTTGCACAAAGTGGATTTGAATGTATTTCTGCTGTCAGAATGTAGCAATTAAAAGTGATTTGAATCTATCATTACCAAGTAGAAGGTTGCTGATTCCAGAACTTTAGAATTCATGCAGTTTGCTATTCTACCTCTGTAGTTAGTTGTAAAGCTGGAACTTAAAATAACAACAGTAAGAAACACTTTCAGAAATCAGAATTGTAACTGGAATTCTTCCTATCAAACTCTGGCCTTAAAAGCATGCTCTGGGTGTGTCACCTTCAACACATCACAACAGCAGCCACTTTGAAGACCACCTCTAGGACTTCTTCCATGATAGGCATTGTTTTTTCTGGGACTTGTGCCACCATTGTGCTTAACTATTCTTGGCATACCAAGGATGGAAAAAGTGCCCGTTAATTTGAAGAGACCAGTCAAAACAATCTTAATGACAAAATAACACTTCTGCACTTAGAAACCTAGTGTGATTCTGATCTCACTGATAAGGGTTTGTTGAGCTTAACTGCAATCCAAGAGAAACACTGTGAAACAGAATTACGTGTGTCAGAGCTAAAGAAGGTACTGGTGAAACCAGAATCATCACCTTTGCACCTCTCTTACATTAGGATTACAAATTCACCACTCATTGCAGTACTTAACATGTGGTTTGTGTTTTCAAAATGCTTATCCTTTTCCATGTGTTTCACAAAGACGCTTTGCTTAATGTATTTAAAATATTGATTCAATATTCCCAGTCTCCTCAATTGAAAAAAAAAAAATAGACTTGCACATGCTATGCACGGGCCAGAGATATTTTAAACAGCCAACTGGGAAAAACATAAATTATATTAAGTTACAAGATTAGGGGGAAAAAAAATGGGAATCTGTCCAGGAAAATGACGTCCTGGGTAAAGTAAATAGGTATATTTATAGACTTCAGAGCTCTGAGCTATTTCCCAGTTTTACAGGCTGGAGATGAGAATGTTTAATGTAGGTTTTCCAAACAAGATAATCCTAGAAGATACAGATAACAAACGTCCAAGTTTTTTGTTACTAATACAAATACTAAAAATATTATGAAAAAACACAAAGCTAGAAACATTTTGCTTCCTTTTACATAAGTGGACTAAAAGAAATGGTATTTGCAATACCATTTCTTTTAAAAATATCATTTATAAGAGTGAGTGATATGTTTATAACACCTGGTATCATGACAGATCTAAAAGCAATTCGCCGTTCTGGGAAAGCTGCAAAGTACCTAAAGAGATACTGCCTGCATACTTACATCATATTCCATAGTATGGCACTATTTCTTTTTTAGCCAGGCCTTTCCCAGATTAATTATAGAACTCTGCATCCGCACAGTTAAAAATCCTGACCTCCATCCAGATCCGTCTGCTGTGGGGATCTGAAGGAGCATCAAATGCAGTGAACTGACTCTATAAATGCTGTGAATCATAACCTTCAGGCCCAAGGAGAATCATCTATTCTTTGTAATAAATTCGTTGTGGATTGGGAAAGGCACATACAGAGCAAGCTCACTGCAGCTCAACAATGCAGGAGAGAAGATTCACATGAAGTCACTACCAGCACTCTGATATATAGTTATATATGTCTACATGGTAAAATCCATAACCTGCTTGAAAGGTACCTGGACTTCTTCTACAGTTCTTGGATGAGAAGTGCATAAGAAAGGAATAGAAAATCTAACAATTAGATGGGAAAAATCCCAAAGGCATTAAAATGATAAAACAACCAATGTTAAGTGCTAGGCACATCCAAATGTACATGTGAGATGTCTAAAAGGAGTTTAGGAGCAAGCTTCTGTTGCAAATTAACCCTTGCTGAGAAACACCACCAAAAATAAATGGAAGGACTATCTAACACTTTAACTATATGTGATACCTAAGTATGGTTCATAGTAACATGAGTGAAGTTCACTCAGAGGGTGGTGACACAATGGAACAGGTTGCCCAAGGAGGTTGTGGATGCCCCATCCCTGGAGGCATTCAAGGCCAAGCTGGATGCAGCTCTGGGCATCCTGGTCTGGTGGTTGGTGACCCCCCCATGGCAGGCAGGTTGTAATTATGGCACTGCCACAGAGCAGAAAATAATGACATGTAACAAACAAAATGGTCAAAAGGCTTCATGAATTCTGGATGCCCAGTTTGAGACAGGCACTGTTCTTTTGAGGTACTCAGGACTTCAATGGCCAAAACACAGCTCTCACAGCCTTTACATGCCACCATGTTAGTACGTTTTTTTAAAGGAAAATGACAGCTATGTCATTAACTTTGCTACCATACATTGAACAGTTTTTCTATCGCTGCAGCTGAACCCAAGCTGAATTTATGAAAGGAGATTTCTGCTTACGTTATTCAAAGATAACTATGCCACAATAATTACCCAGCTCCTTTTAACCATTACAGGACAGTTATAGCACATTTTGATGAGTGAACAAGCTCAGATGCTTGGTAGCTGACAATGCACAAGGTTTTGAATGTGACAACATTTTCTTTCCTGGAAGGACAAGTGACTGCCTTTTGCTCTCCACATTGCTCACTACCATTCATTGTACTCATGTAAATACTTCACTACCCAGCTGGCTCCCTTGTTACAATACTGTTCTTTCCAGAAAGCCATCTTCTCTTTAAGAGCAGAGCCTGACTACTGAACGCTACAAGACAAGGCTTCCCAACTGAAAGACAGAAGCAAGACCCATCAGCTTCCTGTACTTACACAGCTAAGAGTTAGTCAAACATTTCATACCTTTCCATTACATTCTTCCAAAACATTGCCTGAGTAGTGCTGACCAAAGGCTTTAGTTGATGTTCAGCTCCACAGTAAGCATGTGCAAAAATGAGAAGTAGGATGTGTGAAGACATCCATGCAGTCCACTGGACTACATTTGCAAAGTACAGTTTATAGATCAACAGCCTTGGAATCCCTGGAACGGAACAGTGGCTACTTGCTGAACCAGAACTATGGACTCTCCATCTCTGATGATTTCAAAGGCATAGCTTGATAAAAAAGACAGCTAAACCCTGTTTAGTCAACAGTGTTGGCTGGAACAGAGAGTGGGTTAGACGACCTCCAGATGCCCCTTCAACCAATGTTTTGTGATGCTCTGATAAGATTAATCCATTTCAATGAATGGATTCGTGAAAAAAAAACAACCATCGTGGTCACAAAAACCTCCTACTCAAGGGTACCCAAAAAATTGTGTCAGATCAATAAGACAGCTGTGCTGGCAATTAAAACTGTCCCAAAATAAACTGGATAAAACAGTATAGAAAACATTCAACTGGAAGAAGGCTGCCTTCTCCAAGTTAGATAATCAGCTTCTCCCTTAAAACATACAATATCAAAAGATCACATTAAGCTATGTCATCTAACTATGTAGTATATTGAGGCCTTACAATATTAGTGTAACCACTCGTCTTTTTAAAATACATCTTATACTTGTGGCTATGTACCAGTACTACTTATCTATGGTAAATAAATGAACAGCACAAACAACAGTCTCAGCATGAAGATGCACGAAATCCCAGCCCCATAATTTATCACTACTTAAAAATGAAGAAGGCCATTGCTGTATCTCACGGGTTGGACCCAAGAAAGCAGGTCCCACGGAAGGCAGACAAGCAAACAGACAGACTTACTTGATGTCCTCCCAGACAGCGGGCCCGTAGTTCCGGATGACGAGCAGCTCCAGGGCGTGATTGACGAACCCGTACTGCGGGAGGGTAAGGCGGCAGCGCGGTCAGACACCGGACGGACCCCCACGACACCGGACGGACCCCCATGACACCGGCCCGACGAGCCCACCCCGGAGCCCCTCACCGCCGAGGGAAGCGGCCACTCCGCCGTGCCACCCCCGCCCCAAGCCCAAAACGGCTGGGGCCCAGCCGCCCTCCCGCTTCAACCCCCACAGGCTGCTTCAGCCCGTTCTCGCCACGAGCCAGGCTGGGCCCGATCCGACCATCCCAGCCACCCTCTGGCGATGCCCGGATCCCGGACAGGGAGAGGGATCCGCGGAGCTCACCATGATGCCGTCGCCGCTGCCGCCGAGCAGAAGAGAGGTCCTGACCGCCTCGCCACCTCCCCTGCAGCCGGCCCGTCTGGCATCCGCCGACAGCCAATGGGAAGCGCGGCCGTCACCCTAATAGCCAATGGCGAGCGCGGCCAACGTGCTTTCCTCCAATCGGAGGCAGAGGCGGGACTAGAGGCGGCTGAGGGATGTGGCTGCGGGATGTGGCTGCGGGGAGAGAGCTGGGGACGGGAGGGTGGGAGTGCGGGGGTCGGCGTTCACCGCCGCTTGCAGTGAAGCAGCGGCTGCTTCGCGTTAACCATCGCCTCCTGCTGCCGGCCGCCCCGCCGCCACCCCCGACAAGGGAAGGCTTGCGTGAGCAGAATGCTGCGGAGCTATTGCTGACGCGATGCCTGCAAAACATGAGAACGCCCATCCTTCTCTCTCTTTTCATTTGTTGTTCCCGATGCTCTTTCCTCAGGGAACCGTCGAAATCTCTGCCCGACAGCGATTAATTTCATTGCAATTTCATTGCAGTTTCATTGCAGTCCCTTTTTAAAGGCTTGGAAGACATTGAATTAAAAAATTCAATCGAGTGATTCGCTGAGTAGGGTTATTTTCCATTCCAGGTGCCTGCTGAGTCAAGGCTATGTGATAAGTCTTCAGGTAACATTGGGTTTCACCTAGGGGATGACAGGCTTTAAGTCAACAGATGCACTACATGTTAGACAAGTTGTAATACTGGGCTGCATTTTCAAAGTCCAGCCCTACCAGTTGTTAGGCATTAGGACGCATGTGTTATGCTTATCAAACAACTCGTATTCAGGCTGTGCAAGATGTACTTCCCTAAAGGTTGCTGTTCATGTACTGTAGCATGCAATCACATTCCTATTTGGGGTCCCTTGTGCACTTGGTTTGTGACTTGCTGCCATCTACATTTTGGTATTCAAGAGCAAGAGATTGTGGTACTGGCCACAGCGGTGGAATGCTGGCATGAGAAGCCTTCTAGAAAGAGCTATCCATAACAATTCCAAGAAGGCATCTTCTCCCCTTTGTGTTCCATTGAAGCCTTGTCTACTTGACATGAGTTTTCTGTGTTGGCCACTAGAAAACCAGGAGAGATGCAGTGTGTGACTGTAGGAGAAAAGCTGCTGCACCTTTCAAGTGCTATATGCATTTTTAACTGACGTGACATGCTGACTTCATCTGGGAATTGTTGAGATCCAGGAAAGTAAAAAGCAACATAGGATCCTTTTATTCTGTATTAAAGGACAGTTGCTGAGACAATAGCTTTGGGAGAGCCACTGGTTGGCCAAAAACTTTTACACTCATTTCAATGTGGTTTGCGTTAATATACAACCACTGTAAGCCACAGCATTTTATTAAGTTGCTTTTTTTTTTTTTATTTTATTTTTATTTTTTACTTCAGATTTTGCTCTTAAAGTTTGTATCATTACTGTCAATTTGAATTAGAAAACCCTTTATATGGTATTGCTGGATTTCAGTTAGGGAAATGGACTTCACTGACAGCAATCTGAATTATGGTGTATTCCCTTTATCTGTTTCAAATCATAATGATCCGTGAATTGGTATTTGGGTTTTTCATCATGTACTTGCATCATGCAGAAATATGAATCCATTTATTTTTTTAAGATTCCTTCAGCAATATTAATCATTTTTACTCAGAAAACGTATCTTTAAACTGTTGAGTCTTGATGTTGAACAGGTTCCAGAACCACTGATTATCCCTTTTATTTGTGCTTCACTATCAATTGCTGCTGAGTGACAGAAGACTGTGAGTTCTATTCTCTCCCTTTACAGAAAAGGACTGACAAAGAACTCATGCAAATGAGATTGGGAAAATAAACAAAACAAACAAACAAACAAACAAAGTCTTATACCTGATAATGAGCACTGGAACAGGCTGCCCGGGGGGGTTGTGGAGTCTCCTTCTCTGGAGATACTCAAGACCCACCAGACGCCTACCTGTAAGACCTGGTGTAGAGAACCTGCTTTGGCAGGGGGGTTGGACTCGATGATCTCTGGATCATCCCGTTCCAACCCCTACAATTCTGTGCTTCTGTGATTCACCAGATTCTTATACCAGAAATAGTGTTAAGAGGCCTCTAAAGAATTTTGTGGCCCACATCTTGCAGATTCCATAAGTGGAAAATCCAAGCTTTTATTTCAGAAAAAGCTTTGAAATTCATCTTAGTTCATGCCAAGCTGACTTCTGATAAAGCTGAAGCACAGCTTTGAAAGCAACATAGTCCTTGTATGTTATATGGCAAATAGCCACAAAAATTACTGCTGTTCCAGGAAGCCAAAACTCCCCTTTCACTGCTTTTTCAGAACAATGAACAGGCATAAAAAAAAATGGCAGCAGTTACAGTAGCTGCTAGGTTATAGGATGGGTGGGGTTTGAAAGTGGGTCCCCTTGCCAAGATTCAAGAGAAATTCCCCTTAACTCTGATGGCTTTCAGCTGGAAATACCGATTTTCCCTCTGTACTTGTTCCTGTTTCTGCAGAGAATGCAAAACAAAGGAATGGGAGAAGTAAACTGCATATGAGGAGGTCTGAATTTTTCGGTTACAGCATTTCACAGGAAAGTAGACTTGGCCTCAGGCTCAGTGATCTGTGTACTTCTATGTTTTGCCACTTTCTGTGAGTTCACAAGGTTTGTTTTTGCACAGTAGTTCAGGGCAGAACCCCACACTAATTGCACTTCCTCTGACACCAGCAATTAGGAAAAAAATTCCAGCGTTTCTCTGAAACTGTATTAGGTCTCACCAGAATGAAATAAAATCAGTGATTATTTTCTTTTTTCCCCATATATCTTTTACTTTAGCTATATTCAGAGGACCCAATTCTCACTTATTCCACGAGCTTCTTGCCTAAGAAATTACGATACAGTCACACAATGTAAACGTGAACAGGATTCAGCTTTTCAGCTGATGAGCTAGTGAAATAATTCACATAATAACAGAACTGTTTCCGGACATAATACTAAAACATTCATTTTTTATATCAGTAGCATTATGTAGATTTGTCGGCTTTTCTTTAGAACAGATATGGACATAAGCATGTTGAAAAATACCTTCCCAAATCTTTCTAAAAAATGTCCCTGAATTGTATTTATCTCACTGAGATTAAAGCACAAGAAACTTGTGTCACTTAGGGTCATGTTTTTATGGTTATGGTAGTGATGCATTGACGGTTGGACACCATCTCAGAGGTCTTTTCCAAGCTTAGCCTCTGTGATTCATCCATATAGGTTAATGTGTATCCTTAAGCATCTTATCAGGACACTTCTGGGAACCAAGGCTGAAATAGACGTAAGAATGTTCTGACTTCTTTATAGAAGTTCGAGAAACAAAAAGGAATTTCACAGCAATCTTAGTGTTGCCTGGGGTATATTTAAAAAGAGTTACAAGAAGTGACATAGGAAGGTGAATTGGATCGGTAGTAAGATCTTCGGTCTAGGGGACACTGTATTTTACAGAGCTATGCATAGGAAGGGGTCAGAAGCAATTAAGATGAACATCCTACAGAATAACAGATGTATATGGAATCTGGCTTTCAGAAGGGCCATCCTCCAGCCCAGCAGTAGTTCTCCCTGTGGGACAAAAGGAAATTTGAACCTAAGAGTTCTTCCCATTTGTAAATAAAGAGAAAGAAATTATTTTTGTTTAGTCAATAGTACAATTCTTCCACCTTTTTAATTCCAAGAACACCCATATGGGACTGCTACCGGTCTCTGGGTATGATGATCAGTCACCAAGATTTGCAGACATCTTGTTTCCTTGAAATGCTGCTGTTAAAATTTACAGATACGTACGTGCAAACATATATATATATATATATATTTATCACATACATGTAGTCTTTCAAGGATGTTTTTTTTGAGTGTGAGAATTATTTCTAAGCATCTTAGATGTAGAACATCTCAAGAAACAGCAGGATGGAATGCTTCAAGTGTTGGTCAAATGATACTTGCAGGAAATAGGAATTAAAACATGCTTTGAAAATGATTGTAACACTAGTCACATAGCTTCTTGGGTTTCTGATAGGATACACTCTGTACAAGTTTCTACTGCAGTGGGATTAGAAAAGTATCTTCAGAATGAGGCACTCGGACTCAGAAAATGAATAGTCTAATTGAAGTGTTCCCTGTAAATACTCAGAGAGCAAAATCTGATTCAGTGAGAGGTACCTTGAAAAAAAAAAAAAATCATTCATGGTTTAATAAGCCAAAACTCAAGAGTAAAAGAGGTCAGAACAATAACAAGTATTATTTGATACTACTGGAAATATTTGTGTGTGTAAGAAATGCAGCTCTCCAGCCTGCAGCTGGGACCAAACTGTACAGCACAGAGACACTTCCGTGCAGATGAATCTGCTAGTTACAGAGGCAGAATCCTAAGCTCAGGACACAGTAACTGCATCCTGCCCTTTTCCAGAGGCAGAGCCTTGAGAGTTCTTCATTCCTGTTCCATCATTCACTATAAAAAGGCCTTCACTGTAGGAATACTAACATATATCTATTCATGTATTTTAAAGCATTTCTGTTTACCTGTTGATCCTTCTTACATCTTTAAAGTGAGTGTAGCTTATGTGTTTCATTTAACATGTCATATCCACATTGCTGTCCTTGAATAAAGACCATGGCTTTAAACCAGTATACTTTTGATCCATGTCATACAGTCTGACTGGAATTTCTTATCTGAGTAAACACTCCAAAGCACATTTTATTACACTCTTTTTAAAATATTTCAAATGTAAATGACAACAACAACAAAGAAAAACATTTATTGCTCTAATACATAATAGCAAGTTGATATTATTTTTTATAAAGTATTTTAAAAACCCCGAGAACTAAAATACTGTTTGATGATTACAGAAACTTTAGTACGTGATTATACAGTGATTATACAGAATCTATATTCATTTTATACACAGAAGAAAGTTCAGGAAACAGTAAGCAGGAAACTCCGCTATGTATATGTGTATTAGCTACAATTAACAGCCCTATCCAGAAGATGCTGAGCACACTCAACACATTGACTTCAGCAAGTGTTAGAAGATGGTCAGCAGCTGTAAGGATGGAGCCCAAAGGATGTTCTTGAAGGAGTATGTGGTAGCAGTGATGATATTTTTTTGACAATTTTTCTTATGGAATCACTAATAAAATAAATTTTTAATGGTCACTGATAAGCACCAGCTCACAACACTGCATGTGGCTGCATCACTTGCACATTACATTTCCTGACACGCTGCATATACAATACACCTAGAACTCTCAGTGCAGAGGAAACTGAGAGGGTTGTTATGTAGCACTCACAAATTACCACAGGGAACATGTACTTTTCAGTGGCATTTTAAACAGTGAAGTTGCAATATTACTTTAGTGACTACATTCCTTAGAATCATATAAACATAGAATCACTCCGGTTGGAAAAGACCTTAAAGATCATCGGGTCCAAACACAACCTAACCATACCACCCTAACTAACAACCCTCCGCTAAATCATGTATCCTTACGTAAAGGAAAAACATAAAGGAGTCAGTTACATACTTCCTGACATTTTAATACTGGCTTTCAGGTGTTCTCAAACTAAAGTGCTTTCATGTTTCAAATATTTTAAACATTTTTCAATTTCTACAAAAAAAAAAATAATCCATAATATGTATACATTTATTCTATATGCTTGTGAATGCAGTGGATGATTTAGTCTATCCCTGTTTCCTCACCCAAAAAATTGGCATTGCCATCTCCCAGATCTTTCTTTTGAAACCAAGTCTGTGAGCTTGTTCCTTGAATGTAAGCATCCAGAAAATAGCAGATTCCAGGGATATCACTGGGAAAATTCGGAGGAAGTTCTTCTCTTGAGCGCGACGTAAACACAAAACCTGGATACTCCTTTAACAATCTATAACAAAAAAAAACAACAAATTGCTTCTGTTAAAAAGGAATCAATCACTAATTGTTACTATATACAAATACAATTAATAATTGTTCATGAATTCTTTATAAAACAGTCAGCATGTATTTAATATTTATAATTTTTACTGAAAAGTTGAAAAAAACTATTTGCTAACCTTGATGACTCATTAAGTCAGGCACCAGTACAAAAAGGAATATCACCTCTCTTTTTTGTCTTGTCAGTGCTTTGAATATAGGTGCTGTATTTGTTCTTGAAAAAAATGATGCAGATAGTTCAAAAATGAGAGCTAATTCAAATTAACACATGAAACCGGTACCACAATTAATGTTCCAATAAATGAAATACTGACAAGATTATTAACAAAGTTATTCAGATCCTCCTACCACTTCTAAGAGGTTTTTTTTTCCCACAAAACATATTGGTCTTCCATATCTGAGACACAGATCGCTGTTCTTTAGGGATAAATATTGATGACTAGGACCTAAGGATCCAAATAATTATTACTACAGATAGGAGTCGTGCAAGATGTCATCCTGTGTTTATATGTGTATATAAATCCATGTAAAAACATTAAACACAAAGACTGTTATCGCATCATTCGCTCAGGTGAAAAAACATACAATGGCAATAATAACTATTGTCTACCCTTCGACTCAGTTGCCTGTTTTCTAGGCATCCAAATAATTATGGTGTGAGGATTCTTTTCCAACAGTTTACTTATTTGAGATATTGATGAATAAGCAGACAAACAGAGAGCCACTTTCGCCTCAGAATATAAACAGATTTTGTACGGAAGTACTGTCTAATGATTTTAAGAAAAGGCTATAGCCAATCTGATTCAGAAAGATTTGCCAAGCAGACATGGAAAAAGTCATTATTGGCCACTGCAGTTCTTCTGACTCAGCTAAGAACTGGAGACGATGATGCTACGTCTCTATTTAGACTGCATGATCCAAACCCAAGTTACTTATGTGTGCTCTAATACATCTGCCATCACCCACAGAAGATAAGCTTTAGCTTTGCACCCTCTAAGTTGCACAGTATTGCTGCAGAGGATTTCAGAATATCCTATGCCAACTTCTCTGACACAGCCCTGACACAACATCAGATACACAGCACTGAATAGAAGCTGAGTATGAACAGCCAGCTGTTCAGGCTACAGTTCTGAATAAACACATTTGCAAGGTAATTTTAAGTATAACTAAAGAGATAATATGAAGGGAGTATCAGGCTTAGAGGACAAAGGAAAGATGCTACGTTTTCCATGGGAGAGCTTGCTAACTATCTGCATGAAACCAAATATCCTTTACTAAAATGATCTGAGCGAATAATAAATAGTACAGCCTAGGTTCCACAATAAGAGGTTCAGACTGAGCTGGGATCAAGGCACACATAAAATAAACACTATCATAGTTGATTCACTGCAACCTATTCATTCATCTTCCCTAATCAAAAGAGAATGGGGATGTGTAAAGTGATGCTTAAAAATTGATTAGGTTGTTATTTTCAAGGACATCTGCCTCAGTTTGGTATCCATGAATTAAGGAAAATAAGTTAGATTAACAGTTATGTGCCTTCATAAGGTGCTGAATTGGTAGCTACAGATCTGACCTTGATAAGCCAGATTTTGGCTGCCTATAACAGATGCTTCTCTACAGACTTAGTTGGTACAGACAGTGGGTCTCTGGTTTCTCTAAATAACATTGTTAGCTATCCTATTTCTGGAATGCAAGGTAGCAGGCTCAGACAGTGAAACCACAAATTAATGGAGAAGCTGCAGATTGGTGGACAGAGCTGTAGCTGACAAGACTACTGGAAAGAGCAAGTCAAACATCCTCCAAATTGAAAGTACACAGCAAAAAAGACATCTGGCCTTCCTCAAAAGACCACCAGAGGAACACTGAGAGATAGCACACATGCATAAAAGAACTAAGACTTGGAGCGGGGAAAAAATGTCAATCATTTTGGGGACTTATTGTAATAACCCAACCTTTTCTTTGAAATCTAATGCATATGTAAGCAGCTTGTTCTTTAAGTATGTGCCTTTCTTGCTCTCTGGTATGGAGGCTTGGAGGAATTACCCATCTGCATCTGGTGTGTGTGCAGCACTGATTAAACATACCTGCTTTATAACTACTCTGTGGTTATAGATTTTGATTTCCGCACATCATCTACTTTACAGTAAAAGCCACTAACCTCAAAAATAAGCCAATTTTATGAGAAGCAAAAAAAAGGCAAGAGGTGTATATCTTCAGGGCAAAAAGCAACATTGCCTCAAGTTCTCCATTTATTTGAATCATAACATCTAAAAAATTAGTATCACCTGTTCCGTTTCACTCTGTTGTTGCTGGTTGCATGCTGAGTAAAAATAACCAATGTGCAACCATGAGCAGTCAAGACAACGAATGACTTTTACATTAACTACTTCAAGTGGAAATTTTACTGATATACACCATAATATACCTGTAAGTCGTTGGGCTGACATTTATTTTGCGAGGTACACTGCAAGATTCAAACTTGTTGGCAAGGGTTACGTTGTTTCCAAAGAGACAATAACGAGGCATTTTAACTCCAACAACTCCAGCAAAGACAGATCCAGAATGAAGGCCAATACGCATCTTTAAAGAAAAGGCAGAAAATATCACAATTAAGTAAGACAAATAAAATGGTTAAAATTTTTAAAATTCTTCCTTTTTTAAAAAAATAAAATTATGAGCTGCTAATGTAAGTTAAGTTAGTACCGTCTCCTTAATATGTCTGTATTCTGGTCATTACTGTTCGTAGAGTGGAAGGTAACCCAAGTATACCTTGCATTGCATAGTAAATCACTCTTCATCTGACATGACTGAGATAAAGGTGGTCTTTCTGGCAGTGAAATGATCTAGAATCACCATCAGGAGTTACTACGACACCTGAATGTTTTCCTAGGAGGAACTGTGTGGCACAATGTTAGACTGATGAAAGTGACTAAATTGAAATAGTAATTGCTTTGCTGTTAAAGTCAGAAGACAAGCCCTAGGGAACAGTGAAGAAAATATGTCTATGCTGTTCAGCAGTAGAAACATTTGATACCTCCTATTCACATTCAGAGTTTGAATTTTCAGTTTTGTTTAGTTGGTGCTGCTTTCTAGGGTCCTTTAAAAAAACAATATTGTGTGCATTACACATATATAGACTTTAGAGTCTACATATAAGTATGTTTTCATCATAGCAGCACTCTGACAAAACAATGGCACAATGTTGGGTAATCCACATATCTACCGTGTGTGCTACTCTTCACATATACAGAGAATACCATAACATTAAGAAGTCACAGCTCTAGTTTTGAGTGAAAAAGCAGAAAAACCTGCAAGAAAAGCAAAATCCACCCTCACAGCAAAGATGACGAGAATGTATACAATGATATAAAAGTCTGATTTAAAATAGCAGTTTGCAGTCGTGGCTTTTTGTTTGACAACTAGTATTTGAAATCACAGTAGACTGTGACATACTTCTTGCTTCGCCATACAGTCAGTGCTTTTGTGAAGCATCTCTTTAAAAAAATGCATACTTTCATTAAAAATAGACTCATTTTTCCTCTAAGAAGCTTCTAGAAGTTGTTTATTTTTTCTCCCTACTTTAAAATTACTTTCAGAATGTAACAACATTCATGATTCAAAACTATACAAGTAGCATTTGTGTGGAAATTATAAACATGATATTGTCATAAATATGTTTCCATATCTTCAGGCATAATTTAATTTCATATTGTGAAATACAAGTATAGTGGTATCTATTTCCACCATTTTTAATACTGCTGTTCTCTATGATAATTGTGGAGTCTCTAATCCTCATAAAAAAACATTTTCTTGGTCTTAGAATACAAACATTCCATATACCATAATCAAAGAAGTCTGAAGTTCCTTTTCAAAAGGGGCAAATGACCAGGCAAGTATTAAAAATAAGCGGTGAAAGACATAATTAATCAAGACACCTGTATTAAAAATAACAAGACCACATTTCAGGTGGAAAGTTCAGTACATGTTTATGTCTCCATTGAAAAGAGGTCATAAATGTAACTAGCACTGAATCTAACAGTGGCCTTGCCAGCATTATCAGCATTCTTACAGTGACCAGCAACAGAATCATTTAAAGACATGTGGATTACTGCAATTAGAGCATGTCTTTGATGATTCATGTTAATAACTGTTACCTCAGAACACTTTTATGTTCTCCTAGGTTCCTATTTTGAAAGAGGATTAGTCTCCTAATTAGAAAATAGGAAAATTGATTGCTAGGGAGACAAAAACAGCAGCATATCAACGTGCACCTATTAATTTAGCAGCATTTCGGTTGATTTTAAGACCTCTGCTTCATCTTTACTTATCCACAACACTCATATTCATAGAAATAAAATGGTCAGCCTCTCCACCTATACACACTTGATTCCCCAACTTGTCTGAGTTAATGAAAATTTTCCTTGGAACAACTACCCCTAAACCAATCAGAATTTTCCCTTTTTACCATATAAAATATTATAAAATAAAATATATGACCTTGATAGGCTCCCCATGGGGAGACACCACCTCGTCTGACAGCTCCATCATCTTCAGGGCCATCAATGCTATTTGGACAGCATGGGTTTCACTTTCTTTGTGTAAACCTCCAGCGACACAGTAGGCATCTCCAATAGTCTCAACCTAAAACAGGTATATTTGTTCCTTAATATTACAATACTTGACATATAAAAGAATGGTCTGTGGCTTTAATGTGTTATCTGCATATTGACTGAGTCCTGCTTGTCCTGCTAAATTATTTAAGTCTAAGTTTTAAGTTTAAGAATAAGTCCTGTGGTAACCTCTAAAAGACAAAAATGCACGACTAATATTTATTGCTGGGCATGACAATAGAATAGTTTTCCTTGCTCTCCTACTGTCAGACACCTGTAGTTACATTAAACACACTGATTTACCCCAGATTCACAGCACTGTAACTGAAATCCACTTTAGAAATGACCTCTTAGGTTTTGATGGGTTTCTAGCTTGGCTGCATGTATTGCTCACTCTGTTGATATACTCTTTTTTTTGCTTATGTTTTATGATTGATCTTAATATCTTTTTCTTATAATGAAGGTTTAAGGCAAAATATTCTTTGGACTTCTATTATTCTCTGTCCTATTTTGTCTTTAATTCCTTTCCTGCCCCGTGGCCCCATACAAAAGCAAAAAATGCTGTACCTTGTAGACATCTAACTCTCCACATTGGTAATCGAAGCGAGTATAAAGCTCATTAAGCATGGTTATAACCTGCATAGGGGAGCACTGGGAACAGATGGCAGTGAATCCAACAATGTCAGAGAAAAGCATCGTGACATTATTAAACTTCTTAGCTTGCACCACTTGTCCCTGCCACAGCTGCTGAGCAACTTCTCCAGGAAAAATAGAAAACAGAAGATCTACTGTCTTCTTCTTTTCCTCTTCAAGTGCTTGATGGGCCTGTTCAAGGGTTGCTTTCAGCTTTCCTAACCTCTTCTTCAGTCCATCCTGAGCTCTGGCTTGCTCCCCAATCAAAACAACATCTCTCAGTGCATTGTGAATAGGAATATCTGAAAGGTATAATCCACGTCCTGTAAAATCTTCTAGCCTATCCACACATGGAGATCCCAAGAACAGGATTGCACTGGATTCAAGAATATAGATCATTTGGCCTTTAAGATCCATTACCTGAAACAGTTAAAGAAACAAGAATTCATGCACACCGTGCAAGGCAAGAATTTAGAAACAAGAAACACATTTTGCTGAAGCACAGGAGAAGTTTCCCTCCATATTTCCAATGACTCTTTTTAAAAATCAAATTAACAGTCAAATTTTATTTCTGTTGTAGTTCAAGAGGAGAATTTTCACTGAATGTTGGTTTCGAAAACTGAATTACCTTACAAATAGACCATCATTATCAATTTGTATTAGAGGTCGGAAGATAAGTGATGTAAAATATGACATTTTGTTTTATGGCTTTTAAAACTCCATCTATCTTGCATGTTTCCAGAGAAGAAAACAAATTCCTCATTGAAGTAAAGGTTATAAAAAGACTCTTACCATAGATGATTTCAGTTCAGTATTATCCCATCTTCTCACTCGTACTGTAAACTGCATATTTAACATTGTCATTATTCCACTAAATGTGCAGCTTATTTTAGGGGTAAGAATTTCAAAATATTCTTCAAAGTTAGGCTTAGCTTGAAATTCTCTTCTGGTCAAAAGTCTTCTTATCCCATTTCCAACTTGTAGAACAGACATATCCTTGTCAAACATAAAATGAAATGGGAAAATCTTACAGAACACAGAGGCGGGTATCACAAGAGAAGACTGCGGTTTACATGGAGATAAAGATGGTTTTGCGCTTTTGACTTGTATAGAGTACAGCAAATAGGGCTGATTAACAAACTCAGCGCAGTCATTGTGGAAACAAGAAGGCATGAGCATGACTTCCACCTCAGTTTCATACAAAATGTGAGCTGCTGCTTTAATAATGCCAGATAGAATAAGACTTGTGATTTTCTTGGGAAAGAAATAATACACATTTAAGAAGTCCTGATCTTTCTCCAGGCATAATATGGAAACTTCTTCAAGTCTGTCCTTTTTTCCTGCTTCCTGACTGTGGCTACTTTGCTTCAGCAGAGTAGTGAAACTGTTCAAGAAGTCCTTAAGGGTTCCTCCAATAACCCCCAGTATGTGTTCATCCTCTTCATAGCATATTTTGAATAGCTCTTCACCAAGAGATTCTCTTAGAGACTCCACAGGAACACCTGAATGGAACCACATTTAAATCAGAACTATAGTCGTCATCCTGAATTTCAGGCTAGCCTCTAATTTTTTCATCCTAAAACTAATGAAATCAGCAATATCCTTCACCAATCCAGCACAGATAACTGAGGGTCTTCTCACTTAGGAGTCCTGCCATGACCAACTAAGGCTCTACTATCTGGTGACTGAAAAACATGGAGAATCACTTGTAGTCTAGAGTGATCCAAGACTCATTATTCTGTGGTGGGAATGTAGACAGAATGAATACACATTTTGGTGCGTGACTTAAACCAATTGCCTTAGCTTGATATAAAGAAATAAACTAAGAATGAAAAATAATAATAATAAAAAAGAAATAATAAAATCAGATCAGTGCAGATATACATACTATGCCAAATCCAATAATTCAAATGTCTCTAGGAATATTCCAGGGCTCTGAGACCAGTCAGCACAGAACAGCTCACATCTTCACAGCAAATTCAATTTAAAAGGATAGCTGCATGCAAACTGATTGCTGGAAACATCCTAGCTCCCCAGCTGTTACGAGCTATCATTTTGGAAAGGGTTATCTGCCACATGGCTGGCTTTACTGTTTAAGGTTACAGAGGACAATGTTTCACTTTGTGGAAATGTTAATATACTAGCTTCAATAAGTACTGGCTACTACAGATGTAGCCAGTTCCCATATTCCAAATTAAAGCAGTTGTCATTCCATAGACTAGAATCCTTCAGAGGATGTGAAGAATCAAACCTTTTCTCACCAGTATAACACCATAACATATTACTAAAAGTACATTACAACTCTCTCTAGATGTTGGCTGCTGGAGGTCAGCTCAGACTTGATAAATGTTTTAACTCAAATTTTGACACTCTGAGCTGTTTGTTGCCCAGAAACAATTTACTCTTTACTCTATGTGATGTTGGCATTACTTCAGCCATCACAAGGAGGAAATTATTTATCAGTAACAAGCCCAATTTATATATATATATGTGTGTGTGTATATATATATATATTTAAAATGAAATATCTATATATCTATAGATATATCATTTTAAATAAATATTTGTACACGTAATATATGTGTACTACTAAACAAGCAAACATTACCTGCTGCAATAGCGTGATCACTGATTATTTTTTCAAAATCTTCTCTATCGCCAATTTTTCTGCAAAGATCATAAAAATACAAATAAAACTCCTGAGAAATGAGGACAAATGGGATAGAAATAGCATTCAATAGAAATTACCCGCTCGGTATTTACACTGTAAAGATCAAGTTTTGCAAATCAAATAGGCAGGTTTGGTTTTTTTCTCATTCAAAATGGGACTTAGTAGGATCTTAGATTATCCTGCACACTTGTGATAAATTTAAGATTTAGTTGTCTGCACTCAGATTATGGATTGAGGCCGAATGCTGCAGTCTGTCATTGATTAGAGCCTCTTACACTGCAACAACCCTATTTTTTGTTTCACTAGTATTTTGCTATTTGTAATTCTAAGTGTATTTCATGTTCACTAATAATATATACAACATATAATAAATATATATATTTATATATTAATATATATTAACATTAACATTTATATATTAATATATATTAAATAAATATTTATATATATTATAAATATAATAATGCATATACAAACAAATAGATTTAAGTATACACTCAAGCATTTCCTGGAATTACATCCAGATAAAGAGAGGTAATAAAGTATTTGTTTTTGATAGGAAATACCAATCAACTCTATTTAGTTCAAAATTACTTGTCCACTGGTAGAAATCCCAAATTCTGTGTTACAGAACAGCAGCCCTACAAGTTCTATGAGGTTGATAAATATCAGCCTGAATATCAGACACAAAATGATGAGATGTGGATTAGATCAACCATCGTACAAGCTGTGAGCCTTGATACAGACTATCTGAATTTCCTTACTTGAATTAACTTAAATATATATTCCTGCAAAAGCAATACAGATGTTTAGATTTGCTTGAGATTCACCTTAGTACACTGTTCAGAATAGTATACTATATATTTTTTCGCTCCAAACCAATTCCCCATATTCCGATACATAATAAAGACAGAGAAAGCATTTCCGTCAGCAATTATAATACACATCTGACCAGCTATCAAGAATGCAAGCATTCACACCAGAAACCACAATTTTTTTTGAATGATTATTTGAATTTAAAATTCTTTTCCCAGACACTTAGAAATACCAGTGCTTTATTTATTATTATAAGGCCATACGAGTGGGAATTAAGACAACCATATCCATCTTTCCATCTATGTCTGAGTATTCCCTGAGTTTTCCCAGAACATCTGCTTATTTTAAGCAATGTTTCCCTGCACAAATAGCTAAATTTGCCCATTAAGCAAACTTAGATTGCATGAAACATCATGCACCAATTTAACAAGGTAACAGAACACAGATTCCAGAAGTCCTGATTCCTAATCAGCACTCCAGACATTATGAACTCTGCAAAACATTTCTGCCGCACAGTTAAGTTACAAGCCTATTACACATACATACCTGGTTTCTTTTATCCTGTGCTTTGCTAACGTTCTCTGAAGTGCAAGATACAGTCTTTCAAACTGGGGAAGAAAGAAAGCTACATTGATTAAATATCATTGTTGAAAATTTAATCATAACATTTTAGACAGAGAAGAATTACTGTGCTGTCCCTGGGACCACCATCTTTTTTTCAAGACGGTATAGTTGTTAGAAAGAACGTGTCATTTCTGTGTTTGGGGTTTAGATCATGTTGATGCCTTCAGCTCCACAGGATCATAGAATCATAGAATGGCTTGGGTTGGACGGGACCCCAAGGATCATCAAGTTCCAACTCCCTTGCCACAGTAGGGCCACCAACTTCCAGGTCTGGCACTAGCCCAGGTTACCCAGGGCCCCATCCAACCTGGACCTGAACACCTCCAGGGACAGAGTGTTCACAGCTTTTCCAGGCAGCCTGATCCAGCACGTCACCACTCTCTCTGTGAAGAACTTCCCACTGACATCCAAGAACTTCCTCCTACCATCCATGTACCAGTACCTACTACTCCAGTACCACTATAACGTGTAATTAAGGCCCCTTATCTGATGTGCATGTGTGGTTAGGCATTCTAAAATTGATGTGCTTTACCTCCAAACTGTCAGATGACAATAAAGATTTAACTCTTTTTAAATCAATTCGCTTCTTCTATACCCTTTCTCTAGTTCCTAATCAAAATACCACATTCAGGATGTGAATTTCAACCCGAATAATTGTCTTCTGTATGTACTTTCATTTGAAAACCAACCTTCAAGAAAAACTAAGTCATAGAATAGTACTGCACTGCCATTTAAAATTTGCCTGTGATGTTTCCTTTGGTTTGTCTTTTTTATGGTTCCCATTCCCTAAGAAAATCAGCTTTTCCACTGCACATTTTACTTTCTCTATTTTGAAAAGGAAAACTATCATTAGAATAAAATATCACAGGAAAGGAAGGCACTATCTACTGAAGACTGTTTCCAAGTAAACATCTAAATTGAAATGTTCTAACACATATACAAATACAATATAAATCACATATATTTATAAACCAGAACAGTAAGTGGAAGACCATCCAATTCAATATGTATCTCCAAGCAATATTCTCTGTATTTCTGCAAACGCTGAAAGAAGCAAATGAAACCATCACATGCAAGAATCATAGAATCATCCACATTGCAAAAAAACTTCAAGATCACCAAATCCAACCATAATAATGGGAGGTGTTGATCCCAATTTTACATTAGAAGCTAGAAACTCCGCATGTTTATACTTCATATCTTAAGCCCGATGTCCAACAAAACTCTTAACTTAGTTACTTAACTCAGGGGGACTTTATCTGCCACAATAGAGACACATTATAGACTCAAAGAATCACAGAGTGGTTTAGGTTGGAAGGGACCTTTAAGATCATCTGGTTCTAACCTCCCCTGCTATAGGCAGGGACACTTCTCACTAGACCAAGTTGCTCAAAGTCCCACACAGCCTGGCCTTGAATGCTTACAGGGAAGGGGCATCCATAGCCTCACTTGGCAGTTTATGTTAAAACCTAATTACAGTTTCCTCGAGTAGCATTAACATACACATGTATTATATATTCTAATAATGTCCTCCACTTTTTATATTTGAAAGTGAGGTAATTAAGTTCATAAGTAGTCTAAATGATGTAAGGACCAATTTGATCAAAAGTTTATCCTGATCACACTATATTATGGATTTCCATGATTCTTTGGAAATGCAATCTCTTAAGAGGAACAATCAAAATGAGCAGTGAGAGACTGCAAATACAGGGCAAAATATAGGGAAATACAGTGGAAGGGACAGTTTAAGAGTAGATAAAACTGAGTGTAGAAAAATTGTATAAAAAAGCAATTGGAAAAGATGAAATGAGGATTTAACTTCTGTTTACCTACACAATACTACAAACAGATTTCAAAAGGCTTATATCTAAAGGCTTGCATAAAATGCATTTTAATGTATATAATGAAACGATGGTATTAATACAGAGTATTCATTTACCTCAGGAAATATTAGTTTGCAGATGCTTTCAGTTAATGTGTGCAGGTACACTCTACTTCTGCTTGTTTTCCTTTGTGGAAGGTTTCCTTGAATGTCTTTTTCATGGACTTCTTTGCAGACGGGCAAAGCTGCTCTAGAGCTGTTTTCTGTGCAGTCCTTCTCATGTTCATCAGCAATATGACTTTGTGTCAGTAAGGAGAAAGGACATTCCCCTGTGATCTTCAAGTCTTTCAGTTTTGTACAGAACATGCTGTACAGTCTCTCTATGAGGGTAAGAGTACTTGGCTTGGTATTTAATAGTATTCTTATGTTTACTAACAAGAGAAGAAGATGCAAGACTATTTGATGAAGCAACCTCTGTGGAAGATTATTGGTAGCTAGAAATCATCTCAGGAACAGATATGTGCCCCTGGAAAACAAGAAAGAAAAAACAAACAAAGAAACAAACACAAATGTATTATTTTATTTTCTCCTTCTAAAATGAAGTGGTAGTTTTTACCATGCATGCATTAGAATAATGGCTTTCCTAAAGCTTTGCGCATGCAGTATTTTAAGCATGTAATCCCTACTGATTTGAATGCTTCATGTAGTTAAAACTGTGTGCATGGTTAAGTGCTTGGCTGAATTGTGGCTCTAGCAATTAAGGCAGAGGAGCTGTTTTATCTGATATATCTTTGTTCATGGTGATGGATGAAGCTCCTGAAAGAGCAAATAGCAATGAGAAAATCTTTTTAATTCTTCATAAGCCGTTATTAAAACTACTTGATGTGGCACAATGAAACTGATTTGTAATGGATGCTTAAATCTCAACTTAATCAATGCCAAAGGTATCTCCCTCTTGGAGCAGAGAACTATTTGACTGAAGTTAGCACTTATTTGTCTGGAACAGCGGACTACCCAAGACCATGGGTTAGTGCCTTCTGTAAAAGCCACAGCTCCTGTCCACAACAGCCAGCAGTCTGGGACTGTCAACAAATGGGAAATAGACAACATAGCATGTAGTTACTTGGAAACACCAAGGGATTTTATGCTTTTACAGGTGATGTCTTTCAAACAATGCATTAAAACCAGAGTTGGACATTTCAGTTTAATTTGGAATTAATACTCTGTTATATTTATTTCAGTAAGCCTTAATTCATTTCCTGTTGACCACACCTCATTTAATCAGATCCCCTCATCCTCATGCAATACTCCAACAAGATAACTCCTGAGAGCTTCCGGCAACTCTTGAAGCAGCTGAACTGTTACATTTCTCTCCCTAGAGATACAGCCCAATAAGGCTTTCCTTCAGAGGCACTGTGGCTTTAATTGGCCTATGCACCGCACTGCTTGTTCCTCTCTCTGAGACAACCAGAGGGCCACTGGACCAAGGCAAAAAATAACTAAATCCCTAATACAGGTTATGAACTGCTGCTTTTGAAACAGCTGTAATGAATGACACAGCAGGGGAGTGCTGCAGAGACAGCATAAGTGATGCAGATAAAAGTAGCAACAAGCTGAGGGAACTCTGGCTGGACGTCCTGCTGGAAAAAATATCTTGCAGAAAAGGCCCTTTTCAAGTGTGCTGTAATGCTGATGATGGCAGGCCAGCTTCTAAAGGGTATCTACTGAAACTATGGAAGCATTATTTTAAGAAATAATGATAAGAAAAATAGGGAAAAGAACATTTGCATAAGATCTTATATTTCTGATTTTGATGCTGAAATTTACTCGTTTCTACTGCATGTACTTTATTTTTTACTGCTGCATACTCTTGTGTAGCAAACATGCCAGTGAAAGTTCCAAGCAAGAACCATGCTCTCTATATGGACATCAACTTATATTGTTTCTCGTTATTGTATAAGCACCATTTTATATATATAAACATTTTTCTTCAGGAGCCATTATAAAACCTCATATTACATTACTAAAAGAGAAAAACAAAGCAAACAAATAAAACCCTACCTTTCCTGTACTTAATTGTACTTCTTATTGAACTAGTGTATTTAAATACTGCTAAGAAAAGTGGTAACATAAATATATATTTATTTGAACCATTGTCAAAGGATAAGAAGAGCAATGGCTGTGATGGAACTTTGTTTTTTTCCGTATTGCTGGTGGAACTATTTTTCTGTTTCTAGAAGCCAGTAATCCGGAATTATCTGGGCGAGGGGGAGATCACTGGCATGTTAGGATGGTATATTAATTAGTGTATTATTAGTGTAAATGTCCTGAAGTTCTTATTTTCCCAGGAACAAAGGGAATGGTTCCTTGATAGTGTACATCCCAGCTCAAACCAGTATCAACTTAACAGGCACTACAAGCTTAAAGTGGTGACCAAAGGAAGATTCTGCACTTCGCTTGCAATGACAAGACCCTCTAAAACACGTTTAAAGAAACAAAGTGGAAGCCTAATGCCATCACATCTTCAGAGGATTCAAACACCGAAAATAAAGAGTATATATACACTAAGTCTCCCATAATTGAAAAGTCAAGTTTCCATTTGGTATCCTAAGTGTACCTTGCAATTAATCTAACTAAAATTCAGAAAAGCACATAATTTTCTAGGAAAACCTGCCTCTCTCCAACTGTAATTAGGCAGTGTCTTTTTAAATGTCTGTTAGGAGAAGGACAGTGAATAGCCTCTGTTGTGTTTAAAGAAGAAATTCCAGCAGTGTGATGGACTTTAAAAAGTTATAAGAAAGATGAGATATGGTACATGTCACAGATTGAATCAAACATTTGCAAGCGTGTTTCAAGAATTATAAACTTCAGCTCTCCCATTTTTCATAATGTTTAAAAACATTTTCTGACCATGAGAAAAAAAAATATGGCACTTGAAAAAAATATGGAAAAAGTTTCTGGTTTTGATCCCTTTCCAAACACGCTCTGTGAGAGCTTATCCCACGGGAGCAGCGGTGTTTTATATGAATTCTTCATCTCTGCTCTATTAATTGCTGTCATATTTACCTTTGGAAGCAAACTGAAAAAATGAAATTAAATAATCTGTGGCGAGAACAAACTACAAGCAACACATTTATTTAGTGTCTGGCTGAATAAAACATGGCACTGTGCCACTCAGAAAAACTAAGATGACTTTACACAGCATAGTCATAGCAGTAGAATAATTTAAAAGTGTTCAAAATGCTTTGTGCAAACATTTCATTGTGTATTTACATCTGTACTTGTCTTACAGCCAGAAGGTCTTCCTGTGTGATTATTTGTACTAGCTGCTTCTGAATATTTTCCTCTGCTAAAACAGTTCCTTGACGATTGCATGAAATACAGCACAGTGAATAAATCACACAGTAAAACCGCCTTATATTAATGCAGTCATTTATAAGAATTAAGCAATAACACTTGCTAACAGTAGCTAAAGTTGTTATTCAATCTTAAAGACATGGGAGGAAAAATTAGAAGCAATTTTCTTTACCTTTTTCTTTACCTAAGCTACGTCATTTGATCAGAGTATCATATGTTATGTTATAGTGTTACTTCTTATTTTTAGTCAGACAAGTCAGTTAGGTGAACTTCCACACAGTGAGCAATGATTTTAAAAATATATATTGACTGATGCAAAAAATACCCCTCAAAATATATTACTACCTGGATCTATCTTTCTGCAGCTCAAGAGCAATTGCAGTGCTTGAAGGAGCTTAGTGTGGTCTGGAAGTCATTGCCTGAACGGAAATAGTTGTTAACATCTGTCTTGTCTTTATGTAAAATGGAGACTTGCAGTTCCCACCAAGCTTTAATCCTTGTGGGATTCAGAAATCACTGCCTTTTAAACCCTTGCCAGTAGGCCTCTGCACAGAGCAAGGCAGGATCTTTACATAGTCTGTCTCTTTACATACAGGCAAACCACATGTAACTCCTAGTAAGACAGATTCGAACCCATCACCTCATCAGGAACAGCTCAATGTGCATTTAGTTCTTTTCAGCAAAGAATCCCAGGGAATAAAACTAAATCCTATAATTTTGTCTTAAAAATCTGAAATGCAACAGCAACACTTGACTTTTTCTACTTAAAGAGCCATGTGTGGCAGAAGAATCAAAGCTTTGATTTGACTATTTCCTAAGATTTTAAGGAGTCTTCTAAAATGCTCAGAGAAAATTGATCAAGTCTGCATCAAGATACAAGTTAATATTATAAGAAGTCAAAATAAGTTTTGTTGTTTTTTTTTTTTTAGTCTCACTAAATCCTGCACAAGTAAACAAGCCAACTTTGCTTCATTGAACACATTCGAAGTGCACATACCTTCAAAAAGTTAATTTGTTTGGATATGGCTGCTTTGGGAAATACAAGATATACGTAACTGGAGGAGATGGGCAAATCTGTTTCCAAATATCTGAGTAACAGAAAGTCATAATAGAAAGAAAAATGCCAGTTACTGCCAGTTGCTGACTTAAGTGGAGGGCATCTTGGAAGACACGTGTCCTTGTAAAGAGGACCAAGGTGTTTCTCTGCAACTCTGCATTCAGAGACTAAACCTTCACTGAAATTTGAGGATGCCTCATTTATTCCTTTCTATTAAGTTAGTTCTGTCATTAACAGAGTAAATACATTTGCTAAGCTACCTGAGGACAACTGTGTCATTGGCCAAGAATATCATGTAATGTACACATTACATGTAGTACATTGGAGGGATAGGATTTTTAAGTCTGCAGCAACAAGGCAAGCTTAATTAAAACATTAATAAGACCAATTTGCACAATGAACACAAGTGTAAAAAGAAAACCACAAAACCAAGGACTTGAGTGTTAGGTGACCACTGAATCCTAAATCATTACTACACTTGTGTAGATACTATTGTACTAACACTACACAGTAATACCTATTTTTTTCAGCAAGATTCTAGGCTCTTTCACTGCACAGTTGCTACTTGAGTAAAGGCCATATCTGAAAGACAAGACTGTTATCCTTCGTATAGATCAGGTGAGATGTGATGATTTTTAACAGTGGACTTCACAATAAGTCAGTGGTACCCCAGAAATGACTAGATCCAGCAATCTCAAATTCTACTCTGTCTCCAGAAAGGAATATGCTTTGTCAGGCATTAACTTCTGCTTTTTCCCCTGTAAATGTCCACCGCTCTTTCTGACAAGTTGTCCCTACTTCTAATCTGTCTGTACATCAGAGCCCTTTAGGGAAGTGTTATTTTTCACTTCAAAGCACAAAATGCCATTTTGTGCTGTGCAAGCCTAATTCTGGTGTCCTGACTTTCAGATTTAGCTCTTTTTGTGGCTACTTCTAAAAGAAGTACACTCACAACAGTTCTGTTAATCACGGCACACCTTTGATAGGAAGGAAATATCACTGCCCATACTTCACTGTCTAGTGAAATTGCAGTGACTACTAAACTACGTTCAAGGTAGTAATGCAGTTATGATACAATACTACAACCCATAATAACCAATTGTTAATTTAACAGCCCAAATATTTTACTAAACCCAAAGTCAGTGTGGTGACTCATCCCTGTGTCCTGTATAACACCTCTGTACATTTTTTTTTCTTCATGAACTGCTTTAAGAAACAGAGAAATGCAATCAGTTATTTCCCCAGTGATACACATCTCATGGACTGTGATCTACTGCAAAAATGACAACTTCAAAGCTAGGAGATGCAGAAAATAAGAACGCTGAACTTTGTTCTCGTGGCAATCAGCAGAAAAAAACTTTCAGGGAATACATAAGTAAACTTCAAAACTTCCAATGTATGTCATTTTAAGGTCATCCTGAGACATGCATTTCTTCTGCTTTAACATTTGTATATTAACATCTTGTAACATTTAACATCTTGTAATAACAAGAAGCTCTGTGCCCTAGCATAGAAACCAATGGGCTTGGAGACAGGCTAAATCTCTAGTTTTTAAATATCACTGAATTTCTGATACCCATTTCCTTCCAGTGGTCTACAACAAATCCCTAGATCCAAATATAACCCTAAGAGAGGCCTAGAGTGGTTTCAATTAAACACACATGGGAAATCCTAATTACTGCACCCATGTTTTGTCATGCAACTAAAGGAAGGACTGATTCCCAAATGTAACTTATAAGACACATCTTTGTCATTTTAAGTATCGCATGCACTTTCACAGAGTAAATATTTTTCCTATGTTAGGACTAAATAACAGGGAGGCATGCTGAGAAGATAGCGTGGGAAATTTTTTCTCTTCCTGTTAGTCAAAGGCTATCCATGAAAACATTCCATAGCAAGCCCAGCAGGCAGCCCCAGAGCACCTGGTTCTTTGCTCTTCCATTGTGCTCTTAGGCAGAAATAGCAGTTTTTGACTGTGATGCATCCTCTCAACTCCACTACAGGTCCAAAACATGGGTAGTACTATCAGCTAAATACTTATAATGGAGGTGGTGCCCACAAAACTCCAGCTACTTTAACTGTGGGAGCTCTTAATGTTGACTGCTCATGGGCCCTAGTTCTGAGGAAGACCTAGAGATATTTCATGAAAGTACAATCTGTTGTTTACAACCACAACTCATTATTTAAATATTTTCAGAACTCCTGATAATGAAGTGATGTTATTGGTGACACCTTAAGTGATCCAGGTACACAGTGGGGGAAGCAACTGTAACAGTGAGGACAAACATTAGCAAAAACCTATCCCAAATGTCCAGAAATTATTTTCACACTTCTAAAGGAATGCATTTTAAATACAGCATTTCCCTTTAGTCTGCATTTGCAGTCCACAAAAGTACAGAATTTAGTGAGCACTAAGAAGAATGTATATAAATAAATCGATGTCTTCAGCACTCTTTCTGTCATTTCAAGAATAAAAGCTTGACTTGCAGAAATACGATGTTCATAGCCATGTGAAGGAGTTAAACACAAAGATCAAAGTCTTGCCCCTAGTCAGTGGAATGTAAATTAGAATTCAAAAAAGGCAAAGGCAAAGCACTGTGATTCTAGAACACGAAGTAGTTGTTAACTGTTGTGGTTACTGATTCTTTCCAAATACCTACTTACAGCTGTATCTCTCAAGCTTACCATTTCTCCTTTGAGTAGACCTATAACTCTGTGTGTCTGACAAATTTGATTTTTGTTTAGCTCACAGATTGGAAACACTTTCTAGAGCCAAAGAAAGTAAAAAGCTATTGTAACCTGCTGTAATAAAAAAATAAATGAATAGCTTTCTATCTCTGAGTATGTTTCACTAAAATCTTTAGCTTGTATTTATGACCTATCCAGGATTGCTGCATCTTCTATAACAAATGAAACAATAAACTTATTAAAACTGCCAAATTGCCAATGCATAAAGTCATTTCTCCTTTAAGAATCACAGTATTAACTGTAAAGCATCCAGAGATGACCGAATAATTCTTCCACATCTTCAAGGACACTTATCTTGCTGAGTCTTGTATCTGCATGTATTCATCTGCTTAAATCTGCTTAAAACTGGCCCACAGGTTTTCCTAAACACCAGTACTGTTTTCCAAAGATACTGGAGTGTCACAGAGGAACATAAAACATTGAGTATAGTGTCTTATTACAGCGCATGTGTTCAAATACTCCCTTTGTGTTCAGAGCTTTAAATTATAACAAAAAGCAAGATGTAGAAATGATGGAGTACTAAAAGCTTCCTTGAACACTATAGATCTTACAAAATTGCTTGAAAATTAGGTCTGCAGAAAGCAAAGTGTTTCACTAGTAGCTTTCAAGTGCAGAGATTTTAAATGTAATGTTTGTCACCTCTGACTTGTGTATACAATGTCTACAACATCATTTGCACACTGAAAATCACAGACAACTGCCTTTCATATTTATTCATATTTAAGAACTCATGCCAACTCACACTAAAGTCAATGGTAAGCTTCTGGATATAGTAGGAACAGGATTAGTCTCTATCATTCTGCCACTGTTGTCTCAAAATCACTGGCTTGGCTGTTTTCTTATTTTTGAACAAAATATGCCCTTGGCCTTTGTTGTTCTGGGTTTTTGCACGTTGGTGTGTAGATGTGATAGCAAACATGCAACTGGTCTCATTTGAGATCAAACATGATGCATGATAAGCTAAAAGCCAGAATTACTAATTAGTGAAGATAGTTTGTCCTGCAGCAGCAAAGTCACAGCCTTCTAATTTTTCAGATAGGAAAAAAACAAATCTATAAAAGAGGTATATTCAATTAGAATAGGCAGTAGAAGAGATGTTTTCACAGCCATCTTGCAGCTACTGATATTGCTTTACCTAGAGCATGAGGTAAAGAAAACAGCTCTGAGGAAGAGATCAGCCACTTTCCTAATTGTTCTCTGCCATTATGTCTACAGAGCTGGAACAGAAGGCACCTTTCTTTTCAGTTTAATAGTTACCCATGTTTTCTGCTGCAAAACACAATTTAAAACAAAACAAAAAACAAACCCCAACAAGTTCAGGTACAGATTCAGGTGGGAGCTGATTTTGTTAGAGGACATGGATTTTCATGAGATAAGGATCATACAAATAATACTTACCAAACAATATGCTTGTGATCCAAATGCTTTTCGAATAATAGAGAGCCTGAGTGCTGCAGAGAGTGAAGCAAAGTTTTCTTAAGTTATTCACTGTAGAGAACATACAACTGTCCACAGTTCTTGATCTCACAACAATGAAATAGAAAAATTCCCATAGGATCGTACAGTTCTTTTACTCTGGTACTTGCTTTTTATCCAGGTAGGAAACTGTATAAGCACTTAGTTTGTAGTTCAAGGTCTGTGGCAGTTTATGCTTCAGTGCTGGGAGCCTTCGCATTTCAGTCCTCAGGCAAAATGAACAAGCAACAGCTTGAATGTCTTGCTTTAGAGGCTAGTGCTCCAAATCGGAGTGTCAGCCAAAGACGTAGCAGCACGCAGGTATGTGGAAATGACAGCTCCACAACGGATGTGAAGTGCCTGTCATCCTTTAAGGCTGAAGTCTGAACCTTAAAGTGGTAGGAAAGGGCTTCAGAGGATCTGGGCTGCATTGCTTTCACAGGTGCAATGAGTTCGTCTCAGATTTATTTCATTATGAAGCAAAACTAAGATCAAATGTAACTGTTAAACATCTTTGTTGCAGCACAATGACTTCTGCAATGATAGATAAACTACCCAGACACCATAAAACTCGCATGAAGTGTGGGAACTGTCCCACATTGAAGGCCCTTTAAAGTACTACTTCCCACTCAAATGATATCCAGCACCTACTCTGTATTTACTATACTCTAAATCTTTAAAATGGCATACAAACCATGAACACCTGTTCTGTTGGGTGGGTGTTTTTTTCCCCCCACTGTGTTAAGGAACCACATCATTTTCACAAATCTTACCAAGATGGAGACTGGAATAAAAAGTGCATCTCTGTTTAAAACTTTGCCTAAAAGGTATCGCAAGCTGTCACAGACTCTCCTTGGTTTTTAGTGAAGCTCAGCTTTGAGGCAGAAACACTTTTAAAGTAAATAATTATGAGGGTTAAGCAGGGGCCACACATTAGAGTCTCTCTCATTTGCAGTGTTACATACTTGTGCTTTGAACAGGAGCTATAAACCAGCACCAAAAACGGCTCTCTAATTTCTGATGTGTAAAGGCATGGTGACTGGACAGTAAACCAAGATAAAACCCTAAAAATAAGCCAAAAGCAAGGTCCTGTCCTGGAGAGTTCATATGTACTCAGAGAACTACCTCAAACAGATATTGAATTATTATTATCATGTAAAGAGATGCTCCTTTGACTGAAAAGCTATATTTATCATTAACTGGGTTCTTTATCAAAAAAATCCCATGGCAAGGAATAGGTTCCATCTCTGTGTGTAAATGCACAGAAAGATGATGCTATATAAGCAGTTCTCTCTTTTTTCTAGGGATATATGAAATTTCACAAGGAAAAGGCTAAGAGAGCTTCTTTATAGTCAGGGCAAAGGGAAGGAGTGATAAGCATGAGTTCCCAGAGAATAAAACGAGATGTAAGCTTAAGGATAAAGCAAGGTATTACACCCTCTGTGAAGAACCTCGTGCCAAGGCAAAAAAAATGCCTCTTGGTATTTTGGAGCACCTGGAAATATTTATGTTGTAAACCTTTGTTCTGAGCTTTCAACTCTGTTTATAACTAGCATCTAAATTCCACGTTGTCTATTATATATCAAACTAACAAAAGGAGCACACTGAAAAGTAATGTAGCTTCTTTGTTGAAAGCAGAATTACCTATCAGCCTTTAAGTTCTGAATTAATTTATTAATATTTGACTAATGATCATGAGCGTTTTCCATGGTTGTAAAGTGATCATAGGGAAAGAAACCAGTGAAAATAGGTTACTAAAATAGTAGCATAAAAAATTCTTTCTTGCATATTTATTCCAATGTTAAATAGAGTGGCCATCTATAATACAGTATGTTGCAGCAACAATAATAAAAAGTAATAATAAAATAATAAAAACTAACTGCTTATTATTATTATTATTATTATTATTATTATATTTTTTATTATACAAAGCCTGTAAGATGTTTTCTGCTCTCAGTTTCTTATCTCGTTTTTTTCCTATTCCAATATGTTGCTTGCTGAAATGTATCCACAGCACAGGCAATGATGGATATTCTTTTCTAGCTTTTACTACATATAAATCTTATGATCCTGTATTCATCCACTAATCCTTGCTCTTTGCTGCTTCAAATCCTATTTCAAAAGATACCATTACCATTTAGTTCCCTTCTATCATTTAAATATCTTTTTTGCTTAGAAATTACAATTGCCTAGAAGTGGAAGTTATTTCCAAAGAGAAACAGGAAGGAAGGTATGAAACCACATTTCCTATGCTATACCAATTAACAGTCAAAAAACAAATTTTACTTCCTAGTGCCAGTCTCTACTCTTATGAGGGAATAATATGTATTTGTCATGATGTCTCCCATTCTCTCAATCCTGGTAAACTTCTGCATTTCAAATTCTGACTAAGCTGTGACTCTATTAGTTCTAAAATTTACCATTCATGTGGCCAGTGACTTTTTCCACATTACTTGACTATCATGCTCCATCTCTCATGATCTGGAGTACGTGACATGCAGACTAAGTGCAGAGCTCATCTAAGCTGATGCTAATTTTCAGATCAGCTGGAGATTGTCAGTGTCAAGCAGTAGATGTAGCCTCTGTCTCACACACCTATTAAAATGTTTTGCAAGCCATGCGTAACTCACAACTGAAAGATGCATCTCCCACACAGTATTTCATTTCCACCACACAATCAAATGTTTCTGTCTGAGAAAGGAACTACTGAATGACATTTCAGCAATCAAGAAGGCCACCGTTCAGTTAGTGGGACTGATGCTTGGTCAACAAATGACAATTCCTATGGAGTCTTTGCTTTAACTGAAATATTGTTATCCAACTTTCTGTCTGATGGGTTTATCCTTGGACAGAATGCTTAGCTGAGAAATTGTGCCAATGCAATCTTGCATTCTGATGGAGTTACTGCTTTTTCTCTACTACCGTTGCTAGGTGAAGTATTTGTTTAACTTTCCAAAAGGCCCAAATTAAGATCAGGGACATACACAAAAATATAGTAAAAGATTATTATTTGGCTTGAAGAGCTTGTCCTCTGAATAGCAAATAATATCCAAAAATGGGATACAAAGTGTTACTATGCCTCTTTTAAAAGTGAGGCAATGAGATACGCCAGTGATCACACAAGAAAAACTGCAGTTGGACTAAGAAGTGAACGTGTCTCTCCTCAACTGACTTGCACAAATTACCCTCAGTAAAAGTTCATTCAGTCTAAAATTAATTGTGATCACTCCTGTCATGATTTTTTGACAAGCCCCAAAACTACCCTTCCCTTCATACCATTCTTCCCCATAAGGAAATTTTAAAATCCTAATTTTCAACATGCTTTGTTGGCTATTTTCACCAAAACTTGAACAGTTTTTTGATTAGCCGAGCATTTTTCTCTGTTAGAGGCCAATGGTATTGCACTCACAACTTGTCTGTGCAAATGGAAAACTATGAAGGCAAGTTATGCAAAAAGGAAAAACAAAAACGTTAAAGTAAAAGTTAGATTGATGCATGCTTTCTCTAAAGACATGGAAATTTTGCCATTTTTAGCAGTTCTATTTAAAACAACAACTGCAACGTGTATTTTAGGCTCCAGAGCGCCTGCAGCCAAGACTACAGAGCCACACAGCTTTTAGCAGATACCCCTCCCTACTAGGCAAGATTGCTACTGGGTACATTGTCCTCTGTTTTCAAGATGTCTAATAACTGTTAGGAAATGCAAAATCTCAATTTTTCCAAGTAACAAACTGGAAATCTTGCTGAGGTGTCCTGCCAGTGCCTTTTACAATGTTCTCTCATGTGTGAAGGGTTTCTGCATTTGCTGAAGAGAGAAATCCACTCCCCTTGAACAGCTTTTGTCAGTTTCTGTCTGTATCAAGAACCAAGTGAAACGCAAGGTTAAAGTGAAATTAAACATTTTTACCTCAAACAGCATTAGAAAGGCAGTTTCCTCCACACAATGTATTCCTGTTTAATATGCATTAAAAAAAAACAAAAAACAAACCAACACACCTGCCCCTGGGATCTCAAAACCTGTACTATTGCTGATTAAAAGTGGAGAGTTCAGCAGCATCCATTTGTGTGTGGCACCACGATAACCGTCTTTTACTGCACCCTCTGGAATCCATGACATTCTAGAATTAAACTGCACTAAAACCATCAGCAGGATCCCCACAAAATATCATTTCTCCAAGAGACTGATATATTTTCAGTCTTAGTGTCTTAGAATGGGACTAAAGAAGAGGTTCGCTTCATAAGCGTATGTTTGCTTCAGTTTCCATTTGCGGGGGGAAAAAAGAAGATTTTAACTCATTGCCTTACTGTAAGAGTTTTTTACTTACACTGAAACAGTTGGATGACTTGCACGGAATATTCCCTGTAACTCTATAATACAAATAGCTGTCTAAGGGCTAGATTCCACAATGCTTGATAAAATCTTTGGAACTGCCTCCAGCCTCTTCCATGATAATGCACACACCCTGCTTTCTATATTACAGCCCACACAATTAAAGCTCTATTCCTGAGCCACTGCATGGCTGACCTATTTTCTATATGGACTTAGCTGAAACAATCAATGGGCATAGTCATGCATAAAGTGCAAGTCACAGGCAAACAGCCCCAAGAGACAGCTTCAGGCTGCCTAGTGCCCCACAGCCACACGCTGTGGTGCAGTCCTTCAGGTATTTTTCCCCTTGTTCAAAGGCAGAGAAAAAATATCTGGCACTCAAGCAGAGAGAGCACGGTATTCTCTACGCAGTGAGAGGTACAGTCAAAGGGGGGATGGTGAAAGAACAGCCCTCTCAGACATAACATGTAAGGCTACTGCTTGCTTATCAGCTAGGTTCAGCATGTTGCCTGTGGGAAAACAGTCTACTGGTGCTGATTTGCATTTGTCTGAATGCTTTTACTAGCAGGGTACCATTCTCTTGGAACAGCTACTTTTGGAATGAATATACAAGAGAATCAATCCTTGAATTAGAGCAATTAAATCAAGAATCGTGTCTGTAAATCAAGAATCGTGAAATCAAGAATAATGATAATGCTGCCAGGTTCAAGAAGCTGGGTGAGTTCCTAAAAGTAGCCTTGAGACTATGAAGTATGAAGGGGAGATTTCAATAAAACGGAAGTGCTAGTCTACCCTACACTTAAACATGAAAGCTGTAATCTTAGCAGAGGCACTGATTCCATTTAACCAAACTACCATGTCATAAGAAATACAAACTAAAAAATAAGTGTGAGTATCCCAAAAAATCTATACACTCATAAGGTGAAGTTATCTCAAAGACTGAAAGCCTGTGGAAGCGCTACACCTCACAGTTATTTGGGGTCTACAGCAGTGAAGAGGACACAGTGAGACTTCTTTATAGGGAAGTAAAATTAATTCCTAGAGAACATCTTTGCTCTGAATTAGGTAATGAAGCAGCAGAACATCTGACAGCAACGGAATCTGCCCTCCATAACAAATGAATAAGTAAAGACAACTTAATAAGTAAATAAGAGTAGAAGTCAGATTGCTCTGAACTCCATGTGTACAAAAATGTATAAGGATACTCTATGAACTATAGGGCAAAAATGAACTAAATTGACTTGGAAACACTATTACTGACTGAGCAGTGGCATCACCTGACTAGGACAACCTAAGAATTGGAAGAACAGGATGCTATCGAATGAATAGCAGTTGATATTTTGTTACAAGTTAAAAGACTCTTTAAAGATATTAACATGGTCTTTGCAATTGATTCATTGATCAATAAGCAGAAACGTAATATAAAACCTGCTGTCTCTAGCAAATCTTCCCATCTTCATTAGAGAAAAACAAAAACAACCACAATAAAAAAAATGACTGACCAAACAAAAAAGGAACAGTTGTTTAAACCCTAGCCTTATCCCATTTATCCGTGTGCATAAATCCTACAGACATTTTAAAATGGAACACATATTAATACTCTGTCCCAAAAAGTGTTGGTTCTTTTTCTTGTACAAAGACTTATACCTGAACACTGATAAGATAAAACTCTATCAACTGGTACAACTAGTTTGGAAGTCTCACTGAATACATAGTATAAATACAGCTCAGATGCGGAAAACCCAATGAAAGTAACACCCAAAGTAATGTCAAATTTGAGATTTGACTCAATTTAAACTTCAAGTGCAAAAAAACCATAATTGAAAAGCTATGCATCTAAATGTAATAAACACACAAAGACATTAAAAAAGGAAATAGCACAGAGTGCACAAGGAACTCCAGCAAGGAAACTCTGATGCAGGCTCCAAATAGCTTAATTTCCAGTTACTAATAAAATAGACAAGGTGAAACAATGATGTCTAGATATCATTATTAAAAAACAAAACAAAACAAAAAAACAGATAAATAATATAAAAAATAAAGTCTATGAAGTTTATTCTGTAGTTTCTTATAACTATTTTAAAACCTTTTTAAAAAACTATACAGAAATTTTCTCCACTGAACAAGTTTATACAAAAAATGCAAACCTGGTTGTCTAGAGAATAGACAGAAAAAAGTGGCCAAGTACCTTGTAAGACATATTTCCTTGCTTATAACTTAGAATATTGCAACTGGTTATTGCAGTGCTCAATATTCTTTTTTATTTTCTATTTAGCATAGTTTACAACATACTTTTGTTGAAACAGCTCATTTCAATTAAAAGGAAAAATAGCTTCGCTTTCTACAGAATCTACCTTGAGTTCTTGCACTGCTTCCTTTGCTTCTTGATGTCAGTTTAGAATTTCAGTCAGACAGCATTCATCTTCATAGTGGCTGTGACATAACCTTTTATTATATGACACAGCCAGGTTTTGATCGCTTCTGTTGTGCTGAGCATTTTTTTTTTTATAGATTCTTATTTATGTTTTGATTTCAGTAGGGGGTCTGTTCTGAAACGGAGTGTCATAGAGCGGTCATAGACATAGTTTTAAACAAACATTCACCAGAATATGACAAAGACACATGACTTTAGTACTTGCTTCTATGGACGCAACATGAATACCAGCCTTGACTTCTCATTTTTCATTTCATAGCTCTTTATCTACTGGACACTCAGACAGAAAACTGAACCAATGGGACAAGTGATGGTGAGCAATTTTGTTGATTATGGCAAAATAAATAAATAAATAAATGGGATTAAAAATAACACTATAGAACTAAATTCGGTTTCCCCTGCAGTGTTTGCCTCATACTCTTGCACTGCCATGAGTCATAAGAGCTGTGGGCTACATAATTCCACAAAACAAACAAAAACAAGAGATCTCAAGATATGGTTTCCCTTCTCTTTTCTTACTTTTCCTGGATAATTTGGATCAGCATGATACCAGCAATTGCTTTTCTCTTCTGAGAATGTACAGTGTGAAATCTCTTATATCACCATTATAGTATTTCTCATGTTCCCTTAAAATCATCTAGTTCATTTAAGGTTCTTGCTACTGGCAAAGCAAAAGAGTACTCATCAGAGCTATGAGTGTACATTCAGATGTAGTGAGAGAGCAACACAATCCAAGCAAGAAACTTCACAGTGAGGAGAACATCCCATGCATGCATTTGTAATGTATTTTCACTTGTTCCCTGGATGCTTCAATTGCCTAAATTTTCTGATTAACTTTGAAAAACAGCCTGCTACTGGAATCTCTTTCCAGTATGGGCTGTCACCACCTTTTGCTCCTAGTGCTAGAAAGGAATGCACCTATTTATGCGATCTGAAGTATTCATTACCTTGCTCCTACTTTCTGCAATTTGGAAACAAGTCATCTTATCCTTAACTACAGGAAAAGGGACGGGCTTCATTGGGAATTCTGTCTTAGGAAAATCTAAAAGATTATGCCATTTCCTAATAAGTAATACACTGTCTTCTACTAACAGCAAGATAATTGAACACTTGCACTTGTTCTGTTGCAATTTACACTAATGAATAATTGCTCCATTACAACTGTTGACTGAGACTTTACAATTGAAATTCCAAGTGAGCAAAAATGTCTTTTTCTCTACTGATATTTCAACAATCAAAAGTTTCACCACATCTCTTTAGACCAACTTGGACATAGCACATTGTAATCCATACTCCAATGGAAGCGAATGAGCTCAGAACAGCATTCCAAACCAGTTCATTTCACACCAATATAGCAATATCAATATCACATCTTCACCTGGGACATTTTTCCCCTGTCTGCTCATCTTCTGTGCATAATTAAGCCAGCTCACTATATACATAGCAGAAGCAACTAGCTCTGAAAAATAAACCCATTGTAGGAGTAGCATTGGATGAAGCACTAGAAAGAACAAATGGTAGATGAAGGTATTCCTCTACATTTGAGAGAAAAACGTCTCAAGCAATGCAAATGTTAACAGATGATTTTATAAAGGGACTAGTGGCCCTGGGCTAGTCATGTTCACTGAGCCTGAACCACAGAAACAGCTAGCTCTAGCCACTCCCAATTGCAATTACAAGCCTCGACAAAGTAGGAAAAATAGTTAAGCTACGGAAATCGACTGCAAAAAGTGAACTGCCAATCCTGAGGAATACAATACAATAGGAAATACAGTCAATAAAATAGGAATACGACAAATAGAAAGCACTCAATACCCGCAAAAGCGAAGTTATTGTTAGGGTTTAACTACGTGATTCAATGTCAGGCTTGTGTCAAATTCATGAAGTGCAACAATGTGAATCGCGCTGCAAACGAGATAAGAGAGCTCGCCTAATTGTGAAGCAGTACAGCCAGTCCGAATGGCTGCAGTTAGCTCGGCGGGCACTGTCAGCTGGCGAATTCTTAGAAACCCGCACAATGCACAAAGGCCCCCGGTGGCTCGAGCCCCGCGCCGCCCCTCCGATCGCTCCCAGGGACGAACCGCACCGTACCGCGCTCCGGTTCACGTTTGGCCGAGGGGCTCTGGCTGAGTGGCTCTGGCCAGGGGGGGGGGCTCCCCGCGCCCCCCGCTGCCGGGGGTCGGCTCCCGTGCCGCCCGCCCGAGCCCCCCGGCCCAGCTGTTCCTGTCCCAGCGCTGTCCAGGGTCCCCGCCGCGCCGCACCCCGGCCCCACCGAACCGCCGCTAACTCACCATGGCGCTTGGGCTGCCCGCCGACGCGCGGCCCCGCGGAGGGCTCTGGGCACGGCTCCGCTGCGCTCCCCGGCGCCGCCAAGATGTATTTGGGGAGCGGGCGCAGCGCGACGCGAGGCCGGCCCGGGCGGGGGGGGTGGAGGCCCTGCGGGAGGGGCCTCCCCGCGGGCCCAATCAGGGCTGCCCGGGCGGCCCCGAGCCGCGGCGGGGGCGGCGGCGGTCCGAGGGGACGCGTGCGGCCCCCAGCGCCACGAACGTCTCCCCTTGGCGGCGACGCGCGGGCCTGGGCGAGGGGAGAGATGTCCGGCTGCGCGGAGCTTCTGGCCGCGGGTTGTATCGGAGTAGGAGGTGGCGGGAAGCTGCGACTATTGGATATCTTTCCCACGCGAGTGTCTTTCTGAACGCTCTCCGGTGTGACAGTCGGGTGCTGCCGGCTTCGTTTTGTTCGTGGTTTGCTGGCAGAGCTTAGAATTACTTGTTGCTGGTGACAGTCCATATTTTTATGTATACAATATGCGCATTTTCACTATAGCTTTGATGTGTGAGCATTGTAACCACCAGTTAAGCGGTGAGGATGAGACACGGTGCCTCTCCCAATAAAACTAAGCAGAGAATAGAATGATTAAATTGATTTCAGAACAGTGGCATGCCAAGTCAAGCTTGATTTAGAACACAAATTCATCACATGCTTTTTACAAAGCTACCCAGGTCTGCAATAATATTCTTAACTACTGTCAGCAATGAAACACAGCTTCACAAGTTTGAAATCACCAATGGAGCCCAAGAAGTCCTGGTTGGAAATGTTAATCATGTTGGGCTGGGACAGTTATCACTGACCAACCTTCTGGGAGGATTATTGCTCTATGGAGTCACATGGGAGCAAACAGAAGATTTCACCAAGAAAAACAGCCATGGTGCACTGAAAGATGGGTTTGGGGGAGCTCCATACCCACAGAGAACCAAAGGGTCTTGTGCCTTAACATCTCTTGTGCCTTAACAAGCTGTGTTGAAGACACAGCTGAAATCAACTAAAACAAAGCTGGCATACCTCTTGGTTTTGAGCACATCACCTGTATGTGAGGGAAGTAACCAAATCTCAAGGCATGGATGACGTTTTTTTGCCTTCTTGGCTATCAGAACTGAAAAATGCTTTCATAACTATGTCTGCTTCACACTGTTCTTCCCTCCCTGCTGTGTTGACAGAGGACAGACCTGACAGCTGCAATAAAGCAACTGACGGATTCCTTCAACAACCAGCTAGTCAGTCAGCAGAAAATAATCTGTCAAAGCCATTTTCTTGCTATTTCTGCAGCTATCAACAAGCAACATGGAGCTTAGTTGAATGCTTGCTACAGTGGGAAATATTGTACCTGATAAAATTACTGAGTTAATAAATAGTGCATTGATAGCATTTCTTGCCTCTAGAAACAAAGGGTAGTCTCATGGCAGGGTAAGGTCATGCCAATGTTTGCTCTCATTTGCAAAAGTCCTCCTGCTCAATGTCAGCTTGCTGATCCCAGGGAACCAGCTTTTGCTGTAAGCAGCTGATACAATTGATTTCCATTACCAAGTTCCAGTACCAAAAGGGATTAAGAGATTCAGCGCAATGCAAATTTAGAGGTGACGATCACTGCAGCATAAACCTATTGTGCCTGGTGGAAGAAAGGTGGGTTTGGATATGAGACAAGCACCTGCAAGTCTTCTAGTGCCCTCAAAATGCTGCTCTTCACCCCTACGGCACCACTCATTGTGTGTACACCAGTAATGACTTGCAAACATGAGACAAGTAAAAGACTGATGAATTCCATCTTTGCAGTGAGGATTTGGTAAAGAAAGTTGCATTTCAGATTATATTAATCGAAATACTAATCTAGGACAGTATCTTTTTTCCTTCAGTCATTGAAAAGTTAGTTCCTTAAACAAAATTAGATTTGATGCATTTATTTTGTAAGATCTTAGGGATACAAACAGCAACAACAACGACGATGACAACAACACAAACTCTCCATGAAGAAACTTTTCTGTTATACTCCAAAATGGCTGCATTTCCTTCAATTCCTTTTTTAAACTAAAGGTCACTTTCTGAACATTAAGATGTAAACATTAGCTGTGATGCTGCTAGAATGTAAGTAGAATCGAATAGACGGGCATCATCATTCAGAGCAAAATTAACACTCCTAAACTGCCATTTAATGTTATCTGCTGTATTTGAACCAAGTTCTTAAAATTACATCTTTGAAAAAGCATATCCCAAATTTATCATCTCCTCCATGGCAACTGAAATTTCTGATACCAGCTGACAGAAGGTACAGAAGGCTAAAGCCCAGAGCTGTGGAGATGTACAACCATGGCTTAGCCTGTTTGGCTTCAGATAACAGAACTGAGGTGCTGGCAGACCACAGATCCAGTGCTTCAGATTTATTTGCCCAGTACTGAGCAGAGAGGAAGCACTGCCTGTTGGCACTGCTCTTCCTCATGTGGTCCATACAAAAATTGTTGCAGCCTAAATGATACCGAAGCTGTACCCTTCAGTTAGTAATCCATTATTTATCTGAGAGTAATATTAATGTGGATACACTACAATGCACATTTTGGTTTTCAGCTTTTGAATCCAAGCTGGTCAACCAGATTCTTCATTGGCTCCCTGACTCAGTTCGCCTGTACTCTGTAGATTACTAAACCCAGGAGTAATGCAGTCACACAGTTGTGTATTCACTGAAGGCACAAGCTAACTCAATTGCTCCGTAAGTGTAACATTTTCCTTTGTAACTTTTTTGTAATTTAAACTCCACCCTTTAAATGATATACATTCAATATTGCCATGCAATGACAAATACTGGAGACTGATGAGAGGAGCACAATAGCTTTCCATTCCAGTGCAAGGGAGGTGCATGTGACGCAGAAAAGTGACAGTCACTTGATCCGTGGCAATTGTTGTCAAATTAGGCTTTGCAGAACAAGAATGATTCTTAGAGGTGGATGAGCACATGAAAACCTTAGCAAAAATAATTAAGACGTCTTATCATACAGTATATCTTTTGAAGAACATTCTAAAATCAATGTGAGTGCCAAAAGGTGTGCTGCAAACTGGAGAGTCAGTTTAACTTTGCACTATCTAAAATACATCCAAACTTAAATTAACTGTGGTTTTGAGCACTAACTTCCACCTGGTTAGTATTCTTGTATTGCTTCACCTGTTCTAGCTATGAGGAGTTGGAATCTGTGGAAAATATACTACTCATGGTGAGCCTTAAGGGATCTTCTGGACCTTTAATTGAAATTATATCAAATTCAGAAGAGTTTTTGATGATTTTTCCACTTCTAACTCTATCCTTTTCTGGACATTGTTAAATCATCTCGCATATTACTTACCCTTAAGGTTCATAAATACCCTTTTCATGAACACTGGTCTTGCTCTTTGGACATACACTGAGTTTCAGAAGGACACCAGCATTAACATGCTTTTTTCTTCTCCATTTTCCACTGAAAGACACCCACTTATTTTGTCCTTTCTGAAGAGTACATGCCATATACTTACTTTTACACAGCTTTGGTCAGTGAGATCTGCAGTGAGATCTGAGTAAAGTATACAATTTCACCAAAGATTGTTTATTTGCAAAGAAAATTTCCAGTCTGTCTTGAAGAAAGCTTTTGTTTCTCTGAACAAATGAAAACACAGGTGGTTCCATGTTTCTTCTTAGACTATGTATACATGCATGCAAGCTGTCTTGGGTCACACCGTTTCCAAGGATTGAAAGTATTTTTATTGCTATTGCTGGTTTTCTTGGTAAGCTACTCTTTCCTGAAGACTGTCCAGATTTACTATTTGGTCCGTGACAATATGTCTGTAGGTTGTATAGAAATGCTGTTCTGGGAAGTTTAGCATTTACCATGAACAGTCAAACACTGTGATGGCTCTAACTGCAGTGACAGATAAACAGGATTCTCAGTCTTCTTCACTGGTAATTACAGGTAGTCAGACTTCCTGGGGAAATATCTTCCTGCCAATCAGATTTGCTTTCTTGCACAAAATTCTTAAGTCAGAAGATGGATGGTTTGTGCTGATCAAGTATTAGTACCTGTTTGTAGGCAGAGCAGCAATTACTTTTGGCCAGGGGATAAGTTTCTTTTAGTTCTGAAGTCATATTTAGAAAGCTCTCAACTTAAAATGCAAGTTCCAGCTTGGGTCATTGCAAACTCCTTGCATCCTCCTCTAAATTAAATTGTTAGGGAATCCTTCCTGTCCCAAGTGACTTGTTATGAAATCTTTGTCATGTCTTGTACTAAACATTGGCTAAGCCTATGCTGTGTAATCCAAATTCATTTTTTACCTCCTAGTTCCAGGTGTGTGCCCTGGTGACACCCTGACTTTCTCTTGGATGAGCTCTGCAAATTCATTCTTTTCTATTTTGCTTTAATTTCCGTGAGAAGGGAGCTTGGGCAAGCAGGCAGGCAGGAAGGGAGCTGCAGAGTGATCCCACAGAGATCACAGAGCTCGAGGAATTAGGGTTGAAGAGATTAAACATTGTAAAGTACATTTGTGCTGCAGTAAGTTTTAGCTCGTTTCACATAAGGGAATTGATTCTTGTAGGTACAGGAATTCAAGTGTAGCAAATCGGTATCTGTTTAGACGACGGTCAACATATAAATAATAGACCTATCTAATGTATTTCTTACAGCTAGGAATAATATATCAGTATGTATGTCAAATTGTGGTAGGAAACTTGTGCTGAAACAATACTGCTATTGCAGACTGTTCTTCACTATTGAACAGCTTTTTGCTGATTCAGTAAGTCAGCTATTATGCAGAACAAATATTTATTTCTAAACTGCTCTTATTTGAAAAACATTTGCAGTATGGAGTGCTGCATGCATCCAGTCTCTGAAAATCAGTTTCATTCAGCTGTTAAACTGATGTAAGAAAAAAAAGCCTTTGCAGAAGCTGGCAGCCATGTCTGAGGCACTCATTTTATCTGCTGTATTAACATTACTGAAAATTAGATCAAGTATTATTCTTGTGCACAACAGTAGTTCTCATTCTGTATTTTAGTCTCTGATCTTCTAAATTAGATAAAGTTGTGTGATTACATCATTAGAAAAATTACTCCTTCACTCTTTGCCAAGGAGAGTTTGTTTGGATTGCGCCAGGTGCAGTGGGTTCCACTCATTTTTCATACATTCGGATGCTACGATATTGCAGGAAGTTGGTGTACAGGAATATACACACAATATCTCAGTTTTATAAAGAAAAATTCACTTGTTAAAACATTCACTAGCAAAATCTTGAAGTTTTTCTTGTGGGTGGTTTTGAAAACATCTGGATCCACTCCTGATTTTATAGCAAACTGTGATGAGGAGTCTTACTGTAATTACATATCATGACAAAACTCCTACTGACCCACTGTAAACAAGGTAGGGTTTCCTGTTTTCTGTGCCTACTCCACAATTCCCTAATTATTTTACTTTGAATCCTCTTTGATTCACATGGAGTTAGAATGAATTGGTTACTTATAGAGCAAAGGTAATATCATCAACAGAATCTGGCTCTCAAGCATGGCCATGTTAATTTTAGTTCATTCCAGAATACCGTTGGCCTTCATGGCCACCAGGGCACACTGCTGGCTCATAGGCAACCTGCTGTACACCAGGATACCAAGGTCCTTCCCCACAGAGCTCATCTCAACCCCTAACCTGTACTCCTCCCCAGGTGTAGGACACTATGCTTGCCCTTGTTGAACCTCACCAGGTTCCTCTTTTCTCAACCCTCTGGTCTATCCAGATCTTTCTGGATGGCAGCACAGCCTTCTGGTGTGTTGGCCACTCCTCCAAGCTTTGTATCATCAGCAAACTTGCTGAGGGTGCATTCTATCCCTTCATCCAGGTACCTGATAAAGATGTTGAACAAGATCAGACCCAGTACCATTCCCTAGCTACATTCTAGTGTTGGACTTAAATAAAACATGGGAAGAAAAATATATTTATTCTTAATTATCCTATTACTCATGGACTTAATTACACTATTACTCCTAGAAGTTAGCACTTGAGACACAGGGGTGAAAAAGTCAATATCTCTGTCTCTTGTTAGTGAACTAGACTGGATGGAGCAGCATCTATTGTCCAAGTCAGAATATATATTTTTTTAAACAGCATCATTTTGGAAAAGGCTGATTGGGAAAACAAAAATAACAAATCTCCCAAATTTCTCTTGAACTGTCAGTTTCCATTAAACTGCTGATTGCATTATAAACATGACTTTTTTACCCAGGGAATTTTGTCAACATTAAGAGTGACAGCTCAGTACAGAATCCCATATTCAGCAAAACAATACAGCAGGAGCATACAAGGATATTTTTGTCCATCACTATGGAGATTCTGTGCCTACAGAGTGTGCAAGGATTGCTCTCAATAACAGCTTCCTTAGTAATGTACAGGTATACATCAATGCGCAAAAGACAGTCTATTTTGTTTTCTATATTCTTGCTGTACCTGAGGAATATCAGTATCAGAAGAATTAGGCAGATGAGGTCAGCATCCACAGAACTCACAAGTTTACTCCAGTCATATGCAGCTTCCATGCCTCTTGTCTAAAAAATGTCTCACCTGAATCTTGGACTGATGCATTAGTTCATTAACTTTGGTTGTGGTCCAGTGAACATATTTTCCCATGCTCTCTTGGAATAAATTAAGTGGTTGAGATTGGATTATTTTTACTAGTTAAAAGGAAATAAGTCCAGCAGAAAAGTACATTTAAAAAATGTAATTATCCTCTTCTATGGGAAATATATGTCTTTTTGAGATAGACAATTTAATACACTAATTAAATTGAAGTATTGATGGAGCCTATTTGAAAGCTTAACATGCAATTTCTTTTGAAAGAGAGATACAGGCTTTTAGTCATGAGCAATTTTTTTCTTTTCTTTAGCATCTAGGGTGGCAGTACTCTTTTGTGCCTGTCACATCCACATCTGTGTTTAGGAGAGTACTGCACAAAATATTCAGCTTAGCACAATGAAGAAGCTTTTTCATGAATATTAACAAAAGACAAATCAAGACTAACCCTGCACGTGGGGGGTAGGTGGTGGTGGGGAGCCCTCTGTAACTTCTTTAATTGATATCTCTCAATTGCCAAATGATGTTATGACTTTGGGCCCTGAATTTCTAGCCAGTAAAATTACTAGTATTACAAGTACGGAACTTAATGTGAAATTTGAAGAGCTTGCTGGTAAAGGAATTCAGCACAAGACTATCACCAGGCAAGAGTTCTATTAAGTCCAAATTTTGGCCCTTTCTACAAGAGCCTAGAGAATGAAGGTGTAAGGAGAAAATTATAACCATTACATACACCATTATCTCTGTAATACTTCTAAGGAACACTGAGTTTTATAGAAATTAACTGATTTCCTAAGGAGTGAGGCACGTTCTGTGTTTCTATAAGTAATATATATCTTTTAACCCATATGATCTTTGTTATCAGTGGTATATCAGTATAAGATTTGAAGAAATCAGGCATAGATACAAAACCTAGAGGGGATTTTTCATATATATTTTTTTAACTTTCTGGTTTATTTATACATATAGGTTGACGTCTTTTAAAATGGTTTTGAAACCCATCCACTGAAATTCTTGTTCATTGAAAGAAAATTCAGCTCTAACCTCCTGAACAAAGAACATGGGCATAATTTTTAAATATGATTAGGGAAATGCATTCAGTGGTGTCATAAAAGCTTATGAAATGCAGTTGTGCACCTGGGGCAAATTCTATCTTTTTACAAAGCAGCAAAACAGTTAAACCACGATGACTGGTCTTCTCTTGTTCTGCCCTGCCATATCTTGGACCTCTCAAGGCTTCCTCTTAGAAGAGGAAAAGTCACCACGTGTTTGTTAATGGCCTTTCATATGGATGAACCAGAACCTACATGATGAGTTTCGCTTGCTGCTTTTTCAGCATTTTTCTTCCTGTTGCAGCTCTTTCAGCTTCCTATAGCAACAGTAATTGTCTCTGTAGCAGATCAGCCTTAGTATAGTGTTTGTGCCTGGGTGTCCAGGCTTCTTGCAGTGTAACACGGCCACTAGAAAAAAAGAAGTAAGTAATATCATTAAGTCAGATGGAGTTCTACAAACCACTAGTGACCACAGTGGTTCCTATACTGTTGTTTGGGAAATTCTGATCCATGAAACATTTTGTGGTCTGCCCATTAGAGATTTAGTGCAGAAATATTTGATTGCATTCAGTGGGAAGTGTACCTTTGATCTGAAAGGAGGTATTTATTATTGTGCTGGTTAGAGAAATCTTTGCTGGAGATTATGCCAGAAGTAAATTCTACATGGCCTTGCACCTCAATACAGCATGCAGTATATCAGGTTTCAAGTGAAACTGTTATTTCCATACTATTTCTGTGTTCTGAATGGTGATTCATCATGTCCCAGTCTGATAAGCAGAGACATGGAGTAAAGTTTACATTTCTTTTATGGATGAGAATAAACTTATGAACTGTAGTATTAATAACAAATAAGCTGTTTTTCTGTTTAAAGGAATATATCACAAGACTGAAGGTACTTTTCTTTACATGAGGTTTGACAGGCACTGACTAAAGCTATTGAATTTTCCTTTTCCTGGATGATAGCAGAACAGTGAATTTATTTGTAATCTTTAGGGAAATAGTTTTACTTTTGCAGCCTCTAATATTTATATGATAAACCACTGAATTTGTCACATGCAGTGGTAATTATTTTAACTGTATTTGAAATACTTGTGCTTGTATTGCTCAATATTTTGTTATGTGGGTTGTGTATATGAAATGCTTTGATATTCCTGAAGTGCATATGTAGGTATTTACAGTTGTAGCATGGGCTGAGTCATGTCACAATTAAATGGTAACCACGGCAGATTAGTCTTGCACCAGGAAGACAATAAAGCCTCAGTTTAGAAATGCTCAGGCTGTTTTCCCACCAGTTAATCCTCATAACATGGAGGATACAGTGGCACTATTTATCAGCTAGCTTATACTTCATTGCTATAACTATTTCGTAAGATCTTATCTGACGCTGCATCACATTCTGAAGGACAGATACTGTGTTAAGATAAGAAAAAAAAGTACTTGCTTAGGTTGCCTCACAGTGTACTACCTTAGTTAATATTAAATATTTTTCCAACATTTTTTATAGGGTTATTTATTTGTTTATTTATTTTAAGATAAAGACCCAAATCAGCAGCAACAGTCGTTCCATATTAGCAGTTTCAGGTCTCAGAGACTTCACATCTACTTTTTTTTTCCTCTGTCCAGAGCTCAGGTAACTACAGTTCATACTTAGAACAACACAGCCTGTTTCACACCATTCATTCATGTTGTCTTTTCTCAAGAAGTTCTAGGAATTGTTGGCACAGAAAATGTGGTTTATATATGTAGGGGAAATGCTAAGTCATGGCTTGAACCAATGACTGAGCACCTGGTGGGAAGGCAGGGCCAATCCAGGTGAGCTCAGATGCATGGAGTACAGCTGAGAGATCCAAAGGAGTGGATCCTGGCTCTACCCCTTCCCAGACCTTGTTTAAGGGTTGGCAGTGGAGGCAATTATATCTTATCATTATATCCTTATCATCCCAGGAAATTCTATGATCTTGCCTGATGCAACATGCTGCAAGAGGCATTGTAAACATGTGATGTGATTCTGGTTATATACTTGATCCAAATAAAGACATTTCTGCAAAACATTCACAAATTACAGAAACAAAATTATTTCTATTGTGGAAAAAAATGCATAGTTTATATCCTGCCCATCAGCAAGACAGATTATATTCAATTTTATTATAAAACTGGTTATAGAAATGTGAGGGTAAACACAGTCTTTATACCCCATTTTTAAATCCAAGGTGTGGCAATATATGTATCTTCTGAAGCTGAAGCGCCTTCACAGGGAATGCCTGACCTACTAGACTTTTCCCATATGTGTGACAAGCCATCTTAATAAACAGTACTATGTCTAAGGAATAGTTTGCTTATAAGGGCAATCATCCAGGTTATCCGGGGATGTTGCATAGTTTCTGTCTTCTAGGTTTTTGAGATTTACTTGGATAATAAATGCAGAAATGAATTATCTATTTTTGAATTTACATTTTGAGATGGAGAGGTGACAGACTTGCACCAAAAAAGACTTAGTAAAAATGTAGTCTTCTGCATTTCAATCTCAAGGTTTCTAGGTGTAACAACCCATATAAAATAGGATTAGGAAATTTATCAGGATAAAAAAGTGAAAAAGAAACAAAAGCATAGATGTAGAAAAGCGCATCCTATGATGCAGCTGCCAGTGAAGAACCCTAAGGATTTAACACTTGACTTATTCCCTTCTTTTACGAAACTAGTCAATATCTTGCCAGCAGATGCTAATATAGCTCCATCAGTGTGAATGACAGTTGGCCCCACTCAGTGACACTGTTTTAGTTTGCTGGTTTTACTTCCAAAGGAAGTGACATTCAGCTGATGCTTATTCATTTGCTATGTATGAATAGGTTCAAGGCTGTAAACCTAGCCTGGCTGATATTGAAGTCACTAGAACGAAACCACTGCATACTAGCTAAACAAAAGGAAACAGCAGACACAAGAGCTAGAGATAACTCTTAGATTTTAAGGATTCATGAATATTCACTTTCCCTTTATTTGATAGATGAGTCAGATATAATTAGTTTAATGATTATTTATCATAATCTCACCTATTTTAATGAGCCAATTTAGCATTTGCTCAGGTGCCACACATGTTTCCAAGATGCATTAATTTTAATTGCCTTGCATACTGGACTCTAAATAAGTTGTTTCCAGCATCAAATCAGATTTGGCAGCTGTGACAGACTTGCCAGATTTCCATCCCTTCTGGGAGATCAAAGGAACTGTGAGCTCCTAATCAATGTCCTGCCAAAAAGGAAAGCTAAAAGCTGGCTTCATCCAAAATCTTGTCATTGTCAGCATCCCTTCACAGAGCTTGTCTTCATATATCGCTCTATTACCTAAAATAAGTAACAATACTTTACATAAACTACAATCTGTTAAACATAAAGGATTTGATCATCAATATATTTTTATCATCATATAATATGGTGATAAATTGCTCAAAATACCATTTACAGGAAACAGAGCTGGAGATTGTTAGTTTGAACTCTTAAGTTCTGAGGAATGTGTTGGTTTGATAGGCTTCATTTTTCTCCACTTCATTGTGCTTGTGCTTCTCTCTCTTTACCACAGCAGAGGGAGGAAAGAAATAGAGGGAAGGATGACTTTTTCTGGGGGGAAGATGTGAAATGAGAGAAGAATATCACATTAAAAATACTAAATACTTAGGGACTGCCAGTGTTGTATTCTCTTCCTGTTTTGAGCATTTGGAAAGTATTATCTTGAAAACACTTACTAAAGGTCATCAGTAATTTCCATGCAGGCAGGAAGGACAAATATACTAATGTCTGCTATACATTTTTTAAGGCCTAAAAAATAATTATTAAAAAAAGAGTTAAAAATGGAAGTTTTTTTGCTTTCCTTCAGAATTATGAAATATCTGCTATTCTGGTAAACCTATCTGAAAAGACAGCAAAAAATTAAGGAAAAATTCCACACATTGGAGTACTTCAGTGGATTTAAGGAGTGTAGTTTTTCTTAAGATAAGTGTTTATTATGCAATAGAAATATTTCAGCTCAGACTATTCCTTTTCTTTCTCTTTTCCTATAATATATACGTATAAGGAAAAAAGAATGAAAGTCAAGAGCTGAGATATCCTTACATGTTCCAGCAATACACTGAAATAAAGCTTACAGTTATTCTTCTTACATCCTGCTCAAACAAATCTTTATTAATTCTCTATTTAAAATAGAACACGTTGTGTGTCCTCCTAATGGGCCACATCCTGCTATCAATATTTTAACAGATTCCCCCATGGACTGTAATGTAGAGTCTGCTAAACAAACTGATGGTGCCATTATGTTGAACTGCAAGTGTATTTAAATAAAATTATTTTTCTTTATATTTACTCAGATTTCTGCTAATGAGAGGCAATAGTTCACTGGTTAAACTAATGAGTTGCGAACACATTATGTTTCGCTTATTTTTATAAGGACTGATTCAGTCTAAAAACCTGTCAGGAATGTTCAATCTTTCCTTCCATGGATTAACACAAAAGAGTTCAGCAGCTTAGGACAGATTCAGAAAATGCCTGTAGAAGCCATTTGCCATAATTTAGGAAGAAATCATTGCAACATAGTGTGATACATGTGCAGGTTGAGCCTTGCTGGAAAGAGAAGCTGGGTAGTAAGATGAAGGGCTAGAAATTGCAGAACAGAAAGCTCCACATAAAAACTGAAATACAGGAATTTATAAAACAATTCTGTATGTATTCATCTGACTTTTATTGGGGTTCACAAAGCTAAGAAAATTCAGTAATTTCAGAAAGTTACTGAAATCGGTCTCCACTGAAGAACTGTCTTTAGAAAGTATTCTACCTGTAATTTATACATAGTGGACTTAGTATGAAAATTACACTGATTAATTTAAGACTGAAGATAGAGAGAGGCAAGAACTGCATAAAGCAGGGATAGTCACCACCAGAATTCATCAGCAGTCACATTGCAAGCCCTTCTGATGGTCCGGGGCAAAACGCACAGGGGGAGAGCAGCAGCAGCATGGCTGGTCTTAGGCAGCAAGAGGGTGCAAGTTCTGGGTAGGTCCAGAAAGAAGTCTGGAAGGAAGCAGCAGGTCTCAGGTAGCAGGCCCTGGAGAGTCTGTCAGTGTACGGGCATTCTGTAGTGAAGAATCTGATGACAGACACCTCTTCTTCAGCATGCAGGCATCACACTGAGGGGAGAGCTGCAGCAGAGTGGCAGGCCTTAGGCAACAAGCAGGTAGAGCACAGAGCAACTCCAGGAAGGAGAGGCAGGTTGTGAGGCTTCTCATGTCAGAAACCTTCTTGTTGTTCATGAGGAATGTGTTGTCAGAAACCCCTAACTTCATTGTTGCTAATCCCTCTCTTATCCTCCTTTTTTCCTACCTATGTGACATCTCTAGGTGCCTGGGTAAGAGTCATGTGCAGCACCCCTTGAGATGGCCATGTTCCTTGAGATAAACCCACGCAAAAGACTGCTTCCTGGACATTAATCTGCAGCTTCTCTCTCTCTCGTTGCCCCTGGCATAAAAGAATAATCTCTTACAGCAGTCAAATCATTATTCAGTACATATTACTAGAGGAATTTCTTTCAGTGACAACATGCGGTTTCAGTGTTCATCATTCACAATGTTTTCTTGTCTTCTCATCAATAAGCCAAAACCATATGCAAGTCTAGAAGGTGTTGCTTTTGCTTTTTACCTTACCATAGAATCAGTGCAATCAAGTTCAGTAGATTCGTGATTTATTATTATTTTTTGGTCCTGTAATATGAAGAAGAAACCCGGGAGTTTAGCCATGCTTCTTAATTATTATATAAGTAAAATTATGATATGTATCCATAGGCACTTGTTTACAGAAAGTCACCTAATCAGTATATCCCAGGTTACAAATAAACACTATTACCAAATGAAAGAAACCAGTATCCCATGGCATGGGACAGATCCTGCTGTATACAATTGCACACACAAGATGTCGGTTGCTCAAAATGATTGGAAAGAAAAAAAGGATAATTCTCTATTTTCCACACCCTGGCACATGAGAAGTGCTGCGGTGTGGGTGGCGCATTCTTGTCTTGTACTTTTGGGCCAGCAGTATGAGACACACATCTCTGAAAGTCACAACAATATTTGCAGCAAGATCTTTTTCAGGAGTTTCTATCTTTACATAGCTCTTTCAGTCTGCTGGTTGATATAAAGGTACAATCTGTGAAAATGTCTTGAAAAACTAAGAATAACAACCAAAACCAACTTGCAAAAGTATAAAGGCTGCTTCAAATGCAATGCCTCCTATTTTACTTTGTTGGCTTATGACAGCAGAGCTGGATGTTGGTGGTATGGCAGTAGAGGTTGAACCTTCCTGCCAGTATTTCATTACATGTTGCTGCTGTGTGACAGACAGCAGCAGAAGGGCAGTATGACAGAATGGTGGCTGACATGGAAGTGCAGATGAAGCCAACATGTAGTGTTGAATTCCTCCATGAAGACAAAATGGCACCCACTGACATTCGTTGATGCTTGCTGAATGTTGATGTAGACCAAACAGTGAAAGTGAGCACTGGTAAGTGGGTGGTATGTTTCATCAGCGACAACAGTGGGTCATCTCCACTGGTGCAGATTTTTATGAGTGTGGCATGCCATTTTTTTCTCATTACTGGTGAAAACATATAGTTAATGGTGGTAACTCTGTTGAAAAATAGTGTTTTGTGGCTGATAATTTGTTCTGTCGATTAGTGTTATTGTACTCTGTATCTGTTCTAGTTTCTATGCAAATAAAGAGGAGGCACTATTTTCAGAGTGACCTTTGTAAATTTCTGCAGCACAGTGCAAGTGGATGTGGACGTGGATGTGCCCAGTCTGGTTTTGCTTGCAGCTAGTGTCAGGAAGTCTGCTTATAATTGCCATATGCTAATACAGAATCATAGAATCACAAAGGCAGAAAGGATATACAAGATCATCTAGTCCAATTGTCCTCCTATAACCATTACTACCCACTAAGCTACTAAACCATATCTCACAGCACCTCATCCAAGGGCAGGACATGGCACTTGACCTTGATGAACCTCACCCTATTCGCCCACTCCCATTCATATGACTCACTGACAAAGACACAGGACAGTAATGAACAGAATATGCATGATTATTTATGATTATTGGAGGCTTGAAATTAACTTTGTCCCTTTAAAACGTGAAGATCCCATGTGCTTTTTATGTCATGACATAAAATTAAGTAAATAATAGGCATGTTGATTAGTGTCTACTACTGTTGCAGTGCTGCTTTTGCCCATGAGTGAATTTTACCCTAAAATGTAAAATATTTGGAACATGATCTTTAATATTATTTAGGAACATTTTCTATTTCACATTAAGCTCTTAGATTTCTTAGCTTTAACAAAGGAATAGAGTTTCTATAAAAACACCGATCCTATTAGCTACATAATGACAAGCCTTACTTCAGTATCATTTAAATAAACAAATAATAATTAGAGCTGATTTAAATACTTATCCTACCTAATTAGTATACAACATCAACAAATAAGTTGGCTTCAAATGCATAAAATTAAACCTCTCTCATCTTCCAAAACTGTTTGACTACTACAGCAGAAGTGTGGGAAAAGGATTATAAAATAATTTAGTTATCTTTGCAATCAATAAACTGACAGTTCAGCTGTTCTTAAAATACCCTTATCTGGTATAAAGCAAGGGGATCTGGTTCTGCATGTTACTTGGTCCTCTTTGCCAAACAAGGTTGCCATGTCCTACGCTTTTGTCACACTTGTGCAGACAAAGCTTGCAGAGGTAGAAGAGAGCACAAAGAAAGCCTCCAGTTTTCAGATATTTACAGCCTCACTTGTGGTAGAGGTCCTGAGATGTAATTTTGTCTCAGACTATCAAAAATCAATGTTTCAGGTTTTGATAAGTAAATTAGTAAAAAATCTTGTTATCTTGTTCTGGTTATAAGAAAGCTAACACGTAGTTACCTAGAACATAATGTTACTTTATCAATAATTTACCCTTTTAATGCACTTCTTTAAAAAACACTTCAGATTTTAATGGGGCAGAACTTTGTACTAATCTGATGCAAATTTTATATATAAATCATGTCCTAAAAATGGATCCACCTAATCAAAGTCTTAGGTTCACCTTGTCATCTCTTACTCAAAGCTTAGCATTCAAGCAATGCAGCAGAACCACCTCTGTTCTGAACTCAGTGGGATGTGAAATAGCAATATAGCAAGCAAGCACCATTTCTCTGTGCAGAGACAGAACACCAAAGATGTCAGGATTAATTATAAAATGGGCTGTCAGAAGTACCTACTAAGAAAACAGATAGCAAAGAGAGTTCAAGATGAAAGTCATGTGCTTTTTAAAAAAATTAACATTAAACACAAAGTTCATTTCTGTGTCATGAGACAGAAACTGTGCCATCTGCTAGCAGGAGGAAGCTCTTCGGGTTCTAGTCACAGTGAATACTGTGGGCTCAGCTGGTGCTTATGGCTATACTGTGTATTCTAGTAGTATTGCCAGAGTAATGAATAAATGAGGAAACTGAATACCAGCAATAGCTAAAACACATTAGTGGGAAAGTGCTTGGAAACACTGCTTTTCATTATGGAATTTGTGTATTAAAATCCCAATTGGATTAGCCTCAGTACAAATGTTGCTATACTGCTTCTGATATCCAGTCTAATATTGGAGTGACTTTGTATACATCAGCTACAAGTATATCCTAGACCAGAGTTAACATAGCTTGTTAATTTGAATACATGTTAACTCTGTTTGTGAGTCAATTTACCCCTACACTAGGAATATCAAGAAGTCTGTGCTTGCTACAGGCCAAGAGCTAAGATTGTTGCACTGAAATTGCCAAGGCTGTGTCCTGGGGACAATTACCTTCGGCTGCTCACCTATGTGATCACCAATAATGTGCTACGAAAGATAATGGAAATATCAGGAGTGACTATGGGGCTTTGGAGTCCCACTAATGTTTTCTGTCCTTTCCACCAAAGGATATGAGGTTCCATAGGATAGGACATAGCTTTGTGGCAGGTGAAAAAAGCAGAGCTTTTATGACTCTCACCCTCAAGTGCCTGTACATAGGCCCACTCCTCATGGGAAACAAATACGTCAAGTTGAAGGTTTGTGCACAGTTGCCATTGAGGTCAGAGATGCAGGATACCTCATATCACAGGAATGCTGCAGAGGATGGAAGTGTCCTTTTAGGAAAGCCAGGGTGGGATAGCAGGAAGGGTGGTTGTTATTACATACAGAGGAGAGCAGCTCTGCAAAGAAATGAACAAGGGAACAGCTGAGAGTGTGTGTCAGAATCAGTGAGGTTGTCAATTTGTGCGTGCCATGCTAGGCTTCTGCCCAATGAAAACAGTAAAGGCCCTCTCCAAACATCTAGAAGAATCTTAATGGTTTCAGGCTCTGGTTCTCCATAACCTCAGTATATGATGGAAGAGTAATATGGCTGGGTGCAGCCTTCCAGGAAACTTGAAAAGTATGTTGATGCATAGCTGGTGAATAAGATGATAAAGGGAGGTGTGTAGTTGTCTTTAGTATCCTATAGAATTCGGTAGGGAAGATGGAGCTAGAATTTTCATAGTGTGCACAGCCAAGGTTGGCAAGATAATAGAAAATGCAACAAATTCTGCCTAATAAAAGAAAAAAAAAATAAATGAGGGCAACCAAACTTTGAAGCAGTAGTCCAGGGATGCTGCAGAATCTCTATCCTTGAAGATGCTCAAAACAAATGTGAACAAGAATTTGAGCAACCTGATCTTACCATGAAGTTAGCCTTAATTTGGAGCAGGGGTGAATCAGGGTTTCCTTCCAAATGAAGTTATTCTGTTTCTGTGATTCTGAACAGACCATGGAATTTTATCTGGCCTGAGATATACTTTTGCCCATGCATTAAACTCTTGTAACAGCGGGAGAAGACCACATACAGACTGATGACTGGGAACAGTCCTCATCCCATGCTGTTAACTGAATCATGTGGGGAAAAGCTTCCCTGTAGCAGGTCTAAACAACGCTGGGGAGTTTGCTAACATTTTAATTATGGTAGTTGATTAACCATTGCTCAAACATATGGTCTGGCCCCTTCTTTAATTATTAGTTTGTGCATAATCATACTAATGAGTGTAAACTGTAGTTAATAGTCAGATGTGATCTTCTAAATGTCAACCCATCTGTAATATATAAAACATTTAAGCAGTTACTAGAATGTCTCAATTCCTCTGACAGACTTTCTGCTATCAGAATGCAAGGATAAATTTACTAAGTGTTCTGTAAATACAGTTATTTCCTACATAACTGAAAACAGCTTTGTAGGTCACAGAATGATTCTCATTTTGGAATAAAAGGTGTTTTAATACAAATATTTGATTTTCTGGTTTTCCCAAGACCGACTTCATTTGAGGAAAGAACCATCTAAAAAGAGGGAGCGAGTCATTTTTGTTGAAATACAAAGGCCTTTGGTACACAGTATTTATCTACCAACTGTTCAAAATGCTTCTTTCTGTTTTTAAGTTGTCATAGAGCCAAATTCTGTTTTCAGATAGAAGCATCTTGCTACCCTGCAATCAGCAGAACTGAAGTCATTTGAATCTGTATGTCAATTATAATGGTATGATTTGGCTCAAACTTTATAGTACTTCTGTCTCATCAGTTTCAACAAATTATTCAATCTAAGCACAACTATTTATGCTAAGGGCTTTTCAATATATTTAATGCAACTGACTGATGCTGAAAATATGATAGTGAGCAGCTGACCTTGCAGGCTGGTCAGTAATCAGTTTTTCTGAGATGAAATGCCCTTTGGGATCAGCCTCGCACATACCATTATGGTTGCAGTTCTGCCAACTTGTTCAACGTATGCTTGGCATTAAACATTTGAGTACACAAAAGTAATTAGGTTGTTCTGGGATTTAAAGATAAACACATAATAAAATGCTTCATTCCTTCCTATGCATATTCCCACAGGGCTGGTTTCCTATCTTGTCAACTTCAGAACTATGGATTATAGACCCCTTTCAAGATTGTATATTACTCTCTGCTAGGTAAATTAAAAAGGTTGTAACCACAATTGATACTGCTGATGTACAGGCATAATAAATTGTACGAACTGTAGATTTATGCAAGTCAGAGATCATTTCCTGATCACAAATAGCTGGTAGCCCAAGTCTACTTACAGTTACAGCAAGAAAGATCAAGCAAGATTAATTTTGCTGCAGCTATAGTAGTAGAAGTATGATATCCACAACAGTGCCAGAAAGTTGCAGTTAAAGTTTGCCCAGTTCCAACCCTCTCTCAAGGGCAGGGCTGCTAATCACTAAATCAGGCAATAGATCAGGTTGTGCTGGGCCCTATCCAGACTGGCTTTGAACATCTCTAAGGATGGCATATCTGCATCTTCTCTAGCATCCTGTACCACCACCTCGCCACCTTCCCAGTGAAAAATTTCCCTCTGACATCCAATGTAAATCTCCTCTCCTTTAGCTTAAAATATTGGCCCTTGTTCTATGGTAGTCTGCATGTGTAAACAGGTGATTTCTCTCCTGCGTATAAGCTCTTTTTGAGTATTAGAAGGTCACAATAAGGTCTCCCTGGAACCTTTTCCATGCTGAACAAGCTAAACTTCCTCAGTCTTTGTAGAAAAGGTGCTCTAGCCCTCTACTCATTTTTGTGGCCATCCTCTGGGTTAATACTAAATGCTCCACATCTTCCTTGTGCTGGGTACCCCAGACCTGGATGCAGTATTCCAGGTGAGCCTTTGCAATGGCAAAGTAGAGAGGGACTGTCACCTCCCTTGCTTTGCTGGCTACCACTCTTTTGATGCAGCTCAGGATACTGCTGACTTTCTAGGCTGCAAGTGCATGCTGCTGGCTCATGCTAACATTTTTATCTACCAGGACCCTAAATTACTTGGACTGACTTAGTGGCTGAGCTGTTTCCCAGTCTTATGCAGTATCTTAGAAATTGATTGTGTGTGACAAGTCGCACAGCAAGATTTTAGGCAGTTGTGAACTGTACAGACAGGCTTTTGTTGTTGCTTCACTGCGAACAGATACAGTTTAGAAAAAATGCACCATTTAGTAATGGAATTTTCTTATTGGTGGGGGTGTATGATACATGCCTGGTGACCATTCATCTAATATATGGGATTTTTGTCCTTGTTTGCAAGCAATTAGAATCTCTTTGCCAAAACAAACAAAAATACAAAAAAACAAAAAGAAACCATTCTATTTTTACCCTCTGTAATGACATGGAGAGCTGGATGAAAGAGACTGAAAGACTTCCTCTTGAGAAATTATGAACCCACCAATTCTTTTGACATCTCACATTGTCATAGTTCTGAACAAAGCAGTTCATTGTGTGCTGTTCAGGTAGCGTTCAACATGTGCTGTCATTCAGGAAGTAGTTCACCACAAATTTCCTTGAAGACTTTGCTTCATGTGGCCTATAAACAAATTAAGCAACAATTTTAAACAGAGTTCTGTAACTCCAACCTTCTCAAACATGTATCTTGCCAACTTTGAAAAAGATCACTCTGGAATATAACAGCTAGTAAAATGTAAAGCAAATCCAGTGTGCTGCATATTTTTGAGTACCACAGAACACCTAGGAGTTTGATAATAAAGCGCAATGATAGGTGAGTGGATGTGAAATAGAACCAAGCACGTAAATTCTATTTAAATCAATGGCTGTTACTTTCAGACAACTTGCTCAGTGCCTCAAGTCCACTGCACATCACTTTGGACTTCACGGTCCTTGTAGACACAAGCATGCCCCCAATAGCCCAAATCGATCCCTGTTTTTAGTCTTGTCTCCTGCTACTATTTTCATGTATCATGTGACTGATGATAACCCTCCTTTTTGTAGCCAAGGGGCTAGACCAGAAAGTCTGACCTAGTGTCAGATCTTGTGAGCCTGGAGCAGTTCCAACTCAAGCATTCCACTTTGCATTAGCTGTTCCCAAAAGCTATATGGTTTGCTATTCTGAGCTAGATGCTTTTTTTCACCCTAGTTGAGCTGTAGCACAATGCATAGAGCTCTACTGGCTTAAAGAGTCCCAGGTTGAATGCTGTTTTACATAGAGCATTAATCAACATAGAGTTGATTAATGTAAGCTGTAGAGCAGGGGCCAGTAATTTAGACTGTACTGCATTGTAATCACAGCTCACGGCTGCAGTTATGTGAATTGTTTCTCTGGATTCAGCTTAGACACAGATGTTTGAGTTTGGTTTTGTGTTTTGCTTTGTTTTTTGAAACTCGTGGTTTTGACTGATCTCAGTACAAATCTGTTGTCATTGCTGCTCACAGCCTGTATCTACCCATAACTGTGTTAGGTAGTTATTTTTTAAAAGCCTGAAATACTGTCGCATTTAAAACACTTTGTGCAATGCTCATGGTAATGGAAAGTGAGTGATTTTTGTCACACACTTGACCAGAGAATTTGATTTCAAAACTGCTGAGGAGACTTAAGAAAAAGTTTTTAAACCATACTGTAATAAGATTGTAAGTTCTTAAACACAAAGCAAGTAACATTTTTTTTTATTACTATTGCTGTAAATTCATTTTCTAGTAGAAAACTAGATGATTCCTGTCCTAGTGAAGGAGGAATTGTGTGGTCCAGGATCTCAAACTTCACTGATACCATATTTCAGACCAGTAGTTTTAGCTTCAGGGAAGCTGCAATGTTTGAAAGATCCCAAGTGTGATGCTTTCTGAAGTATTCTTTCATTAACAGCAACCAGATAGAATTCTTAATGTTACAAGTACAGATGGATGATGTGGAAGGGTGGGACAAAGGAACAATTTGATATGTATTCAGGCTCTGGTATTATGGCTGTGGCAAGAATGTGCAAGTTATGTACTGTAGTGTGTCCTGTTCTAGCTGTAAGCGCTCCCTTTTGCTTGTCTTAGTACTGATTCACTCAGAATCGTTCCTACTCTGTCAGAATTTTCAATACTGATAATTGCTCTGGAAACAAACAGAACCAGGTTTAGGACTTCCATATTTGTTTTAATCTGTAGATTTTGAGTCAGACAATCAGAAACAGGGAGGTATGTACCAGTACAGGTAGATTTCATAGTAACTCTGATCCTCTTGGTTGATGCTTGGTTGCAGATAATGATGATACTTCTAAGTCTTCTGATGTTTGATAATACACCCCCCAAAAGGAACTGTAGTAGGAGCAGGGGACTGGATCTGGGCTATTGTGAGCAATGAGATTATATAATTCCTTTTGTCTTGATCATTTTGTCTTGAAAGGAATTAAGGGTAACTTTATTTGCCTGATACAGCTCTGACTGGAGGGCTGTTCTTTGCTTTTGCTGCTTTAATGATAAGGAGCATTCTTCTAACTCCCAGTGTTGAGTTATTCAGAAAAAAAATTAACTAGGTTTATTTCATATGTCAATATTTACTATGGCTTTTATTGGTGCTATTTTGAATTTGCCCTTTGTTAAATGCAATCTTAGAAGACAGGAATTTTGCTACTCGACATCTTAGCATGTTCTGTCCTTTGCAACAAAATACCATTAGCTGCTACGTAAAAAGGGAACCTTTTACTAGTTCTCATTTTCTGCAGCTCCTTACAAACAGACAGAAAGGTTTCTGTGGCTTAATCAGTAGTATTTTTCATACTTTAACCCACTTCTCATGTATTAGCAACCTGGTATACAAACAACGGGAGTATTTAAGGAAAAATAAAAAGATAAGCCCTATAATCTCACACTTCACTTCTTCAGTCTTCACTCTTCACTGAAGGAAGAAGTACACAAAAAGTTACAGAAATAAAATACTGGGTTTAGAGTTATCTTCAGTTAATCCTGGCACCCAAGCCTCGGGCAGGTCTTCAACTTCATGCTATAGGCTTGGCATTAATGCTATTTATTAGGGGTACTCTTTTATATTTTTCTCATTTTGATGCTAAAAACAAAACATGATTCATTGTACAAGGTGTTTGGAATTTATTTTTTTCTTTTCCAATGAGAATATCCTGCTACAAGTCACTTATATTTTTTTTTTTTAATGTAAGATCTAATCTAGTCTAGTACAACCACTAAATCAGATTTCTCAGGGGGACGTCTATATTAATTTGATAACACATTCATTTTCCAGTTAACTGTTCTGCCACGCTCTGGGCAGGAGAATTTGTTCTCCAATATGGAAAATAAATTGGAACATAAAGATATCAAGAGATCATAATATATTTCATGCTCAAAAGGAGTCTTTATTTGCATTGATCAGATTATTCATGAGTCAAGTGTTGTTTGTTGCAAAATCAGTATTTCTATCTGTGTGATGGATCACAGGAGCAGGAGTCATTGGGCAGAGTCAGGAGCTCAAAAGTAGGTTTATAAACTCTATGGGATTTGAAGATACTTTCAGAGCTAGGATTAATGAATGCAATTTCAATTATCACCAGTTCTTTTCACTTTTTCTAATAACAAGACCATACTGGTCTATCTGTCTTTTATATGTGTATGGAGAGAGGGAGTGGAAAGACAGGAAGGATTTGATGCTCAGTTATAAAATGCAGCAGAAAGTGAACCAGTTATATTTCTTCAGAATTAATTAACACTGCCAACCTCTGTTTATACCTCTTAGTCATCTTGAATGCAGTCCCTTCTTGGAGAAAAAACAGAATAACTTGGCAGTCCCATCAAAACATAACTTTTATCCTCTAACTTTTCCTTTTAAGCTCTCCTGTCAGATTTAGATTTTTTCTTAATGCCATATGGAGAAGAAAAATGAAATCTCTTACCAAAGAAAATAAGACAATGTCCTATTAGACATCATGGTCTAGATAGAAGAAAGGTATTTTGAGTGTTGAAAGTGTGGAGCAACTTTTCTCCAGGTGCTTAACAAGATGAGCTTATGGAATTCAATCAGAAATTTAATATGGCACAAGACAGAGTTTTACTGAAGACCAGATTTGGGTAATTTAGGAGCTGACGCACAACTTCTGTGACTCTAATGAAAGTGCAAAGTATTGCTTTGTATATGCAGGAGCTGTATATCTTTTAAAATCTGCAATGAAGTGCTTGTTTATGAATACATTTAATTTACCTGTAAGTCTAGATTTTTTTTCTACATGACCTTTGAAGGGCTGTGAACAAGAGGCAGGCTGGTAGGCCTCTGTTCTGCCACATCCAATAATTTTAGGCACTACCTGCCCAGTAATTGCCTAAGGTTGGAAAAGGCTGTTATCTATCCTACTAGTTGTCACTTCCTAAAATTTGTGACTTTATAAACAGCATATCTAAGGATAACAGGGTAATATTTAGTATGGAAAGTAGACGTTCATCCTTAAATAACACACAACACTGACTGGGGAGTTCTGAGATGGTTCCCTCATTTCTGTGATAGGGGAGTGCCAGCTGAAGCTTTACCACTGCATTTCAAATGGCAACATCTAGGCAAGAGCTCTGCAGTACCACCTCCAAATGAACTGTCCCCACAGCCCTTGGGATGTGGTGGAGGAAAATCTGGGACTTTTGTTCTAACCACCAGGAACTGTTTTTAGTGGTAGTTGTAATTAATTACATCTTTCTGGCATACCTACTTCCCCATGTGCTGTGTAGGAAAGACTCATGGCCTCACTTAGCTCAAGGCACCAAGAGAAAGTAGGTGCCTAAGTGAGCTACAAGCACCAAACTAAACTAAACTAAAATAAACTCAGATATTCAAACATTAGGGTTAAATGCTCAACTTTTAAGTAGTTTGTGAGAGTTGTGGTAGATCTCAGTATGTTTTGTGAGCTGCCAGAAACCAGCCAGAAGAGCAGTCTGTTTGTATCTGGGTCTTCTGTGTTAGTACACAGTAAGTAAGTACTTGGTGTGATGCTGTTTCTTTCTGGGATGCAAGAGAAGTTTGTTAGCATTTTTCTAAAGGGAGATGCAACAAAACTAATAAACGTTTACAGACAAACTTGCACCAGTTAAAATAAACTGTCTTAATATTACATCTTTCATTAGTTCACTACATCTACTCTATATACAGGTTCCCAGTCAGGTATTTGTAGGAAACTGAAGATATATTAATTTTGTTAGCTGTTCCATATAAACATGCACTTGAGAAATAAGAGAGAACCATCTCAGGTTGCCCTGTAAAATGAATACCATTTCTTCTAAGGAAAACTTGAGTGTGTATTTTATTTGCATTGTAAATGTATTCTGACTCGATCTCAAATGAATCAAATTAAGGAACGTGCAAAAATCACTGTCTTTCAGAGCAATGCAAACCGTCCAGCAAATACTCATTTCCTTTCAAATCCTAAATTGTTCTGTCTCATGCAGTCCTTGTTCAGGCTGTGGTTGTGGCCACTCCTAGAGCAATTTTATCTGACTTGTGTTTTGTTTTTTTATTACTTATGTTTCACTGGAACAGTTTTCAGACCTAAACTGATTTTGAATTTAAATCTGTAATGTCAAAATTCTTCTTTCAAATAAACACTGAGTTGACAGACATCAATAATTTGGCAAATATCAGAGAAATATTTAGTTATTCAAGTGTCACTCATTGTTCAATGTCTCCATAAATCCCAAATGGCAGGGAATATGACTTACTGAAGACTGAAATGATGAGTTATAAGAAGGTCAACTATGTTAATATTTGTTCCGAGCAAATTATACAGTCATTCTATCTCAAATATTCAGTAACAAAATTATATTGTTTCCATTTTTATTATAGGACAGGACTATGTCTTCTTCACTGTAGCTCCATATTCTGTTTACAGTGGTATATGGAGTACTCATATATCTTATTTATTGTGTAGGTGCCTTGATATTTCCGAAGTAGTAACTGAAAATAGATTACCAATAGAGTCTTAATTGCTATTATAATGCCATTTTTTTTCTGTTGAGATCCTTTAAACATGTCAGTCTAGTTTTTCAAAAAGAAAAAAACATTAAAAATATAGGATATAGTCTTCTGTATACAACAGCATACTGAGAAAAACATAAAATTAACAGCAGAGTAAAGTGTGTTAGAGCTAGCACGCCTATTAGTCTGATCTTTAACAGTAATGTGCAAAGAAGGTTTGGGAGTTGCTATTGAAAATTAGATTGAATTGCTTTGTATCATCAGTCTGCAAAGACAATTCCATTTTTTACTGTTGGTAGATCTGTCTTTGGAACAACCATAGAGTCATGCAGGTGTTCACAGTGGAGATTAATAGTGAGGAAAAATGAAACACAACTAAATACATTTCAGCTCACCAAAACATAAATATATTCAGTGATGTCTTTGTGTTTACATTGAGATTCTTTATACTTTCTTAATTCATAGTGTTTTGGAACCCATAAACAGTACTATGTTTTCACTTCCATTATTTGCACAAAGAAGCCTTTCAAGGTTAATAAATGTCTGTGACAGTGTTAGACTAGTTGCTTTCCCTATCATAACTGCATTCTCAGACTTGCCACTCCTCACTGAATGGAACTTCTATGATTCATTTAAGGATGGTAAGAGGAAGAGCATGTAACTTTCCTCCCCAGTTTAGTTTGTCTTCCCTTCTTATTTCTCTCCTACAGATGTTTTATCTGTTCTGTGTCTGTCTGCAAATCCCTCAATCTTCTAGCTGTTTGGCTCTTTGTATTATAAAAGTCAACTTAATCTTACCTGCTGTTCCAGTGGGAAAAAAAAAAACAAAACAAAAAACTTTTTTAATTTTTCTAGTCACTGAGCACAGGATGGAACTACTTCTTCATCAAGACTCCCATCTTTTTCTTTCCCATCTGTGTGTTCTGTGTTCTGTGAGAATGAATTATGCAGATTGAAAAGATGTCACACTGCAAGTCACCCTGCTGCCCATGTAAACAAATAATGGCAAGGAACACTTAGGCGCACTGCAGAGCTGACCTTCTACTTAGTCTAGCCCATTTATTATTCTCCTTCTTAGTAGCTCTTCTGAAGCATGTTGTGATAAGCACAAACCACCCATCAGTGCAGGGGTTCCCCAACAAGGGAAGCAAAATCCTGGACCTGCTGTTTATTAACAGAGGAGGTCTGGTGGGGAATGTAAAGGTTGGAGGCCATCTGGGGCATAGTGATCACGAGATGCTAGATTTCTCAATCCTTGCTCAAACCATGGAGGGTAGTCAGCAGAACTGCCACCTTGGACTTCTGGAGGTCAGACTTTCACCTCATTAGGACCGTGGTTGAGAGTGTCCCTTGGGAGGTAGTTTTGGAGAGTGTAGGAGTCCAGGAAGGCTGGGAATACTTTAAGGATGTTATTTTAAAGGTTCAGGAGCTGATCATCCCCAAGTCATGGAAGACGAGTTAACAGGCAATGATGCCGGACTGGCTGAATAGAGACCTCCTATGTTTGAGAGTGATCATTTCACATTCAAAAGTAGCCCTGGCAGACTATTCAGAGCATAAAAGGTGACGTCATCCCTTAGATGCTTAGGATGTATCAGGCACTTTATATTACCAGAGACAAAAGATTATCAGAAGCTGGAGATGCTTGTTACCCATTACAAACTTTCATAAATTTCCCCGGCTACTCAAAATTATCCAGGGATAAGCTTTCTTGCCTGCAGTAAAATCCTAGACTGATCTGAAACTGGAGAAGTATATAGTTTCCAATGAGATACCCACATGGATTAAATCAGACTTTCAAAGGACAAAGGAATGTGTGCTTTTATAAAATGCACAAACGCCACTGATGTGTTTGATGTGTAACAGCATCTGTCAATCAGTTCTAAGTTCTGTGGCAGGAAAAAACTAATATTTTTTGTTGATGGTGCTCTTATTGCTAGAGATCAAATGCATTTCTTCATTCAAAGTATATTTTTTAACCATGATAAACTGCTTATATATGCTTTTTCTTAGGATTTCTTCTCTGGCTTTCAGAATAAACAAAACAAGAAAATAAGAAAATCAGATCAAGCAATTGAGTTATTAATCCTGCCAATTAGCTGTTCCTATTCATGCTCAATGACTACAAGTTACGCAGGGTAGATATATTTACACGAAGGAATTATATGAAAAAATTTTGCTATTAAAAATAATCAGAAACTACAGACAAAATCTATTCCCTCCACTTTTAGATTCATTCTTAAAACTGAAGAGCAATTTAGTCTCCATTTCTTAACTATTATGTTGAACATCTATGTCAGGGGAAGAATTCTTTTAGAAGAAAGACAGCTGTGAAAAACAGAAATCTGTGCTCATATTTATAATGCAGCTTCCTTCCTGCATGTGCATTTACATCTTGATGTAGTCAGAAATAAAGTGACAGGCCTCACCTGGAGTACTGTATCTAGTTCTGGGCTCCCTGGTACAAAAAAGACACAGATCTCCTGGAGAAAATCATGCAGAGGGCCACAAAGATGACAAAGGGTCTGGAGCATCTTCTCTATAAAGAAGGGCTGAGCAACCTGGGTCTGTTCAGCCATGAGAAAAGAAGACTCAGAGGTGATCTTATTAACATTTATAAATATCTTAACTGTGGGAGTCAAAAAGACATGGCCAACCTATTTTCAGCAGTCTGTGGGGACAGGACAAGGGGAAATGGCCATAAACTTGAGCACAGGAAGTTCCACAACAGTAAGCGAGGAAACTTTGTCACAGTGAGAGTGATGGAGAACTGGAACTGCCCGTAGAGGTTGTGAGTTCTCCCTCCCTGGAAATATTCAAGACCTGCCTGGACATCTACCTGTGTAGGCTGCTGTAGGGGGCCTGCTTTGCAGGGGCATCAGACTCAGTGATCTCTAGAGGTCTCTTCTAACCCTTATAATTCTGTGATTCGGTGATTTTCCTTTAGGGCTTATTTTTAGCAAGGAATTTCTAATTTTAATTTGTAACTTGTTCAGCAACTAAATCTTTTAAGTGTTATAAATATTTCTACTTATTTCCTGTGATACTTGAGCACCTGTCTGTTGTCTAATTATAAAGTGGGATATTTGATTACTTTTGTGAAAGCTGTCATTTACGAAAATCACTGGTTGTACCCAACATCTTTTTCTTCTTACTTGTGTTGTTTCTAAATTGCATGTTTCAGATTCAATGAAAAGTATACTTTGTCTGACAGAAGTTTTCCTTTAAAGCAATAACATAGTTTGTTATCTAGATTGAACTTACAAAATAAGGTTCATTAAAAGGATAATTATTATTAAAAAAAATGCAACACACAAAAACCAAGGCACAGTACCATAGAAACAATGTTATCATCTAGTATGTATTAATATATGAGGACTGACTTTTAAGAGATTCATTTTTTCTTATTTTAGTATAATTTTGAAGTCAAGTTTTGAAAAGTAATGGGTTCATTCTATTCCTTTTCATCAAATATCATGCATTATGCTTTAGTAGTAATTCGTTTTGAGATAGGACCCTCCAGGCTTTCAAATAAAAATTACAATCATTTCATGATCCCGACTCTCAGATTTTCAGTTCTAATTGGAGTGTGATGTGAATTTAACTCTTGAATTTAAAACATACTTTTAACCCCATAATTTATCTTTGGTATCTCCCAGTTTCTAGAGTTATGAATAACTCTCACACTTCTTTTGGTATTTATCCTAATACATGAGAGCAGAGACACCAACTGTGTGACCTTTGCTTGCTGATTCCAAACAGTAGTTATTAGTGAGCTTTATGACCAGGAAGTCATTTTCTGACAAAATTCTGTCTCCAATTGTTCTCATTCTGTTTTGAGAAAACCCTTCACCTAGTTTGAAAGAAATAAAGTAATAATCGTGCAATGTGTCTGATGGGTAAAGACTGTTGTGAGTCTACCCAAAGTGTAGATTCTACTAACTGTGTATAGAACGTTGTTTTTCCAGTTGAGTTTTATCTTTCCTATGTAGATGAAAAAAAAAGAAGAAAAGAGAAAAAAAAAAAAAAGAGGAATGTCACATACTTCTCTGATTTCAGGTGTTTAAATACAGATCAAATTAGGAAAAAAAGAAAAAGATGTATGCATAATCTAAGTACTATAGTTCTGTAGCTCCGATTATCTAACTGGGAGAAGGAACAATTACTGATAGCTGACCTGATTTCTTTCTTGTCATTTGGTAACTTTTGGCTCATGCTGAGCTTTTCATCCACCAACACCCTGACGTCCTTCCCCATAGGACTGTCCTGAATGCTTTTGTTGCCCAACCTGTATTTGTGTTTCAGACTGTCCCGATCTAATAATATAACTTCACTTTGTGGTCACTCACAGCAGTGGTTTTTCACAGGATCCATTTATGCCAAGCACAGAACAGGTATATTCAGATATGAGATTTCAGTATGGGACTATTCTCTTTTTGAATACAGCAGAAATGAGGTTCGTGAGGTCAGACTAACATTTCCACCCAGATTACCATGGCAGGGATGATTGCACCTTCACTAGGATTCTGAAGTCTATGCTTTTGGATAGTGTTAATGTATCATTGTAATAGCTATTGCATAAGAACTAAAAGAATATTCAACAAAAAGGCCAGGAGAATAAGAAATGTGCTAGACAAAGCTTACCAGGAGAACCAAGTTTGCCCATCACAGAGGTAAATATATGTATCTTGCTGGATTACATATTTGGTCAGATAATTAGAATTGTCTATCTGGAACTCATTCACAGTTTTTAGTGTATTTTTCTCAATTACCTTTCTGAAAGAAGAAAGTGATTCTATCCCAGTACACACACGAAGAACTGGGACATAAAGAAAATGGGATTTTCTCAAGATCAGAATTAGCTTATATCATTCAGGCCATGTGAAATCATTGCCTGTTATATGATTCAGTGCTGAAGTAAGAAGACAACGGTAGTAGTATTATTAATTAATATTTTCTGTTGTTTTAAAATTACATTTGTTGGTTTCTAGATTATTATTTTTTTTTTATTATGAGGTCCCACACACTTGGAAACTTCATAGATTTGCATTTTTTTTGGCTGAAAGTATGCAACCAAATAATAAATTACTTGTTATAACTGACTGTTCAGTTTACTATTAAATACTTAAAATAATGTAAAACTAACTGTCATATCAACCATTAAATATAATTATTTAATTATCTGTAATTAAATATGTGCCTTGCTCATTTGCCAACAATGACAAAAGGGAACTTTTTTTCTTTCTTTATCTCAAGATAACACAGATAGATGCAAATAAAGACAATAAAGTAAATTCTGCTTGAGTTCTATGTTATAAATAAAAGAAGAAGTAGGAAAGAAAAGCAGCAGTAGACAGTGTTTTCAGGCCTTCTTTAAAACAATAGCAGTGTATATTCACATAACTCAGCTCTGAATATGACATGACATATTTATTACTCTATGATTTGTTCCTTTACATTACTTTGGAGCATTTATAAGTTTGCAAGACATGTTGATGGATGTGTTACTCTGAAATGCTGTCTTGAAAAGTAGCAGCTGCAAAGCTTGCTCTGGCTTTTTTCACTAAATGGAAGTGAAGGGACTGATGAACTATGTTGGTTAAACAGGATTTATTAATGTGCCAAGGGACACTTCAAATTGTGTGCTCTCGTTTTTCTTTGTGCTTTAAAATACAAATACATCTTCTCTGTATTTCTAGAACAATGAAGACAAGTTGGAAAGGCAAACCAGTTTTTGCCTTTTCTGGGTTTGGAAACCCAGGAAAATCTCAGTGTTGTCAAAACTCTATGAAAAGTAGAAGACAAATTCAGCCTCTGGCTGGAGCAAAGAAGTTCTGCTCCCATGTGCTCACTGACGTGGAAAGCACCGAACACATGGGTTACTTACTAGGCTCCTGATGGAACTAGCAGCAAAATCTACTCCTGTATGTAAGCCTTTATTATGCAGATGAGTGCTTTCAGCTTTGAGGACTAATGTAGAGTGGAAAAATGTTCTAGATACTGCTGTGCTCTTTGAATTTTGTCTCCCTTTCATTTTATTTTCTCCCTCTTTTTTTGGTTCTCAGAATAGAATCCTAATTTTTATGTACTGCTTTTTGTGATATATACAAGCAAATAACTAAAAGCCATAGTTTGATTTAGCTTCCCTACCGTAGTGGCAAATGGGCTTTGTTGGAAGTATGCACATTAGCTTATATTAAATTTAAACAGGTTTTAGAGCTAAAAATGTGGGTCATCTTTATGCATGCAAAAGAGCCAAGAACTGCAAATTATCTATTTCCGTGAGACTCCTACTTCAAACTGTGAAGGATGATCAATTCTGAGACATTTTTCTTTAACTTTTCCAAACGTTATGTAAAGACCAAAATGATCATCTGCAACTTCATTTTTGTGTGGGTAGTACAGGAGGAAAATTTTTTTAAAGTTAACTATAAACTCCTTTGTAGGGTGTTATTAAGAAGGTTAATTACATACTGATTTTCTAGATACAAGCAAGCTTGAGATGGAGAATGTAATATCATTTTAGAATATGCATTTTGCTTTCATTTAAGGCAATGTCACTTCAAAGTCATAAAACCAGAAACAGCTTGCTGTGCAGCTAATCCAAAAAGATCGTTTGCTTTCACAAAAAGACTTTGGCATTTGCCATTTTTAAGGAGAACAATTACTTCTCAGTTGTCTTGCTCATTAGTTTGTCTTGAGGCACCCTAGTGATTGCACAACAGCTTGAATTTCAAGTGAGGGCTGCTGCTCATTTCCCTGAAGTGCTGCTGACAATTACATTTGATCCCATAGCATATGTGAGTTGCCATGATACTCTAATTCTCTTCAGTTGTGCTCTGGTTCCATTATGGGACAGTCACCCCAATGTGCTATCTGTTTGAGAGGGGGGAAAAAAAAGAAGTGAGACAGAAAGTTCTTTTCCTCGAAGGAAAAGGAAGCTTGGGGTTTTCTCCCTGGTTTCCATGGACAGAATTCTTTTGGCATGTATGCAGAAATGACTGCAGCTTGCAGATGATAGATGATTTCATTATGCATCTGGCAAAAATAATACCATCACAGCTGATAAATATTTGAATACATACAGGCATCCAAACTGATACAAGTGATAATTAAGATAAAAAGAAGTATCTTAACTTCTGCTGTTGTTAAATTTATGATCATCCTTCAGAGGATTAACTTCAGATAGATTGATAAGAACTTGTTGGTAGAATATATCTGCTTGCTTTCTAAACACTAAAGATTTAAATTTAACTGTCTTGATTATCTCCCAAGATAATTATATAATAAGTTTGGGCTCCTATAAAGTCATTTTTCTGTCTGATTGTTTAATAGAAAATATTATCTTTTTACTGACAGCAGTCATTATTATAATCAAATTAGCTACATTAAATTTTGTTAATATTAGATCTGTAATCTGGAGAACCTAAATAAACATACTTCATATCAAGCTAAAATTACAAGGGAAAGACATTTACATAGAACAGTACAAAATATCATGTAATTATATCATCACATAGTTTAACATTTGCAGATCAGACCTGAGCCATTGGGAAGTGTGCTGCCTTCCTGGGGCCCAAGTCAGGTACATAACCAGGATGCTCCCAAAGCTGGCTAGGTCCACTGATTATTTTCCACTGCTCATAGTTCAGGTGGGCAGTAATGAAATTGCTCAGAGAAGCCTATGTTTTCATGTTTTCTGTTGCCTATTGGAAAGGTACCTATATTAATAATCATGCTATTTTACGGCTATTATCTTTGTCATGTCAGGGTGGAAAACCTCAAGGAGAGTGGAAGAAAAAGCTCAACTACAGTAGAATAATAAAGTGATTCAGAGTAGCCTGCCAAAATCGCTCTAAACTTCTCGTTTTATGTCTGCTGGGTCTGTTCTGGCAGTAAATTTCAAAGACACAAACAACTTTCTCTTTGCTGTAATGTCCAGCCAACTGGAGACTCGTGCCCTCTGGGCTGCTCCCAATTGATCTTAAATGGTTTCTATTAAGATTGTCTTGATATATTTATAGTTTTGAGATACAAGAGTTTAACAGTTTGAAGATTTTAATTTCATCTGAATTTTAAAAAATAACATTCACTTAAGATTATATTGCACAAAAGAAACCACAAAGTGAAATCTACATCACAAAATCATCTGTTTTTCAATAAGAAGAACTTTAATTCCTACTTTATAGAACAATTAAATGTTGCAGAATACGGGGAAATCAAAACCTTTGAAACATACAAAACACAACAGAGCATTTGGGAATATTTCTTCCTTAATATTTCAAGGAATCTAATACTCATAAGGAATACTTACAAAGTTTTGGGGTTAACTCTTCTTTTGTGAAGGGTCAGAACCGGCAGGTAAAGTTGCAGCCCTGGTGTTTATTCCAGATGTAACCAATTTGTTTCAAGTCCACCCAACTGACTTCCAGGTTGATTTCTTGGGTGAGTACAATTATGTTTGTTGATGAGCATCTCAGTCTGGAAAATCTCATTTAGAAGCACAGATGGATGTTGATGGTTGCTATCTGCATCCAATGTACTCTGCTGAATCAACTCAAATTGACAAGAGAGGCTTGATGCACCTTAATTTTTACTGTTGCCAGAAATATCTTCCAAGGCTTGATCAGACTGGGTTTAGGTAAAACTGCTGCTTGTGAAAACAATGCTGATTTTCACTGGAGCTGATAGGTGATCTATTATCATAGCCTTACATTGCATACTTGGAAGATGCCTTTTTAAAAAAAATACATATGTGCATATTCATGTCTACTCAACTTAACATGGCTTGTTTTATTGGATTCACTGGGTAGAAGCACAACATTCTGTAGTGGGCAAAGAAGCAGGATGTGAAATGCCTTCTAGACAGTTCTTTCCCATTGATCCCTCTGCACCGGTAAATTCCTATCAGCTGGGAGGTGCCTCTAGGATAAAGTTCTATCACAGCTGTGACACTAGGAAGCAGCAATGAAATGGTGTGGCTCTGAACAATATGTGTGAATATAGAATCTTTGAATCACTGAACCATTTCAGACACCTGAAGGCCATCTAGTCCAACTCCTCTGCAGTGAGCAGGAACATCTAGAGATAAATCAGGTGCTCAGAGCCCTATTCACGCTGACCTTGAAAGTCTCCAGAAATGGTGCATTCACTACCTCTCCTGGCAGTATCCAATCCATATCCAATCTAAATCTCCTCTCTTTTACCTGGAAGTCATTTCCTCTTGTCCTGTCTCAACAGACTCTGCTAAAGAGTTTGTCCCCTTCCTTCTTATAGCTCCTCTTTAGATACTGAAATTCTGCCTTCAGATCTCCCCAGAGCTTTCTCTTTTTCAAGTGAACAGCCCCTTCTGTCTTAGCCTGTCCTCACAGGGAAGGTCTTATGATGCTGTCCTCTGAATTTTATCAGGATCTGTGGTTTTGGGGATATATGTGCTGTGTATTATTTCACTGGATCAAATCTTGGTCCTGCTCCTTGGAGAACTTGGAAGAAAAGCGAAAAAGAAATCTTCAAGGAATTTTTCCCTTCCTTCTTTCACTGTTTGTTCTCTCTAAAAGACAGGAGTTGATCCAGCTGTTTATTTTGGAGCCAAATATAGAACTGCATTTTAACAAAATTATCAAAGGGGATTTCCAATAAAAATGTGGAAATTCTGCAGCTCTTCATCTTTAAGAAATTAGTTTGTGAACATCTAGCTGAAGCAAGGGAAACAAGGCATATTTCAAAATTATAGTACTCTGATTTGAATCTAAGGGGCTTTATTATTTGGTTTAGTAGGAGGATTTTGACAGAAAGCATGTCACTCTTTGTGATTCTCACTATGTCTTTTTTCTCTCTCTCTCTTTTTTTTTTTTTTAAATACAAATATTTGCTTAGATTTTCTTTTTTTCCTATTTTGTTTTTATCACTGAAGCCTGTGAAACCTAAATAAAGCTGACTCACTGGAAATTTGAAAGAGTATGAAATTTATATGAAATAGAAGGTCAAAGTGGAAAACATTGCCTGGAATTAATAGTAACAGCATAGCAAAGCAAAGCTGATAGCAGTTTCTGGAATACATATCCCCAGTATATTGCTTTATCTTAATATGTTACAATTAATTATTTCACATAAAAAATAAAATGCTTGTGTATCCATGTCAATGGTAGGTATAAAATAAAGTGTATTTGATATAATCATTTTCTCTTTTCTGAAAAACACTTGAGGCCTTTTGCATTCATGAAACCACTGCATGAGTGCTGCTATCTCTTGTCTTATTTATCTTAGGTTTTGAATCCAGTTCTAGCATAAGAAAAGCATCAAACATGAAGGAATCTACCATTTGGGGTTATGGACCTTCTAGGGTTTGAATCAAAAACATTCTTCTAACTTTTAGTAAAAGAGGTGGTGCAAAGTGTGAAATTTACTTTAAGTAATGGAGAGGCTATCTGAAGACAGCATATTGGAAACCCTTATCAGATACATGCTGCCTATCCTAAGAGAAAAAATTAAAACAACTAAACTGGAGGTTTAGTTATTAAGAACAAGGCTTCCTTCATAAAGCTGTAGTTCTGTCCAACTGATATGATCAGAAAAAGACACAAGTCTTGGCAGGTTAACTTTGAAAAGAATGCCAAAGTAGATTTTGAAAAAAATAAAATAAAATAAAATAAATTGGGGAGGATGTAAAAAGTAATAATAAATTCTTTTTCAAACACATCAGGAGCAGAAAGTTTGCCAGAGAAGTGTTAGAGCCAATAGATAAGCAAAGCATAGAAACATTTGCTATGGACAAACAGGGAAGTTTCCACACTCAAACTCTTTTTGTTGGAAGAGATATTAGAGAATATGTCACAGGCTAAAGTGTCAGTGGAATGGATTATGGAACGAAGAGACAAGATGCTCCAACCACAAGGAGTGGCTGGCGTGTGCCCAAGATCTGAAGGAACAGAAATGCAAAATGGCTGAACTGTCAGCCAGGGCTGGTAACTTTTCTCTTAATGAGGTGCTGATAGAAAGGATGAGAGAACTTTTTTTGAGTAGAGACCAGTGAATAACACAAAAGTGGAGAGAAGGTTCTGAGCTTTAAAATAGCTTCCATGTGATGATCATAATTACCTTCCTGGGGAAAGAAAAAACTATCATACCACTATGCAGAAAGAAGCGCATTACAGAAAGCATTAAAAGTCACTCAACCTCTTTTCTGTTTGAATGAGGAGACAACAAAATAAGCCAGCCAGTGGCAGGAAGATACAAAAGAAAAAAAGAGGGTGATTCTTCAGGGAATATTTATTTAAGTTGTGAAGCTCTTTGTTATAGATTATTTGGTGTGTTTTAAGGCTAAATCTGTTCATAATCTCTACAAGAAATTAAACAGTAAGATTGACTTGAGTGCCTCACTGGCCACAGATTTTAAATTTATTACCTGTGTTTATTTATTACCTGTTTATCTTGTGCCTATTTTATTATTCAGAGCATCTAGCCCTGGCTTACTTTTGTTAGACATAGAATAAAGGGCTAGATGGATCTAAAGTCTGGAATAGTAAAGTCATTTTTATGTTCTGAAGAACACTCTAGAAGTTAAAATACTAAAAAAAAAAAACCAGGAGAATTAGTAATTCTTATGAGGCCATTCCCAAGCAATGGACAGTTCACGTTAATTCTTCTCTCAGTCACGGTGGAATAATACTATTTCATACTAAAGACCTGTTGCCTCTATCTCAGGAGAAGTACAAGTGAAAAGGATGACAGTTACAAACTAAAGAAAGACAAGCGTAGAATGTGCGAAAACTGATATCCTCATCTTCTCACAGATTGGTATCAAGGAAAATGGATACACAAGGATACTGAGGAACCTGAGGGAATTAACAGGCAAGGGCAATACATGGTGTTTGAACCACGGCCTCGATTTTGGAGGTCCTGAAAATAGAAGACATAACTTCCTTACTTTTTTCCCCCAGCTTTTTTCCTTGATTAACTTATATATATTTAATCTTTCTGTAGTAGGAAGCCATTATTTTGTTAGTTTGCATCATTTTCTGTTCAGAATGCCTGAAATAAGTAGGGGGTTGTGCTGGAGCCTTCCAGAATCATGTTTTTGTAACACTGTTAGAGGTACACATTGCCTACACTAAGGTACTAGTGTCTGATTAGCTAAGTAGCGCTGGGGGGCTGTAAAGGAAGTGTAGGAGGAGATTAAGTTGATGCAGCCCAACCCGTCTTTAGGAAGTGGTTCCAGTAGGAAACTTTCCCAGCAGCCAGACCTAGTTTCATCTCAGGGAAATAATTTGAATAACTCCAGAAGATAGCTTGGGAACAAACTTGCTTGCTGAAAAGCCCCCAGGTGAGAACAAGGAGAAAGACTGCAAGTTAGTAGATGATATTATTTATGGGATAAGACTGAAGTCATGTTATTTTAAAGAAAGAGACTGTTGAGGGAGGACATCATTTTCAAATAACTGAGAGGCTGTTTTGTATAGGGAGGGAATAACTGTCATTCAAATCCTTCTGGGACAGACAGAAGAAGACTTCTGTCTGCAGACTAGTTAATAGAAGCAATATGTTTCTAATGATAAGGAAGCACTGGAAGAAAATACCTGGAGAAACAGTAAAGCCTCTGCAGCTGGCAGGTTTTCGCAGAATTGACAGTCATCTTGGATGATGCTACACTAAGATATTATCTGTATTGCTTATCAAGGCATATTCTAACCTTATATTATATTCACTCTGTTTTTATCCTCTCCTAAAATGAAGGGAAGAAACATTCTTTCTCATTTACTTTGGCTATTTTTGACTCTTCTTTCACGTTTCCAGTACATTTGAAAGAGATGGTTCAATACATAGTAACTCATTAGTTCCCAGATCTGAAAAAGTATGCATGATCCATGAATGTTCATTAAGATAACTATATATAACTATTATCCATGTCTGACAGATGCAATTTCTGCAATCTATGTCACGCTGAGAAGGGGCATTAAGAAAAGGATTAACCAAGCCATCTTAAATAGTGAGGAATTATGCACTAGTCAGATGAGTGTTTTGACTAACCACCTTTGCACCAAGCATTCTCAGAACTTTCAGAAGACTTTTGCTCACTGCAATGAGTGCGTGTTTTAAGGCAAAATGTCTGATGTAGTTTCAGAAAGCAAGTAACATAAGAAAAACATTCTGAACAAAGCATTTAAAACTTTGGACTGAGATTCTTTTTAATGTCAAAAGTGGTTCCTAATTTAGCCCCCAAAATAGAATGCAAAATACTTCCTTTTCAAATAACCTCGGTTTGACAGGTAGTCACCCCTAGGATCTGTGAGTTCTGTGAGGGAGGTGAAGCCTGATCAGGCACTTCTAAACTAGGCATCTAAATACGGATTTATCTGCCTCTCTTGAGGCACCTACATTTGAAAATGATTGGCTATCATCCCAGCCAAGATGGCTCACGCCATCCTCTACACGGCCTGTGTGCCATGCCTCTAGTAGCGACTGTTTTATTTGGAAAGAGTTTAGTTTTCATTTTGCTGTTGAGAAAACTGGCCAGTCCCAATTATGGAAACAAATCTTCAGCATAAAACATTTTTAAAATATAGAAATTCTCCTGGGGAAGTCAGAGGCAGGGCATAACTAGCTTTTCCAGAGGAGCCGACAGTTGTTTACATTTTAATGTGGCGGAATCCAGCAAGTCTGCAAGTTTATTTTTAGTAGTTGTAAACTGAGTTATTTAACTCCCTTTTCTCTGAGGCTGGAGTTGAGACACAAAAATGATTAATACGATGACAATCTGGTGCCTGACCTCAAGATAAATGTTGCATTGTGATGAATACTCTGTTGATCAGAAAGCTGTAGAATTCTTTCACATTATATTTCTTGCAGTGTCTCATCTAAATATTTGCAATCTGACAGCTTCTGTGCTTAGAATAGTTCAAGTTGCCACAAAAGAACACTGTGTGTATTCCTCCTTGTGTAGCAAAACTGATTTCTGTAAGGTGACAAACTTGTAAAGTTGATGTAAAATTGGAACTGCTTCAATTATAAACCAGTCCAGTCACAGGAATTCAGCTCAAAGATCACATTTTCTAAAAGAATAGGAGAACCAGGACACAGCAGAGTAACAAAATAATTCCACCAAGGGATAGTGAAAAAGGATGTTGAGCTGGGCTTTCAACAACACAGTATTTGATGCACAATTGCTTAAGCTTGGAGTGTTTCCACAAGTGTCTGCAAAGACATGCAATTTATTTAGCTAAACTCCAAGGAGGCTGGAAAAATGCTTATAAAATATTTGCAGATGCTCTTAATCTGAGAAGCACTGTGGAAGGGCAAAGAAGCATCGCATGGCTTTTGACTAGAATTATGAACAATTTTATTGTTTAGTTTTAAACTAGAATCCAAATAATGTTACAAAGTATTGAGCTATTCTGGTATAGAAAGCACAAGAAGTATCTTAGAATCACAGAGTTACTCAGGTTGGAAAAGACATCAAAGATCAAGTCCAGCCTCAGTATCTAGTATGTTTGCTTCTTTACTGACAGTGTCTCCTAAAATGTCCTGTACTGTTCTCACCATTATAATTAAATCCATCTGATATTTTTCAGAAAGAAGTGCATTTGAAACCATATGCAGATTATGATAAAAACCTCTAGAGTATCACTGGTTCTATATGGATAATCATTTAAGGATTCTGGATAGAATTTTGTACGATCTTCCTTACACAGACTATTAAAGGCAAAGATAACAATTTGGATGGATTTGGCATAGCAGGCATTTTCCTAGCTTGCTATCTCAAATTCTTTATTGGTGAGACCCATACAAGTAAAGTCATTCCTGTGAGAGAGGGCTGCTATTATAACAGGCTAATATTGTCTGTGAATTTCTTTCTAGAACACCTGCATGCTGAATCACATGAGAGTATAAAAACTGTTGTTAAGCATCAGATATAATGTCACTGTGTCATTTGCGATTTGAACGAGGAAATACACAGTATTTTGCAGGGAAGTCCCTTGTCTTTGAACTTAATAGAGAGATGAGAAAGACAATTGAAGGTTTCTCAGTTAAGGTATTCAACAGATGTAGTTTTCTCTTTCTCTGCTTAACCAAACTTGTATTGTTTGGAATTGCCAACAATTATGACTGGAGTACTTCCACATAGTTGGACAGATACTAGAAAACCACTCCATATTATCACTGTCAGACTACTGCCTTAGGACTGCCATCTTACTCCTGGAGTATAGCTTCTTGTCAATAGTAAGTGGGTTTCTAGAGATCTTTGGTTACCAGTAACATTACCGTGCACCTTCCCACAAAGTTACAAAGGGGATTTATGTACTAAGTAAGGTTAAATTACCTGCCCAAATAACAGTCAATCCAAAAGAAGCCTGATGGAACAGGTCATTATATCACAGGCACATCCACGAAAATCAACCTCTGAAGACAGGAAACTCTGATCATATTTAAAGAAACTGACACATACATAGTCAAACTATCTCATTAGTTTAAAAGAGTTCCTTGGGCTTCCTAACATACTGATCATGGGTGACAAAGGGTAAGATATTACTGTCTAAAGATAAACTGGCAAATAGGCTCTACACATTTTTTATTGGGTCTGATCCTATAATGTAAAAAATGTCAGTGCAAATTCTCAAGTATAAAGCTGCAGTTATGTCAATAGAAAAATGCAAAGAATAGGGCTGACAATTGTACTAGTAAGTTGTAAACAAAGATCAGAGGGAATAAGCTATGCCAATAAAAATCAAATGCTTCAGACTTCCTTGTAACTCCCATAATCATGAGTACTGCTGATGTTCAAGTGCCTAAAAGCTCCACTGGGTAAGAGCATGGCTGTGTAAGGCTTTAGTTAATCACAATTTTAGACAGTTTCTGCCCTGCAGAGCTAGTCTGTTTAACCAGATTAAATACATCTTGCCTTCTCTTTAATGTGACCTTTCTTCCTTTCTTGATACTTCGTGCTTGTGTAATGTACCATGCTGGGGACAAGTCTCCGTGATATTTTTATTCTGAATCAATGTTTAAGTGAAGGATTGCCTTTTGGGTCTTAGGAAAGGATGACATTCTTAACCAATGCATAATGTGTGAATTTTTCATGACTCTGCAGCAAGAACTAGTGTCACATGTTGGCACAGATATTAAGCAGTTTTCTTTTGTTTAAATGTGTGGACAAATATCAAGATTCTCCTGAGACAGAAAAAACACCATTCACTCTCTGTTGCATCTCCTAATGATAAAGTAAAAGCAAAAAGGATTCAGCAGGAGAACTGTTTTGTTAGTGATTCCAAACCTTCAGCTTCACTAAATGAGCAAGTAGTATCTTTTAGATGGCACAGTGCTGATATGTCACTTCCCTGATAGGAGGTTAAATAACATTTGATTTTTAACATCTTAAATGAAAGCACTTTAGACACAGCTGAATCTCTTATATGTATACTTTCAAAACAAAGGGGCCACAGGGGAGATAGCTGTGAAAAACTCAATAGATGTACACCAAGCTTTTATGTAGTGATAATTTCATTATACCCTTCAGCATATATATGCTCTGTCAGAGCTATGTGTAATGATGAGGCCATAAATTGTTAGTAAGATCTTGCTGTCAGGATCTGTATTCATTGCTTCATTTCTCTTGCCCACCAGGATCACATGCCATCTCTCTTCTGGTTAGCAGGAGGGTTTGCACAGCCTTAGGTGGAGATATGTTGTAAGAACAAGCACAGCAGTAACTGGTATCTAGAAATAGGGAGTGAAGTTAAGAGCACTGATTTGGTGGAATTATGTTGAGCGTACATTGTAGCATAATTGGGACTCAAGGGATGAACTAAATACCAGAATATGTACCCTCAGATAAATCTTGTGAATTTCAAGTTCCAGTGAAATCAGAAAGAACTGATTTCTTATACGTAGAGCCTGGTTTAAGTCCTTGCTAGTTTCATATTCCGAAGATCCATGGTGTGAGGTACGTAAGCATCTTTACAGTTAAATCATATAAAAGATTCAAAGAGATTCAATTAACTCAGCTAGAGACTACAAATTAAAATTGTGAGCAGCAGAAATCACTGTTAAACTTGGAGAAGTCTAAAATGGTACAACATTTCTCAAATGTTCTCTTCTTGTACCAGTCAAGACTTTGTCAATGTTAGCCAACAAATCCTCTGTTACTAGAGATTTGTCTGTAATGAGTTCTTCATTGGTGGAAAATATTTTTAATCTACTTAAAGACTTAAAAATGTTATTCTGTAATCCCACCATTTCAATTTAGTTCCTGCCTGCATCCTGAGGGTTATCTTCCTTTGGAGAACATAAACTTCTGGAGACATCTTAGAAAGACAAAAAATCATAAAATCTAGCCAAAAAACACAAGACATCTCCTTTTCTTGAGGTATTATCTTTTTTGCATTAACCTGGAATAACTGCTAGAAGTAGGAAATACACAAATCTACTGTCTTCCAGGCCTACCACTTGCATGCAAATCAGACTGAGATTATTAATGTGCCTCCTAGACTTAAAATTGTTTTTTCTGAAGTCTATCTGGCTAAGCTTAAAATTAGGTCTTTTCTTTTGCAGTCAAGTTCCTGTAATATAAAAGAAAAAGAGAGAAAATGAGATGGAAATTCTGTCAGGTGTGCATGATAATAATTAGCTGCTCTCTGGGTACCCTCACAGAGAAGTACAGTCCTCACCCACAACCATCCACTGGGAATGTAAAACTAGAAAACGATTTTTGGGGAAGGGTGCTGTGATACCAGTTTAAAAAGGGTAGTATCAATATAAATAAGTGAATGATGAAACATCCACACCTTGGGTATTATTTGGCAATAATTTTTTACTCAATTATGTTCTATCATAGTGCATATATCTCCTTTAATACAGGACTTCTCCTCTTGAGTACATCATACTGACAGCTTGGTGTTCGGGGTGAGAAGCATCAGTGGGCTTTTCTGCAGACCACAGATGAGCAATCCCTGGTTATTTTCTGATGGTTATCATTAGCCAGATGAAGCGATTTCTGTGCTACTCAGCTTCATGCTACAGTCTACTTTATTGCTGTACCTCTAGCTTGAGCAAAGTCTCTGTAGCATCTTTGCAGCCCCTGAGCAAAATTCTCGTTGGGTTGCTTGCCTCTTTTCCACCCTTCTTGTTCCTCCCTCCCTCTGACCTTTCTTCTTTTCACCCCACTCCACTTGATGCTTGATTCCATAACAAACACAATGCCTGCATGTGCTTTTCCTAAGTCCCTGCAATGGTGAGCTCAAAAGCATGTTCCAATTTATTTTCTCCCTTCACTTGTTCTTGACAATCAGGAGCACAGTTGTTGTTTTTCAGCCTAGCTCCCATCTCCCTGCCCTTCTTCCCTTCCCATTTTTGGGGCCAGGGGTGTCACAGGCCTACTTCCCCCCATCATGGGCATAGATTGATCTAGATAATTCTGTGACACAGATAATCCTACGTGACACAAACAAATAAGAAAACTTTTAAAACAAAAGCCTTTATCCTGCAAGATGCTGTTTAACCCTTCTCTTTATGCCCCTCCCATGTCCTATCAGCTTCAACCCCAATCAGTGACAGGACAAAGTCAATACCTTTCATAACTGGATGCTCTGCACAAAAGGCAGATTTTCAGAACTACAAGATTTAAATCAGATTCCTATTGAAGTTCTTCAGCTTCCAGATTGTTCATAGAATCACTGTATGAAAAATCAGTAAGGATAACAGAAATTCTCACAGATTTCAGCTTGCTCTTTAATTATTTTTTTTCCATTTTGTAATTATGCCTTCACTTTGAATCATTATTTGGGAAGGACAGTAGCTTTCTTTCCCAGAAGTGATGAGAGAGCCACTCCTCTGTGTTGCAGGGTGTCAGCTTTTAATTGTGGAAGCTTGATTCCCCTCTTGGATTTGCAAACTTTGGTTTCTGAATGGCTCAAAACTGATCTATCAGACCACTAGGTATGATCTAGGACTTGGATTTAATGATTCTGCCACACTCTTTGGCCCAAAAGGCCCAGGAGCGTGGGACAAGTTCAAGACCTGAAATTGAACCCCTTCTGGGAAAGTGCATTGTGTGAACTAGGAAGGACTCCTGGGACAATCCACTTTAAATAGCATTTGTTTCTAAGTGCGATAGTTCATGTGAAAATGCATGCAGCACTGGTTCTTACAAATGTTTCACCTCCGTTTCAGTCTGCATAAAGAACAGTCTCAAGCAGTTCCTAAACTTGCAGGATGTGAACAGGAAGAATAAGAAAGGAACAAAAGTTCAGGTGTTTTAAAACGTAGGTAGAGAAGCTGGATTTTCATTGTCTCCCAGCGCTGCCTCTCTCATTCAGTGCTGCAAAGGGTAATGCCTGGGAGAAAGCAAGGCGGCAGCTTCCCAGAACACCACAACTAAAGCTTGCCAGACACATGGTGACCATCAGAAAGTTGTAGTGATTAGTCTGGCTATATAAATAAACATGGTTGAATTCTGCCCTAGCAAAAAAAAATTGTTTGCTCTATGCGATTCTGCTGCATGAAACATCCTTAGGTCAGCACTGCACAGAAAAGAAAGAACAGGAGATTGAATTGAAAACTCTCCTGTACTGCAAAAGACAAATGGAGAGAGATTTTAACTAGACTCTGTTCAACTACAAAGGGCAGAAAGAGGTTTAACCAAAGTGTTAAACTAAACTGGGGGGTTTGCACTTTGTGTGCTATGCTGGGCTTTTATGCAGCATTCACCATGAGGATGACAGAGCAAATGCTAAGGTCAGTTTTCATGGAGCTCTGTGTAGGAAACCTGCCTCCTGCATTGCTCTCAGATGCAGAAACAAAACAAAACGGAGAGAAGCAGCCTTGTTGGGAGGAACACTGAAATGTTGTACTATGATAGATGTATTTTTAACATAGAACAGAACCAGTGTAGGATTAGAATGAGGCCACCCAAGGGGCTCCATATAAACTCATTTATGTGATGAAAGCGGTGAGGCAAGAGTAACATGGAGCGGAGTTTACTTGTGGTGGTGCAGAACTACAGTGACACAATCCTGCTGCTTCCAGGAAGGAAGCCTGTATCTCAGAATGCATTAGAGCACTGAAAGTTTCTTTGAATCAGGACAAGACTGCCCAAGCAGAACAGCAAATTCTTAGAACCTGTGCTAACTGGCATGGACTGAGCTGAAAAGGCTCTGTGTAGTGACACATTTTATTATCAAGATGCACTTTATTTATTCTATAAATGAACCAGCTTGTTCAGAGCTAAGCTTTTGTACTCACAAGATATTCCATTGCAAAGCTGATATATGCCTTAAATCACTCTTTTAAACCACCTGATAGTATATTTGAGGCCATTATTTTGTAATACTATTTATCAGCAGAACCTAGATTACCCCATTCCGAAGAATTAAGATTTCAAAGCTGCATCTCCTTTCATTTCCTAGTCATATGAGGTAGCTTCAGGAATAGGGATTCTGGAAATAAATATGTATTTAATCTTAGGGAACCATAGCAACAATAGCTACAGTAAGACTGGAAACATTTATCTAGTGGAATGTATTATTAAATAACAATATTCTGAGTATTTACTTCCAGTTGCTCAATGCCAGGTTAAAGCCAGCTCCACTCTGACTTATTTATTGCTTTTTATAGTGAAATAGGGGAAATGTCATTGCCCTGTTTAAAATCTGCTTTCTGATAGAAGACTTCACCTTGTATGTCTGCCTGTTTTGAATGCAATGAAAAAGACTTCGTTGTACTGACCTTGCTTTATCACTAGATATTTAGGATTTCTCCTTGCTAGCACCGTGGCATAATTTTCTGTGTAGATCTTTGTGACAATAGCCAATGTCTAGACGAATGCCTGGTAATGGTACAAAAAAGACGAATAGCAAGTCCTGCTAACTCAAAAAGGAGAGCATGAAAGGCCAGCTTTGCTTCTTCCAACAATGTTGGCTTCCAAGGCTCATTTAAGGAAAACACATGATATCTAAATGACATACTGCGTTTGATGGTGAAACATACCTGCTTTCCAGTAGCACAAAGTAACAGTACAATTAGTTGATGTTGTCAGTGGGATTTCCTGTCCCATGCAGCACAGACCTTCCTTTCACTACCCCGCATACCTGCACGAATTCCATACACTGTGTATCTATCTAATGCAGCTGCAGGATACCGACTATGGTTTTGAAAAAGGAAGAGTATTAAGGTAATCTCCTGATACAGGAATATCTTAACACTGGTGCTTTCTAGCTTGAGATTCTTGAGATTGACAACTACTGAAAAGTATACTGTTAGCTTTGCTAGTTCACCTCAGTGGCTTTAACATCATTCTGCACAGATCACTCATGTGGCACAGCATTTTATCCTCACAGTGTTGAATTATGGGGCTTATTGTAACATAAATCAATTATCAACATCAACTGTGCTGAGAAAGTTAAATATAACCTTAAAAGAAAAAATCCCTTTTACATTGCATACTGCTTTTGCCATCATGCACACACATCACTACTACTGTGATCAATAATTAACAGACCTCTTTGTTGTTCATTAACTAGCCCTTTCAAGTTCCCAGATAAGCAGAAACACAGACAGTTTCAGCCTGTTTCATTCCAGGCACCTTTTCCTGTGTTCTTATGGCAATATGCATATGGATAGATTGATGGAGGCTGAAAATTCCATAGGAAGCAACTTGTTAGATTGGAATTGTACCCTCACAGGAGAAGCCATACCTCCAACGCTTCCCCATGCTTAGCTTTAAGATTAACACAGTCTTTGGGTTTTGCCACAGCATCCTTTCCAATTTATTGCAGCCACCAGAAGCTACTGCTACCTTTATGACTGTGACTGCCGTAAACTATTACTTACTGTTATTATGCTTTGATAGGACAAGCACTGTGTAACATTCAAAAGCAAAAATAAATGCATTACTACTAAAAAGTGGCAAAGCAGAAGCAAAATGGTTTGTATCTGCAGAAGTAAAACTGCATGCTAGTTGGTTGCTTTAGTTTTTTGTCTAATCATAGAATCATAGAATCACAAGGTTGGAAAGGACCTACAAGATCATCTAATCCAACCGTCCTCCCTTTACCATACCTAACTATATCTCCTAGCTCCCTATCCAGATGCCTCTTGAACACTGCCAGGGATGGCGACTCTACCACCTCCTTGGGCAGGCCATTTCAGTGCCTGACCACTCTCTGAGAGGAAAAGTTCCTTCTTATGTCCAGTCTAAACCTCATTCATATCTCATTCATTTCAGTTACTTATATAAAGATTTAAAAGTGTATAAAATAATGAGCATAAAATCAAGATGTTTGCCTGGGGAAATCTATCTTATCAAATAGTACTTAACAGGGACGCTAAAAATTCACTTAAATCTGATGTTCAGATGCTTAAATGAAGGAAACAGCAAAAGCATAATAAGAACAATATTAGCAAATTCACATAAAAATTGTAAATTCTCTTGGATTACTAAAATGCTGGTGAACTCTGGCCGTCAGGCTAGATGTAGCAGTGAAATTTAACAGATTCTAAGTATGTAATATGCTTTATGTAATCTGCAAATTTTTTAAATGATTGATGGGTTTTGAGGAGAGACACATTGTTCCTGAAGACTAAACTTTTTCTAGCAATTATCACCAGGAAAGGATGACTAATTGCAGTACTCAGTATGCTGAATGATATACATAGCAGACATCTAAACTTTAGAGTTTTGATTTAGGTGTTCTGTATTTGGTAGAAGGAGTCAGCCTATTTTTGGATAGAGACTTATGAGCTTGAAGGCTGTAGGCTGATGAAAGTCTTCATACTGTGCCTTGTAGAATCAAAACATTTTCTGCTGCTGCTGTAAGTCACAGTCAAAGCTTTTGAATTAAATACAGTATGTACAATTATTCAAAGTGTAATTACATTATTAAAATTGCTGTCATTTTAGTTTAGCACTGCAAATGGTTGGCATGCAAAACAGCAGACGGAGGTTCTTATATCACAAAAGATATGTAACTTTCAGCAACGGCTGAACACAGCAACACTGCATATTTTCATCCCCCTAAGCCAACATCTTTTTCAAGAATATTGATCACATGAAAAGTATTTTTAGAAGTCTATTCTATGCTCATAATTAATTTTGTCTCTACCTCAAAAGGAATTACAGTGTAAAGTCTAGAAAAAACACAGAACCACAGAATAAAAGAATGATTTATGTTGGAAGTGACCTTAAAGCCAATTTACTTCCAATCCCCTTCCATGGGCAGAGACACCTCCCACTAGACCATGGCGCCCAAAGGCCCATCTAAACCATGTGAGGCATCCACAGCTTCTCAGCACAGCCTCTTCTTGAATATCTTGCTGCCCTCATAGTGAAGAATTTCATCTTCATGTCTAATCTAAATCTCCTGTAGGCCCCCTTTTGTACTTAAAGACCACTGTAAGGTCTCCCCAGAGCCTTCTCCTCTTCAGACTGAACAAGCCTGGTCTTCATAGGAGAGATGCTCCAGCCCTCTGATCATCCTTGTGGCCCTTCTTTGGACTCAATCTAACAGATCTAAGTCTTATGCTTGGGAGACCCAGAGCTGAACACAGTACTTCAGGTGGAATCTCACAAGATCAGAGTAGGGGAGGATAATCATTTCCTTTGACCTGAGAGTTCCCTTAACCTTTGTTTATTGGAGAGGTGCTTTTTACTGAAACAATTCAGTAAGTTCAGCAGGCCCAGCTGAATCATCTGCAATGACCACATTGTGGTCTCATAAAAATCAGGGAGAAGAGGAACCCAGACTGATGCTGAGCCTGGAAGAGGGAAAAGACATTCCTCACTACCCAAATGGGTAATTAAATATTTCAGGTAATTGTCAATTAATTAAGTTAAATTCCTCAAATCCAGTCTGTTATACCCATGAGTATTTTGTAAACACGGTGATTTCCCTGTGTTTTTTTTAACCACAAGTTTTATTATACTTGTTCTCCCTTATTTTCATATCTTGTATTTATTTCCCTATGGAGCAGGGATCAAGCAAGTAGTCAGTTGGGTGCTTGGCTGCTCACAGGGGTCCCCACACTGACGGGAGCTCTCTGAATGCAGACTAATCTTTCATTTTAAACTGCCTTTAAAAAACACTATTTCTTTTCAGCACAAACACTATGAAGGCTCCAAAACCTAGAGTGAAGAGGCCAGTGGTTTTGAAATGTTTCATAGCCTGACACCTGCATTCATTTTTATAATTTTGTTCTCCTGACTTTCGTTATTTTCAGATTTAAAACCTCCTCCAGATACTAAAATGAAATAAATCTGAAGAAATACTTTGTGAGATGTCTTGGAGAAAGCATGGTGAGATAAACTGATTTTAGAAGGATTAGGATGAAAGAAAGAGGAGAAAAGAAGCTGAAATGCCATTGTGAACTATTCGCTTCATCTGAAAATGAGAACAGCTTACAGTACATACCACTGTTTCAGAATGGAGGTTTAAACTGACAACAGTAAATGATGCTTAACATGCTGGGCTATAAATATTCACAAATCTTTATCTTCTTCTGTAAAGACCATTCATCTTGTTCTGTTCTTGCAGATATAGTAAAAACTTTTCTTGTGATTTCCTAGATATATTTTTGTTTTCACTGCTTACTAAAGCTTTCTATTTATTTTATTGACGATAAGAAATGAATGTTGAAAATGAATTTAAGATTTGAGTGTATTCTTATAATAGAGGCTTACTGAATTCTGCCTGTTACATTTCAGACACAGTACAGAATTTGAATCCACTCTCCTGTAATATATAAACCATAGCTTTTCAATGGATTCTTGACATTTTCAACATCTGCTGTAGTTAAGTGATGAGTGAAAGGCAAAGTGTTGTCCTTTTCATCTGTTCCTGTAGTGTGCCCTTGTATAGAAGATGAGGCACAGACAAAATGCAAATGGATATCTCTGGTCCTAGTGCTGAAAAGAGTGCACTAAATGTTACCACAGTGAACTGCCTCTGCTCAAAATGTGCAGAAATAACTATAATTAAAGACAGAATTTGAAGAATTTTCAGAGCACCAGTGAAAGGTTTAGAGAAGCTGTAGCAATTATTGCAGTTGTTGTTGGAGCAAGGACATATTTACATATATATGCATATATATTCCAGACATATTTACATATTATCAAAGGAAAAGCAAATCTTTTACTCCTTTGAAGAAATCCTGCATTTTTTCTCATAATATTTTGTCCAGTCTACATACAGAAAAATGTGACATTTATTTTCCCTTCCTTATGGGTTTTCAACTTCATTAAAAATCTGAAATTTTAATTAAAATCAACAGAGAATGAATTCACCAGATGATCATTTTTTTCTTTCCATCCCAATGCTCCAGAAAGATACTCAGCAAAGCAAGTTTACTGCAAGGTTTTTTGTTTTGTTTTGCTTGAAATGTTTACTCCAGGGAGAAGTGAGGAAGAGCATTTTTGTTCCTTTAAAGAATGAACTTCCTATAAAGAATTATTTCCAAGTTCTCCTTCTGTCTGTTTTCTTTCCCTTTGATATGAATGCTTTGTTATATTTCAAAGAATATTTATGGAGTGGTGTTAAAAAGTTGTGGCACTCTTTGAAAACGTCCAACTATACTTAGTGGTTTTCCTGACTGTAATAAGGTAAAATAAACATTATTTCTTTGAGCAGAAAAATATAACTTCATAGCAGAAGCCCAAATCAGAGGGTTGGATAAAGTTCCAAATACTCCAAGAATTCAGAAACTACTACTAGTTAGGGTTTTCATTATGGAGTATTTTCTTATAAATCATTCCTGTAGGCGTTCACGTATTCAGGAAACTATTGGGCCCAAGAACATATCTTTCCAAGTCATTCTTGCTGTGATATCAAAGTGGAAGTAAGCCTATTTCAAATTATGGTTCTAAGATTCAAAAACTGTACTGGTATTTATGAGAGGCTGAGAATATGGAAACAGGAGGCCTGTAGATTCCATAATGTTTCTTAGTAATGCAGCTTGGTTTCGGAGTGTTAGGTCCATGTGCTGCTCCTAGTGCTCTACGGCACAGTTATTACTTTTTGTAGGTTTTTGTTTTGTCTTTTTTTTTTTTTTCCGGCTCAGTGCCTGTAGTAATGTGACCACTCAGCCCATCACAGTGATATTTTTCTATAACGAAATGGAGTATGCACATACTTGAAGGACATGAAGAGTACAAAACATTCTCTGGTAGTGTTACATGAATTTGTTCTCATTTCTAGTAAGCTAGCCAGTCCATTTAAAAAAAAATAATGCAATACAATACGGAATAATTAAAGCAACTGCAGAACTGTATTAACTGCACTACAGTATTTACTCAGTGCAGCAGTGCCAGGAACAGGACTTACAGTGAAGTAGGTAGTTAAATTGTTTATCTGCGTATATTCTATGCATGCATGATACCCTTCATAATCACTCTTACAATCATTTCCAGCAATAGGGCAGTATGCCTACGTCACTACTTTTCTCTTCCTTCTTTTTTGTAAAGGACAGCATTTTCAATACCTCTCTGTGGTACAAGGTAAGTAGGAAGGAAAATTTTTTTTGCCTCAGAGTACTGATAATACATTTTTAGTCCTTTAAATTGTTCATTGTCTATATGTTTTTGGAGCACAGTGTGCTTGGACAGTCTGCAAATTTCACAAGGATTGTTTTGTTGCTAATCATAAATTCTTGTCAGTTCATACTACTGTGTGGCACTCTTGGGTTGCTTATAAAGGCTGTCATACATATCAGACTTTTTCTTCCTGTAGTCAGTTGTTTCTTTGGCATAACTTCCCTATTATGGCAAAGAGTCAGCATTTTAACTGTGACTTAAAGTTTAGATTGACCTGGCTCCTTTAGATAATTATATCCTTTATTCATAAGAAGCTCATTTTTTTTTTTCATGGTACTATTGTTGGTTTTTCAGTTTCGGTATGGTTTAGAGAGTGTTTGGAGATGTTCAAATCACTCTAAGCTGAAAACCTTCGAGTATATTTGGCTCCTGGCACACTTGTATGGACTAGTCTGTGGGTGACATGTTCTGACTATCATAGATATTTGGATCAGCCATTCTCAAAGATTTACTTACAGCAGGAAAAGTGCTGTAGTACATTTTCAAATGTTTCACTAATTGTGCTGCCTGTAGTGGAAATTGAATTAAATGAATGTTTTTGCTAAACAATATAAATCAAGCTATGATATTTACATATCTGTGGCTTGGCCCTGATTATCTTTGTATCTCACACTTTTCTCCCTCATTCTAGCAGAATCAGGCTCTGCCATTAACAGAAACCATGGAATATTGTTCTAATTATTGTTCTAACACTTTGCTGTTGGCCTATCTTTTTTCTGCCTGTCAGATGTAATCCCTCCCAAACGAGTAAAACTTTGCAATTCACAGTTCCTTGGGTGGCAGTTCATATGTACATATGCCTATTTGTGTGAAGATCCAGCTTCTGCAAAGTGCTTAGTAACACAGAACTTAAAACTTGCTTTCTGGAGCCATACTGATGAGACAAAATCCTCTTTTGCTGATTATCCAAACTTACTCTCTACTCCTACTCCAAACCTTTACTATTTGAATGATACAGAAGTCAAGGCAGTAGAGGACAAGTGGGGAAGTTATCCTACATTATTCAAGGAATAATTATTCAATTATTCAATTATTTCTGCCTCTCCTCTTCAACTTTTCCATAAGCCTCCGCTAGAAAATGGCAGTGGGTTTTCTGAATATTTGCTTTTCCTTCACTCTGTCATATCATTTTTGAGATAATTCAGGCTGAGTCAGTTACTCTGCTGTAAAGCCTGAGAAACTGCACTGACCGCACTAACTGTGCTTGGTGGGTGGTATAGCAGGAGAACTTGGCAGCATGGCTGTGAAAAGGAACTCGCAAACAGGATTGCATGGAACTTGTGTAAGAATGGAAAGGAGATGTGAAAATCCACTCCATCCTGATGCTTTCACCACTTGTTCATTCCCTCTGGTGGGAGTTATGACAATATATATAGAAAAACAAACTGAACACAAGCTGACAAGCCTTTTGACACCCTTATTCCTTGACAAACTTTCTGTTCAGCTGGAGTATTGTCCCCTGCACTACTTGTAAAATTCCTATTCTATCTGCAGTCTTTGTAACCAATCTCCTCAAATAGGTAATATTTCTAAGCATGCCGTTTCCACTCCTAATCATAACAAACACTGGAGTGTATGAATCTGGGAATTTGCCACTGGGAGCTGTGATTGCCTGTAGTCAAAGAGATCCTTAGGATAAATGCCAGGTTCCCTTGCCTTATCAGTTTCTCAGCTCCAAATAATTGGTGGCATTCAGTTTCCCTCTTTCTATCATCCTTCCCACTAAATCTCCAACCAGTGTTGTTGTGTTCCTGGTCACCCACATGCAGACCTCTGTTTATCCCAGGGTTCTGGGAGACTTTTAGTATAAACTCTAATCTGTTCCCATGTGAGCAATGCAGTGGGTCTCAGCGATGCAGGTAAAGAACAGGTTATTATTTGTATCAAATAATTAATCCTTGAAGAATGAATCAGATCCTTTTATAGACCTCTATAAATAAAAAAGTTTTTATTTTCTTCGGCTCTGAGAAACTGGAAACATTACACATTACCATTAGTTTGTAGGGAAAAAAAAAATTAGAAATCTAGTTGCAAAAGCTTGCAGAACTTTCTAAATTAAGTGCATTATTCATCCCGTTGTCTTCCTGTTCTTTCTGTGGCTACAGAGCCTGCAAGAAAAAGGAGTAAACGTGAAGTGCAGCGTGTCTGGAAAAAGCAGCTTTTAAATAGCACTTGGCATTTTCCAGTTTATTGCAATGAATGTTAGTGCACATTGGGAATTCATAAACATGAAGAAATGATTTAGATTTCCCTTCCTGTATAACAAACACAGCAGGACAGAGAAGTGCAAAAACTGATATTATGGTGTTTACAGCTGGGATCCAATTATTTGAATACTATTTTAGTCTCAGCTAGTCTCTTGGTCATACACTAGGCTGTACCTTATTCGACCTATTCAGAAAGGCTGGGTGAAGCACATATAACACAGCTTCAGTTTAGCAAGTTGATGTACTAGTATGTATGACCAAGTGCACAGGAGTTACTGAAGGGAGCTGAGGGCATAGACTGACAGGCAGGCACATCGCTGCCCTGCGTGCCCCAGTTGCTGTTATGCTCTCTAGCCCAGCACCAGTCCATGTCAATTACCAGCCATTGTGGTGGCACTTTTCAGTGAAATTTCTCACCTTTATCAAGAAAACAAGTTCAATATATGTCCACACATGTATATGTTAATATACTGATAACTCCTTAATTGTTTTTGTTCTCTTTTTGTTCCAGATAAGTATCAATTCTTCTTTTCAGTTTTACTAGTATTCAGATTGTTGGAGTTCTTTGTTTGTCATGAGGGCAGTTGTAGCTTTCTTCTCTCTTGGTTTGCTCCAGAATTTTGGAACCAAGCAAACAAAAAAAGATATATTTTATTATTTTCCTAATGATTGTATATTTACCTGCATTAAAAATCAGTATGTCTGAATGCAGTGAGTTGATTTCACGTGAGTCTAGCTAAAGTAAACAACCTGAAAGACATTTCTGGCAGTTGGAATGGAAAGTTTATATATAAAGGGAAACCAGCCCTCATTCAAAGCTGGAATATTACCTCTGCTATCTGTCTGGCAGGTTACATGCTGTCCAATCATGTGAGTAAAATTCCTAAGTGATAGCTGCTCCATTTCTTCTGTTGCAGAGCCTCACTAGCACAAAAATACCTTTTCAAGTGTAGTTTTGCTTATGTGTTTTCAACAAACACTTCCCATGCAATACAAAGTACTTGCACAAAATGGTGTTGCATATCTCTATGTATATTTTTACTGTTTATGAGAGAACATAATGAAAGTGATGATTATGTCTACAGGACATTATGCAGTGCCATCCAAAGAGGTCCAGTCCTGGAAGGTCAGGACACCATCAGTCAGGGGGCTGAGCTAACCAGCCATGCTCCAATGCATAGTGTGTCAGCTAGAGTGAAAAGTCCCAGTAATGTGACTGTCCTGGTTGCCAACCTAAGCAATTCTGCATAACACTGCCTGGCACAATGAAGACACATCTCTAGCATTTCAGCCTCATATAAATCAACAAATTATTCCTGTTGACACCACATGAATACTTGAATCATATTTTCTAATTGGGAAACATGCCTGAATTGTAACCTTTGCCAGATCCATTTTGTTTGGATTCCCAAGTGTACTGCCAAATATCCAATGGAAGGAAAGATGGGGTTCATTTTCTTTTAGCACCTAATGTCAGTACTTAGGTTACTCGGCCATTGAATCAGCATGATATTTTGCAATAAAGAAAGCTGTGTGCATTAAAGATACAGGAGAATGCAAATGAGTTTTCTGTTTATAATTCTTCCGTGTAATATTTTAAAATAATTATCAAATGTAAACTTTAAAGTCAAGTAATCCAGAAACATCAGCTCATTATTTGAATTGGCTTTTCCCAATGGTCCTTCTTGCACCTAGGCAGCTGTTGTGAAAACATCCATGGTGTTTACTGGGGAAAAGCCTAGAAAATAGTAAAGAAGCTTCTTAACACATCTTTGAAGTTTGAGACCTGTGAGACTTCAAATATTTTTGGCAAAAAAGAAGAGGCCTGGGGGTAAAATTAATAATGATGGTAATAATAATAATAACCAATAATTAACTCAATACAGAATCATATGTCAGTAAGGAAACTTCCACATGTAATCCTATAATCTATTCCTTTTTACTTTCACACACACACACTGTCAGTTTTCACTTTAACTGGTAAAGCAGCAGATGTTTTAGACATTACTGAAAATGCAAATATTCTGTGACATTGTTCTGTAAATTTGCTTTACCATGAATTTTGAGCCTTTTTAAAGTAGAGAGCTTACTTGAAATCTAGTGAGCAGACCAGCTGCCACAGCACGCACTCACACCTAACAGTACAGAGCTGTGTATTTCAAAAGAGGTAATTAAATTAAATAACAGGATTTCAGCACTGGATGTTGTTGTACTAAGTAGGGGGTCTCTGACTATAAATAACCTCATCCCCGGATGTACTAGTTTGATGGGTTGTGCTTCCATAGCCTTCTTGTGATGGCCACGCTCGTTGTGCTCATTTATGCATTCAAAGGTCAAATAGCTTCTGAAGCTAATAAGCTTATCAAAGAATTTACTGCAGTTGAATTTATGCATGTTTGAGATGTCTGCCAAAAAGAAGCACATCAGCAGTACTGCATAAATAGATTTGTTTAGAGATGCTTCGCTTCGTCTGTCTTTGGTGCCTTGCCCAGGATGGGGCTCCTGTGAGGCTCTGGGTGCTGCCTGAGGCTCGTGTGTCACAGAGCTTGCTTTGGCCATGGTGCCATGTTAGAATGAATGAATAGGAATGATTCCCCAGCCTTCCAACAGTTTACTTCTGTACTATAACTGTAGCTGAGGACAAAGTCTGAGCTCCGTTATACTTCTATAGTATTTTCAAACTCAGTGTACATGTGATAGCACTAAATTCATAATGAATTAGGCAGACCTTAATACAGATTGCAATTATAAAAAATTGCTATTCCTATAGAAAAAAATTCATTGCAAATGGATTTTTTTAAATCAACTGAAAGCTGCTCTGACAACTGTGCAATGATTAGCTATGTAATAAAAGATAAGGGTAATGGTAATCTCATTATGCCATACGCTTGCAGGGATTAGGAAAGCTTTTATAAAAGCCTTCTCCCTCTCTTATCTGGTCCTGAACCTGATTCCTCCTGTGCAGTGGCAGATGTGGAATTGTAACACTGTCCATGTGGAGTAAATGGACTTGGGAGGAATTCACCATGCTGTTCAACCTACTTTAAATTAGCCACAGGACTTAAATTCATGATGCTACCATAATAAGGAAAGTAGTTTACATATGGGGAATCTAACCCTCGTTTGATTAATTTCTATGATTACAGCAGTGGGAAAGGCAATAAATCATTGATGTTTAAAAACATCAACAGCAAAAACAGTGGGAGTAAATATCTTCAAAAGATTAAGGCTTTAGGTGATGTCATATGCTTTATATATGATACAAAGCTCTATAGAAAAAATCTGTGTCCGAAACAGCTTTACTTACTTAACTCAGTAAAACTCCAGCAATATAATACTCTGGCTTTTCTGTCCCTCTGTATTTCCATTTTCCATTGCCATTTGAGTTTTCTTTCTCCAAGCCCTCCAGCAAAATCTTTAAAAGAGCATTTCAAAAAATTGAAAGTTCAAAATCAATCAATCAATCCAATGGGATATAGCAAGCAAAAAAAGTTTCTATGCTGAAATTAATTTCCACTTTTTTTGAAGTGCAACCTCAAAATTTCTAAAGAAATGTGTTTTTTGTAGCTAACACTTTCTTTAGCTGCTTTGAAAGTTTCTCTTTTCATTCTAAATCAGAACGGATTTTTTAAATTAATTTCAGTGATGCCTTTTAATCATCTCTATTAAAAACTGCCTTAAACTTGACAAGAAAATAGAAAAGATTAGACGGGCTGAAATTTTGCAGCACTTTATTTCCAGCATTTATCAATTTGCGTCACTGGGAGCCTACAGATTATTTATAGTGCTTTTTATCTTGAGGGAAAGAAGAATTCCAAATTGTTAATTGTCAGACACTTCTTTTTGGGTTTTGCATACATTTCTGACACATTATTGTTCTGTGGTATATTAAAATGTTAGTCCCTCCTTTTTGGCTTTTCTATAATTTAAATAATTACCTGAATAAAGCATGTGAATTATGGCTTTCACGCTTTCCAGTTCAATCACGCTAATTTATCTACTTGAGTTTCAAAGAAAATTACTGTCTCATTCTGAGACATGATGTTAATAAAAGATATTAATTACTTCTTAGAAGGAATATTTCTTCAATCAGGCTGCAAAATTATAAAGAGATTTTCCAGAAAAGAACATGCTTTGCTTCAGTTCTCCCTCCTCCGACACACAGAATTTCTCTCACTCAGACTCATCCAAAAATGCCCTTTACTCTCACTGACACTGAAAACTTTTCCATTTAGTTCTTCCGTATCCTCACCCACCACTGATGCCTTCACTTTCTTTAATGTCATTGAGTATGTATTTACTTTGAAAACTCATCTTCCTAAACTTTAAAATTTATCCAGAGGTCTCTTCAAAGCAAATGGAGAATGCGGACTGTATTCCATACTTTCTGAACATCAACGAAATACTTTTTCATTAAGTTTCATATTCTTGGCTAATTAACACAGCAGTTTGAACTTAAATTTTAGTGGAAAAGTGCACATAATTAGAAAATACTGAATACAATTGCTGAATGCCTGTCAGAGTTTTTGCACAGATGAGTTGTTAATCATTTATGAAGAACTCTTCAGATTCAGGTATCCTTTTGTAGGCTTGTATCTGGGAAATCATGGCTGAATCCATTTTTTCAGTGCCACACTCACACAGCATATTTGCTTAAGAACTTTGCAAACTTGTTTTTGCTTTGCTTTTCTGTAAGATAGGTAGGAGGAGAAAAATTGTGATATTTATTTATTTATTTATTTATTTGGGATTATTCAGCTTTATGTTTGTTTGGGCACCATTAAACTCTTTGTTTCACTTATTCCAAGAAAAGCAAGAACAGCATTATGCACAAACACCCATTTATGTTGTCCACATTTAGGTCAGCTTTAACCACTTTTCAAGTTCTAGTGATGCTCTTTTAGAAAACTCTCTGTATTCCGTACTTTGGTTGAGCACGGTTTTAAAGTGCGAGGAATAATTGTGGCAGCATTCTATCAGCTTTGTGTATTAATTTTAGACAGAACTTCCTGTGGTGTGAGAACAGCCTTCTCCTGGCTGTGCCACTGCACCGGGATAAATGATGCTCATGCAATTCTTGCAGTGGAGCTGAGTGTATCTGCCGGCAGCCTCCCTGCTTCTGCAACAGGAAATGCTGCAATAGCTTCAGTGCAATGCCACGTCCAGGCCCCCAGCTCCTCTCCACTTATTAGTTTGGGCTTGGAACATCAATCATATGCTCTCATGTGGTCACGGAGCTTTTCATTATTATTATTTCTCTTTCAAATGGGGGCAGAAGAGTATCTGATTAGTGTATAGGGAATAATCACTTCTGTCTGTAGAAATAAACCATTTAGACATACTTTACTACATTCTAAGTTCTCTCATTCTTGGCCCTTTTTCTACAGAATTATTTAATAAATGACCTTTTCCTCTGAGATATGAGAGATTATGGGAGCATAAACTGGTTGCTTTCTATTCACCTTCTTGCATCAACCCTTGTATCTTTGCATTTTAAGCCAACTCTATTTCCATTTTTGTTTATTTTGTTTTCTTAAAACACTGATTATTCTCTTTTTCCATTGAGGATAGTTTTCCTTCCTTTGCTTTCCTGGTTTGCTCTTTTTTTCAGGACTAGAAAGGTGAGGTCCTGAAATTCACACTGGGCTCGATCCTGCAGTTAGTTATAAAACCAAAGTTGAGAAGAATGAGAAAAAGTGATACTTAATTTAGAGAGCCAATTAACCAAGGCAGTGTAAATGCAGCTCATTTGGTCATCATGTTAGTTTTCACTTGAATTTACATTCTTCGAGTGAATTTTAATTTCTTTATACTTTCTGAATTCCTGAGGAAGAGTCACTTGTAAAAAAGAGAATGCTCCTTGTGTATTTATAAGTATGTATAAGGGTTTTTGCACATATCTATGTACAAGAAAACAAATTCAGTAGTTCTGTGGCTGTAGGGAATTCAGACTTCACTGTTAACACCCGGGCAGAAACTTCTAAGAAGAGATTTAGCCAGGCTCTGTACAGAGCACGAATTCAGCAACCTTAGCTAATCTCTAAGAAATGGAGCTGACACCTTAAATACTAACTAGTAAAAACAGTATTTTAAAGCAAGCAATGACTTCTAACAAGGAGTGTGCACTGCATCAGGTGTGTCAGCAGTATAAATATGAGCTTGAAAAATGAACAGAAGATTGCAAAGCTTATAAAATGAAATGGCCTTTTAAACAAATTCCATCCTAGGCAAAATGATCAACAAGAGAGAGCTGCAAACTGAAAGTAATCAACATATTTCAGTGATAGATCTATCCTTGTTTTCCCTCCTGTCCAATTTTTGTAAATATGCCTCAAAGAATGTGTAGAGGAATAGGAAAAAGTTCCCACACCCTTAGACCTGCAGTAGTCATCTAATAAAATAATAAAAATAAAAATCTGAATGGTCTCCAAGCCCAAAAGCAGATTGAAAAAACTAACTGTACCTCAGCCTAACTCACAAGGGTATCCAGCAGGGCTGAAACCAAAATCTAGAGGTTTACTTAGTGCTTTTGGACCTCTGGCTTTTTAGCTATTCCTCCTGTAATTTTTTCTATTTTTATTCATTCAGAAACACATAGTACTGGCTTACTGTGATTTTGTATTGCTTCTCATTCCCATTCCTGTGCCTGGAGTCTTCATGTACTGTAAAATTCCAAGAAGGTTTTCATTCCTATTTTGCATTCAGAATATTGCTCTAGATCTCCCAGAAAAGCAGCTTTCTATCCTGCAGTGAATTTATAAGTGTACCATCCTGCTTTCTTACTGCCAGGGATTCCAGCTTTACTATGCAAGTCAAAGGTCCCAAAATTCAGCCTTTTGTCCCACATGGCTAGGAACATCTTAAGGTTCTTAAGTGCTAAGAGCCAAATCAGTAGAAGCCTCACTCTGATCCCAAGTACATTAGGTAACCATATGGATTAACTCCATTGTCACTAGTAGAAGAAAGAAAGAATAATATATTAACATGAACAGTTTTTTTCATGTATTCATTTCCATTTCCATTGTCGGTCACCAAGATGAAATGTTATAACTCTGAAATCAGCCTGTCACTTACATAACTTGAAAACTTACTTACTGTAGAGCTTGCAAGCTTACTACTCCTACACACATGCACTCCCAGTCAAATTAACCTTCAAGTCAATGAATATTTAATTTCGACATTATTTTCAGCATCTTATCTCTCCACAGTGTGTGCCAGATAATAACATAGCTGATATGGTGCTAAATTGTTTAATGCACAAGAGACAAAGTAAAAAGAGCTATCAACCAACTAACTGCATACCTGATGGTCTGTCCTACATGCAAAATGTCCAAGGCCAGAGGTAGAAGTAGTGAAACACAGCCAGCATATGAAAACAGAGAAACTCGGAAAGACATAAAAAAGCATTCCTACCATTTTGACAGAGCAATGAAAACTGGCTGCTAAGGAAATTAAAGCACTGGAGGCCAATACGGTACAACACCACAACAAACAGATCAATAGAATAAAATGTCACACGTATCTTTTTCCCAGCATTTTCAATAACAAAACACTGACCTTTATAAAGAGGTACAGAGCTGTGAGAAATAATCCGATTCATTTTGTCTAATGCTATAAACCTAGAAGCATCAAAGAGAAAAGTCAAGCCAAGAGATATTAGTCAGACTTTAAACAAGCTAAAGGCTTTCTGAAGCTAAAAGTTCTGTTTTTGGAAGAGTATCAAAGACTCCTACAGTCTACATCAGGTAGTTCAAATTTTCCATAGTATGGCTAATCTGAAAGTAAAAGAAAAAAAGTCAAAATCAATCTTTCAATATTATCAGAGTGTTTTATGAAAACCTCTTGGTCTGATGAAAGTTTCACTTTCTCATATCAAATTCAAATTTTGACCAGAGTATGTGCCAGTTCTTAGACTAACTAAGAATGTTCCTAAAAGTTCAAATTATTTCTTTGTGTAAGGCAGAGGAAAGGTTTGAGACTGCCTCATTTCTCACCTGACTGGCCTATCTATCTCTTGGTGATGCTGAGTTGGGAATCAGCCTTCTTCCTCCATGACCTCCAAAATGGAGAACCTTCCAAAATTTCAAAACCTCCTAGAAATTTTTATTTTCCAATCAACCCCATTGATCCTGTAAGTCATGGGATTAGGTAGCATGAGTAAGCTGCCATTTTAATGTTTCACCACTGTAAAAATATTTAACAGAGACTGAATACATGTACAAGTATACCAGAGAATGAAAAGACATTCCTCTGTCATAGGGATTAGTGGTGTCCTCTGTTGATGTCCTACTGTCATTCTTCTGTGTTTCTGTAGAATACTATGAACTACAATAAGCAAGTGAGAAGAAGAAAAAGGAACTCTGTTTCTTTTGCGTGTGATCACAGTGGTTCAGTTTTAGACTCATGCAGCTTTTTAGAGAAAAGCATATTTTGCAAATAACTTCTATTTACTTATTGATTATATACTTGTTGGCTATACATTCATGTCAACAAATACAGTCTCAGAGAACAGCTATTTCTCAGTTTAAAGCTGATATGCAAAGTTAGATATCCATCTGTGCAGAAGTTTGTTGAGATTTATAGTCACGGTACCTTACTTTGCTAAAATGCTTTCTGCGAGGCTGTAATTCCATATGTTGTGGTACAGGACAGAAAGAGAAATCCTTTAAAGTACAAATCAACTTAGAGCAACTGTAAAATATAGCAACGATAGCAAAAGTAGTAGCTGGATAAAGATGGGCTATTTATTGTGTGGTATTTCTAGCTTTGCAGGAAAAAGGGAAAAAAAGGTAACATTAAAAAATACTACAGTTTTCGTTCTATCATAATACTCTGGTTTTGTTTCTTTTTTTTATTATATTTTTGTTCAGATACATACACTTTCTATACACAAGGCAACAATATATGCTGAGGATATCTGTTGCGATAGCTTATATAAGAGGAAAGTGTTCTACCAATTCATCTTTTAGGCAGCCAACAGAGCCATGTCATTTATGGGTATCAAGCAGGAAGACTGAAAGCTTAATTGAGGCAGAAGCTTCTGATTTTCAGTAGAATTGTCTTTTTCCAGTCAAGAAAACCAACTTCCATAAGGAAATCAGATCTTATATTATCATAAGACCCAACACATCCCATTTAGTGGGAAAATGGAATGCCCTAAATAGCCTTGCTGATGAGATGTTTTCCTTTTCTTTTTTGTTTAAATGGAATTTCATATCTACATACCAAAGGAGATGGGCTGCTGATTAAATTTGTTTGATCATACGTCAGCAGGCTGAAGACTTCCCCTTGTCTTCTTTAACCACTCCCTCACTTTTTCAAACGCATGCCTTAATTATTTAGACATCATCCGCAGCCTTGTTTAATAAAAATGAAATCATTTGTCTGGTATGTATTTATATCACAATGATACTAGCTCTCTGTTTTCAAAAATGGATTTTCAGTGTGCCATGTCCATGTATGTTGCAGTATCACACATTCCAAAGCTACGCCAAAATAATTATGATGAGATGCTCATCCTAATACAGAGCTGAAACTACATTCCTTACTCGAAGCTGCTTTTCAGTGTATATTCAGTGGAGGAATTTAGTTTGAAAACAGTAACACAGTGATGCATTTGGCTCAGACAAATGCAGTTCTTCTCAAACAAGAAGGAAAATGTTACGTTTATAATTATATTGATCCTTGAAAAATAGCAAGATTTATTTATAAACTGCATAATGAAATAGTACCATGCGTTTTTATCATACATAATAAAAGTAATATGAACATATGACAACTTTTTATTAAATGACAAGAGTGTTGCAGAGGTCAGACAGAAACTGCTCCTTTCTTGAGGAGGCAAATGAAGATAGTAATAAAAAGATCAAGGTAACTTCCTCCAAAATAACCTAATATTATATACAAGAAAGCATGATTGTAGCTTTTAGAGTTTAATCATGTCTTACTTGCATGCACAGTTCTCAGGACTGTATGAAAAGTCAAGTCAACATCAAACTGGCTTTTCAGCCTCACAGCAATCATGGCAGAAAGGAGAGACAATAAATATGGGCACACATAATTTTGCTGCATAAACATTAGCCTGGGTTTCTTGCTGTACAGGACTGAGGTCATGTCTACACCAGAAAGTTATTCTGGCAGGACTTTGCTCTGATTACAGCTTGTACATATTGTGTTGGAAGGACAGATATGTACTTGCTGAGCTGCCTTTGCTAGTGCCAAGTGTTCTCCCCTTGAAAGCCCATTTTGGCAAACCATAGAATCATATGATGATTCTATCACAGTACGGTATCAAATGCAGACTTTCTATTCACCCCTGCAATATTGCTAAGCAGGGACACCTCAGGTGCCAGACAAGGCACAAAATGCTCAGAGTTATATGGATACACAGCTGCCTACTTTTTTCATGTCCAAAATTGGCTTCTGCCTGGCCAAGATTATTAACAAAGATTAATGAGTTTGAGACTGGATAGCTCAACGTGGGAAGAGAGTGTCAGTCAAGTGTGTTGGACAGTTGCAACAAACAGCAACAAGAGCACACGAATAAAGCATCTTTTCCAGCAAAACCAATAACAATACAGATCCTGGACTGGCATTTTTTTATTTAAAGAGACAGTGCTGGTCCTCGATGGCTTTGAGATTCCTTGGTTAAGTAATTTATACCATGAATAGCAGTAGAGGACTGTTTGCCTTTTTTATGAACAGGGACAACAAAGCTGCTCAATAAGTAGCAAACAAGTAGAATAATCCTGGTAGTGACTCACAGCTAGACTGAGATGTAATAAGTATTGTTGCTACTGTATATTATAGTTTCCATATTTGTGGAGTGAAAACTATTTGGCTGGAGGAGTGAAGTTAAACAATTGCTAATTTTGAGCAACCTAGCACAACCAGGAGGGCTCAGCAAAGCTGTAAAAGGTCCTTTCAACACTCGGTTAGAATTACACAGCATGCTGCTTTTGTGTAGTTGTTTGTATAATTGGCTTCTATTTGATTTGTCATAACTTTTAAATGCCTGCTGTGAATACAGTAGAGGGTATGTTAGAACTTGGAAATATTCATAAATATGATCTTCATACTCCTTAGCTAGATGATGATTTGAAGACAAAGTTGTATCAAATTGTGATAAACAATGCACAAACAACTGGACACTTCAGAGCTTACAAACTTGGACTCTAGCACAGTTTTTCTTAAATTTAACTACATTAAAATGTTTTTTGGCACATGCTATTTTTTTTATTTATTTTTTGCCCACAGGGCAGTATATGTTTCATTCCATCTGTTTTTATTATTTATGGAAGTCGTGCTACGTGCTTCCCAGACCTCCTGCAGTTTTCAGCATTTTTTATTACTATTTCTTTTGTACTTTCTGTGTTACTTCAATCATGACGTGTATTAACCCATCACGCATCTCCTTGAACTCAGCTTGAGTGTCATGCGCTCTCATGGACCCTTATTATTACATTTTACGAACACTGGGGATGTAAGCTGCCTTGTTTGTTCTGATTTTCTCCTTAGCAAAGTCGGTTAGTAGGGGGCTCTGACTTTCAAAAAAGCAAACATGCACATTTAATAAAATGTCATCTGAGGGAGGTGGGGGTGGGAGGTGGGGGGAGAAACAACACTATGGTGAAAAAATGGAAGGAGGCAAATTTTCTTCAGGGCTGTTCTACAATTCCAGTTGTAACAAACTTGAAGGCACTCCTGAGAGTCTTTATGAGGATTGTTTGAGGCAGGAGGGAGGACTCCTGGGATCACTGAAGAAACACTGGTGCCTCACTGTAATGCCAGAGTTACGTGGAAATGAGCACTGACTTCTGCTTATGGTTATGCTTTTCATGCCTTATCATGTAATCTGAAAAGCACTGCCTAGCCTAGATCTACAAGTTCTGAAGTCTTTCTGGTTTTCTGAAGGGTTGATACCCTTTTCCTGCTCTTAGATAAGTTCATCAAAGGGTGTGTCCTTTCACTTGCAAGATCCAAACATGGCTGGAAATTTTTGGTAGCTAAAAATTGTATGGTTTGCAGTGAAGCATCATCTGTTCTTCATTCAAAATTGCAACTGAAAATGTTGTTTCTTGTCCTTGCTGGCTGAAGAATTATCCTGTTTGTGAAAGTGATTTTATTTTGCTATTTAACTGGTAAGAACTTTTGTTAAAAGCTTTTCTGTGGAATCTAGGTTCGAGATATTATTAGAAAAATATTGCCAAAAGTCACAGTCCTAAAGTACAAACATCAAATACATTTACTTACCATGCTGTAGATCATGACTGACCTTCTTATTCTGTGCTACGTAATAGGAAGACAATTTGTGTAATAAAAACATGAATATTTCAAGTATTTCTTTCCTTTTGCAAAAACTAAATTAACAAAAGACCAAAACACATCAACACTGGTCTCCCATGGTTTAGAAACAGTACTAGAAACACTTAGCAAATCACCATTTCTATTTGTTTTATATGATAGTGCCCACAAAAAAAAAGTGTCTGTTTGGGAATGTTCAGAAAAACACTTGAGGGAGGAATCCTGCCAAGGACAGCTCTATCAACAAATAGCAACAATAACGCATATGACACATATGTTTTTACACGATTAGGATAATTGGTTTTATTTCTTAAAACACAGTTTGAACTATTATTATGTATTAATTGACAGGGTTAATGTTCATGCTAAATTACACAACCCTTATTAACCTGAATGTATCTTCTCAGTCTTTACCAAATGCATAAATATCTACCACAACCTCACTGCAGTATATGCTACACAGAGCCTTGGTAATCTTACAGTACTACTCCATTCAGCTTCTGCTCTGCTATAGCTTCTCCTCTCCATTTTCTGGTGTATTCCAGCACTTGTTTGCCTCCTTTTAATACAGTCATCCACTGCTTGGCCTTCTGCTCCTGTTTTGCTTCTTGCTGATGCAGTGATTCATCACCCAGTCTAATCCTGATTTACAAGTGTTTTAGATAGCCCACAGTCAGGGAAATGAGGCAGTGAAAAGAACTACGCAGGGAAATTAAATAAACTTGGAATTTATCCATCTTTAGAAATCAGGGAAAAGTTTCCTCATCTCTATCACCTCAAAGGGCATTTATGGCAATGGCTTTTTCTTCTATTTGCTTTCCTACCTCTCTTTGGAAAACATGTAAAAATAAACACATGTAAAATAGTACAGTGAATAAAACTACCAGAAAAAGAAGGATACCACCACAATTAAAGCAAAAATAGGCATTCTAGAAAATAGGAGAAGCACAAGCCCATTAGGAACTTCTCAATTAAAATGTGTTTTTATGAAAATCACACTATCAAGTTATAAACTCCCAAGAAGAGATAGGTACATGATGTATGTACATAAGGTTGAAAGCAGAACCAAGATAGTTGGCAGACAGATTAGAAAATATCAAAGCTTTCTTTAAATATTCCGGGCCAGATCTTGTGTGAGTGCAAATCACTCTTGTTCCACTGAATTTACTGGAATTATATAAAATCATAGAATTGCTCAGGTTGGAAAAGACCTTCAAGATCATCAACCTAACCATACTACCCTTACTCTAACAACCCTCCGCTAAATCATGTCCCTGAGCACCACATCCCAACGGTTTTTAAACACAACCAGGGATGCTGACTCAACCACCTCCCTGGGGAGCCTATTCCAGTGCTTAACAACCCTTTTTGTAAAGAAGCTTTTCCTGATATCCAACCTAAACCTCCCCTGGTGCAACTTGAAGCCATTTCCCCTCATCCTGTCACGCCATCAGTGAGAAGAGACCAACCCTGCTCTTGCTGTAAGCACCTTTCAGGTATTTAAAGAGAGCAATAAGGTCTCCCCTCAGCCTCCTCTTTCGCAGACTAAACATCCCCAGTTCCTTCAGTCTTTCCTCATAGGGCATATTCTCCAAGTCCTTCACAAGCCTTCTTGCCCTTCTTTGGAACTTTTATTTATAACAGCTTCCCATCAGCCCATCTGGCCTTTTTGCTGTAATTAGGCAGCTAAGGAAAGAGTGAGGAGGCTGTTTGCTGGTAAAATTAAGCATGAGCCATATTTTCTAGGAAAAGTCGTAAGGGACAATACATGTCACTATTCTGTGCGGGTGCACACAGAAATATACTCTGGCTAGTAAGCGGCATGTCAGTCTTTGTGAAAGGTGCTTCTAACAGTGCAATTACGTTGTAACATGATTTTACCACAGGACAAAGGATGTCCAATTAGTTCCCTTTCAAACTTCTGGCATGATCACACATACAAACCAATTTTACCAAATCACTGTATAATCTATTTTTGGATCAAACAGCTCCAGGCTGTGCTGACAGAGTTCTGACTTCAAAATAACCTGCACTTTATTTTCATTCTCATCACATAGTTACGCTTTAGTTTTCATTCTTGTTTCGCATGAGGCCATGACAAGAAGGTACAACATAACCAGCAGAGTTTGTTTTTATTTCCTTTGAAAATTTATATTTGGAAAAAATTTTAAGAAGAGGAACTTAGTTTTACTTGTTAGCCTTGTGATTTGGGCTGACAACAGAGGACTTTATCATCCTTAGCACCCACACGCATGTCTTCTGTTATGCGTCAGCATGCATAAATGACAGAAGTGCACATTAAAATCCAGTCATTTGGATTTCTTCCATCTTCTCCATATACAAAATACTACCTGTATATATGCTCTGCCCTCCCACAGAGAGATAAAGAAGCTTAATCTTCTCCTGGGCTCGGCATGATCTTCTTTTATCTCCTTAGCTCTGTTCCATGTAATGAATATGACATCATGGTAGCTTTTTGCTTCTTTCCACATTGCTTTCAGATTAATTAATGTCTTCAGTTTAGAGTGTTTAGAAGGATTTTAATTTTTATTTGATCGTTTTGGTTCTCATACATCATTTTTCTCTTTTCCTTGGGATATCTATTTTTAGATCAGTGACCTTTTGGATGTATGATTCATGCTGATTTAATTTTTTCCAGCTGGTACACTTTCACTTAAGCTGATACAAATGCAATGAAACTGATACTTTTGCAATGAAACCAGCCATTACACACCTGTGCTCTTGGATTATTTTTTTTATTATTATTGGAAATAAATAGATTTTCTTCTCTATTTTCTTCCCAACATGTCAGTAATAACCTTTTGTCAAAGGAAAAAAAGAACATAAAACCAAACCAATAAAAAGACCAAGCACCTGTACATTAATGTTGCCTGTCACAGACCAGGAGCTATTCCAAATGAGGTAATACTACTTGATTTATTGTGGAACTATTAAAAGCCAAGAACACCTTTTATTTATTAAAGTAACTGACTAAGTAGATTTAGTATCTTGTACATTCAAAAGGCTGAAGAAATATCTCTATACATCCATCAGCTCTTCAAAAATGGTTCTGTGATTCCAAGGACCTGTATACATGCAGGTCTTGGACCTGCTCTTAAGATTATTAACAAGCACGTTCATCAGCAGCTGAGAATCCAAAAATGAAACATCACAGAAGGTTATTTTCCCAGTGAGGAACAAAACTGAGCCTTTAATGGGTTTTATTCTCAGCAGGTATACGTGCAGTGTGAGAGCAAAGACCACTTCCATGCTTGCATTCTTGTTTTATCAGGAGAAAAAAACAATCACCATCTGCAACCCCCATCCCCTTCCTGAAAGTCCTTTTTCCCTCCACAAAATGCATGCTTGCCTCGCTCACAGTTGGAGAATCTCATTCAACCTCGACCTCAGGAGAAGGGAAACGATTCACTTCCACATCATCCCATACTCGAAAAGTACTCTCTACTCCTATATTTTCAGTGTTTAGAGGGAAAATTATAAACAATAGCCTGAAGAAAAAAAAAAAAAAAATAGAGACAGAATAAGAGAAACAAATAGAGAATGAAACAGAGAATTAAATGGAAGGAAGAAAAGAAAGCAAGAAAAGGCTGTATCAGGACTCTGATAATGAAAGTTTGGGGAGAAAAACATGAAGCTCTCTGTTCAAGTATTCAGGCAATAGCAGTTGTCATGGCCATACTGCATGTGAAAACGTTAGAAGTGAAAAACGAATGACAGAGGTTTTAAACTTTGGCCCTCACTGTCTCCATAGTGTACTCTGCAGCAAGTAGCAAAATGCATAAGGCAGAAGCAACCCATGATACCAGTAAAAAGAAACAAAAACAGTCGAGTAGCATAGATACTGCTGATATAAACAGATCTTGGAAACTGGCATTTAAATGGGCTTTAAACATCTCTGTTTGCAATTATATTAACAGTATTCTATCAACTGGCTTTTTTTTTTTCTTTTTCTTTTTCTTTTTATTGTTCTCCCAAGACATTACAATGTCCTTAATTGTTTTGAGTTTCTCATAAAGTTGTTGTCTGAAGAAGATGATATACTTGGATTTGTCCACCACTTACTCTGTGTGATCCATAAGCCCAATAAGAAGATTATAGTAATGACACCCACGGCAGCCATGACATGAATTATGTGTCTCTTGGGAGGACAACAGTATTAAATACTTTTATTACAAAGAGTTCCAGATGTTGAGCTTATGGGGCAGCGTCCAAAAGCACAAAGAAATGTTGATCTTACTTTCTGCGAATTGGCATTGGAAATGTTTGGTTAAATAAATTGAAAACTAATCAGGACATACTTTGTTAATACAGTCAGAGGAACTGATTGGTCACTATTTCAGAGGATGGCATTATTTGTCCTAGTGAAATATTTCTGAAAATGTTACACACTCTCTCAGATTTATGCATGTATTGTCTGTCATGGTAGTAATATTTGAAGCACATGATTACCTGTCATTGGGTATATTATCAGGGAAAATATAAATGCACTCTTCTGGGGAGAAGAACCTGCTCCTTCTTATTTCAATGACAACTCATGTGCTATAAATAACAAGCAGCCAATATGTTCAGTTTGCTGAGCCATCTACAGTCTGATTTTTTCTAAAAAATAAAATAAAATAAAATAAAATAAATCAGCAAATACTGAATACATATGTAGAAAATAGAATTAGCTTGCATCTATTTATATATGAAAAATAAATACCGCTATTTTAAAAACCTAGGAGGGCAGATTCCACTATCATTCTTACTTATGTCAGTGTTAGTTTCTTCCACAAATTCTCTGCTTATCTGCTGGGTCACCTCCAAAGTGAACAGCTAATAGAAAAAGCATTAATTTGTAGTGGTGCAGAAGTGTTAGTGGAGAAAAACGAGCCATCTTTTGTTGGAGTAACAATCACCATTTCTGGCTGTGACTTTGATCTCACACTATGTTTCATTGCAAAAATGCAATGGAGGTCATGATCCAAACTCCTGGAAGCACCTTTTTCCTCCCAGCTGTTCCCCCTGGTGTAGGGTGATAACTCATAGGACAGGTACAGTCCAGTAGGGAGGCTTTTAGGAATATATTTCCAGGCTGCTCTGAGGATAGCAGAGCAACACATTATTAATTGTTACTGATTAATTGCAAGTTGATCAATAGCAATCTACATGACAGTGTTGATAAGGGATAGCACTTAGGTCTTAGAAGAGAATTTGGGGCCTGATTACAAGTTGTTCACATGAAGTTTCAAATGTTGTTTCAGAAGTGTGAGAGATCAAAGCTTAGTTGTGCATCTTTAAATCTGGTGTTCAGACTACACAGAATAGCTGCTCACGGCATTAAAACAAAGAAAAAGAGAAAAAAGGCTAACAGCAGAAGGGTTTCCAAAGGATAAAAATAAAATGACCTCATTTGTCTTCACTGTGATTTAGCAATTTCCTTCTGATGGATCATAAATGCTCAGTAAGGATCTCACAGCCCTCAGTGCTTCACCTCCTTGCATTCCATGTGAAATGGTTTGGATGCTATTATTCTTGGATTAAAGCAAGTAAGCTAGGATAGTTCACAGCTGAGGAAGAGAAATACATGATTTCTTGTATTCAAAGTAAATAGAATTCATATCTAGGAAGAGAAAAAAAAAATCTTTCCACATTCATGTGAAATTCTATACTGCAGTTCTGCTCATGGTCACATTAATATAACATTTCCTCATGAGAAAAGTTTCAAATACATTTGAAAAACAATGGTGTTGATTTTTGTGTCCTCAGTTGTCAGTCCTGTCAGGGGTCTCTGTCTTCTGTTTGCTATCAGTTTGGTGGAGAGCTGTAGAAATCCAGCTATGCAACAGTGAATTGCTTTCTGAGGTAGCAGAAAATTATTGGGAAGTGTGTCTGGATCACAGAGGTTTTAATAATAATCTTAAAGACTAACCTCACTTTACTTTCTATGGGTGGTCAACAAGTGCTCCTGCTTTCCTAAACCTCACATTGTGGGTTCTTCCTTAGCTAGGAAAAATAGACTGCAAAAGCAGAACAAGGAACTCTACAGATCAGTAGAAAGAAAATCCACTGAGGGCTATTAAATATAAATAGAAAGCCATTGCCCATAACTCGGGAATCTTCTGAGCTACAAATAACTATGGGGTGAGAAAGCATTCTGCGGAAATACCATTATATGGTTACCATGTTCTTTTCCTTAAGAAAGTGCTGTTGATGACTGTATGAGACAGGATGTTGAAGTAGATGGACCTTTGACATAATTTAATAGCTATTCACAAAATATAAGTGCCTCAACTATATTAAATGACATGGATAGCGATGAACAGTGTGCGCCTCGTGAAATACTAGAATTTATAGGAGTATTTAAATCACAACTGAAGCCCTTTGTCCCTTAACATACACAGCATCTCACTGTAAGGGCTAAAACTGAAAATCAGGCCAAGATCCAATATTCAATTTTGACAAGATGAATAGATTGGAATTAAACTCATCTTGCTAAAGGGATAGAACAGGTGGTTCATTTTCTCACACTCTTTATCCAGGTTTGTTTTGCCTGCAAGTGTGTTTTTAAAGACTGACACATTTATTCCTTACAAGCCCAGCACGATTTTCTCAAATAAGGGCACTCTGGACAGATACGGGTTAGAAATGTACTGTATAGTGATTAACTCCTGTGGCAACTGCACAAAAAGCCAATTACCAAAAAAGTGTTTGCATTTAAGATATGAAGATGTTTTGTGTGTGTGTGTTTCATTAATAGAGAAGCTGCAGTGTTGAGGGATTTGGTTCTTAAAATCCAAATACAAGCTACAAGCTTGTCATGAATTTGGAATAGCAACAGCATCTAGCCAAATGTCTCTGATTATTTCTACCAAGGCGTGACTTCTTTAAGCTCTCTCAGTTCCCAGAAGAAAAGCAAAGCCTCATGGCAAAGTCTTTGTAAGAAAAAATATCTTAAGGAGGAAATAGCTGGCTGAAACACCTAAAATCCTGCATGGAATAACAAAGCAGCAGTGGACACATGAGCTAGTAAGACATTCGGACATCCTGTGTTGTAGGAGCAGATGTCCAAATCTGCCGAAAGACACTAAGATAGCAGCACATTTCTGGACTTTACCAATTAGTAAGAAGGTTCTGTTATTTAATGCAGGTGCAGTTCCTGTACATCAGCTGCTCCTTATCTTCTCAAAGGAATGCAGTTCTGATCCACAGTCCCTATTTATAACAGAAAACACTGAAGCAATTACAACTTGAATAAACATGGTTTCTCTGTGGACCACAGCCAATTAGCAATAATGTGAAGGTCAGCAGTGAGGGTGTACTTGTCAGTATCTTCCTTTATTACAGGTTATTTGGATAACCGATGAAAAATGCTTTGTTTTTTGTGCTTGCCACTTCCAAAGCCTTTGCTGAATCTCACAGAAAAATGACAGAACACTGGTCAGTGCTTAGAGGTCATGCCAGCAATTGAGACCTCTGTTTTCTGGGCATAACTATGGAATCATACTGTTGGTATGGTTAATGAACAAATGAAAGTTTGCTGAAGCCCTGGAGATATTCTATAGCAGTTGTATAGAGTTGCATGGTCTCTTTCATGTCAGGACGGAGGTTTTATAATTTGATTCCTTTCTTAACCTGGATTACTGTCTCTCACTTAGAAAAGAAAGGTATTATGCTTTAGTCAAAGACTTCATCCTAGATTCTGGCAGAACGTTTGTTTAGGCATTTGCCATACAATTAAGGATAGTAGAATCCACCTATTTTTAATTGGATTCTCCTCAGCCTATGACAGTGTTTATGTCTGCCAAAATCTGAGCCCTTAAAAGTGTGTATATTCCATCTGCCCCACTAAATACACAGTGGATCTCATCATGGCCTCGGTATAACTTTAAACACTGCAGACATCGCAAGAGCCTTTAGCACATCATTATATCTTTTCTCACTTCATTAAAAGCCAAGAGAAAGAATACAGATATCTGAAACCTGGTTTCTAAGTGTAATTTCTACCTTTCGAAAATACATCCTACTTTTTCAAATCCTTGTGGGTAAGTGAGAGTTACAGAGTAGTAAAGAGTATAGGAAGAAAAACAAAGAAATTTAAAGTGATTTAAGTATTATACCCAAGTTTGACATGCTTGGATGTTTCCCTGTGGACCATAACATGTTTTTTTTGTCCCATGCGAAAGCATGCCAAAACTAAATATAGAACAGAGCACAGAGCAAGCAAAGAAATCAAGCTTTTCATTTCTGAATTCTCACATCTGCAAATTAACAACTATACATCTGTTAGTTCAGTTTCTTCTGTTAGAAAGAAATGGTACCAAATGGAAGTATAGCTGTTTTTCTTTAGGATAATGAGATGCAATTTAAAAATGCCCAACCAATCTGGCAGTCTTCTACAATGGAGTGATGGCACTGGTAGACAAAGGGAAGGCAAATGATGTCATTTACCTGGACTCAAGCATAGCCTTTGATGTTGTCCCCCACCACATCCTTATCTCCAAATTGGTAGGATGTGGATTTGATGGTTGGACAACCTGATGTGATAAGGCATTGGTTGAAAGGCAACAAGCACCACCCAGAGAGGGTGGTGAATAATGGTTCTGTGTCCAGGTGGAGGCTGGTAATGAGCAGTGTCTCCCAGGAATCTGTCTTGGGACCGGTATTCTGTAACATTTTTATCAATGATTCCATTATTCCATTGATAATGGAATTGAGTTGCACCCCCAGCAAGTTTGCTGATGACACCAACCTGAGAGGTACAGATGACACAGTAGAAGGAAGGGATGCCATTCAGAGGGCCTTCCAGAGACATAGAAGATGGGTCCGGGTGTATCTAATGAGGTTCATCACAGCAAAGTGCAAGGTTTTGCACTTGGACCAGAGGAATCCCAGGCATGTATACAGACTGGAAGGAGCAGTTCTTGAGAGTAGCCTTGCAGAGAAGGACCTGGGGGTCCTGGTGGATGAACAAGTTCACTTGAGCCATTTTGTCATTTTGAACACATGAATTCATTTTGAACACGTGAATTTCTATGTAATGTCACAAGCACTGTTATGACAGCGAGAGAAAGGCACAATCTGAAAAAGAAATGGAGTTACCATCCCTCTCCCCAGTTTGAAGAACTGGAGCTCACCTACAATCCTAACTCTTCCTATTTTGTTATTCATCTTTGCTTCTGTCTACTTGGATTGTTATCTCTGAGGAGCAAGCAGGGTGGCATAATAACCTTGAGGGCTGATCCTTCCTACAAGACATTGAAGGATTACAAACTAATGCATTTAGCTCCACAACAGAAGAAAATGAAAACAGAAAACAACCACCCCACCGGCCCTACTTACATTCATACTCAGGAGCTTTATTTCATTGATTTACAAGTAAATCAGACACCTGAGTACATTTCTGGAGTTGTATTTTTTTCCTATATATTGCATTTTACTGCAACACAGAACAGCTCTCTCTGTCCAGCTTAGTTTCCAATATAGCAGAGGTCAGCTGCTAAATACATATGCAATTTTCAACAGGATTTACACAATGCATAGAGAAGTCTCTGCAGCCTGATTTCATCGCTCTTTTTATCCGTATTAGGCAAGATTAAAGCTAACAAAGATAGCAGAGGAGGCACTGAATTGTGTAACTGCGCCATTTGACTCAGGTGCACCTGGCTGAGCTCACTTAGCAGCTTTGCTGTGCTACATCCAGATCTCGATAAAGAGCCTCATTACACTGGACTAAACCATAAATAAAAGTCTGGGACTTGATTCCTGAAGAGTGTATCCCCACTGAAATTAAAACAGTGGAAAAGAATTAGACAAATCCTCAGCACCGCCCAAGCTCTGCCCCTTTACAGATCATTATAGTCCTGCTGCTAAAACTGATAGTGTAGAATTAGGCCACCGCTGAACACTTTAAATATCACAAATGCATGCATTAGCATATACGAAAGCCACTTACTGCACTGAATAGTTTGCTTAAGCATGTATAATGGACATAATATTAGTGGAGATTTTTTCCTCTTGTTTGAATGAGATGGGTGCTGGCTAGACTAGATGAAAAAGAGGAAAAGCCCAGGACTTTCCTAAGGGCCTTCTTCCAGTGGCTGGCCACACAAAATGGAAAAAGAAGTATTTTTGGTAGATCCTTGCTTTTTTCTGAAGACCCCCTTGTGATTTTGGATTGAAAATGAGACATAAAAAATTAAGTACATAGCATGAGAGAAAGTCCCATTACATTTTGTAATAGCTACTGGGGTGCACTAAGCCGTCTGCATCTGTCACTGCTGCCATTGCTCAGAAGATGTGAACCGTGCTTCTTCCTGGCACTGCCTGAGCGGCACAGCATTTCCCTAGACAATTTGGAGATACTGCAAGCATGTTTCATTTGAATTATGAGGTAAATAACTGTGTTTGGAATAAAAAACAGCAGTACAGAATCCAAAGAGAAAGAGGCAAGAATCTTGTCTAAGAAAACACTGCTCAATCCCTTTAGAACTTGACTGCAGTGATCATCTTGATCTGCTTTCCATTATTGCCCTTCTACAGGAAAAGTAATGTTTTGACACAGTTCAAAATGCAGCTCCAAGATGTATTTTGTCATTAAATGGCTCTCACAGTTAACAGCTCCACTAACAGAAATCGGCCCTCAGCGGTTGGGTGAATAATTTCTATTTCGTTGATGCTTCTTGTTAATATTGCATCTAAAGCTTGTCAATGTCATAGAGCTATAAAGCTTCAGAAAATACCATTGGTGTGAAGTGTAGTTTCTATCCTATGAATAATTCATGGTAATAGATGAAAAGAATCACGCTGGTTTCTCTCTTGAAATATCTCAGGGTCTGCTTTCAACACAGAGAGACCAGCAATTAAGCAGATAGGTGGGCAATCAAGCAGTTAGATAGATACTACAATATGAATGTGCAAGTATGTATAGATGGGCTTACTTCCAGGTTGCAAGTAGTCCTAAAGCAACTTGTTTTAAATAGTTTTAACCTCAGGAAAAAGTAGCTTCAATATCAGCCACTGTCACTTTAAAGGTGCAAGTATTGAAACTAAGGAAGAAATAAAAAATGATTGAACTTATGTTGCAAATGGTATTCCAGCTACAGCCTTTGGTTTTAGAATACCATTTCAGAGTATTAATCTTTGTCTCTAATGCTTCAGTGTGTTGGATGTGTACCCAGAGAAGTTTTCATGTACCTCAGACATTCTGAGCAGATCTTCATGGCATAAGGCACGACTGAGAAGAATGAGCAGTGTTACTACTGAATGAATTCACTTCAGAAAGGGAAATAGCACAGCTGTCAGCAAGAGCCTGGAGCACTAGAGCTGAACAGCTCTCCTTTCCACTTTGCTAAACAGTCTGGGACAGCCTATGTGTCTGAAAACATGACTTGCATCAGCCAAACTGCATCTAGGCACGCATGAAATTGTATTCAGAGGAAGCATCACCCCTTTCCTGAGGAGTTCACAGTCTGAAATACTCCAGCACAAAGAGCTCCTTTATCTCCTCCACAGTCCTTTGCTGTGCACTGCCTGCCACCAGTGGCCCCAAGGAGGGAGCCTATCTCTGCCCTATTCCCTTGTGCTCTCCAGGACAATGGGCTCAGCCAGGCTGTGGTAAGAGGCCTGGGGCTCAGAGTTCCCTGCTACATGCCCCTGGCACAACTCTTCCTGATTTCTGCTCTGGCAGAAAGAGATTCAACCAGTCTTTTGATAATCCCCCCAAACTGAGGACTGACCAAATTGAAAAAGGGAATTGAAAAAGGGAATTGAAAGAAAGCTCACTTGAAGTGCAGATTTGTACTGAGGACATCTGATGTTAAACTGAAGCTAAATAATCTCAGCAGCTGCACAATTTCAAGTCAGTTACAAGGACTATAAACTAAGTCACCAAACGGAAGGAAGGAAACATGGAGAACAAGAAAAGATGAACTGTTAAGCTTCTTTTGCAAATACGGAGTTTAATTTAATGTTCCACATTACTAACTTGGACTATGTGACTCCAACTGCTAGGGATAATCAACGCTTTCCTTCAACATGTCTGAATGAAATGTTCTTTCCATAACCCTTGTAGAAATGACATTAAAGTACACAACAATATTAATATAGGGGAAGTCAATATTATCCTTAATCCGCAAGAAAAATATCATAAAGTAGCATGGTCTCCATGGAAACCACACAAAATTGGGAGCTTATATTTTGCAGGTCTCTGGCATTACCACCACAGGGCTCAGTCTGCAGTCCCAGATGTGACCAGTGTGTGTGCATTGGCTGACCTATGAAATGGAAAGGCTGCATGAGTGCCCTTCCTTCAAACAGCTCTCTTTTAAAGGTGCAGATGTCCGTAGCATACGCAGAAACAAATGCCATTCAACATCTCCTTTACTGCTACTAATAAAACTAAACAAACATATGAAATAAATAAATTATATTAAAAACAAAAACACAAAAGGAGGCTGTTCGCAAGTGCTAAAGCCTTCTATCAAGCACTGAAACAACTTTAGATCCTTAGATCCTTCTGCTTCTTGTGCAGCTCTGCCTCTGGTAGGCACAAGCCATCACCTATGATGTCTGAATTTTCTTCACTGATCACAGGCATAAGTGAGTGAAAAACAGATGTTTTAGAAACCTTCCAAAATTACACTACCCTAGAATTTTTGCATGCCCTTGGGTTGTTTGTGTAGCTGCTGGGTTTCATCTTACATCTTTAAAATGAGAATAAGTCCTTCTCTCAGCAGTGTAACAGGAAAATCTAATCATAGAATCTTTAGAGTTGGAAGGGATCTCTGAGGGCCATCTAGTCCAACTCTCCTGCCATGAACAGAGGCACCACAGCTAGGTCATGTTGCCCAGGACCTTATCCAACCTCACCTTGAAAGTGTCCAGGGACAGGGCATATAACTCACTTGAAAACCAGTAAGGTTTATATAAGCATAGTGACAAAGAGATCACAGCATTCCAAAGATAAAAAAGTTCCCTTGCATCATTTACAAATTTACAGACTAAGCAGTGTCATATGGGCTCTTGATGGTCCTCAGTTTTGCCACACTTACTCAACTAAAATAATTATACAACCTTACTTCTCAAGCTACTTACGCCGTATGCAAGGAATGGTTGCAAAGTCAGACCTGGCAGCATTATTTTCCTTTAAATCTTCCTGTTCTACGGAGCCATTATTAGCACTGAAAGTTAAAAGGCAACAAGAGAGAATGATAGACATAAAAAGCATGAGTAGACATTATCATTGTCAGTGGGAATTAATCAGTCAATCCTTCTGACCACAAAGCAATTTAAATTGGCCTTTTACTGCATCTCTTATCTCTGATTAATTCTAATGATGTCAGACTAATCCCTCGGGGCTGCAAGGCCGCAGGACACTGTCTTTAATCCAAAGTCCTGTGTACCCACCTCTAGTGAGCTTGAGGGTGGAAACAGCTGAAGTTCTGATGCTTCTCAAATGTGCAGGTGATAATATGACAGGGTTTCTTCCTGTTGCAGTAAAATGTGCCATAACAGTAAAGGCCTGAGTTGCTCCTCAGCACTTAACAGCTGTTGGGTTTTCCTGTCAGCATTAATACGTAGAGATGCTTCAAGTGAGAGATGTTTAGTGAAACTACAAGTCTGTGAGCTTTCTATCAAAGATGTTTATTTAACCAGAGCACATCTGCAAGACTTTAAATGAAGAATTTACAGCAGATACAAGTAGCTTGAGTCATTTGCACACAAAATGACTCCACTTGACATGAAAAGATTCACATTTTCTGACTCCCCTTAACAGGAAGTGCAATTGGCCATCACAAACACATCCGATCTCTCTCTGTTTGAAAAGTTCATTGTCTGTTACCATGACCAAGCCCAAAAATACAGCAGCTGTGTCTCACTTCTTCATTTCTCTGTCTTCCATTTGCATTTTGTTAAAATCACACCAAGCACTATCATACATACACACAAAAGACAAGCAAAAAAAATAAGCTTAAAATAACTTTCTTTTTCATTGTTTTTTGTTTTGTTTAGTTTTTTTACCTTGATATCTACCTCCACCTGCTGCTTCTAAGTCAAATGCTCAGTCCTAAATCAACCAGTCAAGAGCACATCTTCCTCTATATGTGACTATCTACATTCATTTTCTGTCACCTGAATTTACTTGTTTTAACCACTCCTCTTTTTCTCCAGTTTTGCAGACACACAAAATTTATCAAATTCAAGTTTGAAGGTAACATCAGGTAATATTCCTGAGGGCAAGAAACTACCAAGCATACTTTCTCATCCTGACTGAATCTTCTTAAGCTATTTGCAAGTCAGGATCAAGATGTAAATGTGAGAGGAGGAATTTGTACAAATGTCAATATGGATTTCCTACCTACAGCACGTTTTATGGGTGTTCCTATGTTCTATGAATTAACAATGCATTACAAACTTAGCTTTTCTCTCTTGAAAACAAGGTGAGAAGCAATGAATGCAGTTCCAGTAACAATAAAAAAAAGGAAATATTTTGTTTACGTATATTGAACTTCCTATGGGAATGAATGATGGTCAAGTCAAATTTTAATCTAAAGTTTCAGTCTGACAGCTCTTCTTTCAGTTGGTCCCACATGTGATTAAAAACGAAGTATTTTGTAACCTACTGGGATGCAATTGCTTTTACCTACGTAGTGAGGACCAAGCTGCTGTGCAAATCAGTGAAAAATGACTGTTTTAAGAAAAAGTATATTTTTACACTGAAATAAGGTTTTACCATAAAAATAAGGTCAACTTATATTTCATTTCCATTTCATAATATTTCATATACTCAAATGTGTTCATTAGGGAGGCAATATTGTGTACGGCTGCATGAATAGGCAGCATGACCTTATTTAATTCTCAGTAACCTCTGATGTTCGCACTGGCCATATGGGGGAATTACATGGGCTGTGTGCAGGTCTTATAATGCCAACTTTTTCTAATTTCTGCACCATTCTTGTTATTGCATCTTGTCCACCCAGGAGTCTATTCTGTCTCACATTAGTAATCCGGTGAAGTTCCAGCAGGCGAATAGGCTCATACCTCACATGCCCTCACAATATTACCTGTACCACTTAGACACTAATGCACCTTGGTCAACAGATCAATCTGAACACTCCCACAGTTGTCTGGAGAGCCAGACCCCATACAATGTCTATGCCCAAGACATTCTCTTGGACTGAGGCAATAGACACTTTATACTCCCAGAGTGGAAGACGCCCAACCCCCAGTTTTAACCATGTTTGGGTGACTGGAATGGTCTGTCCCCCAAAGCCACCAACCATCACTCTATCACCATTGAATTCAGTCAGATCCTCATAAATTATTGATGTTCATTGCTTGCCTCAGGTGGTCAATCCGTGATTCGGGTTGTGATTGAACAGTTCCCATACAGTTTGGGTAAAAGACAAAAAAATTCTCACATTTTTCTGCTTTAGCTCTTCCGACTGAGTGCTAGATTTACCTCTTTTTAAAAGTTTAAAAAATTAAAGGAAAAGAAAAAAAAAAAAGAATCTGCAATGAAATACACCCGGGTCTATCTTTGCAGAAGTGACCAAGAGTTACAAAAAGGTGCTTCTATAAGGAATGCAAGTCCTTCACTCTTGGAGAAGTAGCTGTGGAATAGTTCAGGGATACTTGTACATAACTGCCCATAGGAGTTAAGTTAATTAAGGTGAGCTGTCAAATACTCTCCTGTTGGATTGGCAACGAGAGACTCATAATAATTATGACAAGGAGAACAAAAGGCTGAAGTGCTGTTGTGCATTTCCCTGCTGCGCTGGCTGCTTTTGCAGTTACTCCAGAGCTGTTTAAAGCTGGTTTGGGTAGCTCTGGGCCTGGGAGTTCCTGAGATAGATAGCATACGTTGCAGTTTACAACTCACCTATGAACCCTGAGAGGTTTTCCTGAGCTCTGCCTGTACGGATTGTTTTCCCAACACAATGACTTTGCTCTCACCACCTGAGGCACTAAAGGTCAAACTCAGCTCAGCTGTGTCTGTCCCAGATGACTTGCAGATCTTCTCCAGCAGACCTAGCCCTGCAGGTTTAAGATACGATTAATTGTATTTCCAATTTTGTTTTCAGACAATCAGAAAAAGGATGGTATATTTTGGCCAGACAGGCATAACTTATCAAATTATGGCACAGTGTAATAGATGAACGTCATATGAAGCTAGAGGAAAAATGGGAAGGGCAATGTTTAGTGTTTGTCCTTAAAAATTCCTGAGAGACTAAACCACATGTAGAAGACGCCACTTGCTGTGCAGTTGAAGAAGTTACTTGTACAGATGACTGTCACACTCTTAAATCAGAATGCACACAAAATCCAAAAGCCAGGTGCATTCCTAACCAAATGTTACTGTAAAGTTTGTAGGAATACTGAAATAATATCTAAATCCCACTGATATCAGGAACAGGAATAGTCACTTATGAGTTAAGACTCTTGCAACTACCACCAAATATCACTTTCTACAGGAGCATACATCAACCTGAGAACTTCGTCATGTCATTAAACCTCCTTTCAATATAACTTTCGACTTCGGGAAAGAAGATCAAAGCAAACAGAGCCCCTTTTTTTCTCCAGTGAGAGGTTTTATATCTTTTGATTTACAGCGACTTATGGCATACGATGTTAGATGTGTCACTCGGTGTGCCATCTCCTCTGAGGAATGCCTGAATCAAATCTTACACCCTCTAAAATAAAACACTTCTGAAAGTTGTTTATATGCATGTGAGCTAACCATCTGAAAAACTCATCCTAGCCAATCAGAATCGCATTGCAGTGCTCGTTGCTGTATCCTCTTGCTGTTTGTTTTAAAAAGGTTATTTGTTAGTTTCTGGGCAGGCAGAGACTGACCTACATTTGGGCAACAGAATTAAATAGTCCTTCTACATTTATTTTAGCTGAATTAAGATAATTGTTGGATTTACTCAAAATGTTGTTCTCCATGCTCCTCGTGTATGTGGGAGAAAAATAGCACCTTCACCTTCCAGTGTACATCTTCTTGATAACTTCACATTTGTGATATATTGAGCAGTTATTTATCAAGAAAACATCAACAGAGATGTAATGATCACTTTCAGGCCATAAAATCTTATGCTTTTTGATCCCAGTAAGCTGTTAGAATATTTAAGTGGACCCTTAAACACGCTTATAGTTACATCAGAGGCTTACATTCTCTGTTAGGAATAAACCCCATTCATCTCAGTGGGTGTCAGTGGGATTTTGCCTGAGGTAAGACTGTCAGATGTCATATGTTCAGACAAAAGCGTATTATAAGTAAGATAATAACAAACCTTCTTCCTTCTGTATAGAGTGTGCAAAGCTGGAAAGCTTCTAAATGAACGCAACGTCTTTCTAGAAGTGCCACACACATCACTGTTAAGATGAAAGAAACTCAAAAAATTCAAGAAGACGCGTCACAAATAAACCAGTTTTTTTATCTTAAAAGGTTTTGCTGCCACCTTCTGGAGTTTAGTGAAACGAACACCTCAGATGCTCGTAACATAGGATTTTTGCCTTGCGACAGCATTTGCCGTTACACCGCTAGAGAAAAAAAACCGTGTTTATTTCTTTATTGCTTTTACAGCTTAAACGGGTCCTATTTCAGCTCCCGCATGCAGGGCATGCCTTGAACCCTCACCCATCCCGCAGAGCACAGCCGAGCACGCCCACCCATCTTCCTTGGTCTGATGGTAGGGCGCAGCGGAAGGGGAGGGAGGCAGCCGCCATGTCGTGGGACGGTGCATCGGTGGCGGTGAGCCGGCGGTGGGAGGCGCGTGGCGAGGTAGGGAGGGGGTTAACGTTGATTTTGCAGTGAATTTCTATGTAAGAGTTTCTTGCGAAGCTGTTTCAGAATAAGCTACAAGAAGCAGCTGATGCTCTCGTATTAATAGGGGCGCAAATTAAGCGGCATCGAAAGGAAAAGAATCCAAAGCTGAGGGTGTGCAAGCCAAGAAATAATTTTGCATTAGGTGAAAAGAAAGCACTTCGATATTGTTGCAGTAGTTTTGCTGCTCAGTGGCTGGCTTAGGGAAGGAACAGAAGCATCGCTGAAGGTGGACGTGCACTGAGAGCACTCCTCTTTCATCGTGTTTCTCATGCTGTCTCCTACCTGTTTTTTTCCTGTTCTGCTCTGTAGGGAGAGTTGCAATCATCCCTTTGTGTCTTCTCTAGCAGATATAGGGAGTTAAGCAAAATTACAGAAAGGTTTTATTGTAACAAGGAAGTGCTGTTTGAGATTAATGCTCTAATTTGTGTTTACGGGAATAATTCTGTCTTGAAGCTTTATATGTAGTTTCAACATATGCACAGAGATAAGTTTCTAGACTGTGATTGCCTACTTAATGATTATGTTAGAAGCTTGACAGCTTCCATTAAACTTCCTCAAAGAATGCAAGTAACTTTATGTAGCTGTTTATATTTACTTCCTCTCCCCCCAAGGTTAAGATAGGTGTACTGTTATTTAACTGAAGTCAATCGTTTAACTGAAAGCGATTGAATCGAGCTTCACAAAACAGTCCAAATAACATGTATTTAGTTAGATGTAAGCTAAACCATAATGCTCATTTTCATCTGAGAACACCAACGTTGCGTTGCTAGGTGGCTGTTATAAAACATCAGCTCAACCAAGAAGTGTATTGGGAAAAGCTGGTCGCATGAGAGACATTGAGCTTAGTAGGTCAAAAGGAAAAAGAATTCATAGAGATGTATTGCCTTTGTTTTGGATGCCGTTGTCCATAGCTACTCTGAATGCCAGAGGCTCACCCAAGAAAACAGTCCTTGCCGGAAGCTCTGGTGCTGAAGTAGGAGCGCAATGGAGAAGGTATGTGTTTATTTTGTTTCATTTTACAATTTACGTTGGAAGCTTTTGATAGTATCTTTTATTTAGCTATCAACATTTTATGTAAGGAAAACAGGAGTTGGGAAAAATTGTTGCCAGTAATATTCTTATGGTGAGGGCAGATCAGACATCCTGTTTCTTGTTGGAAAGAAAAAGAATGATTTTGTCATATTTTACAGTCTAAGAAATCTATTGATTGTTGGTTTGATTTCTCTGAATATAAGACAGTGCCAATACGTAGAGAGTTTTGAAGAAACGTTCTATCCGTGTATTTTGAACTCAAGATAAATAGTTAATTAATAGTTATGGATTGCCTGCTTGTTTATTTACCACTTTCTGATCTAAGGGTCCACGTCTAAAAAGTACTTCACCATCATTTTCCTCTGCTGCCTACAATGAGAGTTCTGGAGACTCCAATTCAATACTGTGTGAAGAAGCATCACCTGAAAAAGGTAGGAATTAAGTATGTAAAACCAGGTGGGTGTCATTGCTTATGCCTTAGTAGCATCTAAGGTTCCAGAACAAGTCTTAAAATCGGCAGTTTTTGTAATTAACCTTTCTTCTCTCTTGCCCTCGTGTCTCCTTGGATTCTGCTTCTATGAAGGGCCTGGCCTTATTCTTGCAGTTATGCTTAAGTCCAATATTGTCCCAGGCATTTAGAAACTGTGTGATTCGAAATGTGGTAGAACCGTGTTTTAGAAAGTGGTAGTTGACATCAGAAGAGTTCATATGTGATTGAAATGACTCTTATTTTTGGTTGCTACGCTAGAAATGTGTTTGAGTGGAGAGAAAGCTGGGAAATTTGCCTGTTCTCGTAGTCTCTTACACATTTGTTAAAGCTTTTATGTTGCTAGTCCAGTCATACATTTCAGTGTAATTGAGTACTCTTGTCATTATTCCATATTGTTCTTATGAGGATGTATGCAGAAAATAAATTCTTGTTCTTATGTTGTCTAAATGAATGTGTCCGCTTAATCTTTTTTCTTTTGCTAGATGAGAAGAAAGATATGAACATCAGTGACATGAAACTGGAGGATAATAGTAGCAAAACCACTGCTGTGATAGAAGCAGTGACCACCACAGCTCATGAGAAAACAAAGTTAGAGAAGTCAACAGATGAGAGTTCGTGTAAGGAGAGAATTGTGCAAGAGCCAGTAGCAACTGCTACAATACAAGAATTATCAGTGGATGGTCAGTCTGAGCATCATGGGGAGGCGAAAAGCACTTCAAAGGATTCTGTCCAGGTATTTTTTGTGCGCGTTTTTACCATTGTTCAGAAAAATGTCCTAGAAATGCAGCTAAAGGTTTTGTAAATGAATTTACTGTTGGCTCCTTTAGTGTGTGAAGCTCTGCTTGTAAAACTTCTGGACCCAAGGTTTGCATAAATTACGTTTATTTTTAAGGAAGATATAGGAATACCTTTTTGAAGGGGTAGGGAACACTTTTTACACTATTAGTTTAAAACTGATAAAGTTAGTGCAGTATGTCTTTGCAGGTCTGAGTTTAATAACCTTATTGAAGTAAAAATGTCAGATCTCTATTCTGAGTTGAAATGAGCAGCATATGTTAACTGGAATTCATTGTATGACTTGATTAACAACTAAGATACAAAGCACCTTAGGCCTTACTGTAAGAAAGAAAATATGCAGATGTACGTAACTGCTAAAGCTAAATAACACTAAAAACAGTTAATGTGGTAGCAGGGAAACCCACTGCTCAGCCAGGTTGTTTTTATTCCTCCTTGTCTCTGAACCATGAGCTTCTACATTGCAAGTATTGTTCCAAACTTTCCAAAAGGTGTTTGTTTGTTTCCTATTTTACAAGAAAAAACAACAAACAAACATTTTTAGCCTATATTGCACTTGTGCTATATTTGAATGGCTTTCTTGTGTACGTATTTGGCATATTAACATATTTAACGTTAGCTTTCAAAATCCACGTCATCGTAATCTAGTTCTGTTACCTGAGAGACTGCAGTTTTTCCTTTTTGTTTTTTAGAAACAAAGTGGAACAATGAAAGCAGTTCTACAGAGCTCAAAATCCTCATCTTGCAAGTAAGAGGATTATATTATATATTGCAGCCTACAGGGCATAGGGTATATGTAAGTACTGTGACAGTATCACTTTGCGCTCATCTTCTATCAACAGTTTTAGTTGCTAACAACCGCTGGCCATCTGTGGAGAAAAGATGAGGCAAGTTATTATAATCCTTGCTAAAATTAGACTCCGTGTCTTTTGCCAGTGTCTACAATGAGTTTGTGCTAATATCTTCACCAGTGAATCCAGCCCATGGTATCTTTACAGGTTTTAAGCTTTTTTTGTTTGTTCTAATAGGTGAAAGTATAAGGAGCTTGTAAATGCTCTTGGTCTGAATATGTTGAGTAATGGCTTGTTTTATCGATAACAAGCTGTCCAAAGAAAACAGGCTTCCTTATTTTTCTGTCCCCACACAAGTGCAGCTACAGTCACAGTAACTTCTGGTATCAAGTTTAGAAACAAAATAAAAGGAACATTACTTGCTATCAGTTCCAGTAAATAGAAGGATCTTTAATAACGTCTGTGTCTTTGTAGGTTTTTGTCTTCTGCACACTTAAAGGAAAAAGTGAAGGCTGTTCCATCAGCTTCAACTGTTCCACCTCACTATTTGGGAACATTAAAGGTGTTAGAGGATAAACACTTGCAGAAGAACAATACAGAGTTTGACAAAGCAGATAGTTTGCGAGCAGCTGTTTTCCAGGTAGATCTTAAGAAAAATGTTTTTAAAAGACTTAAGAGATCTGTACGGTTTTTCATACTTGCAGCTATTATTGTAGATTCTTAGACTTCTTAGAACACAAAAAAATATGTGCCCAAGGTGCTTAGAACAGTGTGATTTGAACCACAGCTTACTTCTTCCACATGGGGTAATTACTGCAGTAGCGAGTGGAAGTATTGGGAGTCATTTTGGTGGTCGTTGTACTGGTACTGCTAATATTGTTTTAACAGAACTTATTTACAGTTTAAAAACACTTTAAGATACATGCTTTCCAATGATTCTTACAGAACTGGATGGAAAAGAAAAGAGCCTTTCTGCTGGAATTAAAGAGAACTGAAAAGAAAAAAGCTGAAGAGCTGAGGAGTGATACTGAAAAGGTTTGTTTACACTCTTGCTTTGAGTGAAGTGGACAAACTATCATTCTTTTTGAAGTGTGTTGACCTAAGCTTTCTACAAATTGCATCACTCTCCTATTATAAGGTTACTGGTTTTCTCTAGAATAGAATAACCTGAAACAGAAAGTGGCATGTCCTAGTTATTATGATTGTTATAAAGGATATGAGGCTAGTGCTTCATAACATACAAACATATCTGCTTTACACCACTTATGTTAGAAGTGTTCTTGGATTAATTTTCAAGTTTGTTCACAAAGACCTCGGGATGCTCGTCCATTCTAGTGTTAAGTTTTAACATATCTTCTGTTGGAAAGCTGGTTTGCTCAGTATCTCAAGGGATGCTTTTCAACTTCCTGAATATGTAGTTCTTAGATCTGTTTTTTCAATATTAAACAGGTTTTCCTTCTGAGTATTGAATATGTATTTTGTGTTCTTCCGCACACTTTGAAGAAGTAGTTAATACAAGTTTATATAAATCTGAGTAAATTAAGTTAAAAATGAGCATAGAAGTATATAGTTCGTACTTCATTTGGAGTGTTTTCTGCAAATCTATTTCCATTTCTTTGTTTATTAGATTAATCCGTATATGAGAATTAGTTCAAAGCATGTACATTCAGTTATAGTTGTATTTTATATTCAAATATACATAAATTGAGAATGGTATTGTTTGATCTAGAAAGAAGCTGTTAAAAGAGAGGAAGCAAATGCATCTTTTAATAGCTGGAAGGCAATGAAAGCAAGAGAAGCAAAGAAGTTGAATGAAAAAAAGAAGCTTGAGAAACTTAAGGAAAAGGAAGCAGCAGAACAGAATGCAGAAAGAGCAGAAGCAGCAAAGAAGGTAATGTGAAGTATGTACATTAATGTATATCAGATGTGGTTTAGGGAATTGTTGAGGATAACATGGTTAATCCATGAGGAGATAGAAATGGATTCCAAAATCTAAACATGGTTAGTCTTTGAATATAGAGTACTGTGAGATTCTTTCTGTTGCAAATATGCAGCTACTTCTGAAGTTCCCTGCAGCCCTGAGGTTCTGGTTTCCATACTATGAGGATTCAGAGGCAGTGTGTCCTCTTAGACATCCAAGATGGGTGCTCAAGTAGAAACACCTTCGTTTTGGGGTTTGGAACTGGGTGATCTTTAAGAACCCTTCCAACCTAAGCAGTACTGTGTTTTTTCGTTTTTGCTGTATAATATCTATATGCAAACAGGCATTTTTTTTGTATTCAGATTCTGTCAGATAATTAACCTGTTGTTTTCTTTAGGCATTTGAAAAATGGAAAGAGAAGAAAATAGAGTATTTGAAGGCGCAAGGCAGACAGGAAGAACAGTCTGAAAGAATCAGAAAGAGAAAAGAAGAGGAATTAGCTGCAGAAAAGAAGAGAGACAACATAGCAGCAGTTGAAAAATGGTACCTCCTTTTGGGTTTTGGAGTATCAGTTTCCAGTATTGTGCTTAACAGGTTGTCTGTGAGTGTTTGATACGCTGTTGACTGGGGACTGGTGACGTGGTTGGGATCAGGCTTTTCACTCAGAGCTAATAAGCACAGCTGTAAGAACAGCCTGCAGCTTCTTTCATTTTAGTAACTTAGACTCTTTCTTCCCCAGAAGACAACTGTCTCAGCAATGGCAGAGATACAGCAACTGATAAGTAGGATTCACTTAGTAGTCATTTAAGACCTAATATTGTCATGCTTCATTACTAAGCAGTGGGAAGGAAGGTAGATCTTCAAGCTTTTGTAATAAGAATAAATGAGTGCAGATGTATTCAAAAGCAAATAAGATGTGTCTTCTGGAGAAATTCTTTGTTAGTTTTACAAGCCAAGATTCTTCAGAGACTGTGCGACTTACTATTACCTGCACAACTTTTAAATCTATTTTTATATTATAACATGTGAAAAAGAAAGTAGTATAGATAAAATAATATCATAATCGTTAGGAGAGTAAGTTCATGTGTGAGGGCTGCTCCAAAAGTAATACCTCCTACTTTATTATGTTGGCCAGCAAAGTCAGAAGCTGATGTTGGTGGTATGGCAGTAGAGTTTGAATGTTCCCACCGATATTTTGTTAGATGTTGTTGCTGTCTGACATATGGCAGCAGAGGGGCAGTCTTACAAAATAGCATCTGATGTGGAAGTGTGCATGAGGCAAAGCTATGTCACTGAATTCTTCCATGATTTAAAAACAGCACCTACTGATCAAACAGTGGATGTGGACACTGTGAGTGGCAGATGGTGTGTTGCAGTCATGGCAACAACACTGTAAAAGACAAGCCACATTCTGGACAGCCGTATACAGCTGTCACACCACAGAGTTGACAGCATCTCAATCAGCTCATCTACACCGGTTGGTTAATTCTGTCTTACTAAATAGCATTCTGTAGATGAGAATTTGCTGTATCAGATAGTAATTGTGCTTTTTGTATCTGTTATAATTGGAAAGATTAATGCAGTAGAAGGGTGATACAGGAGTGTAAGAGCAAAGGAACTAGTGCAAATGGAATGGTGTTACAAAGGAAAAGTGCTCACCCACCTCTGAAGAGCTAGGCTCATAGGAAAGACTCTGCCAGGGAGTGATCTCCAACCACAGATCCTTCCCCAGTGACAGTCTGGGGACCTCTCTTTAAATGAGGTCTGAGAGGGGTTGAACCAGGCTGCACCCTGTCTGATCACACAGGTGAATTGCATTCACCTGTGCTCCCAGGGATGACTGGCTTCTTTCCTCAGGTGCTCAATAGAGGTTCAGACATCATCAGTTCCCATACAGTATCTGCTGATTCCATGAAAATAAATAGGAGGCATTACTTTCAGAGCAAGCCGCATATACCTTGGTGGTATCACATGTGAAGATGGATGTTGAAGATTTTACATATGAATATTGTTAATAATTTATGAATTATTGTTAATAATTGTTATTAAATGCATAGAATAGCTCTTTAAAATCAGTTTACTTAGTCACAGGTACTGCATTTAGATGATTTTCTGTTCATCCTTTTCACAGGAATGACAAAAAGAAAGAATATATGAGACAAAAGAAGGCAGAAAAAATCGTAGAGAGAGGAAAAAAAAAAATACAACAGGCAAAAAAGGATGAAAAGGATAAAATGGCCATAGAAGAATATGAAAGATGGCTGGTAAGATATATGTATTTTACACTATGTAAAATCAAAGAAGTGTATGTAGTAATGAGTATGAATACTTAGCATTTTAATATTCCTTTTTTTTTTCGTGGTGTTACAGGAGAGACCAGATGATGGCAGTATTACATAGCTAGCCCCCAAAACTTCTTGAACAAAATAATTACGTGTAGTGTGCCGGAATTTCAGCATATATGAAAAATATATTTTCTCTACTTACGTGACTTGGAGTTGCACGTTCCATAGTATTTTCTTCCATTCTTTGTCAGGAGCAGCCATCTCTGAAGGGCCAGCTCACTGCACCACAAAACCAGCAAAACCTAGCAGCAGTACCAGCTGCAATAGTGTATGCATTTATGTTTGAGAAAACATTTAAAGTATATATTGATGAAAGCCATTTTACTGAAGTTTGAGATTACTTTCATTGACTAGGAAGGGTGAAATTCTAATGCTGCCACTTATATTTTCCCTACAATAGCAAACTTTTGACCAAGTTGTTAAGCTTTAAATTAATCCAGAAGTCTAGTCCCAGCATTAAGGAAACACATTTTTCCTTATGCAAACTAAGATAGTTTGCTGATATTCTTAGCATAAATTGTTTTCTTGACAGTTGTGTGACTTGCTGGTTAAACAAATACCTGCTTTTTTCCACGCTTGCTCTATAACACACACATTCATTGTGTTGACTTCTGAGGTTTTCTTAGTTTGAAAGAATTTCTTGTATTGTCTTGCTTGTGGTTTCTGGCATACGGTCTGTGTATAAGGACTCTGTTCCCATTCATAAGAATAGGATCTTGCAGCTCAGCTGGCATAAAGTCCTCACAGCAGCTCATGCCAGCAGTAGCCTAAAAAGGAATTATTTTCCAGAGTCTCAGGTAGGTTTTCTGTGTTTTTTCTAACTGGACTTAGTTAACTGTTGAGACAGACAGCAGATGTACAGGTATGGGATACCTTCTAAAAGGTAATCATCTTTTATTTAGCTAACTCATAATTACTCAGCTACAGAAATAAGCAGCAACAGCCTACATGCTTTCCTGTTTATTTTCAGATCTTTTTAGTCTAAGTCTTTTAAGATTGTACTTTTCCTCATCCCCCTGATCATTGGTTAGAAATGTTTTCTCTGGTCCCATTCGTATTATGCTTCCTAGCTCATTTTTATCCAGTATCCAATGTTAGTTTCTTTCTTAGTTAACCAGTATTTCTGGTTCTCAAGGAAGGAAGTATTTTGTTCTGAGTAGAAGCTAACGCTTTGTCAAGGTATGCTCTGTATACAGAAACTATCCTCCATTACTGTAGCTGTAGGAATGCATGAGTGTGGCCTCTCATTGTGCGTTTGACTTCTTTGCTGTAAGAATCTACTAAAAAGCAAGTATCCCAGATGTGTTATGTTCTCTGTTATGTGTGGTAAATGTTAACCTAGCTGTGTGGAAGGGCTGCTCTGTGCATTCTTTCAGATTTACAGTTCTCAAAAATGAATACAGTAAGGTTACATGCCCTACAGGAAGTAGGAAAATTAACCTCTACTTTTGGTTTGGGATTTTCATATGTGAATCAGCGTTGTAACATGTTCAGTAAAGAGTGAGGATGAGCCTAAGTGCAGCAGATACAGAAATGAAGGAAAAGAGCTACTTATCATTGAAAGTCCTCAATTAGGCATGGATCTCCAGCAAGAGATACCCCCAGCTCCATTGCCAGCACTTAAATGAGGTCTGGAAAGGGGTGGATCCTGGTCCACCCTTTCCAGTCACTCAGGTGCATTGCATGCCCCTGAGCTCCCTGGGTTGGCCCTGCCTTTCCACCAGATGTTCAGTCACTGTTTCAGTATTTCCACTACAGCAGGATATGTGCTATCCCTTGGAGTGCTAGTAGCATGTGTTATCTAAGAGTGCCAGTTATGGCTCTCTTCAGGGAGCAGTACTTCCACAGCAACACAGTTGACATGTGTGAAAGTCTGAAACTTTTATGTTGCTTCAAAATACTGGCTGATGTGTCGCAACAGAAGAAAAAAAACAAGGTTGGATATAGCAACATTGATTGTGGCTTAAAGCCTGGCTATCCACACTGCATCTTGGCTACAAATGGCTTGCATGCCAGTTACTGTTCCTAGGCATGCACTGTTCATGTGCCAGAAAGCTCAAGGACATTTTATCCATCTGTCTTGTGGGGCACTTCACTTCATCTGCAATTAATAACACATGTTACAGTGCCTCTGTGTGAAACAGTGCAGTATGTATGGCTGAATCCCTAAGGAGGATGTGCTAAGTTCCAAATGGCAAATCTATATCGTGTTCTAACTTCGCATTTAGTATGGGAAGGGTGTAGCAATAATTCTGACTTTTCAGTTGCTGGAGTTCTTTTATTTGACATAATGTTTTGTTCTCAGGAAAACATAAAAAGGAGAGAACAACTCAAGAAGAAGCAGAAGAACCTTCAGGCTGTGCATAGGAATGAAGTGGCTTTTCCGTGGATCCCACCTGGCAAAGTCACCTATTAAAAGTATTACTGAGCAGTCTACTGCCCACTGTACAAAAAGATGATCAGCTTATGCTCTCAGTGCTAGTCTGTTATTTCAGTAACAGCTGTTTTTCACTGAATCTGTGATAAATATTGCATCCTTTCTTTTTAATTTATTTGATCTCTGGAATTGAAATGAGTCAGTTGTCCTATTCCATGACATTAACAAATGCACTTTTGTAATTATGTGTTTAACATAGTGGCCCTGAGCCACCACATCCAGCCTGGCCTTGAATGCCTCAAGGGATGAGGCATCACAGCGTCCTTGGGCAACCTGTTCCAGTGCATCACTACCCTCTCAGTGGAAGAACTTCCTCAAAATATCTAGCCTAAACCTCCCCTGTCTCAGTTTAAAACCATTCCCCTTTGTCCTATTACTATCCACCCTTGTAAACGTCTGTTCTCCCTTCTGTTTATATGTTCCCTTCAAGTATTAGAAGGCCACAATGAGGTCTCCCTGGAGCCTTCTCCAAGCCCAGTTTAAAGCTCTCCACTCACCTGTCCTTTGATTTCCAGCATCTCTAATCTGTTGCTTGCAGCTGTGGAAGCAGGGTAGGCATGCAGGGGGTGCTCCCATGGCACCTAGTCAGAACTCTGTTCCAGCCCTGCTCATCAGTCAGGTCTGTCTGACTGTGGCATGGCAGGGTATCCACCACTTTTCTGGGGTTATCTCCCTGGTACCTCCCCCTCCCTCTGGCACACCACCGAGTCACTCCACCAGTCAATCTCCCACTCACAATCCCTGATTGTCCTCAGTCTTTTCACCTCTTCCTTGAGCTTCACTACCAGGCTGAGCAGCTTATCCACCTGCTCGCACCTCACACAGGTGGAATCCCTGCCACCCTCCCTGGGCAGCATCAGGCTCAGGCACTCCCTGCAGCTGGAAACCTGAACAGCTGCAATTCTGGGCAGGCCCTTCATCTGGGTCACCACAGTCGCTGTCTGGTGGAGACCATGTTTAGGCCTGCAGTCTCAGAGACCACCAGGAGGAAAGCTGGTCTCCCAAGCAAGGAGCGACTATACTTACAGTCCTCAGCACTTGAGGTATTTGCAAATATTTCAAGAATTTCTTGTACCCTACCAGAAATGTTATCTTAGAAGAATGTTTTGCAATTCATGCAAAATCTTGCACAGAAACATCAGTGCAGAACAGTGGCGTGTCTTATGAGGTAGTCTTAGGCACTGAATATGACTTATCTGGAACTGAATTAAGACTTCAGTTGTTGCTTTTACACAATCAAATCGCTCCCAAACACATTTTATTCATTGCTAATGAGCCAGTTGCTGTAGTAAGTTGTTAAAATTCCTTTATTTGGTTTCTGTTTTGTTGTGTTTGTTTGTTTTCATTGCTGCTTGCCTCACTATTTTGGAAACAATGGGAAGACTAAAAGAGCTTTAGAGCTCTTCATATCACTTATTTACCTGCTATCCAAACACAAGTCTGTTTCTTCCTCAAAGGATAATTGTACTTGACTTGGCTTTTATGCTTTTGTTTCTTGCCTTCTGTTATCAGGCTGCTCACCCTAATGCATTGTGGCTGGAACAGTTTTTGTTCTACTAAGGAATTTGTAGAAGAAATAGGAAGCCTTGTGACACCATCCTTTGATTATATGCTTTCTGCAGGCGAACCAGATTTTTACCTGGCTGTAGCACAGGTAAAAATTATATTCACTTCTTGTATTCACTTGTGTGATAGCACAGACAAGTGAATACAGAACTGTCATAAACTTTGGCCCTGGATTTGCCTGGACTACGTGTTACCCTGCAGCAGATCAGGTATTTTTTCTAGCAGTAGTGATATGACAATGACAATATTGATATCCAGAGAGAAAGCAGAAGTTTGCTGCCTGCAGAAACTTTGAAGTTGAGAGCAGCTTCAGTGGATGACTCAAGAGGCAGGGTAAAATTACATATACCAGCAGGAGAGTAACAGAGCTTCAGCACAGGCAAAATCCAACCGAAATGCCAGCTGAGAATTAACCCACACAAATTTTATGGGGAAAAAGATAAAGAAAGAATTCACGCCTTTAGGCTACTGCAGTGATGTGCATCATTGTCTGCTAGGCTTCTAGCACTACTAGATGCCTGAAGTTCAAGGTTTACTGCATCAAGAAACTACAAAGCTGTATAATTTAATGGGAAGATAAAAATGTATAGCAGACAGTAGAGTTTGTTGTACAGCTGCCCTCAGGAGAGACTGAGGGAAAGTGTGCAGCCTATGTGAAATTTAGACTGCAGAATCACCTAGATGCTTGCTTTTGCAGTGCCTAGCTAGAGCAAGTAAGATATGTCTCTATGCTCACAGACTTGTAGTTGAGCGATGCAAATGAAACAGTGTTGGAGGTAATGGCAGATCTGGAATAGTGTTTCTCATATGCCTGTTGCTAAGCTGAATACTTTACAGCTTTTAAGCCTTTTGCTGATTGGATGGAAAAAATTTGTCAGCAGGTGTAAGTGGGAAGATGTAGGTGACGTGCTTCATTGGTGTCGTGTACCCCAAACCCACAGAAATTCACAGCTTCTCAGTGAGGAAAAAATGCTCAGGATTTGTAGACACACAAAAGAAGTTGATACAGTTCCGTGTTTGTCTTTTATAGTAACACGTTGAAATCTTGGTCTAATTTTCAGACTTGTTATAGCATGATTTAGGAAAATGTGGAGCTCAGGTGTGCAGGTGTTTAGAGTAACATAAAAACGTTTCTGTGCAAATCCTTTTTTAACTTGTTTATTGATAACAGGAAGATTTTGTTATTTATTAATAAAATATATTTTAGCATCATGAGGTCAATATATTCATCTGGTTTGTGGATGTAACAGTTTTCTTAAAGCTTTTCTACATGTAATTGAACTAGGCAGTATCGCTAAGCACAGCCTATGCTTTTATCATTGTTAATACAACAAATAGCCTTGGACCTGTATCCTGTGCAGGTGACAGCTTCTAACACAGCACCCTCTCCTCCAGCTCACTGTGTGCTGCCACACCAGTACAAAAGGAAACACTTTGGGGATGCCAGTGATTGGAAATAATGGCATTGGTGACTCATTTTCTCATTTTTTTTCCCCAGGTGTTTTATTCAGGCATTAAATTGTTGCACTGGTACACTAAAGGGACAGATTGCTGGGGAAAAAAATAATAAAGAAAAATAAAGAGAAATAAAAAAGGTTTTACGTGGTGCATACAGACCTGCCCAAACCCAAAACATTTATTCACCAAGAGCAGTCCAGACAAAACGGAGACGTGATGAAATGCCTTACCCCTTTCTCAGAAACTATCTCTGCAGGGGGAGCATTTATATGAATCAGCTGAACAAAGAAATAGCATTATGTTAAAGATAAATAATTTTCCGGTTCCCTTGTTCTGGATTAGAAAGGCTGTGCGCTGGTCCGTGTGATATTTTTTGTTTCATATTCACAGAATAGAAAACCATTAGATCCTCTTACATCATTTGTGTATCCAGAACTGGTACATTCCACACAGTTATTTCTGTGTTGAACTGACTCACTTGATTCTAATTAAAACACTGTCTTTTTCACTGCCTTATTAAAGAGGGATTTCAGCCCTTCTAGTATACCATGATTTTGGAGGACAACTCTTGCTTTGAAGACCAAAGCTGCAGTTCTGCCATTTGTCTTGTTCACTTCTTGCAGGACTGAAAGATTTGCAGTCTCATTGCAACCAAGGCTGCCACTGGATTCCATGACCCCAGCTTCTTCATCCCTGTAACCATGCAAAAGCTCAGCTCCAGTCATAAGCACCTCTTGGGTGACCAGCACTTTCAAGCGCTACTTATTCTTCCACCATCCGATTCCTATTGAACTGCTGGTCTTAAAAAACAATTTCTAAAATGCTAATAAGATTTATTGGTTAGACTTCTGTGGATAATTAGTAATTGCAAAATTCTTACCTCACTGCTTTAGCCTGGGCTACAAACAAGCCTCTTGGTATTATCAGGCTGTACTCAGCTAAGCTGTGCTTTCAACGTGACGTGTAATTTTAGCACCAACACTCATATAACAGATGAAAAGTGCCAATAAAAGTCCTTAGTAGTGCAAAGTATTTTGCTTTTCTACTACTCATTAGTTAATGAATAGCTCTTTTCTCTGATTATTTTACTTCTAGGTAAATTCTGACTAAAACAGTGAAAAGGTTTTCCATCAATTATTCATTTAAAGAACAAGCAAGTACTCCCTTTATAGATTAATTTTTATTTATTTATTTATTTTTATGAAGAGAAATATAAAATGAGTATATATTAATTTTCATAAACTGGGATGCCCAGTCCTTGATGATAAAAGATGATACAAGGCTAACATTGTTTTCAAGCGTCATTAACTCTCAAGAAGCGAAGTAGGATGTTCCACTGTTTAACTGTTTCAGTGCCCAGAGATTGCATACAGCGATAATACCCTGGTTGGTTTAAATTTTCCTTTGCACATTCAAACCAGGTGAACAACCCTCCCCATTTATGCTGTCTTACAGCAAATGATTGAAGGAACACTGGGTAAAATAAATCTAGAGGATGGAAAATTATTCAATCTGTTCCGCTTTCTTGAATAAACATTTGAAGGATTTAGGAGGATAAATGACATTTTTGGGAAAAAGAAATGTCTTCTATCTCATATGAATTCCTGTAAGCTTTTTCATGCTTCTTATACTGAGTTGTACTGAGGATGTACCGAGGTGGCCACCCTGGTCACACAGCCCTGCAGGTAGGTAGAGCTGCTCTCATGAGGAGCTCTCGTGAATTCTGGGCATTACTAGTTCTCCTCCCTGACATGTGCAGGATGGGTATTCACTCTTCCCTCCTGTGCCAGAAACATCTTTCCACTGACAGCTGTAAGCAAAATGTGAGCTGCAGTTACCTCAGCCAAGGTTAAACCACTGCAGATTGCTTTCTCATCTTCCTAGGTTTACCTTTTGCTTAAGTAGAGCCTCGTTGATACAGTTGTTATTGTTTGGATCACCTACAGCTGGAGGTGAGAATATTGTCCTTGACTGAGATGGAAGTGGGAAAAACTTACATTGTGAAAGGTTGAGAGGTAAATGAAAACACTGGGGCTTTTATTTAAACTTATTTTTAGCTGTCAGGGTCAAAGAGAGGAGATCAATGAGAAAATAAAAGCAACCCGTACTGTCATCATCTATTTTATCATTTGTAGAAACACTGGTTGTTATGAACATGGTGCTGAGTGCTGCATAAGCCAAATAGAAAGTGGACTTGTCACAGAACACTCCTCATCCCAGAAAGCAGGTAAGAGTCATTTAGGCAAAAACTCGATGAGGAAGAGGATGGCTGGCTACGGGCAGGCAGCAGGACTTCCAGTCCAGCAGCTGTGGTGGAGTGGCATCCTCAGCTCCTGGCAGTCTGGTTTCACACTTTGTCAGTTACTGCCCTTCATCACTGTCTTCTTTTCAGCCGCCAAAGGCAACGTGCTAATTTTTTCTGTTCACTTTTCTGCTGACTGTGTTGTCAAACATCCTTTGGCTTCCTTTCTCCAATATAACTGATTTCCTGTGTTTCCTTCTTAAGATACTAAATAATTCTGTCTATTCTTGCTGCCATACAGCACCTCCAGAAGTGATCGATCTGCTCAAAGAATGACTGTCTTCAGTACTGGCATACAGTGTAAAGTACCATTATAGAATTATGCCTTAACATCAACGTGATACTTATATTTTTTCCCTTAAACAGATGGTACAGCATCAAGCTGTTAACTTTCACCACAGCAAAGATGTCATTCCGCCTAAGGTTTCTATTCCTCATGTGAATCAATAAAATGTAGGAAGATTGCTCTAGAAAAATGCTTTTTTGCAATGGCTCTGTGTATTTGTAGCTTATACAGTGCAAGGGCACGTGATGATACCTGATTTTCAAGGGCAAACACTTTTCTGGCTTACCGAGTATCACTTGAGAGAGGTTGTGTGCAAATGGCATGAGAGTAATGGTAGGTGATAACAGCAGGAATAATAAATACTTTGGGGCTTCTTATATCAACCAACCATGCTTTGCAAAGCCTGTCCGGTGATTTGCAAATTAAAAATTCTTTACTCTGTGCTCTTTATAGTTCTTCTCACATTTTCCCATGCAGATAGTTGCTTTAAATAATCCTATTTCTTAAAGCGGTCATAAAAGAAAGAGTGGGGAGAGTTTAACTCTGTGTATGTAGTCCTTGCTCTTCTGCCTTTCCACGATGGAGTAAAACAGAGCAAGGATGCAAGGGCAAGACAGGCCAGTGGGGTTTTATATGGGTTTCTCTCTTCACTATAGGCTGAATGCAACTTTCCCAATGTACCACAAGTTGTGCAGATCCCTCTGTACATGCTGGATCAGGATTTGCTGTGAGCAGGACCTGCTGCAGGTGCAGCTGGCACTGTTCTGTTGCCATTGCTTTCAATATCCGCTCTTTAGAAACTGGGTAATCTTTTACCACAGTACAATGCTCCAATGCAGTAACTGAGTACTGCTCATCTTCAGCACAGCATGCAGCCAGGAATTAGTGCACACATCTTCTCTGTTCCTGTAAGAGGCCTAGACTTCCCCTGAAAGGTATCGAAAATACTTCCAGCGAAAATTGTTGTTATGGACACACTTGAAATTTCCGCTACTCAAGGGCAGAACCACCATGACTGCCAAATACTGAACTCCATCTCTGTAAAGCAAAGATTTCAGCTGCTAAGCACCTGAACTTTGCGGAGGTTTCACTTGAATATATGTCCAGCCATATAAGAATAACAGTGGGTATTCACATACAGCGTGACACAAGTTGATCCTCCCACATAAGAATTATTATCTCCCACATCAGACAAATGTGGTTTTCAGTCAAATCAAAGTTAGAAAAAACACTTTCAGTTCCCAAATATGCATTGTGACAGCATTTCTGCTTTTTCTTACAGTGTTTTCATTGTGCAGAGATCATCGCCAAGGCTTCAGGTTCCACCACCTTAACTTTCTGCTCCCCACGGCACAGTCTGTGCTTAGCAAGGAGAATTGTATCTGGCCTTTCAGGTGTTCATACTACTGTGTGTTGAAGAGTTACACAGAGACACTGAACGGACCTCAGCAGACAAACTGAGGGGACCTGAAAGATGTTATGAGCCCTGTCTTGTAGAATTGGTGCCAATATGCAGCACCTCCCTGAGCTAGGCCACACACTGTGCCAGCCGCTCATAGCATTCATCTACCTGCCAAGAACCTTAAAAGCATTTATAGGTATTTATAAATACCCCCCACTGCCTCAAAAAACTGTCAGCTTGCAGCCACAGTCCAGCAGCACAGCAGGGATGGGGCAAATAAGGTGGGTGCAATTGGAGCAGCTGAATGCAATCAGGAAAAACAACAAACAACCAGTATGTTTTATTTCATCCCTGATGTGATCTTCAGGCTTTTGCCCTCTCCCGGGAGCCAGATCCCTTGTCTTCAGGGAGACCTCATTGAGGCTTTCCAGTACTTGAAGGGAGCATGTCAGCAGGAAGGGGCTATGGAGGAGTGAGGTCAGTGACATCAGTGAAAAGGACTGAGCAGTGGGTGCAAGTTCTTACTTTTCAGTCCTGTCCAACTTCTTTTCTGTCTCAGTCCCTACTACACCAGTGTATTTGTCTCTGTAACTAACAGCAGCCTTGTTTTTGTGTATAGGTTTTACCTGATGGGAAATACGTGTTTGTATATTATCAGAGAGGCAGGGAGTCTAGAATTCCTATGTTGTTACCCCTGTATATACACCATGCAGTGATTATATTTCCAGAGTGATTTCTGTGCTTCAAAAAGGAAGCAGATAAACAGGAGGGAGACAGGCATAGGTAAAGGATAGGAAGTACTGGGCAGAAAATGTGATGGAGTAAATTTCCCAGCCTTTCTTAGGGCATGCTTGCCATGGAAGCACAGAATCTAACAGGAAAAGCAAAAAGGATGTTTTAATTTAATGCAAGTATAGGAATAGGAAGTATCTTTTTTAAAAAAGAAAAAATAAATAAACAAGTTTGATATAATTAAAATGCTGGATGACAGAAAAAAGGATGTAACATGGTTAAGAAAAAGACTGGCTGGAGTTGTCCACACAACAAAAAGCCAATATGTCTGTGATTGCTGGAGAAGCTGTACATCTTGGCCCTGAATGTTAATGCCTGCTCTCCAAAAATAGCATTATTGTAAGGGTGCTTCTGCTAATCGTATAACATCACATCATCTGTTGTTTGATTGACATGGCACAGCAACTATGAGGATGTCAGGCAATCATGACTTGATTTCGATCTTTAAATGTTCTCTCAAGTGTGGTTGTTTGAGTGTGTAACAGCAAGCACAGATTAACTGTAATAAAGTCACCTGGAAAAAGCTGTTGAAGCTGCAAAAAGCAAGCATTAAAATTCAAGCTAGTACTTGCAACTACTAAATTAGATCACAGCATCCTGGAAGCTGCACTACCACTTGAAAGTAGGATTCTCGCTTGCTGAAGTGTTGCTGAATAGAAAGCTTTAAAACCAGAAGGTTAGAAAATCTTCAGAGACCTGGGAAGATTTGTGTGTCGGTGTCAAGTAAACACAAAGAGACAAGTGTTCTCTTTTGAGGCTGCTTTTTATTCCAGTGGGTAACTTCAAAAGCAGGGGCATCCTAATGCGAGGAGATGGGAATTGTCAGGACCTCTTCCAGAGATGTGCTCTGGATTCCAGTTTCACAGCACACCTGGCCATGGAGGAGTGTTAAAAGATGTTAAGAAGTGTGCTGTTTTTTCCCTCCTTGCTATCGATGGTTTTTGTTTTATTCTTTGGCTGTACTGTGCTAATCTTTGCATAGTGTAACTGTGAGGTCATTGTGAGGTTAATTTATTTCTCATAAAGATGACTCCTTAGCAGAACTCCACTGACACAGAGGAACAGAAGTAGCTGCTATTTCAGCAATCCCCTGGACTGAACAACAGATTATTTTTTCCTTCAAGGGCAGAATATCCAAGTGAATCTGAATACTGGTGTAGAGGAAAGTGCAAATCGCATTTTGAAGCAGTGATTTTGCACCTAGTACAAAGGCAGGGCCAAACCAGGGGAACTCATGCAATGCACCTGAGTGACTGGAAGTGGTGGAGCCAGGATCCATCCCTTCCCAGACCTCACTGAAGGGCTGGTGGTGAAGGCAACAGTATCTCACTGGAGATCCCTTCCTATCTGAGGCCCTCTGAAGGTAAGCAGCTTCTTTTCTTTGTTTCTCTGCCCATAGTTGTTGCATTTGAGCAAGCTGTAGCTTAGAACTTTGCTACTCTTCTGTCATTGCTGTTTTCCATTGTATTACAGCATTGAAATTGGTTACCATTTAATCTTTTGTACAGTAGAGCTTTGTATTTGGATGAATGCACTGGATCAATACATCTAAGTCAATGCACCTAAACGTTGCCATCCAGTTTCTAAGCCTGTGTCCCAGCTGCTGGGCCCTGTCCATTTGGATGTGTTACCTTTTCCAGCCTCTTGTCAGTGTCTGGATGTTGTTCTAGAATGATGTGTGGCACTTCATTGCTAGTATGTGATACACACCTAGCCCAGACAATGCTGCCTGTGTTAGAATAATAGGAAGACTGAGAATGAGGCTATGTGGATATGGCTATACATCAGCTTCTTAGTACTCAGGTTATTTAAGTTAAAGCAGTAGGAAACTAAGTGAATATAACTAACAATTACCTGTACAGCACGGGTGGATAAGTGATGTCATTACCCAATAGTACAGCACCTGATTTACCTGTTTCAATTTCATCTGTTCAATTTGAGAGAGAATGGCCTCAAGTTGTGCTGGGGGAGATTTAAATTGGGTGTTAGGAAAAACTTCTCCTCTAAAAGGCTGGTCAGATGCTGGAACAGGCTGCCCAGGAAGGTGGTGGCTATTTTTCCAAGAGCTATTCTAGGATAATACTGGCATCAAGAGTAAACTTCAAACATCTAGGTTCCGAAGGTATTGCACTTAGAAAAATAAAGCACAAAACAGTTACAACGCTGTTAAGAATGTTTTGTTACAATTCTCTGGGAAGGGAAAATGAACATAAATGGAACTTTTAAAACAAACGCCAAAAACTGGAGGCACCTACAAAAGTACAACTGCTGTTGATGTACAAGTGTAGGCAAATGGGTGCTTTGGTTAGCTGGAGTTGTGTTTGTCATGTTTGGAACTGATAGATGCCCTATCTTGGTTGTAGTCCATAAAGTAACAATGGTACTTTATTCCTCTAAGTGCCACAAAAACCTTTGAGACATACCTGTCTGTAAACATCTCCAGCTAAAGTAATCAGTAGTTTTCATCTGGATGACCTTATAAGAAGGAAACAGGGATCTTGCATTCTGGAGTACCCACATGCATCCAGGTGCCTCATTCATTTGCATGATCATTCCTACGAGAAGCTCCTACCAGCACACACACAGCAAATGCAGCAAAAATAGCAAAGGAATAATTGTGTTTAATTTTCTGACAGAGAAGAGCTGCCCACATATTTCTATGCATTGTAACCAAATGATTGAATTCCTCATTGAATTTGATGGTTAAACGATCCAGAACTAGTCTTTTTATCCAAACATGTTGCTTCCCCTCAGTTCTCTGTTAGGGAGGCTCAGATGTGATGGGCGGTCTGGGATATATTTATAAACTGGCAGGTCTGTTCTTGAGCTTGGCTGTTGTCAGCTGACAAAGAACAGAAATTCTTGCTTTGTGGCTCATGCTCTATTTGCTCCTAATCGAACAAAACAAAATGTAAGCAGCAGTAAAATGGTAAATTTTATGGAAAGCTGTTTTGAGTAACACTGTTCAAGCTGCAATAGGAGAAATAGTAAAGCATCTGCATTGTGGGGAGGGAGTAAGAGTGTGAGAAAGAAAGTGAGGATGTTCTTTCTACAGTTTAGCCATGCTTTGATTTTTCTACCCTTCAGAATGGTATCTATATTATTAAAAATCTTTGAAGAAGGGGAGAAAAAGGCAGAATGGGAGGTGCTGGAGCCTCACTGGTGAAGAATATTTCATTCAACTGCTAATACTGATTTTGTCACAAAGCTATCTTTCTAATTGCTGCAGGGAGTGAAAAGCTGCTGAGGATCCTCAGACTGATAGATGGTAATAATGAGCCTGTGCTGACTACAAGGCACATTCTCCATGTTTTCTGCCTTTCTGTTTCAAGAATCTTCAGACACTGTCTAATGAGAAACACCCAGGAACTGGGTTCTTTAAATTTACCTGAGGATTAGAGTTCATTACTCTGCAGGTGGGGTCATTTGCAATCCTGGCACTTGCAGATATGTACTGCAGTGCTTATCACGTTGACAAGCACTGATCAGCTTCATCTGAGAGCTTCTGCAGGGCCATATGGCACAGCACAGTGAGTACTACACAGATAGACTCTACTCAGTTGCTAATGATGATCCTATCAACTCTCTGCTTCAATTTTCTGGAGCACCGTCTATGTCAGACCTTCATTGTGCAGTTATTTTGGCAGAGGTGACACACTGTAAATAATTTATACTCTGGCTCTCAGGCAGGGAATTTTCACAGTATATGCTGCTCTGTTCATAGCCAGATTTTGACTGAGAGCAGTGAGGTATCTACAGGTGATATCTCCCAGGACAGAGCCTTGTTCTTCATCACTGCTAATTCTTCACAACTTTGTCATAACTTGCACTGTGCAGGATGACAATGATTTCAACAAAGAACCCCAGTTGCTTTTGTTCTGTTTCTGCTACACCTGTTTGTTTGTTTGGGATTTCTTTTCTTCTCTTTCATTGCATCTCTTCTGGAGTTCTGTACTATCAGCAGTTTGTATTATTTTTTTCCCTGTTATCAGCAACAAAAGCAGTGGGTGTCTGGACAGTTAATGCTTACACTAATGCTTTTCTTGGGCTTAAGAATATTTTTTTAATGAGCAAGGAAGATTTCAGCCCCCCAATCATTTTTCAAGCTATCTGTAGGAAAGTAGAGGTATAATATGTTATAACTGAGCTATATCTGGAATTTTGTCTTCACAAAGGCTTACAATTGTACTTGTCTTAGTTGAGCAAGTCATAAATGTTTCTTGGGGTGGAGGAATGATCTCAAAACATCTGCTCCAAGCCAAGAAGCCTTTGTTTGCAGCAGCCTTCTGGTTGGCTGCTGAGCAGACTGCAGTCATTTTCAATGCATCTTTCAGTTACAAAGAGAGCTACAGAAAATGAATCATGAAGTTAAAAATCAGTGCCACCAGTTGCACAAAGGAAGGGTAAAGCTTGCCCTCTGCTAAGTTGCAGTAGAATCTAAGTTTTTGCTGCAAACACTGAAGAGGTATGGGACCCTGTGATGCTTGCCTTCTCTCTTTGTGCGCCTTCTTCCTGCCCCTCTGCAGCAGGGCAAGAATTTCATGTGCTCCTGATGGAGATGTGGGTGAAGGAATGGAGGTTGAGGACATGAAGGTGTTCCTGTTGTTGTGGTGCTGCCCGTGACCTCTTTCTTTAAGGGACCTGTTGTCAAGTGTCATTGAGCCCCATGTGGTGTGGCTGTTGTAAGTTTCAATGATTCTCCCCAGCATATCCTGTGAGAACATGCCTTGCCATCACATATGATGTATGTAGCAGAGGCAAGGAAAACTGTTCTAGCTCATCTTTGTTATTTTCAAGGAAATATCTCTTTCCTTCTAAAAGGAATAAGTCTAAATTCCCTATTAAATAAAACAACCAACCAAACAAAAAAATGCCTTCATACTTAGGGTGATAATATGGTATTTTATGGGTGTTCAAAACTTAATGGTGTTTAACCACCTTCTTTTTGATGGGGGAGGAAGAATTTTTTGTGTTTTGTGATTTTGTAGCTGTACAAATGTACAAATGTAGCAGTACAAATTCTAAATATCAGGATAAATAAACAATTATCCTTATTCACAGTCCAATGATGATTGTGTAAAACTGAATATCAGATTCATTATGAAAGAGTATAATAGTTAACAAATCCTTTAAAGAAGAAATGCTTCTTTCTGTGGAAGAAAAACCTCTTCATCAGAAAAATAATGAAATCTGATGTGAGTCTTTGAAAATCATTCTGTGTCCTTTTACTGCATGTGAAACTCACAGAAGAACAATTTCCCAGCCTCTGATGAATAACCCCTTTTGACCTTCCAAAATGCTTCTCTTTGAAAAAACACTTGAAACTATGGGTCATTTGTGAGAATTAGGGTATACGGGCCTAGTTCCCGTATCAGTATTTAAGTGATCTCTGCAAAATGCTTTGCCATGCATCTGACTTGTGTGGGAGTAAGTAAATGGCTCCATGCACTGGTAATGAGACTACATTACATTTCAGAGGTAGGCAAGCCTCATTTGTGGTTTCAGGTGGTCAACAAGGCCAGTGGCATCCTGGCTTGTATCAGGACTGGTGCGGTGAGCAGGACTAGGGAGGTAATCCTACCTTGTACTCCGTGCTGGTGAGGCCCCACCTTGAGTATTGCATTCAGTTTTGGGCACCTCAATACAGAAAGAGCATGGAGGTGCTGGAGCAGGTTCAAAGAAGGGCAACAAGGCTTGTAAAGAGCTTAGAGTATATGCCCTATGAGGAGAGACTAAAGGACTGTTCAGTCTAAGGAAGAAGAGGCTGAGGGGAGACCTTGTCACTCTCTTCAAATACCTGAAAAGTGACTGCAGCAATGGTGGAGTTGGACTCTTTCTCACTAGTGACAGGACAAAGGGAAGTGGCCTCAAGTTGTGCCAGTGGAGGTTTAGGTTGGGTATTAGGAAAAACTTCTTTACAGAAAAGGTGGTTAAGCACTAGAATAGGCTCCCCAGGGAGGTGGTTGAGTCACCATCTCTGGGTGTGTTTAAAAACTGGATACGGTGCTCAGGGATGTGATTTAGCAGAGGGTTGTTAGAGTTGGGGCAGTATAGTTAGGTTGTGGTTAGACTTGATGATCTTGAAGGCCTTTTCCAACCTGAGCAATTCTATGATTCTATGATCCTCAGCATTTCCTCATCTTTAGGTGATAATTAGCTCAACATGAGGTGTGTAGAGAATCCCAATGCGAGCTTACCTTCAGATATCATCTAATACTGATTTCAAATCCTCATTTCATTAATTGTGAGGCTGAACATTAGATATTAGTGACAATAGATACTAGTGACTCACACTCTGTGCAAAGACTGAACTTTCTCCATCCTGATAAATTATCTTCTGCAATATCACTGGGAAGTATGGTTTGCTTAGCTCAGTGGTCATGGGAAACTTAAAGCTGTGTCTGTTACCTACATACAGACCAGGGTGGACAGAAATAGTAAGAAGACAGTTTTGGAAACTTAACTGAATCTCCTTAAATGTGCTATGGTTATCTAGCCTTCTAGACATTATCTCTTACAGAAAGTAGAGTGTGCAGTAAGACTGAGGCAAAAAAAATAGGAAACAGAATAAGAGAGCAAACCAGAGGATAATTTCTTCTCATATATCAGTTCTACAATTCTGAACTCTTCACAGTTAGCAGCTATAATGTTTCTGAGCATGTGTGAATAGAAGCTACATATTTGCTGAGAGGCATGGTAGGTTTTGGATTCAAACCCTCTGTACATAGCGCAGCATCCTCCATCCTGTCCTCTTACCATAGCAACTTCCTGGCTGCAAGTTTCAGACATATCTCAAGTGCTCCCTTTCTCAGGCATTTGGGGTGGGAGGTGGTGTTTTGGATCCTGAATACCATATAACCACTTGAGTGGTTATGAGAATGGAAGCTCTCACTGTTCTGCTTCTGGAAATGACCTTTTTGTTAGCAGGTGAATGTAGAAATATTGACTTCTTCAAAAAGCCTTGCAGAGCAATGCAGTTTCTAGGTGTACAGGAAGATAAACATCTCTGTTTATACTTCATATTTTTGCAGGAAATCTCTATTTCTATTTACCGTGATCTCTACGGATATATTGATACAGATTAGGTATTTAGCCAAAATTCCTATCGTATGTAGTGCTTTATCTGAGGAATAACTTGAGTTTAGCTATCTTGTATCTGAGAAGGATCTTGAGTTAGCTATCTGGACTCCTAAACTTCTCTTTTTTTTTTTTTTTTTTTTACATCTTTTTGTCAGCTCTTTGGCCAAGATTTGTCCACTTTTGATGTCAGCTTTCCCCTCTGAGTAAATGACTGAACAAAGTGGTTTTAGGAAATGCTACATTGTTGTTGTTTTGTTTGTTTGTTTGATTGGTGGGTTGTTGTTGTTGTTTTGCCATAAGTAGACACAGCAGCGATGTTCCTTCAAGAAAGCAAATTGGGATTGCTCATGCTCTGATAATTAACTGTTTATAAACAAATAGCTATCTTAATATAGGGAAAACATTCTCCTTCACTTGATAGTTTGGCTCTGAAGTATCCCTTTTTTTGTTTGTTTGTTTGTTTGTTTGTTTGTTTGCCCCAGTTCTTTGTAGTTGTCTAGCAGTTTTATTTAAATGCAAAATTAACACCATCCTTCTGAAATGCAAAAGAATAATGAGTGGGAGGCATTGCTGGCTGCTGCTAAGTCAATGAAGGTAAGCATATGTTCTGTGATAAGAGTGCAGTTGCACTGCTTGGTTGCTCAAGTAAGTTTTGAGGGATTGCCATAGAATATTTAAACAGGACTAGAAACTATCATGGTAGATTGAATCCAGTGTTGTGTATCAGCTAGTACATGATGTGCCAGAGAAACATTTAATATAATATGCTTGGAGAATAATGTACCTTTGAATTATTTGCTAGATTTATATTAGCAGTAGGACTGAAGAACGGAGGAAAAAAAATGTGGTAAGATACTAGGGAGAAAATTTAACATTAAGTAAAACACAAGTCTCTTTAGCTGACACATGTAGCTTGTTCTTCTCTTAAAAGAAAGATAATCAGAAACTGTTTAGAAATTGCATTTTTTCTCATGTCCTGTTTTTCTTGCAATATTCAGAGCTGTGCTCTGTGTTGCTGTAATATCTAACACCTGTAACAAATTGAAATCTTAAGATTTATTACTGCTTTCTAAGTTTTAACATGTGGAGTGTTTCCATTTCTTGAAAAGTAATTTCAGTGGTATCATATCACACAGCTGTGTGATCATAGGAGGTATGAAATTAAATAGAATGCATTTGTTGACTTCTCCAACAGAAATTTTAGAGCTTTGCACAGAGCAGATAACAACGTTGTCTTTTGATACGTGAAAAAACATTTAGAATTCCAATTTTACATTCATTGATAGAGATGTACAGTGGCTGACCCGTCAGATGGAGCTTCAGAGGAACCATCAGATGTTTGGAACATTCTTTGTCCATAACTCAACCGGAGCTAGGCAAGTAAGACAGATGTGATATATGCTTTTGCTACATTTCTGTTTTAGACGAGGAAGTAACAAAAAAGACAAATGATGTGACAGGATATGTGCAATCCATACATTGAATTTTATGCGAAGTAAGGCACTTCAGTGTTTCTGAGACTAGTTTCCTCACGGCTGAGTGTGACAACATATTTGTAGCTGATATTAAATGGAAGTTGATTTCTTTTCTGTGGAGTTAGACTGCAGTGTTCTATAATTTGGATCTGGCATTTCAGAAGAAAAGCTATGGAAGCTGGAAAGCTGAAAGGGTTTCTGAAAACAGATGTTTGTTAGCTGTAAAATGGCTCTGGTCTCTACGACAGAAACTCCTGCTGCATCACGTCTCAGCTGTATTCTTATACCCATCTTCTGTCAGCATTTTCATACATTAAAAAAAAAAAAAAAAAAAAACAAAAAACGCAGTTAAGTCAGTTGTTGACAGCACTAATAGATTTAAAAAAAAAAAATGGTGAAGCTGACCACTGGGAAGTTGTTAGAAAATCCATCTAAGATGACATTTGCAGCATAATTACTTGTGTTCTATGTTACTTTCTTACTGCAGAAGCATATCTGCACCAGAAGAAGGGGAAATGGAGAATTGGATTGTTTTTCTTCAGAATTTCTCCTTCATCTGTTTAGTTCCTGCTTACGTTGCCACAGTGCTAAGTTATTTGTCTGAGAAGCTGTCTGTTAACTCATGAAGAGGGATGCAATGTGGCAGGTTCTGATGATCTTATCCTTTCATGTAATGAGACCAGAAGCCTTTTGAGAATAAATAATGACAGACAGCAGCCATAACTATACCTTTAGTCTCCATCCATACAGTCTAATTAATGAATTCCCAAAGAAAAGGATGATTGAGGCATCAGAGTCATATGCAGTAAACATAAAATATAATTAGCACGGATGCTATACTGAAACGTAGCCCTCCGTTCTCAGCCTGAAGAAAATGCTGAGATATTCAGGGATGTGCATGTATTCCTGTGTATGACAACTCTATATTTATCTTGTTCAGGCTTCATAGTTTTATTTTTCATGAGTAGGTTAGTGATTTACACTAGATAGTCTCAATTTGTCTGGACTTGATGAAATGTAAGCTTGAAGTAATAGAGCAGAATATAGAGCTCTAGACCTAGAGTCACAGTACCTTGCTTTGTGACTTCCCTATGCACACAGGAAGGGAATGAAGCAGAGTGAAATGGCCTGGAAGCTTTTTGGGTTAGCCCTGGGCATTGGGGCGGCTGGATGGAAGCTACAGGTCATGGTTTGGTGAGGTCAAATTCTGGGTATTTTTCTGGAGATTTTTATTTGTGTGTGTGTGTGCGTGTACAATTTTCTTATTGTTGGCAGCTGGTTGGTTACACACTTTTGTCCCAGAGCACTTACATGTTTTTGGCTTGAGGATCCCTCTTTAGCCATGGTTTTAATAGGGAGTGATATTGCCCAATGGCAAGCACCTGGTGAACAGTCTACTGAGTTTTAACTTCATGTACAAAGCAATTCACAGGGAATCTTTCAGTTCAGTACCAGGTCTAGAGTGAGAGCCAGTTACTGTAAGCATGGGCTACTTGCTACCATGACTTTATAAGGGGCTGGGCAGTCAATGGAAGTAGAGAATTTGTATACAGAGCCTTAGGCTTGCTGACTGAAGCCTTATCATACTAATTGCCTATCTGTACAGCCTCTTATTTTTCAGCATGATGAGTCTACATAAACTGCTGTCTGGTGCACTGAGTAAACAAACAAAAAAGAAACGCTAATCGCCTTTCTCTAATCACTTTTCTGTCATCTTGGATTCCATTTGTAACAATGAAAGATACAGTACTTACAAACACCATGCTTTAAATAATTTAGAACAATGCATCTCCACAGGCTAGGTCAAATATTTTTTTTTTTTTGGCACCATGTTAATAATACTTGAACTATGAGGTCAAATAGCGAACAATTTTGATATTCCAGAAATGTATGGTCTTTACTTGAATTCTATAGTTCTCTTTCTCAGAAGCGAATAAGCAGGAATCTGTTTATGTTGTAATGACTGAGGATGGTGAAGAATGGTTCTTGATCCTCAGTCAGATGCCATTTGCTTTTAATACTTTCCCCAAAATATTTTGTACTGAGGCTAAAGTCAGACACTGTAGTACTGTTAAGGATATTTTTGGTTTAGTATACTACATCTGCACAGTGCTCTACTTCTGTCTGTATAGATGGACACACTGCACAGAAACAGTCAAATGCTTCTGCTGGAGATCTATCAGTGCAGTCTCCCTTATACTTTCAGGCAAACACAGCTGTGATGTCCTCAGGCATAACATCATTACTTAAACACAAATATATATTTATTGTAAACTGTTTGAGAAAAAGCTTGCTAAGGTTTAGTGAGTACATGTAATAGATAGTGTACTGTAACACACATTGAGGCAGCAGATAGTTGGTAACTGCTGATGATCATCCAAGTAGGGGTAAACCATGAAAAGCCACTGTACAAATTAGGAGTGATGGATGCCTGTTGCTGTCTCTGTCTAATTTGATATATATGTTAATTACAACAGGACAAACTATGATTTCCAATCCATTTGTTGGCCTGGCTCTGCAAAGGGGACCCAGGCCCTGGTCTAGATTGGGATCCTTGGTTACTCACACAAAAAAATTGTGAATAGTGAATTACCTGTAGTCCTTCTGTGTGTCTTGATAGACTGGAGACAGGAGTATAGGAAAAGCTGCTAATTCTGTAGAAAGGACGGAGGCTTAAAAAACTTGCAGAATAAAAACACGTATAACACTGGTAGGATGAAGTGATCAAGCCAGTTAAACAGCATGGCTCAATAAAATTAAAACTATTAATATTTGAGGATTTATTTTTTTATTTTTTAATCTTGTGTCAGTGTTTGACAGGCTGGTTTGACCTGGTTCTGTGACTAGTGGGGTGGAGGGACCTGCAAATTCACACCCTGGAAAAGGGAAACAGGAAATAGTAGAGAGATGAGCTCAAAAACAAAACAGCAGCAACAATCTGGGGAGAAACCAAGTAATTCAATAAATAAAATATAGGAATGCAAGATAACACACTATAATACAATATAGTACAATATAATTAGAATAAAGTTAAATATAACAAGAGAGAGTGCTTGAAAGCCAAAGGCATTACACTGGTGCTGTGATGAGATGAGCAACAGAGGCAAGCCAGATGACTGGAAACAAAGGGGCCATCAAAAAAGGTGACCTATGAAAGTCTTTCGTCTTTTCCCCTGAGTGGAAATGATAGCAAAACAGTGAACAGGCCTGAGGAATGTAGCAGTTCTTCACTTCTGGGATAGGTACCTGGGGCATTGGCTCTTTAACTCCCAGTGCACTACATGATGTGATGATGAATACTGATAGCCAAACATAAAATTATGACACCTTGAAAGTCATGTGTGGTTTAATCTGTGTTGCTTAGGACTTTGTATTTAGATAATGTTTGCTTAATGTCTTGACTATATATATACAGGTAGAAATGGAAAGAATTCTTATCTTTTCCCTAAATGTCTTTTTCCACTGAAGGAAATATGGAGACATAACAGCTGTTATGAAAACTAGTGCATGTACACCTCTATGCATGTTTTGATTAATATGAACTTTTACAAAGTGTTAACAGCTGTCTCTGATATCTTGTATTGCCCAAGGGTGCTGACTAGTTGGAACATGATTAGATGCTATAAATCATAATGGCTTTTCCTTTAGTCATTTGCAAGACAGGTCGAAGAAATAAATCTGAAAAACATTAAAATCAAAGAAGAGGAGGACAGTGAAAAGTGATTCTGTAAAGTAAAAATGAGATACAAGTTTTCAGTTGCTTACAGAAATTCAATAGTATTAAGGAGCTGGCAGAAGCGCTTACTTCATGGAAGTGCTATAAATAAATTACAAGCAAACCAAAGATTAAGGTCATGCTACATAGCAAACACATTATTTTGCAGTTCAGTTGAAGTTTTCACACAGTCTTCACACAGTTTGATCTCGCACACTTCCGTTCTTAAAATGAGGAGGATCAGTGTCTTTTCAGTGAACCACAGTAGAAGGAAGTCATTCCTCCATTTCCCTCCCTTTGAAAGATAGGTGATGTGATGGTACCACAACACTTTTGCATGTGCAAGGAACACAGGAAGGAGAGTGATATCTCCATGTACTGCTTAAAAAATCATTCTTTCCACTTGAGTCAGTGAGGAAGGAGTGAGACTTAGGGATGCATCTTACGCATCACAGTCACATTGAGACTGGTAGGTACAAAGTGCAGGTATCATAGAATTGCTCAGATTGGAAAAGACCTTCAAGATCCCAATGTCCTGTCACCAGTGAGAAGAGATCAACCCAACCATTGCTGCAATCACTTTTCAGGTATTTGAAGAGAGCAATAAGGTCTCCCCTCAGCCTTCTTTTCCCCAGACTAAACATCCCCAGCTCCTTTAGTCTCTCCTCATAGGGTGTGTTCTCCAAGCTCTTCATAAGCCTTGTTGCCCTTCTTTGGATCTGCTCCAGTATCTCAACATCCTTTTTGCATTGAGGTGTCCAATACTGAACTCAGTACTTGAGGTCATGGACATAGGCATATGCATTTGTTCTCTGAACACTTAGGTACTCTGCTGGATTCATCTCTAGCACAAAGGTAATAATTTTTTTTCACATTTGATGATATTTTGCTTTCTGACTGAGAAGCAAAGTTTTGTTTCTGAGCAATAAGTACTGAAGATATGAGAAACTCAAAGCTGGGGGTGAGCCAGGCTGCAATGGCTTTTAAATGAGTTTTTGTTGTAGCTGCAAATTTACACTAGGAGCCATCTTTTAGTGATGTGAAAACAATCAGATTTCTCTTTGTGATTTGGCACAGTATCTAGTGGAAAGAGGCTGTTACAGTTTGTTGCTTCCAACTAATATTTTCTTGTATTGAATGTTCTGGAGAGCATGGATTTAAAAAAAAAAAATAAAAAATAGTACCTGCTGCATTCTATTTGTTTCTAGGAGAAATATAGCTTAGTAAATCACAGTTTTTTGGATGGTGATGGAGATACTCTAGGACACTAAAAGTGAGATGAAAATAAATGCTTCTGATTTCTGAAATAGAACAATGAAAAGCTGCATCCCTCCATAGCACTTCAAATGTATCTGTGACTTCTATCAAGTAGCACTTACTGAATGTACAAAATCTGTGGTTTTTTTTCCAGGTGGAAGCATTTCTGGTCTCTTAGCATGTTGATTAACCTAATGCTATTAATCAGACCACACGTCAATAAACTTGTTGCTGAAGGTTCGTGATACTGACTTTCTAAATTTCTTTGAATGAGGAAGCTGGTAGTTGTAGCAACTCCATAACTTCTGTACATATTTTGATTGCTGAAGTTCAGAAGTTCTGTCTGTAGTAATTTAAGGGCTGGGGTGTTTTTTTGGTGTTTTTTTTTGGGGGGGGGTTGTTTTGTTTTTTATTTCAGAGTTCAATACAAAAATCTAACAGTATAAACTTATTTTTAGCAATCCGTTTTTTGCTCATAGCCTTCCAAGCTGAAGTTGAGAACAACCTGTGGAATTGAAAACATCTTCACATGCAATTGAAGACTGTTTCATGCGCTCTGTTTCCTGCTGGTCCCTGATCATTCTGTTCTGAACTGTTTTCTGACCAGGAAGTGGATGACAATTCACCCTCCAGTTCATGTGGCAGAAAATTGACTGGTCTTGTGTACAGCCTTATAGGAAGCCTCAGAAGTGCAGCTTCTGAACTTCTGGCTGTCTTTCCTGACTGTTTAAAATGAGTTGCTGTAAGGTATGCTGCTAGCATTTAAAATGTGCAACTTAAAACAACAGTTCCATATTTATGCTAAAATTGTACCTCCAAGAATTATTCTGAATTTCATGCAGTCACCCTTTTTTTCTGAACTGTGTAGGTTTAATTCAAGTCCAGGTTCACCAAATTCTTCCTCTTACTGCTCTTACAGCTATCCAAGAGCTAAAAGGGAATGAACAATATTCTTGTCATCATTTATAATACATGAAAATACTTTAATGCATACTACATAAAAGACATTTTAAATTCCTTAGGCACTTCATATAAATTTGAGTTCTTTCAAGAACATACTTTATTTTTTTGTCAGCCCGAAGTACAAGAAGGATCCTATTTCCAGGAAATAGAATTCTGGAATTGTGGATTATTAGCAAATTTAGCATTATCTTACAAAAAATTACTTTTTATGTTACTTATTGGAAGAACTCACGAGTGCAGAAAAGGATGATAGTGTGGAAGAGCAAATTCAGCAAGGCCAAAACTAGAGTTTGGAAGGAGTCTTGCAAACAAGACCTATTCAGCCTGTTAAGGTGCCTGGTCATTCATGCATTAGATAATGATGAAAATGGACTCCCATAGGCCACCCATCTCAGCTGTAGTAACACAAGCCATCTTGGATGGACAGGAACTTCCAGATCTTTTCTAAGGAAGTGAACTTGTCTTCCTGTCTCACCAGTCTTCTGTAAAAGCAACCAATACACCAATTTATATACATTAGCAAAAAATGTCCTGTGCTAACCATTGGTTGCCAGTGCTGAGTGTGCTCAATGCTGATCATTGCTTCTTAGTAACAGAGGCTTTTTCATCAAGTAGAAATGCTCAGACACTACTGTCTTGGAGATATGTTCTCAATATCCAAGTTATTGGGAAGCCATAGTTCTGCTCTAGTACTTTGTTTATAGATGAAGTAGGTGGGGAAATATACTTGGAGTCTTCAGAAATCCTTTTTTTCTTTCTTTTTTCTTATTTATTTATTTATTTATTTTCCGCCTCCCTGTTCTCAAGGAGCACTGGATTTAGTATTACAAATGGCTCAAACTTCTTATTGCTATCAGGCTGAAGGCCAAACAAGTCCGCTTTCTTATAAGATATGTCATACTGTGTTCTTTGTAACAGAAAAAGAAGAGGACAGATTTATCCATCATCTTTCTTTCAAGTTATCCATGAGGAGTATAGTGGAGAGAATGCTGAATACAGACCATAGTGAATGTGACAGGTTATCTGCTTGTCCACACAAGTGGATACAAAGAAGATACTGCACAGTGCAAGCAATATCCCTCTTCAAAGAAGAGAAGGATTCAAGCTGACTCTTATCAACAGCTTACTGAATAACTGGTAGGAGGTTTCTTTCCCTTTCTGGTTTGTTGTACAGTTTTGTATTTATAGAAGAAATTCCGGTTTCTCTTTCTGTTGTCTGTATTTTGTTAAACTGGATAATGAATTAATATTTTTCTGGACTTAATATTTGAATCAGACTTAAAACCTGGAGTGTTACTAATTAGTACTCAACTACTGATGTTTTTCTGCACATTTTCCAGATAATTCATTTTTCAGCTTTTCTTAATGAACAGTAGTTCATTAAATGGCCATCAGCTGCATGAAGTAACCATGAAGTAACTGGTGGGTTACAGATTTTGACGACAGAAACAGATGCTTCAGGCAACCATCATTATTGGCAGCTGAGTTATCTAGAATGCCCAAAAAGGCATAGCACATACACAGTGGGGAGGGAGTTTAGAAGCATTCCACAAAGCCTTTTGCTCACTATTGCAGTCCTCTTGACACATGCTATGATAATTGCTATGATAATACTAATAACTTACTCTGGCATCTGATGATAAGAAGCATCAATAATTACTGCTAAAATAACCTTTTCAAAGGTATGTGCTCCTCAGCTGAAGTCTATTCTTCCCACTAACTCTTTCTGAATGTTGACAAACAATAGAGATGATCTGAAAGCAAATAGCAGCATTGCAGTGTGCTGCCTCATGTAACTCTCTTACTGTTCTTTTGTCTCAAGATTCCTATGTGTGATTTGCATTTCTAATGAATGTGCAGCACTTGTCCTTAATGCTCCACTAGACCTAGAATACAAGATTGGCTTACAGGAAAAGTTATTAGTACTTAGTTCCAGAGATACAGAGCCCTACATAGAAAATTCTTCTCCTTTTTTCCTTTTTTTCTTTCTTTTTTCCTTTTTTTTTTCTCTTTTTTTTTATTCTAGAAATGGCTATAAAGTTTTTGTTCTGTTTTAGTTTTTTAGTTCTAGAAATGGCCATAAAGTCAAACTGTTTTTAAGAGCCATTTCAGATGCTCCAATTCACACCGATGCTCAAATATTCCTCTGCTGTATGTAGTTAATGCTTTCCTTGGACTTGCAACAATCCTGTGTCTAAAGACAGTGTGATTGCCAAGCTTTGATCCAAGTGTGACAGCTGCAGATTTGGACACTGGTCGTTGATTGAAGCAAGCCCATGCTCACTACTGAATTAAATAACAGGTCTGGCTGAGCAGTCACTGAATTATATTGATGAAGTTTCCTCCCTTCCGTATTGTTTCACTTCTGTTTTTTTTCCATCAAATATACTTCCTGTATTTTGCAGTGTGTTTGAGATACACATTATCTTTTTAATAATTATATTCTTGGCTAATGTAGTACCAGAAGAAGTACAGCCACTTGCCTGCAGAGCAGAATGCATCTTGCATTGCTGGCATCAATCTAGCCCTCTGAGCTGTAGGATCTTAAAATGCTGCAATTATCCCATCCTCAGTACTTTAGGAGAATTTATATTAAAAGAAATGTACAATTTTAAAGCAAAGAGGGGGCAACGGCACCTGTTTTTTCCTTAGTTGTCTTTCAAGGAAAAACATCTGGATAGCTGGTTAAAGCTAACAATTTGAACTACTGGCTGAGGTCATTCAAAGTCTCTTAATAGATATAATGTACCCTTAATTTGGATGTCAGGAGCTTAGGACTCAGATATGTGGCAGTTAATGAGCTGTGTTCAGGAAGATCCACAAGTGAATTGGACTTGCCAGTAGTAACCTTCGGGGAGCTATTTTACACCAGCTGCTAATCATTCATACATGTGGAACAGACTTCAGAACAAGCCTGAGCAGGCAGATAAAAGACTTGATTTATTGACCTGTTTTCCCAGTCTTATTGAAGTGAATTTTAAAAGTCTTCCAGTTATTAATCCCTGTAAATTAACTAGTAGGGAAATTGTTTATTTTTGGACACTGAGATAGAGATGAAAGCTTAAGAGTGGCTCTTTAACCTTTGAGGAGACCCTTATATTTAGTTGCCTGCATTAACTCAATGATCAATCTCTTGTTCAATTTCCTGTTTCAGTGGAGTCCAGGAAGGCGACTGGCAATTTAGCAGCACTGATTTGTGTGGGTGATTAAGAGCATAGGACTGCAGTGCTGATACGTCTTTCTATAAAGTACAAGTACTATAAATAAACTCATTCAAAAATATATTCAGTCTTAGATTCCTGAGGAATTGTCGGACGTGTTATGGGTGCTATAATTCAGGAGCAATTGATTTTTCGGTGTGAAGATAATCAGAAGGAAACAAAAAAATCCTCAGGAGAATAGCTTCAGAAGGTGTTGGCATCACATATAAATTATAAAGCTGGTAGACTTCAGAGTTATTTCTGTTCGGCAAAGGCATATTTTTTTTTAGCTGTGTGAAGGCAGTATGAGTTCATGCCGTGCATTTCCCTCAGTAGTTGGAATCCTGCTAATTTTGGATAAGTTTTTAATGGTTTATGTGTGTGCAAAGCAGTTATAAGTCAGTATCATTATCTATTAATTTTCAAGCAATGCAAATAAAATAGATTGAGTGGAAAAAAATATATGTGTGGATAAATGAAGTTTGTTTAGATCAGTAATTGGCTGACACTGACAGACACTGATCCACAATGACTTGAATAGAAGTCCCTGTCAGCTATGTGTGGATTGCTCTCCTGAGCTTGTGTTATCAAATTCATGAAGCTGACAAGAAAAATAATAATAATAAAAAGGAAAGGAAAAAAGACTTTTCCCCTTCATTTTCTGCTGCAGTTATGGTGTCATTGACAGGCACATTTTGATGAGGTACCTATAAGATATGAAGAAGGAGAGTTTATGGGTGTTACGATTTCACTCTGTTTGTCCTATGGGCATGTTTGTCTTCTCTTGATAAATGTGGGAAAGAAAAGAACACAGGTGGCCATACTACCTAGTTCTACATATTTCCATATCTCCATCTTTTTCAAATCTTCATGGCTGCAGTTATCCAAGCTGGCATGCTGGCCAGTGCTCCTTCTCCCATCCCCAGGGCTCATACTGTCCTCTCACAGACAAGCCTGGTTCACTGCCCTTGGCTTATGGCCTTGCTGCTACTGACAAGCCCATTGATGTTACTGCCATGGTGCTGCTTCCTGGGATGAAAGATTTTTTCTCCATCTGCAGTCTGCACAGCCAGCAAGTATGCTGATGATGCATGTTACTGCTTATCTCCATCCTCACATTTCAAGTGGAATTCTGTTCTTTCACAGTGACATTTGTGCTTCCTTCTAAAGGGTCTCTGTGGCTTAGAGATACCCAGATGTGTTGCTTTGGTGCCTTGGGTAGCCTCTGCCAAAATACGACAAAAGCATGAGGAGAGTAGTCAGCCTCATGCCTAAAAAGGCAGCTCACAAGGCCTAATTTCCCTCAGCAGGATGACTCTTCTTCATGCATAAACATTTACTGTCTTGCTTTGCTTACGCTCTCCACTTACTTTTCTCTTTTCCACAATTTTTCACTGTTTTCACCAATTGTGATTCAAGTTGCCTTCATTTGCTCACATTCCTTATTTCTTATGGATTAAAGACTTTTTCACACTCTCCAGTCTCCCCTAAAACCGTGCTCTGAGCAGTCCTGTATGTAGATTCAGGGAGTCTTGCTCATAACCAGTTTGTTGTGAAAATACTGAATACTTCTTTTGGTGGTAGTATTTTGCATTGGGAGGAAATTTATGCGGCTTATTTTTTACCATAGACAGGATGTTCCCCTAACCTTTCACTCCATTTATTGCATATTTTACTGCACTGTGATTTTTTCCAGAGGCAATTAGATGTTAGTCTTCACAGACTTTCTGGAGAAGTGAGTTAGTCGCTGTGCCTCACCAGTAAGACACTGATGAAAGTTTTGCAAAGATGTGGCAGACTTGCTGTGCCACCCAAGCACCTTCTTTGTGAGTGATAAGACTTAAATGCTCTATATCCTCATTTTTGGTTAGAATTCTTCCTTTTTATGAGGGTAAAAGCTGCTTTCCTAGAGCCTAACTCCACCTGGATGGAGCTTCCAAACTATGTGAAGTGCTGAGTGCCTGCTTCCATCAGAAGCTGAGTTCCTGCTAAAGCTGCTATGAAAAAGTCTATGCTGCTTACACTGAAGAATTGAGTCCAGATGGCCTCCCTCTTTTCTGGAGGCAAGGATGGTCCAAGAAGAGTTTCTAAAAATGCTGGTTAAGTTCTGCTAATTACTACAGTAGTACTATGGAAAAGATGGTAACAAGACAGTTCTGAGAGAGTTGTCCTTTGATTCGTAACAATTTTGAGGCAGTCAAATATGTTCCAATTGCTTGGAGTGCTTTATAGTTTGCTTGGCTTTATTTCCAGTAAGCCCTAATGTATTTTCTGATGAGCAGTCTCTTCATTATTTGTTTTGTATAGAAATTACATCTCCTCTCCATTTGTGACATATCACTGTTTTTTGAGTGAGGAAACTGAAAGCACAGCCATTTTTACCAGGGTTTTCTTTGTGAAAAATACTATGTCATTAAAATAGGCATTGAGAAATGGATAGACATACAGAAATATGTAAGTAACATGCCAAACCAAATCTTTGGGCACCTTCACAGAGTGCAGACATCACTAGGACCACCATGACCCTCCTCTGGATACACTATTTACTTGGAATTACACTGCCACTCTGATTCTCCTGCCTCTAAGAGACTCCAGGGTGATTTGACAATTGTGCAAAGCTATGAATGCAATATGATTGAAATCCCATTCGACTTACATTCCTCATTTAAGTAAGTCTCAAAGCCTGTAGTGATAGGATTTGGGGACCTGCTCTTTGCTTTTGGGGCAGTGTGTGCATTTTCTGCAGTGCCAAGCAGTATAACAGTAAGGCAAGAAAATCCCAGTTTAAAGATGCCCTTTGAAAGCAATAGAATTCTGAAATATACTCTGTACACGTGAAGCTGATTCTACGAATCTTTTGAGAAATGTTATGTAAAAAACTAGCTCAGATGGCCTGGTGATTTCTGCCTGGTCTTCCAGCATCCTTTTCTGAGATAATTAAACATTTGTATTAGAGTGAGATTTAATTATCATTGTGAAGTACCTGCTGCTGGGAGGTGGGAGGAAAGGGTCTTTGCTGATTTAAGGCTAAACTCTGTGTTTGTTCTTGCTTCCACAGTGGAAGGAAAAGCCTACAGAAAATATTTTCATTCATTTAGTGAACAGATTAGAAGTATGTTCTTATGCTGTTTTATACTTATTCCTACTGAATATTATCAAGTGTAGAATATCAGTCACCTGGCTGTTATGGTCATATCTGTTGGTTTTTCTGAGACCACTTTTGGGTTCCTTCTGTTCAGGAAGCTACAATCACAGCTAAACACAACTCCTCTCCATCTTCCACCAGCCACTGCTGTACTGAAGACAAACTACAATGGTAAGACCAATGGCAACTGACATTAGGAACTAAAGATGTTTGACTGAATCTTTTGAGCTGCTTTATTTTAACGCTTGAGTATGTGTTTATTTTGAAATGAAATATGCCTCTGTTGAAATATTTTTTTCCACTTGCAACTCTTTTTTCAAACATAAAGAGGGCAAACTGTGGAAGCTCTAGATTTGATCTTGTGAGTTATAGTGCTTAAAAATCTACAGTGATTTTTTTTTTTCCTTCTACTCTGTGTGCTTAGAGACCAAATTAAATTGACCTCATTTCCACTCCTTTGCTGAGTTTTCTTTACAGAGACCATTAGTGACTGAATGCTATGCTTTCATTTTTGTAAAATTATGTTTTCTAGCGCTAATAAGGTCTGTAATGCTTAAGACCTTTCTCTTCATCCACAATCCTTCCACTGTACCACAGCATGTGTACACACAAACATTACTTTGAATTCTGAAAGGCTTCAGACTGAATCATTACTTCAGATTCTTTTAGTAAAGCAGCCATCGTCACGAGACAGTGTTGACATTGACCTGGTTTTAATCCAATCACTAATGCATTCTTATTTCAATCTTCAAGATGTAAGAATATATCTTATAAATCCTCTTTTCAGAATATTTGTGCAGTAAAATCCATAAAATAGAGAATATATCTGCACATATTCTGTGCAGAAAAGTTAAACCTTCATTGCATTCCTACAACTTGCACCTTGAAGTTTTAGACTTAAAAGTAATTAACCTCAGCAATTTACAAAACACATTTGGGATACTAGAATTACTCTCTGTAATGTTTTGGGGTTTTTTTTGTCCTTCTTCCAAGAGCATCTGTTTGATAACTGCTGAGAGACAGCGTAAGGAGTGAATAGAGCATTTCCTTTGATCCTTCATACAATTTGTGAAGAGTTCTCTTTAGTGTTCAGTTTTGCTTTTAACTAGTAAGTGATGTTCTTAAACCTATTTTTCTTATGTACTGTATACGATACATTATTTCTTCAGTGGACAGCCTGCAGAAGGGAAAATCTACCTCCAGTACCCAGTGTTTGACTTACTGTGTCAATTTAAAGGTCCTGCCAGCAGCTGGCTTTAAGATGGTCTACCTGCCCCATTTCAGAGGGACCAGAGCCAACAGACCACTCCTTTCTCAGCCATAGCGGAGCTTGGTTTTCATTTCTCTCTGGGCTAATGCCTTTTCAATGTACAGATTTCACAGCTTGTCAGCCTTGTAAAATTTAAAGGATGTCTTAGCATTTTTGAAACAATTAACAGACCAGTAATAAAGTATTGCAGTGGCACTTTCCTTTAACCAACTTCTATATTATTATTATTATTATTATTATTATTATTAATTATTATTACTATTTTCATTAAACTTTGAGTTTTCATTCTATTTGGTTGTTCCCATGTTAATGCTTGAATATAGGTACATATACAGTGTTGGGTTTGGGGACTTTCATTATGCTATTATAGATCATAGAATGTTCCTTCATTTGGTCGGCAGCAGGAATTCAAAACCTGTGCTTTCCCTGAATCTTTCATATCTCACTCTATTAACATTTTTGGAAAATCGCATTGTGTCTGCACTTCAGGATCCAGCTGTTCCTGTCCTCTTTATTAAGATCACTAAATAAGAAGCTATTTAGTACTGCCAAGAGCACATCAAAAAGGGATATACTTTGCTCCTTCAGCACTGCTGTGCTTCTCAGCAAATTTTAATGTGAGTTAATCTATTTATCTAGATCACATTCATTACTACAATTAAAAATAACAGTGAGGTTTTAATTCCACCGCGTTTCCACATTGCTAAGTTGAAGTGGAAATTAATGGACACTACAGGAGACTACAGGAAAATGGTACACTGACATCATGGCAGCAAAGCTACCCTGAATCCTTACTTAATGCTTTCTGAACTTGACACCCATCACTTTGTTCACTTGCACGCCTTCTGAGTAATAGAGAAAGAGAAGATATAATTCCCTCACTACTGAAATTAAGAAAATCTACTCTTCAGTTTTACATCCAAGTGCTTTGAGTGTTTGGCTACTCCGTATGTCCCTAAAATACATTTACAATACTCCTCCAGTAAATCTTGTTCGTCCTTCAGTTCTTTCTGATGTGAAGCATGCTGAGCCAGCACCTAAGTCTGCATGGCATTTTGGCATTTATGCATACAGTTCAATAAGACATATTTATAGTAAGCATAAAACTAGTCATACTTCATCTTTTACATCAGAAATAATTCAAAATGGATGGGTCAGGAAAGGTTTTTATATTAATTCCACTTTTATGAAACAGCTTTTGGCAAGATTCGTAAAGAATTGCTTTGGATGGGCATATTTTTGGTGACAGAAGCAAGGCAATAAATTTACTCATTTAAATACATGATTGTCTTTTGTCAATAAGTAAAATGAAAAGAGATAGAACATCTGTGACCACAGAAGAATTCAGATAATAGAAAATTGAACACATTTTACTTTGGAAGCTATGTACTGAATCTAAAGAGATGGGTCTTACTCAACCAGTTGTCCATTCTAAATGCATTCTGAAATGAAAAATATACTGGATGTTATTTTTCTGAAGGTAGAAAAATGTATCCTGTAAACAACCAGACTATGCATCTTGCCACAAAGGCTGCATTTTGAAAAGCTGGCAATAGAAAATACCTCAGTTATAAAATATTTCACAACTGCTGAGTGGAAGTTTAACTTTAGATCCAAAAAGCCTGTTTGGCAAAGCAAGATATAGGTGATGACTGCTATTAAAGTGTAGTTTAGCTCAGCTGTGTCGAATCAGCTTTGAAAAGATGTTTGCATGGTAACCTAATCGGTGGAAAGAAAAGGTGATGGCATGTGTACAAGTATACTCATCATAAATATCACAAGAGGTTCATAGAATCACCAAAGTTGGAGAAGACCTACAAGGTCATCGTGTTCAACCATCCACCTATCAACAATAGTTCTCTCTAAACCATGTCCCTCAACACAGTGTCTAAATGTTCCTTGAACAGCTCCAGGGTCAGTGACTCCACCACCTTCCTGGGCAAGGAGGGTAAATTGCAAATATGAAGTGAAAGGATGGATTTTATAGCCTTTAACTGTCCCAGTACGTTATGTATTCCTTTATACTTGGAGTAATGTCATGATCATTCATTTCTGAATCTTCTTCATTGGGCATTTCAGAAGCAGTCTCTTTTACACTGTCTTCAGCCTCAAGCTTTTTGGTTTTGGTGGCAGAAACTACAGGTAGATTAAAGTCCCATTGTCATTTGCATTGCGTATGTGTCCTTCCCCATCAGCTCGCCCTGCAGCTTTTGCATTTTCATGGCAGTAGAACCACACACTCCAAAATCACTGAAAATCCCAAGCCTGACTCAAAGGTTAAGAAACTTCTTAAGAAGGTTCATTTGTGTATTCCTACAGGAGTCATTTTTTTTAAGCTCTACACAAAAAGATTAAATGTTTGTTAATTTTCAAAGGAAAGCAGAGTTTCTGGCTGTATAATGCCAAAATCTGTGGATTTTACGGAAAAAGAAAACAAACACACCAAACACTTTTGGTAAAATCTCAGGAGAATCGACCTGTATTTTGAACAATCTGAGAGATCAGACCCCATGATTTGTCCTATGTTGGAACTGCTCCTGTTGAGCCTGTGTTGGAAACATGCTCTCTGGTTCAGCCATCAGCGTAATTCTGACCTTAAAAATACAAACTCAGCTCCTATTAATTTCCCTTGCACAGTTGTCATTCAGTCTGTTTAACTTAGCTCAATGCTATATATATCCAGCCTCAAATCCTATAAAGGACTTAGAAGAAAATTATTCAGATCATCCAATGCTATCCTTATCTGCTGACTGCTTTTTATAATGAGGTGGTACCCTGAGCATGGTGGTTAGCTCTCCTCCTCCCCTGTTTAGTTCAGTACTTGGGATTCCAAGGAAACTACTATCTCCCTGGTTATGGACAGAAATATTAATTTTTTACCAGTAGGGGTACACCTGAACTGTTTCAGCTCTAGTGGAAGGGAAGAAAGAAGAGGGTGTGCAGATTCCTAGGAAGACAGCGCTTCATAGGTCAGGGCTGGGCTTCAAGTCTTCATAACAAAGCTGACAGGAGTTTTCAGACCCAGAGTTCTGATTTGGGATCAGCACTTACAATGAGTTGAAGTCTCTCTTGCTACCCCATTTAATTCATATTCACTGCTGTATCTTGGTGCCTTAGAAGTTTACAAGGGAGCTGACATTTCTAGCAAATCACTTACCTAGTTCTGTGAAACTATGCTAATTGAAATAGGTTGATATGTAACTACAGAGATAGGAGTTGCTTTGAAAGTTCTCTAGGGCTTCAGCTTTTCCCCTTCTTATACATTTATTTGAATTATTATAGACAGACTGGCTGTTTGCCTTTTTTCCCAGGGAAGAAGTAATATACTTAAATAGTGAACAATGCAAGACAAGTAGTAGGTGTGCACTGAGGACGAAGATCCATCCTTGTATTTATTTGTCCAGAAGGTTTTACTCTCCCTCCATCCTAGCACCTGTTTTGGGGGGTTGATGGGATCACTCCACTGGCACCAGGTGAACTGAGATGTGTCTGATCTGGGGTCATGGGGAGGAAAAGGGTTCCTACTCCAGTGCGAACTGTGGATACATGTACTGCTTCTCCCATATGTCCATTCAGACTGGCAACACAGACTGTGCTAACACTTATTTTAGCTGCTCATTTAGACAATTAGTATCTCTTTAAAAAAGAAAAAAAGATTTGTTAATGGTTACTTTCTATTCACTCAAACTGTAGCAACTCCTGAGAGTTTTTGCTGCATTTTAACACAAATGTAGTGTCTCTCTTCCACTTCCATCACTGATAAATGAAGCAATGTCCAGCTTAATAACCTGAAAATCTGTGAAAACTAACAACTTTTATCAACTGAATTAAATCAATTGAAGTAATGAGGAGACTGTCGGGAACGTGATGAATTCAATGGAGTTAAAACAATAACCTATTCAAACTAACCTGTTTTATCTTGCACATGTAATTGATGGAATAAAAAAATTACGAACTAAATCTGGAAGAAAATTGTGATTCTCCCCAGTTTTAAAATAAAATTTACCTTTATAAACAGAACTCCATCTGTTTCTCACACACAGCTTCCCAGTTTTACCTCTACTTCTTTTCCTGGAACAGCTAAAGAGATATTCCTTAGAGAATCTAAAGGAGAGGATGTTTGAATTATTCATATGTTTGTTATGCTGAGAGAGAGAAAGAGAGATTGGTATGTATGTATGCACTCTGGAAGTATCATGGTACATGATGTACTGTCTCATCTGCTCATTTCTACCACTTACAGTCTTACCACCAGTAGAGACTGAAGGGTTGTGTTGGTTTTTCTTATTTTGCTCAGTGCTGTACCTGAATTTCTTGCATACTTAAACGTTAAAGTTTTTCTGAGTCTTATAAACAGAGCGCACAGACAGAACTGAGCAGTCAGCAAAACCGTGTACCCCGGGGAGCCAAAAACAACTACAAAGTACAGGTTTGATTACTGGCATAATAGCTGACAAATATGTTCAGAAAGAGTGTCTGAGAACACACATGCACTCACATAACTGAGAGATCTTTGCACTGAGATGAGCCTTAAAAATCTTTTGTTGTTGTTGTTGTTCTTTATTTATTTATTTTGACACCCTGACTTCTCTAACTCAGTAACATTTTAACTTCATTGTTTATTCAGCATAGGAGCCTTCTTATGAATACTATTTGAGAGTTCAAGCTTAAAACAAGCAGAGAAAACACTTATTCTGTTGTGCTCATATAGTCACTGGATGTCCCAGAGATCTAAGATACAAGCTGATGCAACATATGGTTCCTCTGTTTGATTCTGTGCAGGGAGGATGATGTATGTCACCAGTAGTTATTTTTTGGAGTAATTTGCTCATTTCACTGTGCTCCACTGTCAGTGTCCAAAGCAGTCAATTAAGTATGTTCAGTCATGGATACCTCATGCTGCCTTCCTACTGCTTTCTGATCAAAAGTGCATCTGCCCAAATCCTCAAATGGCAGTAATGGACGTCATTATGATATGGTTTTATGATATTTGGTTACTGGTATTCCACATCATAACATCATGTAGTGCACTGGGAGTTAAAGAGTTAATGCTCCAGTCCTGGGTACCTGTCCCAGAAGAGATGAACTGCATACCCCAGAGGACTTTGCATTCAGAGAGAAGACAAAATCCCTGGCAAAGTCATGGGATCTGGCTCTCCTCCCTTTTGATCACCTGGATCTCTCCTCCCTTCTGCTGATCCCAGCTGTGTCTCACCTCAGCATTAAAGTAAGGCCTTCAGTTTTTGGACCCTCCTTCTCATTTAGTTTGGCTTATTAGCTTCAATTCTAATTATATTATATTATATTGTATTATAATGTGTTATCTTGCATTCTGATATCTTACTTAGTAAATTAGTTTCTTTCTCTTCAGATCATTGCTGCTGCTTTAACTGTATGGATTTGCCAATGGCAAAATCTTTCCTGTAATTTCTCATCATTTAAAGTTCTCAGATTAATTATTGCTGCATAGATCAGTTCTTTGGGTACAAATGTGCACCCTAGGAGAAAATCAAAATTAGCTTTGAAACTGCTGGTACATAAACTTTGCAATTGCTCAAAGTTAGCAGAAAATAAAAAGGCTTCCAGTTTGAATTTTAATGTAAATGCATAGTCAGAGGGCTTGGTGTTGCTCATCCTTCTCTGTAAAACAAATTTATTTGACATTTCATCTTTACATTGCTATAACTAAGACCGATGCCACAGTAATAGGGACTGTCGAATATTTTACAAGATTTCATGTTTCTAGAAGTCACTATTGAAGGGTATGCACTGAAAACACTGTGACCTTCATTGACAACAAGAATATTACCTGTAATTCCTTGCAGTCTGGGCCCAGGAAGGGGGTTGAGCATACCAGAAAAGGAGGCAAACTCTGGAGCTCTCAAGGTATTGAGCCACGGGCTGGGGAAGCAATGCATGAAGGAGCAAAATGCCTAAGAGTGCCAGACCCAACTGTAAAGGTCCTATCATCAGTTATGAAAGGAGAAACAAAAACGTGTTCAAATAGTAACAATCTCCACCGTGTTACCTGGGTTGCGGGTTATCTATTGCATGTTCGTCCCTCTCAGAAACTTGTACTTCGCTATGATATGGCACAAGGTTTTATTTGTGTGCCAGCCCACATCAGCCCCTGCTGGGGCCTAACTGCTTATTATAGTATCATTGCTCTGCTTTTTCTCACCTCGGTCTTAAGGATCCCAAGGCACAGGTGTCCTTTTGCTTTGTTTTCTGCTTTACTGTGATCTTATTTGCCTCTCTTGGAGTTCTCTGCATAACATAAAATTAACTCATTACCTCCATGTCATGAGATGCAAAATAACAATTCAGTGCCATACTTAAAAATCACACCATGGAATTAAAAGACAGGCAGTCAGCTGCCAGCACCAAATTGCCCTGGACTGCAGTTTAAATTTAGTTTAAATATCAGAAAAGATGTTGTTAGCTATTTTCAAGACTATTGGTAAGCTACAGCTTGGCCATTTCTCTCAGTGTGAGAATTATTCCGGAACAAGCCAGAAAACAAGCAGTAATTGGAGCCACTGATCCTTCATTGATTACTCTCTCTAAGTGTGGTTGGCAGAGAGGAGGGGAAGGAGAACAAAGTCATTATGTTGTTTTTGTGCAGAACCCAGGCTGTGTTGGTCTGTGATGGATGAATTCCTCACAGCATGATAGGAACCCACTCCCCTCTGCCTGATCTTTCTTCTTCCTGTTGCTTCTTAGGAGTGGGGATGTTAGAAAAATGCTTTGTAAAGACAAGGGGAGGAGCCTGCTGCAACTACAGGGCTGATGTGTGTCTGAGGTTAGACTTCTGTATGATCCAACACAGACTTTGCAGCATTTCATCCCCTTTCAGCATCACTCCATGTGCCATAGCCTAAACAGTGGGGTCCATACCAGTAGACTCCTGTACCATCCTTATTTGTCTGCACACTACAGGATACATCTGATCTACGCATGTGCAAGGGGAAGAGAGGCTTTGGTCTGCTGTGCAGTTCAAGGATATGACAGCCTCACTTCAGGCTGATAAAGGAGATAAATAATCCATGGCAGGTGTGCAGCAGCCTGCCAACACTCCAACAGACTTCAACCTTGTATTCTGTGCGAGTGCCTTCCTTAAGGACTGACCTTCCCTGCCGGTTGGATGAACTGAACACCACAGGCTTTCCTTCTGCTGGCCTGTGATTGTACTGGGAGAAGGTCTGGAGGGAAATACAGAGCTGGGACCACAACAGAGGAGCGTGAATGTAGCAATGAGTACATGGGCTAAGAATTAGTCCCTCTGTGTTTGTGTTCACTAATAACCTGCAGGAAGCAGCCAGAGGAACACTTTTTACCTGATATAAATAAGCAACATTTACTGTCCTTATTAATGATAGTGTTTCCATTGTCTCTCTCTATCAAGAGTACATGGTGTTTACATTCTCTTTCCTGCCATTATGGTAGAAGAATTTTCTTTTTTAAAGCTATTTCCATGCCTCTCCCCCTTCCCCCCTATTTTCTCTTCATAAAAGAAGACAAAACTTGACTGGAACACATCAGCTCTGCTGTCCCACCAAGAGCAGCCAGCCAGCCTTGTTTGTTTTTCCAGTTAGTGATTTTCTGATGCTGACAGACATGGGAGAGAGAAGGAGAGATCAAATTAAACTCTCATTTGCAATATGGGCTGGCATTTGAACTAAGCTAAATTAAAATGTTCTTTCCTTGTTTAGTCTGCTCAAATAATTTAACCAAAAGTTCCCATCTCTCACCACTGGCTTTGCAGCTTGGATCTTTGGGTACACAGAGCAGAGAGACATTACTACTTATGGCAAACACATGTAAGGAAATTGGAAGCTCTTTTGTGTGCGGTTCCCTTCATTCTATTTTACAGCATCTTTGTAGCATTACAGGGTTTCAAATTTTGCCATAGCTATTAAAAGTGCTGCCAGTGTGTCTGCTAACGTGTGCCATTGCTCCGATCCTGCCCCATTTTGCTTTGTATTCATATACTGAACATCCTTTTGGCCCACACAGGGTAACATCAGCAGCACCATTAGTCATGCACAAGTCACACTCTACCCCTCTCCAGAGACAATTTTGCTCGGTCCTGTTATCTTCTTTCTTTCTGTGATTCACAAGCCTCACGGTGCTATTTGGATCAGTCCATCATAAATATTTTGTTAAAATGTCCATTTGTCTTTGTTTCTAGATCTGTCCATTCCAGAGCTGCTTTCATTTCTCTTGGTTCTTGTCCTTGTTATTTCATCATGAATTTATTTCCAAGCCCCTTTCCAAGGTATCTGGGGCCATCAGTAAATGCTGGGTTTGTTTTGCTCTTTTGTTCTGAGGAGCCTCTACAAATTCAATTTTAAACACTGAAAGCCTGAGACTGCTTTTCAGTGAAAAGAGTGATTTATTTATTTTTAACAGAAAGCAGACTATAGAGATTTTCCTTTCATCAAGATCTCATTTTTTTCACTGAAAATGTTATGATGCAAAACATTCAATAAGTCAGCTTGTGCAGACCGTGAGCAGTTATTCTTATGACAGCAGTAATTCACTATTGCTAGCCTCCTTCAGTTCCTTACACTTTAAGCTTACACAATATGAAACCATTGCCAATTATACTAATCTTTTAAAATACACATTCTTAATGTTGATAATGCTGTAATCTTGAAGACTTTTAATTGTTTTCACATTTATCTTCTTCCAGGCTTGATAGGTGATGAATCCCTTCCCACACATTCTTTACTTTTGGGCTTTACTTTGTAAGGCATTTGTTCTTAATGGAATTTGACCTAGTTCTGCATGTATTTTATAAATGCAGTTTTTCTATAGCTAGCTCTCCTTGTCCATTTGCTTCATCCTCATATGAGTCTAGAAAGAAATTGAGAGACCACAGATGCTTGCTTTTCAAGGAAGGGATAGGCATTCTTCCAAGTTATTTTATATTCCAGTATTTGCAAGTTCTTCTGTAGTTTATGTAGTGTTGAAATCATGTTAAGACTACCACTACAAGTTATCAGAACAATTAAAAAACAAAATTCTATGGAAAGTCAAATGAAAACTTAAAAGACGTCATTTTCAAAAGCTTTGCTGTTTGTTCTTGAGAAATTATGAAGCTTTCAGAAGTCTTTGTAAAGAAACAATTTTCGGTTCCCTTACAAGTGATCCTTGGCCAATGACACTTTCTGCTGTGGCATTGTGAGCCTCCTTGTTTGCCTGGTTATCTCCCCCTGCTCTGCAGAATACTGACTGCAGTGTGCACCTGTGTATGTGCCCAACACATAGGCTGTTCTTCTGAACATTTGCCTTAGCAGCAAGGCATTTATTTACTTTTAAATGTAAGCTGGTTACATTTATTTTTCGCTCATTTTTAGCTTTTGTCAGTCTTTGTAGAGAACATATCTAATTTCTGCTTCAACTGCAAAGGACTTCATACTTCATTATGAATATAATGTGCTGCTAATGTCATTCTTTGGCAGATTTGTGTACTGAATCTGTAGTGCCTTTTGAGGAAATTGTCTGTTTAGACACAGCGAATAACGAGTTTCAAGTGAAATTTAATTGAGATTCATTCCAGCTCTGATTTTTTCATCATCTAAATTGCTCGAGGGCTTCATTTTTTCCATTACATGTAGTCAGATAATTATTTACTCCCCTCAAAAACAAAAACAAAAACAAATCAAACCTTTAAAAATGAAAGAAAAGTCTCCATTTCATGTCAAATTGTGTTTATACACATACTGAACAACTTGATAATTAAAACAGATTAGAAGAGATCTTCATCATAGGATGTGACTGTACAGTTTAAGGACTCGTTTTAAGAAATTCTTGCTCTTTGTCTTCAGTTACTTCTGCTTACTGGTCACTTCAAGGGTTAAAACATGCCAAGAACAGGCAGTCCACAGGCAGCCCTACCCTGTTGTTTACTTGGAGTTCATTTTTCTTCTGCTTATGCCTTTAGAAAACTGAAGCTTCAGAAAGTGACTTTTCAATTTTATGCCAAGTAATTTTGCAGTGCATTGGAAGAGAAAAGTCTCTAATGTACTCTTTTCCCCTTACATGCTGGACTGAAAAGTGGGAGGGAGAGGACTGAATCACAAAGTGAAAAATGCTTTCATTGTCCTCCTGAAACAGTTTGGCTGTATTCTGCTCTTTAATCATAATGGACTGTTAACTGTCAACTCAGTCCTTCACAAATTAGCAAAGAGGTGCTACTTTCTAGAGGGAGTGACAGGCACACCTTATGCAGTACAAGTGCAGAGGTTACTGCTCATACTGCACCCTGCGCTCCTTGCTAGTATATTTATATTAAAAAACAGATTTCTAGAAATAGACAACCAGCTTTAGAAAAACTGATGACTGAGCAGTGAAAGCATTAGTTTTCTTATTAAATGCTAGTTACTGGCAACGCTAGACTGACCTATATAAGTCTTAAACAAGAACAAGGTATTTCTAGAATGCCTAGGGAAATTAGACATGGCAAAGTGCTCTCCAGATTTCAGAAATTATATCAATCATTTTCTGCATTCAAGTTCCATAATGTGATTCGATTTAAGGACGAGCTAGGTGGGTGTTATTTATGCTGTTGGTCTCATGCAATGCAGATGGCTTGTTGTCTGAATGAGTCCTTTAGGGCCAAGCAGTAGTATGGTGGTGTATTAGGCTGTGTGGTGCATATGAGAAGTGAATAAACCCCAGAGAAGATATGAAATACTTCGTGGGCAGAAGGAGAGCTCCTTCAATAGTGAGGAATAAGAGTTTTGTCACTCAACAACTGAGAATAGGGATGTATCTGAACTGTAGAGAAATCTGGAGTCAGCCCTTAGTGTGCACTTACCAGTCATGGCATGAATTCTTCTGTAAGTTATGGATGCATCTGTCTGCCAACCTCAAGCACTAGAATAATTTTGTTTGTGTGGTGTGATAATCCAAAATGTTTTTGAACAACTGACAGTGATTTGGGACAGGCAGGAACTTTGAAAACAGGCCTCGAACCACATTAAAAACAAAACAAAACAAAACTAAACTAAACTAAACTAAACTAATGATCAAAGATCCATAGAATCGTAGAATCGCATAACAGCTTGGGTTGGAATGTACATCAAGGATTATCCATAATTCAGAAACCCAGACATCCAGGTGAATAAACCTCCTAATGCTTCAACCACTTAATCACTTGCTTCAAACCTGCCATCCTACCACAAGAAGTAGACTTCCCACATTTGGGCAAGTATGCACACATCTTAAGCTTGGCACTTTTGCACACAGAAGTCCTAATAAAGGACACAGAGCAACCCAGGTAACAAGGAATGACATTTAATTGGCAGTATGCAGCAACAGGCTGATTGGCAAGTGTTATACTGCTGCTGCTCCTCCTGGTCCCAGGGTGCAGAAGGCAAGTTCTGCTTCTATTGATGCCAGTCCAACACCTTTCAAAAGTGGCATATTCATAGCATCAGTAATAACCACAGGCAACAGAGGGGAGATTTGGAAGCAGCAGTATCTTCCTGTTATACTCTCATGTCTCATATAATGAAATGCTTGATGCCTGCCTTTCACTGATAGCTGGCCTGATGATTGCTTTTGTAAGAAATGATTTGCTGACAAAGAAAAAAAAAAAAAAAAAAAACAACAAGCAGCAAAATCTGAATGTATTACTGTGTAATTTCATGTGAAAGGGGATAAAAGCAGACTGTTTTCTTGGATAATAACTAAATATTGATTTTCTAATAGCTGTTTTATCTTCACCCAAATCATCACTTACTGGATGGAGACAGTTCTGTCTCTGACTTAAATGTGATTTGCTATAATGTATGTAAACTGTACAAAATCTGTACATCTACCTGTAAAACTTTTATATCTGAGTTGCTGTACTGTTGCTTATGTGATTCCTGTTCCTTTTAACCATCCTTTTAATCTTTTAATAATCCTTTAATAATCCTTTTAATCTTTTAATCATTAGCTGCGAACACAGACATGCAGAATATGACAGGGAGAGGAGCTAAGGGAATGTGATTGAGCATGTGCTATTCATAAAGTCATTATAATGGTATGTAATATTAATACAATGATAATCCACAGACTAAATAAAGTTTCTGGGTGCCTCAAGAAAGGTGGGATGACTCTCTTGACAAAGGAGTCTGTATCTTTCCTTGTACATGTAGTTAAGCCTTGAAAACATTTGCCAGACATTTGAATGTGTTTGAAAAGCAAGACAGGTTTCCTTGGACAGCTTTCTGAAATTGAAATATATCGATTTTGTCATTTTCATGCATTTATTTAATACAGAGATATTCTGGCTCTGGAGGTCCAATAGGTGTAGTTCTACAGGGAATGGAACAGAGTTCAGTATATGCCTGTTCTGTCACTGTTTCCTCCTTTTACATTACTCACTCATCCCTCGTGACCTTTTGGGGTTAAACAGACCTTTGATCCATCCTTGTTCCATTGTTCTGATACTCTAAGAAAATGAACTTCTTCACACTGTAGGTAATTTTTGGTGTGACCTTTTATACACAAGCTGCAATCTCCAGCATAGGTGAGCCGATTCATAAAGGAAGAGTTTGCCTTGTATGCCAGTTTGAGCCTCAGCTTATGCATATAAATAAGTTATTTTGAGACCATGATCAGTACTGAGAAAATTCCAGCTTCTGAGTCAGATACAAGGCAAACAGGTAAAAAAAATGGGGGGAGTGGGACATCAAGAAATAAAGACTAAAGCGAAGAGTCTGTGTTCATCTTCTCCTAAAAATATAAAGAAATGAATCTCATTTTTAACTCTCTTAGCAATTTCAAATGAGATTACAGATTTCTGCAGGCCAAATTTCAAGGATAATTCACCTTTTTTTTATTATTGTTTTTTAGAACATGTGAAATTGCTTCCTTCCTCTGCCAGAGAGAAAATGGTGAAGGGAAAGTAAGTGCTCCTGTAAGGAGTTACTTTCAAAGTAAAATCCTCGAATGTTCATTATTAATGAAAACCATCAAGAAATGTCTCCCGGATTCTTAATAATGTGAAAATCCTATTGGAAATAGATGTTTCTCATGAGAACAGACAAGAGTTTTTGTTTTTCCTTGGCTATTTTATTACTTCTGTCAGTTGCTGTCTCAGCTCACTCATCTACTGCATTAGGAGTACATCAAAGCTGCTGAGGCTTGGAGACCACAAGAATACGTGTCTCCATTTAATAAGGTTCTAAATTATCATAAAAAAAATGTGCAAATGTTGTGAAATTATATCACAATACAGAAAATAGCTTCCAGAATAGTACTTTTATTTTTACAGTAACTTTTGGGATGGATATCTTCTCATTTTTTTAATAAATCAATCTGGAAGCTGGCTTTTATAGAATGTCCACCCAATAGTGTAATGTCTCAATAAGAATCAAGATGTGTCAGCCTTTGGAGCTGATGGATGCCAAGAAATGCACTCTTTGTGGAAAGGCAACCTGCACCACTAGTCTGAACCTTTCTGGAACAGTGTTATTCATATGCAATGTTTGTAAGCAAGATCAGTCATTGTAGTGCATAAAATTCACTGCCGTGGTCTAACCTAGCAGGGAGCTCAGCACCACATATAAAATATACAGCAGTGCTCAGCAACAACTAAACATCACTGTGTTATCAACATTGTTCTTCTCCTGAAGCCAAAACACAGAATCTTACTAGCCACTTCGGAGGAAAAATCAACAGTGTCCCAGCTGAAGCCAGGACAGCCAACAGTGTAAGGCAGAAGGGACCCCTTTCTGGAAAGGATGCTATTTTCCTCTCCTTTTTGGTATATTTAAATGCCAAGTAAAATTGTCTTCTTTTTGAAGGAATGTTAAAGCACACATACTCGTTGGGCCAACTTCTGCTTTTCTGAGCTGTTAAAATCCCAGAATAATTTCAGTAGGCATAAGTGAGAGCAACACATTGCTCAAAAGATGTGTGACTTCAAGCATTCACTAGACAAGAAAGCTGTAGCTTCTAGCAAGATGGTTCTTACAAAAGGAAGAATGTGATTTCAACAGCAAATATTTTGATCGTGTCTCTATATGGCATAACAAAAGAAACCAAAACAATATATTCTGCTCTTTCCCCGCTAGGACAAATGAGTATCATTAAATTAAAAAGAGAGAAAATTACACCTACAGGTGTTTTCTCATGCTTTTTATTTATTTATTTATTTATTTTCGTCTGGTAAACTTGCACAGATCTTTCACTGCTGTTGAGTCACTGTCTGAGGAAATATGTCAATATCACTTTTCCACTTGAGCCTGTACTATACGGTTGCCACGGGATCTGTTGATTCTTTGTCTGGTTGCTTGTATTCTGCCACTTTCAGCAAAAGAGAACCCCAGTCAAGCTCTTCATGAGCACTGTTGCCATTGTTATTTCTTTCAAAAAAGAAAGAAAAATGAACAAAAAAAAAGTCTTTGCCAAAGTTTCACTATTTCAGCCCAATTTCTATGGGAAAAAGAACAGATGAAGGAGCAGCTGCCAGCCAACAATTGCATTGCTGAAATCCTGGCCAAGGCAGTTGGCCACTACAAGGAGCTTCAGTCTCTATTTAGGCTGTCCACTGGGTTACTAAATGTGAATGTTTCATCTTGTGAGTAGGAGAAACAAAACTCTGTGTCAGGTTTAAAGAATTTGATAAAGTGAATATATTTTTCTGCAGGATCTCTTCAAATTTTGTGATTATCAGGGCAACCTAAGAATAAGAGGTACTCTTTACTGAAAATAAGAGCACAGTGACAAAAAAAAACCTTTCTGCTAAGGTGACTGCATGTCCTTGGACTTTCAGTTCTCATAGCACTCGCAAAGTATGGACGTTGGTGGGTATCACCATTAATGTAGGTATGTCAGTTCTAGCACTTAGCTGAGTGAAAAAGAAACCTAGTAGATATGGCATTAATGGATCTCAGCAAAGACACTTTTTATTATCTGCTTTGATCTTAACTCCAGTCCCTAACTCTTCCACAACTGCTCTGCTTGTAATCGTGGTCTGAGGCGTCTCCATTCCTTCTAAACTTGATGTTTCCACCACAGAGCCCCCAGCTACTCAACAGAGTTTTTCCCCACATGCCCTGGTTTGAATGGCTGCCCAACCTTGCAGAGCCCCTTTCCGCTCTGTTCTCTCTCCTATTTCAGGGTGGATTTCAAATTTGAGGATGCAAGCTGCTTTTACAAATAATCCAAACAAAGCTCCAAAGGCAGAAAAGTAGGACATGTGAAAAAGATCTATCATAGTGCATTTCTTTTTATAGATTCTACCTGAAATTGAGTGTGTGAAGAGAAGAGCTATTTGAGCAGGTGCCACAATGAGATATAAATTGGCTTAGTGTTATGAGGTGCAGTTGAACTACACTGACAGAATTTGTGGGAGCTGGGAACCTGGTCAGCAAGCTTGCAGTGCCTACTTTTGTGTGTGTTTGTGCTCTGCTTTGGAAAGCACTGAACAGGAGAGTTTAGCTATGTTTTGTGCCAGCAAAGGAGCACATATTATAAATCTCTACATGATAAACACTTTCCTTCTTTCCCCATCATTCATGTCTAGTTAGAATCATCTTCTGGTACCTTTGCCAATGCCTGATTTCTTTCCTTCCATTTTCTCATAGCATTTCCCTTAAGCATCTCTCAGAGAAAGAAAAAAGGAAGGAAAAAAAAGACAGTCAGGTCTCTGTCTTCGGTAACTAATGATTTTTTATTAAACCTAACATAGTTAGTGAGGGTAAAACAAAATGTCTTAAGGGCATGTCTTACATTCTGTCCACGTAAAAGAATAAGAATACTTTGATCTGGTATAATTTAAGAGAGGTGAGTAGAGCATGGATTTACAAACCAGTCATGACCTTAAATGGCACGCTGTTCATCTGAATAAAATATCTGCCAAAGTACATTAGGATTGGCGTACTTCAGAGTTGCTAGGTGCCACAGTGCTCAGATCTAGCAGGAATGGCATTAAGTGTTTCCAAGAGTATAAGCAATGGTAGCACATCTGTGCTTTAATAGCCAAATCTCCCTTTTACCTGTCCTTCAGTCACATTATAGAACTATAGTAGGAACACTACCTACAGTCATACTTTTAAAAAGAGCTGCTGTAAAACTCAATCTGTAATGTGTTAACAAAAAATAAACCAGTGAGTTTTTGAAGACTAACAGCCAGTTCACACTGTAGTAGATTTTGTCCTTCTTGTAGGTTGGATATTGAAACAACTGTTTGTGTTGGCTTTCAGCATTCTCTTCACAAATTATGTCCAGAGAAACTGAAATCTGCAGCAGCTTCTGCAGCAGTCTCTGCAAAGATTGTTCTCTAAATGCAGCTGTACATGAGTTTTGGACATTATACAAGTGAACTCATACACTTGTATAATGACATACAAATGTTATCTGTGCAATTACACAAGTCATTTCATGGCATTTTGAATAAACTGTTTCCCTGTTTCGTACCCATTTTGCTGAAGAGGATTGCTTGAAAATGAGAGACAGCACTGTGCTTCTAGGAAAGGAGTGGGGGCAGGGTGTGAGCTGTCTTGCCCACAGACTCAAATCACCAAAGCAGTTTCCAAAAGCTAAAGCCTGACCTTGGTGATAGCCGGGAGGAAAGCACCCAGGAGTGATCAGCAAGGTGTGTCAGGAAATGAGGCAAGTTAAAAGGCTGGCCGCCTGAAGTCTGCCTGCCATGTGTTACAGGATGGTTACAGTGGAGTGTTTCCTCAGAGTTGATACAGAAAAAAATATCTATATTCTGTAAAAAAAACAGTGAATACACCACTACCCACTTTTTCCAAGGATCACTGCTGAAAACCACTTGTCAGGTATTTCCCAGAGTGTTAGCTCTACCATGAGGAAAGAAGAGTGGCAAGCTATACAATCTGCATGCTACCCGTTGACTTTAATAATGTTGGCCTCCAGGAGATGGGCTGTTGGACTGAGATGCGCAGCCTTTCTGCATCCATGTGGCATGGACCAGAATTTCACCAAGGACAATGGAGTGTCTGCAAGCTTTTCATCCCCAGAGCGCTCGAGTTTGTTCCTGAGAGCACATATATATGTGCTTGGGGCTGCAAGGAGTGAGGTAATATAAAAGCCCGGTACTTATCCGCCTTCAGGAATGGCCTTGGAGTAGACCCTGTGAAACATTAGTTGATGCTGCTGGTTCTTCCATACTTTTAAGGAGTTAGGCTATGTTAGCTAAACATGCACGTAAATTGCTTATGCAGATTGTTTCAAAAGAGTGTAAGGAATTCGGAAGCCTGGATTCAGTATTGCTTTTCATTGAAATTTACTGCCTTCTATCTCTCAGGTGGTTTTGGCAGCAGAAACTGGTATTCATCCACCAAAGTCCAGCAGTAAGTGCTTTAGCTTGCAATATGGACACCAAACTCAACATGCTCACTGACACAGAGATCAGAAGTGCAATTCAGTCTGTCTGTGTTGGAAAAAACAAACAAACAAACAAACCAGTCCTGATAATTTGCCTCTTTGATCTGAATTTTCCCTAAGGAACTCAGATAAAAGAAAGGCAAAACTTCAGTAGAGAAACATGAATGAAGTATCTAACCTGAAATTATCAGCATAAGAATACGTCAGTGCTGAGAGACCATGTCATAGGCTTTGCAGAAGTCCAGAAAGATAACATTTGTCACCCTTTCCCCGTCCACTGATGCTGTCACTCCATCATAGAAAGTCACCAGATTGGTCAGGCAAGATCTGCCCATAATCTAGCCCTTGATGAAGCTAACACTGGCTGTCTTGAATCACCTCTTTGTCTCGTATGTGCCCTAAAACAGCTTCCAGAAGCTGCTTTAGCTCCATGATCTTCCCAGGCACAGAGGTGAGGCTCACCAGCCTGTAGTCCCCCAGTCCTCTATCTTTCTCTAATGGGAGTAATGCTTCCCTTTTTCCAGTCACTGGGGAATTCACCAGACAACCATGATTTTTCAAATATGATGGAGAATGGCTCACCAACCACATCACCCTTCTCTCTCCAAACCCTAGGATAGATATCATCCAGCCACACGGACTTGTATATATTCAATTCCTTGAGGAGGTCTCGGACTTGTTCCACTGTTACAGTGGGATGGAATCTGTTCCTCTCACCCACACCTAGTGCTTCTGGGTTCTGGCAGACATGGGAAGCCTAATCACCTGTGAAGGCTGAGGCAAATCACTCATTGAGTACCTCAGCTTTTTCTATGTCTGAGGAAGCCTGCTCTTCACTACCTGTTTTCGTTTAACAAGTCAGTGTTTCATTTGCTTTAAACAGGAAGCCCAGCTGCGATAGAGTTGTAGCTTTATTTGCACTGTTGGCTGTTCCCCGCTGTTTAAATGTCAGCTGTTTTGGATTTGTAAAGACACAGAGCTGGAAAATTTCCTGTGAAAGAATCACTTGTAGGTCCAAAGAGGAAAAATATCTTCCACAATAAACTGATAAACTTGATGAGGAATGGAGAAACAACAGGCTAAGGGTGGGGGTGGGAGGGCAGGGTTGCTATTTCAAGGCCACTATAGTACTGTCATCATCACAATTACGGTATATTTTGCCCACCTGGAATCTGTTTTTAGTAGTAGAGACCATGTGATGAGTTCCTGCGTGTGCCGAAAGTGACCAGTGTTCTGTGTAACAGGACAAATTAGAGGAGCAGCACACCTTGAGCCAAAGTTCAGCATCTCTGAAGATACGCTGCTGTAAGGAGGTCAGAGTCCAGATTGACTTATCCTGCTCTTCTGCCAAGCACGTACGTAGCTTTTTCTGCTGCTTTATTTGCGTCACATTATTGGGTTTTGATTAGTGATTTCAAGTAGCTGTTGAAGTTGTGGCTGTGGGGTTTTTACACAGAAATCAAGATCTAAGCCAAAGTTCTAGTCTCTTGTATAGTACCAAGCCAGTACACAATACACCCAAGTATATAAACTCAGAGAGATTTAGGGTTTCTGGTATCACCTTTATTATAACTCTGAGAAGTGGTAAACATAGCAATAAATATAAAGGATTGTATTTTGATTTATTTATTTTTTTTTTCCCTAATTGGAACAGCTGTATTCTGCTATGGAAAATCAGAGAAGCCAGAAATGAGCTGGATCATACATATTCAACACATGCATATGAGATTATGAAGTGTTCTTAGAGTTTGTCAGGAACAGCTAATAATAAAGACAAAGTAGGATTAGAGGAAGTTACTGCCAGATCTTACAGACTGAACTAGAAGAAGTGAGTATGAGAGATACTAGGCAGTAGTTTATCAATAATACGTGAGCATGCTGTTGGGGTTTCCAGCTAACTTAAGGGTGGGTAAGATAGATATTTCTGATGTCTAAAATCAGCATTCATAGCACAAGCTGAACAAGTGCTAAAAATGAAAGAATGATGAAAAGGACTGATGAACCGGCAAACGTCCTTTTAGGGTGTTTTTCAGGCTTAAGCTTTTGAATAGCAATTATGGAGAATGTTATTTTTCATTTCATTTCATATCCTGGTAATCAGTTATACACAGAGTTAGATAGCAGCCCTTTTGCTTCAACATTAGTAGTAAGAAAGCAAACAAAAATGAGATTACTGAATGTAGTGAGTTCTTCTCCTTTCCTTTCCCTGCAGTTGATTCCAGTTAGCTGAGTTAACCATGGATTTTCTGCTTTAAAGGAGGAGAACCGGCTGTATGCAGTGAGGCTCCCTCAGTTGTATTCTAACACTTTTGCCATTCTCAGTTCTGCTCATTATTGCAATTTATTATTATTATTATTTCTCAGGCTAAAATGGCTCACATAGGATCTCTACAGGAGACTATAAACTGTGTATCCCTATAGCTGAAGTTCTACCAGCCATCCCCCAAGGCAGGAACTGGTTAGTTGCCCAGGTGGGCTTTCCTGACCCCTTGAATATCATAAAAGCTAGTGCATGCTCCTTGACTTCTTGTGTTGCCATGTCTCTCTACTGCTAGTAACTGCTATCTCTAAGCCTACACAGAATAGTAGCTGTGCAAAGCAAATAAAAAGTGACAGCAGTAATGAATCAGGTTGGCCACACAGACAGCAGGAGATAGATATTTGGTGTTTTCATATTTTTGCTTCCAGAGAGATACAGCATCCTAGAAGTAGCTCTGCTATTTGCTCACAACAGCCGCTGCTATTTGCCAAGTTAGGTCAGAGCACAAGTGCAGTACTCAAGAAAATCCTTGTTGCCTACGAGTTTGCTTACTCCTTGGAGAAAGATGGAAAGTGTCCTTCTTCATGCGAGGAAACATATGTACACAGTGGTTATAAAACTTGGCCAGGTACTGTACTTTTGGCCCCATGGTGAGGTCATGTAGACTGGTAGCTTTCCCACAGAGTTTGTGGTATTTAAAGCCTTCAGAGTTTTGTGGATCCTTAGGTGGCACTGAAGGCATGTCAGAGTGTTTAGTGATGGGACAGGGGGAAACTGTCTGCAGAATCCACTGGGAACAGCCTGTTGCACATATCCACAATCTTTGTCTTGCAGTGTGCAGGTTGGTACAGCCCAAGCAGTGCCAGGGAGAGTGCTAACAAAGTGCTGTCAGCTACCAGAAGCATGTTGTTCAGCTTCTCACTCAGTTCTTGTTTTATTTAACAAAGTAATTGAAATGGAAGGGACTCCCAGCCTGTTCCCACAGATAGTGTGGAAGCCTTCAGCCATCTGGCACAGAGGCTGAGCCCACACAGACACTGCTGCAAACAGTGCACTTGGCCATATGATTTCAAGCACACTTTACTTGTCTGTACCCTCATTTTCCCTATCTCCAGAGGTGGCTGAATAGACATCAGTAAATTGATAAAGCCAAATTCAAGTTTCAATTAAAGGAATCTCTAGTCTCCAGCTTTTGCTATGAGGCGTCTTAATAATCTTAAGTATGAACTCCTGTTTTTCATTCTGTGTGATTATCTCTTGTAAGTAATTATGTAGTTTTCCTTAAATGTGTGGCTTGTAAAACTTGATATTTACAGACCTGTTTTAAAGCCTCATTTCAAAATAATCACCCTCCAATTGAACTGCTTTAGGCCTCAGGAATGCATGCAGCCTGTATGGCTCTGAAGGAGCAGAGATCCCCCTTTCTTGGGGACAGTCAAGGTCAGACTGGATGGGGCTCAGCATTCTGATCTTCAAGCCCTTCCAGCTTGAACAAATCTATCATTATATGTATGCACTCAGGTAACACTCCTCTATTTTTCTTGCTCTGTCAGTCTGTCACAGGTTCAAAGGAACCCCCATTAAGTGCAAGGAAATAATTAGGTCCACTTCTTGAGATAAAGAACTATAGACTGTAATGTGCAATTTTTAATTATAATATATATATATATATATATAGTATTGTAGGATATTCACGCAAAAACAAAACACTGAGATTTCTGCCAAACAAGTTAAGCAAAGGATATATAGAAACCTAGCAAGATGTTTTAGCAACTGTGGGAGTAGACTGAATCAACTATCCGTGTCCCATGAGATACATCTGACAATGGAATACCAGGTTTAAATGGAGGCGGCTTCTCCAGGGTATGAAGTTTATTCTATCCCCTCCCATTGGCAGTTCCTAGTGCAGTAAATGCTCCACGCTGCAGTAGCTGAGAAGGGATTATGGTGCTGCATACTCCTATTCCTGCTTGGCTGCTTCCTGATCTGCCTTAAAGTATTTGTATTTTGGCATCACCCTTGGTCAGGCGGTGCATTTTTCAGGATAAGAACATGATCACTTCTTACATGTAAAATATTCTTCCCGGTGGACCTTGCTGCCAGTTTCTGCTATGAGTAGGACTTCTGATGAGGGCATGAGGAAGGCCAGTGCTGCTGAAGGAGCTTTCACACTCTGATCATGTATCATGAAGCAGCCACTGCTTTCAGAGCCACAGGCACATCAGTGCTAGAGTCTGTGGGAGGTACTGGGGCTAGCCCTATGCCCTAAGCTAGTCAGCCCTGGGTCAGCTCTGCCATGGCTGCAGTGTCATCAGCCCACACAAACTGATCCCTGCTTCATCAGCTTGGTTACCTCAAGGAAATTCAAAAGTCTCAGTGCTGCTAATTGAGATGTGGGAGTGTAATAACAGCTCTAATGTTAGAGGACAGCAGTAAAAAGGAAATTGCTCTAACATTTTAGACCCCTTTTCTGGCCCCTTTAAGGGTCAGAAATAATTTGTCCCCAAGTATGTTTAAGTAAAGATTCTGCCATTGGAAAAGTCATGTAGTGCAGGTTTAGTAGAGTATTCTTTGAGAGCTGTGAAGCACACAAGTAAGTCTGTTTCATATAAATTCCAGTTGTGCAAACTCCTGGTCCAAGAGGCAAACCACAGACTGTTTCTCTTATGCAGTATCATCAATGTATATATATTAAGTCATTAGTTCATTTTTTCAACCTAAATTATGCCTACATCACCAGACATGTAATTCCGCAATCTTTAATTTTTATGACATGAAGCTCTCTTCCTTTCAGAAGAGCTCAACGAAGACTGGGAGAGCAAAGCACAAGCAATAATTTCCAGATATATCCCATCTGAAATGAGCCTTATAAGGGATATGTACACATTATTCATCCCATGTACTGGCATATTAACAGCACAGAGCTGTTGACCAGTTCTGCATCTAGGTAAAATAATGTGCAGGTACAGATTTTCTTGCCTGAGAACATGACACAAACTTAAAGGCTCAGATTATTGCAGGAATTTCCCCCTTGCAGTTCCTCAGTTTTCCTGGGCAACGCTTTGCTCTGTGCATGCAATTGATTGGTGTTTTCATTTGCCCTGGTCTCTTTGCAACATGTATCTCTTACTGCCCAGACAAAGGGGAGGAGGAAAGTCTATAAATTGGTGATGATCCTACTGACCCTGCTTGTGTCTCTTTTCTGCTCCTTAAGGCAACCGTTCGTTCTCAGACTTTTTAAGTTCAGATTCAGATTTCCTCACTGCTTTTGCATAATTTCCTTTTAAAATAATATCTATTTTAATATCCTCAAAACATGAAGATGAGTTATGAAAATCGCTACTGATTACACAAATAAGCATTTTTGATCCACTGTTAAAAACATCGCTCTTCTACACCCCTAACCTTGAATGGATTTACATACATTTCTGAGTTCCTTAGGGCAAAGAACCTTAAATATGCCACAAAGCAACTCCCCTATTGGGGAGTGGTATTCATAATAATAGTACCAGGTAATAACACATGGGTTCAAAGACAGAATTTATCCCTTAAAGTCAATCTCAATTTATATAAGAAAAGTCCTCGAGGGAATTTAGAAACTATGAAGCAAGGAAATTGATCATATTAATCTGTAAATTCCATGGGTTTTTTTGAGAACTGACAGATAAAATGCAGATAATAGTTTTTATTTGGTTATTCTTGTTAGGTTACTAATGTTTTGGCAATGGATGTCCATTACACATTATATCCAAGATACAATTATACCAACTGTGGGGCAGCTGCCTGTTATTCCCCACAAACATCTTTTGCACAGCTCTGTTGTACAGTTTATATACTAAAATGTATGTTTACTAATCCATTTGTTGTGCAACCCCAACCCTTCTTTTTCAGTTGCTTATACACCTAGACTTAATTCTTCTGAAATTCCTGTTGAGGTGCCTTCTCAATTCTGCTGTGGCTAAGCTATGCAGAGATGCTCATTCTCATGGATGCCCAAGCACAATGCTGAGTATATAGGAAATTGGTAATCACAGCCTGAACCTCTGATTAACCAGCTGAGGCAAGTGTCGGGTCAGCTGTGGGAACACAGGTGAAGGTGATTCAGCTGTACTCCTGGACGGGGTGAAGCTTGACTCCACTTCTCCTAGACTTCATTTAAGGGCTGACCACCACTAAGGCATCATCTCTTTTTGGAGATTGCTCCTTTGTGGAGTTTAGGTGACCAGTCTCAGAATTTTCCATCTAGATTGAAGGTCTCAGAATTGGTGAGTTTCTCCTATAGGTAACCTTTGGCTATCTATTATATCACCATTCTTGTATTATCTCCTACTGTACACCGCCATTCTTGTATTCTTACTCTACAATGAGTAACTAAGATCCCAGATAACACTGGATGAGAGCCATGTGGTTGGTACTTCTCCCTTCTATAAGCCCCAAAGGAGAGCCTACAGTAAGACCCACCCAGACGTTAGCATGGTGTTGCTTACCTTGCTGTTCTCCTGTCTGCAGTGCAGTGCCTTATGGTAGAAGTACTCATGAAGAACGGACTTGGGGTTTAATTTAAATACTGTATTTGTTTTCATATCCTTGGCTTGGAACCCAGGTACCATGCAAACCTTATAACCACTCACCTATAAAATCATATTAGATGTTGAATTGCTTTGTATACAAGACAGCTCTAAGAAGATATATACTGCTACCACAGGAGAGGCTGCAGTGTGGTGGCTATATCATTCTCCTGAGAACTGAGGCATGTCAGTTCAAATTCTTGCTCTGATCAGAGATGACATTTCATTTTAGGTGTCCCATCTCCTCCTTGCAGATTCTTAAATGAGTGCTGCTGCTGGCATTGCTTGGCTTTCTATAAAACTATAAAGCTATTCAATGGGAAAAGGAGATAGTGCTTTTTAAAAAATTAATTAAAGCATTATTGTGTGAATGGGGAGATCTGGATTTCTATTTTAAGCAAAGAAGAACCAGCTCAGGAAAAACAAGGGATCCTCTGGTGACTCCTCAATCTCATGCTTACAGCTTACTTGTAGATTCCTTTTCTCTTAGAAGGAAATGAGGACTAATGCTGGTTCTCCATATTCTTCTGACAGCTGAGATTTGGGGGAACTCTGAAGGATGTTGCTACCCAATTGCTTTTGGTGAGAAAATTTCTAATGTCCCTAAAACACAAAGGGATTCTACAGTGAATCCCACTGTGGCAGATGTGGAGTCCACACCACATGGTGGAATACCGTGTGGAGGTCTGTCACCCCACAGCAGGCATCAATGCAGTGCTTTCCTCCACGTGAAAATCACAGTGAGAAATTTGTGCACCAAGCGGAAAGCAGGATGAGAAATTAGTGCATCAACTTTGTCACAACACAAGGGCAGCAGGGGAAGCTCATAATGATTCCATAAAATAGATTGAAAGGTAATTACTAATTAATCACTTTCATCCAGGATGACGCAAAGCAGCCTTAAAATTTTTGAGAATTAGCCCAGCAATTATAGCTTCAGCAGACACTGTCATGGTTACTTCAGAACTCTTTATGTATCACACCAAAACAGACATAAAAGAGTTGAAACAACTTTTAACCAGAGGTGGAGGAAGAGTATTTGCTTTTTAAATACAGGATGTTATTTGTGGAAAGAATACATTTTTGACAAAGTGTTCAGAATCAACTGACACGTGATTGATGCCCATAATAATTGCTTACTTCTGTAATCCTTCCACACCAATAAATGTTTCAAGCTTACATTTCGGATATCGTTAATACTAAGAATAAAACAACTTGTGGATGATATCATGAAAGCACATGTTTGAGAATTAATCTATTTTTGTATAACTGCTTAATAATGATGGATACTTTTTCTTCCTGGTGTAAACACTAGCTAATTCTCTAAGCCTCCCTCCTCTCTTCATGAAAAAGCCAAGTACAAATGATTTCAGGGATTTTTAAAGAATGGTGGCAAGATATTGCATACGTAAAGCTGAATTTCTCCACTTGATAAATATCTGAAATTGCTACACTGCTAAAGCTTCAGTATTGGAGTTCTGATGTTTTTCAGTTTCTAAGAGAGAACACGGCAAATCTAGGAACACAGAAACACTGGGGGAGGAAAAATCAGGAAAAAAAAAGAGGCATCTGAAATGGAGCTGTGGAAAGAGACTCCAAGTGAAATTATCACGCTTATTTTTGTTCTTGATAAGCAGTGGGGCAGCTTGGAATAAATGCGGGTAGAAATTTTATTCGTCTATTTAATGAGTTCAAAGAGGCTAAACAAAGACACAGAAGAGTTGAACATTGCTGTGTACTGCACAGTAAACAGATTAAAATTTTATACCTGAGCAAAAAAGGAATTTAACTATTAACTACAGCATGCAGAATAACTGATAAGTTATCGCATAAATGTAGCATACTGTTATTAGGTTACACTAATTCAGTTTCTCTTATTTTTTACTAAAGCTAAAGATGGAAAAAGCTCCAAGATGAGATGAGTGTGTGACATAAAACCACAATAAGGAAAAGCACATTACCATCTAGCAGCCTTTCCAGAAGATCAAAATTATCTGCTGTTTTATTACGCAGGGGAAAAGCAGCAACAATTCAAAGCCTGTGGAGTTAATAACATGTCAGACATTTAACCAGGTCTTGAAAATTAAAATATTGGCAGTTTATGAAGTGCTCATAAAAGACCTGAGCCTGCATCTCCTCCCTCAAATGCCACTTTAAAGCTCTGTGTTTGTGAGCTCTTCCAAATATGGAATTAAAGGTAGGGATCTACAGAGAATTAGTGATGAGGTCCCAGGCTTGCAATTTTTCTCACCAACATAACCATAGCCAATTTATAAGGAATGACTTCTGGCCCCATTTGATTGACCCAAATCCACCTTTAGCTTTCTTCATACCAAATTTGGTATTTTTTCCTTTTCTCTTTTTCTTTCCCCTAATCCATTCAGCATATTCTAGTCTGAAGTGCTTCAGTGCAAGTCAAAAATGGTACCGTATCACTCTGTTTTTCTTATCTCCACAAAAGGTCCCTGTGGGAGAAAAAATGGCTGAAAAGCTTGAGCTTTAACCAACACAGCCTATTTTCCCCAGACAGGCTTCATTCTTCTAGGAGACTTCTATTCTCCCTGGTCTCTACATGCAATATACAAACTGCCTGCCACCGACAGCAGTATTCCTGTGCTGCAAAATACCCATTTACTTTCCTATAGCCAAAGCAGCAAACTCTGACTTTGTCATTTAGACTTGTCAAGTAGGAATGGGAGGGATGGTGTTGTCTCTTACCATGTTACAGACAGCCACAAACAAAATCTCTCTCATTTCCTTGGAGTTGTGCAGTCACATTCTCATGGTGCCAACCTACTCCCCCCAAATCACATCACCTGCCTTGACTTGCCTGCTACTTTTCTTTCACCTTTCATGAGTAAAACTATGCATTAAAAATGCATGTGTCAGAATGGATTTATTCCTTTGTCCACAACATGTGCATTTCTTCTTTAAAGTCAGAAATCTTAGACATTGGTAGGTTGTGTGAAAGAGTCTCCAGGGAACTGATTCTTCTTTGCTTCCAGTTTCTTCCTGGCTTTGAAAGCTGCTGATGCTTCAGGGTGGATGGAGTCTAGCCGCTGTTCGCACTGAAAAGCTGTGAGGAAGGCCGTCCTGTAGTTGTTATTCATCCAGCCATAGAGAAGGGGGTTAGCAAATGTTGAGCACATGGCAATGACATGAAACACCGTGTAGATCAGTTTATACTCTTTCAGGTCCAATACCTGACTGTCAATATCACTGACTAGCTGGAAGGCATGGAATGGCAGCCAACTGACAGCGAACACAACAACCACGCAAACCAGCATCTTGGTGGTTTTCTGACGCCGGTGGTGGTAGTGGTCATTCCCTGCCCCAGGACTAACATGGTTCTTGAGCTTGGTCCAAATGCGGATGTAGGCGTAGGAGATGATGGCCAGAGGCAGCACGTACTGGATCAGGAGCATGGAGACACTGTAGATGGTGCCATAGTTAAGCTGCCCGTCCCCTGGCCACTTCTCAGAGCAGACCACAATCTTGAAGTCAGGAATGATCTCAATCAGTGAGTACTCGCGGAAGATGGCCAGAGGGCTTGCCAACAGGGCACTGACTGCCCATGCAACTCCTATAATCAGGAAGCTGATACGCTTAGAGATTTTGCTTTCCAAGTGATAGACAATACAGCGATGTCGATCCAAGGCAATCACAGTCAATGTAACAGTAGACACATGCACAGCAAGAGCTTGGGCATAAGGCACCAAGTGACATAAGACTGGGCCCAGTTTCCACTCACCCAATAGCGTGTAAACTAGAGTGAAAGGCAAGCACAATGTATTCACCAGCAGATCAGCCACAGCCAGGTTGGCAATGAAGAAGTTGGTCACCGTGCGCATGCTTTTGAACTTGATGATCACGTGGATCACAAGAGAGTTCCCAATCACCCCCAACAGAATGATGGAACAGTAAGCAAAGATGAGGATTATCTGCACCTCAACTAGCGTTGTGCTATCCTTCAATTCTGGTTTGGGGTCAAGAGCCAGTTCACTGAGTGGTGTGGTGTATCTTGGCAAGTACGGCTTGGTGAACAACTCCATCTTCAATTCATCTGTCTGGTTTTCTTCACCCAGTGCTTCCAGGGGCCCCATCCTTTCAGTAGCAATGGCACTGTCCCTGAAAAACAGAACAACAAAAGAACACAGAGAAATCAGTCTGCAGTGACTATGACAAGAAGTAATGAGCTAAAGGCAGCGCACTTTCCTCCTCTTACCTAGGTTCTACATCCCATGATAAAGAAAAGATCTGTCTTAATATATTTAAATTCTGTTGGCCTTACATTTTAAGCTCGATCCTGTAATATTATTCAGGCATGACTCCTGATGAAAATTGGGACAGATTTCAAAAGCATTTCAAAGACAAAGTTTGCCTAAGTAAATGCAGCAGGATTAAGATCCAGCTGGGCTGTATATCCTTTCTTCTGAAACCACTACCTAAGAGGAGTTTATATAGCACAAAACTTTCAGTAATACTTATGGTATTCTACATAGAATGGCACCATCCAGACTGTTATTAGCATATTAATATTCCAATTTTTCTTTAATTAAAAAGCATTTTTTTACCAAATTCCTATAGGTTAGTTTTAGAGAACTAAATATTGATGTCTTTCTTTAATAAACTTTCTTCTAAGAAAGTTAGTGCCACAAGGCAAACAAAAGCACCACTCTAGCATAACTGAAATATAAGCATTTCTCTGAACTGACTGTGTAACCTACTCATGATGAAATTAACACAAGAAACAATTAAAACTCAGATATAAATAATATTTCCTTTTTGACTAATGCTTGAGAAAACGCAATTTCTTGGAGGATGCCAATCAGTTCTTGTCTGCAGTCACAGAGAACTGCAAATCATTCCCCTACTAATGTCAGTGAGAATTTCACCACTGGCATCAAAATCACATTTTCTTGGCTTCCCCACACAGGCTGAGCCAAATCCTGCTCAGCTAACCTAACACTGCCCTAATAATACAGTAGGTATGGATGGATAAATTGATGTTTAATAGTCAATTTCTGACTTGGACTTCAACCCTATGTGAAATGTTCCTTTTCTCATGCAGACTGCCCAAACCTTGGATGACATGGTAAGAGAGCACCATGCACCTGCAGGCTCCATGGCTTGACATCTGAAAATACTAAGGAAATGTCAGCATACAGTGGGCTTACAGAAGAAACACCATTGGTTGCCACTGAGGATAAAGCCAAAGCTGAGTGACTGTTCTACATTCCCATTTATACATGCCCCATGGAAAGCAAGAGGAGAGAAGTAATGTCACTTTCTTGCCACCGGGTGTTACACGGTTCCACCTTGATTTCAGGTCTGCCTAAAAGAGATATTCTTGCTGTTAAAACCTGTGGTTTCATGTAGCCCTTTGGTATTTGTGATGACCATGATTTAAATCACATCTACTTCACTGCAGATCTCCATTCCTACCTGTTTCCCCACTAATATGTATCAGTGACATCCCTAGGTGTGACTTCCTAACCAAGTTGCTGTATGTGTACATCTGCATGCTGTGATTGGCTACTACAGCCAGAAACAAGTAACAAGTCTGCCAAGAGGTGAACAAGCCTTTCATGTTTTGCTTTCATACCACACAACATCCCAAAGAATTTCTCAGTGCAAGCATTCTATTTATCTTTTTTTTCTTTCCAAAAAGTTCAGATCAACCACATACTGGAAGCTGTTTTCCCCCAGAAAATAGCTGGTCTTAATTATGCTATACCATTTCTTTGCAATTAATTAACAGTGTAGCCTGAGATGTGCAGCATGCTGAGGTACGCAGCTGAGACGTGTTGCTGTTTGTAGAGGCTTACTCCACAGTTTTGAGCAATGTAATCACTTACTGACTACTTGTGTAAGCAAGGGTAGCAGAACTGGATTCCTTATCAATACACCTTTAGTCCACCAGGTAGGAAAAGTAAGAGATCCCTGAAAATTTGCACAGCCAAAGCAGTGCAGATGTTCAGAGGTCATCTGAGCTTTTCCCTTCAACCTGTGTACCTGCACCCAAGAATTATGCCTACATACATACATTAGCGCAGCACAGATAAAGCAGTGAGGTCTCAGAACTGTCAGGTGCTCCAAGATCTCATCATATTTTTCCTTGCAAAAACAAAAGGCATATTTACACACTGTAGTAGTAGGGTGAGAGGGAAGGCAAATTTCAGTTTCCCCTTGTTTTCTACAGATCCAGGGAGGATGATGGAACTCGGCCAAAAAAAAGATAGCATCCCTTTCTTCCACAAAATATTTTTGCTATTTTCTCTTGTCTCTGAACGATTCCTACTTCAAACCTGCTATTTAGCAAAGCCTTCTTTTGTTCCCACACTTTTATTCTGTTTGTTACTGCCTTCTTTGGGCTGATGAAAGGCATTTTGGTCTCGTGTGACCAAAGTGGAGGATGGGACCACTGGGGTCTCCAGCTGAGACGAGCTGTGGACTCAGGAAGGGATGAAATAAAATGGGAAAGTGTGGTATAACCACTGGGACAGTTCAGTAAGCAAAGGATCAGCTGATGTCCTAGAACGGAGAAGCCTGAGGAAGATCAGACAGCAATTGACAAGACCCTTTCCGTTCTTTCTCAGCATAAACTCTCCATCCGATGGCATTTATTTGCACACCCACCGCACCGAGCTATTTTTCCCCAGTTTCTCACGGACCCTCCCTCGGGAGTGGGCATCAAATCGCATCGAAAGTTCCTCGGAAGAGGAAGGTTTTGTAACGGTTCCGACAGCAAGCGAGCAGAAAGGGCAACCACCTACGTGATGGCACAGGCAAGCGGCGCTCCGGGCACGGCGGCAGCGTGGCACCGGGACAACCCTGGAGTTGCTGCGGGGGGACAGGTAAGGCACCCGCTGTCCTCCGGCTCCCACCGCAACCAGCCCGGGCGCGCTCTCGGAGCCCCATTTTCACCTCCCCTGGCCCGGCCCGACCCCCCTTCCCTGGCACACTCACCGCGGTGGCTCTCTCCTCCCCGGCGATGGGGCTGCATCGAAAGTTTGGAGGTGAGGGCAGCAGCGGGCCCCGCATGCCGAGGGGCGGGACGGGGCGGGACGTTGGGACAGGATGGACCGGGGAGGGCTGCCGCCGCCTGCCTCCTGCCTCCCGCAGAGCGCTCGGCGGGCGGAGCGCCGTGCACAGCCCCGGGATGCGGCTCCGCCCCTGTCGGCGCCGACCGGCTGCGGGGAGGGGGATGCACGGCGGGGCAGTGGGGTGCGGGCTTGGCAAGGGGCTGTACGAGCGAGAGAACAGGGATTTAGCGGGGGAAAGGCTCGGCTGTCCGTGCTCGCTCTTCTTTGCTGCTTCTTAGTGTTCCCACATTCTAAATGTAAAGGGGACGCTTTTGCTCCAAATTGCCTCTGGAATCCTTAGCTGTGTGAGTCCCAGCTTGCAGATTTGTGGCATCTTATAAGAAACTTGGGAGTGCCCATTACCAGGGCAGGTGTGAGGAGGAATGAAACATTGATGTATTCCATCTAGAGCAAAAGAAACAGTTGGTATTTCTTTAAAAGGCTACAAAAGTAAAGACAACAGCTGCTGCATTTACTGGAGCTCTGTGCTCAGCAGAAAAATACAAAAGCCTCTTTTTTGTCAGGGTGCTTAATTGTGGATTAATCCACTGCCATCCTTCTTGTAGGGGTCTGCCGTCATGACATCCCATCAGTAGGATCTCCTTAGCATTTTGTTGTGTTCGTACGTAACTTATACCATGAGAACCAGAGACACAGCTCCTCCATGTGTGCCTGATTCAACAAGCAGTGCCCCAGTCCTAATTGTAGCTGCCAAAAACAAGGACCAAAAGATCACACTCACTCAGTGGCTACTGAGCTGGTGCTGGGACAGATCTCCAAACTTCCTACAGAAGCTGCAGTTTGGAACAGGAATTTACTTGACACCTCCTATTTGCATTAATATTTCAGGTAACTTCGAAGATCAGCAACATAAGCTTCCCTCTTCTGACCTCCTTTTCATCCTGAAAACACTCTGAATGAGAGCTCTTCTTCGGCCAAAGGTAATGATCCCTGCTTTGGTTTTAGCTCAGTGTTACACTCTTATTAGAGCACAGAATGTAAGTAGAGTATCAAGGACTAACTTCAGTAATTTATGGTTATTTTTGAAATTCAAAACACGTCTAGAGAACTCCCTAAGATCTTTACTAATTCAGGCTGTCTCTGATGAAGGGCTTTGCTCTTAGTCCTTCAGCCCTTCTGAGACTGTTAATGGAAAGCTCCTAGCTTATTGCCAAATAGATTTCTTTGATGGCTAAATAAAGATCCAAGAATTTCAGTTCTCTTACCCCTGTTTATTTCGTTTCTCAAATCAGTTTAATTGTGGGATTTGCTTTTTGATCTGTCAGCACACATGGATGTGTGCCGTGAGTTTTAGCACAGCACATGTATAATATATGGCTGGAAAGGCTGTGCTTGCCTTTCCTTCTCTAGCAAACAGCATACGGTGGTGTTAATCCATCTCAGGAGTGCTGCTCTTCTGCTCCACACACCTGTTCTAGCTTAGCGTGCAGTCCTGCTTCTCACATCTTGGGCAGTGCAGTGTAATGCTATGATTCTTTACAATCTGCCTAGCTCAAATCCCTGGGATCCCACAGCAAAGGAAAAGCTGTTCCTTTGCTTAACTTCCAGACTCCCAGAGGAAATCAAGATGTGCAAGTTCCCAAAGCTGTCAGGTCAGTAAAAGTTAAACAAGGGAGAGGAGGTGTTATTTCCCATGATGAGAAGATTCTATGTTCAGGCACAACTGAAATACTTTACAGATCTGCATTTCCAATAAAAAAACAGTGATTTCTATTGCTTGTAAAAGAGTGGTAGTAAAGGGCCCTGTAAACACCACCTTGAACCAAATGTCCTTGAAGACATCAAGGGCAGAAAAAAGTCAAGTAGCACAAGGACTGCTTGATGTGAAAAAGCCACTGGGTGACCATCTCCAAGGTATCTGCAGATACTTTTCTCCATGTGCATTTTAAATGAATACCTGATAAACCAGAGCCATTTAATCATGAACCAGATAGATCAGATGGGATTGTCAGAGGTTTCTTACAGTACTTCCAACAGGTTGCCTTGGGCCAGGTGGGTTCTGAATATGCCTACAGTGAGGGGTCCCACAGGCCTTCCCAGGCAGCATATCCCAGCACTTGATGACCCAGAACTATGTTTTGGAGTAGATCGTAAAATAGAGTTAAGATGGTTTATATTACATAAATTAGTTACCTGAACCTTAAATCTTATATTCCTATTTAAGGTGAGCCTACAAAACAAGCTCTTACTGTGAATACATGTATGTACCAAGGTGAAACACAGATTGTATAGCTGAAGAGCTTGAAAACAGAATCTGCTGGACATGTGTTGTTTCTATGGGAAATCACACTTGAACCCTACAGGGAAGCAGTAGGGTGTAAGACATTTGATGTGCAAAGCTTTCCTCTGGCAGCATCTATTTAACCATCTTTACTGTCAGAAAGTTGTCCTGAAGAATTGTCCTGAAGAATTCCATCCAACATGGGTTTTTCAGAGGGAATAATGAGCAGTTCTGCAGCATCTCAGGAATGAACTAGTTCTCATAGCAAAAGAAAGTTCTGTACACACTACCCAGACTCCAAGCAGTAATGACTTCATTAGTAATGACCAGCAATGACTAATGACACAGAAACATGGTTGCAGTCACAGGATGAGGAAAGAGTTGCCAGTCTTTGTCCATAAATTGTCCAACATCAGATTTGTCAGATGTTCGATGGACATCAGCAAGGCAGAAGAAGTTCATCAGACACTGCTCTCTTTACTTCACATATGAAGAAACCATTTCCCCTTGAGCAGTACCTTTGACTGCAGTGTTGTGCTGTGTGCCACTCACTTGAGACAAGCTCTGCCAAACCTTAATCACACAGATGTTCCTGGAGTGAGTCAGGTTTTGTGGCATGGAGCGTTCTACCCAATGCTGACAGCTGTTTAAAAATAAAATGAAAATAAAAGCAATAACACCTGAAGACGTGACCTCAAGAAAGAAAATCTGTCTTGAATTTCTTTGTAGTGCCAACACCAAGGTTATGGAGTGAAAAATTGTTCAGGACTGAGATATTTTTTTCTTGCTAAAAAGGCCCGTACAGAAGTGTTGAAGTAGTGTTTAGAATGAAACTTCTGCTTCCACAGATCTGTGAGCATTTTGGAATACATCTTTTGTTCTTGCTCCCTTTTAGTTTAGATTTAATCTCCCAGGTTCAGCTCAGCCTGTTGCTCTCCCTTAAACGCAGATCAAAGAAATAGCTGTATGCATGAACAAGTGTAATCAACCTTAGACAACTAAGGTGATAAATTCAAGGCAGTGGGGAGCAGAAGAAATTGGCAGATTTGTGAAGTATCGGCTTCAAGGTGCTAACAACAGTACTTCACAGCCAGTGATGGTTAAACAAGCAGTTCAGTGCATCTCATTCAAAGACCAACACCACTAAAGGCTCAACTCAATTGCCTGTATGACTGATTGAATTCTGCACTGTTTCAGAATAAGACAGAACTGCAGAGCTTAGTGCTTCTTTTAAAGTGTGGTCTGCTCAAAGCACCTCATGGTGCATCACCGCCTCAGCTGGTCCATTCCAAGACAGGTAAACACATAATGTCCAGTAGGTCAGCCAAGAAATGACAAGTTACACACTTAATATCAACACAACTATTTTTGTTCATCTTAAAGTCTTTCAGTAGCTGATCACATGTTTTGCCACTTCTTTAATCAGTGCCCCATACTGGTCATGCTTATGCAATATGTAAATTCTTAGTTTTCCTCTTCTTTCCTCCGTATGTACTTTGCAGTTTCATTCATTCTCTTTCCCAGCATGCTCTCTTTTCTCTGCAGAGAATATAGAAATTGCCATTTATTGACAGAGTTTTTCATGATACTTTCATCGCTAGACCTTGACAAGAGCTATTTAACTTTTATGAAGATCTACTTTCTGTCACCTGGCATTCACAGAGGCTGGCCAAACAACAAATTATCTTGAAAAACACACGAGGAAGAAACAATTTACTCTATTTTTGTAGTTGCTGCTTGCATTATTTTTTTTTAATTTATTTTTCTCTTCAAGCTCAAAAAATGCTATTTTTCTTTAATTCCATTTCTTTTTATACTGACAGATATCTGCATACTCCACATTGTAGAATGGAAGGTGACACTTGCCTAAGCTATTAAAAGTTGGGTATAGAGCCAATTGTTGCAAATACTAAAGAGTTTTTACATGTTCCTGAGGCAAGCATGCTCTGCTTATTTTTAGAGAGTTCATCACAGAAAGCAGATTCTCACATATAGCTTAGAGCTTGAACATCATACACACTTCAGTCCTCAGTTTCCAGTAGCTGGGAAAGACATCTCTCTCTAAATGATTTCCAAAAGTGAGTTAACTACTTCTACTTACTCTGTGCTTGCTTGAACGTCATTCATTTCTAATCTCGTTGCTGTTACAAGCAGCAGTGCCGCTCACTCTTTGCTTTGCCTAAAAATGATGCTTGTAATGATTTCAGAAAATCATGTGCGTTCATAAAGTTCAACCAGATGATCTTCAAGCTCCATTTTCAAAATCCTGATGAAATCTGTTGGTGTGCTGAATAAATTATCTTTGGGACAAAAAAAAAAAAAAAAAAAAAAAAAAAAGCTGAAAAATGAAAACCTTTGTCTTGTACATGTCCCTTCCCTCTCTGCATTGCATTTCTTAGAATGTAGAAACTCGATCATAAAGTTTAAATGTGTTCTCTTGTGTTTGTAGACAGTGCATAGAGCATACAGTTAACTATAGCCTAACCAGAAATATCACATTTTAGTTACTTGTCAAATATATATATATATTTTTCTGTTACAGTTTGATATTCTTTGCTCAGGTTGCCCTTAAACTCAAAAAGTGTCATCTTTTGACCCTTGCTCAGCCATCTGACATTAAGAGGCAGCTCATTGTTGGCAGGGTTGGCATATACAGATGCTTGAAAGAATCAACATGAATAGAGAAACCTATTGTGGATTAAATTGTTTTGTTGAATACTGATATCTGTGAATGAAGACAGGCATTCTGATAGTGTATCATAGAATCATAGTCTGGCCTGGGTTGAAAAGGACCACAGTGATCACCTAGATTCAACCCCCCTGCTATATGCAGGTTTGCCAACCACCAGACCAGGCTGCCCAGAGCCACATCCAGCCTGGCCTTGAATGCCTCCAGGGACGGGGCATCCACAACCTCCTTGGGCAACCTGTTCCAGTGCGTCACCACTCTCTGTGTGAAAAACCTCCTCCTAATTTCTAAACTGATTCTCCTCTGTCTTAGTTTAAAACCGTTCCCCCTTGTCTTATCACTATCCACCCTTGTAAAAAGACATTGCCCCTCCTGTTTATATGCTCCCTTCAGATACTGGAAGGCCACAATGTGGAACCTAGAGTGTGTAACACAATGCTTCTTGATATGTAATGCCATGTAAAGCACATCACATTCATCGTGAGGTTAAGTGTAAGATGCAGTTCCAAACAATTTATGGAACTTCGTCATGTGACACAAAGAAACAATTTTTCACTTAGTGTTCATGGGATAGTGTTGCAGTTGTTGAGAGCCAAGTTAATGTTTTTCCCACAAGTTGTTGAAAGTGAATTAATTCTCATGAGTGTTTAGCAAATTATTTGAGCTTTTCATATTTGCCTAGAAATTTCAAGCTCTGCTAATCCAAATTGCTGTCTAAATCCTGAATCATTCTGTACCTCTCTCTGGCTTTTTATGGAATAATTCAATTTAGTAGCAATATATGGCTTTAAATTCACGGATTTCATTTGTAAGTGTATTTGTTCTTGAAAAATTACTTTGATTGCTAAAGAAATGAAAAGGAAAAAAAAAAAAAAAAAAAAAAGAACACTCTCCACACCTACTGTTAGTTCATTTCCTTTTGCAATAAAATATTCACTACTTCTTTTGTGCACTCTGTCACAGTTTGAGTACTTCTGAAGGACATCTGTCAGAGGATGAATGTAGCAAACCTTCACAGTCCTCCAGCTGTAGACATACAGCTTGGACATGAAATGTTTGAAAGTTTCAGCTGCTCCATCTTCCTCCTTGCTGGTACACTGGCAGGATGCTTTCCATTGCAGTCACCTCATGCACTAGCAGAGTGAAACCTTGCCATCCTGTTTTAAACCAACACTCGTGTATGAGAGTCAGTTAACTGTGCTGACCTAGCTTCTTCCGAAGTCTAGAGAGAACTCTTAACACTTTCAGAGAGAGGCTCCTCTCCCACTCAGATCTAAACTGGCTGGTTTTGACCCTTTTTTCTTTGTTAATTGTCCATCATTCACACCCATGCTTTGCAGAGACTGATGGCATTTTAATTCCTAAGGGTATTTTAGGATGGAGGAGAGGAGATGGGAAGAGGCTTGGTGAAAAGCATGTAGGAGTTGGTGGTTTTGGAAGGCTAATTGTTCTGCTTGCACACAGAGAAGGGATCAGCAGCCAGAGCACCATCTGTGCACACAGTTTATCCCTGCAGCCTGGCTTCCTCACAGAGGAATGTGTCAGCTTCTGCTTTGCTGGATCAGCTGAAATCCTCCTTCTTGCTCAGCGCTCCAGTGAAATTCTGGAGCTTTTTACTGAAGTCAGATCTCATATCTCTGCCCAGCACTTCTGAAGGGTACAGGTTTTCACTCAGAGGCAGGAAGCTTCTCTTCAGCTGCTTTTCATTGTCACCTCAAAATGATCATCTCAGTGTCCTGAAGAATGGTAAGAGTTACGTACGATACACAGAGGTGTAGGAGCATCTCAAGGGGCTCTGAATGATTGTCCATGGCTGAATAGTTCACATTTGAGATGGTTGAACTGGACTTCCTTTTCAGTATGGAGAGAACTGGTTAATCTGGTCAGTGGGGTTTAAAACATGGTTCATCTCCTCCTAAAACAGATATCTCTGCTTGTCTCCTTGTGCACAAAGACTATGGGACTCATTCTCATGAAGAAGTTGGCCAAAGTAGCTGTCCCAGAAAGCTTCCTGCTGTACAGATCCACTTCTCCTAAATATCATTTACCGCGTTTCACAACGAATTGTCCTGAACAAAATTGTCAAACACAGGAAAAAAAAAAAAAAGTAGTTATTTTCATATATAGTTCCATACTGACTTCCATATCAGTTATTGTCATGTTGACAACCTTCCACTTTCAGCACAGTTCTCTAATTCTATAGTTAATTGTGTAGACGATGGCAGGTTTAGATGGATCTGTCATTACACAAAATTAACACCACACTTTCTTATCAACAGATATAAGTGTGGGTACACAGCAAAAGCAGATTTCAGTGCAGTTTATATAGCTTTTTAATGACCACTCTGCTTCTATAGAGCTCCACACACCTCACCCTAGCCATTATGAACAAAAATTCTTACTTGTGGCCCCTTTATTCCAAAGCTTCCCCATGACTCCAGCATTGATTCCTACCACTTCCATTCCCTTCTATTTTCTTTCATTTATATCATCTTCTTCCCAATTTAATCTTAGGCACAACTTCTGCTATTTCTGCTATTGATCTTCCCTGCTAGGGATATCAGATGCCCTCTTTTTGCTTATAATAGCACAGTTTGTTCACCATCAGAAAACAAGAAAATTGTGCTAGTGTTTGTATGTGAGGAAAAGAGGGAGCTCTTCAGTTTTACCTTTGCCTAAATACAAAATTTGAGAGGAAAATTTGGCATTGTAAATTTTTTTCCATTATTTTTGCATGTTTTTAGCGTTATGTTCCATTTCTTTCCAGTGCAAATGTGTCTGGGCTATTTAGTGTAAAAGTAATGGATACCATTAACGGGAACTAAGATAAATTCTTGGGTAATTCCTGTTAGATTTTCTACCACCTTATGACATTCCAAAGAAAACAGCTTTATGAAAAAGTCAATTGTTTAACTAATTTGACTTGTCAGATTCAAAAGGCAGAGGTGATGAACAAAACAACTTTATTTTTCCCCCAGATGATTCCAGGACATTTTATCTTACACTGTCTGTACATGAAATGTCAGTATGACCACTACAGCCTAACCTAGAGTTTTCCAAAGCAGCCTGAGGAACTTAGCTTTCCCCTAAACCTAATGGGAATTGGGTAGCTGTCTTCTCAGCCACCACTAAAAATCCCAACCTCAAAGTTTTAAATTATTTGTACTCTGGAAGAAGTTTGCACCTCTTGGTAAGTGTTATTTCTGAGCGCACAGCAACAAAGCAGAACAGACATTCCCATGTCAAGGAAGGAGTCCATAAAAAAGAAAACAAAATAAAGTTGTATATATCAAGGAGTTGCTTCTTCCCAGGATGGATTTGCTCCAATAGCATATATCATTCCCTCATATCTTACAAGTCTAACTGTGAAATGTGCAGAGCATAGTAAAGAAAAAGATCTGCTTAGTTAAAAATAAGTATGAATCTGCCAAACCTCTGCATATCTATGAGCATTAAGTGGGATCTGCAAGTGGGAATTTCAGTAGCATACTTTTGGTCTAGCTTGTGGTTGAGTGGTCTAAAATTACAGAAAAAAATAACAGTGTAAAGAGTCTCCTTTGAAAACCATTTACTCATTCTTTTGGAGACATTTGGCATTTTGAATATCTTATGCCTGGAAGCATGTGGCCTACAGCTTGTTCCCTGACACCTCAGGACTGCTAAGCAAGCAGCTCCCAGGAATGTAGGGACAAAAGATCAATGAGATTTGAGGTATTTGCATCTTGCAGAAAAGAAGTGAGACCTTGTAGAAAAGCTGTCCTTTCCATGTGTTAGGTTAAACCGACAGTGGGCTTGTTTTCTTGGAGTAACCTGCTGATGAAATGGTCACACAGTATGATTCTGGAAAGAGGGAGAATTAAGATCTGCACAACACTAATTCCATCTTAAAGAAATCTTTGCTCCGGAATGGGTGCCTCCGGGAGTTACTACCCTGAAAACTGTTCCTATTAGAAACTCTCCTAGCATAAACCAACTCTTTTGCACCTTCCCTTCAGCGCCCCCTCTGCCAAGAAGGAACAACATTCACATCACTGCAGCTGGAGGTAAAATAAATGATGAGTGGACCCAGAAGGCAACTTTCTGTGTTGTCATAAAAATAAGACCCTGCACTCCTTTGGTGGAGCTTAAGGCTGACACTTCAGAGTTATTTCCACCCATTTAATTTTGATTGCATCTCAGTAGGCAGTAAATGGTGCGGGATACTTTTCAACTGAGGGAACTGGGGGGTAATTATCAATGGCAGGATTTTCTGTGTGTGTTATTTTGACTAAGTCATTTTTCCAGTGGAGCTGGGGTAAATACGTATCTCTGCAAAAAGGAAAAGAGTTGAAGAAACAACTTTAAATAGATTTGGATCTTCCTTATATATCCTTAAGAGCAACATAAATCCAGTCAAGTAAGAAATACGTCAAGAGAATGAGTTAAAAGGAGGCAGGCACAAGATACAACATTTATTTACACTGAGAGAATTTCTTAGGACTATGTTTTGCTGTTCTTGTTAAAAATTCTAGATCAGAATGCAATTTATACAGCTACATTTTGTTCCCAGATGTTCTGGCTGCATGACTGTTGTACTTTGCACAATAAATGAGACACTGTTTTCAAGAGCAAGGAGTTGCTCTAACACAGGTATCAGAATAGGGCCTAATAAGTTCTACAAAATGGACCAGAAGGCCCCGAGGCTGTGGCCATGTGGTGCTGTGTGGGGCTGCCAGGAGCACCTCTGAAACAGAAGGTGTTTTTCTGGTGCAGAAAATACCAACAAAATATTTGTTTCATGTATTGCAAGATATTTTTTCAAAAAAGTGGTCCAGTGCATGCTTGTGGCTACTTATATTCACCAGCTATCACAACAGCTCAAGGCAGTTATCAGATACCCATTTGCTGTGTCACAATGCAGAGAGAAGACAGTCAAATCATGTTGCCTGGAAGCATGTTTTATTTGAGCAGAAGGTTGAAACAGTGTCTGTTTCTTTCCTTCTTTCCTTCTTTCCTTCTTTCCTTCTTTCCTTCTTTCTTTCTTTCTTTCTTTCTTTCTTTCTTTCTTTCTTTCTTTCTTTCTTTCTTTCTTTCTTTCTTTCTTTCTTTCTTTCTTTCTTTCTTCCTTCCTTCCTTCCTTCCTTCCTTCCTTCCTTCCTTCCTTCCTTCCTTCCTTCCTTCCTTCCTTCCTTCCTTCCTTCCTTCCTTCCTTCCTTCCTTCCTTCCTTCCTTCCTTCCTTCCTTCCTTCCTTCCTTCCTTCCTTCCTTCCTTCCTTCCTTCCTTCCTTCCTTCCTTCCTTCCTTCCTTCCTTCCTTCCTTCCTTCCTTCCTTCCTTCCTTCCTTCCTTCCTTCCTCTCTTCCTCTCTTCCTCTCTTCCTCTCTTCCTCTCTTCCTCTCTTCCTCTCTTCCTCTCTTCCTCTCTTCCTCTCTTCCTCTCTTTCTCTCTTTCTCTCTTTCTCTCTCTCTTTCTCTCTTTCTCTCTCTTTCTCTCTTTCTTTCTCTTTCTCTCTTTCTTTCTCTCTTTCTCTCTTTTTCTCTTTTTCTCTTTTTCTCCTGGAGATTAAGAGAGCAAACAGCTAATCGAGGGAGAAAAGGTCTCGTAGACTAGTTATGCATGAAAGGCTGGTGTCTGAATTAATGGGTTACAATATGCTCTGTATAGAAATTACCCCATATATAATAGCAAGAATAAAAACCAAAGTCATTTGTTCTCTCACTGCTTTTGAATTTACTTTGATGTCAGTAGAATCAGCCTTAACTTTGGTTGGTCCACTGCTGCCACACACAGGGAGAAGCTTTGCTGTAATTAAGGATGGGAATTTTTTTTCTTTTTTAAGGTGCTATAAAATCTATTGCTTATTTCAAATACAGTGACATTTTTTGGGTGCCCGGGGGGTGTATTAGGACCTGTTTGTGTTGAAATCCAGCATCATATGAGCTAGACATTGTGCCTCAGGGCAGAAACCTTTTCTTTTCATGTGTGACAGGTTCTTATAATATATTGCTTATGTTGTCCCTAGACAATCCAATCATCGTTCTGATAATGACTGATTGATCTCAGTGGTTTGGCATTTCCCACTGACGGCACATGTGGCTCATGATCCAGCACTGAGTCAGGAAAGCAGATTTGGAAACCAGTGCTCTCTAACCCCTCTCTTCAGTATGGCTGCACCTTCTGCACCCTCACAGTGAGCTCAGCCGAGCAGTGCAATGATCCCCTTCCAGAGGGGCTGGGTGATGGCTGCTGGGTGCACAGCTCAGACCTTAGTTCTGACCGTAGCGCTTTCTCTGCAGTAGATGTTCTGAAGTGTAATCACAAATCTTCCTCTGTCACCAGCCCACATAATGAAGGGCTAAATCATGGCACTGCCATGAAATACGAGACAAAATAATGGTATGCCACCTGGGAGCAAATCCAGAGGCAGCCACATCTAGTATTGTAGAGGCCAGAACATTTATTACTCCTTACATTCTTTGCTCACAATTGCCCTCAGGACCAGTTCTGACAAATAACATTTCTGATATTCCCCGAGGGAAACTTCAGCAGTATCTAGCATTTGTATTGCTTCAGATTCTCACTAACCTCCAGGCTTTCCTGCATGGCTGACAGTAACCGCAGAATCCCACAAACCATCATTGAAGAGACATGAATCAGCTTCCTAAGGCAGTGAATATCTCCTCTCACATTCCCCTTCACCCCCCCAGCAGAGCTGCCACAGCATATTAGGATCCTGCAAAGAGCACACATGCATTTACATCCTTGCCTGCATGAGGCATGGCGTTGGGCAGCATCTCCTCTCAGCCTCAGGAGGCCATGCAGGGTATCTGTATTTTGCTGGCATCTCTGTTCCCTATCTAATCTCGATTCAGTGTGCAGTGTCAGTCCCAGCTTGAAACCTAGGGAAAGATTGGTAACGCTGCATTGCTCTTACAGTCAGTTTGAAACTTCATTCTCACTTCTCTCTGCATGAGCACTGAGCCCCAATTTTTTCAATCTGCCAATACACATTAACTGTACAATCACCCTCATATTTCTTCCTCTGATTTCCTTTTCTTCCCTCCTTTCCTATATGTATTTTCCCATTCTTGCTTTATCTTTAATGGCTGAAGAAATACACAGGCTTTTTCAAACAACAGGTTTCAACACGAGCCACAACATGGTGTTCTTCTTTACAGCTGGTCTAATTCCCTTATGAGGGAAGATACTCTATGCATCTTGTAAAAAAGGAAAGAAAAGGTGCATCTGGAATAGTTCTTGTGGATACAAGAGAGGAAACAGACAGCTCTGTTATAAAACCCCTTTAGCAAAGCCAGTTGTGATTGCTGGGCTTGTTCAGAAGCGAACACAGCAAAATGAGATATACAAGTTTCATATGTATATACTTATGAAATGCTTGGGGTTTTTTTGTTGTTTTGTTGTTGTTGTTATTGTTGTTTGTTTTGTTTTGTTTTTTCCCCAGTTCTTTTTGCTTCTAGGTTGAAGGTAAAAGATAAAATCTGAAAAGCCGGTGGTGTGTATTAACCTGGCAGGTGGCTGAGCACTACAGTCGTTTGCTCACTCCCAACCTCCCAACCATAATTATGACAAATATATATATATATATATACATGTACCGAACAAGTGATGTACAAGTAATTTCTCATCACCCATGCCCAGCTAGCTCTTTGAACAGCAGAAGAGAGCCCAATGAATCCCACCCACTTCAAAACTCCTACATGACATCATATGGTATGGAATATCCTCTTGGGCAGTTTAGATCAGCTCTCCTAATTTGGTTCCCTTCCTGCAACTTGAGCCTTTTGCTGAGAATGGCCTTGGCTCTGTACAACAGTGTTTCATAGCAAATATACACATCAGTGAATTATCAACATCATTTTTCTTCTAGAACCGAAACTTAGAACATACAAGTCAGTCTGAAGAAAACAATTCCCACTCAGTGAAAACTTGGACAGCTAGAAATTTCCTAGCTTCAGACACAGGTAGAGCCAGCTTTGCTGATTATTCTAATGTTAGTCCAAGCATCACAACTGGTAATGCTTTCTCTTCCAGCCCCAACTGCTAACATCAGGAAATTGCAGAGGATCACCAGTGTTCATTTCTGAGTACATTTTGATCTCTTCTGATCTCCTGGAATAGTATGAAGCTGCCTCAGAAATGTCACCCAAAGAAAAAATAAACAAAACAAAACAAAAAGCAAGGTTTAAAATCCATTGACTTTTAAACAAGTCTGATGTTCCTCCAACTGTGAGAATTCTGAAGATGGGCTCGGCAGCACTGCGCATCACAGCTCTACACCAGCTGAAGAAAATAGCCTTGTAGGGTATACTAATAAAACTGCAGCACAGTACTGTCCTGAATAAGATTTATCTTATTCTTTTGGGTTCAGATACTGTCCTGATTCAAGTCCTTTCTATCTTTATAATCTAAGCAAGACCCAGAAAGAAATATACTTTGCAAAAATATATTGTTGCACAGAATTTACACCAGTGCTGACATTTTAACTACTAACTTTGAACCAAAAACAATTCTTTGCTTCCAAATTATGAATTTTTGAATATTCAGCTAATTGTGATAAAGTTGAAGCAAGGTCTTCCCCTAAATAATCTTTCATTGCTTTCTAACAACTTTACTGTGATATTAATACCTTTGACCTTAGAAGAAAATAACTTATTATCAATAATTTATGTCGCAGTTACGGCATGTTTCTTACAGTGCAGTAGGCAGACCTGAAAGATGTTTGTGAGCTTATTTTGCAAGTCATCTATAAATGCTTCACTGGCAGAAAAAGGCACAATTTAAAACCTTCTTCCTAAAAGAGTGTAAAATGCAGCTTTCATGTTGAAATAATGAGCATATTCTTAGACTCTGTAGGCCAGAAAAATGAAAGAACTGTTTGATATATGTTGTCAGAGGAGTTCGGTGGTTCTGTGCAGGTTGAGGGCTGCTGAGGACTTCCATGCAGCACACAACCTCTGCATGTGGAATGGCCATTGTTCAGTGCTCCAGGAAATGAAAGCTGCCAGCCAACCACCTCTGTGCACATGCACGGTGCTCCTCCCTCCTCCTACACAGTTCAGGAGGTGTTACGTATTCAGATGGGCCATTTCCCAGGTTCATCTTTCAGGGTGCCTTCAGCATTATCTATGAAAAGGTGTTCTGCAAACTGCCCTGCATTGCACTAGTCCTCCTCTACAAGAACTCAAGGCAGCTCCTTGAGATCCCAGTGGAGGCAATGTCTATTTCATTCTCAGACCCTGCGCACTTGCAAGCCATTGTTTAGGAGCTACACATTACCCCCTTTCCAAACTACCTTCTCTTCCCTTACGCAGGTCACATTCCGGACTGTAATGTTTCCCTTTGTAGAAAGTAATATTTGTCATTTGCTCCAGCAATTATAGGGGAAACTACAATATATATACAGTGAGATAAATTTGATAGTAACGTTCTCTAAGTTTACAGGAACAGACCTGTTCCAGACTTGCACCTGATCACCACCAACACCCCCCAAGTGAGTGTCCGTGCACATGGATGTTTGGAATGGGCTCAAAATGACACTTGCATCTGCCAGCAGTGGGGATAGATGAATGTGTATTTCTTTTATATTTGTGCTTGTCCCTTCAGTCTTTGGGAGATGTAATGTCTGTTGGAGTATAGGATTGCCCTCCTGGGCTCAACAAGGCCATTTTTATCCCTTTGAGAATCAGGGATGTTTGGCTGTATCTTTCTGTTATATGGAGATGATCAAAATCGATAAAAAGGGAGACAAAGCCAATTCCTCCAGTCTGGGCAACATATCAGAACTGTTCATTGCACTTTATTGTGTCTGAGTGGAGTGCTTCAAATCATAACCAAAATTACTCTCAGAGGAATGAGAATCTCCTAATTCATCTTTGCACAGGAAAAAGTAAAACAAATAAATAGTATTTGTGAAGCATAACATTGTAATTGCATATCTAGTAGCCTGCATTCAGCCTGAACTCCCATTGCCTTGGCTTTATTTGTCATGCGATTCATTGAGCAGGTCAGTGTTTGGAAACAAGGATAGACAAGCCAGGAAGTAGTGGTGGCCTTTTAAAAAATGATTATACAAAAACATGGTAAAACCCCCAAAGAAATGAGTAATTTCTGACACCAACATTTATTATAAGTGAAATGGAATGCAAACAACATAAATGAACCCAAAGTTCCTCAGTACAAAACTCGAAGAGTTCATTAAATACAAAATCATACTGTATCTTTATGCTGTGTGTACTTAGACATATAACTATGAAAAGTATGCTGTAGCTGAAAATTAATAGAACAGCTGCTTGAATGGCAATACCTTTATTAGTCTTTTTATAACGGGTGTGTGTTTTTCAAGTTACTCTTCAAGTCCATGCTAATTTAACACTTCACAACCACAGAGCAAGCCTTGAGACACTGATATTGCTGATTTGTTGGACTGGTCCTAGAGTAGACCTCTGATATTATGTCAGGTGGTGTAGAACAGTTTAAAAACCAGTCTCTTGAGGCTATGTCCCAAAGGAAATGGAAATTACTGGAGATCTTTACATTGATTTACAGGGAGAATAATTCAGAGTATTAGTACTACTGGTATTGAGAAGTAATAGAGAGAAATAAGCAGTAATACTTCTACAAGATTACTTAGTATAATTTAGTAACATAAAGTCTGGATTATGGAGGAAATTTCAGTTGTTTCAATGCAACACAGAGAATATGAGAAAAGGCAGAGCTACGGGCCAGTTGTCTTGGAAAAAAATATGTGCCCAGCCAGTGACATGACACTGAAAAGCTGCCTGTGGAGAACATTATGACCTATAAATTGTCATCTCATTCAGTCATCCTAAAGATGACCACAGTCAGTTTCTATTTAGGTGCACTTCATTGAGCCTGGAGTCTAAAGGTATGACTCTGCAAAGAGTAAGTGATCCATCTGCCTTTAGCAGTCTGCAATACAGGAAAAACTCTATTATGCAGCTGCAGTTCCTCTTCATGGCAGAGAATCTGTATTTAGGGATTTGGATTTATAGTCCTTCCAAATGCATGCTAAAGCAATTTGAGAGGTTATCATCTCCAGCTGCCTGTCCTTTTTCTTTGCCAGAGGTTATTGCTCTTCCAGCACAGACAATTGAAAGGCAACCATATTACATGCACTGCTCATGACCTGACACATTGATTTCAGCTTACTTTATTAACAGGCTGAGCTATGAGCGTAGGTGGCAGTGCACTCTGAATTACCATCCCTAGTTGGCCTAGCAGTGATAGCTAACTTGCTTGCCAGTTCCGATGGGTGATTTCACAGGTATTGAGAGCAAAGCCCTAAAGGTCCCCATGCAGGGTATTGAGACAATGGGCACGTTCTAAGTAATTAACCTCCCAGAACAGCCACTTTCCAGTTTTACCTGATGGCATCCCTGTCTGGCACACAGCATTCGTGGATTCACTTCAGTGGTGAGCAGTGCAACTGCAAAGCCCTGTTCCAGTTCTGCGAGGGAAGGCGCTGAACTGTTACTTCCTAGAGAAACTCATTTTCATCAGCTGTGTGCTATTATAGAAATTACATATTGTTTTGCTTTTGTCTGAATGATATGTGGTCTGAGAATGACTAATCCAAAAGACTTTTGGGGGATCTAGTGTGTGAATGCACCCGGAGCTGCTCAGCATGTGCAAAGTCTGCTGAATGCCAAACAGCAAGAGATAGCAAGGGACAACTTATGGACGCAAGCCAGCAGAATTTCAGCAGCTCGGAGGTGAGGAAACAGTCAGCTGATGTCTGAAATGTCTAATAGCTATTTAATTCTGAAGGTAGACATCTCAACTCACAAGTGGGGCAGGTCTCTTCTCACTACTGACTTGTGACAGGACGAGGGGAAATGGCCTCAAGTTGCGCCAGGGCAAGTTTAGGTTGGATATTAGAAAGAACTTCTTTACAGAAAGGGTGGTTAGGTACTGGAATGGGCTCCCCAGGGAGGTGGTTGAATCGCCATCCCTGGATGTGTTTAAGAGCCGCTTGGATGTGGTACTCAGGGATATGATTTAGCAGAGGGTTGTTGTTGTGGTATTGTTTAGTGGTTGTTTTTTAAGAGATAGGCTACTGGTTAGGCTGCGGTTGGACTTGATGATCTTCAAGGTCTTTTCCAACCTGAGTAATTCTATGATTCTATGATTCTAAGTGCAATTTGGGTTCCTTGGTGGATTCGTTTTTTTTTATCTACAGGTACACCAAAATACACCAGTGAATCAATGGGAGTTAAGGGACTTAATGTCTATTGTGACAGTTTCCATCTGCAAGCATCTAAATACCTTTCATTCTCTCGATCATGAGGAATTATCTGCAGCACACCGAAATGTGAGGCATTTGCTCAGGCAGAAGTGACCTTGCTTGAGTAGAGGGTTTTCAGCATGGAGCAAAATAAAATTCAAACAGTGATTGGTAAGATTAGAAAGACCCTCCGATCCAGGTATTCCTGAAAAGAAATACTGTAGAAGATATCCAGGCATTGTTAATTATATTCAACCCATTAAGCACAAGCATCATACAGAGAAAAATCATTTGAAACTGTCAGGTTTTTGTATTGCCACCCTGAGGCTTACCCCACATTTAGAATAACTTGCATTGATTTCTGCTGACATTAATGACCCATTAACAGCAATAGAAGGCTGTTCTTAGCCTCTGTCCTTCCCCACTTCCCGCTCACTAAGCTTTCTGGGCATTGCTGCTATAAACTTCACACAGGCAGTGTTTCTTCTATATCTTGCCTTTCTGATAGCCTTCTATCTGATACCAATCATTGTATATCCTAGCTTTATTGGTCTCTCAGTTATTCACGTTCAGGCTTCCAAGTGTCTGTTTCATTCCAGCCCTACCTTCCCTTTTGCTCTTCTGAAGTTGCTCAGAAGTTACTCTGGAAATCAGTGCTAGAGTCTTTGTGACTATACGTAAATCAAAACAAGTAGGAAAAATGCTTTAAGCCTCTGGGGAAACTGTTGGGCTCTTTATAGTATTTGCTTGATGATCCAGAGGATAAGAGGAGCTATTTCTAAGGCTATCAATTAAGTGGTGATGAGTAAATGAGGTCATTAACATTAGAGCTATTTGCTTCAGAACTGCTTCCAGTTCTCATTTCCACAGGTAGACCCTGAAGTCTGTTAGCCTCACAGTGAAGCTCGCCTGGTCTCAGCTCTGTTTCTATAGCAAATCAGGGCTCTCATGAGCTGTCATTCTTCTCAAAGAGACTTCTTGTGAGGATGCAAGACCTTGATATCTCTAGATGCCACTAAAATAGCTCCAAAAGGGATCCTCAGGCTTCACAAGCTGTTTTTAAGTGAGCATTAGCAAGGACTCTAAACTAAGGAGTTTCTTCTTTAACCTACAGATTTCCTAGATGCTGAGATTAATTTGCTCTGTTTTGCTAGGAAAGTAACAGTGGCATAACTTTTTGGGGGAAATAATGAAGTGAAAAATAAAAATCAACAACAATTACACTAATGAACAGTTATATAAAGCCCATTCATTAAGAGGCAGGAAATGAAAGGGATTATAAACTTGCAAGAATTTTAAATGTGGGAAAGGTAACACAGCAGATCATTAAATCCATCATTAGCTCACAAACAATGCCCTATATGAGAGGAAAGTCAGAGTAACACATTTTTCTTCCTAAACCACAGCTACTGATTGACTTGGGGCTGCATAAAAGAAGTTTTACTAGTATCCTTAATATTCATTTTCTAAAGAATTACAAAAAAAAAAATAAAACTAAAAATTAAAAAAAAATAAAAATAGGAGTGAACAAGTTTCTCATCCAGCCACTAATCTGAGAATCTGCTATCTGCTCTGCATACGTTGCCAGAAGTAAAGAGTAGGACCATTCAAAGATATCAAGTCATTGCAGCCACAGACCAATATGTAGTTATGCAAAGTCAGAAAAAAAATAGCTTACTAAAAGCACATGGAGGTGAGGTGAAAATTGAAAGTACCTTCATTTGCAGTTGTCTTATTTTTATCCTACATCCCTTTCTCCATCTTCTGTAGAAAAAGAAGAAAAATATCGAGAGTAAACTAGACCCAGAACTGGAAGCAAAACAGAGTTATTCAAATTGATGTGAGATAAAAGCCTGATTGAATTTTGGAAGGACGAAATTAAAAACCTGAATCTATTAAGATGCGTTATTTGACTGGCAGTCTCTGTCAGGTACTAATTAACCTCAGCAGCATCTAAGCACAATGCAGATGAAGTACTAGTTTACTGCAGCCACAAGAACAAGAAATGAAAGTAGGGAACGGCATCAAATTAAAACCAAGTACATGTTTGCCTGCATTTTTCTGGTTTAGCAACATAGTTATCTATTAGCAATGGTCAACCTGTCTTTCCTGTGATCACAGATTTACTATTATTTCCTTGGGTTTAAAATGAGTAATTATAAAAAAAATCCCCATATGTCTTCCAGTCATGATTACTACGTTCCTGAAAAGTATCTGAAAGTAGTAATACGACAGCAGGGTCTTTGTGCGGAGATTACACTTCTTACCAGCTTTGAAGCTGGTTTCCATCTGAAGCCCTATGACCATTTGTGTTAAATCACTAAAAAGCAAATTATCTTGACATTTTATTTTAATAGCCTGCCTTTGCTTTGGCAAAACATAAAACGTTGAACTTCCAGGGTATGAACTTCCCCCAGCAGTGTATGTTTTGGGAACACTGGGCTGCAGAGTGAAAGAGAAGGAGAAAACAACAGAATCAGTACCAGGCTAATAGCTCCTAACTAAAGGAATCATTTTCCAAAATGGAGGGAGGGGGGAGGGAGCGGGAGAGTGTGAAGAAAAATCTTGCTTTAATCCGTATTCTGATATTTTTAAACATATAAATTATTCACAGCATAACAGGCCTTTTCCACTAAAGCAATAAACTTAAAGATTCCTATCTGCAGGACAGTCACCCTCTATTAACCCACCAATTCACTACCCTGAGCAATGTAAGTGTAGAAAACGCATTTATCTTAATAGAAGAACACACTGCACATGTGATTTTAGTCAACTCCTAAATATACTTGCACACCAATTCCTTATAGCTCAGAAACCATATTACTCTGTCTACTCCTGTGGGACAAAGTGGAAATGAGGCAGAGAAGGGAGATGAGAGTAAGAAATTGTGCTTCAAAGACATATTGCTGAAACTATTATCTTGTCTGGAGGAAAAAGAACATGGGCAGTTATCCAGGTAAAATCACTACTACGTGAGTATATTGTAACCTGAGTTGCTCAAGACTATCCATTATGTGTTATTTGTCACAGGAGAGGGCTGTGTGTTACTGTTCCTCCTATTCATCCAGTGGTGACCACCAAAGACAAGTCATTGGACTCAATGGACCAATGCAAAGAGGCTCCTCCCTTCTTAGGGGAGATACAGAAGAATTTACCCTTGCACATTGCGCTTGTATATTTATAATATTCTTTCCAACCTACATCGTAGGAAGGAATTATTTTCCAAATAGCTGACTACTGAAAGAAGGAATGGTGTAGAAGGAAGGCTAAGAGAACTGAGAGGGAATTCTTACCAGCACTGGTGCCAATAGAAGGAAAACAAGATTACAGACCAAAGGTGGCAAATGTACGTACCCCTGTGGCAGGATCTGAAAGGTACACTGCCTGCTTTCCCACATAAATGTAAACTGGTCCAACAATTCTTCAGCAATTGGAATACTGAAGAATGCATTTGCCAAATACAGGACACAATGGTACGTTTTTATTTCGCTACTTCATGTGTTCGTTAGAAGGGCAATATTGGGTATGGCTGCATAAACAGGCAGCGTGACCTTATTTAGTTCTCTATAATCTACTGTCATTCTCCGTGTGCCAGCTGACTTTCACACTGGCCATATGGGAGAATGATACGGGCAATGGGCGTGTCTTATAATGCCAACTTTTTCTAACTCCTACACCAAAGATGTCTATTGCCCCAGTTCCAGAGTACACTTTACACTCCCAGGGCAGGAAACACCCAATCCCCTATTCAAACTTATCTGGGTAACAAGAATGGTCTGTCCACCAAAGTCACTGTATTTCCACTAAATTTAGTTGGATCCCCATAAATTATTGATGTTTCTGTGCCTGTGCCAAGCAACACCATAATCCTTGGTATTTACTTTTGGTACCAAAAGATTGTTAGTTCAACACAGAGCCTCTGGTTCCGTCCAGAGGCCCTAGTTACAGGGGATGCTGTTTGTAAACAGTGCATTAGCAATCAGTCCTATCATCTTCTCATCTAAAGTGAATCCTGAAGAAACTTTAAATTGTACCTTAAAACCAGTAAATTGTACCATTCCAATGAATAAAAATTAACTGCAGAACTGCTAGCTTTAGTATAGGTGCGTAATTATACTATCATATATAATGTAATCACTGTATTGTATATATTATAAAAGCAAGAAACAGTTATATAACGTATTTCTTCAGCAAGATAAGCCATGTTCTCAGAGAAGAGGCAACAGTTGTGTTTTGTGATTTCAGCAGGCTGCTCTGTGGGAAATGTAAAAAGTATGCTTTAAAAGTATGAAATAACGGCCAGGGAATTATATCCCCTCAGCCAGGCTGCCAAAAATATTTATGGAACTAAAAATCTCAGGAGCATAAAGCAATTCATACTATGTCAGTGCCCGTACTAAGAACTTTCCATTGGTAAGTATATGAGAGGGAATAATATCCATCCATCTGCTTTGTGACTGTTCAACCACAAAAGCTGCTACATGTCGATCATTAATCCTCCTTAGAAAACCTTATTTATTTATTTTTTAAATCCCCTGGAAGGCAAGCTTTCTGTTTACTTGTTCTTATTTCTTTTCTGTGATTTAAAAACAATCTTTATTCTTTATTCTTACAGGTTTCTTACTGATACTGACAGATACGTTTTCTTCTCAGTAGCATATTCATTTTTCATACAGCTCTACTATCAACCAAGGTGCTTTTCTTCTCTAATAGAATGACCAGGTTACGTGAACCAGATATTTTTCAGCTTATTCAAGTTCTTTAGAGACTGAGCTCAATGCCTTTGCTGTAATGATGTTTGTTCTACCAGCAGTCATTCAGACATCTCAGTGGCCATGCTGCTTCTATTTTTCTTGATCAGATAGAAGTCCTTCCAGCTTCAGGCAGAACAGGAATGCAAGAAAAATATTTATAAGAATCAGAAGTGTCTTAATTTAGGTACAACAACAAAAAAACACCAACCACGGCTTCCAGTACTGCCCCTTAAAAGCTAATCAAGTAAGTATTTTGTAGCAATGAGAGAAATAAACTTCAGTGAAGGAGGATTACTGGAAGCTGCTAGCCACACTGGGAAATCATTTATATCAGCTGGGATTGAGAAAGGTTGCTTAACTTTTTGTTGTTGCATGCTGCTGCTTTTTTACAAGTTGGGTTCTGCTGGGACAGTCTGCATTGTTAATATTGCTGTCATAGAGTAAGTATGTAACATCAAAGGTAATCTCTGCTGTAAGCACAGGTACTGTTTCAACTTCTCAGAACTGTCACAGAGCAAAAGTTAATTTAATTGCACTAGTCACTGAAAATGACTCACCACAAGCAACTAGCTTTTGCAAATCAATGAATAAACAGGCAAAAACCAAGCTTTGTCTGTTACAGTTAGAAAACCATTTGCTTAAGTTATTTTAGAAGCATGAGGAAAATATTAAGATAACACATTTCAAATTTACTTTAGCTATCAAGCCTTTTAGAAAGAATAGATAAATAGCACTGAGTATGTAGCTTGTCCAAAAGGTTTGCCTACGCAATCTATCAGTGTTACACTTTGCTTTATTACATTAACTATTATCTGCTAATACCCAGAAAGCCAAGAGAATTATAGCCCCCCCATGCTAGGCAATGTCAAGCAAATGTATACTGTAGGAGACAGCCCGTGTTTCAGAGACACTGTGCTCTGTACAGACACTGTGCTGGAGGAACAAAACAAAGTCCTTCCATCCTGCTCGCAGTCTAAGTGACACAGCTCAGGGACAGGAAGCACCCATGGCTGTACAGCTGTGATCCTGCTCAAAGTATTGGTTCACATCAAGTGCTTTAGGTAGTATAAATGCAGTTGGTGGCTCTGCCTGTGGCAGAGGGGTTAGAATGTGATGGTCCTTGGCATTTCTTCCAACCCAAGTCATTCTATGTCCAGCATTGTTTTCCTAATCAAGGGTAATCAGCATGCTTTATTTAAATAGATAGAATAAATACATTTTATGGACTTATTTCTGTCAGCAGTATGTGACATTTTTAATGCTCTTAACTAATGTTCTTTTCTCCTTTCCAAGGGGAAAATGTCAGATACAAGATTTCTGCGGGAGCAAGGTAAAACTACATACACAGATTACTCACTACAAAATATTATTATTCCAAATATGTTTTCTTTTAAATAAATACCTTACTTTAAGGAAATTATTAATTCACAGTGCCAGAAAGCTCTCACAAATGTATTGTGTTACATTTTGCGATGTATCCTATTTCATTTCCAATGGGATAAAAGCCACGTTTGTTCACACAAAAGCTTATGCAACCACAGCGTAGCACTCCCAAACCCACAGACCCTATGAATGATATTCAAGTAGAAGCACTAGGTTTCACATGCTTCCATGTCAAAAGCAAAGAAATAAAATGCAAAGGTATGGCACTTTCAAAGCACAGTCGCAGATCAATCCTACTCGTCAATTTCAGCTACAAAATTGGCCGAGAACTGAGAATCTTTTCAGTTATGATCTGCATGTAGAATACCAAAAACCTGACAGATTTTTCCATAATGTTTCCACAATGGACTGATAATGTTTACATTGCTCTGGTGGATGTACAGCTTGGATCTGAAAGCTGCTAAAATTCAAGGAAACTATGCCTTCTTGCCCTGCTCCTCCATTCTCTCTGTATGGAGGGAAAGTATTTTGTTTTCTTCCTCTGCATTTATATGGGCACCAGCTGTAAAATGGGAATCCAAATCCTGATTCAGGCTCCACCCAAATTTAGAAATTTGGGATCTACAGCTTTATTTTGGGCATATTTGTCCTTCCAAATGCTGTGACACATCAGCTAAGTATTTTCTCAAGAGTAAATGCCCAGGAACACAACGCATACTGACAGCTCATCCTGAGAGCAGCTTTTGCACACGACTTCTGCAGCCCCTCTGTTCTGATGAGGAAAAAAACCCATAGTAATGATACTTGCATACCTGTTCAATACCTTTATACTTATTATACTGAATGTGTTTATTAAAATGTAATTTTAGTACCCAGTACACACCTGATGCAATTTGTTACTTGTCACTTCAGTTAGATTGCAGTTCTCAATTTGAAAGATTTACCAAGCAGAAATAACAGGGTAAGTCTTATGCTGAATGGAGTGATGTAGTATATGTGTCTGGAAAGTTTTATATTTGCCATTTTTTTCACACTAAAAAGCTTTCTTAAGTCTTTATCATTTTTCAAGGGACTGTCCTGTCTACTTAATAGAGAACTGAAGAAGGATGCCTTAATGAAATAATGTTTTAGTCAGAAGTAACTTGACTTTCTGCATCTCTTGTGCTGTTCCTATCTGGCAGTTGCTCAAAGATGTATTTGATAGGGTCCGTTAGATGCTGCATGTCTCATCTCACCTCATCCATGACCCCAGTATGTTTCAGTTCCATTTCTACTAATTAAATAAGCAGAATTCTATCCTATCCTGATAGGACTGTGCCATTTATTTGCCATTCCTCAGTCATAATGGCAACTCTGAAGGAACTGAGTAAGAATAAGAAAAAGTTGTGAAATATGGACATTGCATAACACACTCTATACCCAGATGGTGAAACTAAGTTGTCTATAAACACTTTCCAGGATTGCTGGGAGTGGGGACGTGGTGAAGAAAAGTAAGGGCTGTTGGAATTTAAACCCTTCCTTACCATTAACTTAGCAATGGGAATCTTCACCTTGCTTTTCTTTCTTCCTAGTTCCCAGGTCCATTACTTATGATGTATCATATGAAGTAGGTTATAAAATTGCAAGCATTAAGCTCTAGACAGAATTAGCTTTTTCACATGCTATCTCTTGTGACTGTGGCATTTGCAGGATCGTATCTTGTGCTGCAGAACAGATCAAAGTATTTCAGTATGCAATAAGATAAAGCAGGTCAAGAACTGTCTCCAGAGGAACTGACAGATCCATATTTCTGCATCTGAAAAGTTACGGTATATAGTAAAAAGTCACCTGTCAGGGCAGGGTTGTTTGTTTGTTTTTTACTTGATTTTGTGGCTTTTTAACATTTATGGAATAAATTTTGAATTCTTATTTTGAGCCCAGAAAGGTTGCAAATACACTTCACAGTTCTGAACAAGGTATACATTAAAATAAAAGATTTTGTTTTCAATGTAAGCTAACGTCACTCTAGGCTATGGCATCATTCTTTTTTTCACCACAGCTTCCCAGTGTTGACCGTTTTAGACTGCCAGCTCAGCCTAACAGTAGGTATTCACTAATGACAGCAGAGTAATCAACATCATGTTTCTTCTGTTACTGGCCTTAGACCCCTCTCCTCAGAGCTCCTGAACTGCTGCTGCTTTGTGAGGTATCCCAACAAATCGTTTCAGTTAGTCATTTCTCCAGCGTGATCATCATGCTGTCAAGAGCTGAATCAGCCTGATTATAATCTGTGATAGATTAGCCTTGCTGAGTAGGGGGAGAAAATGTTAGCACAGTACTACCCCCTTGGTCTTGGTGGAAGTGAGGTTTCCACTTCTGCAGCTTTTTGTATTGGAAAAGTGAGAAGAAAGCTCAGAGCAGGAATAATCCAAAACCTGCTTCCCACCCTTTAGTAGAATCACAGAATTGTTTGAGCTGGGAGGATTCATATCATAGAATCATAGATTTGTAGAATGGCCTGGGTTGAAAAGGACCATAATGGTCATCTAGTTTCAACTCCCCCACCATATGCAGGGCCACCAGCCACCAGACCAGGAAGCCCAGAGCCACATCCAGCCCGGCCTTGAATGCCTCCAGGGATGGGGCATCCACGACCTTTCTGGGCAACCTGTTCCAGTGTACCACCATCCTCTGTGTGAAAAACTTTCTCCTAATCTCTAACCTAAACCTCCCCTGTCTCAGTTTTAAACCATTCCCACTTGTCCTATCACTATGTACCCTTGTAAACAGTCCTTCCTGCTCCTGTTTAAAAATTCTTTTCAAGTACTGGAAGACCTTCTTCACTTGAATGCTGTTTGTAGAGCAGCTGGCAGTGAAGACTGTGGCAAAAAAAGTTGTTCAGTGCCTCTTGTCCATTGTTACCAATCTGACAGTGTTGCACACAAGGGAGGGTACGCCCTTATGGACTTTCCTTTTCCAACTGATGTACCTAGAGAAGCCCTTCTTATCCTCCTTTGTAACCCTAGTCAAGCCTAGTTCCAGCTTGGCCTTGGCCTTACTGACACCATCCCTACACAGCCTAGCAGCATCCTTATATTCCTCCTATTCCTATTCCTGCTTCTGCTGCATGTGCATTCCCTTTTTGCTCTCTAGTTTGATCAGCAGGTCATGGGTCAGCCATATTAGTCTCTTTCCTTCCTTTCCTGACTTCCTACACCTGAGGATGGAGAACTCTTCTGATCTAAAGAAAGCTTCTTTAAAGATCTGCCAGCTCTGCTCCACTCCCTTGCCCTTGAGGGCAGGTTCCCAGGGTTTGTTTTTTTTACTGACTCTCTGAAGAGCTGATGAGAAAACATATTCAGTACGGATTCATGCTAGTGCATCATCTATTAATCTATTATAACTACCGATTTATCATTTCACATTTTCTGTTAAATAGAGATCCTGCCCCAAGAAATGATGCAGGGAGAAGGGAGAAATACGCAGTGCCTCTCCAATTAGTAAAACATATGAGGCCAGACCCATGCTTGCCCTGATAAGGGTTGCATTTCAGTAACCCTTGTTATGAGTGGCAGCTCCTCAGCTCTGTGTCTGCTGCTGTGACTGCACTCTGCTTTAGCTGTGGAAAACTGTAGGCATTACCTGACCTGACTTTCAATGCCCTCCAAGTGGCTGCTGTGCATTAAATCCATCAGAATTCTTACATCAAATAAGCTTTAACATTATCTCGCTTCACTGTTGTTGTATGGCAATATAATCTAAGCGTAGGTAATGAAAAACAAACTCTAATTTAAAAGGAACAGTACTGGGAGCCTTGTTTAGCTACTGCTTATATTTCTAATACTTACATTTGCATAAGGCAGTGAGAAGAATAAAAGATCAGGGACTGAGTCAACTCAGGTTTGCTAGGCTTCTCAAAAGCTCCTTGTCCAAATTTCTTCCTTCTAAAAAGCAATTACTGGGCTGCCAGGCTTCTTCCACCCACTGCAGCTGCCATCAGCACGATGTGCTCAGTAACACTGCAGCTTTCCCTACCAACACCTCCTCAAGGAGGGTTGTGGCCCCGAGAGTTTGATGTAAACAGTGAGTTAAATGCTAACAGTAAATGTGTGAGGGCGGCTCCGAAAGTAATGCCTTCTATATACATATATATTTTAGCGTTGGCCCACAGTGTCAGAAGCAGATGTTGACGGTATGGCAGTAGAGGTTGAGCCTTCCCATCAATACTCTGCTGCATTTTGTTGCTGTGTGACAGATGGCAGCAGAGGGAAAGTCAAACAAAATGGCATTTGATGTAGAAGTGCATAGCAAGCAAGCGGGTGGCACTGAAGATCCACCTGGACATGCCCATTGTAAAAATGGTACTGACTTTCCTGTAAGGTTAGAGCTCAGGCAGTGTTTGCAGATCGATCTCCAGTGAATTGTGCTTTATCCCTGCTTTGAGAAGTTTAAATTGCTCTGTGATAGTCTCAACACACCCTGCTACTCCTCCCCTTTCTCTGCCACACTTTTTTAGTGCCAAAGCACTAAGCCTGCCATGTAATCTGGAGAAAGAGAAGAACACAGCCTTATTGTATGGAACAAATATGAGGGAAATTCAGGGAAGTGAAACTGTTAAGCATACCTCTGACTTGGAAGGAAGCAAATTAGAAGCGAGGGAAAGTTAGAAAAGGGAAATGTTACTTATATATAATTAAACAGCAAAATAAGGTGAGATAGAATATCCTATTTAGATGTCTAGACTGTAGAAAAAAAGTTAAAGATGCTAGCAATAAAAATAAATACCACAATGATTATAGTGAGAGGTGTATTTGCTTGAAATAAAAGGAAAAAATATCAAGATACGGAAGATCATCTCGTCTCTGATGTCTTTAAAATGTGATACTGGTAACAACAAAAGAGAGACTTAACAAGGTTTTTTACAGATGCACTGAACTGCAGAAAGTAATATTTGTGGAGAGTCTCAAGTATTGTTTCATATTTACTGGTGTTTACTCTGGGATTTCCTTCTAACAGCCCAATTTCTTTATTGGCTGCAGTTCACTTTGAATACTATGATTATTATGCCATGCCCACCCAAATCCATTCTGCTCTTTTGCCTCTCTTTGGGTATTTTCTGCCATGTATAACCCTGAAGCTAGGTCTGTGAAAGAGAAGAAGGAGGATGCAAAGATCTTTTCTTTCTTTCTCTGCTCACTTTCTTGGATTCACTGGGCATCTGTGTAGACCTAGGCATGGCCTGCCTTGACATTCATTTAACCTGCCAATAGCTGGCACATATACACCCATATTAGTTATATTTTCTTAATTATGATATGTTGCATAAGGGCTGGGCTTTCTTAGAAAAACACCAGTTGTATGGTTTTTATAGTCACTGCCAAGGAGCAGTGTCTTTCCAATAGAATATGCTGTGGAAAAATGAATTGGCTGTATATGATACTGCTGATGATCTACACAATATCACCGACCCTTCTGAAAAGAAAGGCTCTTTCAAATATGCATGAAAATGTGAGTAATCTGATGATGCATTTAATCTTGGAGTCACTATATTCCTTTTGGGGAAACTAATAGAACTTCTCTGTCCAATTCTATCGCTACAGCTTAGACTGGAGATAAGAAATGCATCAATGAGTCACATGTTCCTGTTCATTGTACACAAGGTTGAAATGCTTAGCCTTTAGATTGACCTTGTGGCTTGCCATACTGAAGATTTCTTTTACTAACTTAGCAAAAGACATTTCTAAAAGAAGTTTTCTCTGTAGCAAGAAATACTCATTAAATTTACTCCAAATTCTCTGGTTCCTTGAAATACCTTTTTTCCTCTAAATATCCTAATCACTATTTACTCCAGATCTTCCACACTTTCTGTGTTTGTGGATTTGCTTTTTCATTACAATGTATGCTGTAACGAGTAAAACAATTTGGTACTTATCTTTGTAATGCATAAGATGCCATAGATTTTTTTTTGCTATCATACAATTACCACATTTCAACTACCTATAGTAATGAGAAGTAGGAATCTGCTTGCAGCAGCACCCTCAACATAGGCAAAGTACAGTTCAAAGGGATTCACAAGTGGTACTGAAGTGCATGTGAAAAAGAAATAGGTATTTAAGTTCAGCTCAGCTCACATCAACCCTCACTGCAGCTATTTTGACAGCATTTGCTGAAGTCATTTGCTGTTTGAATCCCTCTGAAAACAATCAGTATTTCTCCCTTGACTTTATTAGATTTGTGTTTTTCCCCACTATGAGGTGAAATCACTCTGTAGCACACCAGAGATTTCACTTGCTATGCTTTCACCTAAAATGCCACGGATTTCACCTGCAGTGGAAAAATTGGGTCATCCAATAGTAAATGTTGATATCATACAAGGAATGGTGACATTCCTGTCAGCAAATGCAAGTGGAAGGAATATTAATGGCTCGGAAACATGAAAGGTCAAAAATATTTATTCAAATATCCCAACAGTTACTCTTTATTTATTTATATTTATATTTGCTTGGTATGCTTTCCTCTTGGATTTGGTAAACATAATGCTGTATTAGTATTCCTGCAACGACTTATGCATGTGCATATAGTTGAAATAATTCACCAAATAAATGCTCAAAATAGCTTTGCAATACTTCATGACTTATTCATGAGGCATGCTGTTTGCAAATGAGATGACAAATAACACACACCAAAGGAACTTTCTTCTGAATCACTTCTAGTAGTGCCCGATAACTTATACACAAAGCTGCGTGCAAACACATGTTTTGTATTATAATTGGTTTGTAGCAAACTATTTCTAGGTAAGTCAAATAACCAGCAGTGGCAGAAAACTTAAGCCTGGCTTCATATTTTGCTACTGTGTGATCCTCAAGATATAATGACTATGTGTTTATTCCAGTGATCCCTTCCCTTCTCCAGAATGTAACTGTGATACTTATATGATATTCTACAGGTTTCCAGCCTTCTTCCAAGTTCCCATCTAAACTGTTTACAGAATAGATTTACAGAGCACTTGTGCTGATTTTGTGTATGAAACACATATATGTTCTACACATAACTGCTAAATATAGGATTATAAATTCAGAGCTGTTAAAAAGATTTGTTGCCCAGTGCTTCTCTGTAAATCAAGGCATTTTTATTATCGTAACAACTGGGGATTTCTTGTGACAGTAACCTTCCAGTAAGTCATATTTCTTTAGGCGTAGGATCATATTTACTGAATTTCAAAGGCAGGAAGCATTAGTGTTCCCATCTGTATATACGGTGAGCCTGATAAGGAAAAAACAGATTTGCTAAGGGTTGTTTAAGAGCTAGTAATTTCCTATGTGTGTATCTTTTAAATCTATTTCTTACTTTACTTCTCAAGGTTGCAAAAAATAATGAATGTTAATAACCTGGATTCTTTGAAAAAAACAACACGGTGTGATGTAATAATTGTAATTATTACATGACTTCCTACTTTGTAATAATCACTATTACTGTGTGTTTTTCTACCATATCTTAATGTTATAAAGTATTTTCTAAGGTATTCTTCCTTGGAGAGGGAACATCTAAATTCAAAGAGATGCTGACATTGCATTACATGACTTACATGTTCACCTTCCACAGAAACAGTGCTGCATAAGGTAGCCCAGCTCCCTGGTAGTCCAGAATCATGTTGGAGGTTTAGGCTGCCAAGAACTGGAGTCACAGAAGCCATCAGACTGGTTTGAGTGGGCCTCAAAAGCATCTAGATATGGCAATATAAGGAGATAGAACAAACCAGTAAAGATTCTTGACCATGAACTGTGGTATGAGAGGAGATGTCAAGCATTTTCATTAAGGAATTAGAAGCATTGATTAAGGTATTCTTTTTGGAGGCTGAAGACCCCCTTCCACCTCATCATTTTGCTTTAGTTATCCACAAGATTACCCAGAGATCTTCAGTGTGCCCAACAGGATGTCTTTAGTCACATGGTTTTGGGGCAGTAAGAGTTAATGCTTTCTCAGTTGTTTTTGTTGGAGTTGTTTACTTGCACAGACACTTGAAAATTCATTTAGTCAGCAGCTTGAACATAACTTTGTGGTCTATGATCTCAAGCCCCTTCTTGCAGATGGTCTCTTTCTTTTTCCTTCTTTTTATTTTTATTTTTTTCTAAAATAGATTTCAATGCGTATACTTTTGGAAAGTCAACCTCCTCCAACAGGAAGGTTTGTGATCGCTGCCTCTTAGCACAAGGGTTCCTGGTGATTGCAGAATTTTGCTGGTTGCTAGGAAACTTCCATCTAATTCCTTACATTGTATAAGACAAAATGGAGCTATAAAGCAAGACTTTCCACACTGAGCCCCCTAACCAACAAGTGTTAGCAAAACCATGTGAAGGTCTTGCACCTGTTTTCTTACTGGTGAAACGCAACTAACTAATGTAACTAACTTGACCACCGGCAGGGGAGAGCCTGGACTGAAAATTTTTGCCTGGACTACAACATGGTGCTATTTGTTGACATAAGGACATCGCTGTTTTGTACATGGCTACTGAGAGAAAAGTAGCTACATGTGCCTATGGGATAGGTGACAGATCAGTGGACTTATTTTAAGTATTTTAGTAGTACAAAAGGGCTTGACATAGTCACTGTTATGCATCTCTTTCTTTGAGATAATAGATTTCTCTCAAGCATGGCCAGTCTAGACTAGCAAAATAGTAGGCAGAGATGGTGGAAAGACTATGTTTGTTAATGCATCATCAGTTGTTAGTCCATTACATTTACAGAAGTTGTATTACTACTTCTTTTGAGATAACAAAATCATACAGTCACCAAGGTTGGAAAGACCTCTAAAGTCATCCAGTACAACTGTCCACCTATCAATAGAATCATTGAAAATGTTTAGACAAGCAGGAAATTTTTTAGTGAAAACACACCTGATTCAATGAGATTCTCTGATACTGTATGATTACTATATGTCTGCCTCTGACTTAACAACTTTGAGCTCCTATTTTCTACTGTTTGTTTAGTATTTACTAAAAAGTTCTCATCTGGATGTCTGGGAATAATCAATTCTCAGTTTTCCCAACAGTCACCACACAGTGACCGATATAGAGTAGAAACACACTTGTAAATGAAACAGCAGCATCCTCATCCAATCCTAGAATGGAATATGAATCTGTGCAGCCTCACAAGAATTTATTTAAACTGAGGGAATTCATCTGGGCTTTGTGAAAGATATTTTTCTCTTTAAACACTGGGTCTGCTTTAGCGCTCAGATCAACATGGGATAAATTTTACCTTCCGAATGAACCTCCAACAGTAACAGCAGGATGACTCAAGTTATACATACAACTAAGGTACATTTGTTACAGAACATAGAGGTTTCTTGGTTGTATCTCTGTATGTGCTCAGCTAGAGATTCATTGTAGATTAAGTTCTTAAAGCAAAGACCAGATTCTGTTCTCAGAGAACTTAGCACAGTTACTTGTTCCAGTTCATTGACTGATTCTTCTGCACAAAATTAGATGCATCTTTTAGCAGAAGTTCAGTTAAGACAACATGACAGAAACAAAAGGCAAATGGTCAACTTGGGCAGTTAAATAAACAAAAGAAAGTATTCAGAATATAAATATTCAGAATGTAGATACTGTGAATGACATTTGAAAATAGGAGGTAATGGATTGTGGTATGAACTCTGGGCTAACTTTGGAAAAAGAAGCAGGTCAGAGCTTCACAGAGCTGCCCTAGCAACACAACACATTGCTTGTCAGTGAGAAGGTTAGTCAGGGAAGTAGGAAATGAAGAGGAACGTGATTGAAAGGAATACCAGATACAAAATTTTGCGTTAATTCCAACATTCTTTAACGAGTGAAGAAGAATGTACAGCAGCAAATGGTAACCAAAAGTGCAGGAAAGTGATAAATTTCCTAGTTTCTTCTTAGACTTTTTCCTCAGTAAGTCATTAAAGCCACGTTCCCTATGGCACTACCTGCCAGAATAAGACAATACCAAAAAATTTTTGAGGAAACAATATATCATATCTGATGGTACAGAATTGCAAGAGAATGCCATGCATACAAAATAGATGGCTTCTCTTCCGTACTGTAGAGGCTAATGTTTTTGTGGGTTTTTTTTCCATCATATCTGCTTTTCTCCTTAGAACTGTGAAAGTGTCTATGATTGAAATGCCTCAAACACCAAATAGAAACTACAGCAAATCTTAGAGGCAAGACTTCCACAACTGGACTAGATATGAAACTATAATCATTGTTCCCATATTGTTCCCAGTCTTTCTATTAAATGGAAAAGTCTCTTAATTTCTTTGGAATAAATAAATAGCGGGAGATAATTTAAAAAATCTATTAAAATAGAGCCATATGAATCAAGACTTTGTAAAAACTATTTACAAGCATAGGTGAAAGACTGTCAAAAAACTGAAACTCATGAGAGAAGTTATCCTTTGAAAACTGTACAAGAAAAAGTCACACAAATTGGTAGGAAACAGACCATTCTTCCTCTTATCCGCAGACAAAATACATTTTCTTTCAACTTTGCCTTGTTCCAGGGTATATGAGTGAAGATCAGGTAGAGGTCATTATTCTGAGAGAATCTGGATGGCAGAAAACTGCTTTTGCAAATCTAGGATTTACATGACAGGATCTGTCCAAAATTTTTCTTCAAGCACTGTGCGTTGATTATGTCTACAAGAGTATGCCAATATTGTATACAGAAGATGTACTAACACTGGATGAAGGTACATCTAGGCAAGTTTAATTCAAGTGCTCTGGTTAATGCTGCCACCAATACAACAGTTTTCAGCAGACCTTAGCTTCAGCTAGCAAGCACAGTACTGCAGTGGCTGAGGGAGAAACAGGAAACCTGCTTGTGCCTTTGTAGGTCAGCTGTGGTCAAGGGCAGGACTTGGCTTAACACAGGAGCTACATTGGGACAGTTCTAATTTAGTTTGGAATTCAGACCATATTAGCTTTAAAATGTAAATGTAATTTTCTTTCAAAAGACGCGTCTTGTAATTCATAGCCTGGCTCTTTCCTGTATATTAAGCCAAAGAAGATCTTTGTTCAGTACAGGAAGTACGTAGCAGATGGTGGCTCCATGAGCAATCACATTATTATTGAATAATTTTATTAAGGGCCAAAACCAGAAGCATTAGCCCATGCGATGAGTAGGGATTGGTCACATCTAATTCATCAACTCAAACAAAACCAAGGAAATTATGTTAGCTATTAAAAATTAATGCAGTCCACAGTTAAAATTAAAAAGCAAAATTAATGAGTGAGGACCGGATCCTCTTGTGTTTTCCTCCCCTAGACTCTCCCTGCAGGAAGTAGGACTTCTCTAGTGCACCTCAGCTGAGGATAAAGCCTCCAAACACATCGCTTTTGGCCATAATATGTAGATAAGATATCATTTATTCCTGCTTACACGTATAATTTTGATAACCCAGGTTATTGAGGGCTGACAGAGTATAATGACTTGTCAATCAGCAGACACTTACTGTCTGTCATAGCCACTGATTTGCCCACTGGCCACAGGCAGAGTAACCTTATCTCTCCCATCTGGATTTTATCAGCTGCCTTGTGAGGTTAATAAAATAGTTGGGAGCTGTAAACAAATTGTTATTATATGTGTTATATTACCTACTATAAATAGCAGGTTTATCACAAACTACAAAGCGTTTAAATGCAAAAGATTCTCTATTGTTTTGCAGGCTCCTCTGAAGAAAGGAGGAATCTCAAAAATTGCTCATTTGGGGCCGTGGGTGTTTTCCCTTGCTTTCCTGCAGCCCATCAGCACTCTTGCATCAAGCCACTTTTTCTATTCCAGGGTGCTGGAAACAGGCACATCTTTATTTGCATGCTTAGGTGCCTACTGCATTCATGGAGCAATTTAATGTTAGGCCCAAACTGCAACTCTACTGACTCTGCCCTCAACCTGAGGTTCAGGTTTGGCTTGCACATCGCCAGTATTAGTGACACATCTGCCTCAAAGCCTGAGGCTTCCAGCAGTTCAGTTTCAGACACTGTCTTTTGTCCAACCATCATCAGACAACAACTCAATGAGGGATATCTGTAGCTGAAAGTACAGGGAACATTGCCAACACTTGCAAAATTTTCCAGAGGGAGAGGATGTCAGCTGGAGCTGTGGATGTGGTGAGGAGACTTGGAGAGCTGAGACCACACAAGGATTCTCAGGGCTGCCTGGCTGACCACATCTCCCAGGGCTGCAGGCTCTCAGCTGCAGCTGCTCTGGAAAAGCTCTTTTCATCAACCCAATTAGTCTTACCCTGACAGAAGAGAAGGGGAAAAGCAGACTACTTTTGCTATGCCTAATTCCAAAGCATAAAGCTGTGGTATTTTTGCTCTTCCTTTCTTGCCCTTTGCTTCTGCTGTGACATAAAACCCAAAGCCCTTTTCTCAGTGAGTACAGGATCCTCTGTGACACTGGCCTCCCTTCATGGTATGACTGGGCTAAAGGTTATTTCAAAACCTGCTAGACAGACCAAGGAATACTGGTGGTCTGAAGGGGTGTTTTCTCAGTGTTGAGTGGAAACCTGCAGCATGTACTCATTCTTGAAGTTTGTGATTCTGCAGATGAAACCTTAGTGTAGGGCATCAAACTGGCAGCAGAGGAGGATAAGTCCTCTCAGATCTACATGGTACCCACATCAGATGGTCCCAGCAAGCTGCAGGAGTACCAGGGTGCTGCAGGCGGTGGTTTACAGAGCCTGCTGGAATGCATATAAAAAAGACAACAGTTACCAGCAGCTGGGGTTGGATGTGGATGTGAAACTGCTTACGATTAAGCTTCCTTGGCAAACTTACAGCATCAAATGCTTGTGAGTTATTCAGAGCCTGTAGAGAACTCAAGGCTTAATAAGAATTGGGTATCACCCTCAGGTCTCCTCTCTTTGTTACCACTGAAGGCAAAGCAGGGACTCAATGAATCTAGCAAAAACGAACTTTCCTCTCACATTTCCCCCTCTGAAATACATTGGAAGAATGGAGAGGAAAAAGTCTCTTCCTTGTGAATGGTGTCTTTAGTTTTCTTTTGGGGCAGACAAGAGTACTATCTCACAAGTGACTTGAGGAAACTCAGTAGCACCCAAAACACACAGGGAATAATGCTACTAGACAAAATTTAAGAGTATAAAATGTTTGTCTTTTTATTTTCATATGTATGTTTCATATATATTTGGTGTTCCACTATATAACTTAGAAGCAGAAAGAGCTGTTCTCCTTTTTGTTGACTGAACAGCGTTAAGATAAATTATCATGGGGAAGCAAAGGAAAGAAGCTGTATGTCTCAGATTTATTCTATGCTAACAAATTAACTAAAAGAACACATAAACATGTTACTGACAACAGCCTGTAGAAACCATTAAGCAAAGAGTCTTCCAATTGAAATGGGAAACAAGAAAAATTATTTCTGGTAAATATTCCCTTTCCTTTTATTGATGAATTGAACTTTTCCTTGTGAAAATGGTATCAATTAGTTTTTTTTGTTTGTTCGTTTGTTTGTTCGTTTTTTTAAGGTTTCAAAGACAGGAGTGAAAATTGAATTTTGGCTGCAAAGCTGCTATATTAGCAGAGCTTGAATAAGACTTTGCTGCATTCAGCATAAAATGGCATGTTCTGAGCTATCATGCAATGCCAAAAATTTGCCCAAACTGACTCCCATTGTAGACAACCATCATTGAAGATATATAAAACAGAAGCTCACAGTGATTAATTTAAAGGTCAGTTTCTGCTTCTGACAGGGAGCCGGCAAGCTCACAGAGTCAAAGCTGTTTGTTGGTACAAGTGCCACGGACTGAATTCAATAGAACTGAGTACAGTAAGAATAGTAGAATAACTTGATTCACAAATGCACATAAATTTGTATGAGAAATGTAAATAAGTAATTTTGGATGGACGTTGACACTGCTCTGCTTTAAATTCTTTGAATGATGAGTTCCTACAAAGAAGAAGAAACAGTGTATTTTAATGTCATTAACTTCCACATGAACCTACGTCTTTCTTCTCTTTTTGGTTTGAAGCGTGGACCAAGTGCCACACTGTCAGAGAAGAATGACTGTCCTCAGTATTACAGCTTTCTGGTGAGGATCTTCATGTTATTTTAGTATCAGTGTCTTCTGAATTTGAAAGCTTATTTCAGTATCAGTGTCTTCTGAATTTTGTAAACTTATTGCTAGAAGCTTTTGATATATAATTGATGTTTACTGAGCGAGACTTAATCAGAGGGTTGGACATCATTTGTCTAGTGAAGTGGAAAAAATCTGTGCATGTGAACTAAATTATATTCTTGCTCCTATTTACAGAAAAACAAACAAACAAACAAACAAAAACCCCAAAACAACAGAATATTTAAATTAAAAACAACAACAAAGAAAAACAGATATGATGTGGAAAGAAAACGTTAAACTTACAGGGAGTCTTACAGGAGTTATAAGCGTAAGGAAGAAGGAATCATAGAATCATAGATTTATTCAGGTTGGAAAAGACCTCAAAGTTCATCAAGTCCAACCACAGCCTAACTATAGTACCCTAATTCTAACAACCCTCTGCTACATCATATTTCTGAGCACCACATCCAAACAGCTCTTAAACACATCCAGGGACGGTGATTCAACCACCTCCCTGGGGAGCCTATTCCACTACTTAACTACCCTTTCTGTAAAGAAGTGTTTCCTAACATCCAACCTAAACTTACCTTGGTGCAACTTGAGGGCATTTCCTCTCGTTCTGTCACCTGACACCAGTGAGAAGAGACTTGCCCCGCTCTCACTGTAAGCACCCTTCAGATACTAGAAGAGAGCAATAAGGTCTCCCCTCAGCCTTCTTTTCCCTGGACTAAATAGCCCCAGCTCCTTCAGCTTCTCCTCATAGGGCTGCTTTTCCAAGCCCTTCACAAGCCTTATTTCCCTTCTCTGGACCTGAAAATCACTTTCTCTGGCTGTAATGGAAATGTATGCTACCATTAAAGAAAATAAGGAAGAGAAAAAAAAGCATATCCAAATCCATTCTGTTTACCCATGTTATATAACTGAAAGAAAAGCTGAGTTCTTTGATATTCAGTCCACATTGTACTCCACAGTGACTTGAAGATAAACAGAAGTACAAAAATAGTGTATTTTTGCTTGTGAGACCTTTGTTTTGTGACCCAGCCCCATGGGATATTCCAGAGGCAAGACCAACAGACAGGGAAGGATACCCAAAAAGTCCCTGTGAGTGATAATTTCCAAAAGGTCCAATACTACTGCTTAGAACATTCCAGATACCTGCTGGATTCATTTGTATGAATTTAACCAGAAACCCTTAATCCATGTAATCTCCTTGCAAGTTTTGCTGTATTTGGTATTTTAGAAAAGAATCACTGCATTTCAGGTTGGACTTGTGGAGCACACCTTTTTGTGTGAAAAAAAAAAAGGAGAAAGGGGAAATAAAGGTATCTTTATTTTAATAAAGGTGACTCTTTGGTATGCTTACAATGGACAAGACGATTCTAGCTGTTCTTTTTCTAAGGCAGACCAATATGGCTTTACAAGAACTGTGAGGGAGTGTATGGGAACTGTTGAATCGTGGCCTGAACCTCTGATTGATCACCTGAGGCAAGCACTGAGTCAGCTGCGGGACCACAGGTGAAGGCAATTTAGCTGTGTGACCAGAAGAGGTGGACCCTGGCTGCGCCTCTCCTAGACCTAGACCCTGACTACTACTGGGGAAGTATGTCTTTCTGGAGATTGCTTTCTTTGGAGATTTTCTGCATGCTAAGGACCCAGGTGAGCATTTTTGTTTGTTTTTTATTATCTCTTTCCACTGTGATGATCTTTCTAGCAATATGATCTGTAGACACTAGCCTAATCATGCCACTCTATGTATCTGTCGATTATACAGAGAAATATACCATTTCTTGCTTGACAGGCCTGTAAACAAGTAAGATCTTAAGGCTGTTTTGCCACAGGGGCATTTTGATAAACCTTCAAGATTAGGCTCTACCAACAGAACCACATTCATGATCTTAATGCAGAAGTTACACTAATGAATAGTTGCTTAGTTGACAAAAATGTCACTGGGCTGCATAATTAATGAAATGCTTGCATTGGAAATGAAGGGGGAGTACAAAGCAACAAGCTTAAGGGATAATTCTTTGGAGTGACTTTCCCTGAACAATATCTTCAGTAGCTATTGGTTAGAAAGGAATGACTATCTGGCTAATGTTTTTGCTTGTTAGCGTTCATTTGACAGTATTCATCATTAATTTCATGCCTTATTTGTTTTTCCAATATTTTCTATCCCTACTGTACAAAAAAGACAGTAATAGCTTTTACGTAGGTGTCCAGATACGGACAAGGAATAGCTGAACAGTTCCCTGGCTCTACACCTAATAATTGCTCCTTGAAAAGGAACTTCAATTCAGTAAAATAGAATGCTGATTTAAGAATCAGTCAGTTTTCAAATGTAAGAGAGGATATATTTCTCCATTTTAAGCTTGCAATCTCTTCCTCTTAGTAATAGTTTCTAGTCTTTACCCAAGTATATTTGCTACTCTGCTATTTAGATAACTATTAGACGGTTAAACGAGGCTGTGACCTAGAGGCTGTGAAAGTCAGTGGAGTCTCTCACATTAATTCAGTGAGCATTATCTCATACTGTGATGTACTTAGCGCCAAGGAGGTTTATTATCCATTATCTGTTATCTGGTCTATGGGGTACGATAGGACTTTGAAAGTGACTATGTGTGGGAATGTGTGTTTTCCTTTTATCTCTGTGATGACTCTCCATCAGTTACCAGGGTTTAAATACTGTCTGCGTAAAATGAGCTTTAGCGTTTGGCATAGGTATATAGGTGCTTTCCACTGTAATCATAAAGACCACTGCTATTAAGAGGTTTTTAAATACAAATTGCCAGATACTGTCTGGTTGTCTTAAACATGATAAGCTGCCACAGTCCAGGATATTGACTGTAAAGAAAACTTCTTTGGGAAGTCTTAACAACTTCTTCCAGGATTCACAAAGTATTTTTCAAATAGTGCTGCAAAAATCCACCCCAGGATTCTGGGGAGTCACTGTATGTTTCATTTTGAATGAAAACCAGCTTTTTATATAATTTTTCTGTGCTATTTATCAAAATTCATACCAGAGTAAAATTCAGACCTTCTTCTATCACAATTTCATTTATCCTTGCGAACTCCCAATCTCCTTCTGCAATTTGAAATGAAGCATAGGGGTTGCAAGAGCTATCACATTCACTTCTCTGAAATAGCTACTGTTAGAACAGGTTGTTGCTCTTTGTTTTATCGGTAGCAATAATAGTGCTAGGTGCAAGTGCATGGGCCACAAGGCAATACCTTCCATGATTTCCAGGGAGCAATTAGATGGTAATGATACAAAGATTAAGGGAATTACCAAAGTGAGCAGGTAGCTTCAGGATTGTTGCAGTTCCATCGGGGTGGGGGCTCTGTCAGTTTAGGTTGAATGGGTCTCAACTTGATTATTTTTTTTCAAGCACCATGTGAATTGAGTCTGCCACTGCTGAGAACAGAACCAGACAATGTGTTTTACAGAACAGCTGACAGCTTCCAGCCTAAGCGATAGAATTGTGTTTCAGGGTTGTGCAGGTCTTCTATAAAATGGCTGGCCATCTACTCTAGATTATAGATTTTAAAATGGCTTCTGCAGACAACTTTGAAAATGACGTCATTTAGAACTCTAAGTGCGTTCTTCATGAAAGTCATATATAGGACAGGATACACAGAATAGGATAAGAAATAATAGGTGGTAGAGGATGTGGGAGGTATCGATCCCTAGTGATAATGAAAGCATTTCTGAATTATTTCATGTTTTCAAGTCATTACTTTCAGCTCTGTGTTTAACCATTATCAGTTTGTGCCACTATTTAACATTCTGTGTTTCCCAGAGGTTTAAAATGTCTGAGTTAGTAAGGCTCCTTGATGTGCACGCTTTATACAGTGCTCCTTCTGGACCCTGGCTGCTCATGGAATATTAAGTGTATTCTCATCTATTTCACAGGCAGAAATTGAACCAAGTACACTAGACAGAATAAAAAGTGGCTTTTGTGTGTATTTAAGCAATTATAAGACATCTCTCTGCAACCTTTTTGGAAGGGCTGTTCAGTGACGTGAATGGAAGGCTCAGGTCTCTTTCCATGAAAGCGTTTATCTACAGCTTGTATTATGTTTGGGTTGGTTTCTTTCATTTAGTTCCCAACAAATGGGCAAGGTCAGCTTCCTGATTCCAGAAGGTAATTTGGACCCAATTTTTGAAACTTTAAGCTCTTCTAATTCTTTTTAATGGTGGTTTTGTCTCACTGTAATTTGTGGAGGAAGCAATGAATCTTATCTGTTAAATAATGAATGTCCTGTAATGGAACATAGTCCAGAAGTTTCAACAGTTCATTTGCTGCTAGTGACAAAGAAAGGGTAAGGACAGAGTGCATCTATCATGATGAAACGTTGAAAGAGTATGATTATAGATCACAATCCCTATTCATTGCAGGGGAATTAGTCTAGATGGTCATCATGGGTCCCTTCCAACTCTAAAGGATTTTATGGTGTTATAACTGCAGCTGAGTCTGTAACAACCCCAGCCACAACAGAGGACTAGTTACCTGCTGTTTGTGGAGATGAAGCATAGGTTCATCAGCAAGCAATGATGACAAATTGGATTGCTATCTTTTGTTATAGGTCATGTCTACCCTGAAGGACTCAGGGTACCATTTCTGGGTCTAGGTGCTTATTCTAATTGCATTGTGACCACCGTGCCCCATGTTCTGTTCCAAAATTAACTGAACAGGACAGGTTTGTCCCAGCCAAGGTCTTGCATTGTACAGCTGCATGAACCAGACCCTTGCCAATGTGGGGAGCCCTGGCAACCTTTTAAGCCTATCCCTTTGAGCCACTTCATGCAGAGAACTTCATAGAATAATGAGGTTGGAAAGGACTTACAAGGTTATCTAGCCCAATCATCTTCCCATTACCATTGCTACCACAAGGTACTAAACCATGTCTTGTAGTTCCTCCTCCAGATGCCTCTTGAACACTGCCAGGGACCCAGCTCTTGGCCTTGTTGAACCTCAGCCCAGCAATCCAGCTTATCCAGATCCCTCTGAAGGGCCTCCCTGGCAGATTGATACCACCTCCCAGCTTGGTGTCATCTGCAAACTTACTGAGGGTACACTCAGTCCCCTCATCTAGGTCATCAGTAAAGATATTAAACAAGATAGGCCTGAGCGGTGACCCCTGGGGGACACAATTTGTAACAGGTCACCAGCTGGACTTAACTCCATTAACCACTACCCCTTGGGCATGGCCCTCTAGCCAGTTCCTTACCCAAAGGAGGGTATACCTGTCCAGACCATGGGCAGCCAGTTTCCCCAGGAGAATACTGTGGGAGGCTGTGTCAAAGGCTTTGCTGGAGTCTAGGTAGACTACATCAACAGCCATCAAGTTTAGCTTGTATAGAAGGCTCTGCAAGCAGGATATTTCAGCTTAAGTACATATTGTAGTTTTTTACTGGCAAATATGAACAAAAGGCAGCTGAGTAAGTAGGCTATGTGTTAGTATGCTCACCACATCTAATAGGACTCCCAGAGGCTTTCCACTTAGGTGAAAAGGTCAGGAGAATGGCCAGGCTCTGCTTCTTGCTGAAGCAAATCCTTGATGTTGCTGAGTTAGCGTCTTCAGCCAAGCCTTTTGTGTTGTTTAGGATTTTATAATTCTTTATTCTAGTGGAGGGTTTTTGTTGTTGTTTTCTTTATCTTGAATTATTTACCTCTCATATTCACCTTACTAATCTTACCTGTTTGCAGTTTTACCTATCTTATGACGCTGCAGGGTTCCACACAACTGCCTTGCACCTAATTTCCTTTGAGATTGGAGTCAGGTTTACGCAACTGGGTCCCATTAGAGCAGGGCCTTGGAGCACAGATGAAACCTGCAGCATAGATACAGCCACTAAATCAAGGTGGGAGTTTACCTTAATTTTTAAAAAGAATCAGAATTTCACCTGTGGAACAGAGGAATGTATTGCCGGATCTGGACCAAAGATTCATCAATGAGAACTGACAGAGAAGATGAAAGGCAAAATGTGGGAGTAACTCTACTTCTTTTAGAAGCATGATTTATATTTCTAATTCTTAATAGCAATATATTCTGAGACATTTTGATTAGTAAATGTGTTGTTTCAAAATGTTTTCAGCTGCACGTTTAAGAAATCTTGTTTCCTTTAACTATTATGCTGCAGCTAGTGAAAACTGTTTTCTGAAAAGATTAGCAAACAGTTACTGTAATCTTTATGCCTCACTACGTGGAACAAAAGAAAGAACATGCAAATTTAGGGGTGGAGGAGGATCTAAAAGAAACTGTAGTTATGCTATTCTCTTCTTCTGTTATCATTAGCAGCTATGAACTATTCATCAGTTCTCAGGCTTTATCAGTTCCTGCCTTTTTTTTTGAAGTATGGTGTAGTTCACTAAATAGACTGTGTATGAGGACATCTTGAATGTTAAGATCTTTCTGCATCACTAAAAGTGGTGCATTTGTCCTTGTAGGTGCTTCTACAGGAAACTTAATCAGAACTGTAGGTCACTTTCTTGTTTAAGCACGTGTCATGTTTCTATACATCCAAGTACACCATTAAAACTACAGAACAGTGATCTAGGAATAGCTACTGTGTAAGTGAAGCAAATGCCAGCAGAAATTTATTCACCCTGAAGACCCTTCTCCCCAACTCTTCACAGCCTGCCCCCTAGATAGGCTGTCATTTGCTCATCCTGCTCATCTGTTCTGGCCCTGAAGGTCAGGCAGTTGAACTTGACGACCTTTATAGGCCTCTTCCAACTGAACTGTACTATTTTGTTGTGCTCTTTTAACTCTGAACTTGTGAGGGCTATCCAAACACACAAGCTACTAAAGGATATTTATGTTGAGGGTGCATGGGAAATGCTAGATTGCAGCCTGAAACAGTGATTGAGCACTGGATGAGAAAGCAGGGCCAACATCCCTTCAGTTGGCAGTGGAGGCAAGAGTGTCTGATCTGGTGATCACTTGTTTAAGGACTGCATGGGCCTTTCTGAGGAAAGGAGAGTCTTTCCCTTTTTCTGCAATTAGTGCTGTTACATTTGAGCAGATTATCCTTTGCCTTTGTTGCTCCTTTATCTCATATTAGGGGGTTTTAGAATCTTTGAAGCTTATGTTTATACATATAAGAAAATACTTTATGTTTTGTTACAGGGCTTGAACTTGGAATATACTGGGTGATGGGAGGGAGGAATATAACTTCTCATTGTTTTGTGTTTTTTGGTTGTGTGTGTTTTTTGTTATTGCTTTTTGTCTTAAAAATAGTAATATTTGTTACTTCCTGAAGTATGGAAGAGTCTGATGTACAGTGCTAGGTTCAAGCATTTTGTCCTTTTCTTTCAGTGTTGGGCTATTAAATTTCTTTCATATTCATTTTTAATTTCCAAGTTCTGATTCATCTACTTACTGCAAACAATGCAGCACTGAAGGGTACCAGCAATGCACTATGTACAGTAATTGTTGAGTCATGGCCTGAACCTCTGATTGAGCACCTGGGGAAAGGACCTGGTCAGCCCTAGGAGCAAAAGTGAAGGCAACCTCTTATACCTTGTTTATGGGCTGGTTGCTATCGTGGGAGAATCTCTGGACATCCCAGAATTGTGGAGTTTTCCCGTGCAAGTCTAGATCTTGGAAGATGGGTGAGCAGTCCTTTTTTCCTTCCCTTATAATGCCTTTTTATTGCATTCTATTCCTTTTGTCATTACACCTCTTGTATCATCATTCCATCATGATGTTCTTTCCAGTTGTTACATTTGGCAAGCCAGCCAACCTAAAAACAAATGCCCTTCCTATGGAATATCTTTAAGTAGGTCAAGGGGGGAGAACATTATCTGCCTAGATAAAACTATACCAGGACATATCCCAGGATTTCTGGGATCACCATATTACGAGCTTGCAGCCATAATTGTAAAAGGGAGGCCCCTATGGGTTAGTGAAATATTACTTCCCCATCCTGCGTGGCCGATCATTTCCATGGATTAGATAAAGACATTTTGTTCACAAACGAGCAGCAGCTAGCTGCATCCACCATGGCATGGCCATTTTAAAATGTCTTTAAACAAGTAGAACTTTCAAACAATACCTTAGAGAAAAGAAATCAACTGCTTTGTGATCATATTGAGAAGTTTGAACAACTTGGCATATTAACAGGAAGGAAATCAAGGTTGACTTTCTGTATAAAATGAGTCTGGATCAATGCAGTGGAAAATACCCAGGCCACTTTCTACAAGCCTAGATCAGAATTCTGCTTCAAGCTCTTTGTAATCACATCAGAAGGTGGTGTCTACACCAGTCAGTGTGAGAGAGATCAAAAGAAATACTTTTTCTAGGGATCCTGCTTTAAAAGACCATTTCCAGCCTAGCTGACATCATGCTATAACTAACCGCTTGGATCCATAGTGCAGAAAGGAAGGAAGTTTTGAAAGTTTCCACTCTGACTGTGAGGAGTGACCTCTAAGAAACAGAGCTCAATATCATTTGGCCTTTCTCCTTCTGATTGATGACTTTCCTGCTGTGAAAGAAATCTATAGCTGTTAACAAGACAGTTTGTGATGATTAGTTGCTCTGTTCAATGAATTCTTCTTTTTTTTATTATTTCCACTTTCTTATTTAATTATAATGAATTAACTGCAGTGTTTCTCTTTCTAAATGCTACAGAGTTGTGATGTGTTTCACATCAGGTGCACTGCTATTGAAAACTCATTAAAGAACATGACTGTGGTAAGAATCACCTAACAATACCACGTGAACCACTTGCAAATACTCTTGTAAAAGAGGAGTAGAAAAAGAGAAAATTAGAAATGAAAATATTTGGCAGATGACTATGTATGTCTTATTTCAAACCTTCTTATTCCCAGCACAGATGTAAGTATTTTGAATAAGTAGAAGATCATATCCATTTTTGACAAGTAAATTTCCTTTCTATGCCCAGCTTGTGATAGTATCTACCCTTGCTTTCTTCAGTTCCCCTCTTCAGTTTGATCATGGATTTAAACATGCACCTTTTCATGCTTTCTATCACTGGTGACCCATTCTTTCTTCTGACTGCTTTTTGTTGTTGTTTTCAGTATTCTCTCAGTATCCATCCCCATTCTTGTACTTCACAATTAACACTACATATCTATTATGCCGCTGCTTCTCCTCTCAAAAAGTCTGGATCATCATTTTAGAGTTGTTCGTAACCCATTTATCAAGATTTTTCTGTATTATGAACGTCAGAAGAAAAGACTGGATGCTGTGATGATGATAAGCTGCATGTTTTACCTCAGCCACCAACTTTATCTTCTGCCTCAGAAGAATGCTTATCCAGTAGCTTTCATCCACTTTGCTCTTTAATATTCTCTTCCCCCCGAGTGGCATCTCTGAGGTTATTTGTTTTTTTTTTTTTTTTCTACCTGCTTCCCGGCTGTGATCAGAGACAACACACTTAATTGCATGCAGGTGAGGATATAAATTTTTTCCTCTTCTTTGCAACTCTTTTATTCTTTGTACTCCAGTTGTAGAACAAGCTGTATTTACAGACATCTCCACTGATACAGTGGGAGAGTAATGAGAAGGAGATAGATAAATGTATTTGCCAGATGTCATTCTGCCATGTAAGCCAACGGCCCATGACTGGTCATTTTTGGAATGTAGCAGAGACCTCTCTGATGCTGTCCTACAACATGCGACAAACTACATGGTCTACTTGGCAGACTCTGTGCTGGATCCTGGCAGCAGGATCTGTTCTGTTCAAAGGATTTGGTGTGCTTTGAGGCAGTCCTCTGTGCTCTCCCAGCAGCTGTTCTTGGGCTCATATAAAGCTCGCTGTGACGGGACAGCAGCTCCCCTGGGATGTGGCAGTGGATCTATGCAGAAAGATGATCTATGCCTTGCAGACGAGCAGTTAGTGGCCTAATAAATATGGAATGAGGGAAAATCAGCACACGGAGGGTAAATACATGAAATAACAGTAACAAAAGATTAAAGTGCATTCCATTTTCTCCTGCTGCATTCTTTTGTTTTCTGTGGTGTCAGCTGTTCAGTAATGTTTGTGAGCAGTCCTCAAAGGTTTATAATGCTCTTTATTTCCAGTGTGGGTGGATCTATTTCCACTTGATTTTGAGTGTTGCCTTTTAATCACAAATGCCATTCAGCTGTGCACTGAGTTTAAGCTCTGTGCAAATCCCTTAGATATACTAGAACAACATGTTTGTTTAAAGTGCAATCCCTGAGAACTCTGAGAGCTGGATATCTCTGCAGAAGGAGGTATTTGCTCTGAATTCACACAATGCTGTGAAGAACACCCCCAAGTTTGATTAACAAACAGCTAGTACATGGGGGGAGGGGCAGGAAAGAAGGCCTAGGATTTTTAGCTTTCAAACCTCAGCAACTTATAGTGACTGTAAAAAAATCTTGGACTCCAGGAATAATGCACAGTTGACACACACAGATGGAAGGAGATCAGGGAACTTGGCAGAATAGAAGGTCAAAGGCTACGAACTCTGTCATCTAACAGCAATGTTAGGTTCCTACCTAGCACGTGGAATGGTGTAGTTGTCTTAGTCATCCCTAGGGGTACACAAAAGCTGCCTGCAGAACCTTGAGCCTGGGCTGGCTTCAGCGTCCCAGTTCTTGTAGAACGGTTCACAGTAACTTGTCTGAAAAGTGGTGGTTTTGAAATCCAGGAGATGCCAATCGGGGACTGCATAGATAACCTCCTTATTTCTTGGTGTTCATGTTGAACTTTTTGCAATAAAAAGAAAAGAAACTGAAATAAAATTGAATGAATGCAGGAGAGATTTTATTGTTGCATTTAGTTCAGTCAGGATGTCATTCGGACTGAATGGGTCAGCTTTGTGTTAGAGGAGTAGTGCAAAAATCTGTGTGCAATTGGTCTTTCTGTTTATTCTTGTAGTGCTGACATTCAGCTGAAAATGCAGGAAGGTCATGAATCCAACTGCTACACCCAACAGCATCTAATGATAGTGGACTGGCAAGCAATCCACAGCACCAGCCATCTCACACCATAGCGCTTTTCTTCACTATTTTTCTATAGTGGCAAGCTTGTTTATAATTATATCAGGGACATAAAATTCTGTAGTGTGTGCTTAACCTGTAAAATATCCTTGCATCGTAATGGGCAATGTTCATTAAAAACATCCATGTGCCTTTTCTGTAATTATTAGAAGAATTAATGGTGTTATTTTCCCCGCTTGTTAAACGTATTGATGAAGCCTTTATGCTTCTGAAGCCACAGGTGTATAGCAGCTGATTCATAGAGCATTGCTTCTCTCTTGACTCTTGATGTTTTCTGTTGCTGGCAGGTTTTCCAAATGAATTTTGAGAAGACAGGTTTTATTAAAAGGTAATATTAAATATCCCCACATTAGTTTTGTTAGTCTTTCAAAGGGGGGAATAAAAAAAGCATGTCTAGATTTCTTTGCTTGGAGCCGATGCTGTTTTCTCAGTTGAATATTTTCATCAGTCATACTTCTAACAAGTCATTTTTTTTTTATTCATATAATTTATTTGTGAACTTTTCCCTCGAGTTAGTTTCCTAGATTCAAAAAACTTTAATGATTTTTTTGTCTAATGAAAAATAAGACAGCAAAGCTGGCAGAAGTAAGGTCAATAAATATGTCATACCATGAGGATTTGTATTTTTAATCTAGTTCATTATAAACAAGAATTAACAAGCTTTCTTTGGTTCAGAATCCGCTTACCAAAATCTAAACAAATCCTTGGAAGCAGGCACTTCCATGGCTGCTGATGTTGGCAGGACCATACATTGCATTAGTTTTCCACAGCTGGAGATCTGAATTCACAGACATTAAAAGAATCAAATTAATTTCCCTCCTTTCCTTCCTGTTTATAAATTTGTTTGAACCGCAGTGTAAAATAGTGGACCAGCAGGCAAACGTTGGCTACAGAATGAGGCACATGGGCTATGCCACAGCGAAGGAGACAATAAAAAAATTTCCATTGTTAAAACAGAGGGCAGATAAAAATGCACATGTGTGCAGAGGACTGAGAGTCTCTGCAAGTGACTGTATAAAATCTAGCTTCTGTATATCTGAACACCAGACCTCAACAGATAAGCTTTAGGCTCTTCCCTGAGATAAATTAGTCACCTAAGTAGACGTTAAATGTACAGACGCTGTATTGAATCCAGGCCATTGTGTGCTTTTTTTCCTTATTTTTGGTACTGCTGAGAGTAACACTGCAAAAGGCTTTCACTGAGATCATTTGCAGTCCTGTAAAATGATTAAAAAAAAGCACTGAAAACTCTCAGTGAAATCAGTCTTAATTAGTCTCTGCTGGAGAATAAAATGGTGGGCCACGAGGGGAGGGTGGAAAATATGAAACATGGAGTCTGCAGGTTAAATGTGAGGACTGTATGGAAGGATGCTTGTAACACCTGTAATCAAGCTAAATACAAAATGTCAGAGAAAAAGCTGTCTGCTATTCTAGGGATAAAAATAGCTTTTTTTGTGTGTGTGTAATGACAGCAGACGGTAGTAATTTAACACATACTTTGAAAAGCTCTGGTTTAGTACTGTGTGCCCATTATGTTGTTCATGTTGTATCTGTGGCCAGCTGAAGAAAATTTAGAATGCCTATCTTATAGTTCCAGCCCCTGTTGACACAGGACAGAAAACATCTCTTCTGCAGAGCAGAAAATCCATGCTTTGTTAGTTTCCCCTCTTCTGGAAGAAATGCCATCACTCTTTTGTGGGAATCACAAATAGGAAAGCTGTAACCATCCTTGTTCTGATGGGTGGAGGGAGGAACTGTGCCCAAGATTTGTTTAACATCTTTATTGTTATCCAGTGAAAGCCAGAACTTCTATACATGAAACAGCCTTCTTGGTTTATTTTAAGACATCTTCAATGCTTAAAAGGACCTGGCCAAGTTTGTAATTTTAAAGACCTAGCATTTTACAGAAGTTAAAATTTCTGTCCTTTTAGTGATAGGATATTTGTCATGCTTGATGTTTGGACTGGATGATTTTGTAGGACTTTTCCAACCTCGGTGATTCTGTGATTCTATGTAGCACACAAGTAGGCGTTCTTTCCATTGCAATCAAGTGAAAATTTATCTTAGGCTTATAAGAAAGCCACAGTGTAAAAATGTATCTTAAATCCTCAGCTTTATCTTGGCCCAGCATATGACATATGCCTTTAGAATGGTTAATCAGAATTCCTCAGGCATTTACTTCTGTCTAGTCCCAAGATCATTAATCTCAGGTGAACGCACTCTGCAGATCTGTTATCTCTGGGCACACATTAGCTATAGGACTTACTGGACTTAGTAAGCAGCAATAGTTTGCTCACTTCATTTGTGGGTTTTTTTTTTTTAGATATACATTCATCTCATCTGATCAGGTGATTATTGAGTCGTTGCAGTGCTAGGAATATCATAGACAACAATTATCTATCCAGTTAATTTTGTAGGGAAGCTAGAAGTCTGAATATTAAAATCTAAATTATACTCAAGATACAAAGCTACTTTCAAAGCTACATTTTGAAACAGAGTAAAGTTCATCTTCACAGATGAAAGATGAAAATTCAATAGAAAAACAAGTGTTTTGATAGCCTACTTAATTAGAAATTAATAAACTATTAAGTTGCTTACTAATTCACCTGTACATCCCTCTGTGAGATTGTTGTATGTCTTGCCTCAAGCATTTTCAAATACCTATACTGAGCATGTGATACATGATGATTCAGCTACATAGGAATGGTAGAACACTGTAATCTGAACAGAAGCAAGCATTTTACCTTGCAAATGACTTAAAATTTGTATGCAGTAAGTGCTGTATTGATCTGTCAACCAGTGATTGTCTGTATCACTTCTGTCATCCCCAAGAACCCTTGAATGCATGCCTGACAAAGGATAAAATACCAAAAGTTGATGGGATCAACCTAGTATGTTAAACTGTGTTTTATAAGCTCATGTATCTTCCATCTGGCTGGAAGATTATTATAAAGCTGTTGGCTGGGGTGAGATAGTGACCGGTTCTAGCATTGCTTGGAAAAGGAGGATAAGTCTTTTAGAATGATAATGAATGATACAGTTGGAATCCCTTACAAATCAGGTAGAATTGAATTGTGTTTCTTGTATTGAGGGCTGGCAGAACACTTGATGAAATATGATTACAAAGGGAAAGAGTAAGGGGGGTTTTATACTTTCTCCTGATCAAGGATATGTTAGAAGTGTACCTCTCAAGCCTCCTGAAACATCATGGTTCTTTGCCACAGAGAGCTTACAAATACCATGAGTCTACTATAAGTCAATGGGTTTCATCATATTCAGTTCTTCTGGAAGTCTGGGTGTAGTTTTCACTGGTACTACACAGAAGAGATCAGAAAACAAAGTCATATGAATATTATGTAGTTTATAATTGTACACGTAAACCAATATTTACATATCCAAGTACTTTCCTTTATATTCCTTTACGTATTCAATCATGGTCACATTTTATGAATGAACAAAATGGTTTTCCTTTAAAAGATTTGCAGTCTTCAGCCAGCTTACTTGATCGAGCCCAGTTTACCAAGAGCAGGGCAATTATCTCTATAAAAAGGGATTAAATTTAAAAAGAACTGAATTGCATGCTCTTAGATTAATCTGGAAATATAATACCATTTCATAATCTTCACTAAAATGTAAAGCCAAAAGAGTACCAATTATGTTTGTCCTTCGGAAAAAGTGCATTTGTAACACCTGAAAAGTAAAACTTCAGTGTTATTTAGAACAGTTTATACTGTGTACAATGTATAATTTTCCAAATATACTTGCAATTTAATCATCATATATTGAATCCAAAGAAACAGATTTGTGGGGGGAAAATATAGAATGTAATTTCAGGGAATTGTGGTGAAATGATTACTTAGTCCTTTGCTGAAGTGAATCTTGCAGAACAAAACTCATGCATGTTTTGTTTTTTTTTAGTTCCAGTTAACAAAATGGTTTAGATTCAAAAAAAGTACTAAACACAAGTTTGTAAGTAATTTACAAAATAAAAGCAAAAAAACAAACAAGGGAAATCATCATGGTAAAGGGCCTATGTATATGAGATATGGATGTGTCAATGCATGGCTCTTTGCATGTCAATATGTTACCAGTCTAAGGTTAATTACATTCCTTAACGCAGTTCTTACATTCCTGCAATAAATTTAAGCTTCTAATTATTATGTTAAGTAAACAATATTGTAAATCCCTGATAGAAGAGACAAATTCCTGTTCTGATTATACTCTAATCATCCTAATGATGTTTCCTTTTCACATCATTAAGCAATAATCCAGCGCTGTGCAAATAGCTCTATTTAATTTTAAGGATAGATAATAATAAGGATAGATAAATAATGTATCTATTTTGAAGATGACACTTGTTCCTGTGTTCTAGAAGCAGTGAAGTGAGATCTGTCTGATCTCCCAAATGCAAATTTGAAACTGATTTCATCTTGTACCACACTGCATACTCCCTGTACGTGCCTCCTCTGGCTATTGCTACGTGGGCAACATGATTACTGAGAATTCACTCATAAATTGGAGCTAAGGGTGTATGATACCATGAAAACTGGATAGAAGAGATACTCTTAAGAAACTGATCTGTACCTACAGTCCCCATTCTATGCCTATAAACTAGAAGCAAAGTGTTTCCATTGGATAATAGGACTCAGCATGCAGATATTAAACAGTTATGAGGCACTGGGACTTAGAGTTGTGTATGTGCAGCCCTATCTCTGCCGGACCTGCGTCAAAAATACAGCCTGAGGAATGATTACCTAAACTAATGCTACTTAAGGGGTCATGTTCAGGGAAAATGTCAATATAAATACAGTAAAAAATGCAAAGAAGCACCCAAAAGACCTGCTGTCACTGTGATCTATAATTTTTGTGTCAAGTCAGCAACATCTTTCAAGGGTAGAAGAAACATCTTGACTGTGTTAAGCCTCTTGCAAGCACTATTCTTCATTGGGAAGACTGAAGATGATTGACAGTCTTGGTTAGGAGCCTGGATTCAGTTTTCTTAAGTGGCAGATCTCAAATGCACTAACGTTTGTATGACTCCTAATGCTCTTTAGCAAACCAAGAACCACAGAATGGCTGAAACTGAGAGGGGCCTGAGGAGGTTATCTGGTCTAACTCCCCTTTGACTGTGTGCTCTAACAGTCATAATACTAGCTACTTATATCTGTAGCTCACTTCTAACATCCACCAATAATTTAACTATCTTCTATAAACTATTTATAGATCAAGTTCTAGAAGGAAATGCAGACCCAAATCCAGTGCTTTCCCTGATGGGAAACAGGTCTTAGAATACGGTCCCAAGGGTAAATACAGAGCATCTGAGTTTGGGGCCCAAGCAACCTGAATGTACTGGAATAGTCCATCTGTGGATCTCAGCAGGATGAAAGCATGAAAACAGCATGTCTGCTGTATGGTCTTAACTAACCCTCAGTACAAGATAAATATTTTAGCAGTGAATTTAACAGAATATTATGCTTAACTGAATTCACTCTACAGGAACACATTAGACCAGTGTTTCATGTGCACAGTTCAAATGAGAGCACTTCCAAGATTTCTAAATTGCTTTTTACATATTTTGTGCCTCCTGGTAGATTAGTTTAGGTAAGATTCTGGCTGATTTTGATCAAAGGATTCATATCACTGCCAAAAAAAATTATTAATTGGTCTAACTTATTTTACATAATTAAAGAACCCATCTTTTGAGCAGGCTGGCTTTGATTCTACTGCATCTGGACTGTAGATGAGCAGTTATTTGATTATGGATGATTCTGAAAGCTAGTGTCCCAGGGTCACGCATGCCGTGCTTTCCATGTCAATGGCATCTCCCACTTGCCTAAAGGTAGCATCACAGCTGGATATTTGTACCTCATTCTGCTGAAATAATTGTTCAAAATATAGAATTCACTTTGATTAATATCTGCAGAGTACAGTGGAATTTTCTGATCCTTCTAATAGACAAGAATTTGATCTTTCAGCAAGAAAAGAAGCCAATTTATTCAAAAGTGACTATATAGTGTTATGTGAAGTAATTTAAGACCTTATCTCACTTGATTTCCATTTCTGTTTATTCATTGCTCCATGCAAAAAGTATTTTGATAGAATTCCAAAAATAATCAGCAAGAGAGAAAACTCATAGCAGGCATGCTTGCTATGCTTATTTAGATTTATGCAACTGTGTCTGAAAATCCCATCACTTAATGATTTTGTTGAATTAATCTTGTAGAGCTTTCACCAAATAACACACACTTTTTTGCATCTCAACAAGCATTCAGTTTTCTGAAGTTGCACATTATATTTAACTCCTCCACTAAGACTCCACAGTTTCCTCGCGTCCTTCATATACCTTCTCTTTTGGTTATCTCTTATGCAGTGCACCATGTAGATAGAAGCATCCACCAGTCTTCGGGCTGATTTGTGCAGTCACTTCTCTTAGATGAATGCCTGTCACTTTGGGGTGAGAGTGTTTATGTCCTTGTGGAGAACAGTCAAGAATATCGCAGGTACTTGAGGAATCTGAAGCTACTCTTCCACCTGAAGTACAAAAAGCATGAACTACTGTGCTAATAACTTCATAATACAGAGCAGACAGGACATGCCTCAGGGAGCTTAAACTCAGCATAGATAGTGCATAGTGGGAATAATACTGGGGAAAGTGAGGGAGAAAGCTGAGAGTTGAAACAAGCCTAATACTTTTCTTCAATGTAGCAAAAAATGCAAAATGACCCTCCCCTCCTGCTTACCTCCAAGAAGATAAGCACTTTTAGCATGAGAACTCTTTGGAAAGAGATGAAGTATTCAAAAACCATGGAATTACAGTGATAATTTTTCTTAAATTAGTATTTATGTTGAGGCAGTGATTATTACATTTATTTGAGCAAGAGTTTTTAATGTGCCAAAACTAAAGGACTGCACGCAGTAAGAGAAGCACTGTGTTAAGTCATAGAGTTAAAAGAAACAGCTATAATTTGCAGTGATACGTTTTTGTATTTGTTGGGTTGTTGTTTTTTCCCCACACGCCTTAAATGTCTAGTAAAAGAGTTTGTAGAAAAATTAGAACAGCTTAAATTTGGCTTCTACTTTCTACAAGTATCCAAATTATTTCAGCTGTACTTCTCATCTGAACAGAATTAAAACTCAGTACAAATCATTCTAAATTTCTGTTCAGTGTCTTTTCTTCTAAAGGCAGATTATTGTGGGTTTTGTAGCAAATAGAGGACGTAAAGCAGACTTCTAATATTTTCTATTCTGTCCTATGATTCTATTTTATGTCTTCCGGACTCAGTTGTTAATTTCTAATTGGCTTACAGGAAAACATTGGAGAGATCAGTTGTAGTTCTACCAAGGGGATTGTTTAGAATTATGTAGCAATCAGTTGGTAATTCCCATTGCACCTGCAGTTCTTCTTGATTGAATTTCACTTGACACTTGCTGAGGAGAATAAGTGGCATATTAATAAAATAACCCTGTGAATCTTTTTCATGTGTGCTAAGAAAACACAAGCGCAGTGCTAAGCTTGAGATGACTGAATGTCTGAGGAAGGTGTACAAGTTAGCCATGGACCTAAGCCATCAATGAGGACTCCAAGCAATGGAAATCAGTTTGAACCCAGATAGTTTTGTTCTCGGTTTCCAATTGAATGAAGAACTTGCTTCTCTATCTGAGATGCATCTCTAGAGACAAAACTGGATCTGTATACCTGGGCCAAGTTGGTCCTTTTTTTACCAAAATAGGAAACCACTATGGGTGATTCCGCTGGCCCCTTCATCACTACAAATGTGAGAGATCCTTTCTCTGGCTCCTGGAGAGAGTATTTGATTCCGTCTCTTAAATTTCTGAAGTAAAAAACTAATGACAAAGCTATAATTTATCCCTGGAAAAGGGGAGCGTTTGCCTTTGATACTGAAGATGCTCTGTTATTTATAAAATAGTATTTAACAAAGAAAAGCTTTCATCATCATAGTATCATAGTATCATGCAAGTTGGAAGGGACCTGAGAGATCATCGAGTCCAACCCCCAGGATTTGAGCCCTCTGTGTAGCAGAGCGGCACTTCTACCACTTGCGCCACAGGGGGGATTCGAACCCGGGCCTCCGGTGTTGCAAGCGGCAGTTCTTTCACCGTGTCTTCAATCTGTAAAGATGTGGTACATAAACTACAGACATTTGGGGATTTCATAAATCCTAAAGTTTGTGGACAGTGCGATAAGAATACAAAATGCAATTCTGGCTTTAAAAAAAAAAAAAATAGCAAAAATATCCACTGAGAGCAAACTTTCTCTGTTCACTCCTTAAACTGTGATGGTACAAAGAACACACTGAGCACCATGCCAAACTAATTTGCCTTGAACAAAATGGGAGCACTCAGCTTTTGAGGGAAATATTCATTAAAATTGTGCCTGCATCCTCAGGTACCTCCTATGTAACCAACTCAGTGATTTGCAATTAAGTGAATTTGTTCAGTACAGTAACTTGCCTTTTTTTTTTCTCATCCTGTCCTTCAAAGCATATTACAAAAGCTTCTACACTCAGCCAGACAACTTGCTGTAAAGAGTTTGCTTTTTAAAAATATACGTGACATGTTCTGTACAGTCTATCATCAAATTGCCTGTGTAGCATAATCCCCACTCTGTTATGTCAAAAAGGTAGAGTGTATTCAGCTGTCTATCTCTTCTTTATATTCGTTAAGCCTTTGATGAAGTCTGTGAATCAAAACTAAATGTAAAAAATAGGTGCTCTTCTGGAAGCTTTATGGAAGGGTATTCAGACATGCAGTCATTTAAAGGAAAATATGGTATGTAGTATGAAAAGAAGAATAGGTATCATTGGAGGCTATGCTATTTTTAGCTTAAATTCCCATTGTAGTGCTGTTGGAGAAGCTCTCTTTGTCTCCTTTGCCTAAGGACCTTGACAATCCTTATGGAGAAGGATTAGAAGAGTAGATCAGAGAAAAAAAGAGGATATGCTGTTGGTTGTCTTACCTTCAGGCAAGTAATAAGAAATAAGCTAAAAACAGTTCTGAAGATAAATGATTGTTTGTCTGATATTTATTTATTTATTTATTTGAGCAACCAGAATTATTGCAGCATGTTTTGCATTTCTGCCTTTCGTGACACGCAGGTCTGGCTAGGAGATGTAAGCATTTATCAATCTAAAAAGCATGATTGAATGTGTCAGCAAAGGCATGGCATAACTATTTTGTAACTATTATTATTATAACTATCACTATAGCATAACTATTTACTCACATAAATACATTGTGTTTATTGGGTCACGTATGTAAAGACTTTACAATAAAATGTGTAAAATTTGGTGGTCAGTCTGATTACATCCAAGGCAGGTAATCAAAAGAGGAACTGAGCTAGAAGAGAAGGGTCACTAGTGTTGTATTTTGGAGATGAGAAGATTACAACTAGACAAGAGGGGAGAATAAGTCTGCTGAGAATGTGGTGGTGAGGCAGTCATGTGCATGACACGTACCACAAAGCAGGTACAAGAGCCCCTGTTGAAACAAGTGGGCTTTTTGTTGGTGATGACAGAGATTTTTCACAATTTTTACTTTTGTTCCTTCTATATTTTTCAGTTCTTCGAATGCAATGCAGTAAATACCCTGCAAAAATACATACTCAAAGTGGTCTCTGTTCAAATCTTTAGTTACAGCAAACACTATGCTAAGCACTCTATACTGGTCTTCAGAATGACAAGCATCAACTTTTCACAGAAGAATGCAAATTTATCTTGATTTGCCTAACTCTGAAGTACTCAATTACAAGGAAAGCTGCCATCCTGCACCCTTGGCTGCATTCTCATGGACAGGTCTGTACTGCTGGCTTTCTTCCACTTCAGTCAGTTTGTTGCTCTGCAAAGACTGTACTCTGTAGATATTACGGGAGCAACAATATCTAATTACTTCATGTGTGTTATATCTTTGTAGTCTGCAGGAAGAAGACAAAGCTACTTCTTTTTTGGATGCTAATTATACACATATACACAGACAGAAACTGTCAATAAAGCATGAGGAATATATAACAAATCAAAGAAAGGAATGTGTCTAGTATTCCTGTCTCTGCTATGAGTTTGGAATGAAAGCAGGAACTAGGCTGTCTGATATCCTCTCTGCAAGCCATCACTGATTTCTGGTTCAGAGGAATATAATTAATTGTTTGAGTCTGCCACTTGTTTTAATTCTGGATTGTTACCATCTAATGCAATTAGAGAGCTGATTACATACTTGCAGATCTGTCCATCAGCTTCCTTGAAGTCAGGAAGAACTGTCTGTATGCCATTCACTGCACAATTGCAGACACAGTTTGTTTACCACCTACATGCTGGTGACAGACTTGGACCCAAATAAATTCCACATTGACTATTTGGTAGTGAATAGAACCAAGTAGCAAATTCTTCTTTTAATCTTATGGTTGAAATTGAACTGCCTAGGAGTTAAATAAGAAACTTAGTGCATGATCTCTTTCCAGAGATATATTAGAGAATGAAGATTTGTGAAGTTATGTTTAGTTATCAAAATGATCAGAGATAAACATCATTCCATTATAAACAAGGAAACTTCTCTACAGAATATCTCCTTGGTATATACTTTTCCTCCTGTTCGAAGTCATCACCAGTTAAATCTAATAGAAAAGTATAAAAAATGAGATTATTCTTCTGTACATTTACTACTGTGTTTATGAATAGAGAAATTCAGTAGTTGATAAGCATAATTATTGAATGATAAAATAACCAGATGTATTTTGGGAGGGAAAAATGTGTAGCAATTTTTTCTTGTGCTTGTAGAAATAAGTAAGTAAATCAAGGATTAACTCTCGAAATGATAGAGCTGTGTATTTGAGCAAAGAGTGAGGCAATGGGTATTACGTAAATAATTTTAATAAGAACCCTGCCTGCAGAAAAATTGGTATAGTGCTGTGTAAGTACACCATCTCTGTAAAAAAAAAAAAGCTGTTTGAATGGTCTTTTATTTGATATTTGAAATCTCCCCTGGCCTTCAAATCTCCCCTTTGAAGACTTTACCAAGGTGCACATAGCCTTTAAATTCAATTAAGTGTATGCCAAAAGGTGGTGGTCAAAATAAAGGCAATAGACAGAGCATCGAGGATGCTGAGCATTCATGGGTCTCATCCAGTTCAGTGGACCAGGCCAAAAAAATTAGAGCTATAATATCAAAATTGTCAAGACCTAACAATAAATAGAAGATAGAAGCTTAATGAGGTTCTCTTCCCCCCAGTTAGGTTGTCAAGTGTTTCATCTAGGTTTTTAATATCCACAGCTTTTGCTCTGGGCAATCACTGGGGGTGTGTTCATAGAACAGTGTACTAAAAACTGAGTACAGACACTTAATGCTAGGAGATCTCTCTTTAATCCACTACAGAAAGAAGAAAAATTCCTCTGGAGTTCTTTTTAGACAAAATAGAAACACTGCATCGTTTAAGATGTTTGTCACAAGGCCTTATATACTGTCAGACTGTAGAAGCTCTGGGCATGTGAGGCCACACTATGCTCTGTATTTCTTTTTTAAATATAGGTGTGCTTTTTTCTCATCTCTGTCTGCTTTTTCTTCCAGATCCAATAATAGTAATGATAAGGATTGTGGCAGCAATAGTAATTAATGGTAATGTATCATTATTAGAAAGAGAACGAGCAGCCAATCCGCTGGAGATCAAGACATAAGTAATCAGCATTGAAGGAAAATCTATTAAACATTTCCTGGTGTTACTACACCCACATGAGCTACAGGAAAAGCGATTATCGGTACTTCATAGTGAACTCTTATCAGATGTCTTAAGGGCTGTGCTATTAGGCAAAATCACATAAAATTTAAGAACAAAGAAGCTTATTAGCATATATAATTTGTCTTTCTCATAAAATGAAATGAAGGTAATGAGTTGCTTATGAAAGATAATTGCCTCTGAAGAATAGTTAACGTTATATTTATTAAGTAGGAAAAGTAAGAACAAATGAAGATTACTAATTTAATAAGCCATATATTAACTCGTATCTTGAGGAAATCAAGTAAACATGCTGTTTTCATATTTAAATTTTAAGTTTTCTAGATTAATCTGGGATTAATAAAATGAAACAAATGTTCATGTCATAATTTGCCATATTTTTTCCCCCAGTGTACTATACTCAGATATTGCTAACCATTTTGAATGACCTGTTTTAGAATTTGATTCTTGCCTTCACCAAAGGAATTCACTTATTTCTATTTCAGATTATTAATTATCTTGTCAAAGAGAAAGAAAGTGAGTTCCTCTGCAACAAATGGTTGCCTAAAAAGTCAGCAAATATAGCCTGTAGCCAAAAAAAAACCAATCAAAACCAAAACCACTAACAATGCATACCAGGTGGAGTAGGAAAGAAAGCCTGCTGTTCTAATCAGTACAAAGAAAACAATTACTAAGTAACTGCTCATCAAAAGCTCATTTCCTACCTTGCCAAATTCCACATTACCATATTACTTATTGTAACTGTTCGAACTGATGCAATGCCCACAATAGCTCAGTAGAATGAACGTGCAAAATAAGAATAAATAGCTGCAAAACAGAAGCAGAAGAAAACGTTGCCATTTGTGCAACAATAGAAAAAGCTTTATTCCAACAGCAACTTATGAAGTCCTGAGCTGGGAACTGGCAGAAAGCATGTGTTTTGCTAAGGAGAGGATTTTATGAGGTGCAGCTGTGAACAAGGAGAGCATCAGATATTGAACATAGGAGGGGGTTAACAAGATAGTCACCACCATCGTGTTCACGAGATATACCTATGCAGATATTTAAAAAATGCAAATTCCAAGGGCTTAAGACAAGTCATTCCCTGTTGGGACAGTGGCAATGCGCCTTGCATGTGAGTTTCCAGATCAATCTATATGCCAAATCCCACCAACTGCAGCCAGGCTTTTCTGATTCAGGCAAGTGGATTTTGTCAGCTTGTCTACATGGATGGAAAGAGAAATGCTTCTTCATCAGTGTACAGAATTTATGAAATACAATCATTTGGATATACCAGCGTGCAACTCTACATGTTATGTGTTCAACTTGGCTTGTTAGGAAAGCACAAATCCCTGTTAACAGGCCCTTTGTACCTGACACTGGAGTTGTTTTGCTCATCTGTGTTTAGGGATTTTCTATAAAGCTGCCCAGTCATTATGTATTTCGTCATGTAAGATCCACCTAGAGAAACAGAGCTATGAAGCACACTGGTATTGTTGATTTTCCAAAGTCATGTGGCTTTCTTAGTCACCATCACAGGTCAACACAGGATCTTTTTTCTTTGTCTGGATACCAGAAATGCATTTAGCAATAGTGTTGCTACTAGCATGCTGGCGGCTATCAGGATAGCTGATCTGATAACATTTTTTTCTCTTATTTTTCCTCCTATTTTTTCTCTTCCATCTGCTTTGGCATGTAGTGATCTGCTGAGGACATGAAACCACCTTTTCTATAGATTTTGTTCTGTGCCTAGCACCGATGGGACCCTGTCCTCAATGTAACCTCCTTGCGATACCCAAATACTAATTAACATACTACTTGAGAAAATGCCTATTATTGAAATAATATGCAACAGCAACTAGCAAATCTTATTCTTTTATCAGATTAGCTATGTTATTTAGTTATGTATATAGCTAAAATTATTTAGTTAAATATTTAAATTATATAGCTAAATAATGATAAGGAGCTTTAGAAGAGCTGCTGGTAATGTACTAATGAAGGCATGACCATAAATATTTAACCCACACTGCAATGCTGTAAGGGAGATTTGTCACAGTACCAAATATTATTGTCTTGTAGGAATTTAATGTCTCTCTTGTTTCGTGGAAACTGTAGCCTAGATACAAAGCCACCAAGCTGATAAACATAACTCAATATTTGGCGTGTTATAAACAACCATATTTCAGAGGGAATTATTTGAATTCACTTATATAGATCATAAGCCTTGAAAATAAATTACAGCCACAAATTTTGGCTTAGCAGAGTTCTTTGAACTGTAATAGCAAGTCTGAGATAAGGGGTTTTTTTTAGATTTACAGAAAAACAGAGTGAAACTTTCTCTTACAATAAGGCCAAGTCTATCATGAGCCTATAGTAACATCTTAATTATGAACCTCGATCTGCAGTAGAGTTGGACTGAGAAAAAGAAAGTGCTCCAGGTTGAGGAATCACCACAATTTAGGAGCAAATGACAAACAGCTTTTGTTTGCTTAATTTATGTAACTATAAGAAAAAAAAAAAAAATCAGATTAAGATCAACCTTGGAATTTTTAAACTTTCTTTATGAAGTTTAAATGGGTCTGCAACACAGTTCTTCCATCATTCAGGATGTTTTCTGAGGAAGAACATTAAGATTCCATTTTCATATGCAAATACCATGAGTAGGTCTTATTGTGGAGAGTACAATCTTCTTTTTTTCCAGCATCTTCACAAGCAAAGTATCCTCCAGTCTCTCTGGTTGTTAAATGACTAATGAAATTAGCTCATTATGACTGAGCAAACGTGATAAAAAATGCCAAAAATAACAGTTTTTCAATCAAACATAGCTGTAACTGTGTCCCACCTACAGATGCTGTAGGTTGACTTTTGACCCCATGCAATTACAGCTTTACAAGCAAAACAGTAAACACTCAAATGACATTTGAAACTGTTGTTCTTATCAGGACCTCATCTACTCTTATGAAACAATAGACTACATCAGGAAGAAGGGATTACATTGTAAAAAAGAAAACTAGTGTATCAGGTCAGTGCTGCTCTGCCTAAAGTTTGTGATCACCAAGGAATTTACCAGGACTTGGGCTTTCTGCATACACCTGTACGAAAAAAAAACCTCTTCATGCTTAAATATCATATGGTACTTAAATGATTTAAAAATTGGACATACTTGACGAATCAAGATCTCAAATTTGACTGAGCTTTGCTTGGAAGAATACTCTGGATTAGAGTAACTTTTGTCATCTTGATTCTCTTTCATACCTCTGCCAATTGCCAGAGTACATTTTGAGGGCATGTTCATTTGAAGGTGCTTCAGATTTCATTTGTAACATCTTCATTTATATCCATCAATTACACACTTATCAGGCCAACTAAAAATAATTTGAAGGAAGATTTTGTTCCACCCTATTAAAGCATTTTCAGCGTACCCGATACAAGTCATGCTGTGATAAAAGCTATATTATCACACAATTAATTCTATTTACTTGCATGAATGACGCCTGAAGTTTTCTTACCAACTGTATGGGAAGTGTTGAGTCATGGCCTGAACCACTGATTGATCACCTCGGGAAAGGACCAGCTCAGCCCTGGGAGCACTGGTGAAGGCAGTTCACCTGTGTGACTGGAAGGGATCCACTGACTCCACTTTTCTTAGATCCCATTTAAGGGCTGACTGCCTCCTAGGGAAGGATCTCTGGCTGGGAATCTACTCCCTTGTGGAGTTTTTCCTGCGAGCCTGGATTTTCAGAGATGGGTGAGCATTCTTTCCTTTTGCCATTTCACTCTTGTGCCATCTTCCTACCGCACTGATCTTTCCAACAGTAACACCTAGAGAAAGAGACGGTCCTCTATTCTCTGTGATATTACAATTACTAGGCATTTAGATGTGAATGTGTACACTTAATGAGAATTATCAGTTGAACTTACAAAAGACAGGATATTAAATACTTGTTATTCATTCTAACCTTCCTGCATTTTTTCTTGTGTAATTAAGCCCAAGTAGTACTATTATTGCCTCCCCAGCCCCCCTTTTCTTTTTTACAAGTTTCCTCTGTAATTCTTTTTTAGAGTCTTCCGTTTTAGTGTTTGACTCTTTCTGAGGCAGAATTCTTTATATTCTTCTGTATCTTTTCTCAGTGCCCTACCTGAGAGGAACTCAAGAAGACAACTGAGCTTTTTAATAAGTGGAAAATGATGATGTAATGCAGAAACAATATTTAATTAAGATGAAAAACATTTCCAGGTATTTTACTCAGGTTCTGAAGAACTGTTTCTTGTTTGTTCTTGTTTTTCATTTGTAACCAATAGCAGCCTTAGCCTAAGCTACGAATGCCAAAAACTGAAAATTAAACTAGATGACTTTAGATGAAATAACAGATGGGAAAATGATTGGTTTAAACACAAAGATAAACTCCGTTAATGAATATTAAGCAAAAGAGAAGCAACAAAAAGACATTTTTTTTCAAAGAGTGAAGTCCAGCAACTGACTGGCAAGAAACTCATAAATATTCTTCACTGCAACATTAAAAATAAGAACATCTGTTCTATTTAAATTATTACAGACCTTTAGGTTTAGTGCAAACCATGCTTTTTATTTGTAAGCCCATTATCCTATTCAACAAAGGAACAGCACTGCAAAGGTTGAGTGGAATTTGAAGTCTTGTGGGCTTTTCATATCTTTGTAGTTTAATTGGCAGTGAATGTGCTGTCTGTTGTTTTTCATCCTACTTCTGTCTGTGGTCGGAACTGCATTTAACAGATCGCATGTTGTTTTTTTTAATTCAACAAGAAACCCAGGCAGTGATGGAGTGACAAGGTGTTCATTTTTGTTCTATGAAAAACATTATACAAAAATAAACGAAAGAAGTGAACCTGTGGTTGAGGATGTAATATACAGGAGGTACTGATCTCTTCTTTCTCATGTTCTGCCTGAGTGAGGTAGGGATCTCAATATATATCAGATTGATGTTTTAACTGATATCAATTGACTACAGCATCATATATGAAAATTAGAAGTGAAATGCAAAGTATAAGTGATTGTCTTGCCTATAGCTACATGAGTAGGGGTGCATGAGCTGAGCAAGGTGTACAGAGGAAATAAATAGGGAGAAAACTGATTATTCAGTGTGAGCATCTTTCATCATGTAATTCAATGCCTTTTGTTCCAACCAAAGGAAAATGAATTTATTTTTTTTTTTTAAAGAAATGCTGACTTTCCTATTTTAAAGGATTGGAAAGTATCCTTATTTTAATCTCTTTAATCTGTTGACAACAGAAGTATCTTTTCAGCTGTCTCAAGCATCTGAAGTCTCTCTTCAAATCCCTTCACCAGGTTTCTTTCATCTGCCACACTAGATTTTATCTCTACAGATGAAATCCTACTCCCCACAAGAACACTTGAGTGCTCTCTTCAGTAACAATGCAATTCGCTGCCACTCTTTGAATGCAAAGCCTCAAACATCTTACCTACCCCTTCTTTGGCTGGGTGGTCTAATCCTGCCCACAGAGCATTCAGTACCAATGCAGTCCTCCCCTCATTCTCCTCTTAGTCCTCCCTTTCTTCCCAGTTTCTTGCTTCTCTAACAGGAGCTCTTTGCTTCACATCTGTCAAGTAGTTATCTAACAAAACAAATGCTGGACCTCTCTGATCACAGTCCTTGCATTTTAAGAACAGGAAAAGAGAGTGGCAAGTCAATTCTGTCTATTTGTAAAGGATTTCATGCAAGTATCACAACCATCAAAGCTCCAAAAGTTCTGTTGGATGCTGAGGTCCTTGCTAGAGATCCTGTTTCATGATGTCTTTGAGACTGATACTTCTTCCCAGAGGCAAAAGACATTCTCAGTTTATCTAGTTATTGCCGCAGATAGACAGTGTGCTACTCTTCATGAATATTCAAAGCAATTCAGCGTTGCCTGCTACTGCTCTACAGTTAATTGCAGAAAATGAGTGCCCATGGGTGATTTGTTCTTACATGAAACAGCATAACCTAACAATTCATTTTGAGTTTATGGGAGAACACATTTCCTATGTCATCAGAAATAACTTTTCTCTCACCCATACTAAAGCTTGAGCCCAGTGTGGATATATCTCATGACTGAATCCTATGTTTGTTGGTGTCTGTAAGACTGCAGAGATAAATGTGAGGTGAGCTGCTGCTGTCGTTTTAGTTACCAGAAAATTTATCTATTTTGAATTTGCTATTCAGAATGTCCTCAGGGATTCTTCAAAGATTTCAGGACAAACAGAGTTAGCCCTGCTGGCAAGTATTGTGAAAGCATACAAGCAGTGCAAACTGTGGAAATAATTAAAGAAAATGGTATCTATTTACTTCCCACTTTTGAAGAGCACCCACATTGGTATGCTCCATAAAAGCCAAGGAGGCAGATAATGTTTAAGAATACGTTGTTCGTGTGTGTGCACATTTTCCTCCTTGATCCCAGCAGATTTCCCACAAATCTCAGTTTAAAAACTTTTCTGTTAATGAATGATATGCTGAAATCTCCATACCAATCTTACAGCTATGAAACATAAAATTCACAGACATAAAATTCAGAAGCACAGCTACAGAAGGAAAACTGATGCTTCCTTTCCCATTTCTCCAGCTATTCCAAGTGTGAAATGACTTAAGGTCAAGTGCTCCATGCACAAAGCTGTGTGTGCTCAGTGTAGCATAAAAACCACCACTCTCATTATAACAGAACCCATTTATGGTGAGAAAATGAAAAATGTCTGTTAGACCAGATATACCAGAGAAAGAATTCTAAGGAAGTTTGGGGCTGTTTTCAGAATGATGATTACATTTTTCTCAGCCGAAGTAATATCTCCTTGGATTAGTTCATTATGCTTCTTATCAGCTGCTTGTTATTTATCTTCATAGGATATTGTTTTTCTTCTGCCAAACAGAAATTAACTTGAGACTAGTTTTTGTAGCCCCTAAATAAATAAAAAGTAAAATGTTTGCCCGTAAAAGTCTCAGAAATAAGAAGATTCTGAAGATTTACAATGGAACCACTGTCCCTAATTTATTTTTACTGTATCATTAGCTAGGATGGCTTCACTGGAAATATTTTTCCTTCTGTGAACTTTGCATCTTTTGTGCTCTTTTGTGCTTTGTGGAGTCTGGATGGATGCAAAGGAAGTGCACTGTTCCTGAGTGAGTGCCCTTGTACTCTAGTGATACCCACAAGATGAGCAAGAACTATGGCCACCAGGCTCCCATGAGTCTATTGCAGAAGTCATTGACTTTACACCAATAGCTGGTGGTGTTTTGAACAGAGCAGGGATGTCTATTCTTTGGTTATGTTACACTGAGTGACGAAGTATTATGTTGGGCCACATATATAGTTTATATTTATAAACTAAGCCTCTTTTATTTTTTAACTTCTCTTTAAAATGTAAAACTAAAAAGTAAGAAGGTGGTAAAAAGGCTGGAAGAACCTAACTGCACCCCTATCTTGCCTGCTGGTTTGCCACCCATAACAACAAGCAGTCACACCCTTGATGTCCATGAGAGGACATACACAAGCATAGGAGCTCTGTTTACTCTCTTCCAGAGACGTATGCTGATTCAGACCTGTGGGCTCATTCTCTATATCAAGTGGATAAATAAGGGAATGCTGCATCCAAGCCCCTGCAAACATGCAATATCATGTTATATCCATTTTCCTCAGTGGAAATGCCATGATATTTCAAAATGCTTCTTAAAATCCTTTCTGGTTTTGCAGCAGTTCATTTCATGTGGTGAAAATTACCATTATGTAGTAAGAATGATCAGCAACAGCATTTCACTTTAACCTCTGCCCAGTATATGTTCTTAGTAAATATTTTTTACGATATGAGCTAATGGGACTAAATAAGAAGCATGAAAGAAACACAACAATGATGTAATGCTTGCATCAATAAATAGCCATAAATACTTCTGTTTGGTCTGGAGATACTCCATTTATCTCTACAGTGTCTTTTAAAAGGGAATAGAGGAGTTGACATACCTGAAGTTTATTCTTCCCTATGGCAGGCTCCAGGATTTTCATGTGGTTCTTATCTTCACAAGCAAGAGTTCAGAGTACATTAATAAAACAAGATGTTTAACTTAGGAGATGAAAGATTTTACTTTAAAGATGAACCTGAACTCTTTATTGCAAACATCACTGTAGTTTAGCATCCTGACTCTATCATTTCTGCAGAGGGATCAGAGTCAGACTTGTGTAGAATAACAGTGGGCAGAGGAAGAATCCTAGGAGTTTAATTCAGACTTTCCTCAGCCTCAATGGGAGCTGGGTCAAGGCCAGTCCTATACCTGATATGAAAGCAGCCCTTCTTTGTGTTCTTGTGGCTCCAGCAAAAGCCTGGATTCACCTGCTTAATACATAGATCCAAAATCATCAGCTATCACAGCAGTGACTTATACAGAGAGAAATCCCAGACAGAGATGGAGATGCCTTCAGTGGGTGGTGTTTAAGTTAATGCAGTGATATCCATTAAATGTTCATAAGGCTTTACAGAGACCAACATTTTTTCTTGTAATTTTGTTTTGCTTTCACAACATCTATTACCAGCTACCCATTAGATTGTATGTAACGTGTCAGACAGTATAAAGTAGGCCACATTGACTTGTTGAATGAGAATTTTCCCAAACATAAGCATGTAAAGCACATAAAGCATGTAAAATGAAAATAAATTGTACCTACAGCAGGAGTGCTTCCTGACATACCAAATACCTTCAATCTGAAGAAAGTATTCTTGTGTGAGTATTCAACTTCATGAAAGGCAAATAGCCACTAAGCCACTATCTAAGCAGAAATGGTCCTACACTAACTCAGTACTATCGCCTGAAAACCTCATAGCCAGCAGGCTGCTACACTGGCTCTGTAAGAATATCACAGTGTCAACAAGTGAACTCCATCACAGTGGTGTGCTTCTAAATGTCTCTTGCAGGGCTGGCACAAGAAGCTGTAGAGACCCTGATTTCCTTTTAGAAGCTTTGCTCCTAGCTTCTTGGTCTAACATGGCAGAGAACTGCATCAAAGACAGCAAAATGGCTTCTGTATAAACCTGTTTAGCCATAATTATTGAATAACAAATGATATCTAAATCTTGAGACTCATAGAATCTTTTAGATTGGAAAAGATCATTATATTCATCAAATGCAACCATCACCTACCAGTACCAAGCCCATCACTGAACTATATTTCTTTGAAGTTTAATGTTTTCTTGTTGTTTTTCATTGTCTGCTCCAAAATTAGTATTTTTTAATGTATAACTTGTCTTCTGTTCATCTGTTTCGTTTTATTTTTTCTCTTTCTTCAGGAAAAAAATCTAAGGGCAAAACACAAACTATAGGTAAGTTATTCATAAGCAAAGTAAACCAACTGCCTAGAGAACACATTTAAAATTCAGATTTTTTTAACTAAGTAAATGCATTTTATCTAAAAAAAAAGCCTGAAATACTGACTCAGAAGTTGGTGATTCATGTTACAAACATTTTTGATTTTTTTCCCTAAAAATACGGCATTGAACATGCCTGTGGTTGAAAAGGAAGGCATTCTGAGGAATTCAATCCTACCCACCAGATCCTCTGTTTCACTGTGATTGACAGAATCATTAAGTCATCGCACTGTGTCATCTCCCCTCTTGGTAAAGGGAGAACACTGAACTTCAAAAGAAATGTGATAGATGCTTTTGTTAAAGCAAAAGGTTGAAGATATCTTCATTCAACAGACTATTGGTCATACACAGAACCTACATTTGGTAATTTTAGTAAAAGCTGGCATTAGTGAACCTGAACTGGAAATTGTTCATTGCAATCCTTCCATGTATGTATGCCCTCTTTTGGACCATCCTATATAAAAAAAGAGTTGCAAAGAGCAGTCAATCTTTAAATAAGTCCCTGATGTTTACCTAACATGTATGCATTGTCTGTCATTTCTATTCATAAAACTATGCTGGAGAGTAAAAATAAGCTCCTAAGTCTCTAAAGCAAAGAGCTCATATAGGCTTCTATATATTTTGAAGCTCTGATCCAAAGAATATTTCAGAGAATGAAGTAGATACTTTTCTTTATGGAAACACCTCAGCAGAAGCAAGGGGAAAAAATGATGCCAGCTATTTAACAGTTTTATTAATAATCTAGGGACCTCAAAGCACAACCAGCCCCAACACCTGACTTGGGCAGGGCTTCCCCCACCAGCTCAGCCCGCCCAGGGCCCCATCCAGCTTGGCCTTGAGTGCCTCCAGGCTGGATATGGCTCTGGGCAGCCTGGTCTGGTGGTTGGCGACTCTGCCCATGGCAGGGGGGTTGAATCTAGGTGACCATTCTGCTCCTTTTCAACTCAGGCCATTCTATGATTCTATTCCATGTGGGCCTCAGAAAGACTTTGCTGCCAAAATCAGTCTTCCCAGTGAAAGAAATATGAAGTCAGGTGTGAGAAAAGGCAAATAAAGAGCTTGCTGCATCCTGTGTTCCCCCTGATGGAGAAGCCTTTTGCAGGCTTCATTGGCAGGTGATTTTTGGCTGGGAATTTTTATAGGCAGCTCACACATTTGTCGATAGCTGCCAACCCAGAGTGAAGACCATCCAGAGAGCTAATAGCGGACACTCAGTGTACAGCCTCTGGAGCTATCTTGGATGCTTAAAAACTGAGCACAGTTGTTTTGCAAGGGCTTGCTGGCCTGTGGCTGCCTCCGTGCTGCAGGACTGCCCTGGCTCCCTGGAGAGCTGCCCAGCTCTCACTGCACTGCCTGTGAGATGAACTTAAAACATCTCATCGAATGTTGAAGCACTTAGTCCAGCTAAAACACAGTGTGTGGTAACATGTCATCTCCTGGCCCTTTAGTTCAAGGCCAGACAGTACATTTTAAGGTCAATGTTGGAAAAGGAGTAGGATCTTCTTCCTGATTTGCAGGGCCTCTCTAAGCACCAGAGAGAGCTTCCCGGCTGTGGCACATCCCACAGGAGGAACATCCCACAGAAGGAAGGAAATGGCTTCTGAGTGTTCTGCCAGAGGTTCCTCTGGTCACCGCACTATTGAGGCAGGCAGCTGGACTTAGTGAAGCCCTGCAGAACTGAACTGTGAGGTGGGACAGCTGGAAGGACATGGCAACCCCTTGTCATTCCATGGAATCATTAATTGTTGTTCCTCTTTTGTTATTTGATTTTGGTTGTTTGGTTTATTATTATTTCCCCAGAACTAATTTCCATATTTTCCAGTCCTTTGTGTTTTTAGTCAAAGTAAATGGTATACACTAGTTAGGAACCAGCATTCCCCAGCCTGGAGGATACTCCTTAGTTTTTAGATGCATAACATGCTGGGAGGCTACAGGGGATGAGTGTTTCATTTCTCACTATTCTTGAATGAATAAACTGTAAACAGTCTTCCAAATGCTACAAACTCTTGAGTCCACTGTGATTACCGTGGTAATGAGATGATGATGCCATGGTATGGTGTGGCAATGAGCACATAGCATGCAATCACAGCTGAAGGCACGGTGTGATCGCAGTCACTCCTACACGCACTGCCAGTGCAGCAGCCCTTTGAAAACAGGTTGTTAGTAGGTACTCCAAATAAATATCTTTCACATAGTTGGGTATAAACACTGGTGGTGGGTAAGGCTTAAGGATCTTCCTCATCCATTAGTAGCTCAATGCAAGAGGACTTGGAAGCAATAAAACCACTATGTACAGCAAGGGACTTACAGCTGTAGCTCTCTAGGTTTCCCCAAATAATGTGCCTTAATGAGGAGGTGCCATCAGTTAGGAGGACAGACAACGGCTGAAACTATATGTCAGTTCAGTCTTTCATATTTTATAAGGAATGTCTGGAGAAGTTCACGCAGAACACCTCTGTACAGCAGCTGTTGTGAACTGCATGAGAAAGAGAGGCAAGCTGCTTTCATGGGAGTAAGTAAGAAAGAAAGAAGTGCAGGTAAAAAAGGCAAAAGAACAAACAAAGGAACAAAAACAACAAAAAAGCAGCAACAAAACAAAATCATACCTCTACTTTGACCTTAGGAATTTATTTATTAGCTCAGACAGGCAGCTGTAGCAATGGATAGCTTAAAACCAGAAGCACCCTGAAATGCTCATGGTCATGTTAGTTTCTGGCCAAAAGATTAGCTTTGATATCCATACACTTATTAAAAGTTTTATTAAGTAATGGCAACTGACAAAGATCTCATAATTGTACCCAAAAATAAAGATGTGTGAGTGTTGCACTATATTTTATACTTGGAACTGCATTTTCTGAAGAATGGAGGAGATCTTATGATGGGCCTCCACTCAGGTCTCAGGATATGGAGATAAATAGATGCACCGAATGGAAAGTCAGCCCATGTAACTGGTGTAAATCTAATTTTAGACTGTGCTGCAAATAAATGTACATAGCCAGTGGTGGTGTTAATACTGAAAACTTCTCTATGATCAACCTCATTGCAAAGAAATCATGCAAACATATGAATGATAGCTTAAGTATAGCAGAGCTAAATACTAAAACCTATGACTAGTAAAGGTACTTAGACCTAATGTAACATCTTAATTTTTTGTTATTATTATTTCCAGATATAAAACCTTAAAGGAAAAAATAATAATCTTTACTAGCCCTAATAAATGCAATGAGTATCCCACCAGAATTTCTGGAGACGTTCTTGAATAGAAAAATCACATTGTCCTTAACAATTTGATGGAAGTAGAATTTTCCCCTTGTGAGTAGAAGCTTAGAATTTTTGATTTATTTTTTTATGGGTAGCATTGGAATTTCCAAACATCATCCAGAGCAACTGTCCCTGCTGAATACCCCTGCAGGTTTTTTCCATGAATATGGATTGAAATTGATAATTAATAGTCACCATTTCCACAACTCTTACTTCTGGGCAGTAGCAGTAAAAGAGTTTAATTTGATCTAGCTCTGCCACAGTATTTCAAGAAGGACAGTTATTTTTTTCCCCTCCTTGGCAAGCTACTTTAAGATGTCAGTTCAAATTTTTGGCACTGACGTCAAATCTATCCACAGAAAAGCTATTCCTATCCTATAATTTTCCACTATGCAATTGACAGGTTTGTCGGTTCTGCCATGCCAGAAGAAAGGGGTTTAGTCATTTGTTTTGTCTTGGTGGCATTTTCATGAGGAAGAAGGAGCTGGCTTTGCACACACAGCTTGCTTTGGGGCAGGCAGGAGAAGAGCATTGGCTGCGGCTGTGATGAGAGCACAAACGTAGCTCACAGCTGTGTATTGCCTAAGAATAATAAATCTAATAAGAGTAGCAATAGCTATAATGATAGTGGTGGAAAAGGAAAGAAGTCTAACAAGGATAGTGAAGCATTGGGAGAGGTTGCCCAGAGAAAGTCCCATCTTTCTGGAAGATAAAGGGGGGGAAGATAAAGGTCCTGGCAAGTCATGGGACTTGCTCTCTCTCTCGCTGCCTGGCAGTGTGTGGCTGTGCTCGCCAGCAGTTTCAGCCTTCAACTCAGATTAAGGCCTTTGGTTTCAGAGACTTTCTCATTTTATTTGATTTATTAGCCTCGATTCCAATTATATATTCTATTATATTGTGCTACCTTGCATTCCGATAGCATATTAGTAAATTAACTTTCCTCCTCAGATCATTGCCACTGTTCTGTTTTTAGGCCCAGCTCCCATCTCCCTACCCTTCCTTCTTTTCCTTACCCTTTTTCTCGGGGTGTAGGTCCATAGGTCCCCTGCCCCCTTACTAACAGAACTAAGTCAAACCAGCCTTTAAACCATCAACACCTCCCCTTCCCACCCCTTTTCAGGCTGGTGGGCCTGTGGGCCTGCTCTCCCCGTCATGGACACAGATAGCTCTGTAACACTACACAGTGCAAGTTATTCATATTGCATCAGACCAGGAGATTAGGAATGCAAAATATTTAGAAATGATATGTAATGTGAAACTAACTATCTTAGTTGCTTGGGAGGAGAGAGCCAGCTGCCCTGCTTTCTCTGGTTAGCCAGGAATGAGCATACCGTTGGAGATTTTAATCAGTCAACAAATGTTCGATTTCATTTCATCCTTTGTATTACATTTTAAAAAGCAGGAGGCAATTTTTTAAGATTATTTTCCTTCATTAGATATTTGCTTACTGGAGCTACTGTCTTCCAGAGATAGCCACATTGGAGGTCTGCATGTGCTAACAAAGGCATGCGTCATCATTGTCCCAAGCAATGAAACACAGCGTCTGTCTTAGGGAAGCAATTGCTCCACTACCAGAGCAGAAGATTAGGCTACAATTGTTTTCTTCAGCTTTCCAAACTAAGAGAAAACATCAAATTGCAGCTCCCATTGCAGCCCTCCTTGTACGAGGAAAAGATTTTAATGTGTTGTGCTGCCCCTGAATATGCACAGGATTCGGAACAGCTGCTAGGGTTTTATGCTTACCATTCTTTTCCTGCAACACCAACAGTTTTTGCCATCTGTAAGTGAGCTCTACTTTGGCTTTACAGCACTCAGAATTGTAACTGGGGGAGCTGAAAGATGAGTGAAACATTAACTCTTATATAAGCGTTTCCCAAATCACTATGCAATAGAACAACTATTTTCACTGGAAAAATAAAAAAGAACAGAAAGGACATCTAGTTCAGGTGAATGCTGAAAGAGCAGAGGAGTGAATAATACATTATATAATTATGCTGCAAAAGTGTAAGTATGTCCGTTGAACCAACAGAATCATTTAGGTTGGAAGGAGCGATAAGGTCATCCAGTCCAACCATCAGCCCATGCCTATGATCACTCTAGGCCATGTCTCTCAGTGCCACATTCACATGGTTCTCCAACACCTCCAGGGATGGTAACTCCATCACTTCCCTCAGCAGCCTGTTCCAGTGCCTCACCAGATTCTACTTTAGTGTTGTGCATATACACAAAAATCCTTCAAAACTATGTTAAAGAAGAGCACCAGAAGAACTCCAGCTCTGTTCCTAACTGCTCTGTTCCTAACTCAGCTGCTGCCCATACTGATCATGGTAAGAATTTCCCAGAGTAATCCATGTGGGACCCAGCAGGTGAGCAGCTGCCTTAGCGGTCCTGCAGCAGTGGAAGGGTGCCGTGAGATGAGCTGCCACTGGAAGCAGCTGAGTGGGAAGATCAAGAGATGATAGTTCCACAGAGAGAGAGAGGAGCAGACCTGTTGTGCTCATGGAGAACAGTATTACTTGGGTTTGACTGGTATTTGCAGCACCGCTGGCTTGAAGTTAGCCCATCCCTAACTCCTAAGGCTTGGAAACAACCATAAAATTATAACAGTTAGTAAAGCTGCTGGAGAAAGCAGTGCAGCCAGGATTGTTGAACAGGATCATCTGTTCTTTCCTCAGCATTCATCTTACCGTTTTAAAAATGTTTCTGACAAACAGAGGATGATGCTCTTTTTCCTACTGATGGTTCCCACATATCAAAGCTGCAATTCAATTATCTGTGAAGCTTTTCAAAAATCTTCAGCACTGCAGCAAAATTTAATGTGGATTAACTTCCAGCTGGGAAAATAATAGGTGGAAGTTTTGCTCCTTTACACATAAGAGAACAAAACCATGAATGTTTTTACATAAAATGGTAGCGGTTTCTTCTCTGTGTATAAATAATTGCTGATAACTTGAGATAGGCAAAGGAACGAATGGTTTTGCAGCCCGGGCCTATGTGTGTAATTGTGTAATTTTCTGGTCTTGTTTGTGCTTTTTGCCTGACTCCTCCAGCATTGCACCCCCTCTGTTTGCTCAGGGCAGCGGCTCAAAGTGTAGAAAAAAGAATACACTAAGAATTTTCATTTCAGATCTTATTTCTGGACTACTGACTGCATTATTTGCAGCACCTTAACATTAGGCAGAAAACAAAAGGTCTTGGGATTAAATTCTGTGGCCTATTATTCCTGTCTTTCTAAATCCCTGTGGATAAAAAATCTTCTCTAACCACCATGAACTAGACTGGAAATGAGCAAAACCAGTTACTTCCCCCAGGTGGGCACTGTGGGGTAAATTACCATTGCTGCCAGCTGGGCCTTGTCTGGGGCTTGGGCAGGTGGCGGGCAGGCTCAGCACCTTGCAGATGAGTACAGTTCTGCCATTAGCTGTTCTTCTTTTCAAGGGGCGTGCTTGCTGCTTTGTACCTAGCAGAGCATCTGTTGGACGTGTGCTGTTGAGAGCTTCATGAGGTCAGGAAATGCCATTTTTATGTAGCTTATTTTTGAGCTAGCTTTGTGGTTCTGTGCTATGTTACTGTGCTTTGGGTGTCCTTGTTTTTTGCAGTGACTGTGTTTTGCTGGTGCTCAAAATCCCATTGGTGCTGTTTATCAGCAAGTCACCTCTTACTGCTTTTAGCAGTGAAAACTAATGTCAGTGATGTAAGGGTCATGAGTTGGTCAGACTGGCGGTTAAGTTTAGCTGTGGAAGAACTGTTGATGAGAGTGATGGAAAAGGGGGGTGAAATCAAGCTTTCTGAGTGTTATTTTTGTCGTGCTTTATTTCCCAAGCTGTTTTTCAAGCCTGTCATGCTTGCAACTCAGAGGCTGTGCTCTGACGTGTAAGGTGGCTATATGGAGAAAGGCATCTGAAATGTAATCCCAGAACATCCCCCTCTATCAGTGCCTATGTGTCAGCAAGAGTGGAGAGATCTACCGGTAGGATGAAGGAAAGAAGAGAAAGTAGTCCTGTCTGATGCCACCCGTCTCTGTGGAGCCTAACAGGGAAGCACTGTGAGGAGAATAAAGCACATGCCCAAAGACTGGGGGAGGGAAAAAGGGAATGAAACAATACAGAGATTTGAATTATGAGATGAGGAAATGGATGATACCAGTGCCCTAGTTGATGCTAACACAGTGGTGGCTTGATTATGTGAGGAAGCATTTATGTTAATGAACTTATTTTGTGATTCAATTTTCTTTCAACTTTCACCATCTGCTTTAAAATACATGTTTTCTGTTAGGGCTGTAATAAGTACATGTGATTAAATGCTGCCTTCTATCACCAGTAGCTCTTGCTATTTAAATGCAAATTGTATTTTGCCTGAATCTGATCTGCTAGATCTGGTCCTTCCTTGAATTACCGAAGGGAGGGAAACATTTATAGAAAGATATATTTGTGTCTTCTGCTTTATTTGGAAATGGTCCATCAAAGTGTAGCTGAACTTCGTAATGTTTGGAATAATGTTTTGAGCCGGTGGGAACTGTTTGTAGCAGGGGGATGTCTGGTTTTCCTCGTTAGCTGCTGTATGGCAGGTTTCATGATTAGAAGTGAAGTGGTTTGGGTATTTCTTTCTGCTCTAAGTAAAATTTAACCATCTGTATCTAAGTGCAAGCCTTCTAAAATGGGAAGTTAGTTTGTTGATGCAGCGTGAAGATTTCCCCTAAGAAAGAAAGGAAGTCTATGGTTCTGAATAGTTTGATGACGTTCTTCTCAAAGGGGTAATAGTGAATGCTCTGCAATCAGGATTTGTATGAAACTTTGAGTACTTGAAGCCTCCAACTGCTACAACACAAATCTAGTTCAAGTGGAAGTGGGGGGTCCTCTTAGTAGTGAAGGTGTCTGGCCTTGTGCTCTACATCCTGTCCTTCTACCATCTGCCCGCTGAGAATCAGTGGCCGGGGTCCAGAGGCTGCAATGAGTGTAGCTGGATTGTATGGCTGTTCAACACTGTGGTGTTCAAAAGGAACATAAGTGAGGCCCCTCAGCTCAGCCATACAATTAAGTATTTTATTTATTTATTGTAAGCAGATCACTGTTTTACTTCCAAAATCTATGAGAAGCAAAGAACGCATCTGAGTGTTAAAATGGGCTGGTTGGTGGGGATCTGTATGACTCACCTCTGCTAAAACTAGCTAAGCTTACTTTGCTACTTGTTGCTCAATAAACACACGCTCTTTCACACACAGGCACTGAGGGATGGTGCCAATTTTGTTTTCTTGATGACAGACACAAACACTAATTCTGCTTACTAGCCCCTCTGCGTGTTACAAGAGGGGTGAGCATTTGGTGTCTCTCCCTGGTCTCACCCCAGGCTGACCGCTGCAGAGCAATGCGTGAGAACAGGCAAATCCTAAATAGTAGTTAGTACTGGAGATTGGACTCCCACGGGAGATATTCATGTTTTATAGCAGATGCTGACCAGTGTAAAAATGGGAGCTGATGTTAACATTGCCCTTTTGTCAGAAATGTCATAACCATGACTAACTTAATTGAACTTAACTAACTTCTATAAATATATGTATTTTAAAGGTAAGATTTTTAAGGTAATTGCTTTCACGTGTAGCTCTTCTTTTTCCCTTTGATTACAGCTAGTAGAGCTGCAGCAGTTTTTACGCTACTGAAAAACAGACACAAATGCCAGGAAAATTAGGATTCTTTTACATAAGGGATTGACCCTTAACTCATTTTTAACTTATTCAATTTCATGTATGGACAGCAATACTAAGCAGATGAAGAATCCTTCTGGATTTACATTTTATATCGTTTTAGCACCAGAGAAACTCATCATGACTAAGTTAATTTTTAGCATCATAATAAAACTTAATCAGAAACGACTGTCTCTCATTCTGAATGTTATAAATCACACATTAGTTTTACGTCTTAGAAAAGCACTATTTGAGAAGGATTAGAAGGGATCTTCTAATCCTCATTCCATTTCATCTGTTTTATTAATAAACTCTAAATACTCTTTCTAATTATGTCACGCTCTCCATGGGTCTGATCCCACAAGATGCTGACTGTCTGGGTTCGCAGGGATCACCATCAGTGTTATTCTCCAACATGGATCCTGCTTTCTCAGAAGTCTGGTTTGACCAGTCTTTTTGTGCTCTCTTGTCCTGGCTTTGGCTATATGCAGTCAGTGTTTCTTCCAGCGCGATGCCAGCATGTTGCAGTTCTTTTCCTGTGCTTGAAAAGAATGGTGTAGCTGCATCAGGTTTCATGGGGCATGGAGCCTATGGGGACATGCCTGTACTCAATGTTTATCTCATGTGTTCACATGTGTGCCAGTGACTGCATGCTCAGGAAGCATTAAATGACTAATAAGATAAAAAAAAATTTGCAGTTATTCATGATTCAGCAGCCATGGCAAGGGAGAGAGAAGGCTTACAAGTATAAGAAAAGAATGTGGGATTTTAACACTAGTATTGAGTGATTTGTGCAGTTAAATTTTGTCCACTCGAGTCTCCTCACATGTAGCAATTTATAGTCGTGTTGATTAAGCTGGTAGGAATTCTGCCTTTAGTTTTGATATTGCCAGACTTCTGCAAATGCCACTACAGGGGGAGAAAAACTTGAAGTGAATGCAAGCGGGGAAAAATAGGAAGGGGGAAAATACACCGAGGTCACCTTGTGAAAAGGGGGTGGTGATGGTACAAAACTGCTGCTGCTCCCTTTGCAATACATCCGTGCTGTCAACAGAACAGAAATGAGCTGAACAGCATATTTTGGGTAACTTCATCCAAGTAGTTTCCTTTTTTACTATTTTTCCACAGCTTTAGAGTGCAGCATTGTGCCAATAAATGAGATTGATAGCAAGTCTTCTAGAACAAAAGTGCCTCAGCAATCATCCAGGACAGCTTGTCAGCTTTCCTGGGGCTTGTCAGGAGTGGGCTGTTAGCCAGACATGACTTCTTTGGTAGCAGCAGCATGCTTTGGGCCCTGGGGTCTCTCTGCTTTGCAAAGATGGAGCTCATCCAGTCATGGAGTAAGGGCGTTTGAGGAATTCATGGAGGAAGGTGATGGCTGGAATCTATTGTTATTCCCAGTCTGCTTTCTATTTTCCCTAGGAAAGAGGGAGCCATGCAGGAGACAAGATGCATGGCGTTTCTGAAGCAATGTCCAAGTTAATTGTGGTGGGTTTATATACTTAGGAGAGATTTAGACTGGATATAAGGAAAGGTTTTTTATAGTAAGAGTGGTGAGGCACTGGAACGGGTTGCCCAGAGTGGTGTTGCTCCATCCTTGCAGACCCTCAAGGTCAGGTTGGACCAGGCCACAAGCAGCCTGACCTTGTGAGACCGTGTTAAAGAATTCTTATTTGCCTTCTGATTTGTGAGATTCCAGAGTTCCCCTGAGCCATACTTACAAGATTTTCTTTGCAGTTGGAGTCAATAGGAAAACATCACTTAATTGGCTAGACTTTTTTTTTCCACCAATAGCTGGAGCTCTAAGAAAAAACCGCACGTCAAAAAGCTTCAGTGAATACCTGAAAGGTGGTGCTAAGGAGTCGGAATCAGCAGTTTATGCGTTAGAAAATACAAAGGTTAATTGTTTATTTTAGTAATGTAAGGATTACAGCCCATAAATATGAGTAAGTAAACAGCAACATAACTCACAGAGCGCTGCCAGGAAATACACCAGAGACAACTTGACCACAAGTAAACCTGAGCTGCAAAATGTGAGACAGTCCACTCTCAGAAGAGAAAAGCTCAGGGTTAGTCACTGTAGTAGCAATCATAGTATCACAGAATGGCCTGGGTTGAAAAGGACCGTAATGATCATCTAGTTTCAATCCCCTGCCCTGTGCAGGGTTGCCAACCACTAGACCAGGCTGCCCAGAGCCACATCCAGCCTGGGATATTGCTGCTTTAAGAATAATGCATGGAAGAGTAGAGGCATGAGGGTTTTCACTCAGCACATAACGTCTACCTGGAGCACGTTAATGTTCCTTTGAAGGTCTCTATAAAAATCCCTACAACAGGAGAAGTAAGAAAATACATTGAAATTAACCAAACGAAGCCACAGAGCTTAAAGATGCAAGAAAATGTTGGAATATCATAGAATGATACAACATCTGCAGGTTCTTTGGAGTTCAATCATAAAACACGTGTTATTTATAATGGGAGCAGCAGTCTTGTTCCTTCCAAGAGGAAGTTGATGGGGCTCAAGAGGGAATGGAAGCTGCCACTCTGCCTTCTCCAGCACTGCCTTAGCAGGGCTGTTAGTCTTCCAAAAAGGAGAAACTTCTGCCATGGCAACTCCCTGGCAATGCATGTTTGTTAACAGCAAAGTGCTTATAAGAGTACAGAATGTTTGAACTCGAACTCTGTCACTTGAACTCAGTAGTAAAAGACTGGAATTTTGAGATGTAAACCAATAATGATCTACACAGTACTTAACTGTGTATTTAATAGAAGTATTATATGTGTTGCATATGCTGGGCTGTCTTTTGTTAGCATCATGCTGTGATGCAGGCCAGGCACCATTTCAGGAGATGTAAAAGGAACAAGGGGAACTAATTTGAACGTGTCTAATTCTTGTCTGTGGCTTTGTTGTTGTTCTGTGTTTAAAACATTAAACACTTCTCAGCCTTTTTTCTTTTGCATATGAGGACTTCTACAGTTCCTTCCTTCAAATTATAGTGCAGTAAAATGCAATTAGTATTTTGATGTAGATGAAGTGACCTTTCCCATCCGATGTCTCCAACAACGTGCTTACTCTCACATATATATGGCTTTGAAAAGCTGGGTTCTACACATCAGCCTGACCCTACCTGTAGGGAGATGTGCTGCGTCCCTAGGGCACAGGTCAAGGATATTTCTAGGAAAGTTCCTGGTCTTATTGGTGCAAACACAGCAAGCTGCAAGAAATCCAGGAGACTCCTGGAATCTACTGATGATAACTTTCTGGTTCAGGTACTGGATAGACTGACCAGAGGTCAAGTGTTGCTGGATCTGCTGCTCACCAGAAAAGAGTTAAGGCTGGAGGCAGCCTGGGCTGCAGTGACCATGCCCTGGTTGAGGTCGTGATGTTGAGGAATGAAGTTTTGGGTGGGGAGATGGGGAAACAAGAAGCAGGGATAGGCTTTACATCTAGGGCTGCAGCAGCTTGGGAGGGTCTCCAGTAATCCACTCAATGCAAACTAAGCATGCTGGGAGGGCAAGCAAGTTATTAAGGGTACAGAGCTAGGACTGGTCAAGGTTCCTCATGGCAAAAGGCTAAATGTGCTAAAACCTGCTGGTCAAAAAGGGACATCTGAGGGCCATCTAGTCCAACTATCCTACAATGAACAGGGACGCCACAGCTAGATCAGGTTGCCTGAACCTTATCCTTGAAAATCTTCAGGGATGGGGCATCTGGCTTCTGCTGAAATCTGTGGGGCAAGAAAAGTGAGAGAGGATACTTCTGCAGGGGCAGCTTCTCTCTCCTTGCAGGGCCCAAGGGTCCTCTGCAAACCCACTGTGTGCTGCCTTTTCCACATGATGCTACTGCATAATTATAGTTCATCCACTATAGGCAATTAAATCCGGTAATTTAGTTGGCTTTTTTCCTCTCTGTCAGATTAATCTCTTAGATGTAGCGTTAGAATTCTGTGTAGGTTTTCTTTTTTTTTTCTTTTTTTATTCATCTTCTAAAAACTCATTTTCTATGCCTGTGTATTGGGACCCCAGCTCAAAATAACAGCAGTGTAGCAGGAAAAAAAACAAGCTGCTTCTGCTAGAGAAAAGCCAGCGTCATTACTCGAAATGTACTGTGAACTGATAAGACCTGGCTGCCTTAGTGACTTGAAAGACATGTTTAATTTCTTTAAAGCTGGAAGTTAGCCAAATTTTTTACCTTCTGAGCATGTTGAGATTTACCATGTGTCTGAAAGGGGAGTTTGTGCATAGCTGCAGCCCAGTGCTGCCTGGGGGTCCCCCTGAGACAAATGCTCCCAGACTGGCCATGTGCAGCCTGGGGATCTGCCCAGGCTGGGGCATTTCTGGCACTGCCCAGTTCCCTGGCTTCCTCTATTATGTTTTCCATAGTAGCAAAAAATATTCCTCAAGGCATGCCTTGCTTCCCCTGAAATATCCAAGCAAGGGGATGATTTGATCCCAAGAACAGACTCTCCCCATGGCAATATGTTATCCAGGTCTGGAACAATATGTCCTTTGCAAGCAATCTTTTTTTCTGTGGTATTTGTTTCCAATCAAAAAGTTGTCCTTAGTGAATTAAAATAGTCATGCATGCACAATATATTGAGGTATAGGTCTGAGGCCTATTGGGTGTGCATGCCTCTCAATATCAGATGCAGAGATAAACATTTGGTGCTGGGGAGCTTAGCGCTGAGTTTTGGATGTGGAGATGTCACAGTGAATGCAGTCAGTCATACTGAATGTTCCATTGCTGCTGGATAAAGCCGTATAATTAATTTAATTATCAGAGCCTTCACTGTTGCAGTCAGTTGTCTTGTCAGTGTTGGCTGATTAATAACGCCTGTTGCGTTATTAAAGTACCCTGTCTGGTACTTTGCAAGTACAGGGATTCACCATGAATACCATATCTCACCATTCACTGCAAGTACTGAGCTGTGCTTTCTTCAAAGCCCAACCTGATCTACTGCCTTTGCTTTGATTTGATCAAAAACTGACTTCAACATTTGCATGGGATGCTGAGAAGAGACCACTGTCTTCTCTGATTTCCAAAGTTCTGATGCAAATCCACAGGAAAACAAACTTCTCTGTGAATTAGAAAGGGGCAAAAAAAAGTCTGCTTCGCCAATGACATTTACATTCTGTGAATTAAACAGTTGTAGATCTATCTCTTGATCCCTTATTAAACTGCTGCTTAGCCACGCATTCATATTCAGCTTTCCTAATCTTTCCTCATACATTTTTTTTCCCCTCCAAATCCACAGTCACTTTGATGTTTTCTCTGAGCTCCCTGTGAATGTCTTTGTTTTGGATTATTTTTTCCCCCGGAGGTAATAGTTCCCATATTTTTCAAGCCAAAACAACATGTTACTTTCTGTCCTGGATCTGTATGTTGTTCTCATCAATGACTGGAATGTTTCCAAGCTTTTGGATGCTTTGCTACTCTGGTAATGTGTGTGTTTTCTCATATAGGTCAGGACTTAACGCACATGCATTAGCATATGCACCAAATTTCTTCCTGCTTTGGGCCAGTTTTTGCTCTACATGTTACTTGTTTACAGCCCTTTTGGTTCTCCGCTCCTAACTTAGCAGAACACCTACGAAGGCTGATCTACCTTAGGGCTGGTTAGAGCCTGGCAGGGTCCTCCTTATCTCCCTTTGCAGGGTACCTTGGATTATCCTGGTGCCTCCGCATCACAGCTTTCCTGCAGTCAGATGCTGGAAACCTTTCCTTCTTGGAGTTTTGTGTAGCAGAGACTGTGTCTAACTAAGTCCTAGTGGCCGTGCCTAATGCCTTGAGATGTTAGGGAGCACCAAACAAAAAGACTGGAAGTTAAAAATGAAGTAGCAGTTAAAAAGATAAAAATGAAACACAAACATCTTAGTATTAGCTTGTTAGTTTGTAGCCTGGAGCTGAATGCTGCTCTTCTTGCCCACACTGGGACAGAGGCACGAGCAGGGTGGTGGTAACAGGTGAGACTATGGGGCACTATAGCTCATTATCAGTACAGATGACGTGGCTTGAGTTTGTTCTCATACAGCCTCTCTCCCTGAATCTCCCAGAACTAATGAACTAATTCTGAAAGTCATAACAGGTGCCATGTCGGGTGCTTGGTGAATGGTGTTTGCACACTTGACTCTGCAAAGGCGCTCTTTCTAGCCCATTTACAGCCCCACAAAGCCAGCGGAAGCATTAATCTTTCACTCACATGTAGTACACTCTCACATCTGGTCCCCAGAAGATAAGCATTTTGCCCTTGATCTCTCCCTAAGAGCGGTCCTTGAATGTTCAGGGTGCAGAGTTAGTGTGCTACTGTCCATGGAGTGTTTTGGGTCCTTTCCATCAGAAGGCTACAACAGCATGCTATGGATGCACAACAGACAATCCAGGTAATATCAAACCAGTAATAGGCTGAGAAATAACTTTGCTCCCTTTACATGCTCATAGCACCCAAACCACACACAGGCAAAGTAATAGGCAATAAGGTCTTTCAAGCATGTGATCAAGTATGTCTTAATCCCCAGCCAGTAAACTTACTTTTATCCTTTCTTTTGGTGCTATCACAGTAGCTGTTTGGATGTACCAATATAAAATACATGGCTAGATCATATGGGACCATTTTTCCACTGGGTAGGTATCTTGTTGCCAGAGAGGATCATTAGAGCACGCACATGATGGATGTATCAAACTCTCCCTCTATAAAACACTGCTTGTAATGAAAAGAACTGAGATTATATTTGACGTTTAGCAGAAGTCTGTAACATAGGCTTCCTATACCACAGCTTTGTTAAGAATATGAGAAAACAGAACCATCAGCAGACACAAATGAGCTGGCCGAAGTCCATATGCTAGTAGTGCTGAGTGCATAATCAAAGCAATATCCTGGTAGCTAATCATAAAAGCAACCCTAGATCTGGACACACTCTATATGGAAATAATCTGGAAATCCACAAGGAGTGTATGTTGACAGTAAACAGTGCAACTGAGAGCAGTCAGCATTATTTTAAGTAAAAAGAAATTCAGAACCTTTCAAAACACCCTTCGTGCTTCTGTTCTGATTCTTATAAAGAAAAGACAGTTGGAGCTGACAATGAAAAAGCAGCAAATAATTTCCACTTAAATACAGGAATAGACTGAAAGCTATTGTGGAAGAATAGTCACTGACAGAAGAGAACGAAGGGAAATGCACCAAGCTAAAGTCTACAAAATTACGCAGAAGCAATGAAGAAAGAAGAATCAAAAGAGCTGACAAGTAAGGTAGCACAGCTTGGGATACAGTCAAGCTGCCTTGGAAATTAGGCCCAAACTAGTAGATGTTTCCTTTCTCTGGGCTTTTTTCTTTTAGTGTACATATATATATATATATATATATATATATATATATATATATATATATATATTTGTATGGCTCACCAGTAATCCATCTGCAACCTCCTGTAACATATACTCTTTCATACAAGTCAGCGTGTGTCAGTGGAAGCTGAAGTCCCATAACAGCTTTCTAAAGTCCCTCTTCTGCAGAAGGGCTCCCTCAGCTCATCTTGTTTATCTTGTACACTTTGTCATCTGATTCTTCGGTCGGAAAAGGAGGCTGTCAACTATTAAAGAAACCTTTTCCCCTCATGGTCCTGGAGGAACAGGAAGGTAGGAGCTCTTGTACTGCTATGGGAGGCTATGTTGCATACCCTCCCTTACTGCAGAACACTGAAGTAAACAAAAGGAAAAGGGTTACAATTTGGAAGAATAAAAGATCATGAAGAAAGCTCCGAAACATCATCAGGTTGAATTTCTCAAGGAGGAAAGCAAAGATGATGAGATGCAGTGAAGGTTTTACAGCTCCCCCGTGCACATCTGGCTTAGCCACCACCGCAATCTTATGTGTTTGCTAGTAGGTCTGTTTATTCAAGAGATGTAATTTTGCTTTCAGGCTCATTGGCTTAGGCTGTCTTACTTCCTCTGCCTTGTGAGGAGCTATTATCTATAGCCAAGGGATACAGAAAGGAATGCTGAGGCATTTCTTTATCAGAACAGCTTTTTCTAAAGGAAGACAGCTTGTTTCCTGCAGTAGTCGGAAAGATCGTGTACCTGTTAATATTAGCTATGCTACACTGTTGATTAAGCAGTTACTGCATATAATCACTGAAGTACGTTCAATCGTTCCTGAGATATTTAATGTAGAAGGTACTGAATAAGTTAACCATAATTTCTCTTTCAGTGTTGTAATGCACTTTCCTTTTTGAAGGAAAAATACATAGGAAAACTTTAAGTACTGGAGAGGAGTGCGGGTAGTTTTCTCTCACGGCTGTTGCTTTAAACAAGAGGTGGCTTTTCTTTTGTCTAGTCAAAAAACAAGGTTTTTTTCATCAGTGTTTTTCTGATCGTAGTCTGTATTATAAGACTTCACATGCATAAGGCACTGGTGCTCTCCACACCCATGAGAAAGCTATTGCCACAGATGAGCTGCTGTCCATTTCCTGACATACCTCTCTTCTCTGTATAAAAATACTAAAAACTAAACATCTTCTAGGAAGAATTTAAGCTTTAGTCTAGAGCAACTGAAATTGGGCACCTTGACACCATTGTGTGGTCCTCGTAACCTGTGTCACCCTGTAACATCTTGAGATGACATTTTTGCACATACCTGAGCTCTTCTTTGCCATTTAACTCCTCCTCAGTCAGATCTTCATTTCTGAAAGAGCGCGACACCTCAGGACAGCCCAGGATCCAGAAGTTGCATCCTTTCTCTTGCATCCTTTCTTACTGGAACCTCTGGAGCTCTTCTTTTTGGGATACTGATTTTGTCTTCATTGGAGTAACACTACCAGTATCACAGCCCAGAGGCAGACTCATAAAGATCACACAGGGCTGAGATGTTTCTTTTTGTTTCTTAAGATGTTTCTTTTTCATTTGCTGCTGGCTTTGACACGTTTCCATTTGTTCAGAAAGTTGACCATTTTATCACTTGAAAAGTTTTGACTTCTCCTTACAAACTAATTCAGTGAATATCATGCCTGATATTCTAGTTCTACGTCCTTCACTCAGACACTGTGACATTTCCAGCTTTGCAAAGATTATTTAATGCGCTGTGTGTTTTTTCATACACTTAGTGCATACTTCCCTCTGCAGGAAACTCGAAGTCAGTAGCAGCTATAGCCTGTGGCAGCACTGTGCAACATGAAGTGTTAATTCCTATCATCTACACAAATGGGTACTTGGTTTTGGCCAGCTGCCCTGGTGTTATGGTCACGTTTTGAGACACAGACTCAATGACAGCAACCAAATGCTACTGCTGGTTCAGCTGCTTCTCTTACAACTTTGTTCTGACCTGGAAAACAAAGACTTGTGGCTGAAGGCTGTGTTTGGCTCACATCCTCCCAGTACTTGTTCCGCTGCAGTGTTTGATCTTGTGTACAATCAAACTTACAAGGAATACCTAAAATAACTGTGAAGGTACCTGTTCATGTTAGTAATGATGGGAATTGCTACCCTGTAGCAAACTTGGTGGGGTTTTTTGTTAGGGTTTTTTTTTGCACCATAAGCCTTCAAAATATGGGTGCAAGTTACAATCCAAACAGCCCCAGGCTTTCTGCAGTACTGGCCATCCCTTCACCTGCACCACCCTCAGACAGTGCCCAAATGAATATGCAACTTCACTTTAGTTCATGACTTAATTAGCCAATAATGCCACGTATACCCAAACTTCTATTAGAAGTTTTATCAAGACTTTCTCACACGTGCAAGAAGTCTTCTCTATTTTCAAGGTATCTTTAAAGACGCCTATTTGAAAACCTTGCAATAAAAAGACGGAACTCAAAGACTTAGGGCAGACAAAGCAGTTTGCATACCGCGATACTCAGGCAGGCTGACTTGGAAATTAGCTCTCCCATCCCTATCAGCATAATGCTGAGTTATTCTACCCAAACACTGATTATTATTTTTTTGTCTTGGTCTCTGGGACTTCATTTCAACATGAGATAAAGCAAGTCTCCTTTTTCTTCCTCCCACCTGAGCTTCATAGGAAACAGTAAGCCACTAAATTCAACTTCATGTTCGGCAAAGCACTTCAGACTGGAGCTTCTGACCAAAATTTACTACTACAAAAAGCAGAGCGAATCCTGCAGAGTCAGTTTGCAAATGTACTACACGTAAAATTCTAGTATTTGAGTACACACACACCAAATGCTAACAGCATCAATTTAATATTCAAATTCAAGTGAAGAAGTAAAACACAATATTACACATTAAAATTCACAACACTTAAAACAACTATGTAGCTACCACTGAATACAAATAACACGTAGGTAGATCAAAATGGGCAATGTATTGATGAAACATCCAACTGTGGTATTTGACTGCATTAGGAAAAAATTGTTCAACTTAAAGCACTCAATTGCATTGTTTTCTATCTACTTTTTTCTCCCCCACCAACTTTTCAAGTAAAAAAATAAAAGGAAAAAGCTTACAAGGATGACTTGTACAGGTCACGCCATTATACTCTTCATCTTGATCAGGAGCTGAAAGCATATACCGAGTTTTAAAAGGAGATAGATCCGCTTTTAAAACAAAGAAACAAAATAAATGCATTTTCTATAGAAGGAAATGTTTGTAGGAAACCTTCTTCCTATAAAATTTGCGCTGTTACAGAAAGAAATCTTTGCGTGTGGTATTTACATTTCATATTACAGCCAATAACAGAAATAGCAGGTATTATCTGTACGTTTGAAAAGGCAGCATTGGTTTTTCAATGTTTACTTAAGATTACTTGCAACACAATCTTAAAAAGTACTCTGAATGAAACTCGTAATACAAGGGGGCGGGAGTCATACCAAACTATTTCAACACTAAAATAGGCTACTGTTGTATAAACTATTACAGGTAATGAAATCTTTTAAACAAATTACCTTTAAAACAAATTTAATCTAACTAAAACAATTTAACATTGAATTGCACTAATCTTCAAAATTGAAAGTTTAAAACATGTCCTCTTGAAAAATCCTCCAGCAGGTAACGTGTAATCTGAATTTCCAGTAATCATGCATCAGTGTGGCATTCTTCCTTTCACGGCAAGATTCAAAGTAACAAATAACACATTTTTTCCAACTGCTCAACTATGTTCTTCAGGGCAATTCAAGCTGAATTAGGTGTACAACTGTCTGCAGAAGAGGAGGAAAAAAACGTGGGTGAGGGGAAGAAAAACAGACAATTTCAGCAAGCTTACTGCATTACCTATTCAAAGATGGACTTAAGATAAGCATGCAATGAAAGCATTTGATGCCTTATCCCACTGCTGCATTCTTCTCTTTCCTCTGCACCCCAGCACCAACTGAAATCCTTAAGTAAGGTTTTTCAGTCAACACTTTAAGCAGCAACAGATAGGATCTAACAGAAAATAGAAATGTAAACTGAGAACTTAATTTCGGTTTCTTTTTCCTTTTCATAAGTTCCTAGAAAGCTTAATCCTGAAATAAAAATAAAGTTCTTTGGTTCTGAAGATATTCTCAGACTCTATCTTTAAAAAACAAGCTTTACAATTATGATCCTGTGCTTCACCTTCCCTGAAAGCAAAGTATTAACGATGACCATTTTAACATGTATATTAGATCCTTGTTTTAAACTGTATTTATTTGTTACATCTAACACTGCCAGAGCAGCTGCCTTTCATATTAAGCCTTCTGACTGAGGGGTACATTTGCTAACAAGTTCTGTCAGATATACTTCATAAATTGTCTCCAACATAACCAACTGACCAGAAAAGGGCACTAAACCCACTTCTAGTTTGAAGTGACTGACTCAATTCAGTCAACTTATTTCACACGTACACATAGTCCAACCTCGTTCTATCTTTCCTTTTCTCCAAGTTCTCCTACCACAGGCTCAGATTTAAAAATCTATATTCCCTGACTGCAAGCAGCAGTGACAGAAAAATACTGATCTTCAGGACAAATACTGGGTAAGATGATAAGTTTCCAGCAGCAAAGTTAACACTAAGCATTGATTTAGCACTCCCTTATAAGCTTTTAAAACCAGTCCCATGGCACTAAAACAGTAATCCCCATGTTAAAAATGAGAGTGGCCTCAGTGGTGACAGATATCCACACGTTACTTAAATTTATTAGTTATATTTCTGCAAATCAGGGTAGGAACACAGTATTTCTTTTCTATGAAACTGGCTACCCCAGGAAATAGCCCAAATATCACTGCAATAACAACTCCAGTTCTTAATGTCAATCTAAACCTGGAACTCTAAGTGATTCCAGGTATATAAAACATAACTCCTTTTTTGCCTGCATACACTATTACAATTGACATCATTTAGGTAGGTCTATTTTAAAACAACGTAACATCGATATACCTGTAAAATACTATCTGAATACTAACTGAACACCCAGACTCATCATTTCCACGTACTCCAAAGAGCCTGATTTTTATTATTATTATTTATTAACTTCTTTCTTCCGTTCATCTTTCAGTGAAACGCAGGGCTTGTGTTTTACTCAAGTTCGTTTTCTTAGTATTCATCTGACACCAAGTGGCAGGTCGTCGTACTGCTGTCTGTTCAGGACTACTGAATATGGCAAGTATAGTTACTTAAATACAGGAATATCCCTTTTCAAAACAGTGCTTTGCACGAGGTACAGGAGATCGCTCATCATGTAATTAGTGGGAGACTATCCAGATTTTAGATATCTCGCTAAGAGTGTTGATTAAAAACAACCAACTGCTGTTTTACTTTACGGCAGAGTAATAAAAGTTCAACACAGACTGCTAATTTTTTTAAGCTTGTTGCATTCTAGATTTGACCACAGCTGCAAACAGCGATTCTCAGATCAATATTGCACTGCAGTTGTTTCTGTGATTCTTTCCCAGCTGATTATAGGAGAGAAAAATCACTTTGCAACAGTAGCTGTAAGCCACAAAATGGGTAGATGTGCATGGCCAAGCACAGAATATGAAGCTGCCGCTGTCCTTTAAACAAGCTAAACCTCTCATCCCTACTTACAGTTTAAAAACCTTATTGCATTTGGGGTTACACAGGTTATAAAAGGTACAGCTCTAATTTTCATAGCTAGGAAAACAAAGAAACAGGCACTAATGTTCACAAAAACTGGCATAGGGTTTACAAAAACTTACAAATAAAATATTGCTGTTTTGTTATTAAAAATATATGATTCTCTAGGGTTACCTAGAGAATAATATAGAGTTATCAGCCTCTTGGACGCGACCAATTCATACAAACTGAACAGACTGCTGCTGAAGTGAAGACAACGCATTAGGCTTTGGGTTTCAAAGATTCTTTTCTCAGACCATTTGAGCATGAAAAATCAAAGCCAATTAGGAGCAAAATTCTACGCACTAAGAAAAGAACTCTTACATTTCACAGGCAAGTCTAAATTAAGCCTGCTACAAACTGCACGTCAAACAAAAAAAAAGCCACTGTAAAATAAATTCACTGCAGTACAAAGAAAATTCCAGAATAATTGCTAAGTAATAGTATTAGGAAGAAAAGAGTAGCAATGCTATTTTAACAGTTTGCTATCCAGCAGGCGTGTTCCCAACAAGAGGAGAGAAAAGGGGGGAAAATGAGAGATGTAAAATGCTACACTTGACATTAGTTATTTTCACAGAGCAGCAGCAATAACGTACGATCAGAACTTTAGTGACTGCTTTCTCAGTTACAAAAAGCTTTTATCATAGAAGCCTATAATATCAAAAATCTTTTTCTAGTAGATATATAGACTTCAAGATACTGAACAAACTTTGATTCCAGACTTTGCAAGAATTAAGAATAATTGCATCCATTTTCTCCCGTTTTCTTGTTTAAAAATAATAGATCCCACCTGTAGTGCCATCCAGTGATACTGTGCTAAAGTGCTGTCACGTCTATAGAGGAAGAAAAAAAGCTTTCCAAAACTATACGCAAATAACAATTTTAAATACACTTTTCTAGCTTCAGTTCTTAAGAACTATTCAGAAGTATTTCTGCTTACCTAGATGTAGAAGTGCCATTCGTGCTGCCAATTCCCTCGCATCTTCTAATGTTGTACAGAGTTTGTGTGACATGAAGCAACTCTGTGAACCATCTGCAATACTCGGAATAAGTACCTTGCACACCAAATGTGTTTTCCCATCCTGACTTGTGGTTGAATACAAGTAGTATTCTGGTGGTAACCAGTTGTTTTTGTAGCAAAAATAATCCAGACGCATCACAGCAGAACTGAAGTAACTGGATTTGAGAGAATACATGCTAATTGGAATAAGCTTTACTCCTGGAAGAAATGGGTATGGATACCACTCAAGTTCAGGAGAGCTTGGACTGTGCTGACCATTAAGACTAAGCGGAAGACTTGCAGGTTTCCCTACAGATTTTTGATGACCATCTTCTCTGCTAGGAAATTCCATGAGATTTTCAGGACAGGGGCTTACGTGACCATTAAGATGTTGCTTCCAAGTACTTTCTTTGTTAACTGGCTTTGCCAGTGTTACCTCAATGCTAGCTCCATCAATGCACTTTCCATTCATTATAGACATGGCAGCAACTGCATCCTCTCGGTTGTAGAAATGAACAAATGCATAATCTCTCAGCTTCTTTACACGTTCAACTACACGTGGTTTGAACTTGTTGAATTCAGCTTTAATTGTGTCCTCTGTAGTAGAAATCATTAAGTTTCTTACGTACAATACTTTAACTCTCCGCATTGTTTCTGCATCAACTTCTTTCTCTGGGCATGCCCAATCAACTTGAACTGCACGACCCCAGAGCTGGAACGTTCCTACAGCAAAGAAGCATAACATCAGTCAAAAAGATGAAAATAAGAATCATTCTTATACGCTACCTTTAGAAAAAGCAAACAAATATCATGTGTAAAGTGAAACAGCAGCGTTTGATGTCTGCATGCACTAAGCAAACGTGTCAGATACTACTGCCTGAAATAATCAACCAAGTAAGACTTGGCAAAAATTTAACCTTACAATTCTTTGTGTAGGCAGGAGTCACACTGTCAAATTTCCTTATTACCTTTACCTGTTCTCTCCTCTTTCAATACTCTGAATCCCTTCTACTTTCCACAAAGAATAAGCCCTTTCCAACACAATACCCTAAAAACGATTTTCTACCAATCTAAGAAGGGGATCACACCCCTTCACCTCTACTTCCCAAAAACACTGTCCTCCAAAACGTTTGCTTAAGAGTAGGTTTACCTGGGAGTAGCCGCCTTCTGGCCATTGCAGCTGCTCTGTGAGACTCATATTCTATGAAAGCGAATCCACGATTTTTAGTTCTATCTGCGGCATCTGGACAAACAATGACATCCACCACTCCTTCCGTAATTCTTTTCATTTCTTTCAGTATTTCTTCTTTCTTCTTTTCTTTTGGGATTGCTCCAATAAATAGTCTGCAGTTGTCCAAGCTTATGCAGACACCAATAAATCTCCCCGGACGAATTTCATAATTATTAAGAATCTTGATGGCTAGTTGGGCATCCTCTTTAGTCGTGTACATCACAAAAGCAAAGCCTCGATTCTCACCACTGAATTCCATCATCAGCCTGAGCTCATAGATCTTTCCGGCTCTCTCAAAAAGAGGGACCAATTCATCTTCATAAATGTTACGAGGGATCTTACCCACAAAAACTTCACATCCACGAGGTGGCGGAGGACCTTCCCAACCTTAAAGTAAGTTGTGCAGCAAAAAAAAATCTTCAGCCAAACGTCACAGTCACACCTTCACACAACACACTTTGTGGTGTTGGGTTTTTAAGTGTTATTTTTGAAGACTGGTATATTTGTATCGTTTTAGATTTCGTAAGCTTAAGTGCAAATTGTACACACAGGATAATTCTTTAACATTCATCTGCTTCCCTTGAATTTGTATGACAAGCCACTGAAACCAGCATTATTTACAACAAAACAGTGTTTTAAATAGCAACAGACACAAGTCGGTTGCAAGAGTCTACATTTAAATCATTTTTTTACTTCTCAAAATCATGTTACATATTAATACATATGATATAACTTAATTGCTAGAGAAAGAACTTGTTGTGTTTTCTACTTGTAACATTTCCGAGTTATAAACATTTACCTGCACTTCTTGCCCATATTTTAGGAAGTTTTAGTCAGAGTCCCCAGTGCCTGTATTTCTTTCCCCCCAATGCCATTCAAAAGGTCTGAACATTATGGTTCCACCTTCTCCATTCATCCACTATATAAAGACACCCTAAGAAGGTACGATATGGGACAATCATTTTTTTTCAGTGGCCAAAAACCATGAACATTTTTCCTCTTAAAGATTTCACAGGTTGGAGCCATATACTACAGGAATAAAATAATAATAACACAAAGATCCACAGAACAGTTCCATGCTTCTGGCCCCTCTGGTCTATAAGGATATGCCTAAGCATATGTAGTCTTCATTTTATGTCTCTGCCATATGCACTGACAGATATGTTCAACAATGCTATCCTAAACTAGAAATGAAGCCCAAATTCAGCAAAGTCATCAGGCTCAACAGAGTAATAATGGACCAGAAAGTATACTACTGACATACACAGAAACACAGTAAATCCTTACGTAAAATAAACTTCAATTTTGTTACCCAAAGAAAGGCTTACCTGGTGGAGGCCCACCAAATTTTCTTTGCCCATTTTCTTGAATCATGTTGTATCCAGTCTTGTCTAGTAGGGCCAGTAAAGCAGCAGCCTTGTGATTACCACCTCTCATTTTGTCAGTTCCACTTGTTGCAGCTGAATTCTCCTCATTCATATCTGCAATAGCTTCAATAGTACATTATGGACATTTCTACTCAGACAATCTCAAGCTGCTATCTTCATACAGAAGCCACCAGAGCACAGAAACACGTGCAATAGTTGGCTATTTCCTGTGACTTCAATAAGCAGTGTAAAGCTACAATCCTATGTGCAGCTGGTATAATCTATGAGCTCGATTTCAAAACACAGTAGTGAACTTTAACCAGCAACTATATACTCCATGCTAAAGTTCTAATTTTATACAAGTCACATCATAGCTATTTTATAAATATGCCATCTCTTCAAACACAATAATGAATTACTTCATAAAACTTGCCTCAGTTGTAAAGAGACCTAAGGATTTTGTCACTGCAGATAGCGCTTATCACTATATTCTAGGGAGCAACAGTGATTTTAAAATTGGATTTAAGCCCAAAGAATACTCCTGAAATGCACTGTGTCCACCACTAATTAATTCAAAGTATTCCAAGTGACAAAAATCATTCAAATAGAATCGATACTTAATAAAACTTGGTGGAACTGTCTGTCAAAACTAAGGGGCGGAGATAATCCCACTTCTGAGTTCCTTGCTTTCATGTCTTTATCCATGAAGGCCCAAGGCCTTTCTTTCTCTAGTTGCCCTATGTTTCCTATTCCCCACATTTTCTGCCTTAAGGTCTGCAATACTTACCCAGGCAATCTCCAACACTTCAGTCCCTTGCCCAAGTGGTAGATCCAAGCGCTATGCTCTTAATTCTCCAAAAGAAATTCAACAAAAACAAAACATCAAAGCAAAAGAAAAGAAAAGAGACACATCATCTACAACTGTTGGAGTTTTATGTTTGTTTTTGTGTGTTGTTTTTTTTTAATATCCCTTATATTTTAAACTTGCTTTGTCAATAAGCTTCACTAAGCAAAATCCCAAGGAATTCCTCACCTTCCTGGCAAGTAAAGCAGTTACAATCATATCCATTTTCATCACCCTGAAGCACAAGCCACTTTCTCCTCTTGTTCAAACTTGTTGCTCTGGGACATTTTGTCCCATCATTGAACCTTTCCTTCTAGCTTGGTCACCCAAATACACACACAGCTCACTTAACACCTAGCTGTGTAACTTCCTAGTGCTGCCTGAAGCAAGAATTACTACAAATAAAGCCACGCGTTACACAGTAAACATTATCCACCCCATCTTCTGGCCTCCCCACTAAAAACAACAGACCTGTGGTAGTTAGAAGTCCTACATACCCCACTAAAACTACTACAGCTCCTCAAACTAAAATTAGCCTAAAGAAACTGATAAGAGGTTTCCACAAGCCTCTATGCTATAACCACGACTCTTTTTTTCCTCACCTCAGCTCACCCCACCACTCCGGACGCTTTCCCCCCGGCACCGCCGCTATAGGCAGAACGGCGCTGCCCGACCCAAAGCCGCGGCCTAGCCGAGCCGGCAGACAGGTATAACTGACGGGAGGCAGTAGCCAATCAGCGCAAGGCACACAGCGGGACCCGGCGTGCGAGCGCTTTTAAAACGGGCGGGCGTTGGTTAAGAGGGGGCTGCGGAGCGCGCGGGTGTTGGAGATATGGAAGCGGCGCGCACCGGGGCTGCCCCTCAGAGCCCAGCCTGAGGCAGCGGAGCGGCTGCCGCAGTCAGCCAGGTCTTCCGCCATCCCCTGCTAGAGGAAGGACGTGTGTTAGGCTCTCACTTTGTGTCTTTAGGTCTTCAGCTGCATTTAAAAGGCATATTTGGGCCTCCAGCACGGGTTCTGCTGTGTGGTCACACGCTTGTGCACTAGGTCAGTCCTTACTGTCGCTGTTCACGTTTGGACCTAATAACAAAATAATTAGCTTAATAAGGACAAGAGGTCCCCCTGTCCCTTCCACACACACCCCACTCTTCTCCTCCAGAATGTGTTGGGCTCCCAGGGCTTTGCATTTCAAGCTCAAAATCCCAACAAGTATGGGATTAGGCTGCGAGGTCTTTTAATTCATAGCTATCAGTATGCTATGGCCCATTTTTCTTCATCTAGCAAATGAAAGACTCTCACAGCCAAAATACCCTCATCAAAGGCTTCTCACATACATCTTCCCTAAGCTTTAAAGGCAAAAAGTGTTCTTCATAAGCTAGAGAATAAAAAAAAACCTACAGATACATCCCCGAGCTTTTAACAGTCTACTTTTAAAGATGTAATAAGGCAACATTTACAGGGAATGCAATATTTGTACTAAATTCAGCAGTATATCTCATAGCCTCAGGTCTTCCAAATAGAGACTGCACACATGAAAGCATCTCATGACTAAAACAAAACCATTTTGTGAACCCAGATTGCGTTCTCTGAAATATTGCTTTGCAAGCATTGGAAGTAGAAGACTCCTCACCAAGCAAACCCCTCAGTCAGTCATCTAAAAGTTAGTTTTACTTAAGTTTGCTTATTTATACAACATGCAGTTTTGTTGAGTAAGTTGGAATAGTCAGAGGGGACAAGACTGCTCTACTCCTCTTCCATACAGATACTTCCTGCAGCACATTCCACCTTGCTTTTAGTCTTCCCCCTTCTCTCACACAGTACTGGATTGCATTGTTCATTCAGAAGACGCAGCCCATACATCATTTGAAAGGCTGTGACAGAAGATGGCTGATTAACATGCTAATACCCATTTCTAGCAGAGACAACTGCTCCCAATAAAGCGCTGCTTCTCTCAGTCATAACAACTCATTCCCTCTGTACAAAAATGCCACTCATCCAAATGAATGCCAAGTTTTAATTCACTCTTTGTTTTTTTAAATGAAGACATAACAAAGCATAGCAAAAAGGATCAGGTTCAGAAGAACGTTATTTATCAGAGTAGGTATTGCTTTATTGCTTTATTTAAACAGTACCCTCCTGCATACCTTTTTAACTTGTGAACCTGATAAATATAAGTCCACTGTTGGGTTATTTTACAAAAGCTTTAAGTATTTTTGCATAAATTCTAGTTAGAAAAATACTTACAATCGCAAACAATATGCTGCCTGCTCTAAAGCTTTATCAAATTCCACTTAGCGTCAAGGAGACCCTGTGCTGGTCTCCTCATGAATGTCTTTTTGAAACTGCCACGGGTCTGATGGATGAGGAACGAAGGCAGCCCTGCCAAGATTGTGCTGTTCATTACTTTGGCTGCATTTGAAAACGTGAAAGAGGCCTTTTTTCTTACATATTTTATTTCATAGCACTGCATCAGACAGTTCCTTTCTTTTCCATCTAGGTTATTTTTGGTAGCTATAACACTGAAGTTCATTATGTTTTTTTAGCTTCTCATTGGAATGCTAGCAAGCCACAGCATATACTCCTAGAGTGGCCTACTACTGCAGTTGTAATGTCATAACAGAGGCATATGCTTTTTTTGTCAAAGTAAATGTTACTGTGGCTTGGAACAGGAAAAGAGGGCATGTAATATTCCTGCACTCTGACACGTTTGATATGTAGACAGTGGAACTACTTTAAAAGGAAACAGACGTCCTTTGAAGTTTAGACAAAGGTCTCTGTAGAAAACATAGAGATAATATGATTGTAAATCTAATTATAGAAATCTGCCTAGAAGGCGGGTCCATTTTCTCTCAGGTTCCATTTGATCATATAATCGCAGTGCCTGCTTAGTAGGATCCTCCTAACAAAGCATCCTCATGCCTGCAGAGTCTGCTAACTTGAAAGGTGCCATTTGCACTTGCTCAAAATCAATTTTAAGCCAATATTGCTGAGCGCAGTGATGTGAAACACGTACAACAAAGTGTATCAAATCTCCTCATTTGTTGTGAAAAATGGGCTGGTTTTGATAATGCAGGTCTAATGCAACTTAAAGGATGTAGTGCTACATTTAGAGGTGTAATTAAAACTGAAACAATGTAATCTGCATTTTTAGTTCTTTTACTGATATATGTCTATTGTCATACTTTCATATATTATACACACATAGAATGCTATGACTTACCTTATAGTAACTTTTTTTGTTAATGTCTAGCTATATTGGAAACTTTTCTTCTGCATATCCACTAGATGGGAGTTCTTGATCTTACAAGCAAACCCAGCTGCTCTACAAGGTAGAGGTTTGCAGCTCCATTTCCCCCCCAGCATCGTCCACTTCTGTACTGGTGCGGGATTTCTTGCTGCTTGCATCATGGCAAACACTGGGAAGAAGCCACTGTAGGAAGGATACAACCTAGCAAGGGCAGGCATATTCCAGGCTAAAGAAAGTCATCATGCACAACACGGTGGGACTAAGAGGTGTAACACACAATAAATTCTTGAAGGCAGCCATGGTATGGGGATAGTGGTGCCAAATGGACCATTTTCAGAAGAATTCCAGTGCAGACCTGTCAAATGCAGTAAATTTCAGTTCCACACCAGGAACATGTGAGAATGTTAAGACCAAGTGGAGCAAAGGTACATGAAATGACTCTTCACTGTTCCCCTAAGGCAATCAGAAGGCAGACAGTTTGCAATAAAGGGCCATTTTGTATAAACCCCGGACTTTGCCACAGAACCTTTCAAAGGCCAGACAGATAATCTAAAAAAGAACAACAACAAGAACGAGAGACGTTTAAGCAGGGTAAATTCATTGGTGAACATTTTACTCGGTGTTATGAATACAAGCCTCAAAACTGGAAGATGATGAATTGTTGCTTAGGGGAATTTTGGAGACTGCATCTGGACTCTGCCTGTACCTGTAATCTGTCTCTAAATGCTCATTGCTTATTGGCAGAGGAGGAGCTAAATTAACCACTGGATATTGCCAAGTTCATTCCTGTGTTCCCATACACCCCTTGACTATAAGCTCAAGACTCTCAAAGGCAGTCCAGCTGGTAACAGTGTCTGGTTGTAAAGGACACGCTGCAGTTCTGGATGGAGAATCCAAGTTTCCTAAACAATACTGGGAGCAGCCGTGTTCACAAGAAAAGACCTTCAGAAGCCAGCTGAAACACGCATTGCCTACACTAGTAAAAAGCGAGGCAAAAAAACCCACAAATGGCTGCACAGAAGCGACAGTCTGTAAGCAATTGTCTGAATAGAATTGCAAAATGACCAAAAAATAAGAAAACTGCACAGCTTGGGCATATATCGTTCTTCAAATCTTAATTCAGTGCAAGCTCCTCAGTGATTATGTATGTTTATGAGGCTCAGTGAGCTCTAAACTGGTATCACAGATTCAGTATCTTTTCCACAAGAACAGACTGCTGCGCATGCAGATTAGTTTTTAATTGCAGGATTTAATGCTATCTGTGAAAGAGATCTTAACACAAATAGTCCCTAAACTGAAAATGCAAACTAGAAAATTAGCAAAAGAAAACTAAAGTCTCTGACTGGTTTGCGTAGTTATTTTCAGCTTGCTTGTATAAAATAATAATAATAGAATACTCTGAAAGTCATAAATAATTTTGAAACACATTTCATGACTATGTATCAGATCTATTGCCTGGGTAACTTTCAGTGCTTTCATAGTATGAGAGGTGCTGGAATCGCTCAGACACCTGAAATAGAAATGCTCCATTCCTCACTGGAAATTCAGTTTGCTGGCCAAGCAGAATTTACTGCTTTCTCCAGGCGAGTTTTTGAAAGACATTCCCAGGCTAACCCTGGTCTGCCAAATGATCAAACTATACAAATACTGATTTAGACTGACAATGGAACAGCTCTTACGATGTGACTGAAGCAGTCTGCTTGTTACCTGAAGTTTGGAGCAACACCTAAAGGAGAATAAGATGTCACCTTTTCCGTGCAATTATCAGTGCTAAATAGCTAACAAAGAGATGTTACTTTGCCTCCAAGTCACATCTTGATCAGACATTTAGATTTCCAGAGGAGCTGAGTTTTGTGCTTGTCCCAAGCTCTGTGAAAGACCAAAAAATGGGACACAGCAGCGTGACAGAAGGCATCACAGACCACATCTCCAGAAATACTTCAGGTGTTGCAGCCTTACTCACTATAATGGCAGCAGGACCAGCACAACAAGCAGATGTTCCAAAAAGAAGAATGCTCACATGCCTGCAAAGATCTAGGCTCACTGAAGGACTACACAGAGGAAGGACCTCCAGCAAAAGATCCTTCCTCAGTGGCAGTCAGCCCTTAAATGAGGTCTTCCAGTCTTACAGGTGAATTATCTTCACCTGTGCTCCCAGAGCTGACCAGGTCTTTTCCCCAGGTGTTCAATCAGTGGTTCAGGCTGTGACTCAGCAGTTCCCATACACTCCACCTCTTCAGGGCATGAACCAATGACTGAGTCAGCTGGAGGGTGTGCCTGCCCTGATACTAATCCAGCACACTGCGACACTTACACAATTGCCCATCACAATGCAGGTTGACACAATGTAAGACAACTGATGATTGGTTTGTCATTGAGGTTCATGCTCTGTCATGGGCCAGTGCTCTGTGCTGTTACTGGAGGCACACAGTTGTTTGGTGCAGGTCCATCTTATGTTCCATCAGTCTCACACAGGTTATCACTGGGTGTCATTCTTGATCTCATGACAACACTGGAGCACTTCAATGACATCTCCCTCCTTCCAGTGATCCCAGAGGCTTCCAAAAACTCATGGGAAGTAGTACAGGTGTTTCAGAGGTACCAGGAGGGAAAGGTCTGCCCTCCAGGGCAAAACATAGGCCATATTCATGTCCTGGGTCAACACTTCAGCTTACACTGGGGCATGTCCTAGCCACCTGTGCCATACCCTTTGGCCAGATATCTGTGGCTGCATACCTATATCAGGTACCAAAGTGAGGGTCTTGATTTGCCACGGGGACATGATGAGTGCCCCCTTAGCAATGAAGACCAGAGTGTTGACCACGTTGTCAGTAGGCTATGTACTGATTACCAAAGGACTACCAAATCCCGCACATCCAATAATCTCCCCCAGGGTGCAAGTAGGCCATACCACTTTGGTCCTACTTGCACCTTCCAGGGCCATTCTATTCTATGAGTACCAGGTCCTACATTCTCAAGGGCAGGGAGCAGAAGGCTATTTTCATTGCCAATATGGGGTCTTACCTGATTGTCAGGGCCCACAGTCTGGAACCTAAGAGGGCATGCCCAAGTCACCTGAAGCATCTTTAGGGCACTGGGTCTGCCATCCCTAGGTCTTTCATTCAGGCCCCTGCAGGGACTGAGAGTCTATCTTCAGAGCAGCCTTAAGGATGCCATTATAACGTTTGATAAGGCCTGCTCCTGTTGGATTGTATGGCAGATGAAACCACCATTCGATGTTGTTCTCTTCCACCCAGCACTGTACTATCACGTCCATGAAGCATGTACCCTGGTCGCTCTCACTGACCTGTGGAGTCCCATATGCTACCATTAACTTGGTTAAAGCCTTAATGGCATAGGCCTGATTTGCTTTTGGTACCAGATAGGTCTGAATTGGTCCACTTGCTGTGATGACACATGTTAATGCATAACTGCCCCCCTTAGGACAGGGCCTATATAATCAAACTGCCACTTTTGGATAGAGTTATGTCCTCTGGCAAGGTGGACAGTCATCTCTGGCAAGGGTTTTGGTCGCATCCTCAAGCAACTGTCACAATCATGACATTCCTGGTGATATCTGACATCATTTTGAGCAGCCCCCATGCTTTGGCTGCTGCCCACATCATCTTCTGTCTAGCATATTGCAGCTTCTGGTGTAGTCAGTGGGTAATGTTCTCAATCCACCATACCCAAGCCAACGTGTCAGCTTCATCATTTCATCATGACTGCAAGGGCAGATGTCAAGAAATGTGGCAGACACACGTGGCTCTGTGTTTAACCACATGCCATATATCTAACCATATCCCCGTGCCCCAGATTGGTTGGGTGTGGACAGTCCAGTCCTGGGTGTCCCACTGTGCGATCCAAAGAGTGAGCCCCCAATACACCACCCATCTATCTGTGCACTGTCACCCAGTTCCTTGGCAATAACCATCCACATGGCTCGCAGATCTGCCCGTTGGCTACTCTGACCATCCCCCTCTTCAAACAAGATTGTGTCAGTACACCACTGCTCTCTACACACTCAGGTTACCCCAGTCCAAGCCATCCTGAGTAATATGAACATCCAATTCAGCTGGGAAGGTAGAATCAAATATACCCAAATGCATGGGCTTGTTTAACTGCCAGTTTTGCCCATTGGAAAGCCTTGTGTTCCATTCTCCCCCAGTTGCCCCTTTTTTTGAGTCTATATAAAAGTCTCATTAGCTATGCTAAATGAAATACAAATCAACACCAGTATCCCAATAAACCCAAGAACTCCTGCAGCTGCTTTGGTGTTTAGGAACTGGGAATGCCTGAACTTCATCTATGACAGCACTGGGTAGTACTTTGGTTTCAAGTGGGTATGAGTACAAAACAGGATCAAGAGATGGTATTCACTCACGTCCCACAAGCTGCAGTGATGTGATAGCACGATGTTAAGCCAGTCTTCTTCCACTTGGGCTAGATGCAGTTCAGTTTTCCACAGCTATACTGTTTCAGGTTCTGCAGGCTACCAAGTCGTCACTGGCTCCAGGTTACTCAGTCTGTGCATTACCCCACTGTTCAGACAGACTGTGAATAAGTGTGGTTGAAACCAGGGGCCTCCCTCCCCCTGAAGATATGCTTGGAGCTAAGTACAATCTCGTACAAAAGCAGAAATAGCAGAAGTTACTGTGGTTGATATCTAATTCCTGTCTTTCAAGCAGGGCTATGGGAGACCTCTCATTATCTTCGCACCTGCATTTCTTCACTTGAGAACAGAAGTCATTAATAACTTTCTTCCTACCATGTGACACTGGCAGACCCACCCTTCTCCGTGCTTCTGTGCAGTGCTAAATGGAAATGTACAGGTACAAGATTGCAGGGAACATAGATGCAAGTCTGAGTCAGGCCTAAGACTATGCAGAGCATTATGCAGCTTGGCAAGTTTAGCAGCACATAACCCTTCATTTGCTTGTAATTCTTAATTATATGAAGCAGCATATCTACTTAGCCTCACAGAAAACTCTGGTTTCACAGGGAATGAAGTTGCCTTCTGGTAAAAGAACTGTACATCTCATTTATCTGCTATGTTCTATGCAAGAAACACACAATCTTAGGCAAGTTAACCAAGTCTTGCAGCTGGCAAGAAGACATGAAGACATTTATTCTCCCAGTTATAGACACAGGGAAGACATTTGTGGATTAAAAGCTATAGGAGAATTAGAAGAAGAAACTAAAGGCAATAGGTACAGCAGGTATCTGAATACAAAAAGAATGCTCCACCAAAGTGCCCAACATTTGTTCTTGCCTGATGGCATCTTCCTTCTTTCTACCTGGAAGATTCCTGAATAGCTTGCAATGTGTTGAAATCAGGAACATCCCAATCTTAGCCTTTCTGATTCCCGATTAAGCCTCGGGATGTGCTTCCCACTCACAGCCTCAGTAGCACCCATCGACCACGAGAAGCAACAGCTTCCTCAGCAGCGCTAAAATACGCAGGGCTCCAGCAGAACCAGCTCACAGTGGAAGCTTCAAACTTGGAACCAAAGGTACTGCCCAATTTGATAGAAGTAATTCCATCTTCAACTGTCCCAGTCATCAGACAAAAGTAGAGAAGGGTGACACGTGGCCACCTCCCAGCCATATAGAGTGGTGAATGCTGGATGCAGTCTGAGAAGGTGCTAGAAAGATGTACCCCCCCCCACCCCTACCCCGCCTACAGAAACGCTGTAGCTATCAACCTTATAAAAGGTTGTTGCTGTTTCTACACCAGCACTGCTCAGTCAGGAAGGAACCTAAGGGTTTGCATGACAAATGGGCAAAGACAGCTATACCTTAGAACTCTGGCGGGACTAATCAATGAAGAACTGATTAATAACAGAAATCTAAAGCTACGAGGCACCTCACAAAAAGTTTTCCACCTTGTGACACAGAATCAAAACATAAATCAGTTTTGCTACAGAGAACTGCTGCACTCGGATCGGTGTGACTATGATTTAAGCTTTCCCACAGCCTCTATTCTCAGCTCCGTACCCTAAGTGCTCCCGTGACCAGAAGTGAAGCTATGTCACAATATACGACAGAAAGCCGAGTTTTAAGAATATTTTCCAAAAACCAGCCCTCAACTATTTATATTCCTATAGTAGAGCACGTGCTCTGTTTTATAAGCGCAGTGTCCTGAAAGATTTCCATAGGGCTTACAGGAAAAATCAATCCACTGCAGCAAAGGGCCTCAAACGAGCATGCTGTAGCATCTTCATTTCAGACCAGTCAGCCCATTCAGGACAATTAAGTGCTTACAGGGATCGTGCTGAGCTATTATTTCAAAGCCAGGAGTCAATGGCTCCGAGAATCACCTGAGAACTTTTTTCATCTCAATGGAAAAAGGTGATGCAAACTAACGAGTGTCTAACACGGTTCTGTACCATTCAGTAGCGCGTGACTATTTATTATGAGAACACGCAGTAAGTAATGCTGCACCACATCGCTTGTAGAGATGACAGTACTGGTGTTTCTTGTAGCTGCAGCTCGCTTTCTAAAACCTGGCTGCATGACGTCAAGTCACACAGCAGTTCAGTTCTAACTCCCTGTTCCCCATCCCACAGAATCACAGAATCACAGAATGACCCGGGTTGGAAGGGACCTCAAGGATCATGTAGTTCCAACCCAGACATCCCTTCAGACTTTAACAAGTAATGCTGGTTTTGCTTTCATTAAGAGCCTCAGTGGTATACATAGCATTCTCCTCCAGCACAGGAGGACCCAAAGGTGAAATCAAGCAGCAGATGACTACTCACCCACAAAATGAGTAATAGGTTATGTTCCAAGCTAAAATAAATAGAGACAGAAAGCTCGGTGTTCTAATGCCTTCGTTTAGGAACCTTTTCCCCTGTTTTAAACACAGGTTTTGTAAAAACATCTCGAGCCCCATGAATGCTCATTTCATTTTTGTTTTCTTTGGAAAGGCCAAAGCGAAACATCTCTCCTTTTCACTTGGTGTCCTCGCTACGTGCATTTCCCAGCGGCGCAGGGCAGTGGTTACACCCCTCCATTACACATTCACATTTAACCACACAGCTTCCCAGAACAGCCCCACCGCTAAAATGACCTGCAGCTCTAGATTTACGCTCCCTGTCACCACCACTTAACAGTCATCAGTGAACAATGTCACTTCTAAACTCACCAGCTTTCCCAACAGATGAACCGCTCGGCAGCTTTCCACGGCTTTCTCTCACAACTGGCTCCTTCATTTCAGCAGCGTCGTGCTTGAGCTCAAGGCTGAAACGCAAGGCTTGACCTTGGGGAAGCGCTTATTTTCACTCGAGTCATTACAGACAAGAAGTTGACACTGACATTTACCGAACTATTTCAGAGCGTAACCACCACCTGCTGAGCTGAACATGAGAATTCATGCCTGCTAGTCCTACCTTTCCCTTAGTGCGCGACTTACCTGACTTGTGTTTGACTTCCACAATATCTGTGTCTCTGCTACAATTGCCAGCAGCCAGAAAAACTCCTCACCCACCGCACAGCTGCATTTCTCTTCCTTCACCTAAGCTATTACTCATCTCCGAGGTAAGGCTACAGCCCCACAGTCTGCACTATTTCATAGTATTCTGTAAGCTTCTTAAAACTTGACAATTTGAAGGGAAAATCTCTAATACTAATAATTAGGTAACTGTGAGAAGCTGGTTTCATTTCTTTCATTCAGATGCCTATCAGAATCCCAGCGCAGCTCCGTGGGTTAATCTCAGTGCTTCCTGTACAGCACCGTCAGCAAGGCAGAGCATTGGCCCTTTGATACAGAACCTAGAGCAGCGATGTTTATCCACTGTCCAACAATCTCACTTATGATTTGGTTCCTGGTCATGACCCCGCTGTATATCATATAAGCGAATCATAAGGATTACTGGAATTCTTATAAACCCCCGGTAAATAAAGTGTGAAAGAAAAGCACACTGGTAATCAAACACCATATAAGTGCATGTTAACGGCCCATTCAGTGCCCTACTGGGGCACATCGGAGAAATGCTATAACATTATACTCCATATCGAGAGACATTTTCAAACGAATAAATTCTATTTATATGGTTACAATAGTGACTGGTGACTACAGTTCATTACCTTATGCACAGCGAATACAAAAAGCTCCTTGGAATTTATGTAAATACTACTGACACGTGCTCTATGAAAAAACAACTCACAGTAAGTTAAAATACCAAAAACCACCTTAACTTGGAAAGTTTACCAAACACGGTTACGTGGAGCATCTCAGTCTTTGAAAGCAGAACAGAAACTGTTTGCAAGGACCCGATAGTAATTGATAGACAACTTCTTTGGAGTTGGGCTGCAGACTGGAAGTGTACTGAAAGCTATGCTGAAATCCATGCTCAGTTGATGACAGCAATAGTGCTGCTGTTTCCTATGAGACTGGGATTTCACTCTAGTCTTTGCATCCTTTGTCAGTTATAGTGAAGCAGCCGGAGAGGAAAGATGATTAGAGAGCAGCCAAGTAGGTTCGCAGTTCAAGAATCCAATTTTCAAACAGCCTTGAGGTCTAGGGAGAGGTAAGGGAGTTTACAATGGAGCTACACTAAGTCTTAATGGAAAAATGGGACAAAAATGGCACCTTCCAGTAGCTGAGCTGATCAGAACACTGAACACCACTCAGAAAGGAGTCAGTCTGAGGTTGCATCCTTGGTAAAGGCATCATTGTGTTTGCCTTTGACTAGGAAGGGAGGCAGGCATACTGTGCCGTCATGTAAGTGCGTGTAGAGCAAGACACTCCAAAGCTGACTGATATCCTTGCACACATTAAGACACTGCTGAGGAGGAAAAAACAAGAAAGCAAAAAATAAAAGTATCTTCTAGCACTGATAACATGATTTCAAATGGAGTTTTACATAGCCTTGATCAACAGAAAGGACGCAACATTGGAGATGGAACGTTTTTAGCTGGTTTGCCACTGGGTACTTATTTGCAAGAGAGGAGCATAGAAAGACATCTTCCTTCACAGTGGCTGCAGGAACCACACCAATGAACGCTGATGCCTTACAACACCCACATAGCTCTAATTACTGTGGGAAAGAAAGAGCTAAATAAATACGCATTCATTTTCCTCCCCCTCCATGCCATGTGCCCTGCAAGTCTAGAAACCCATGACATCTGCATGTCACAAGCTTTCAAAAAGCAAACTGTTTTCCTCCCGTACTGCCTGGAAGCTCTCTGCAGCCATTTGCATTCACCATACCCTCCACTACCAGCAGCAAAGAAAATGCCAAGGGATCACAGACTTTCCGTACCACCAACCCAATCAGAAAATTGCTGAGCATGCATTTTTTTTTTTGCTGTTTATGCCACTGATATGAATGAGAGATATGAATGTGGCCATTTCCCAGGAGGGAACTCAAAGCCAATCTGGCCAGATGTGACAGTGCAGCACAGTACCCAGGCAAGGGCCACCTTCTCTTTTTTCTTGGCTATCAAATATGGTCAGCTTACCTGACTGCATCTCCATGATAGAACATTTCAGGAACGGAGACAGTAACTCCTGCACATTAATGAGCTCTACCAAAGTAAGATGTCAGTAATTCTGAATACCCATCACTGCGTGGTACTCCATCATCTATTTTTATTAATAGCTGTAGCACCCAGGCACGCAGCTAGGAGATAAAAGAACACGAAGGGCACGAGCAGAATCACTTAAGGCTAAAGGCATGCAGCAGAACTGCATCACACCCCTACGTTTTCATTATTTTAAAGGTGTGTGAAAATGTATTGAGATTTTCAGGAAATCTATTATTTGGCTTACACAGTAAGCTATACCTTGTGCACTGTGTTCTAGACAGAGCTGCATTTGAAAGTGGCACACAAGGTTAAGTAACTTTACACAGCGCCAGCAAGTAATTTGTGCTCTCATAAATACAGTAGTGTACATCCTATATACAAACAGCTGCGGGCAGGCTGTTAGCCAGCCATCCACAGAATGAAGGTAATGAAGATGGTGGGGAGTGTGGTGGAGGGTGCCAGACCGAGGCAGATGATGGATGCTAAGCCCACGAGCACTGAAGCAAGAACGCTCCTCTGGTCACGAATGATCATCTTGATGGTCTCACAGAACTGCAAGGAAAAAGAAAAGAAGAAAAAGAAAGAAAGAGTAAATGGTCAGGGTTAAGGAGGAAAGGGTTGAGATGACAGCTGGGATCGCTGCCTTCTCTAGTACAGAGGGGGCTGCTGGTGCCACAGCACTGACACGTTGTGTGAGAGCATGCAGCCCGCCGCTCCGTCACCACGGGAGCTTTAGCTAATGTCGTTAATCGGAACTGAGCCCCGTTTCCAGCCAGCGGAGGTGAGGTCGCATACTGTCCCGCAGCCCAGCACTGGAGTAAAGCGGGGCAGCGCAACCGCAGCCTGCCAGCTCTCAGCGGCACTTGTGACTTCAGGAGTCAGGGACTCACTTGGGGGCTGCCCCTGCCGCCCCTCCCCAGGGCTGTACCTTGTCGGTCTGGAAGCTGACCGGAGCTCCGTAGCGGCAGTAGGTGACGAAGTGCTCGCAGTTGTTCCAGAGCAGGCTGTACGCTGTGGCGCCCACCAGCTTCTCCGCACGGCGGGCGGCCTCCTCGCTGCCCAGCACCTGGTCCTTGAACAGCCGGTCCATGTGGTTGACCAGGATGCTGCCGCCATAGGCAAAGTCCTCCACCGTGTCCACGCGGATGCTGGCCGTCTTGGTGATGACGCCCAGGATGAGCCGCTTGTTGGTCACCACCCGCTGGATCTGCCGGTGGTCGTCAGTGAAGGCGGGCAGGATGTCGGGCATCAAGTGGGCGACACGGTTCTCACCCAGGTAGATGCCGAAGTGGATGAACAGGGTGCGCGGCACCTCCAGCAGGTCACCCCGCCTGAAGCAGCTCGTGTCGTAGTAGCCGGAGGCGGCCGGTGGCGGCTCCCCGCCCTCGGTGCCCGCCGGCAGCGCCCGGACGTGGACGAAAAGCAGCAGCTTCTCCAGCAGCAGCGAGGCCGCCTGCGGCACCGACTTCTTCATGGCCGGCCGGGCCGAGGACGGGAGGAAACCGGGGCGCCGCCGAACAGCCCCGCTTTTCTAGGCGGCCGGCCGGGGCGGGGCGGGCACGCGGGGCCACCCCCCCGGCTGCGTGCGGGGAGCGCCCGCCCCGCTCCACCGGGGAATGCCGCCCGCCAGGCTCCGTCCGCAGCCGGGACCGGCACGGGGGAACTAGTCCCCGTCACGATCCGGCTCGGTCCGAAGGGCTCAGAAAGAACGGGAAGAAAGCAAGAGGCATCGCCGTGCGTTTTGTTTCATGCTAATCCATTACGTGAATGGCTAACTCCTGGCAACGAAGCCTACAAAAGAGCGGCTCTCACCGGCCAACAAAGCCGACCCGTCTACAGGGTTCGGTAGCCGAGCCGCTTTCCGCCCCCAGGGCTGCGGGATGATGGATGGGGCCGGCATTCATGGCACCTGGGAGATGACAGGGCCCGTCCGTGCCGCGGCTCCCTGCCCGCCGCCTTTGTGCGGCCGCTTTCGCCTCTCTGCACACCAGGCGCTGAGGAATAGGGGCAGAAGCGCCGGGTGAGGGGCAGCTTGTTGGAACGTCTGCACTCAGAGCCGGGTTCCCAGCGGCTCTTCCCTGCAGGTTGTGTGCACGGTTGTGGTTGCCACACAGCCAAGTACAAGGGAAGCTGTGTAACGTTTGGCACCTCGCCACAGGCAAACAGATGTGAAACAGCAAGTTATTTTTCCTACGAAATTACTTCCAACCCGAGAGCCTGGGGACCATGGACAAGAAGCCCAGAAGAACCTCAAGCTGTGGGACTCCTTTGGTTGCTCCAGGAGAAAGGGCTCAACATCCCTTTGCTTTCCGCTGTGGAACAGCTCTGGTACGAAGGGCAAGGCCCACCATGACACGTACCGAGCCAAGGTTCAAGGGAGGTTCCCGCACACAAGAACTATCAGGCTTATCGCTGACACGAAGCAGTTTTTCCACCACTCCTCAGTGACGCCAACACGTTATGAGAACACACTGCCCTCCTCATTCCTCCTGCCCCAAGCAGGGAGCTTCCTGAGGAGCTCGAGATTGTTCTCAGCTTGTTTCACCTACACAGACGTCCCCAGGAACCTCCCTCAGCCTCTAAGCGCAGACCAGGGCTCCAGCACTGCTTGCCAATGCGATCAGGCATTTGGGATTTTCTCTGAAGGGTCTCAGCCAAACTTTTTATGCAACGAAGGCTTAGCTCTCTCCAGTCAGTTACAAAGGAGGAAATACCCTGTAGATGCAGCTCGTGGTGCTGGTAGGAACCAGTGGATTAGCGACAAGTCACATAATTATTTAAACTCTTTCAAATCCAGATGTACCGATACACGTAGAAAGGTTGATGCATTTGCTCACAGCTATTAGTGAACAAAAACATGGGCAAGGGGCTTTATGCACTTTTAACTGGCACATTTTTAAGGGACTGGAGAAAGGGTGCAGGTTAAAAACACATCACGGGGCTGGTCCAGAGATGGAACAATGTGACACAGCCAGAGGTTTTCAAAGACTTCACTTGAAGTCCTGGCACAGAATCATTCATCTTTCTCTCCTGGAAGCATAAACCTTCCATCTCGAGGCTCCCTCCATCCAGCCCTACCGTCTCAAGGTTCCCTCATCTCAGAACTGCCAAGGGCCTGCATGGTCTCTTTTGAAGCAAATGTAATCCTTCACAGCTACAGTTCAGGTCTCTCTCCTACTCAGCACAAGAGAGGAATTCAGCTGAACTCCCTGACAGAAACAGACATTTCCTAACTGGATCTTTTCCTTGGAGACATCCTTTGTTTGCTCTCTTAATATCCACGAGCTTTAATCCGCTAAATCCTCATTTCAGGTAAATCCAGAGAAAAAGCCAGGATGAAACCGAAGAATCGCAACGAGGAGACTCAAAGTCTTACCACGGGGAAGGGTTTCAAAGGAGTAAGGTGACAGGTGTGACATTATGCAGTGGTCATTTCCTCATACCTTCATACCAAAGCACTAACAAACTTTGTCTCTGCCTCCCCCTAAAAGCACTCAATTTCAGAGTCTGAAACCCCAAAGGAATAAGCACAAAAGGCGTCACACAGACGACAGATCTGTGGGACTACTTCACTTTATACACGCTTCACTTACGTGGTGGCAGCAAGTGAAATCCACCCTGATAACACTGCCTTGAAACTGCAAAGCACTCCATACAACAAACTCAGTTCTGAAATAAACTCTTCAGATTCTGGAACAGCAAACCTACAGGCCAGCAACAGTCAGCCATCTTTCTCAAACTGCCACCATGCAAAGCCAAATTCAAAAGGTATAATTAGTTTTTCCCTCTGCTCAAAAGGGGGGGAAAAAAAGCCCAAAATATGTTGTGCATGAAAACTGTTTTGTCAGAGATGGGCAAATACAAAGCATACCTTGTGCCTCAGACTAAGCCTCCCATTACTTCTTTCCCATCTTCCTGGATCACTTCTGTGTAATAACTTTTAGAACTTTAATAGATTGAATTGCCTCAAAGCTGGCAAGATCACTTTGACATATGAAATATGATGCAGCAAATAAAGTACTTGTTTGGACTGTTACCTGCTATGGAATAATTATTTCATGACAGACCCCATGATTTGCCTTTGGGAGATGCAGTAATAAAGCTGAAGGAGGTGAAGGAATTCAGCGTCTGTTTTGTACTGCAGATGAGCCACGGCACAAAAAATATTCCCAGGTAAGAGGCATTAGCCAGTTTCCATTACACTGAAAACCCAGTACATGAGACGGACCCTTACTTTTAGGATTCGAGTCATTACTGTTTCCATCCTGCCCTCACAGTTAACAGAAGGGAAAAGGCAGGAAAGAAAGGCAACTGGAAGTGCAAGTTCTTGCCTACATGAGGAACAGCCCTGCTTTAACAAGCAGGCAAAATGTATTTGTTAACTAAAGTTAGGCCGATGCTAGCAGTATTCACACCCACCTTCTACTACAATTTATGCTTTAAACAAACGTTTTTCAATTACTGAATCTCTACTGCAGATTAACAAACAAATGCAGCTTTAACAAGCTTTCAGGTCAGCTGGGATTGCTGGAACAAATACAAGTTCATGAATTTAGAACACGTTAAGGAGGATAAAATCTTTGGATGGGGATTTCTGAGAGTATCTTATGCAAGAAAAGTACCTGGTGGGCAATGCCATTTGTTTTACACTGATGCCCTGAAATAAATAATGGACAGAAAACACATTTGTGAAGGAGGCATCCACACGGGGTAACTGCAGGGATAAAAAATAGCCCTTTTGTATTCCCATATCCAATCCATTGGAAGAGTTCTTTTAAGCAAACTGCAGCCTCCTCTGCAGAGCTCTGAGTGCCAAACTCTACAAAAGTCTATCATTTGCTTGTTGCATTTTTGTATCAAACAAAAGCAAAGCACGGATAAGACAAACTCTGATAGAAGAAGGGAACCAACGAGACAAAGCGTGAAACTGTAGGTTAGTGAAACAACCCCAAAACAAAGAGTTCTAAGAACCTCTGAAATATGTATCAAAGTTCTCCAGTAGAAGAGACAACTGAACGTGGCCAAAACAAACTCATACTTATAAATGTATACTTTAATTCCAAAATAGTTGCATACACATTTACAGTCACTTAAGCAGCATATTGAATAAACTGCATATATTTACCGTAGCCTTTCTTATCTCTGCAGGTTTGCTACTGAGGTCTACCTGTTTATTTGCAATTTCCTCTCAATATCTTTGCGTATTTTGCTAGGGTAAAAGGCTTCCAAATTATTAACAACAGTTTTCTAAACAAACAATGAATGTAAACATAAAAACCAGCAAAAAATATATGAAGTCGTATACTTTTCTGCAATGAAGTAATGATTGATTTGCATGACAACTTCCATGAACCATGCTGTATGCACAGGTAGGATTTACAGCTGGTTAAGAGAGCAACGTGCTTAGATGGATAAAGCTCTCACTTATACCTTCAAGTCAAAACCACAGGAAAAGGTGGGAACAATTTGTTGTATAATCCTCATTAGCAAGCAAGAGGCCTGGAAACTGGTAATAGTGGTAGCACAGTCTGAGATTTAGGAGAACAGTTTGAAGTTTACCCAATACTTACTTTTGTCCTTTTTTTTCTTACGTTATTAGTACAGTCTTCCCAAAATAAAAGGGAAGATTCATCTCTGAATAAAACTGTTGGAACGTGCAGAGTAACATCTGTATGGCTTCTGCAGAAGAAACAGAGCTATTTTGAGGGCCAGAATATCTATCCTGGCAGTGCCATAGGAACTGTGACATAGATCTTGGGAGTGTTTGCTTCATCAAGTGAAGAAGTTTTGAGTACCCCAATTTGGATACAGGGGAAAAGGGTGGATGGAGAAAGGGAAATGCGGAGGTGAAAACTGGAGTCAGAACAGACACAAGAGAGTGCTTCACTGGTATGGACTTGGCAGGGAGGCTGGAGCTCAAGGATCTTTAAGGTCCCTTCCAACCTAAGCCATTTTATGATTCATTAGGTAGATGTTGGAAATAGGAGATAAATCTGTCATTAATTGGACAGAGAGCTGGAAAGTTGGTGGATCACCACCAAAGGGCTGCATTTACTATTGGTCGCTACATAGTAGTAACAATTACTAAATTCCATCACCACCCATTAGGGAAAGCTGTTCTCCAGTGCCAGACAGCGCTAACTTCATGGTGATGCACAGCAGGTTATCCAGCTTCGCTCTACACACAGGATAAATACTGTTGACAGGAGCTCAACTACACGGGTCTATTTAATGTTCAAATAAAGATTTAGAGAAGGAAAACAAACGAATGGAACAGAAGGTCATTTTCATCTTGGAACAAAGACTATTTCGTCTCATAATTAAATGTTATGTTGCAATTTGTTTAGTTCTATTTTACAGGAAATAAATTAATTCTTCATCAAATGTATTATCTAGACCGGAAATGTCATCAGTCACAGGCAAAGCTATTAGTCTGGCATTACTCAAAACAGTTATTAATTGGTGCCATATAGCTAAGCCTCTGAGAGACAACTGTCACTGATTTCTCTGCGGTGACTTTTAAAAGTCTGACTCAAAAAAGCCAGTTCTCCTTTATGACATTTTTATGCTACTCGAAGTGTTAAAAACGTTTGTATCGAGCACCTGTTACTCTATCAATGATTTTAAATCAGGAACATTTTTAATCTGGAAATCCAACAGCATCTGCCCAAGTGCTTTGCCCTGTAAGGAGAGAAAAATAACAACAACCACTTACTATCTAAATATACAGTCTTTGTAAATTAAAACTGTATGTATATATATACATATACATATATATATATATATAATCAATATAAGTTTTATCATTGGTGTAAAAACTCAGCATGGTCAGTATGTTTAATGACAATGTTTTATTTGACGCTATATGTACTTAGATTTCAAGTGAGTTTTCAGTCAAGATTTGGATCATAGATTCACTCAAATTATACTTACCTTTTTTTGTAATTTATATTTATCTCTTCCATTTAATTGCCTGACTTGTGAATTAACGCAATTACGTGTGAAAAAGCATTTTATCTTAAACAGATTGAATAGTTTGTTCAATTTGTTACCTGCTAAAATAAAGGAGTTCAGCTCTGCTACCCAATTCACACCTAGCATCATCCTACCTTGTGAACAGTCCCACAGCTAACAACAAAGCATTGAGAAAACAATGCAATATTTAGTTACAAAATATAAACGCATTAAATCAATACATGCCTGCGGGTCACTTCTTAGGGACGCCACGCCACCACCACCAAGGGAATTCTTCAAAACAAAATTTAATGCATGGATTCCTGGCAGTTCATATCTGTAAAATAAGATTTATATTCTTGTTACACCCCCTCCACCCCAGAGATTTTGGACAAAAACTCATTTAAACAGAACAGAAGCAAAAGACTGTGCAAAAACCTGTGTGCTTTTGATAACACCCTCTATTGGTAAGTCAAGTCTAGAAGTTAAACTGAAGGTTAACCTGTCCTACTTTCTTATTTCTCATCCTTAAACCCACAATCCAGGTCCTGCACTTTGGCCACAATAACCCCATGCAGCACTATAGGCCTGGATTGACTGTGAAGAGGAAATGGACCTGGGGGTTTTGGTTGATGCTCAGCTGAACATGAGCCGACAGTGTGCCCAGGTAGCCAAGAAGGCCAATGGCATTTTGACCTGCATTAGAAATAGTGTGGCCAGCAGGAGCAGAGAGGTAATCATCCTCCTGTACTCAGCACTGGTGAGGCCACATCTCGAGTATTTTATTCAGTTTTGGGCCCCTCACAACAAGAAAGACATCGAGGCCTTGGAGCATGTCCAGAGAAGGGCAACGAAACTGGTGAGGGGTCTGGAGCACAAGTCTTACGAGGAGCAGCTGAAGGAGCTGGGATTGTTTAGTCTGGAGAAGAGGATGCTCAGGGGAGACCTCATTGCACTCTACAACTTCCTGAAGGGAGGCTGTGATGATGGAGGGGTTTGGCCTCTTCTCCCAGGCAAGAAACAGGGCCTGAGGAAATGACCACAAGTTGTACCAGAGGAGATTTAGATTAGACACAACGAAAAACGTTTTCTCTCAGAGAGTGGTCAGGCACTGGAATGGCTGCCAGGAAGGTGGTGGAGTTGCTGTCCCTGGCAGCGTTCAAGGGGTGTCTGGATGAGGAGCTAGGAGAGATGGTTTAGTGGTTTGCTGTACAGTAATGGGAGGGCGGTCGGACTAGATGATCTTGTAGGTCCTTTCCAACCTTGTGATTCTATGACTTGTCAGTCCTTAATAGTTCTAAAGGAAGATCATAAAGTAATAATTCTCTCCCTATTTAATGTCAAAATTCATAAATTTCTAATTAGCCACTTTTCTCATTTCCATCTCTCCTGTCATTTAGAAAGCTCTAGAAGCACGAGTTTCAAATCTAGTGTGATTTAAGAAAACACAATGGACAGAAGGAAGTATTTTTAATATTTCCTATGTCTGATACTGAAAAAAAATAATCACATAATCCCCAGAACTCACTTTTCTGATGCTGCCTGCAAGCTGATTTGGAAGTCACACTCAGTGTTACTAAGAAATAACGATGACTCAGTAGCTCAAACTCTTGCAACTACGGAGAATTTAACAAGCAAAGCTACATTTCATCACTTCACTGGAGCCACGTGCTTCGTTAAGATAAAACAATTTTATTTTCGTATGACAGACCCATTTTCCTGTTCCACTGCCACTATATGCTTTTTTTCATCCTTGCTTTTGGTTGCTGCATTTCCAGTTTGGAAACTTTCGTAGAAGTCTGGCAAATGGCTTCATGATTTCCTAGCAAAGCTATTTCAGATTCCATAAATAGGTCTGTAGCATATTTCCATCTGCAATTCCTTCCACAGTTTTCCAGTGCTTTGTCTACTTCTGTGTCCTCATCCAGTGCTCCTTGGTTTTTTGCTTTCCTCCATTACTTTCTTTATCTAAGGACTTGATGGCTTTCCTTTTTATTTATTTATTTCCCCCCACCTCTTAGGAAAGAATTTAATCACAATATCAGCAAGACACGAGGAATAACTGAAAAAGACCTTATCCAGCTCTTGCTGTGTCTCCAGATGTTTGACTGCTACAGTTTAAATCACATTTCCTCCAGTACTGCTTGCTTCTCTTTAGTCATTTATCTGATCTTCATCTGTTTGCAACAGATTCTTCAAATCTTTTATAAAAAACCTGTATTTTCTTGCAGTACTCTTCTATGGTCGAGGTTTATCTTCTCCAGTCCCTCTTAGTATTGTAAAACTTAGGGCTATTGTTGATACTATTCAGCATTCAACAGCAATGCGTAGAACAGAGTAATTGTAGCAGTGTCATCTATGTAACTGATTAATAACATAATCAACAAGGATTAGAGAACCTCACAGCATTTTTCTATACGCAAAAGCAATTTAAAAGTATTGGTTTATTACAAATTTATTGTTTTGTTCCTCAGTTCTTCACAGCAAGTATTTAAAAAAATACCCTCACGGATTCTAACTCAGTTCTAATACAAATGCAATTCTGTGCTATAGAAATAGGTAACTGCAGCAATAATAATGAAAGATGTTGTAGTGGAAATGCTAAGTCACGGCTTGAACCAGTGATGGAGAAGCAGGTGGGAAGGTAAAGGCACCTCAGGGGAGCTGAGGTGCATGCAATGCAAGGCAATGCAGTCCTGGATTTCATTTAAGGAATGGCAGTGGAGGCAAGGGTATCTTGCTGGAGTTACCTGCCTACCTGAGATCTTCCAAGGGTAAGCTTCTTTTCCTGCTTCTGTGCCCATAGCTGCTCCATTTGAGCACATCCTTACCTGCTCTAGCCTAGGACTTTGCTACTATCATTGCTATGTTTTCCATTGTGTTACAGCATTACAATTGTGTACAATTCTAGTGCTGACAGGAGATGAGAGAGTTCTCAATAAGGAAAACAATACGTAGTGAACTAGTGAAGTATTTCATTTTCAGGTTTTGTATAAGAGAAAAATGCTCCCTTCTCCAGTCATATTCACTCTCTAGCACTTTAGCACAATCACTTCTCAATTTATAAAGTGCTGCACGTGCAACACCACATAGGTAAGATTGTATTGGCAAAATGAAGTGTAAAATGACTAAAGGGAAAATAGACCCTTTAACATGCAGTAACATCTTATAGCTACCGTAAGCCTTACCGCAGCATTAATGCTATTTTTTAAACAGCAGTACCATTCAGACTTGTATAAGACTGACATCCTCCTTTAAACACAGAGCAAATTTCTGAGTACGACACTCTCTTACTTTGCTTGATTTGGATTAGCCTAACTTTGCTTGCACATTACTGCTACACACAGGAAACACTATGATTACTTGCTGGGAAGGTACTCTTCCTAAGTGGTGATGGGGGAACAAAGCAATTGTATTTTCCCATCTTTATCTCTGAAAAATCATCTTTTGCTACCGTGTTACCTGAAATTCTGCAGGCTTCTGAGTTTACAGTGCTCTTTATCAAGAATAATCCCATCTTTTTTGGTTATCTATTCTAACAGCCTTAAGGAAAAAAAATGAAAAGCTGACAATCTGTTCTGTATTGAAGTAGAACCATAGTTGGTATGTTTTTAATTGCAAAAATAATGTCTGTTGTTTAACGACTCATATTTCAAATGAAGGAAAATACGACAGCCCTTCTTACAATAATAAAACCTAAAAATAAGTGAGCAATTTCAAAGAAATCACGCAATCTGAAGCACACAAGCATAATACTTACAATCCTAAACAGTTCCACATATGGATCTATTCTTTTTTCCCCCCAGAAGTTTTTCAGTTGTCTCACACAGCTCCACTATCACATCATTAAAAGAAACCAAACCCAGGAACAAATAATCTAATTAATCAGATTTAATTGCCTTTACCCAGACACAGCAAATCTGAACTTCATGAATATAAAGAGTATTAGGGAACCACAATTAATCTATTTCCATATGTATCATTAGAAGGCCTGATATTTTTTATTTTTTCCCCTTTCTCTGCTCTGTTTCAGAAGAAATTTAATTACTTTCTAGATATTAGAATTCCTTAGATCTGTAGATTTGTTAGCACTTCTGAAACGGTGGATGAGATCTGCATAGATCTGTTCATCACGATGCTTAAAGAGCAGGATTTAAAATAGCTCCAAGTTCACTGGGCTTTGAGCTGCACCTTTCTGACTCATACTGTTCGACCAAGCAAAAAAGACACTTATTTCTTGTCATCCACAAAAAGATGTAATGATTTTGGCAAAATGTCCATTGTGGAAGAGTAAATATTATATCAGAACAGGTTTTAGAAGGGTAAAGAGTTTGTTGCAGTATCAAAGTACTTGTTTTTAATGAGACACGTTAAGTTTAAAACCTCTTATCTGCTTTACCGGGCACACTTAGAAGAAAGAGCACTACTTTCTCACTCTGCCAAGGATTTCCAATTCCTCCTTACGTAGTGACTTGGAGGCATGGGAAGTTTCAGTTACTAAGGCTCCTGTAGTTTCCAGATTAGGAATATGTTTCTCAAAAGTAGACTACAAGTTATTCCTGTTTTGTAGACATTCTTTATCATAGTAATAAAAATATTTTTTTATTTTATATTTTATCATAGTAATAAAAAAAACGTAGTACAAGTTTTTACTTAAAAAATGCATAGAAAGATACATTAAAAAGAAAAAAAAATACAGATAGGTCTGCAATGCTCAATTTAATTTAAAATATCTCTTGATACCATCACAAATCTACCATACAACTGAACTGCATAACAAGTTACTACTCACCTTGATACTAGCTCTTCTTCAGGTTTTTCTCGCTCTAAAAGGTGCTCAAAGTAGTTCTCCAAGGCTTGAGCAGTTAATGTTTTCTTTAGATATGGATAATACAGAGGATGCCGTGCTATGACACCTGTTAGGTTAAGATGAGTGTTAGTTGGAACATGAGCTGTTGAAACCTATTTGTAATTATCCTTTCAAAACTGATTTGAGGTCATCCTCTCAACTGAAAAAGTACGTATGGATACTCTTTAATGAACTGAATAAAGTAGCAGGACAGCTTTTCCTCTGTCAATATAGTAGTGTGTTGCATGACACGGAAGAAGGCTCTCAAACCACACGATATTAACCATGATTCTTCTAGGTGCAAGTGGACCCTGACACTGGAAAACACCTAAAGAAAAACAAAATACCCAAACCAACCAACCACGTGAAGTTCTCTTTCCCTAAAAGGCGTGCAGGTCTTAGAAAAGTAATTGTAGCTGACCATAAACAAAGCATAATCAGATCAGTAGTGGGCGCAACAATGGAAGGTTTTGGTTCTTTCCCCCACTAACTGCAAGAAAGGAGTTTTTTATTGCTCTAAGTATTCTTTGATAAACTCTAGGTAACTTTATGCTGAAGCCAACATTCCACAGCAGGATCGGGAAAGCTGATTCATGTCACAGATCTCTTTATCTAGGGACTTAGAATTATTCATCTCATAGGTTGTTCGTTGTTCATTTAACAAAGCAATAGTTTCTTTGTATCTGAGAAAGCCAATTGGCAGCACACGCATAATTCATGATCTGGCAATGCTATATTGTATTAACAGAACAAATTAAATAAAATTAAAAAGAAAATAAAAATCAACACCTCTTCACTCTTCAACCCAAAAAAAGCTTCACAAACAAGGGCAAAAAAACCATATTCCTTAAATATAAATAACAAAATCCATCAGTCTTAGCATGACAGCTAATAGCAAATCAAATCCCAAACGCACCTTTAATTCATACTGAGCTTTGAACACCAACACGCTCTCATCTTCCAACAAGTAAGAGAGCCAATTGTTGCATGCAGAAGTAAGGAACAGAAGGAATTATTAATCAATACAAGAAGCAGCATAATCAAAGTAAAGCCTGCACACTGAAATACACCACTTGGATTTACAATGTAATTAAAAGCATTCTCTTACTCTGAAGAACAACTTCGGTGTTTCCTAACAATATTTGAGCCAACTACACGATACAAAATTAACATACAGAAATAGCGTACAGACAACCATGAAATTATATTATATAATAGACAGACACAGAGAAGTAGCAACTAATGTGCAGAAGAAACCTTATGAATGTGTTTCTTAATTTTGGGGTGCTTACTCTTTGCAACCCTAAACAAAGCTTTGTAGTTTCAGACATTCAAGTATTTTTCTTAATACCTCAGATTTCAAACAGCTGCTGAATGCAGACCTACAGATACTGCATTAGTTAAATATTGTTTCATCTGGATTATTTGGTTTGAGCGCTGAGGCAATAAAAGAAATAATCATGTCATGTTAAGAGATTTCCTCCAAAAATTAAGGGGAGCACACAGTGGCCTCTTATTTGAGAAACTTAGACCACCTTGAGAAGAAAGATAGATACCTATGTTTGCAGAGTTGCCTTTGTCTCCACTTCTAGTATAGGCAAGATCTTCTAAGCGGTAAGTATGGTGACCAGTTGGCAGATCTGTACAATATAAAAATGAATGCACTGTAACGATAGCTACATACAATGTACATACAATTGTGAAGAAGGTGCTGTCTTTACAGACTTCCTGCATTGTTTTTAGTACTCTCACAAAGTTTTTCTGCCCTAATTTGTATTTATAAAGGCAAATCTGTTTTACTTTTACAAATCTGAACACTGTGCCACACATCCCCCGTGCCGCCACCTCTGAATATGAAACTTCATCTCCATCATAACAGTGTAAAGTTTCTGAAGGAAGCTTAGCAGATACATGGTATTTCTTGACCAGCTTTTTTCCAGTTAACACAAAGATCTCTCTGCTTCCAGTGTGGGTAGAAAATACATTTAGTTACTGATAATTTGCTGTCTGTAGAAAGCAGTCACAATTTAAAAGTCTGTCTGAAGACTATGCATCTCTCTTGCTTTCATACATGCTGCCGTAAAGGTTATTTTTTCATTTGCACAGGTTTCTTTTTCAAATAACCAATTTTGCAAATATCTCAGTGTCATCTAGAAAAGGCATTTCACGGTCATAATTGCAATATGCTACAGCAAGCTAGTCAGTTTTTTAACTTGTCTGCAATACTGGACTTTCAAGTCTTCATGAACATTATTATTATTGCACTTCACAGAACATAAAGTATTATTTTTATCTATTTATAAATAAATAAAAAAATAAAGCAGTCCTACTCCTGCCCAACTCTAGAAGTTCAATCAAGCCACGGAGTTTACAAACAAGGTTTGATGGTTCAGTCATACGTCACAGACCTCTTGCAGTTCTTCATTAGTAAGCAGCAGGCAGCCACCACCTAGCTGTTCCCCTGAAGGAGAGGTCAAGTGCTCACTTTGCCACCAGGTTTCAGTTATCCACTACCAGAAGCCTAATGTTTAAACTTGAAGTACAGTTTATATCCCATTTTTTAGGCAGAGAGAATCCAGTCATTCCAAGCTTGTTTTGCATCTAACCCAACTTCTCTCCAGACATATCAGCTTTCCAGGCATGTTCAGTGCCAGCATCTCAAACTTACCCATCTATCTGTCTTGCATTCAGAATTCCCATCCTCCAGCTACCCTTTCCTATAACCCCTTCCTGTCATTTTCTATCCTTCTGCACATGAGTTGGCAGGTTATATCCTCTCTCTGCTCCTCGAACACCAGTAGAGGGAACATGCATGGCATGGAAGTGACATTTTTTCATTCAATAGAGAAAAACATTAGCAGGGAACAACCTGGGGCTGATCATAGCAAACATTTTCTGATCTAGCTGCACCAACAGAAAGAGGACATTACTCACATTCTAAAGAAAAATCTGGAACTGTTAAACTACTGAAATTAATTCTGGGTCAGTGTAGTGTAACAGCACTTCACAGGTAATAAATAGAACTTGAAATGTTGAAAATACACCACAGAAGAATTAACGTAGTACATTTGCTTTGAGCTTGATGCTCAGTCCTTTCTACATTCACTTCTATGCTCAAGTAGAAGCGGGTCATAAAACGTGCCAGAAAATATTAAAGGGTATATTTATTTAAGTGGGGAATATTTTTTGTGATTAAGCAAGTCAGATCTTAATTCTGATGCAGAAAGAGTCCAGGTAAGGCTCATTCCTCACTTTGGCCAAATCTGCCATACTTCGTACAGCACAGAAACTGCTTTTCTTTTTTTCTTCTTTAATTTTTATTCAATCTGCCATTCCAAAAGAAAAACTATTTTTTCAAAGGTTGAAATGTGGCAGCGTTCAAATTATAGAAGATGTAGAAGTCACCAACAACGCTTCAGACAGTCATTGCGAGTCTCCATTTAAACAAAACCATTTCAAGATAGCGCTCTGGTGTTCTCATGTATTATTACCCTTATTGATTTATCCTTCATGATCTGTTTATCAGGAAGTTGTTTCCATTTAACAAACATCTTAAATCTACAGAAGAATCCTCTTTGAAGCTAAGGCAAACAGTACATTCAAATTCCACCCTTCCAGAACTGCATCTAGCAGAATTTTTTAAATCCACTTTTGCATATTTCTCTTATCTGTTCGAAGACAACCAACAGTCCCTCACACTTGAGATAACCATGAAACCAAGAAAAAATACTTCTGTCCTTACTAAATGCTGACAAAATGCTTTAGCAGAGTTTACTGCTTTTACAGTCCATCTATTTCTCATCTGTGTTGTCCATGTGTTAAGCCACAGAAGAAGGTAAGAGAAAACATTTCTATTTACAACTAAGGGCAAAAGTTTAGAGGTCCTTCTCAGGGGAAAAAAAAAAAAAACAGAGGAGATCTGCTGACCCTCAAAAGTAAGAGTTCTGCCTGAATAGAGCCTGAAGAATTCAGTACTTATAAGATGACGTCGGGCACCTCAGAAAGCCTCCTCTAATGATAAGAAGGCATTTGAAAGCAACAGGAAGTCTGATTGGTTTTTTTCCTCCAATATTTAGTGTTGCAGTCATGTTGAAATTAAAAATAAAATAAAAAATCAGTAACTCTTCTAGCCTCTTTATTAGACAAGCCATGACCTTCTGTTCCTTAACTCACTCAGTCTGATTATGATAATCCCCTACTGCCCTCCCTGGAACTCCCATATATCAAAAAGACTCTGCTATGAGCTTTGATTTGCAACAGACATTATCAAGAGCTGAACACACACTGAAGACTACAATTTATTTCTGCTTGACACAAAGACTTCCTTGAAGGGATGTCTGAAAGGATGGAGAAGAACTCACACATGACAGTTCAGTATCAGTGACTTTCAGCAAATAAACACACAGCCACACATGTACTGGAAAATTTCTCTACATTATATAGAATATCTTCCATTAACTTACAATAACTACTCGTAGTTTTGAGAAATTCCACTCATTTATTCTGGATTCCAGATACAGATGATATGAAGGCACAAAATGTTAAGATGTAATCTTTTTTTTTTGGCATATCCACATACTCAAAGACCTAAATTTTTCTTTTTATATTTAGGAATAATTTGAACAAATCACCTGATTTAGATTTGAAAGGCTCTATCCACAGCTTTAAATTAATTACCACATCTCTCTAGTGAGAGAAATAAAGATTTTGTCTTGATCAAAAGGAAATTATGAAGTACGCTATATGTTTCAAAACGCAGCATGCAGTTCTGCCATTAGAAAGGATAGGAAAAGCTGTTAGTACCTAAGAGGTTCTGTAATCCTTAATCTGATACCTAGGTTCCATGAACAACTCAGACTGAACACTTCGTTGCAGATGTTCAGACCTGGTCATCTTAGCTCACTGGTTCACCCAGTATCTTCCTTTCCTTCTTCAGACATACAGATTAGAAAAGCTGAACAGAAATGATCGCAAGCAAAGCATTATTCTAATATCCTTTCTTCAAAATTTACTAGCTCCAGATCAGTCCCATTCTTATGCATTTTATGAAGCCTGATGTAATATGGCGGAATTTATTTATCCTAATTATTAAGGATTTTGTACTTCTGCCTTCCACTCTGAATGCAAGTATTTTGATTCGAATAAAACCAACTTGTACCAGGATTAATACAATAAATTTGAAATAAGACTTTCAAGCCATATTTCAATATCAAGTCAGAGTTCAAGTGCTTTCCTGTGGCTAAGGCTAGGGTGTGTTTTTTTTTTAAAGCAACTTGATATAGCCTAGTTATGGACTCTGATGCAATACCGTCTGATGCTAATCACCATCCTTCCTAAGAAAAGTGGCTCAAGAGTTTTGCAAAGGAATTCAAAATGCACAGTGTAAGGAGGTAAAAGAAATTTCTTGGACAAAACTCAGTACATGATTTTCTAGGAGAAAGATGGAAAATGATACATTTCAAATAAAAGATGACCATACCTTTCAATTCACCGTTAATCTTGGATGGATCAAAGGAAACAGCTTCATCTGATGTAAACGTGAGATCCTCCTCAAATGTCTCAACATACTGACCATTTAGAAATAATTTGATCTGGAAAAAAATGCCCATTTCCAAACTGTCACATTAGACCAAGAAATCCAGCACGACACGTGAACAGTCATTTTCTAATTAAATATTCACCTGCAACATTTTAAATAAAACCTTTTAGGTCATCTTACTCAACTGCTTTTCTTAAGATTGTTCTTAGAAAACAGCTAATAACAACAAAGGCCCACAGAGCTTATTTAAAGGGAAGACTAACAAACAAAAAGGAGAAAAGTTATTCTTGCCTTCAGAAGGATTCTTTCTCCTAGCACAAGTTTTAGGTTACCCCTTAAACATGAAAAAGCATACTTGGAAAATAACTCATGTTTGCACGGTAAAACCACTCGTGACCTATGGCAAAATCAGGACAATTGTGTAAGAGCAGTGAAAACAACACATAACCAACGTGATATTGAATCCAACCTGAAATCCAGAAAAGTATTATCAAACACAAAACAAAAGAACCCACTGTGGCAATATTAACGTATCTGAAAATCTCCTTATGTAGTATTTTTGGGTTTAGATCAAATTCTAAGTTTATCTCTATGGCAACTAGACTCCAATCTAGAAAAGCAGTTAATTTGTACCTTATTTACTCTGCAATCTCTAGTGAGAACTTTCTTAATACATGGCTAAAACTTTGGCCCAGGGTCTGAACCACCTAGACCACGCTTTTATATAACCTTTGTTGCATTTCAATGGTGACACAGTATCTTTATGAACATATTAGTTTGCTCACCAGATTAGTTCCCCAGAACAAGCACTTTGATTCTCTGTATTGTTAAGAGACAACGTTGTCTTCCCTTGCTAAATGAAGTTACTATTTAATCTTAGCAGGCATTTCACCACACCTGGAAACTGGCGCTCACTAGTAATTTTACACGTGATTTGAGAAAGCGGTAGCCTGATCTTCCATAAAGACAATACTTTAATATTAAACAAAGACAAGCCATCCATACAATTGTCAGTGGCGATTTTGAATCCCTAAATTGATTACTGTAATTTATTTACAAAGTTCATTAGATATCTCCATTGGTTTCTTTAAGTTAACTGTACTTGGGGTTTCTTCTCTCTTGCTGCCTGTGCTAGTAATGCTTCTCTTCACCACCTTCAACAGAAGGCTCTGTACTTAAAATCATAGAATCACAAGGTTGGAAAGGACCTACAAAATCATCTAGTCCAACTAATCACCATTACTACATGTTAAGCTACTAAACCATATCTTGTAACACTGCCAGGGACAGCAACTCCACCACCATCCTGGGCAGCCATTCCAGTGCCTGACCACTCTCTGAGAGAAAATGTTTTTCGTTGTGTCTAATCTAAATCTCCTCTGGTACAACTTGTGGTCATTTCCTCAGGCCCTGTTTCTTGCCTGGGAGAAGAGGCCAAACCCCTCCATCATCACAGCCTCCCTTCAGGAAGTTGTAGAGTGCAATGAGGTCTCCCCTGAGCATCCTCTTCTCCGGTCTAAACAACCCCAGATCCCTCAGCCGCTCCTCATAAGACTTGTGCTCCAGACCCCTCACTAGTTTCGTTGCCCTTCTCTGGACATGCTCCAAGGCCTTGATGTCTTTCTTGTTGTGAGGGGCCCAAAACACAATCCTCAAGGTGCGGTCTCACCAGAGCTGAGTACAGGGGGATGATCACCTCTCTGCTCCTGCTGGCTGCGGTATTTCTCATGCAGGCCAGGATGGCGTGCTGCTATGATGTGGAATACTGATAACCAAAAATCATAAAACCATGACAAAAGAGTTGGGTCTTATCAATTGCAATGGAAGGCTGGGAAGTTGTAAAATACAGCGTGTGAATAACAATACCTGGGAAAATATTTTTCCAAGTTATCAGTACACTTTGCAGGACTCAAAGTTGCTTAGAAATGGCAAGTCAGCATAATTTTTTTTAAAGACTTCAGAAGAAACAGAGCAGACTGTAAGTAGTAAGTCTTACCTGGACATTGCTCTTTGGATAATGGAAGAAAAATGGCTTCAAAACCGGAGATCTACGTACACAAAGCAATCATAAATGCATTTAAATAAAAAAGAATGAAAATCTTCACATTATTCACATACTTTGCAATCACTTGGAAAATTGAAAGCTTTTTACCCATGATTAGCAACACTTCTCTGAACAATTTTAGTAAGCTCGAGGAATGCAGAAATTACTTGAATTTCATTATTAATAAAGCTAGATTTTATTTAAAAAAATTAACTTACATTCTAGGGCGCCCTCCAATAATTCCATTGAGGCCAGGAGCTGGAGATGAAAATGAAATTCACAAAATAACTGTTAAGTTCATCTTCATAATATCAAAGCTCAACTGCTTAAGGCTGTTAAAATCATTTCCATAAGACAGATTTATTAGTACTTGGAAACATCCAGCAAATTACATATGGCATCAACTTAATATAACCAAACGTTTTAGAGAGCAGGTAAAATGGCAAAACGTGTGAAAAGTACTGTGTCTTAAAAGGAAAAAAAAAAGGTTTTGTCTCAAGATGTGCAAGGCATAAACTGCTTCAAAGGAAGACCCTACTGATTTTTCTTTTCCTATGCCAATGCCAGTCAGGTAATACAATTGGCACAAAAAGAGGGTGAGGAGTGTTAGTTTTTTTTCACTTTTCAAGAGAGCAAAGAAACAATTCTGACCAGATCCACACACGATTTCCTGTTGCTTTATTAGATTAACCATTTCAGATGCATCTCTCTCTCAAGCAATTTCACTGGCTAACTTAGCCGGTTTTAGGTTCCTCTGCACTACAGATCCCATTCTTTCTTTCTCTTTTCTACATAGGCATTTTAGGAGCTTTAAGTCACTAACATGATTCAAGATTTGTAGTAAATCAGTACTGTGATTAGACTCTTCTCAACATCTGGTTGTTAGGCTTTACTGCCCTTAAACCCATCTGACAGATCAGTATTCCTGAAATAAACAGTTCTGTTCTTCCTAGCTTATCTTCTATCCTGTCTGCATGGCACAGATAGTATGCATACATGATACATCTAAGTTCCCTACAATTTCTTTCCTCTGCAGTTCTGTAAAGTGTGTATGTTATATCAGCCTAGGAATTAAGCATCCCAAATGGTGTGTTTACCCAAGTGTACCCAGACTAACATGCACCCACTTTCCTTCATGCTTCTTCCAGGTGTACTGTCTCTGACCAAATGCCAAGAAACACATTCTCATGGCAAAAAAGCTCACACTGGTAACCTCTACCTCTCAGCAAATTGCCTTAGCTTAGGTTTGGTGCCTTGGAAATGCAGACCAAGTGGTAGCATGGGAGCAACATAGCACAGGTTGACATTACAGTCCAGATCCATGTTCACTGGAGGAGTGATTTCCCTGAAACTGCATTTAAGCAAGATGCCTTACTGAAGTCTTTGATAAGGCACTCTGTTCCATCAATCAATCAATCAATTAATCTCAAATAAATTAACCATGAATAATCAACCCTCTACCCACCAAGTTCTGCTGCAAATAACATGGATGTGGACAGAATGGTAACTAATCTCTTACAATTACAGTTTCAAATGATCCAGGGAAGATTAGACTCTACAAACACTACCTATGTGCTCTTTTATGGAAAAAAAAAGAAAATCAATTCAATGTTAAAACCAACTGCCATTATTTGCTGACTGAATTATGCTCTTAGTTTATTTAGGTTGTTGGGCAAGGAAGTGGGATATGGTAAGGTCATGTTGAAAACAGGCTCAGAAAGTTAATTTAATATTATCTGTGGATTGTCACATGGCTCACTTCCCACTAAGCAGCTGAACTGCTCATTAAGGGTACCAGATTTTGCTCCAAAATCTATTTCAACTTCCTGAAAGCTCGCAAAGAAAGCTCTTCACTTGTCTGCTCTCATACAGTGAAACTTGGCTCCCAGGACAAAGCAGTTCTCTGAACACTAACAAGAAAACAATATAAAAATCTAAAAGCATCAAGTACTCACACTCTGAGGCTATGATAACCTTCTATTGCTGCTTCCTATCACTACTTTTGCAAACTCCTCCAGCATAAGCTTCTGTAATGCACAACGTAAATGCTGAATGTCCTTTCTCAAGACATAGTGTAGCTATCCTGCACATAAATGTAATTGGAAAGCAAAGCCATGTTGTTACATGCCAGCAGCAATATTATTCATTTCTGTGTTAGAATTATTCAGTCCATTGCTTACGTTAACGTACATAGGACTGAAGCACTTCTAAGTATAATTTAACACACGTACATGCCATTCCTATTTAGACTTTAGGCAGAGAAGATGAACCAGATCTTCAATTGACTGTGGCTTGTGGCTGGTAATTTGTCTGGACAGATTGCACCAGAGCACAAAACCTCACCTCCATCCCATGGCTCCCTATTGCATTTCTCAATCAAGATTGGGAACGGAAGGTTAAGCGCAACTCTCCAAAGGCAGGTCTGATCAAAGCAGCAAGCCCATTTCTAAATTACTTGTGATTTCCCTAAATCAGCTGTTGTCCCAAGACATCTTTGACATAAGAGGGATCTACCTGTGCTGTAATTCACACTTACTATATGTTCGTTATGTAAATATCTGTGCAGATGTTTCCCTACTTCCTTGCTGGAAGAAGGTGTACCTATCTACAATGAAATCTAACATGAATAATTTGTCATGCTTGCAGAGAGTATCAGTCAGACTGCAGCATCAAGTAAATAAGGTCATCAGCTAAATCAAATTTACTGATTTACTTTCCCAGAAACACTGCATGAACATCTTCTGTTATCAAAATGCATTCATTAGTCCCCCAAGGCAGATAAGCATTGCTAAGAATGGTGTCATCCAATCTGCAACCAGTCCCTTCAACTGAAGCTACCGACTCAGTTCAGTTACTCAGCATCAGTATCTGTCAGCTTCTATGCCTCAGAACAGCACTTGCAAAAAGGATATGAATGCCTTCAAGTTGATAAAACAGTTTCAGACTTTTCTAATCCATCTATATTCTGTTCATCTGCATGTATAGTACCATTACACTGAATATTTATTTTGACTCTATTTCAACATGAATAACTGCCACCTCTAGTAAATTCTAATGCATGCCACAGATATGACACTTGTAGATGTCCTTCAACCTATTACTGCCAAAAATAATACTTTTGCACAACTCTATGCACTTTCCAACAGAATAAAATGCACAATATATGAAGGATGGCAGACGGCATTAGTTCTAATTTGTAAAACATTTGGGGAGTAAAAAGAAAAAAGCATCAAAATGGTCTGACTGGTAGAGATTTAAAAGCCTTAAGCAGTTTAAATTCAATAGCTGGTACTGTCTTTGAAACTTCACTGAGTTCCAAAGTACAGCCATGTCTCCTGGTGGTGACTGAATCAGCTCCAACAAAAGCTGATTAATGTATTTATTGTATACGTTAAGGAATTATCTATATGCTATATGTTTATAGTTAGTTCTTACAGTGTATTTTAACAAAAGCACAAATCGTATACTTTCTTTTTAATGGTGGTCAATTATACATTCTAATTATTAATACCCTCTGCATACAGCAGATAAATTATCTTCTGCAATATTATTCACAAACAAAAAAGGAGACTGCAATAAACTATGATGTTCCTTGAAGTATCTTCCAACACACTTATGCGATCAGTCATAATATTTACATACACGCAAGTACTTTAAAATCTCAAGTTGCATTAACCAGCTGTCATCTCAGTGTCAAACTCTGGTCATTTCAATGTGAAATAAGGGTCAGCACATGATTTCAGCTATTAATAAAACACTTCTTAGCTACTGACCTATTAAACTACAAATAATGACACTCATTCAGCAAGGCTCTTCTTGAGATTCTTCCCCGCTTGGCTTTAGTCAGAACAATCTATCCAAATTTTAAAAGTACGCAAAAGCACACTTTATAGAAAAAGAAAACAGCTCTAAAATTGTACTACTAATTAAGTCTGAACATTAAAGACTAAATCACTAGCAACTATTATCTTCATCTTCCTCAATGACCTTGATGAAGTTTGTTGGGAGGATTGGCTGACACACCTGAAGGCTGTGCTGCCATTCAGTGAGACCTGGACAGGCTGGAGAGCTGGGCGGTAAGAAACCAGATGAGGTTTTTAACAAAAGTGAGTATAGAGTCTTGCACCTAGGGAGGAATAATTGCATGCACCAATACAAGCTGGGGGATGACCTGCTGGAGAGGAGCTCTGCAGGGAGGGACATGGGTGTCCTGGTGGACAACAGGTCGGCCATGAGCCAGCAGTGTGCCCTTGTGGCCAAAAAGGCCAATGACATTCTGAGGTGCATTAAAAAGAGCGCGTCCAGCAGGTCGAGGGAGGTGATCCTCCTTTTGCTTTTTATCCTGTTCTTGCTCCCTGCAAAGACTGAAAAGCTGAATTTTCCCTCTAAGTTTTACCAGGTAAATAGCTCAAATATTTTTGGACTGAAGTGATCAAATTTCACTTAAGTAAAAGATATTGCTCTGATAACATGAGCTGACAGCTGGCCAGCCACCTTAAGAAACAAATGTTCACGTACGATGGAAACTCAGTGTTAAAACTGTGCAGTACTGTGGTACTCAAGTCAAGTAGCACAGATTTTTTACTATATAATCTATAGACAACAGTAGTGGGGGAGACAGCTATGTATGTGTCAACTTCACATCCCAAAAAGGAGTGACTGTTTTAAATCTGGCCATCTCTCCTTTGTTCACAGACACATGCTAGGGGATCATCTATGCACATATAAAATAAAGAACAAGTAGAGATTTTACTTGCAGGAGTAGAACACGAGAATGATGAAGAGGAAAAGCACTACTTAAATTATGAACCCTTAACTGATTTTAGAAATGGTAGCTCGATCTAACCGTGAAAACAGTATAATTCGTTAAAATAACAGTCTTTGGAAGTAATGAACATCTATGGTAAATGCTGATCCACTAAATAACCTTCACAACTGCAAAACATTTTAAAATGAATCTTCCTAATTACTTCTGAATTACTGTATTCTGTCTTGTAGGATGGAGTAAAAAAAAAAGGAAAAAGATGACCATGCATCGACTTGACCCTTCTTCTATAAACACAACTGAAAAAAGTACTATACTACAGCTCTGATACCACTGTAAAGACAACAGAGAACAAGAGAACATGCTTAGTTCCATACTAAGTTCCATGCGATTTTGAATCCACTAAAATAAAATGGACTGATTATTTAATTGCACAGCATAATTCAGCCGCCATGAATCAGGATTCTAAATGTGCTATGGGAGCTGACATTCAGGTCAAGTAATTTAATTTGAAGATTCATGTATATCAGTGCATTGCTCCACTAGGTACAGAGAAGCAATTGCAACACAGTCAAGCTCCAGTCTTCCAAAAGAAGCTCTCCAAATTTTAAATGCATTTTGAAAAGATTATACGAGTATTTATAGCGGAAGCAGCAGTCAAATCCCAGCATTTAAATGCATTCCTTACAACTAAGACAAATACAGTGGTAACACTTAGATTTGACTAGGGAAGAGAAAAAAAGAGAGGAAAATTGCTCAAAGTGATCAGTTAGTAAGTGTTCCTAGAAAGCTATGAGAAGCCACTGAAAATCACAGTGAATAAGTGCAAAGTTTTTCTTGGAACAAATATCTACTAACACTAGAGAAGCGTAGATGATTTCACAACAGGTGACCCTTGTGCAAATACTCAAAACTGTATAATCTTTAAACTAAGACTGACTTTTAATTAAATCCTGGTGTTTTGTCTTTACACCAGAAGTCAACGGAAAAAAATCCAGTACAACACACTCACTCAAAGTCAAAAGTTAATGACATTACTGTGAGGCTAGACATAATAGTGCGAGATCAGAATTTAAGTTGGGGAGCTAATATGCACAGTGTGAATAAAGACTTCGATGGAGGCCATCAGCATTCACACTGCAGCATACTATTCAAAACGTTTTAATTAGATGTGAAAGTTTGACACAGGCAGATAGATTATATTGTTAGAGAAAGATGTGAATGTTTACCCATGCCAGTTCCAGCCGGCGCAATCTCTTTGGAGAAGATTTCTAAAGCTTCTTTTTGCTTATGATGTACTGCAAGCCAAATAACAGCTTCCCGAGGACCCTGCTTTGAAAAAGCAGATAAGCTTAGCAGCAGAACAGCAGTTATATCTGTCAAACCAAAAAGTAACTGTAACTCAGCATTCAAAGCAAATCTAATGGACATCTCATGCTCAATACTAACTATAGTTTTCATTTAGTGGCTTTCCATCCAACATATTCGTAACTTTCAGTTCACGTTTTATCATCTTTACCAGTAAATCAACCATTGGGTACTTCAGACTGTTACAATGCTGTGTATCAAAACACCCTTCAAAATCAAGTACTATAATGAACATAAATTTGCAAGGAAATTGTTTCGCTCAGTGAGGTGGGCACAGAGAATACTCTGGGGCCAAGGCTATTTCTCTTAGCATCAAGAAGTAAATAGATTTGCTCACGGAAAAGTAGTCAAACCTAATCCTTGGGGATTTAAAGAGAGAACAGAATTAAAAAATACCAGATTTCCAACAACAATAGACACAATAGTTCATCCCGACTTTCTGAAGCATTTAACGGCTTCCTTAATTATGCATAAATTCATGAATATTTCAAAGCAGCATTTCTCTTATTAGTGTAAAACATTCAATGGATTTTAGAAAAAGGCCTGTTTCTTTACCTATAGAGAAACTGATGACATTTGCACAAGAAGATCCACACTGCCAGAAACAAACACCCATGAACACCTACAGCCTCTCAGCAAGTTTTAAGACTCAAATGAGCATCTTAAACTTAAAAAAAATAAATGCTTTCCTCTTCAAAATAACTAGAGAAAGCTCATGCTGGATCTAAACTCCTGAACTGCCTGTCTTTTAATATAACTTTAATCCTACTTATTTTAACTGTCAATGTTTCTCTAAAGTTCCATTCCCTAAAAAACACTGCATAAAAGTAAACAGCTTTTGAAATATAGATGTCTTGTAAGTACAATTTCTGAGCATATACAGCATACACGTTCACAAAAATAATACTGCAGGTCATGACAACATCAGAAAAATCCCAAGTCAGTCTCAGGAACTTGAGTAACTTCAAAAATGTAAAAACATGGCTGCGTTTCCTATTGACAGCTGCTGAAATGGTGTTCATAATAAATGTTGCAGTACTCCATACCAGTCATTCTGGCTATTGTAAGATTGTCCCAGAGAGGCAGTTATTTTAACAGACTACTAATTCCTGGACTCCAACTCATATACATACTAAAATTGCAAAATGAACAAACTCATTTATTCCAGCTCACAGCGACACAGAAAATTCCCGACTCTCCAGCTAAAAAGCAGCGAAGGGCCCTGCAGAAAAACATGTGGCAATGCTACAAATAGAAACTGTCTTTCCTCTTCTTTATTTTTAAATCCCTCACAAAGCTGTCTGGAGATTCATTATATTACTATTACTAATAATTAACAGGAAATACTCTTGCAGAAAGTATGCTTACGTATTCACATCTGCTTCCTGCTTCTAAACTCCATGAACTCTTGAATGCTGCATTTAAGCCTGTGAGAAGTAGACTGTGTTTTTGCAGCAGATATTGCTACTATGTACCATAGTATAAGTTGCCTTTCATAAAGAAAGCTGCTGAACAGAGTAAAGTTGAGACTGGAGCATTCCATCCTAGGTAAAGCTGGCACAGGCAATAGGTAGTTATGTAGGGTAGGGAAGAGGCCAGCATAGGCCGCTTATCGTCATTAAAGATACAGAACATACCCAAAGACAACAGATGTTTAATGTAGCAACAGCATCAGAAGACTGTGAGCCTGAGACGCTCAACCAATGAGTGCCAGGAGAGGTATTACCTGCGCCAGGACCCAGGGTATATAACAGAATGGAGTTTACTGACTAGTGGCGCAATTTCTCCCTTGTCAGTAGCAGTGTGCGCCCATTACTGCAATAATGGATAAACTGCTCTTCACAGATCCCACGCCCAGCGCTGTTTTTATAAAGCCAACTAATAGACCAGGTACTGTTAATATTTAACTTTCACGTGAAGCACATCTAGTATTTCTAAATCATGAACTCACTGATACTGTGACATTGCCATAATCCCTTCTTCCTCAAGATCAGAAAAATCAGAGCAGGAAGTATTAGCAATTAAATACCACCAGCGTTACTCGGTGCTGACTCAGATCCACAGCTTCTGCTGATAAAGCAAACTATCAGAATGGCAGACAATAGCTATGGAAACAGGTGGAGTGACTGAGAAAAAAAGGAAGCAAGGATTTTGTATTTCTCAAGGCTACCCTCTTTTGTCGGGAATATTCAGTGCTGCACATAATCTCACTCTACATTAAATGGACCCAACTATGAGAGACACAGTCAGTGCACAATTTAAATTCAGATGGACAAATCTTCAAAGCATGGACTGTTTCCCTTGTGTGATAATATACCACCGAGCACAGCATGCTTTGACCGCTGTTACTTGCAATCCAAACAAGCACAACTAATTTTGTACAGAAAGACATAATCAGAAAGAGAATATATCTACTAAAGGACGTATGTTTCTCTCATGAGTTTACAGCTTTGATTTAAATGGTAAAGCAACCCCCATTCTTCCCCCATTCCTCTGAAGCTACTGCCACCACTTTCCAGATGAGGTTCCTCTATCGGAGAACCAGTGTGAAGAAGATAAGGTTGTAAAGCAGCTTCCTGTGTTTCAGCTTCAACTGTCACATCCTATTGCAGGCATGTATGGAAAGCACGTACAACAGAGATACTGCTGCATTTAATTTTATTGCAAGACCTGTAAGCTGAGGCTAAAATATGAGAAATACTGTAAATATTCAACTTGGTTTGAAAAATGCCTTCAGTATAGTGCAAGCAAGGCAAACTGAACAGTACAAACAGAGAAGCTGTTCTTTTCCAAATCATTATTCACTTCAGTGAGCAACAAACTTCCCATGTAATGATATAATTAAAAAATGAATTACAATGCCTAATTAAAAGGAACTGGTACAGAGAGAACACTGAAGTTTAATATCTGGAAAATGTGGTCTTATGTTCCAATATTTTCCTTCTGCAATCTCAGTACAACACTTAATGTAGCAGGGTTTGTCATCCTAAAAAGACCACATCATAGATGGCTCCACAGGAAGCAACTCCTGCTGCTGTGCAGAATAAAACTGAAGCTCAAGCACTACAGCGCATACAGCTGCAGACACAACTTATCAACTTCTCTCATTTCTAAGAGTAATTAATTTCTATTATAAAAGTTTCATTATCTTTTTATTTTTCCCCTACATAGACAGATTTTCAGCTATTTCACATGCTGGCATTGCTAAGATCAAACTCACAGAGCTGAGTTTTGACAAGCATACCATAAGGTTTTTGCAAGACTTTCATTGACAGAAAAGAATTAGATCCTACTGTTTTGGAACAATCTAAACTGTCTAAATATTTTAAGTGCATGTAAGTGGGGACAAAATTTACAGCCTTCTTCCTATGAAAAGGTCTTCCATTCCTAGATAAGGAAAACAATCTGGATATCACAGCTGCAGAGGCTGCAGCCATCATTCATATTCTTACAGATGAATCCAACAAGTCACAAAACACGCTGCAGAATTATGTAGTTGAGGACTGTTTCGCATATAGGACCTACAGAGCTTCAGCACAGGCAATAATAATTCTGCCTTTTCTTGTATAATGCTGTCTTCTAGAGTTGTGCCATAATGCAGTTAAAGTCTGCATTGTAAGAACATTTAAACTATTTCTTGAGATGAACAACACTAGAACAGATCACAGCAACATTTCTGTAAGTTTCCTTATCAGTGCTTCTGGAAGACCCAATACTGCAATGACTTTGTCAGTGTAATTTTGCACACTAAGTACGACACTGAATTCTTTGCAAGATGGTGGGGTGAAATTCCCAAGATGACAGCAACTTCCTTTAAAGTGATGGAAAAGACAATGATATGGAGAGATTAAGAAGAGGAGGTCAGTAAAAGTTTAAGAACACTCCACTGAATACTTACACCATCTATACTCCTTCTAGCATGCGGTCCATATGTATCTTCAGACCCTAAAATCTGTATGTTTACTGCACTGTAATCTTCGTACCCAAGCTGACTGAAAATAAGACGCGTCCTGCAACAAATGATTTTTTTTTGTTAATTAGTAAACTGTCTCAAAGTAATTCTCTATAGTAGCCCTGTGTGGCCACAGGAATTTGCTCTGCAATGTGAACTGGCTACTAGTAGCTTTCACTACACAAACAAACAGGAATATTAGATCCAAAGTGATATGGGCTATGTCACACCTCTGAATTTCTCCCTACGTTTCAGTTTGAGCCTTTTTTTATTCAAATTCTATGACAGATGATAGGCAAAGCCAAACAGATGATCTTTTTATCTTAAAAAAATAAGTGCTTGAAAGGGTATTACAGTACATGCAGTCTTCCTGGTTTTCACATTAGTAATTCATTTCTTACCTCTATTTCTCCTGCAACATTATGACCCACCAATAAATACAAGCAATCATCTCACTACACCACAGCCATCAATGAAAAAAAATATAACTGGAGGAGGATCTTTTATTCAGATATTCAGTTCCAATTAATGAACATACAACCCAAATGCCACGAATCTGACAAAAACTGTAAGAACTCCTTCTCATTACTCACACTTGCCTATTCTGGCCCTGTCTATTTCCTCAGACTAATTCTGTAAGGCTGTTTCTCCCAAAAGCATGCTGTTTCAAGAATGCCACGTTTTCCCAATGGTGATTCATAATGAAAGCTGACTTTTTTAAAATACACCATAACAACACATGCTGCTTTTAGAGAAACAGCAACTGACACTTTTCTGGGGCAGGGTTGACAATTAAACTGGGTATTCCTCAAGGTTCGTAAAAGGCAGCTTAACTTTCAAACACTGAACAAACTGAGAATGATCTTCATCTTTTATTTTTTTAACAGTCATATAAAGTCCAAAGACCCAAAAAATTACAGCAAAATATATACATATATATATATATATATAGACATTTTGGACTACTTATCATAGCTTTATTATGATAAACCATTTTTCCTCTCATCTATATATTATAATATGATAAGTAGTCCAAAATGTTAACAAGTTGCAGACTGGAAAAATAAGTTAAATACTGAAGCAGCTAAATTGCTTTTCCTTTCTTTCTTTGTCTGGAAACCCTCCAGCTGTTTGAGAGATTTAATCAGCTGAAACACTGGACTTGTTTTTAAAAATTAAAATTAAATTATTGTAATTATACATTTCCCATCAATTGACTACTTTGAAGACACTAGCAATATCACCACCGTTCTAAATATTAAACATGGCACCTGGAACATGATATAGGCTCTAAAGTGAAATTCTTACTGATATAACAAAAAATGAAGGTGGTTGCTATGCTACCACTGAGGCCATTTCTCTTCCAATGAGCATGGGAAAAAAATACTTGATTTATTTGATTTCTGAAAGTTGCCTGGCCCAGTGAGCTTGTTCCACAGGTGTATAATTTGATGAATGACAGAGAAGAAGTCTTATATAAAACTGAGAGGAAAGCAATAGCTCACATAACTAGGAAGCTTGGGTGCCATTGGAATAAATGATCCAAGACTTCTGTGAGTACAGACAATTATATTTAAAAGGAATCCCTCCTACAAATATCCTGGCATGACAATATGATTAGAAGTTTATCAGGCTGTTTTCCAACCAGAAAATTGTTCCAGCAAATAAAAACACCATTAGTCCCATTTTACAAGGTAATAAGATATTTTGTCTAAAACAATTCTGGCAAACTGCCTACATTTCATAGCTTTGAAATTTTTGATCATAAGTTCTATGGAAAAGAAATGAAATAAAAATGTGTCTGGAATCTAATAAATTTGGGTCATAGCTGTCCATTTTGAACAATATTTGCTAACTTTTTCCTTTCTGTCAAACATACTTTAAAAGTGTATTTACAGGTTGTTCAGGAAACCTCTTTTCAGTCAACTAAAGTCTCGAAACGTCCTCCCGACTTCTGCCTTCTATGGTTCTTACAAGATTAATGTGATTACCAACATGTTACCGTTCTATTTTCATTATCTCTGAACATCAAATAACCAAAACCCCTTTCAAGCAACAAATACTAACCTTTTGAGAATACTTTCTGCAGTGAGCTTTCCTTTTTGTACTGCCTTTGGACCTCCCACCGGACAGACAGCAGTGGCTCTGAAGCCATCAAGGTAAGTGGCACTTACCTAATGAGAAAGGGATTAAAAACTACATGTGATTCAGTACTGATAAATGCTCTCTAACAGTTATTTTCTTTACAATCACAGTAGTGGAATGATAAGAAAGCACAATAATCAGTAAACTTACTGTAATACTTAAAATGTGAAAAGTCAAACCTGTAGAACTGTAAAACTCAGTATTGTTTCTCACTGTTATCTTAAATTATCATAGTATCATAGTATCATAGTATCGTGCAAGTTGGAAGGGACCTTAGAGATCATCGAGTCCAACTCCTGGGTTTCGAGCCCTCTGTGTAGCGAAGCGGCACTTCTACCCCCTGCACCACAGGGGGGATTCGAACCCAGGCCCTTTGGTGCCGCAAGCAGCACTTTATACCACTGCGCCACCTATACATTTTGGTACACGAGATACACTCTGGAGCTGAAAAGCTGAATAGCATATCACAATTATTCTTAAAAAGAACCACTTCAGCCTCTTCTGGCTATATCTGGATTTGCCTGTTACATAAATAATCATGTTTTATGCATCTAATATTGTATGTTTGGTCTTTGTCTCTCTGTTACTTATCCAGCAACAACACGGGTGCACTTGTGTTTGTGTAAAGATATTGAAGAGGCAACAATTTTTGGCAGAAAATATTTTATTTTCTCCAAAATATCAAATTTTATATGGAGTGTAAAGTATCCCTTACTTAGGAAGAAAGTAATACCTTATAAAACATTGAAGGAGGTGATCCTTTCGCTCCATGAACTTTCACTGCCCCACCTTCAAAACCTGGAGTGGTTAAAAAAAAAAGTCAATACTTGAGCTTCTTCCGAATAACTTTCAAAGACATGCTCTTATGTTAATCAAATGTATTTTGTCACAAAAACAAATCACTGATAGCTGTACCATCCCACAGAAGAGAGAACCTTCTACAAAATGGTCCTCTCTGCCTTCTGAACTGAAACATCATGGCTATGTTTCTAACTTCAATGAGTCTTTTAGCAAAACGCTTGAAACCTTTATATTAACATTATAAATTCTTAACACAAATAGAGACTTTAAAAGTTTAGATCCAGTAGTTACTTTCCACAACCAGTCATTGCTCACACACACAGAGCATGTCATTTACTGCAGCTTGCTGGAGAGGATGACAGTCCCTCACACTTGGCAAAGAAACAGAATCAGAACAATGGTAGCTTATTTGCTCAATGAAGGGATAATTTAACTTCAGCCTTCTCGATAACAGAAACAGAACAGTCTGAATATATGTTCTAGTACAACTACCTTGTTCAGTATTAGGTATATGAATAAGAAGATGAAACAAGAAAATGCTGCCATGTCATCAGGTTCAAGTTTGAACTGGAATAAGGTGAAGTCACAGCACAGGGCCAGCATCTCACCTCAGACAGACAGCATTACACTGTAGCTATCTGTGCTTGCAAATAGTTAGGAAACAGTTTCAAGCTTTACAGAAATACTCTGAAGTGATCAAAACAAAAATCCCTTCAGAATACATCTGAAAAACAGAATCACATGAACTCACCTTAGTTTTAAGTACCATGCACAAATATCATCACTCTCTGCAAGGCTGAAATGAGGTTTGTTCAACAGAGGAAACTGATTTGTTTTTCAACAGAAAAAAATATCCCTACAGTCAGTAAAAATTTGGAAGACTTTCATATGGCTGGTTAAGGAGTAACATAAACAAAGCCCACAAAACAAAATGCATAACATCCATTGACTAAAAGAAAACAGAAGCACCTCTCAGTTCAAACATTCTCACTAACCCAGCAGGACAATAAAATCAGCAATGTAAACAGCCAAACCAGATAGCATGCCCTGTTTTTACTGGTGTACGTGTCAAAGCACTTTAAACTAAAAATATTTAAGAAATCTGTCTATTTTCCATCTGCTATGTTTCTAAGAAGACTAACTGAAAGTTCATGTGAAAGTTCATTTTAAGTTCAAACATGTCATATCAGGTCATTTGCAAGCTGAAAGTTCATAGGAAGGTTAGGGTTCTCTTTTCCTTTTTTTTCTTAAAACAAAAAGAAGACAAGACTGCTTGAGCACGAGGTTCACTACGGTTTTACAGTACTTTTGTTATTGAAGCACTGTATCTTCCCTGGGAAGTTCTCAATTCGAAATTTCAGTTGGTTTAAGTTTTACAAAGGCACTCAGCATGGTGTCACAGGTTCAATTCCATAAGAGTGAAAATGAATATACATATTACAGGTGCAGTAAGACTTCAAATGATTGTAGCTAAGCATTTTTATCACACACTCTAATCCAATCAACAAATCTTGTAGTTGTGGGCTTTTTGGGTTTTGTTTTCTTGCTTTGCCTTCGAGTCCAAACTTGGAACAAGCATTATAAGCATCTTTAGCCCATCAGCTGTTCATATGACTATGGTAGGTTTGAGGGTGGAAAACTACTGCTTCTAATAGAGGTTTCTCAGTGGATGTCCTCTGCTAAGCAAGCCTCTACTACTTAAAGTGATGCAACTAATTATGCCTAGGGAAAACACTATTATTAAGTGACGCTTAGAATAATACAGCTGTTCATTGTTACATTCCTAATGTAAAACAAAACAAAACAAAACCCACCTTTCTGAGCAAATAAATGGAGCTATAGTTTACAAAAATACAAAATCACAGTGGAGCACAGTTCAAAGTCTTGGTTGGTGTTAGAGATGCCTTAAAAGTGAAGCAGTAAGAGCAGCAATTGAAGAGTTAGATTAGACAACCAGAAAAGTAGGAGTATGGTTATAATTCCTAAGACAATTTCTAACTAAGTTCCTTGAAAAAAAACAAAGCCTTTCAAGGAAATTTGTTTCTATGAAAAATATCAGTTGGTTACATATCATGCCTTAAGGAACTGATATAGCAAGGAATACACAGATAAAACATGGAAATTACAGTAATAGCTTTAGTTTGATCATCTAGTTTGCACATCTCTTAACATAAAGGCAGACTTACCTGGAATTTCAGTGATGGAAACTTCAGAAAAGTCACACGTGACATCTGGTAAAAGGTAGTGCTGAGGATCGCCCACTTCATACACCAACTGCTCAGCCACAGTGCCAAAGGAGATCAGTCCCCCTGTGTCCGGTGGTTTGGAAATAATAAAGTCTCCTTCAGAAGAGCACTCTACAATGGGAAAGCCTATGTTATGCCTAAAATAATGAAAACATTGAAAAAAAAAAGAAACCACTATAAATACAGGGTGAAAAGAAGAACGACACAGCAGAATTTTATGGTAATTAATAATCAACTAAAATTGATCAGGATCTAGAATGTAGTTTGGTGCTTCTGCAGAAGTGCAGGAAAAGCAATGAACAGGCTAACCAAAATAAGAGGATGCTTTTTATTGTCCATCAAAGAACAAAACATATAACACCAAACACCAACAGTAAGCGGACAGGAGTGGAGAATGACACTAATGTAATCACCAAAAGCAGAGCAGAAGTCGGAAGGTTTAGATAACTTTGATTAAGGAGGAAAATTCAGCAGAAAAACACGACTGTTCATTCTAGCCCAGCTGGCTGCAGGAGCATATCCAGCATCAAGGGTGAACACAAGTAAATGCATTCTGCAGTCTGGATTTGTAAAAAGGATATCAAAGCACAAAGGACAAACTGCTGGAAGTAGGAAACTGAAATAATCAGAAACATATTAAGGACAATTGTTCATTTTTTCTGATAAGTTTTCTCAGAAAAGTTAGATACAGAAGACAGAGGAACACATGAGTGTAAGATCTCTAGCCCAGAACAATAATAAAAGCAGGAATTAACAGAAAATTACAAGGCATAACAAAGACAAAAGCAGTAAAATAGAAAACTATAATCATATGCTCTGTAGATTAATGTACAGAAAGCAAGTAGCTCACAGTAAGAGATACATGCTGATTTATATAGGAGCAGGGTAGAATTTTCAGGGTTCTGTGGAAGATATCTAGGTATTTGCTTTCCATGTTATAAGGCTTTTCATTTAGAGATCATTTCTCTGAGCAAAAGTATTAACTTTCAATTAAAAGCTGAGAATTAAAGCAGTATTCACGTCCTCGCAGAAGGGCTACCTGACTCTCTTCCCCTCAGAAGAAGTTAGAAATTTGTGGGAATACAATGTTAGAGAGAAAAAGAATCCAAATAAAGGAGATAAAGCTCCTTGAAAAAGCAAAACTCTTCTCAAATAAAAAGGTGCTTGATATCCCCATCCCCATTACAGTCAATGATCTGCAGGTCCTTTGTGCATAATTAAAATCAGCTCATCCCTGAAATTAATTATGTTTGGGTGCTGGAGGGAACCGTGTGCTGACCATACAACCAAACTGGTTACTAGCAAAGGTTACAAGAACATAGTTTGCATAACATACATTCACAAACTTCTAAAGGAAGTAAGCAAAGAAACCAGTGAACTCTGAAATGACATTAGCAAAAGTTCATGGGAGTTTGGACAGATTCCTTATAATTGGGAAGATTAAAACTTAATCCTTTTCTTAAATAATGGAGAGAAGCTCTGTTACCAGAGATCAGCAACTTTAATACTGCTAGCATACAAAACTTTGAAAGAACAGTAGCTGGAGGACACCTAGAAAAGCCCACCAGGAATCAGTAAGGATTATACTTCATTTGTCTGGTCTTTGAAACTATTTAAACCATGAAAAAGATAGAGGCTATTAAAAAAGGATTTAATAAAAAAAAAAAAAAGAAAATGGAGAAAAAGTGGGAAAAAGAAAAAACATAAACCAAACCCCATGAATACAACAAATGAATGAATCAATCTGATTCCAAATGATTACAATATGGGGTTTGTTTGGTTTTTGTCTGTTTGTTTGGAGGGAAAGAAAGGGATGAAAGTTGGCAGCAGGACGTAACATTCTCCATTTTAAAGTGACAAGAAAATATCCAAGAAACCTCTCAATTATCAGTCAAGACCAACCATCTATTATCTGTTCTGTAATATCTATTAATGGTCTGTAACTATCCCAACTTTACATGTAATGAGACACATTCAGGATGCAAACTGGCTCACATAGTGTTACAGAGCGTGATCAAGAGACTGTACAAGATGAGCATTAAAGAGCTGTCAAATGCACAGTGCTATCCTCATATCACCTATCTGCCTGCATCCGGGGCCTTGCTAGCAGGCTGAATGCAGCTTGTTTGAACCACTTACCCAAAGTGAAATCACTTCCACTGAGACAGATGATCCAGTCTGCCCCATTGCACTGAGAACAGACATCCCTACTGTAACCTACTTTAAGTCATCATTGCAAACAGGATGTTCATGCACCTTCTTCCTAGCGAACTTGCTTTGAAGGAAAAAGAGGTAAACTGCAGACACACACCTTCCCAACGCTGGTTCTGAACTACTAATATAGACTAAACTTCAGTTTAACCAAGCTTTACCCTCAGAAGACTCGAATCATTACACAAAACATGACTGCAAAAATCCATGTGTCCTATATTGCCTCACAGATGTCGGTAACAACTCATATTAAAACGTGCCCTCATAAAATAAGAACTTATTTATATGCTGCCACAAGATATTACTTAAAATTAACTTTTAGCTTGGAAACAAACAGGGCTAAGCTACCCCAATGGCATGATTCAGTCAAGTGACAGCTGTTTAAACCTGGAGTTACAGCTACCCATCAGCAAATACCTGCATGTAGTCTTCTAGAGCATACCATATGTACCTTCCACCGGAAGAAGAAACTCTTTCCCCAGCTTACCACTATGCTGAATGACTATGGTGCACATGACACTTGCTAGCACAAACCAACACAACCCACAGCCAAGTTGTAATTTAGCACAGTACAGCAAGGGAGTTAGATCACAAAACTGAACTTGAACTTTGCTAGTAGTCAACAACGGTTACAATATCCAAAGTGGCAGAGAGTGAACTGGCACTCAATAAAAGAACTGCAGCAGTTTAGTGACAGAATCATAGAATGGCTTGGGTTGGAAAGGACCTTAAGGACCATCTCATTCCAACCCTCTGCACTAGTCAGAAACACCTTCCACTAGGACAGGCTGCTCACAGCTCCATCCAGACTGGACTTGAACACCTCTGTGAATGGGGCATCCGCAGCTTCTCTGGGCAACCTGTTACACTGCATCATCACCCTTCTCAGGGAAGAATATCTTCCTAATACCAGATGTAAATCTATACTCTTTTAGTTTAAGGTTCTTATTTCCTTGTCCTATAACTATATCCCCAATGAAGAATCCTTCTCCAGCTTTCTTTACTGGAGAGGATAAAATCCCTCAGTGGGATGAGGCAATATAAATGATTCTGAAAAGAAACTCCTGAAATGAATTTTAATTGTTACGTGATCGTGTAATTAACAGAATACTCAAGATAAATATGAAAGTAATACTCTAGACACATTTTGAGCAGTTTTTAGTAGTTAAAATACAGAAAGAATAATGAACGTGAGTTGGTGAAAGGAGAGAATAACAAACATCATTTCATCCAAAATGTGTTTTTGAGTTGCACTTTTGGTATTTAACAATTTATATATATATATATAAAACTATATTAGCAAGCCACAGAGCTGAATAAATCCAAGCTAAGACTAATCCTCAGAAACTCATTTCAGTTGCTTAGAGGAGGACTTAACAAGTCCTCACTGACTACAAGGGTAACAAAGGCCCCAAACTGGTTTTGCTGAAGAAGCCATCTTCTGATTATTGGCAATAAAAGATAGGACAACATACTATTGTACATTCACTAGCAGAAGATCACAAGAAAGATGAAGAACCCACAGTACTGCATACAACACGAAAGCAGACCAGGGTCCAAGCCGGCTTTGATATCAACTTTTAGCTTTATAGACAATGCAGTTTCCTGGGTGACTCAACAAACATTATGCTGAGGAGAACTCTAAACCATGTGTCTCAACCCCCTGGATACCTATTTTATACACAGTGTTATTGGGCAAAAAGTAAGAATTGCTACCACTTGCAGCAATGTTTATATAACCCATTCAAAACTATTAATCTGTGCCCAGCAAGGTCAGCACATGCTTTTGGATAGCTTACACACATGCATATCTACATGGAGGTACCAACACAATTCCTAAACACTGCTGCACCCCCTGTTTTAAGAAAGTGTACTCATCATAACACCTACCTCCTCTAACTAGGGCATTTCACAGTATACATAGCACGTGCACACTAAATGCCTTGAGAACCTCCAGCCAAACAGACGGCCAGGCAGTTTCAGCTCCATGGAATAGATGGTGCTACAGACAAAAGGGCACACCACACTGCTTAATCTGGGCCTTGAACAGAATCCAGCATGCAAGTCCCAAACAACAATCTGGATCCAGCCCTTAAGAGACTACAACTACTGACTTACCCTTTTGGTCATCCCAGGCCAGAGGATTATGAAGTCTCAACCACTGTACACTCTTGGCTTAGGGCAAAATTTCAGTGATTATCATCTCCTCAAAATGATTATTTTACTGATCAGCATTAGCTTATTCTCTCCTGCATTTCAAAACAAAACAAAACAATGCACTAGTCACCCACTGACACTAAATAATAATAAGAGACAGCAACGTCTGGGATTAATTAAAGTGAAATACAAAGCTGTGTGTCATCAATACACTTCTGACATCACGGTCCATTCTGACACTGCATGAATTCCCTGAGTGCCATGCACTAGAGACTAAACAGGGAGTAGTGATGTGCTACTCAGTTCTTTTCTTCACCTAATATATATTACTGCACAAATAACATAAAAAGAGTAGGGGCCTTTTGGGACAGCATTTACTTATAGACAGTAATTTAAGGATGTTTATCAGTCATCTACAAACTCAATGATTTCTTCAATTTTCTCTGCTAAGCATCAGATAATCCACATAAGGAATGACTCAAGCAGCCTTTGTCTAACTGGAAACAACAAATAGTTACATTTCATAGGCCTAAAACTTTTATCTATCTATATATTTATTTTTTCTTTTTGCTTGCTTAAAACTCAGAAAAACTCATAGTACCAGTAGTATTTCTTAGCAGTGCATAAGCTTAAATCTGCTTCAGCAAAGACTGAACAGCAACTTGACTACTGTTCAAAACCAAACCTACCTTCTGCAATAAAATGTGAGTGAATGAGAGAGGTTGCCTTCTAGCATTCACTAGAGAATAGTACAAGTAGTGTGAAAATATCCTTCAGCTCTAATGTAAAGGTCCAGTAATTTTTTTGCAGACATGAATGACAAGCATTCTCAGATGCATGAACGTGTGTTCTCATGGTGGTTAATTTCAACGTGCCTTTCACATACTAATGACAAGAGACATTTCAATCTGTTTTCTTCTTCCCACATTTAATGATTCCTCTGGGTTGGTGTGGATATAACCTCGCATATCGTATTTAATCTGATTTATTGAGATTTAGGTTACACAGGTTTACTTTCAGAAGATTTAAAAACGTAGCTCTTTTTAAACTAAGTACAAATCACTAACAGACTCAAGTCCTTTCAGAGCTCTGTTGACCTAGTGGCAATTCAAGTTATATTGGAGACAGCAGGTTTCCTAACTTTTAACATTATTGAAGCTATGTATTTGACTATATAGATTTGCACACATTGAAAATGGATTCGGGTTGACCAAATAATCAGAAAAATTCATATCATCAAGTTTCTTTAACTTACAGTCAGGCTACTACTATGCTATCAAATAGAAAATTCATTTACTTGTAAACCATGAGCTTTCGTAATGGATGGGGCACTCCCAAAGTAATGCCTCCTATTTATTCCTACCCAAACTAAAACAGATACAAAGAACAGAATAACATTTTCTCATAGAGCAAATTCTCAGCTACAAAACACCATTTTTCAACATAGTTCCTGCTATCAACTATGCATTTTCACTAGCAACAAACAAGAGACTACAACCGCCATTTCTGATAGAAAAATCCTCAAAAGTACAGAGCTACCAAAATTTTTAATAGGAAAAATGTATCCTGTGGGTCCCTGCAGGACCAGAGCTAAACGAAACCCATCCTTTTCTCCTGTATCTTTTCCACAGTTCTTCAGATTTCAATCATGTAAAGGTAGCACTGACTTTGATGGACAGTGCACAAATCAGGACTCCTTCCTTTCATCCGAAGGAAAACAGGAATAAACTGCAACTGGAGAATCACTCATTGTGTGTCAAATACGCCCCCTCAACTGCTTTTAAGCTACTCTTAAAAACAAGTTCATTAAAAGCAGACTACACGAGTGCTTTCTCATGGCAATTCTCAGCAGGCAGGCAGACCTACCTACAAGAGGGTCTCATCCAGGATGCTTGAACACAAGTAATGTATGTAACACTTTTTCAAAGGTCAGTAACGGATATGCAGACACCGACAGTTCAAAACTGGGAAAGCGGGACATACAGGAAAGGAGGACAGTGGAATATGTAGCAAGAGAGGACTTTGTCATCCCTGTCAAAGCAAGCTGTGTGAGACTGGACAATGCACAACTCTGATCTAACTGAAGACTGACAAATTAGCATCTCAAATATCCTTGTTTTCCTTTCCTTTACACACACACACTCCTCCCATGGCAGGGGATTGGAGGCAGACGATCTTTCAAACCAAGCCATTTTATCAGTAGAATGAATTAGAAACTGTTTTTTACAACACATGACCTTCTATCTGACCCTGTCTGTGGAAGAGGGGTTGGAACTTGATGATTCTTGGGGTGCCTACCAACTCAAGCCATTCTATGATTTGGTTTACTACAAACATACATGGTGTTGTCACGGTTACTTACCAGTCTGGTACCACATGCCAGTCAGTGAATATTCCACCAGTACACTGAGCACCACATTCAATAAGATGACCTGCAAGGCTGGGAAAACAGCAAGTGTTCAAACAACAACATATTCTGTAAAAGGATGTATCACAAATCCCATCTGAAAATGTAATCATACGATGGAAATACAGCTAAATTTTAGAACATGCTCATTTTTTTCCTCCCTGGAGTTTTGTTTATAAACTTTACATTAAATATACGTAGGAATTCTGCAAGATGACTAAGAAGAGGTTAAAAGAGTAAAGTTTCATATGAAAAAATGTTTGGTATGTTCCACCACAAATCAGGTTTTGTGAGTCATTTCAAAAAGTATTGATCTAAAGTCAGTATTCTAGCTTTCCACATTGTTGTAACTGAAAACACGCAAGACCCGTTTTTAATCAAGAGGTGTACAATCTCACACAGCTCAGAAATAATGAGCTCAGAAATAACATCCAAATTCCCGAAGTGCTAAAAAAAAATCATTATTCTGGCGTTATACAAGATGAAATACAGATTTACCCATTTCTTCTTATATCATTTACCTTCCTGCTGCTAGCAAGTCAAATTCATCCCTATTCCAGCCAAACTAGAAGAGAAATACAAACATATTACTTATATGGACTGATTTGATTAACAATATATTTATCATTGACTGCAGCAAGAACAATTTAGCTAACTGGAAAGAGCTGTAGGTGTATTTGAGCTCCCAAACAGTAAATCTCTGAAAATACTCTGATGTATTTCAGTTTTCACTGAAATTTTCAGTCCCAGACCTCTCAAAAATATAAATTCTTAAAGTCACACCCTGTTCAAAAAAATCTAGCTTATTTTTTTAATGTAAGCAAAGCATAAAAACCAAGAGATAAATCAAAAACAAACAATCGATGTAACAGAAACTTCCTTGATATATTTTTTTCTTGGACCTTCGTCTCACTGACAAGGAGAGTCTGACTGAAGAGGTGAAGGCTGAAGGCAGCCTTGGTTACAGTGACCATGAGATGGTAGAGTTCAGAATCTCATGTGGCAGGAACAGAATACCAAGTAAAATCACAACAGGTACAGTACAGGTTGAGGACTGGCCTGTTGGAGGGCAGTGTAGGGTAAAGGGACTTGGGGGTTCTGCTGAATGACCATGAGCCAGCACTGTGTCCTTGTGGACAAGAAGGCCAATGGCATCCTGAGATGTAATAGTAGGGACATGGTTAGTAGATCAACAGAGGTTCTCCTCCCTCTCTACTCTGCCCTGGTGAGACCACATCTGAATACTGTGTCCAGCTCTGGGCCCCTCAGTTCAAGAAGGACAAGGAACTGCTTGAGAGAGTCCAGCACAGAGCCACAAAGTTGATTAAGGGAGCAGAGCATCTCCCTTACGAGGAAAAGCTGAGGGAGCTGGGTCTCTCTAGCTTGGAAGAGACTGAGAGATGGCCCCATTAATGTCTGTAAATATGTAAAGGGTGAGTGTCAGGAGGATGGAGCCAGGCTCTTCTCAGTGACACCCAATTATAGGACAAGGGGTAATAAGTGCGAGCTGGAATATATTCCAAACAGAATTCGAGAAAAAACTTCTTTATAGGGAGGCAAACAGGACACTGGAACAGGCTGCCCAGACAGGTTGTGGGTCTTCTTCTCTGGAGGCATTCAAGACCCACCTGGATGTGTTCCTTGCTGATCTAATCTAAGTGTTCCTGCTCCAGAAGGTGGATTGGAATAGATGATCTTTGAGGTCCTTTCTAACCTCTGTCATTCTGTGACTGTGATTTTTTTAAATATGCACCAAGAGAAAGCCTCTATCTCTCATAGCATGTGGTCATTAACAATGCCATAGAGTAGTCTGGGTTGGAAGGGACCTTCAAGATCACATAGTTCCAACCCCCATGCTATAGGCAGGGACACCTCCCACTAGACCAGGTTGAGCACAGCTCAGGGAGGGGGCATCCACAGCGTCACTGGGCAGCCTGTTCCAACAGTGTCTCAACACCCTCACTGTAAATAATTTCTTCTCAGTATCTAGTCTAAATCTACCCTCTTCCAGTTTAAAGCCATTTCCTCTTGTCCTGTCGCTATGTGCCCTCATAAAAAGTTTCTCCTCAGCTTTCCTGTAGTCCCCCTTCAGGTACCAGAAGGCCATTATTAGGACCCCTAGAGCCTTCTCTTCTCCAGGCTGAAGAGACACAGCTTTCTTAGCCTGTTCACACAAGAGAGGTTCTCCAGTCCTCTGATAATCTTTTGTGGCCTCCTGTGGACCCTCTCCAACAGCTCCATGTCCTTTTTGTGTTGGGGGCCCCAGAACTGGACACAGTACTCCAGGTGGGGCCATATGAAAGCAGAGCAGAGTGGCAGAATCAGCTCCCTCGACCTGCTTTATGTACAGCCTATTCAAAGCACTTCAGAAATCCATATATCCTGCTTGTATTATTTGTGGAAATTTGAGGAATTTGAGATATGTTGTCCAACTACTTAAAATTGCTTACTCACCGAAAAAAGACCACACATCCCCCACCACAGAAAACCAGATCTACTACTGCCACCTTGCGGTACTAAAAATACATTTGCTCCTTAACCTTACATTAAATTTTAAAGTTGGGGAAAAAAACAACCCAAAAACAAGAGCAAAATGCTGGTGAAACGTGGCAAAGCTCCCTTCGCTTCACTGAAATAGTTTCAAATTTCATGATACTTAAGAACAAATATGTCCCTGTTAGAGATTTAGTAGCAGTGAAAAGGTAGCAAAGTTTCATGTGTGCACGCAAAAAAATAAAATGAAACAAGAATGAAAGAGCTTCTGTTCATCATCGCCTTGTAAGTAACTTGTACTTACAGAATGAATGAGTGGTCCTAATACAATCCCACTGTCGACGCATCTACCAGTGATTACAATATCTGCCCCAAGGTCAAGAGCTCTGCTTATTGGTCTTGCCCTAAAGGTAAAAAGCGTATGTATTTTTAGTTTTTAACACACCATTTAAAAATCAGTTAATGATGTAAGCAAAAATACATATTTATTGACATTTCAATACATAAAAGTTAAAGGATGCTGATTAGAGAGACAATAAAATATACAGGGTAAAACAACTCAAGCTACTGAGCATAGTATTATGTAATGGCCATGTGAGAAATGCAAATGGGTTTCTATGGGATACTAATAAAGCTATGTAACTACACCTAAAAAGCAGTCAATTAGTAAGCTTACATCTTATTGAAAAAAACACATGAACTCAGCTCACAGATCATAAATCAGGGGGGACAGAAGAAATATTTCATTATCTATAACAATAATTCTTCAGATGTAGCTCATGCAGTGAACCAAAAATCAGAAGTTAATTTTATCCAGAATACTATGAAGTTGATTTGTTCTATATATATATATATATACACACACATATATACACACACACATATATACACACACACATATATATATATAAACCAAAAGAGACATTCATACAATTAAGCATCCAACGTAGATGCTATAAAAGAAAAATGTACATTATGAAACTGTGATTTAAGAAGCTGGATAATAGCTTTACATTTCAATGCATCCCAGATGAAGGGGCCCATAAAGAAATATAGTTTATTTGAAACAAATATAAAAGTAAAGTAAGGTCAAAGATCACTTGTTTTAGCTTCCATTAGTAAAGCAGAGCCATGCGCAATGGCAGTCCTTAGCAACTGTACCATGCAGTGACAGGATGCTCCACTTTCAGGAAAAATAGTTTTACTAATTGCAATTACGGCAACTTTGTCTTGAATCAAACCTGAGGATTCTCAGGGGATGTAACACTAAAGTCACAACCGGCAAGGTTCTAATGTAAAAGTTCATTAACAGGTTAGAAGAAGAAAATATTTTCTAGTTGCTTGAATCATACAAAGATGAACCTTAAGTGCCCTGGTAGTTCTACTTGCAAATCATGCCAACATATTAAAAGTTATCTTTCCATTCAAAAAACAGCTTGTTAAAGTAACTCACCCGAGATACACGTTCATGCTATGAATGCTCTCTGGAAATGGTTTGCCACTTTCTAAATCAGTGATGCCAGCTGCTCTTAGGTTCTCCTTCTGTTAGAAAACAAACCACCACATTTATAAGTATTTTGTAGCATCTACTGTGAAATGTTCATTAGTATCAGACAACAGATTCACTTCATAGCAACTCTAAGAGAAGTATGATCATTAAAACTAATAAAAAGCGCAAATCAGTCGAATGACCAAAAGCTCTAGATGCTTATTTTTCTGAGTGCTAGAAAATAAAGATTGTAAAGAATGCTTTTCCTTCCAAAGATGATCAACCATGAAGTAGCATACTCCTTAGGCATTCAAATCACCTTTAATTACTGTAAGACTGAGCGAGTCAAACCTTGCCAGCAGAAACGTCTACTGTAACAGCAATGGTGATGTGGCCAGAAGTCAAAGACAATTCTGAAGCTCAAAGCAGTTAATCTCAGAGCACATTAAGCTCCCAGAGAGGCATACGTATACTGGAAGCATTCAAGGCCAAGCTGGATGGAGCTGTGAACAACTTGGTCAAGAGGGAGGCATCCCTGCCCATAGCAGAGGGGTTGGAACTAGATGGTCTTAAAGGTCCCTTCCAACTCAAACTACTCTATGATTCGTTATATGAACAAAGATAGTACAGAAAGAAGCAAAAAATAAACTCAGGCCAATTTTTTCTCTATGCAGAATAACTTGCACAGTCCTACTAAGCCTAAAGGCGAAGTGCCATACCTCACTCATTATGTCATCTCCAGTAACAACAGCTATTTTCAAATCGACGTCTGCTTTCTCTGCCACCTCCTGAAGAGCGGCTGCACAAGCCAGGGGATTCACTCCACCCGCATTACTGATGACTCGAACACCTTAATGAAAAGGATGAACCAAGCCCAGAAGCATTAACAATCACTTACATTTCAACAACTCAAAGCAAGCAGAAAGACAAGCAAGATACAAGCTTTGCAAGGTATGAGGCATCTAATCAAGTGAAATATTAATGCTGTGTTAAGTCTTGAGCCCCAATACGTTTGTAAAATAAAAGAATGAGACAAAGCCAATGAGGGACTGTTTTCAGAGCACTTAATTGTTGTAGACGGGCTTTATGATGTGGATGACTCCACTGTTCCTGGAGGTGTTCAATATGTGTTTAGATGCTGTACTGAGGGATATGGTTTAGTAAGAAACACTGGTTGGACTGGATGATCTCAGAGGTATTTTCCATCCCTGGTGATTCTACAATCCTACAATTATCTTCTTCCCTTCCTGTAAGAAAGATGAAAGTGACCACCGAGACAAACATGATGAGGATGTGACAGCATCATGCCTGTTCCTACAGGTACGTCTCCTGTCCTGTGTCTCCTACACAGGAGAACAAACTCACAAGGCACTCATACTTTCCAAACAACATCACTTTAGCACAAACAGATGTTTCTCTGCATTCCAGTACATTAGCGTGGTACTGGGTGCTTAGAGGAAACGATTCATCTCTTCCACTCAAACTCATTCAGTTGTAAAGGTGTAGCCATATAAACAAAAAGAATTGCATTAGGAAAACAGAAGTATTTGAACTACTTTGGAATGCTGACAAATCGTTAGATTGCATTAAACCACGAGATTTAGATATTTTAACAAGATATTTTCCATTCTCAAACTAAAGCTACAAAAAGAATTACCTGGAGACATGCAAACACGTTTATAATTACCGGCAAACATTTCATATGTGCCTATATAGATCCTACCACCAGACAAGCACTTCTTGTTGTGTCTTTTGTGGTTACGTCCATAAGGCAGCACAACACCGGTGTGACAAGCAGCTGTTTACAGGAACACAACCCACACAAAACTCATTTTGCAACTGCACTTCGTTAAGGTGGGAACACGAAGAGGAACGTACCTTTCCTGTGAATATCTTTTATGTATGGAGCCATAGCAGTGGAGACGAAATCCGGAGTGTAACCCAGCACCTGCAATCGCAGAACCACACGGGTTGGAAGGGGCATCGCGGAGCCCGACCCTGCTGCTAAAGCCGGCTGTACGCCGACAGCCGCTACTCACGGGAGAACGGGCTTTGGCCGCCGTCAGCAGCGACATGGTGATCTCGGAGAGGTAATCGAAGACGAGGAAATCCAACTTCCCGCCGTACAGCAGCTGCGGCACTGCAAGCAAGGAGGAAGGCGCCGTTAACCCCACTCCCCGCCGGGCCTTGTTGGCGTCCCCTTATGCAACGGGGCCTCCCGCGGCGCTCCCGGCCGCCCCGCCCGGGCCCGGCTCCCCGGGCCCTCCAGCCCCCTGCGGACACCTACCCGCGGCAGCCGTGTCCCCCCAGAAGCCCGAGGCGCAGCCGATGCGCACGGCGGCGCCCGCCGGAGGCTCACAGCTGTTACCGCGCCGCCGGCTCCAGCGCTGCGAGCGGGGAACCGGCCGCAGCAGCCGCGGCCCGCGGAGCCTCAGCAGCGCGGCGAAGCTCATGGTGGCGGCTGCAGCAAGGGGCTGGAGGGCGCCGCCCGTGACTCCGGCTCAGGCCCCGACCTGCTGCGGAGAGCCAGCAGGTGGCGCTGTCTCCCCGCTCTGTCGGTGGGAGTCCCTCACGCGTTCGGCTCCGTTTGATTAAAAGATGATTTTCTGTAAATCAAGATAAGCCCCGCCACCCTCCCAACCCCCGATCATCCTTTCTTCCTGACAGCTAACTCACCGTGCCCTTGCTGAAGGAGGTCCAAACCCATGACCACCCTCGCTACCCGTTGCTGGGCCCACTCCTGTTTTAACATCAACTTTTTTGGTGTGTAGGGACAAGCACAGTATTCAAGGCACAGGTCAACAGGAGACACACGACAGCCTGTAGTATTTCCTGCTTTGTTCTGTGCTGCATTTCTTGCAGTTCCAGCCCAGTGTTTGGGGTTTAATACTACCTGAGCACTGATACAAATGTTTCCACAGAGTTTCCTGCCAGCTCCGTCAGGAGCAGCAACACTTGACACCTTATACATGAGAGATTTGGGTTATTTGGATGAAAGCAGAGGCAAGTCATTCGAATTATCTCTTCTATATTAGACGTGGGAAGCAATGTCCCATAATGTTGAGGTTTTGGCCTCTCTGTGATTGCACAGATTGCAGAAAGTGTTGCTCTTGGAGGACGCCAGGAGGCACTGTGTGATTTGGAGTGAAGCTGATAGTCAGCAACAAGTCCGTGTGCGATGCAAACAGAGGTACAAGTTAAAACTTCTTGCTGGTTAAGGGACAAAGCTTAATGCACGTAAATGCCATAGTTCTATTGTGTGGTAAGGACCTACATCCCCTTCCTCTATTGCTTAGTTCCCAGCTTGTAAGACACATTTTGCTGTCATAAACTGTGAGAAAAAAAAACAACATGGCTTTAGGTTTTGCGTTGGAGAAAGATAAAGGTTCTGATTTTAAAAAAACAAAGCTATCAGCTGATACCAACAAATATTTCAGTTTATAAAGGAGGTTCTATTTGTCATTTATTGAGGTTCTGTCCTCTCGACAAATTTCAAAATATTCAGCAAATATTTGAATTTATTACTTATCTTATTCCCACAAATTAGTGAATGCTTTTGTTTAACAAATGGAGTTCACTGCTCTTCCCTTCAAGGTAAAGCATACATTGCAATCTCTCTTTTGCAGATAGTCTAAAAGCCAACCTTTTCTAAGTGTATCAACAGCTGAAAACGGTCCCTGTAAATCAGTAAAGGGAGAGAATTTGCAGTGTTGCACCTAATAATCCTTATTTAAGGCACAAGCTGTTCAGGGCCCAATGATGATTCTTAACTGATCCCAGCTCATCATCCAGTATGTTTGCTGGATTTTTAGTGCGTTGAAGCATAACATCCTGTGCTCTGGAACTTGGAAAAGCTTAAAAGCAAGAAAACACAGCTATTATTTCTGCATCCATGGTGTGCATGCAGCAAAATAGCTTCTGTATTTTCTCCAGAGCACTCCAAATGAAACCATACCGTGAATGATGTGGATTTCATATTTATCCTTGCTCAGCTTTCTAGAGAACAGAACTCTTTGCAGCCTCATTTGAACAGAAGCATAGCCCATATCTGTGCTGATTTCATAAGTGGAAAGAAATAAGAGCCTCTGCCATGCAGAGCATCTGGCAGACAATATTTGGGGACCCAAATCCTCTAGGCATTTCTGTTCAGGAAGGCTGACGGAGTACCCGATGCACAGAGTGGACTGTTGAATTGGCTAAAAATGTTGCCATTTGCCTTTTGCCCAAGACTCAAATACTGAAAGAGAAAGATGACTTACTGAACCTTTTCCTTTTTCTTTTCATTTTCACTTTGCTATTTGTAAAGCAGTTTGTTTCCTAACATACCAGAAGCATAACATCAACACTAGACAGCTTTTTAACCATCTCTGTTCCTCATCATAATTATCACTTGGTCATTGGTTGACCTAGCAAAGAAGCTTGTTAGTAATAGAAGCATGGCGGTACATATTTGTGATAGGTTGCAAAGCAAAACAGGGTTTTTATTTCCGTCATTTACTTCTTGAGGTTTTCAGCATTTATTTTTTGTCCTTATTTTTACATTCACGTTTCCATTAAAACAACAACAAAAAGGTGTTGGATCACTGTAGTGTTTCTGAGATTTTAAGAACTGGAATTTCACATTAGATCCTTAAGACATGTACGCGTGAGTCATACATTTGGGAAACCAGTCATACATTTGGAAACGTTGTTTTCCAAAGGCAGTAATAAGAACAATCTGCTATTCAGGAACAGATTTACAAATACATGCATATTTCCTCTGTACTTCTGTGATTTACTGTCAGTAACGGGAAGGTGCTGGATAGCTTTCCAACGGCTGTTTGACAAAAATACTAATTGAATCGAACATGACACTTTTAAACAAATACTGATTTAGTTTTATCACCCTCTCAAAAAATAAACAGTGAGGAAAAGTTAAACTGAAATTGAGAACTCTCCATTCTGCCTTTGTGGCGTTAATCATTCCTCGTTTGTTAGCAAATCAGGAAACAAGCTTACCGGAAAGGAAAAGAAAAGCTGACAACATTGCTAACATATGTTGGGCACACTGAAGGGTAAATCCAGGTCTCTAACATGTTTGTTTTGTAAATGGGTCAGCTTTATGCAGCTGGGATTAAATGAGAAAATGGTACAAAAGTGAGGAGAGGACTACCCTGACGTTTCACGTTAGAACACTTACTGGTTTTGACCTAATGAAAAGTGGGGAAAAGTCATTTCAAAACCATGCAATGTGAATTAATGGGAGGAAAGAGAAGGGAGCAAAGATATGAAGGGATTCCTTACTCAAGGCCACACCATGACCATGTAATCAGTAAGACAAACAAAAATGTTGTGAGGCTTAAATATTTACATCTTCTGCTAAGAAGTACCAGAGGTTACAACCAAAACTACAACTGGACAACTCTTATAAGTGCAGCGTAAAGATATTCGATAATCATTAAATAAATAGTTTAGATTGATTTCTTCATGAATGTAGATCCATGTGGTGATGATTTTATCTAAGAGAAGGACCACACTGAAAGTTCATAATTATTCTCTTGTTTTTCAGACCCAATTAGCCAACTATCTACAGCAATTAAGCCTTGTTGTTGTTGTTGTTGTTATGTCAGATATTGGTAACTTCAGCAAAAATTATTGCATTATTATGCGCTGAAATTATTTAACCACAGCCATTATCACATTTTAATCCTCAAATGTTAGGAATATTTTCTCAAAATTAATTAATGTAGCTCTCTTTCAGGGTTGACTGTTGTCATCTTCTCAGAATCCTGAAATTCTTATCTAGGGATGCTGGACAAATTTTACCACATTCCCTGATGAAGTATTCCCTTGAAAGAGTTTCATATCTACGTGGACTATTTTTTAGTGACAAAGGAGAAGAGTCTGCTCTTTACTCCATGAAAGAACAAGGGATACCTGAGTTGCATTCTGTCCCAAACACTATGTTCCCATCTGCCCTGGAGGGGACGTTTGTGATTTAACCCGACTCAGTTTCTGGCAGAGTACAAGCACAAACTTGGAGCCAGTCACTGTCCCTGAAGACAGCATTTTTATCCACAAACGTTCTTTCCAAACTTGTGGAGATTGGAAAGGAAAGATTTGATCCAGGGATGGCACGTTTAGCTCCCAGCAAGGAAGCTATGATCCAAGTCATTCACAGAGACGCCCTAAATTAGAGGGCAGAGAAGATTCACTTTCACTGCCTGTGAGGGAGACCATGGGCTCCAGATATTCCACTGCCTGACATGGCATTATAACTCTCTGCCTGAGTTTTGTCATCTGCCAAATAGGAAGAATGATGTTGTATGCCTTTGAAAAGTATGTTCTGCTTTGTGGAAGGAAGGTATTATACAACCATGAAATATTCTTAGTGTTTAACTTAAGGCTATGGATAGGTGTTTGCATGTAATTAGGTAGTTATCTCTGCTTTTCCCTATGCTAGTTAAGTGACTACTCTGCCTGCCCTCACCCAAAAGCCATGTGTGCATTTGCTTATGCTTGTGTTACAGTTTCTGCAAACCGTGTTTCACCTTTCTGCCTCCTTTAAGACCTGGCTGTAACAGAGACAAAGCAGATATGTGGAAAGCAAGTTCTGCAAATGGGAGGAGTAAGAGATGTGTGCAAATTCTGGGAATCTACCTCATCCCCTACTCCACCTCTTCCCGCTACCTCACTGTGCCCGCCCCCATCTCCAACTACTCCCTTAAACCTGTGCTGCTCTGCTCTGGGGCCAAAGCTGGCAGCCCATAAAGGTGCTGCCTCTGCTGCTGGGGAGAACAATTTCAGCTGCTGACAGTACAGATGGCACCCAGTGAGATGGGGTTAAAGCTGGGCAGATGGGTGCCTCTGGGGTATCTCCTCTCCCTTCTCTTCTCCACCAGCATGGCGGTAAGTGAAGGTGCAGAGTGTTAGAAAATGTGTCAGTGCTGAGAATGCTTCTGGAGACAACTCACTGAAAGTGGTCTTGTTTCTTCTCTCCAGTACATTGCTACCAGAGAAAACTGCTGCATACTAGATGAGCGATTTGTAAGTATCAGATCCATTTTTTTTTTTTACATTAAGAGTCTAGTCAAAGCCTGCCTACTCTACTTAATAACTGCCATTTGTATCTTCTCATTGTATTCTCATTGTAGAACCTCACTGTTCGCTTCAAAGCTCACTAAATGCACAGTGCTTAAACCTGTTCTTGACTGGTAACGGTAAACATCTGCTGAGAAAGGCAGCTACGCTGCTTATAAAAGTGTGTTAAAGACACTACAAGTAACACCGTGTACAAATTTTCTTTCTATGTGTGGATACATACACAGTGAGAAACTACAACCTCTCTACAAATTCTGTAGTACTGCAGACAGAGGCAGATGTCTATGCTTTTTTCCCCTGCAATCATTTGTACAAACAGTTCTCCTGCCCAAATATTCTGTTGTCCATTTTTGCTACTGAAACATAATCTATTACTATTCTCTTTAGGGTAGCTACTGCCCCACAACTTGTGGCATTGCAGATTTCTTTAACAAATACCGTCTCACTACGGATGGTGAATTGTTAGAAATTGAGAGACTTCTGCAGCAAGCTGCTAACTCTACAGGATCAATAGAATATTTGATTCAACACATCAAAACCATCTATCCTACAGATAAGCAGACACTACCACGTGAGTATATAAAAATAACTACACTATTGAACAAATTGTCCCTGTCTTGTTTTTCTAATTTACCAGACTGCAATAATTTCATACCTTTGTCTGTTCCACAGAATCAGTCGAGAGTTTGACTCAAAAGTCTAAAAAAATAATTGAAGAAATTATCAGATACGAAAACACGATTTTGGCTCATGAAAATACTATACAGTAGGTATCTTCCACCTTTCATGGCGCTTCATAATCCAAATCATTTTCTTTCTCTTCTTTTACTAACAACAGTTAAGGCTTCCTCAGAAAGGGTTTTTGAGCTTATGTTGACCATTAGATGCTGTCATTAGTAGTCCACTTACAAGACACATAACAGTCATATGGATCTGAGAGTGCATTCTTGATTCATCGGTGTTATCCATTAATTGTGCAAGTACAAGATAAGAATGTGAGGAAGCCTGGGAATGGTTTTATTTATGTTTCTTTTGCTGCGTTAGACGTCAATAATCTCTTTTTTCATGAGCTATGGAGATGTTATTAATATGAGTTTGTAGAGTGTATGAAATATTTGTACAATCATTTACTCTGACTATTTTTGCTGCATGTATCTGAGAAAATCAGCTCAGTTCCATAGATATAATTCATAAGTTATTATAAACTCAGTGGTGGTCTTCACTAAACCAACACTGAAAATTGAATTGAAAACATCATTAACTTTTTTAAAATTTGAGGCTATTTTAATTGCCCTGAATGAAGCAAAATCTCTATTTCTATGGCATTATATCGAATACGATTTAAACATTCTATCATTGAAGCAGTTAATGTAATTTATGTCAAATTCCATCCTTATGGAAGAATAATTTATGATTTGCTAAGGAGAACAAAGGAAAACATTCCACAGCATTACAATCATGCATTAATTGGTGGTTTCAGTTTTGCTGATTAGAGGCGAGTCAGGTTTTACATGAGATTAAGCATATACATTCCCATTTTGGCTGTTTTAGTCAACTTCACATACCAGTGCTAAGAAGCAACCCTTTTTGGATGTATGTAGCAGCATGCTATCTCAGTCAGGCATATATGCAGGTAAAAATGTATTACTGTCAGTAAGAAGCAGCTGAAGAAACAAGCCATTTTTGTGTCTCTCCAGGCAGTTGACAGATATGCATATAATGAACAGCAACAAGATCACACAGCTGAAACAGAAGATTGCTCAGCTTGAGTCACACTGTCAGGAACCATGCAAGGATACTGTTGAAATACTGGAGACAACTGGAAGAGGTGCACAAAATGTTTCTTGTATGGTGGAGGTTTGATTTAGTTATAAGTACTACCAGTTGGCATTGCAGTGATGAGGTTATTGTGATCTGAAGGGCCATAGACTCGTGCAAAGATATAAGTCTGCAAGTTTTAGAATCAATGATTGTATCAGTTTTAGGAAGACAACTTATGAACACATTTCTGCTGATTCACCTGGAAAATTTTAGCTCCAGAATGCTGTTTTTGTTGCTGTAGAAATTGGTGCGATGACTGTATTCTACATGTCAGTTGCTTAAATTCCATGTGAAATGAACATTCTCATTTCACACAGGTGTTGTGACCTTCAGCATTTTATTTTATTTTTTAATGGCAATGACATTTAAACACTTAGACTGAACAACAAACTTGGAAACAATATTTGAATTAACTGAACTTCTTACACTGAGAAAGTTACCGTATCAAATGTGAGGATAGAATGTGAGGATAGAACTACAGCTAGATTAGTAACAATCCTTTGAATATCTTTACTTCAGATTGTCAAGATATTGCAAATAAAGGTGCCAGGAAAAGTGGTCTTTACTTCATCAAGCCTCAAAAAGCTAAGCAGTCATTCCTAGTCTACTGTGAGATTGACACATATGGCAACGGTTGGACAGTATTACAGAGGGTATGTGTCTAGGTTATTATTACCATAAGGAAGCACATTGCATCAAGTGCTGTTTTCATTTGCTTACCTAAAGAACATAACATTGTGTGGTTTTTTTGAGGGTTGATTTGTTGTTGTTTTACAGAGATTGGATGGGAGTGAGGACTTCCAGAGAAACTGGGTTCAATACAAGGAAGGATTTGGACATCTGTCACCAGATGACACCACAGAATTTTGGCTGGGCAATGAAAAGATTCATTTAATAACTACGCAGTCCACTCTGCCTTATGCCTTGCGAATAGAGCTGGAGGACTGGTCTGGCAAGAAAGGGTATTTGCTCATGAAGCCTCTGAAAATGGCATCTTAAAACCTACTGCTTTTTCTAGTAGTCTTAGTTTGTACAGATTTTAAAAAAGCATGGCACTATTAGGTGTGTCAGGATGCATAAGATGCTGCATGAGCTCAACGGTTGGACTGGGTGATCTTTTATGTCTTTTCCAACCTTGGTGATTCTATGATTCTATGAACTCACAACTGTGACAGCAGCCCTCATGTGTACACATCTGAAGGCCACATGCCAGAAACCGTAGTTGATTTGACAGAATAGATCTGTTTCTTCTCTTCAAAGTTTTTTCACTTATGTCTTCTGTCCTCCAGGAGGGCTTACTACCTTTCCTATTTCTTGAGATACCTATTTCTTCCTCCCACCAAGAACTCCCCCATGACACTAGTAAGCCTAAGCTGTAGCAACTTGGGAGATAAACACATATGTAGGTGTATAATGTAGGTCTTCTGTGCATCACTGATGAACAGTAGAGTCAAAAAATACATCTAATGGTGGATGACAAAAATTGGATATCTGTCATTGAACCAGTGCACAATCATTTAACAATAATCCTTTTACAAAATTACATTCTAGGATGCTTTAAATCCCTTTTCTGCAGTTCTAACATCTGTGTATATTTCATTTGTGCACATACTAGGAATGCATCATGCTTATACTCACTATTATCCTCTGTTAATAGCACTGCTGACTATGCGGTATTCAAAGTGGGAACTGAAGAAGACAAGTACAGATTGACCTATGCCTACTTTATTGGTGGCGAAGCTGGAGATGCCTTTGATGGCTTTAATTTTGGAGGTGATGCAAGTGACAAATCCTTTACCTACCATAATGGCATGCGCTTCAGCACCTATGATAATGACAATGACAATTATGAGGGCAACTGTGCCGAGCAAGATGGATCTGGATGGTGGATGAACAGATGCCATGCTGGTCACCTCAATGGAAAATATTATATAGGTAAAGTATCTTCTAAGTACCTATTTTCACATGGACAAATGTAACCAAGTACACCACATTTCAATGACATTGAGTATATTTTCCCACCTGTTTTTTCCAAAGCTGATGTGGTCCATTCTTTCCAATAACTGTTTATATTAACATCTGTTTATGGCAGTTCTCCAGCCCAAAATGGAATCCTTGGTTCTGTTAGAAGCAAAGAGAGGGAGAGCAGCACTGTGTGCAGCCTGTTAGTGTGCCCAGGGATGCCATAGAGGTGTTGGAACCACAACTACAAATGAGATGGTCACATTAATCATGTAGAAAAAACTGAATGTTTTGCTCAAATTGCTATTTTTAGGTGGCGTGTACTCACCTAGAGATGGTGACCCAGATTCATATGACAATGGCATTATATGGGCAACATGGCGTGACCGATGGTACTCCATGAAGAAAACTACAATGAAAATCATCCCATTCAACAGACTCTCAATAGATGGACAGCAGCACTCAGGCGGCATCAAGCAGGTTTGACCATTGGACAGAGGAGATATTTAAAATAGCAACAAAACCTGATTATAATTGCAAGTACAGAGCATGGACAGCTGAAATGTTATGCCTACTGCATCTTGGAGGCATCAGCTTTGTTTACCATTTTGTCACAGAAATAATTGCATTTTGATTTTAGTTATACTTTCCTCTTCATTGTTTCTGTTAACAAATAGATAAATAGATTGTCCCAGGACTAAAAATAATCTTTGTCTTCATTTTTTTTTAATTGCTGAACTTTAAATTTCCAACTAGTATAACTATGCATGAACACTATCAACGTATCATTATCAAGCCTTATGTACTTCATCTTTCCTTAGAAGAACACTGAAATACTGTCTTTTTTTCTTCTTTTTCCTTTGCAGGTTGGAGACTCATAAAGGGACAATTTACTAAAGATTGATCTGAATGGAGAAAAGAAATCTTTTATTTGTGTGACACTGAACTTATCTCACCTTCCACAGTTTGGACATTAGTGTTGTGAGATACCATTGACTATAAAATGCCCAACGGTTTTCCTTGAGCAGTGCTTACCTCTTTACATGGTTATTTTTTTCTGTACACATCCCCAATAAATTTTTGATTATTACAGAAAAGCTGAGCTTGCTATTTGCGTTCTATTGTTGGCCAAACACAACACAGTAAACAATGTGACTGCTGGAAGGGTACTCTGATAAAATCTGGTTCAGTTATTCCTTCTCTTTATTTGGAAGTGTGTGTTGGAGCTATTTCTCCATAAAACATGGCTAGCTTTCAACAGTCTTCACTTTGTTTTCTGATGAAATTGTCAATTTGTGACACAGATCAAAGTACACAGCAACTTGAAAGGGACATAGTTTACTGCTGAAGCCACTTATGCAAACATACTGCAGGTTAGGAAGTAAACTATCAGTGACAAAGATATTTTACTCCAGTGCACGCATACTGGTTTCTCAAATATTATTCAAAATACATATTTGGCTATCTATATAGCACATAGTGCTACAGTGTACAAGGATTACACCTGAATACCACATTCATTGACTTCTTAAATTATTTTAATATTTTTAGCATCATTTTCAGACAAAAATATAAATAAATAAATAAAATTGTAGTATTAATTATGTTTTGGTTCCATTTGCTTTCGCTATGTGTGGCAATAATTTTCCAGTGATCCACGCTGACAGCACAGATCAATAAAAGCAGGGTTTGAGATGCTGTCTGGACATAATCACTCAGAATGTTTGATGAGTATTTCTGGGTAAGAGGTTTAGAAAATCATATTACTTTTGTGGACACATTTATCAACAAAATATATGTATAGAGAGAACTAGAATAGTATTTACATGCGTCAAGCTGATATATAAGGAAATGCACTCTAGGCCTTATTTTTAGCTACCATTGAATAACAAGCAGTTCACCTGGCATTTAAATGGCTTTTTTAGAGATGGGGAAACATTACATGAATAAGATCGACCTCAAAGGTCATCTATGCCACCTTGACACTTTTCATGCTGAGGTGAGCAGGTTTATGTCTAGTTTGCTGCTGAGCTGCTTTGCCTGAGTCTGAATGTCCACAGCACAAAAAGCTGCTATCCACTTATCGTGTATACTGAAGTCGTTTTGAGTGGCCAAGCCATTTTCACTTTCTGTTTTCAGTTTAACCCCAACTATGACAGGATGTTAAAAGTTGTTTTATTTATATATGTACAACATGGGATTAAGCAGTATTTCTTTCCACTCTGGTACTTTGATCTCTGAATCCACATTTCTCAAGGTCTGAACAGTTCCCCCACTCTTTTTGTTGCAGTGCCTTATTTGATAAGAATCTGCTGTAAGAGCAAATATTCCACTGGTGTGACCTGGCATTTTATGGATTGCTAATCAGAACTATGACTGACTTAATCTTTCATTTGGTTTTCTGATTGGTGTTCTGAGGTCTCACAAATAGTTTTGAGCCTCTTTGCAGACAACTGTCTGCTCAAGAGATCTGGAGGGTTGGAGCTGCTGAATTCAAGAAGTCTGATCATACACAGAAGTCCAGTGCCAGGGCTCATGACAGGGTCTGCCAGAGACTGCAGGTATATTCTCTGGGCCTTGAAAGAAGACCATCAAGAATCATGCCTTTCAGAGATCTTTTCTACTGCTTCTTTTCTACTGCTTCTACTGCCATGGTACTATCAGAAAGGGACCTGACCAGATCTTCTGTTTCTTCTGTCTCTTGGAGAGAAAATAATACTCTCACGTTTTGTGGGGTTGCTTGTTAGTTTTTGTTTGTATTTTTGTTTTACAAGTAAATACACTGTGTTTTGACTTAATGCCTCCACTCTGTATTCTGAAAGGTTTCTATTTCTTTTTCCTAAATGTCTAAAATTGCAGAAGGCCTTCACAGCATAGCCTACATAATATAGCAATAGCACTTTATATTTAGGCAAATCTCTCCCCCTCTGAGTTTATAAGATTTCATCACAGGACTTGGGTGCTATCTATATTGCCTTCCTTTCATACCTTATGCTTGCCGTCACCCTTTCTATTTGTCAAACACTGTTGTAGCGCAAAGCATACGAATTAGGAGCAGAAATATTTTCCTTTTGGTCCTGCTGGAGCAGGAGTTGGACCAGATGGAACCAAAGGTCTCTCCCTACCTCATCCATTCTGGGATTCTGTCATTCTGGCTCACATTCTGGGCAAACAAATCAAGCCTAACTTCCAGACTCCCCAACTATTGCTGTGGCAACCTGCCAAGAGTAGGGTAGCCAAACAGTAAACTGCACTTCTGTCCTTTGATCGTGAATTAAAGGTAAATCCAAAGTTTATCTAGCTCTTAGCCTGTAACCTTTACAAACAAACACACCGAGAAGTGACTGGATGATTGCAACAAGAAAGCAAAGGTACAGGCTGAAGGTCACGCACAGGTTCAGCCATGAACTGGAAAGTCTGAGAAGCTGCTCCTCTACCTCAGCTTCACACAGCAATCCCTTTTACATGAAGCAGGCAAGCTCTCTTAGTTAACATAATCCTTATGATCAGTTACTAGATTTTTCCAGTCCCTGCACCTGGTGACTGAGTTTTACTTGGACCAGAGCTTAAGATTTTCATGATTGAAGGTCATCAGAGGGCCTTCTCAGCCACTCAGGCATCTTAGAACTGGCTGCTCCAGTGCCCTGGTGTTAAGCAGAGAACTAGAGCTGGTGTCAGTGGTGTCTGCACATACAGGGTACTCCAAGGACTCAGAGTACCAAAATGGATCCCAAAGGCTACAAACTACTTTAGAACTTAGCCTTCTCACCAGGCTTCTGCAGCTGTGAAACAAGTGAAATAGTGCTCTATGAGTAAACAGTAGGCACTGGAATAATTGAGTGATGAGCAAAGTAGGAAAATCTTTGACATTTTAAACAGTTGTCAGAGAACACTGTACAGTTTTCAGCAGCACTGTCCATGTTAAATGTGATCAGAAAGAGGGCGTGTTTAGCAGGAGCATCCCAGATGACACAACATTGTGGCAGACTGCGTGACCGTACACACAAGGAGGGCAGACAGGGATTGTATGTGCAGTTCTTGTGCTCCTGAGAACAAAAGGCATAAGGTTGTGATCTTCAAACAGAGACTTTGATGTCAACTGCATAAGCCAAATTATAGTTCATTGGAGTAAATGGGACACTGTTTGTGGACCCCAGCAGATGTTGCATATAGCTCATTTAAATCTATTCTTTTAAATAACTCATCACAGTCCTGCAAGTCTTCCTCTTGTTGTGATCTTTTCATCCTTTAACCATTTAATTGTTGCCTGAGCTTTTTATGATTCCTTAAGATTGTTATAATTCTTTCACAGCACCATTACAAAAGAGTGGACAAAACTGCACAGGACTCGGGCTGGGAAGGCATTTTCAGTCTTGTCACTGCTGAGATTAGCAGTGGAGTACGTATGTGTGTCATTGAACCAATGCACACAATCATAAAAACAACACTTTTATAAAATTACATGCTAGGATAGCTTAAAATGGCAGTGGAGCATTTATGTGCGTAACTCTCATCTGCTTTGAGTTCAGGAGCTTCCTTATGGACAGAACAGACATGGCTGGCTGATCCTAAGATGGTAAAGATAACGTGGAGTCTGCTCAGACCTGTGATGCTGAAGTTAGGTGAGCTCTTCTGTTTCTGAAATGGGAAGAAGTCTGTTGTATTGTGGTATTAGTGGCACTGCACAGAATTCAACAGAACACTTCACAAAAGGAGCCGTAGGAAATGAAGATAAACAAAAAATCTTGTTTCCAAGTATGCACAGGTAAGATTTTGCCTTAACTATAATAAAAACCTTCAGTCATACAAATGATGGTGTAGGTGTAAATCAATGACTTAAATCATCGTAGCACAATCCTGTTGATCTGCTGTTTCTTGTAACCTGAGAATATGACTCATTCTTAGTGATATTTGTATGAGTTCTGTTCCAATTTAAGAGGGTTTATGGAGACAGGAGAAGCATGCAATGCAAAGCCAGACATGGGAGGAAACAATAGTGTCCAGTTCAACTTCAGTGAACCTTACATGGAGAGCAATGAAGCCTTCTGAAGGCAGAAAACAAGGAAAACAGAGGAACGGAGTGTGAGAGAAAACCCATGATGCTGCTGCAATGGATCTGAAGCTGCAAACAGCTATTTTGTATTTAAAATGTTCCACAATACCAGAATCCAGCTTAAATATGGCTCAGTAGAACAGAGTATGAGAGCAATGCAGATGGTGAAGAGTTTTATGAATACCATGCCATTTTAAAAAAACACGAGAAGGTTTTATTCCTTCAACTGATTTGCTTGAGCCAAAGCTTTCCTCCCAATTTCTGCTCACTGTGGTAGCAACTTTTAAGATGGGCAGCATCTTTAAGCATTTGACAGTCATGTACAACGTTCCCCACTAACTCAATGGCTTGTTGTAGACCTCAAAGTAGTAACACATTTTAATCAATACCTATACACAAACTACAGCGATTTTAAAATTACCCCTTAAAAAGATTTAGTGATTCTCAACTTATTGTTTTCTTTTGTTTCTTTTTTTTCCTGGGACATTTTCAAATACCACTCTGATGTGCTCTTCATAAATATGTGTGCAACTCACACAGTTCACTTCGAACTCACTTCATAAAAGAATTACAAGAAAGAAGGTGATGCTAAACAAGGTGTGTGTTACACAAACACCAGCAGTGTCTGGCTGTAGAAATATATGCAAACTGAGCTCTGCAGTCCTCAGGGTCTGTTCTAGTTGACAAACCGTAGTACACTTTCTTACACTAGTACTTGCTTCAGAAGGCCCAATGGTTTTCATGAGCTGCAAAGAAAGGGCAATGACTTTTTTTTTCAAATATCAACTGCCTGTTTAGCTAAATTCCTGCCACACAACATGTGCTTTCCATTAGTTAAGTATTGCTGGCTCCTGCTAGGACCTGCATACACCCTAGATGGACAACGATTTACAAGAAATCAAGCTTGAAGCAGATACACTATTTTTTTTTCTTTCCTGGAATACACGGTGTTGCCCTCATGGTGGTGCTGTACAAATTTATCTGGAGCAAATAACACCAGAAACTTGTGCAAGAGGCCTTAGGTAATCGACTCAGGACATCTGGCATGTTTTGTCTCCAAACAGAAGGGAGAATAATGATTAATCTCTGCTCTTCAGCGAGGTTTAAATTGCATCAAAAGACCAGAGGAGAGCATCCTCTCATCCACAGTTCTGCTTGCTCTTCTCTGAAGATGATACCAGTGAGGATACTCTGTGTGTTGCTCTGCCTCAACTTAGCTTGGGTATGAGTTTCCTTACTTCATTCTTTCCTTACCTTGCTGATTTGAAGAGTAAAAGTTTATTTAATCTGCATTAATTAGATGTATGTTTGCTGGCACCTATCTTGCCAAATTCAGTGCACACACAAATGCACAAGCCTAGTGTGACTACTTCACTGCTGGTCTTTCATACCAGCAGTTCTTGAATATCCAGTTCTGTTTTGATTAATTCAGTCATGTTGAACCCGCCTGCCTTCAGCAAAGCAAATAACACTGTCATGGTTTTGTGAGCCTTAAAGCTGACTGAATTAGATGGTAAAGGCTCCAGCCACTCAAGAATTTTCAAGTTTATTTTAATTCTACTTTCCTTTTCTACTTCCTCAGTTTGCTTCAACTGCACTTTCCAGCTACAAATGATGCACAATGGCTTTATTATGAAATTCCGATTTAAAAACAGTGATTCTTATGGCAGCAACATCAGATTAAACTAGAATCTAGGCAAGATTACAATAGATTATGGTCTACTAGATTGCAATACATAGTGTAGCATTTATTACCAAAGATAAGCAAGAAGAAATTTTTAGATGACGAAAGCGATAATCATGATTTTCAACTATACTAACATATCCTTGACATTTTTTCACTTACATTTCAGCCAATAATCTCATGTTAGTCATTATCTTTCTCTTTATGACTGTGTTTTGAAGGAAGCAAATGCTCTCACAAATTGCAGAAATTATGGGGAGCAGATCTGGCTAAATCCAAGCAGTCCTGCTGGAGCTGACAGTGCTTAAAGGGCACAGACCACCTAAAGTTAAAGGTTTTATTTGTTATTTTAGGGGACTCTTGGGCCAAGATGAATTGAACCAATGTGAAACTGCTGAGTTAAGTAATGACATTCCAGTTCCACAGGGCTGAGGTTCTGGCTCTGAAGGCTGTAATTAGGAAAACTCTCTCTGCACGACAATTAATCATTCATCTTTTTTGGCATGAATTATACTGCTTGTTAAGAATGTAATGCATATGCAGAGAAACCTAGGCAGACCTAATTAGATCTCAAGCAATCTCCTTCACATTTTATGAAAAAGAATTATTTTCCAGTTCTTTACTAAGCAATAATGCAGCAAGAATCCTTACAGCATGTTGGCTTAGAATTAGCTGGTATAATTGTACTTTTGTTTCTCAGATTTCAAGAAAAATCTAGTTCATTTATTTCTGTTCCTTGCATTAGAAAAGTGCAATCCATCCATCACTGTCATTATTATTTTCATTACAATGCTATTAGTATTCTTGTTCTTTATGTCACGCAAAACACATAGGACAAAAAAACAGAAACACTAATGAATGGAAATAGTAAATTCATGCATATTTTCAAGCCGGTTTTGAGTAGGCAGAAGGAGTAGAATGAAAACAAAAATTTAAGAATATGAAAGCAAGTGAAAACAGAACGCAGATGTTTCAAAGTTAACTTAAGTAACTTCAATCTAATTTCAAGCTAATTTTGCATTTACCTACGAAGCTCAGGATTATCTCGTAAAGATATCGTCATTATCATCATAATCTAAGCACCATAAATTCTCCATATGAGCATTAATTTTAAGAGTGGAAAAGCTTTATTCTGACAAAACAAAACCATGTCTTATAAGATGTGCCTTGACAGTGTTGGATGATGCATTCCACAAGGCTGCAGTTCTACTGAGTGCTTGAGGATGTCAGCTTTTCATTTCCATTTTCTTGACCAGTGCTCCAGCAACCTCAGTTTTGCACTTCTCTTTACTCCTCCCTGCAGGCTCAGGATGGGGAAACCACCTTTGAAAAGGAGGGTGCAGGTGTGCGTGGCCCCAGGATCGTGGAGCACATGCACCAGTCCTCCTGCAAGTATGAGAAGAACTGGCCTATCTGTGCGGACGATGACTGGGTAAGCAATGGGCCTTGGGGACAGCAGGGCATACAAGAACCCCTGCCCTTGATTTAGGAGGTCTGATGACAAGATGTTCAGTAAAAGCTTCCCAATGGCTGACTGAATGTCTGTGTGTGAAGTGTTGGTTTGTCTCTTGCCTCTTGCATCTCAACTCATATCTATGCTACATTTAGAAGATGCAATCTTGCCTAAGAGTTATAATGTATAAGAACATGAGGCTTTTCTGAGGAAAATTCTGCTTAAATGAATGGGTCTAGGTCATCCTTGATCAAACTGGACAGCTAACTTCCCTTTACAGCAGCCCTTTGGGAAATAAATGTGGTGAGATTATTGTTTTGCTTTTATTATTATTGTTATTAATATTGTTATTTTTTATAAATTCATTTAATTTTGTTTCTACTCTTAAGGAAGAGAGGAAAGTGAAAATTAAAGGTTCCTTGACACCACTTGAGACAGGATTCTATGCATACACTTCAGCAATTCCAATGCACCAGTGTCAGAGGTGCAAGATGTGAAGGGGTCAGCCATGAGGTGTCCTGCACCAAGTCATACAAGCCCTTGTCAAAGTCACTGGATGAGTAGGACAGCAGAAGTCACATAATACTGACCTAAGTCATATTAGAGTGTTTTAATTGCTGGGTGTTGATTTAAAAAACAAAAAGGCAGACCCATGAAGATTTTAGCACAATTATTTCTCTTCCTCTTTCAGGGTCTAAAATGTCCATCAGGCTGCAGAATGCAAGGACTAATTGATGACACAGACCAAGATAACAGTCACAGAATAGACAAAATTAGGCAGCTACTCGCAGACAGTCAAAATAACTATAAAACATCCAATCGGGTAATTGTGGAAACCATAAATATACTAAAGCCTGGTCTGGAGGGTGCTCAGCGTAAGTATTCCCCCTACTTTCATTATCTGTTGTTAATTTTCGAGTGTGTGCATGTTAGCAATACTTTGTAGAAACACATGCTGCACTGGAACTGATTAAGAAAAGATGGAACAAACATGGCAATACATGACTCATAACTACTAACTAGTAGAAAGTAATGTAATTTTTACCAGCTTTGTGTTACAAGAAATTTGTTCTTAAGTATCTGCTTATATTGCCTATTTTAAAACATGACGCACTTCTAGGACAGAAAATCACACCCGCATACCTGAACATGATGCATCTCTCTTTCAGAGCTTGATGAGAATTACGGTCTTGTATCATCAGAACTGAGGAGGAGAATTGTGACATTAAAGCAGCGAGTTGCCACTCAAGTGAACAGAATAAAAGCTCTGCACAACAGTATCCAGGAGCAGGTGGTGGAAATGAAGCGCTTGGAGGTAGGCAGCCATTGCACCATTCACACTGTTTGCAGAGCCTATCTACAGGAGGGTCTATTACATTGTGAGTGGTGAGCAGTGCTCCATGCAGAAAGAAAATACAATGCAGTTCTCTCAGGATCTGCTGTGGTGAGGTAAATTCCCTAATAAGCTGCTTTCTGTGGGGCTTGTTTTATCTTTCCTGCTATGTGGGAAGAGGTATGAACTTAGGAGGGTCCTTTGTTCCGTCTGCTCTAAGACAGGCAGCTGGGATTCCTGATGCTGTATCTGCTGGTAATCAGCTCCATGCAGGGCATTTCTCCACTTGTAAGTTGCTGCTGGGCAACAAAGATCAGGATTGAGGACCTATCCTTCTATATTGCTGCCCATCAGCCCCAGGAGCACATACTTTGGTTCAAAATCAGCAGGAGCAGAAACTGTAAATATGCCACAACATCTCTCTCCGTGTATGGAGATGTGTATTGTGTGTGCCAGGGTAGATTTCAAAATGGAGCTTCCAAAAAGCTTATCTGTAGATGGGAGGTACCAGGGCAGCTCCCGCATTTTTTTCCAGCCCAAGTAAAGGATGCACTAGCTTGAGAAAGTCCAGGAAAGTTCCCTAATGCAGTTATTTCTCTCTGTCTATGTAGGTGGACATTGATATTAAGATACGAGCTTGCAAAGGAAGCTGTGCTAGAAGTTTTGATTACCAGGTGGACAAAGAAGGCTATGACAACATCCAGAAGCAGCTTACCCAGGCCAGCTCCATTGACATGCACCCAGACTTTCAAGCAACCACCTTGAGCACACTGAAAATGAGGCCTCTTAAGGACTCGAATGTTCCTGAACATTTTAAGCTCAAGCCTCCACCAGAAATGCAGGCTCTGAATGCATTTAATAACATCAAGCAGATGCAATTGGTATTAGAAAGACCAGAAACAGACTCAAGCTCCTCCCGAGGCGAGACCTTTTACCATGTGGCAGAAGGAAGGGGGGATTCTTCATCTTCCCACACCAGCAAATTAGTTACCTCTGCTCATGGGAGAGACAACCCTAGCCTGGTAGACAAAACATCCTCTGTCCATAGATGCACCAGAACTGTCACCAAGAAAGTCATTAGCGGCCCTGATGGTCCTAGAGAAGAAATAGTTGAAAAAATGGTTTCCTCTGATGGCTCAGACTGCTCCCATTTACAAGGGGGACGAGAAGGAAGCACGTACCATTTTAGTGGGGCAGGTGACTTCCACAAGCTAGACAGCCTTCTGCCTGATCTAGAGTCATTCTTCTCCCATGACTCTGTATCCACTGGTAGTAGGCACTCTATGGGCTCAAGCACCACCGCAACCAGCAGCCGTGTGAGTGGGGCAGGCAGCAGCCACCTAAGCACTGGAGGGAAAGACAAATTCACAGACTTAGGGGAGGAGGAAGAAGATGACTTTGGGGGACTTCACCCATCTGGATTTGCTACCGGCAGTGCAAGTCACTCCAAGACTGTAGTGACCAGCTCCTCTTCTAGTTTCAACAAGGGAGGCTCCACTTTTGAAACCAAGTCACTAAAGACCCGCGAAATATCTGAGCAGCTAGGTGGGGTGCAACATGATCAAAGTGCAGAGGACACCCCAGACTTTCAGGCACGAGGCTTCAGACCAGCAGCAATGAGTACAAGGACAGCCTACAATGGGAAAGGTACACAGAAGTAGTAATTGAGGTAGTGGAGCCAAATTCAATTCATAATCAAACTGACAGAATATTTTTAGATACTGCAGTATAACAGTGTGATGATAAAATGCCAGAACTGTGTCTGTTTGTCACCACTTTGGAAATAAAAGGGAAACTGTATCACTAATACTTGGGTATTGAATAGACAGTTAGCAATTTAAGATCTGTGTTAAGGCTTTCCTCTCTCAAATCTCTTTTATGTTGCCTGTCACTAAACCTTATGTAGTCCAAGACACATTTAACAAATTCCCCTCAGATCTATTGCTGCTTGGATTCCTCTGAAGTTTTTTATTAAACTTTACTGATAACTCCTGTCAAACCAGATCAACTTTTTTTTTTAGACTGCGATGATATCCGCCAGAAACACACTTTTGGTGCCAAAAGTGGCATTTTCAAAATCAAGCCAGAGGGATCCAATAAGGTTTTGTCAGTTTATTGCGACCAAGAGACCACTTTGGGAGGATGGCTATTGATCCAACAGAGAATGGATGGATCAGTGAATTTTAACCGTACGTGGCAAGACTACAAGAGAGGTTTCGGCAGCGTGGATGGCAAAGGGCAAGGAGAGTTGTGGCTGGGCAATGAGAACATCCACTTGCTGACTCAGAACGACACTCTGCTTCGAGTAGAGTTAGAGGACTGGGATGGAAATGCTGCATACGCAGAGTACATCGTGCAGATAGGGACTGAAGCGGAAGGCTATGCCCTGGCTGTGTCCTCCTATGAGGGCACTGCTGGGGATGCACTGGTTGCAGGCTGGCTGGAGGAGGGCTCTGAGTACACGTCCCATGCCCAGATGCAGTTCAGCACCTTCGACCGGGATCAGGACCGCTGGGAGGAGAGCTGTGCAGAGGTGTATGGGGGTGGCTGGTGGTACAATAGCTGCCAGGCAGCCAACCTCAATGGCATTTACTACCCAGGGGGCCACTACGACCCCAGGTACAATGTTCCATATGAGATAGAGAACGGAGTAGTCTGGATACCATTTAGAGCCTCTGATTATTCCCTCAAAGTTGTCAGAATGAAAATAAGACCCCTAGAAACCCTGTAGAAGGACAGGCATTTAATGTATGCGTCACAACTAAAAGTTGGAAATATCTTTTATATACCTATGTATACGATGTACCTTTACTCTATGAATTGGAAGACAACATGGCACATCAGTGGCATACAAAATAAACTGACTTATTATTAACAAAACAGCTCTTTCATCTTGTTTATAACTGACAAAATCTTTCAAGGAAATGTTGATTTTAAAAACCTTATATAAATCTCTACAACCTTTTGTCCCATTAGTGCTTCTTAATACCATGTTTAGTTTGACAACTTTAAATGTCAGAATCTCACAGAATGAAATCCCCAATATCCTCGTGTGTGGTTAGGCAATTGTTCTGAAATGGGAATTGAAAAATGGCATTGTGTGCTGTGATATTCTAGACTACAATTTGAGTTCATCTCGAACTTGGGGAAGAGAAGTCTTGAATATTCTTTTGGCAATGGTAGTGACATCGATCTACTGAAGAAATAATTCAAAGTGACAAACTGCGGTGCTCTTCTGAGCAAGTCAACAACCCTTACTCCAACTTAATAACATTTTCCAGAGTTGGAGGAAGCTGAGGAGAAAAATTGCATGTGGCACCTGTATCAAATTTGCTGTCTCAAATTTTCTCACAAACATGTAATATTTAAAAGCCAATCTTACAACTTCCCCTTTACAACTAAAAATCCTGAAGATGTCAGAAACTTAAAAGGCCTCGTAGCTGGACAATTTTATTGTTGCTGTTTGTACTGAATGGATTAGGACATACAGAATGTACTGCCTGCATTTCAGTAGATACTGTCCCACAGGCACCCCTATCAGGCTCCATATGGATGTCCCAGAAACAAATGTTTAATAATCTCATGCATGCTGGGGCAGCCTCTGCCAAGACCAATTGGCAGCCTAATCATATTTTACTTCAATTGTGGAAGCAACTATGAGATGATCAGAAATTTCAAAATGCTCCCAAAAGGTCAGGAGTACGAATAATTCAACAAGTACCAACAAGAACTTGGAACTTAGAGGACTTTATAGTCCCTTATAGAAGAAAAAAGCCTCCTCAGGTGACTTGAGCTATGATGCCTGAGTCACCAGAAGAAAAAGACCTGGCCATAGGACAGTTTGTGCTGTGATGGGATGTTGGTTCCACTGTAACTAGGGCCACTAGATGAGACCAGAGGCCCTATGTTGAACTAAAAGTTTTTTGGTCTCAGAAAAATGTACAAGTCATGGCACTGGTGGACACAGGCGTGGAAACTTCAGTTGTCTACGGTGATCCAATTTCAAGGAGAAAGAGTAATGATTGATGATTTTGGGGGACAGACCATTCCTGTCACCCAAACACGGTTGAAACTGGGGGTTGGGAGTCTCCTGCCCTGGAAATGTAAAGCGTCTATTGCCCCAGTCCCAGAATACATCTTGGGCATAGACATTTTATGGGGTCTGGCTCTCCAGACAACCATAGGAGAGTTCAGACTCCGACAGAGGTGTATTAGTGTCTGGGCAGTGCAGGTGATATTGAGAGGCAATGTGAAGCATGAGGCTATCTGCCTGTTGGAACCACTCTGGACTTCTAAGGTGAGACTCTGTACTACCAAGTACAAGAACTTCACCAGGCCTTGGTGCAAGCAAGATATTGATCTAGCAATGGAAGCAGCACAGGGCAGATCCCTGTGATGTGCCTGCAGTAATGAGCCTCAAAGTCACAGTCACATGGCAACCCTGTCCCATTTGCCCCTGATAAGCTGTGAGGATAAGGGAAGAATATAACAGGCAGAGGATCGGTGGCTTGAAAAGACAAAACAAAGAGTGACCAAAAGGGGTGGAGCCAGGATCCATCCCTTTCCAGTCCTCATTTAAGGCTGACAGTGAAGGTAAGATGAAGATCCCTGCCTACCTGAGACCTTCCAAAGGTAAGTAATTTTTCTTCCTTTGTTTGTGTGTCAATGCCTGCTGTGTTTGGGTTTGTTCTCATTTGTTGTAGTCTAGGATCGTGCCACCCCACTACTGTTGCTATACTTTCCATCACATTAAAGCATTACACCTGATTACAGCCTCTCTGCTGTCCCATGTGTAGTACTTGATGCTAGCAAGGATGTCATACTCCATTTTGGGTGCTCCTGCACACATATAGGCAATGGCAAACTGGCAAAAGGCTCTCAGCAACTTGATCTGATTTTGAAGTTGTCCCTGATTTGAGCAAGTTTGAACGAGATGTTCTCTAGTTTTTTCTTTAAACCAGAACTAGACTGTGATTGGAGTCATGAATTGCTCGTGTCCCACAGCAGTGACTCAGTGAGAGACAAACCATTCATGTCTCCTAATACTGTATAGGATGCACTGTAAAGGATGTGGGATGTTGGAAATCATGTCACGAGTCATGGTATGTGAGCTGGGTTTCAGGATTATCTGTTCCAGAAAATAGAATCTGAACTGGCAGTTGACCTACAGATGTATTTATTTATTTAGATTTAAACTCTACTCCCTCTCAATATGTTATACAGGTAGTTTGTTTACCATGCCTTTATGATATCAAAGAAGAAAGCAGACCTTTCTATGGTAGAATATTTGCTTCTTCCCAGTTTATGTACAAATACTCAGGAATTGTGAGGAAAACTTCAGTTTCAAGGCTTTATTTTATTTTTAGAAAACATTTTACAGTAATCCATTCCCTCTTCAGATTTGGTATGCAACCTCTTTGTAAAAGAGTGAAGCTGCTATATTTTTATATGTATTATTGGCCTTAAGCCTTATTCTAGACTCGTATTTTTGTCTTGTGAACAAATGAAGAAAATGAACAAAATACTCTTTATGGCTTATGTTCATGGTTCAGTCATCATCACTTTGGGTCATGATATGATGAGACCTGCACATTTGGTTCTCATATGCAATGACAAGAGTGAATACCATACCAAAAAACAAAACAAGGTACAAATATGAAAAGAAAATCCCTGATTCTATCCATTTTGATAATGATTAATCTGGGAAGTATGGCTTGATTTTCATGCTCATCTTCTTCATTGAATACCATGACCCCTTCCAGTTCATCCATACAATACCATCATCTGTACCATGTTTTGCCATATCCCAGCTGTAAGTCCCTCCCCAGTAGTATCTGCCATTAGGGTTGGCTGCATGGCAACGATTGTACCACCATCCACCACCATCTTCTTTGGAACACTGTTTTCTTGGATCTGTAGTTAACCTGATAAAGTAAAAACAGGAGTTAAGAGTCACAGATGAATGGTAGGCAAATAGATCTGAGTATGTACATGTGTCCCTGGACTGAAATCTTCAAATTACAACAAATACCTCACATCTTACCTAAACTTCCTATAGAAGATTGACTATTACAAGTATGTGCTTATGCTGTGCACTTGCAAGTGAAGCTGCTTATTAGAGATGGTTAAAATTTTAGTTGCATCTCTTTAGGAATGACATTATAGTTTACCAATTGATAACTACAGTTCTTTCAGTTCATAATGATAACTGCAATATCATCACAATTCAAAGATACTAGAAATAATAACAGTTGTATGTATTCTCAAATCTGAGCAAATATCTTATTTTTAAGATTAAAGCCGTAACACTTATAATTTAACACTTGTTATCTGAAATGTCTTCTACAACTGAGCTCCCGTGTCTTCTGAGTAGGCAGAACTTTTATCGTAATCTGTCTCTCCCCTCAGGACTCATCTCTGTACTTCTGGAGTGAGTACCAATATTCCTACTTAACCAAAACAATAGTCCTAAGCACTACCACCATCAGCCTCTGATAACGAGTATACTGTATTCAGACTGACAGACACTTTATCTATAGTAACATCATTCCTGGAATCAGTAAAATTCAGTATTCGTGTTCCTTACTTGGCTATAGAGCAGCACTAGCATAATGTAGTTTTAACTCTTCTTTGGCTATGCCAATTCTACCCTAAGCTGCACCAGAACAGGATAAATGCTTGGCAAGTAACTTACAGTAAGAAAACATATTTTAAGGTACTATACAGTGCGGTGCAACCTAACAGCAAGTTAGTTGAAGTATTCCTTGTCGCTTTTTGTTTGTTTGTTTGTTTTTAAGTAGAAACATACAGCCTGGTAATTTCTTTTAAATGTCTAATGCAAGTACATACCATCCATCATTGTCTCTGTCGTAAGTACTAAAGAACATGCCATTGTGAATTGTCATTGTCCGGTTTTCTCCATACAACTGTGAAGCTCCTTCCATCAGAGCATTGCCTGCATTGCCTTTGTAGTTACTAACAGAAAGCTGATATTTGTTTCCTTCATTATGTATGGTGAAACCTCCATAAAGAGCTGATACTTTATCACCATTCCAATCTTCCATTTCAATTAAAACTCTTGTGGGTCCTATCTTGGTAAGTTGGCTGATTTTGTCATTTCCAAGCCAATATTCACCTGAGAAGTAACAAAGGAGAGTTTGGTGAAATCAGTTTCAGAATACACTTCAAGGCAGCTTTAAGATTAACTTTGACAGACTTGCAGGCAAATCATAAAAAGTTAAAGAGAAGTACAAGTCAAGAAGTATAGGAAAATAGTTTCATTAAGCACTGTTCACGTTTTGTGCTCAGTATTTTACCTGGTGTATCACAGTATTTCTTTCCTCCACTCTTTGCAGTATTTCCAAATCCTTTCTTATATTCATCCCACGCTCTTCCAAAATTAACGCTGCCATCCTGGCGATTCTGAATCAAAGTCCAGCCTATAGGAACAACAGGACTTAGATTAATTAATCTTAATTAGATAAATTATGAAAGGAACACTAAGTCTTAAGATAAAGCCCTTCTACCACTACCTCAAGATGAGCAGGTGACTTCTTTGTAGCAAGACTGCATTTTCTCTGTTTGAGTTCAGCCTAGCCGTTTTTACTCACACTGAAGCAGTACGTTGCTTCATGAGGAAATGTAGAAGAAGCAGAAGGTGAAGAAGCACCTCAGGTTTTATTGTATAGCATGTAGTAGCAGGGTAAGAGCCAGACCCTCCACTTCTGTCCACCAATACATTGACAATTTTAGCTACACTAAGACATGTTTTTATTTACCCGTCCTTCCACCCTTATTCATTTACAGTGTCATTATAGCAATATCCTGCTGGGCAACTGACAAACATGACTCTTCTGAATGACTCAGGCTTAATTTTCAAGTAACTACAAAAATTGTAACTCCGCATTAGTTTGTATAAATTGAAAATTATTAGTATATTTGTTCTGTTTTAGTATTCATATCAATATTCTAATCACCTTGTTATTTCACACTAACCTCCATTATCTGTTTCCATGTCACAGTATACTCTGTATGGCTTGGTAAAAGGATCTGGCTGGATGAGGTACATTTCAGATGCTTCACCTCCCTTTCGGTAAATATCCTCACATTCTGCAAGAATAAACCGGAGACTGTTACTAAAAGAGCTCTGAACTCCTTGATCTGCTCATTACAAGGAAATGCTTTTAGAGAGGTATTTAATTCTGCTTTGATTTTAATATCCGTAATACACCATCTGGAAGAATCCAAGGAAGAAAGGACAACATACTTGTATTTTCTACATTTCCAGGTAGGCATTTCTAAAAGTTTAAGCCAAGCATCTGAAGACTGTAAATATTTCAATGACTTTTTGAATTAGACAAGCTTGTAAAAGAACAATCTTTCCTAACTGAAAAAGGAGGTGAACCTGTAGACTAGATATCAGGTAAGAGAGTTTTTTCATATTGGATAATTATCCATCTTTTCTGCTACCTTAATCATTGTTATGGGTTTCAGAGAAAAGTCACTCCTATTGAATGGTGCATCCATCAACTTGCACAGAGATATAAAGATAAGAAGAAAGAGTTGTCATTATAGTTAAATGATTACCTCTGCCTGAAACCACTGGGATATTACAGGAAGCAACACATGGGGAACGGCAGTAGTCTGTCTGGGTTGCAATTGCATTCTCCAGTTTCTGTATCTTTTTGTGTAAAGAATCTACGACTGCGCGAAGGACCCTGAGACTAGAGGGGATGTTATTGTCCAGGTTATCCTTTATGTAGTTATAATGCAAATCCACTTCTGTGTTATACTCAGAAAGTATAATATCATTGTCTAGAAAAAAACAAATAGATGAGAAGTAAGTTAGCTTTCTATGTTTTCAAGTTATGAAACAAGGAAAAATAAACTAAGCATAATTGGAAGATCTACTTGTTTTCTTAGTGGGAAGGAAGGGTAGGAATGTGTTTTACTTGCTTTTCCCATATGTAAATAATAATAATAATAATAATAATAATAATAATAATAATAATAATAATAATAATATAGAGAGATGCCTAGAAAATTATTTCTCTGTACCAAAATGGTTATTTCTTGGCAAGCTGGTAGACCGGATGGTGTTGCTGTAAGAACTAGTTCTCACCAAAGAACTGTAGCTTCTTTACGGGGAGCCATGCTGCCAAGCTAGGGGCAGGGCATAAAGGAGTTGGTTGATGGATCTTAGTATCATAGAATTGGGAGCACAGGTAAGAGAAGGGGAGCCCCTATATTTAGAGGCCTCATGTGAATCTTGGCTCAGTATAGGACCCATTCTATTGCCTCTCTCAAGGGAATTCTTTTTAAGATTTATGATTATGATTTTTAACTTTTAAAAGAGTACTGCTAGCAAGTAACAGTAGAAATATCAGTTGAGCTGTAATATTATTAACATCGATGAATAATAAAATAATAATAGCATACCTTTTCTTTGTTTTTGTGTCTTTACCAGTTTATCATCTATCATATTCACATACTGATACATAGTTGTAGAGGTGTCAGAAAATTTGGCCACTCTGTCTTTTAGATCACGCAGAACTGATGTCACTGTTTTTTCCTGTTTTAGCAGTGTCGTTTGCAGTTCACACCCAGTTGGGCACAGAACACCCTTAAAAAAATAAAAAGAACTGTGTATAAAGATCAAGATAAAAAGAGAAGTTTCTAAACTAGTCAGCAAATGACTATACCTTTGGAAACATAGAATAGTTAGTAATATCTGACCACATATTTAAGCATTTAGATAAGGACTCGAGGCATCCATCTGCTACAACAAAGCTGCAGTTGAGGAGAGAGTGCTTAGGCCCCCAACAGGATCCTTTTGTTGAATCCCTTGGGCAAAGCCCCACTTCTGGGTCCACTATCAGCTTTTAGCTTTTCTGCACAATTAAATGTTCCTGGACATAAAGAACCTGCACTAAGACTACATTCTGTCAGGAACAACTGGAGCCTGTGTCTGCTGCCTATTCCTTTCTTTAGCCTCAGAGAATCAAGGAGCTTTTCCACAGCTTGGCTATGTGTATCACTCATAGGAAATGGGCCGATTATGCTGTATTAACAAGTGGCCATCTTAAGAAGCTGAGCACTGTAGAAGCCTGGACAAATTCAGGTGGAAAGACACAGAGTTGGGCTGCTTTAAATGCATGACCTTGCTACGCTTGGCAAAGAAAATGCTGTCTTCAGCACCCTTCCAGACAAACAGGCAGACACCTACCAGTTCATCAAGAGCATGTTTGCAGCCGCCAGCATCAGGGTAGATGATCTGCTCCTTCTTCAAGCCCTGCTTGTCCCGCTTTGGTGGCCGGGGCTGGTACCCGGTGCCAGAGATGGGGGGTGCCACAGGCCTGAGTGTGGGGGCTGCTTCCCGCCGCTTGTCCAAGGGTCGGTGGCCTCGAACATCGACCTGAGGGACGTCATCCTGCAAAACCGGGCAGAACAAGATCTCTGAGCCTGGGCTCAAGCCTGCCTGCAGCTAGGGCCTGTCCTGGAGAGAACGCCGGCCCTATGAGACCTCTACTCCATCGATAAGATGGTGTGCCGTGTTAAACCATTTCAGTTCTTTGAAAATCTTCCATCATCCTCAGCCTGAAAGTCTAACAGGCTGAGCAAGGAGCCTAAGCCCTCTGTTGGAATGAAGCCTTTTGAATCATGGAACAACTGCATCAAAATCTGCAGTCACCTCCAATTCCATTAAGGCTTAGCTGCAAATCGCAGACAGGGATAATAATCAGAGGCTTCAGGGAGTTCCAAACCTAGGCACCAAGCAAACCAAAAATGGATGCAAAAGGCTAAAGCAAGGTAATCTCATCAGTGGTCAATGCAAATACATACACACATCCTGTAACAGAAAATAATCTCTGCTGGTCACACTGACCTATTTCACTATGTCTAGGATTTTTGAAGTATAAGAAAAAAACAAATACTAGAACTCTAAATGAAGTTTTTCGTGAAAATATTTTACACAGAGCAAACTAAATACAGGTTAAATTGTTTTTCTAGACTGATCCTCAATGCTTACCTTTCGGTTTAACAATGATCACCTCTCCCTTTCAAACAGGACAAGGCAGGACACAAATATACATTTGTATGCCGTTCCACATCATAGATGAGTTGTCTAAAGCATCAACAGCCAGCACTGCTAAATAAATATCCTTAAATACATTTATCTAAATAACTAATCTTACCGATTTCCATTCTGCGTTTGCACAAAGAAAGAAAGGAAATAGAAAGAAAACAGCTGTTGCATGGTAAGATATATATGAAGAAATAACTGAAAGATTATTTCTTTTAGTGGTAGAAGAATACGCATGTATCATTTTCTAACTGAGCTAACTCATGCAAGCCAAGTAAGCCATCCATACAATTAAGTAAAATTTATCATTCTCACTCATTTTCATCAAATATAATCAGTATTACAACCTCGTTATCGTAATCAACAGATGCCTGGGGCTTAGCAGCAGGAATGCAGAGCAGGAGCAGCAGGAGCAGCTTCATAGTGCTGCACACTTGAGCTGCTTCCTGACCTCCCAATAGCAGCTCTGACAGAGAGAGATCCACTACGTTCCTATATATGCACGTGGCCACCCCAATTTTTCAGCTTGGTAGTGATAGGACGAACCCTCCAGAGCAATCATTACTCTGTTAATATTTAACCTTTCTCTCCTCTGTGTGCCTGAATACATCTGATGTTGAGCAAGTCCTCTGGACAACTCTTATCTGCATGTACCAGAGACCCCTGTGGCTGCTGGCATTGACAAAACATTTAAATCCTTAAAAGTACATCCTACACGGGTTACACAAGATTACCGTATTCTCAGAAGTTACAAGTCTTGTAAAAAAGCCAAACAGGTGAATGTCCAAAGAAAAGAAATGCTGTCAAACAGGGACTCTGACATCTCCTTGCTAGTTTTCTCTCTGCTGAAAATTTGAATGTTTCAGGAATATCATATTAAATTTGAATTAAATTCATCTCATACCAAATGTTGCAGTCTTCTAAGCAGGTCTGATAGGACCTGAGTAGGTATGCAAGCCTTCGGCCTCTTTTGGTACAGTACATCTGAGTAAATTGGGTTTCTTCATGAGGAAGTGGATGTAGTACCTCAATGAATATTCAGAACATTCACATTGATAGAAGATTGATGTTTTAACTTTATTTTCATGGCTGATAAGCCTCCTCGTACACTATGTGGTTTAACTATCCTTAGTAGCATTTTAAAACAATACGATATGAGGTTATCTGTAATCATAGTGGAATAAAAAAACACTTTCTGGTGCTTTTTAAGAATATGGCGTGTTACTTCTCTCATGTAAATAGATTTAACATTTCAGTGTCTGCATAACCTATGAATTTCTCACGTATCATAAATTATAAATAACTGAGTTATAGTGAATTATTCAAACATGCACACATCACTTTGAAGTAAATTCTATCAATATCTGAAGACATTAACAGAAGCAAACCATGGGCTGAGCTTCCATTTCAGAGACCAAACAGGTGGGGAGGTAAATTTTGTGATAAACAAAAACAGAAATAGCTAAAATTGCTTGTTTTAGGCCTTTTTCCTGTATCTGTGCTGTTGTCAGAGTTCTGGTAAACTATGGGGGTTCCCGAAATATGAAAACAGTTTAAACTGATTAGTTTAATCATTAAACAGCTTGGCCCAGAATCAGCCACAGCTCAAGGAGCTCTTACTCTCCTGAATTTGATCCCTTGCAAGATGACATCCCTAACACTGTTAGATTTGGAAGAACACAAACTTCTCTACGTATGAACGAAGGGAAGCTGTCTCTTGTCAAAACTGTTGTCATCAGCATGTAATTTATATGTAAATATGCCAGTCAAGACACTGCGTGCCCATCATTACCACTGTTTCTGGGCATTCCCCAACCTTAAATGCAATTTTCATCACGCCATACCTGGTGGAAAGTTCAGTCACCACCATTTCATGTATAAGGCAGAGGCACAACGATGCTGAGTCTCTTGCCCAAGGCTTACAGGTAGAGGAACACTGGAGATCTAACCTGAGGTCACACTAGCTCTAAACCAGGAACTTGACATTGAATTATCCTTCCTTAGTCCATATGAATCTTGACGATATTTGACTTGAATTTAATCTGAAACCACCACCATATTCTGCAGCAACTTTAGGTGTCCTTCCTCAGGCATTCAATGATCTTTGGTCTGTGGTGGCCAAAGGTGGCTGCGTCCATGCCAAGCGTGTTTGGCCTGGGAATCCCCCAGCTTCATCTGCCTTCTGATAGGATTTCCCCTATGAAATTCAGCCTTTGACCCTCCCCACTCCAGTACTTTCATTGGATTCCCAAAGGAATTCCCAAAGGAGCCAGCTGCATCTCCTCAGGGAATTACAAGGAACCACAATGAATGAACCGCATGCCCATTGTGCCAAGACTGGTGTGAGGATTTGGGTTGAATAAGCATCTGTCCTAGAAGGAGCTCTGTCTGCACCACAAGGCTTTTTCCTGAAGAGGCTTTTCAGCAAAGCTCCACCTGCATGGGGACATGACTTACACTGGTGAGAAACGCTTCTAGCATGAGTCAGAATCTGGAACTGCAGGGGGAGCAAGGTATATTGGGAAACATACATGAATATAACAAGCATTTGGGGAGCAGAACCTAATCTACATTAGTCGGCTTGCTGGGTATGAGATGGGATTTTTCTTTGATGCTTGCAACTGTTACAGCTAGGCTGAAAATGTATAACGACTGGATAAAGCCTTATGAACAACCAAGAACGTGGTTTAATCTTCTCAAAATGGCGTCAAGGAGGCTTTGTCTCCAAACAGAACATCTTTCTTCCTTGTGTTTTCTTCACTTCCTCCCCAGCTTACATGGTTAATGAGAAACTCTTCCTGAACTCACGTAGTGGTGATAACACAACAAATCTTCTATGAAGGACTGGAAAAATAAAGCATTGACCTGATGGTATTCCGGAACATCTCTTTGTACACTGCTTTTGTCCTGGAGAGCTACTTACCGGCAGAGGTGTATGTGTGTGTTTTTAGGAATGAATTTTCATGTGCCGCCTCTCGTGTTTGCTTTGCCAAATCATCTGCCCGTGGTGCAACGCTCTTTACACAAACCCCATCCTTGTATGTTGGCTCCTCCAGGCTGAACACGTCCCAGAGGTAGTTTGGGCCAGGGGGAATAGAGCCATCTTGGGCCACTGATAAGCTGTGACAGTAAATGCGGTTTGGAAAGGAATCCAGTTGTTTAGAAACATCCTTGGAAGCCGCTGGTGTTGTACATGTCACACTGTGACGGGGTTACTCTAGAATTAGATGCTCAATCAGATGTAAACGTTTATTGGGGCTTTGGGGGGATCTTATCAAACAAGAGAGTAACTACAGGGCTGTTAAAATCTAACGATGCTGTAATAAATAGCACACGTAAGTGAAGTTTTCTTAAATAACTACTAAATTGCTACAAAGTTCTGTATTTCAAGGAGGTTTTCCTTTCAAGATGCACTAAAAACGAGCCCGATTCATTCAGCAGACGACGGCGCGCAAAGTGCCGAGCCTGTAAGTTCAAAACAAAACAAAACAATGAAAAACAAGAACAAAACGCTACCCCGTGATGTCGGCAGACCGACTCACTGCACGTTCCCCGCCCACCGTGCACCGGGACCTCTCAACCAGCGCAACACCGCGCCCTGGCGTTGCAAGCTCCTAAATGCAGCCCGAGCACAGCCGCGGGGCGAGCAGCTCGGCGCACCCGCTTTGCGTCACTTCCGGTGAGGTATGGGGGCAGGCGCCGGAAGTGTCTCCATAGCTGTCGGTGGGGAGCGGGGAGTAACGGCGCCATGGTGGAGGTGAGGGCGGGTGAGGGTTTGCGAGCTGAGAGGAAGCGAAGCCGTGCGTAGACCCCTGAGGGTCCCTCACACGCCATCGTTGCGGGGACGGTGCACGGCTGTTCTGCCTGGCTAGGCCACTCCGGGGACAGTGGGCTGCTCGCAGGATGCCGGCGGGGCCTTCTTGCTGGTCTCCTGGCAGCGATGCGGGGTCGCGGGCTCTGAGTGCCTGTGTCAGGCAGTTCAGTTCTACTGAGTTAGGGGAATATGAAGTGTGGCAGCATGGGTCAGTGAGTGGGTAAGCAGAGGCCAGGGCAGGAAAGCAGAGCTTAGTGGAGGAAGCCCCAGCTTAATGGAGTATGGAGGCTGGGCGGCTGAATGGTATCTAGAGCCAGAAGTTCTTAACGCTTCCAGTCTGTGTTGCTCCTATTTGTGACGTGCAGAGAAAGCACAAAGAGGCTCATAGTCTGATTATCAGATTTTATATTGCTTATTTATGTTTTGTGCCGTGGGAGGAAGGTAGGAATTAAAATTGGAATTATGTGATCCTAAGCAAATATTGTATGTGAGTTAGGAGCTTTAAATTCTACTCATTGAGCCCTGACTGAGATATTCACAATTAGTCGCTTTTAGTGACAAGGGTAATTTTAAAAGGATAAGAAGCTTTGTCTTATTTGATCCCAGGATTACTTCTTGTAGTAAATGGCGCTGTGCTTACATAGAGTGACACCGTGCAGAAACTGATGGTGTTCATTTTTATGGAGGTAGTGCAATAAAGGAATGTTTTCAGAATCAGGTGCTTTTTTGTTTAGGCGTAAAAGCATCTAGAAAACATGAAAGATAAATGTATTCATGTATTTTATAGATGAGAGTGCAAAATTGTTCTGGCTTGTCATTTCTGAGAAAGTGGATTTTACTTTGAGCAGACATTGAATTAAAACAACTAACAGATATACTTTAATCTGTAGTTTCCAAGAGGAGCAGTGTTTTCTTTGATGTGAATAGGATTGTATCATATGCAAGTCTGACATTGCTACTCGATTTATTTTTCAGACTTCAGTTTTTCATTTAAGCGTGGCTAAATTTATTTAAACATGCTTTCCTTTATTTTAGGAAGTCCAAAAACACTCTGTGCACACACTTGTGTTCAGATCTTTGAAGAGAACCCATGATATGTTTGTAGCTGATAATGCCAAACCTGTACCGTTAGATGATGAAAGGTGAGTGCTGTGGCTGAGTTTTACTTTGTTAGTAATTGTTCTATAGAATGATAGAGTCACCAAGGTTGGAAAAGACCTTAAAGATCATCCAGTCCAACCATTCACCTATTACCAACAGCTCCCACTAAACCATGTCCCTCAACACAACATCCAGTCGTTCCTTGAATACCCCCAGGGTCGGTGACTCCACCACCTCCCTGGGCAGTCCATTCCAGTGCCTGACCAGCCTTTCAGAGAAGTAATACTTCCTAATGTCCAGCCTGAATCTCCCCTGCTGCAGCTTGAAACCTAGTCCTGTCACTAATGACATGAGAGAAGAGGCTGACCCCCAGCTCACTACAACCTTCCTTCAGGTAGTTGTAGAGAACAATCCTATCCAAGTAGGAAGTTCAGATGTTCAGTACAATTAGCAGTTAAAGGAACTGAAAAGCATGAAGATTGTAATTTTAGCTGTATGAAATGTTTTTAAAATATTTCAAAAGTTAATAGCAGTTCCAAAATCAGGGTTTAATCAGAATTATGCTCTGTTCTTCCAACAGCCACAAAGTAAAGATGGCAGTCAAGCTGCGTACTGAGTACGGCTCAGTGTTGCACATGCCTACTCTTAAAGAAAACATGAGAGAGAAAGGAGGCCCAGCCACTGGGGATCCATATGGACATAAACAGTATTCTGGAAATGAAGGTTTGTTATTCCTAGTAGTGTATTTGTTCTTAGTTTTGTTATAGTCTCACTAGTCTTTCTGAAGACTTCATTGTTAAGCTGTTGGATGTAGAAGGAAATAAGAATACCTGTTTTTCATTCTTTGGCATTTTCCTTGCTAGAGTCACAAGAGTTAAGTGATTCAGAACAAGGAGAAAGTTTGTTTTCACAAGGAAACAGTAGGAGACTTAACTCATTAGTAAAACAAGCAAGTTTTAAGGTAATGCTAGTGTGTGCTGTATTTGGGTATTAGAAAGCTGATAAGGGTTGAGAATGTGTCATTTTGTTGTTTATTTTTGTTCATATAATTTGTTCAGACTTCCTTTAGCTGTGCGAGTATAGAAACTTCTGAAGAATGTCAAATCGCTTTTAGTTGAGGCTTTATCTTACAAAACACTTTTATTCAAAAGTATTTTGTGACTGAAGAACATTGAGAGACTGAAAAATATTTTAAGGAAACAAATTTGTGCTCATATTCTTCTTTTCCAATATCAAGCACAATTTATTGTCCTTGAGTGGCTTGTGTCAGACAGTCGTACTACTTGTGTAGCTGACTATTTCCATGCTACTTACTTCAGAAGGCATCTTTGACAGCATGAACATCTTGTGGGAGAGAGAGTGTTCCTTTTGGTAACAAATGTTGCTACCGTTTTTAAGAGATTGAGGTCTAGGAATCTGAGATAACCAAAACAAATATAAATCAATGTAAATTAGAGGTTTATAAGTGGAATACATTAGAAGTGATTGCTGGTTTGTACTGCTTTGCATCACCTACTCTATTGTACTGTTTTGTTTAAATGCGTTATTTTGTTGGTCTTTAGGAGAAGAACTGGAGTATGTGATAACTGGCACACATCCATATCCACCTGGGCCTGGTAAGTAAAATTCTGTGTTTGAATCAGGTATGTCAGGGTTAGACTGAGATTTTTATTGTTGTTGCTGTTGTTGCTTCTTGTTTTAGCCTTGGCATCTGACATGAATATTATCTTTGTTGTCAACTGCCAGAACATTGGCTAGGGAAGGAAACAGAGAACTGAAAGTGGAATTAATTCACCAGTCTGCACCAAAGATATGCTTTGAAAAGAGGTTTTTGGTTTTGGATGTTTGGTTGGGGATTTTTTTGTTCGTTTGTTTTTCCTAGATTAATCTACTTTTCTTAGGTGAGAGCAGAGATTACAAGCTTTAGTTCTAAATTGTCTCCTCATTAGGAGTAAATCTTTCATTGTCCTACACTGACCCAGGATATCTGCAGTTATGTAGAGACTGTATAGTAATAAATAGTGCTGAAAGGGCAAGGCAGAAAATACTTGTCAACATATTGTTTCTGTGATGTTTGAAGTTCACAGTTGTTGAGCCCGGATAAAAAGCATAACTACTACTAGATAAGTTTGTTTCATGTCTGATGACAGAACTGTACTATTTTCTACACTAGGAATTGTGCCTCTCTTTGGGTAGTAGAATCATCATGGAATGGATTTGGACCAAAATAAAAATTACTGTAGAATTGACTCCCCTGTGGAAAAATAGCATAGCATGACGGTGTTTAATATTACAAATACATGATATGTCCTTGTACACGGGTATGTGTGTTACGTGGTATGTTTCCTGAATTTTCTTTTTAATGGTTGTCTTTGCTTTTGCTGTGTTGTTTTTTTTAAGGAGTGGCTTTGACAGCAGACACTAAGATCCAGAGGATGCCTAGTGAATCTGCAGCTCAGTCCTTAGCAGTATCTCTTCCTGCTTCTCAGTCCAGGTACTACTGTGTTACTTCATTAACGTTTGCATAATCTACAAGAACTACAAGGCAAAACAAAGTACTTTGAATATTCAGCTTTATAAAATATCCGTAAACCTGATCTAATGGTTGGCAACTCTGCCCATGGCAGGGGGGTTGGAACTAGATGACCTTTAAGATCCCCTCGAACTTAAGCCATTCTGTGATACGATTTTAAGTTGGTCAGATATCATCTTGGTGTATGCAGTGTTTTTCCTTGGCTGTCATTAGAGGCAATGGACAGAAGGGGGAGAATGGGAATCTAGATAGGAGACAAAAAGAGGGACTTGATTTGTGGGTACTTTTTGTGAGTTGGTCAGAGACTGGAACAGGCTGCCCAAAGAGATTGTGCGGTCTCCATCCTTGGAGATGTCCAAGACTCGGTTAGACACTGCTCTGTGATATTTTATCACTTACTTTTTAAAATACAGAGTTGATTTCAGTTGGTTGACTGTTTTCATTCAAACTAGGTTGGATGCAAATCGGACAGCTGCTGGTGTGGGTGAGATTTACAGACACGCCGGGATATCTGAGCGTTCACAGCCTCCTGGGATGTCTGTGGTGAGTTTGTTACGTGTCTGATGTGAAATATTGGCAGGTGCTTTGGTTTCATTTCTGTATTGTGTGGAGATCTTGCTACCTAAGCTTCACTGGTGTTGAGATGTCGGGGCAAGAAGGTTTAAATTTTATGTGAAGAGGTAAGTTACGAAGTACAAATAGATGTAATCTTCTTTTTAATTTACAGGCTATGATGGAAGCTGGCGGGAACAAAAATTCTGCATTAGTACCAAAGAAGGCTCCAACCATGCCCAAGCCTCAGTGGCATCCACCTTGGAAACTATACAGAGTAAGCTGCAAACTTACAACGTGAACACAGCTGTGAAAGCATATGAATTAAGTTCTATTAGGGTTTTGTTTTGTCACTGCTCGTTTAAATATAATACTATATATAAACAGACTTTCAGGAAAGTCTTCAGAATGCTGCAGTATTAGATCAATACAAAACGAATTGTTAAAAGCAGTTTTTATGAAAAACACTTGAACTCAAAGGAATGTGTGTTGATTCTGCATACAACAGTGTTAGAACGTGCTCTATATAGGAATTAAGACAAATTCCACTTTGATGCAGTTTGCTAAACTGCATGAGTTGAAGCATCCTAACAAATTCCAGCGTTGGGGAATGGAAGCTGCATTGGGTGATATGTGGGTGTTATTTTCAAATTATTTCAAATTTAGAACATTTTCTTTTTCCAAAGGTTATCAGTGGTCACTTGGGCTGGGTGAGATGTATTGCGGTAGAACCAGGAAATCAGTGGTTTGTTACTGGCTCAGCTGACAGAACTATTAAGGTAAGAGGCTGAATGAAGTTGCTGGCAAATGAAGCTTTAGTGGGTTTTTTATTGTTGTTTTTGATATTCAGAAATTTATTCAAGCCTTGGAAAAAGTGTCTCAGTATACACAGGATGCCACGTACAGAGCTGCAAAATATTTTTCTTCTACTTCATGGTCACAAATGGAAGAGAATTTGTGGAGTATTATTAATACTTGGGGTTTCATTTGTTGTATATTAGTAGCTGGAGAGCAAATGCTTGTTATTGTGATTTAATGTTAATTGACCTTACTGCATCTTACCTGGACTGTTTGCCCACACTATTACTCTGTAGCTTTTAATTGTCTACCTCAAATATTTTGGTGCAGATTTGGGACCTTGCTAGTGGCAAGTTGAAACTATCTTTGACGGGACACATTAGTACTGTACGAGGTGTGATAGTAAGTGCAAGAAGTCCATACCTCTTTTCCTGTGGAGAAGACAAACAAGTGAAATGCTGGGATCTTGAATACAATAAGGTAAGCTGTGGTTTCTTAAACTGGAATTAATTGGTAGTGGCAAGTATAAAAATAAAAGCATTTGGAATATTCTTTTAAATATTAGGTTAAAACGTATTTTTTTATTCATTTAGGTTATCAGACACTACCATGGTCATTTAAGTGCAGTCTATGGTTTAGACTTGCATCCAACAATAGATGTCCTGGTAACATGTAGCAGAGATTCAACAGCACGAGTAAGTATAACTTTGTGTTTTAATATCTCCCATTTGTAGAAGGGGCTAGTTAGCAGGAGTTAAGAACAGACATTAAAATGAAAAGTTCATGTTAACTTTGTTTTCCTTTGTAGATTAAAAAACTAAGCCTTCAATTATACCCCAAAAGTTGTACTCGAAATTATTCCTTAATCTACTAGATAAGCTCCCTAAATATACAGGATTACTCTGTGTGATTTATGTGCATATCTGGATTTAAAGTTAGGCTTCATGCTTCCCTTGAAATATACCCATTGAACCATCTTGTGATGAGCTGCTTGGTGAACAAAACAATGTAAATATGTATGCATATGGCAAAGAGTTAGTGTAATCAATTACAGTGTCTAAAATTCATAACATATGCACCCTTCTTGGTCTATTTGCTTTTTATTTTATTGTGATTTCATAGATTTGGGATGTGAGGACAAAAGCCAGTGTGCACACGCTCTCAGGACACACAAATGCTGTAGCAACAGTGAAGTGCCAAGCTGCAGAACCACAAGTTGTTACAGGTAGAGTGGACATGATTTTGCAAACACCACAAGTAATAAACCCAATCTTAGCTGTACTTGTCATGTATTTCTGTGAGGTTCAGGCCTTTTCTCTTTGTTGATTTATTAAATTCATTTCTCATTAGCTTTCTTTTGAAAATGGGCCATGCAATGGTTAATTATACCATTAATAGTATTGGTATAATAATTATTATACCAATAATACCAATAATACCTAGGGAAATATAGCTATGTATTGTTTGAATGTCTTTCTGCATTTCCTATGCTGTAGTTAAAAGTGCATCTTTTCCATTATGCCAAAACTGGAGCTGCAGCAGCAGCAGGGATCCATAAGCAGGGGATTTCTGAGATACTGGAATGGTGGAAGTAAATTCCTTGCCCTGAGCAATGTCCACGAGGGTGTTTCAAGAAAATCAGGCCTGTGTTTAGATGGGCTGGCTCCAAGGCTGCCTCTGCTTCAATTTTCTCCAGAAATAAATGGAATTAATGCCATAGTTTCCTAACAGATATATCAATAATTGTATATTTTTCACATGTTAATTTTTGTATGTTTTATGAGAACAGTAATAAATAGAATAGAATAAATACTGTTGTTTTATTTCATTGCAGGCAGTCATGATACTACCATACGACTTTGGGATTTAGTGGCAGGAAAAACACGTGTTACTTTAACAAACCATAAGAAGTCTGTAAGAGCAGTAATATTACATCCAAGACAGTAAGTTTTCCTTGTTCTTTTACCCTCTCATGGTGTGGTGCTGGAAAGCCAATGTGAGCCCTGATGAGGAGTAGCAGGGTGTAATAATGAGGAAAAAGAAAACAAAACAAAAAAGCAAACAAACAACCCAATTAGCATATAATGCTTAAAAATGTATATATCAGTAAGCTATCTCTGCTCTGGGCTTCCCAGGAACTGGTTTTCATACCCAGAATATATTGCAGTCAGCAGAATTTTTATGCATGTGCTTTGGCATGTTCCTTGAAAAATCAGCAATGCGGAGCGTGATAAAGCTAATAATAATTTAAGTAACTGGTTATTAGAAGAAAGATGCACGTTTCTGTACAATTTCACAGCTGTGAATATTACTGATGGAGGCAGTGATTAATGCCAAGTGATTGTAATGTATGCTTCATTGCTTAAGATGTTTCGATCCAAGTAGCCTTAACAAAAGAAAACCTTCTTGTGAGTATTTAATCTTTGAAGCAGGTGTTGTTTGTGATGCTTTAGGTTAAGGTAACTATGCTTTGATACATCCCAAGTTTCTTCAGATAAGTTACCATTAAGACAACGGAGAGAACAGATTTGCATAGAATTCACTTTTATTGCAGTACTTTGTCCTTGCTTGTGTGGTTTTGGAAACGAATACCTTTTTTCCCCTCTGATACCCTTGCTGTTGATGCCCTTCTACTGAATTTCTCAGAATAACAACAATTGAAAGTATTACCTTCCCTGTTGTCCAAAGAAATCTTTTATACCCCCTTCTATATCTTCAATATACTGTGCTTATTTTCTTTCAGTTATACATTTGCATCTGGTTCTCCAGATAACATTAAGCAGTGGAAATTCCCAGATGGAAACTTCATTCAGAACCTCTCTGGTCACAATGCTATTATCAACACACTGACTGTAAATTCAGACGGAGTTTTGGTCTCAGGAGGTAAATGAGAAATGCACATTCATATTCCTTCCCACTCCTTATAATGTACTGAAGGCTACTGAAGGTCCTTAGTGTCAGAATATTCCCCTAGCTCTTTTGGACTTATAAACCTGCTATAGCCTACATCTTCGTTTTGAAAGAAGTAGAATCCCTGATATTTTTTGGTTCTGCATGCCCAAAAATGTGTTTGAAAGCAATCTGAAATCTCCAGTAGGGATATTTCTGAACAGAGAGCTCAATGTTCAGAATACCAGTCTTTTCTTTGCCTCCAAAGCAACATGCTGCCTTGTGGGTTATTTGATTCAAAACGGGATGAGATTCTGAGGAAGCTTCACCAGCCTACTTAAACAAGATTAATCTTCCCTTTTAGCTAAGAAAAACAGGAAAGCTTATATGATGCTACTTGCCCTTGTGGCCCAGGAAGCCAACTGTATCCTGGGCTGCATCTAAAGGATGGCCAGCAGGTCCAGGGAAATAATCCTGCCCCTCTGCTCCATACTGATGAGACCTCACCTGGAGTACTGCATGTGCATGTAAAATCCTCAGTACAGGGGAGATGTGGGCCTGTTGGAGCACATCCAGAAGAGGGCCACAAGAATGATCAAAGGGATGGAACACCTCTCCAGTGAGGACAGGCTGAGAGAGAGGGGGCTGTTCAGAGAAGGCTTTGGGAAGACCTGAGAGTGGCCATCCAGTATCTTAAGGGGAGCTATAAGAAGGGACAGAAACTTCAGCTGTTTTTGTTGTGGTAGGACAAGGGGAGATGGTTTCAAACAGAAAGGGGGGAGCTTTAGATAGGATATAAGGAGGAGATTTGTTGCAATATAGGTGGTGAGGCACTGGAACTGTTTGCCAAGGATGTGGTGGCTCCTCTTACCATTCAAGGCTGGATGGGGCTCTGAGCAGCCTGATCTAACTGTAGGTGTCTGTTCTTTGCAGGGGAGCTTGGCTAGATGGTCTCTGTAGGTTCCTTCCAATTCAGATGAGTCTGTGTCTGTGTTGTACTTTGAATGTTGCTTTAGGTTTTGGGCTCAAAGAGCTCCTCCCTACAAGAGTGGTATTGAGTTACTCAGACAATGTGCAAAGAAGAGCAGTGAAACTGGTGAAGGGACTATAAAATAAATGTTATGAGAAGTGGCCGTGGAAGCTTGATCACAATACTGTTATTAGAAAAATGGTAGAAATTAACTGGGTGAAGTACTAATTATTTTTGCTTTGATTTATTTTCAGCTGATAATGGTACTATGCATCTTTGGGACTGGAGAACTGGATACAATTTCCAGAGAGTACACGCAGCTGTACAACCAGGCTCTTTGGACAGTGAATCAGGAATATTTGCTTGTGTTTTTGACCAGTCTGAAAGCAGATTGCTAACTGCCGAAGCTGATAAAACCATAAAAGTATATAAAGAAGATGATACTGCGGTATGCCGAAGCGTCTCTCTTATATATTTTCATGAAATTAACAGATTTCAAGTAAATTTTAGGCACAGTAGCAAGGAACATGTATATACCCTTGTTGAATCTGTTCTGTTAATATTTGAAAAGAAGAAGTATGTGTAAATCTAAAGAGGACAGCAGCTTTCTCCTGGTTTCTTATTGACTGCTATAGAGCAGATAAGTTGCATGTCCATCAGATCTTCTACACAAGTCATTTTTGTTAAAATTTGGATAAATCTACCCAAAACAACAGTGTATTTTGTGTTTTGAAGGCACTCAGGTTTTTAAATTGTAATCATTAAAACATGAAATTAGCAAGAAGGTTACATTTTATACACACACACACACACACACAAACACACATACATATATATATATATATCTGTATGTGATGATGATGATGTGAGTTAAAAATTACCCAAGACAAAAGTAGAATGTTTTCAAACTGATGTTTTCAACTCTTGAGTCTATTTACCAACATGGAGAAGAATAGATTATAGGTTATCAAAGTAATATATAGAAGTATGCAGTATAAAGATGGGTTTTTTTTGTGTTTATTAAAGCTTTTTGTTCAACTTTGGGATTGCTGCATTGAATTAGGCTTCGAGCAACTCATTTTGCTATTGGGCCAGCTGTGACATTTGCCAAAACTTACGTATGTCAGTAGGAGAACTGACTTTGAAATTCCTGCTCCCATGCTTTGATCACTACAGAGTTTTTTCTGAGCTGCTTCTGGCAACTTTTTAACACCCCCCGTCTCCTTTTCCCCCATACCAAAACAGGAAGAAAAGATAAAAGCAGGAACAAGTTCTGTTGTGTCTTTCAGGCAGGAATGATACTGTAATTTAATTTGGTTAAATGAATTGGGTAACTTTAATGCTGCGTATAACATGGGCTGTATACCCTATGTAAGTAATATTTTAGACTAAACCCTAGTTACAGATTATTCTCAATAAATTAAATTTATTAAATTGTTATTAAATAAAAAGATTATTCTCAATAAAATAATTCCTTACGGGGCTTCTGTTCTTCTATTTCAGACTGAAGAAACTCATCCTATCAGCTGGAAACCAGAAATTATCAAGAGGAAGCGATTTTAACGCGGCAACATACTTGTGCTATAATTTCTTCTTTCTGGCTTTTTTGAGAGCTTTCAGTCACATTTTGTTCTGCCTACAACAGAAGAGCAGGAAGTCAGCCAGTCTTTGCTTTTTCAGTCTGTTTTCCAATAAATTTTATTTCTTTCTTTTTGGCTTTTTTTTTTTTTTGGTTGTGTGATCCCAGCAAACAGGTTGCAGCTGTCAACCTTCTCTTTGTGGAGCATGTGCTGCTGTTCATGAAGAGAATAAATGTGCAGATGGTTACTTTTTTTATATGCATCTACTGAGCGTGAATCTGAAAAGATTTGGGTGAGTTGGAAGGCCCCTGCTTTGTTCCTAAAGTAACTGAATTCACCCTAGAGTCCATCTACAGGAAACTTCTTGAGTGACACTTTTTAGATTGTAGAGCAATGTTGTTTACTGTGTTTGTGTTTAGTAAATACTGTCATGGAACATTAAATATGCTAAATTGCAGAATAATGGGTTAACCAATAAAGAAATGGGATGATACAGTAATAACGTAGTTTCCTTGGAAAACACCACACTGGCAATCCTCAGTGGCTTTGTTATTGAATGAAATTGATTTTCCAAGAGTTTCCTTCCCTAGGAAAGCTTTCATATGCAACTTCATATCTTTGCTTATTTCATTTTGCATTGGACCCGATATAATGAGAGCCACTGGCAAATTATATTGCTTAGTTAGCGCGGGGCTAGGACCAGTTAACTTTATAAATCACGCATCTTAGTTTCTTTCAGTTTCTTTAGTTAGAAGTGAAGTTTCAAGGGGAGATGGGAAGGGAAAAGGGTGAACGACAGTAATGTGCTCAATCCCATTTAGAATCATCGAATGGCCTGGGTTGAAAAGGACCAAAATGACCATGTAGTTTCAACCCCCTTGCCATATGCAGGGCTGCCAACCACCAGACCAGGCTGCCCAGAGTCACATCCAGCCTGGCCTTTAACCTGCTTCTCTTTGGGTGTCTGCCTGGCCTGCAGTTCCTCACTCATACAATGTTAGTTTTCTTGCTGTCCTAGAGCATGGAGAAAAATGCTTATCCTTCATTAAAAAGTGAATGTTAATAGAAGATATTCACAGGTTGCATCAGACACCTTTTATTTGGTTGCTAGTACAACACTTACATCATATTGCATCTGTTTTCATTTTAATGAATTTAGTGGGGGAAAATGTTATGGCCTACATGTGTTTTATACCTGTTGCTGATTCTTTGTTCCAGAAATCCATGAAGTGTTTTGGTGTTAAATAGAATTTTGTTGCTTGTAGTTAATTTTCTATAGGAAAGCAGCGTGGAGAGGAATGACTTGAAAAAGGGGTTTTTTTTGTTGTCATTTGTTTTTAACGTAGGTGTCTGTCTGGATAACTTGGGAGAAGTAGAGGTTTTTGCTCCATTCTTGCACATCTTTTCTGTTCTGGTATCATTTTTTCCACTGTTTGTCACTTAGAAAGGAGAATTCCTCTTCAGAACCTGTTTCTTCCCTGAAGGAATCTGCTCACACAGGAGCAGTAGTTGCCGCAATGTTCTCTGTAGTGCTGTTGGTAAAGGTGCGGTTTGGAAGTGAAAGGCTGTGTCACCACTGTGTCGAACTGTCCTTTTCCCTTTTGGCTCTGTAATATGCTGTCCCAGTTCTCAGCGTGACTTGGTTTTTTTTTTTCTCTGTGTATTCTTTACCATTTGATTTGCATGTTCCTTTCCTGCCCGGATGTTTTTTCTTCCTGTGAATAATGTCATATGTACTTGTGTGATTATTATCCGAGACATCAAGATTTGTTTAAGAAGAGATAGATCAAAGTTCATTTAAGTGCTTCTGTAGTGCAAAGTAAGCCAACATGGTGAGCTGATGCACACAAATCTGATTGTGTAGGAAGCACAGTTAGATTTGCCCACGTGGTCTGGAGGTAAAGCTAGATTTGATCCTTGGGATGTATTTGATATGCTGCAGAGTCAGCTAAAGGAATTTTGCATTGGAGTCTCAGCTCAGACAGTTGGCACATGTCATGAAATCTGACGTCTCCTGAACATGATCAAATCATGAACGTTTCTGACGCGAAGCTCGGGGTTTGTTTTATACTGTACAGAATATTGCAGAGGAATAAGAAAATGGGCTGTTTGTGTGTTTTGTTTTTTTTTTCAATGTAATAATTTTTACAAATGCATAACCAGTAAAAGTGATAAATTCTCTGATCACTCTTTGCTATATAATAAGGCATATAGCATAAGCTCCACAGCTGGAGTGCTGTCATTTGCTAGAGCCTGAAAGTTGTGCAGAACAGTTTGTAGTTGGCAACCTAAAGGCTTACAGAAGTAAATCTTCAACAGGCATTTTCTTGGTCCTGTTAGATAAGAATTAAAGTGTTTACCTGATATGACAGCATTTTAGCCATCAATAAAACCTTCAGTATAATATGATTTTGTGTCTTCCTTTCCTGCTTATGCTACTAATTCTGGTCAGAGGGGTCAGTTTTGTTTTACAGAATGTAGCACTCGATTAGCAGGACTTGAAATGGGTGAAGATGACTTTCTATGGAAAAGGGTCCAGAAGGAGAATATATATAGTGTATATGTATATATAATATATGTAGTTAGTGAATCACTTCTTTCCTTTGAGAACAAACAAGCCTTTGATTGCAGTGAGTTTGAAGACTGCTTGAAGGCGCTCAGAACCCAAAGTACAGTGAAGAGTGTATTGTGTCACCAAAGTACCAGCGCACACTTTGACATTACATTTGTATTGAGCTGACTTCTCAAACCTGGGATTTCAGTGTCAGCAACAAGGTACAGCAAAAGACGTATGGTCACTGCTTGTCATAAGGTTAGTGCTAGTAATATGTAATCTCCCTTGTTTTCCATGTCCATCAGGTGAAGTTCTAAACTGGGATGCATTGTGCGGTGAAAAACAAGCACACCACACACTAGAGCTATGACTGGCATGCTCTGAGTGTCAAGCTTAGTACCCACCTTTTTCTCTTACTCCTCACTCTGGACTCCCAAAAGAAGAAAGAGGAGAATTTGGAGTGTGCTTTAGAGAGCAAGCTAACACTCGCTCACACTTGCTCTCTATTAATAATCTCGGGCAGAAGTACTTAAAATTGATGTGTCTTTTTTCTTAGTATGTGCCATATGTTTCTGATTTGGGGTCAATCGTCTTCCCTTGGAAATTATTCAGGAATAAATAAAAAATAGGTTGATGAAAATATTAGTCAAAACCAAACCAAAAAACAAACAAACAAACAGGAAAACCCCAAGGTGTTGAAGATTTGACCATTTTTCTAGTGCGGTTCCTGATTACAAAGGTGAAAATGAGCAGCAGTTCCAAAATGGAAGTTCCAAAGGGTTCTGGCTTTATACCATATCTCCTTCTGGCACTGTCAGCCTGCCTTGTTACTTCTGTCTCCAGCAATATGTACAAAACTGATGATTTCATGCAATACTTGAATTGTAGTGGAATGATGGAGTCTAAAGGATATTCCTTTTCTGGTTAACTAAGTGGTCCTGATGATCCATATCAGTCCCTTCCTGCTTGAGATATTCTGAGGAATGTCTGAGGATTTGGGATCATTACTCTTATGTTATTAAAAAATATAAATCCTGAACCTTACCTTTCCATTTCAAATGAGCTTGAGCCCTCCGGGAGCTACATTGACTGATGCCTATTTCATTTGACCTTAACTATACACTCTGTTACTTCAAATGAAAAAGCAAGCGTTGGTCCTTACGCTCAAGCCACCGGATGTCCTCAGTCACTGTAAGCTTTCTCTATCAATTATGTCAGTTTTAGCAATGTGTTAAAAGCATTTGAACGGCATTCATGTTGTATTCTGTTTTTCCTATCTTTTCTGTATTGCTTAACTGGGATTTTGTTTCCTGAAACATTATATGGAACAAAATAGCCTATGTGTGCATGGAGATGTACTATTGGGATGTCAACCAGAACGTACGAGAATACTAATGTACCAGTGCTAGTGTTTTGAAGCTGTCACCAAAAAATGCAGAGTGCGGACCTGTCTCATTCAGTATAATCGTCTCTACGTAATGTTTCCCTTTGGCAGTCTGTTATGTTTCTGACTGTGAGAGAAACCCAGAAGGGGACTCGTGGAGCTTTAAAAACATGGAGTTGCTCAAAAACAACAGAACAGTGCTGGGAAAAGCGATCCGTTGGTTGTCAGAACTCTGTTCTCTAACCTGCCTGCTCAGCATCTGATCATATTCTACAGGTGCAAGTGTTTTGCCATTGCAGACAAATGAAAATGAATATCCAAACGAACACTTATATGTGTAGCTAATTTGCATGTGCAGATTTGGAGAACATAAACAGCTTCATGCTCTCTTAGGTGCCTATGGAAGTATGGGTCTTTGTGAGTGTTTTCTTTAGTACATCTGCATGGAGTTTACTTTTACCACAGTTGCTTATTAGAATAGCAGCTGTTCTGCTACATTACTACATTACTTTGTTTAACCTGCCAGCACACCTTATTAAAAATCAGTGTACCAAAATTGTTTGCAAAGCATTTTAAGGGAGAAGGAGTTATGACAACTTCGATTTTCTCAGTTTTTGATAATATATACCAAGCAATAGATATTTTCCAATTTTACTATAAAAAAATTGGGGACTAATTTCAATTGTGTTCCTTGAAAATGGAGAATACACAAAGAGCTAATTACTCTTCCATGGTAGATTTTCTCCTTTGCAACTGGAATAAATGCAATAGGGTGTTCAATTGGAACTTGCCAGTTATCAGCATGCAGCCAGTCCTTGGTGGCAGATAAAAGCCTAATTCCCACCATTTGTGGATTGCTCTGGAACCAGTCTGTGTAAGACTCTGCTCATCCCCAGTTGTGTCTGTGCTGAGAGCAGAGGCAGGGAAGCCTGCATTGCTGTGGTTGCACTGTATTAGCGGCAGGGAAGTCTCTTCTTTTTGGCTTGTGGTGGTGCATCATTTGTTTGACCCTTCATTGCCTCTTCAGAAACCATGTCTTAATTCTCTCCATGTCCCTGCTGGTCAACTGGCATTGGAGATAGGAGTAGCTGTCCTGGGGTGTCAGCTGTTCTCCTGATGCTCGTAACTAATATGAGGAACATCAATACAAAAACAAGCAGTTGCTTTGGCATAGGGTAAGCAGGCAACAGTAATTATTTACTCAAGGAGGTGAGCCAGTTGAGTCTGAGAAATCCAAGTGACTGTAGCAGGTTTCCTTTCCTTTGTGTCCTGCTCCTTACTCATTAGTTATGATGGATGCATACAGTGAGGTGATGAGGTCTGTAGTAACCAATACCCATTTTTCCCCTATGGAAGAGGACATAGGATACTTCTAGATTGATGCTGTCAGCAGGGAGTTGAGTGCAACCAGGCCTCTGTCATATGCTGAGAGATCAAGCTACAGAATCACAGTCACAGCCAGGGACCAGGGGTTGCCTTCCCTTCAAGGACAGGCTGTTGTTGACATCCAGGTACTTCTTGGTATTATACGGATGGGAAAAAATCATGCTACGTACTTATTTTCCATAAAAAAATAAAAATTAAAAAGCAGTGAAACAGTTTTAGGAGAAGCAAGGAAAATAATCTGAAGATAGGAAAAATTTGGAACTAAACGTTGTTTTATAGTTTTCTTTAGTTAGCTTCTTTTCTCTTGAGCAAGGAAATGAGAGGGCAAACTCATTTTTGTTTTGAATACAGAGCAGCATTGCGAGTTGCCGTATGAATGGAAGGTGTTTATGCATTAGTAGGAGGCCATTACAAACGCTGGAAAAGAGAAGGAAAATATCTACTAGCGGTGTTCAAAGTCCTTGTATTTGGATGCCTATGATTCAGTGGGTACCAAACAGTCTTATCTTCCTTCCTTCTTTCCTTTCCTTTCCTTTCCTTTCCTTTCCTTTCCTTTCCTTTCCTTTCCTTTCCTTTCCTTTCCTTTCCTTTCCTTTCCTTTCCTTTCCTTTCCTTTCCTTTCCTTCCTTCCTTTTTGGCATGGGAATGAAGAAGAGAATTAAGGAGCATCTGGTTAAGTACTATTTGAACTCTGCTGTAGCCTGTCATGTTTGTTTCCTGGCTTCAAGGCGTACCTAGTGTATATAACAACATAGATATAATAAAAGCATACATATAGTAACATATTCACAAGTGATGAATGATTAAACTGTCAAGGAAAATAATTATCATTACACTGCCCCTGGTAGCATTGGGAAAATATGTCAGTCTTCATGTTTTTATTACAGGTAATCCCACTGCCCACAGGGAGACCTGTCTTCTCTCAAGATTTCAAGCACTTTGTCATACCTGAAAACTGTAAACCTGCTCAAGTGTTCACTCCTGTGAAGTTGCCTGGTAATCGTCTGACAGCTAACAGGAAACTGTGTTTTAACGTCACTGAAGATGACAGTGATGTTTATTTTGAAGTAGACAGTTGGATGGGAGACCTTCTTCTTTACAAGGGACTTGACTATGAAACATCTTCACGCTTCTTTTTGCACGTTATTATAAAGGATTACAATAGTAATCCCCCGCAGAACAGTGCTGTCTTTGTCAGTGTTGATGTAGAAGATCTGAATGATCATTCTCCACATTTTCAAGATGACTTCACAGTGATTGGCATAGAGGAAAATGTACCTGCTGGCACTCTGGTTTACACATTTAGTGCAAAAGATGGAGACGGCAGTTCTCCAAACAGCAAAATACAATATTCCCTGGAAATTAGTAGCATGGATGAAAATCCATTTATTGTTCATCCTTTGTATGGTACCTTAGTTACAGCATCCCCACTGGACAGGGAGATTACTCGCTCTGTAATCCTTATGGTATCTGCAACAAACCAGACAGTAAATGTGGCTGATCACAGATGTGATTCTCTGACTGCAAAAATTGTTATGCTGGATGTCAATGACAACAGTCCCAGCTTTATATCTTCACCTCTTTGCTATGTCATGGAAGATGCAGATGTGGGCCTCCTTATGCACTGTGCAATTGCAAAGGATCCTGATGAGGGAAGAAATGGACATGTTATCTATCGCTTATTTTCAGGCAATGAAAACGGATCATTTATATTGAATAGAATCACAGGTACTGTAACTCCCTTGTTTCTATACTGTGCTGATCATGGTAACATTTGGGAGTGTATACAGTGCAATAACAAAATACTGAATGACAACGACACTCGACCCAGAGTATCAAGCTCCATACAAGTGTGGCAAGGCTGAAAGCTCAATAATAGCTCAGAAATGTCTGCCTGACGCTGTGACTGTGCTGTGCAGATGTGCTGAAATGCCTTCCAGTGCATTTCTGAGGAAAAGTGTGTGCAGTGGAATGCTTCACACTGATTTCTTACACATTGCATACTTACAGCTTCTGTACATGTATACAGTGCTACATGTAGATGTTAGGAAAGGCAAAATCAAGACTGAAGGAACATGGGAGTGCACACTGTGGATAGAACCCATTCTTTAGGTGCTCAAAGTGCTGCCCGATTTTATTCTGCACCCCTCTGAAGTTCCCTGGTTCTTTGAACCTCGCTTGAACGTTCCATGAATCCCAATTACCCCTCACATCAAAATGAGCATTTCTGGGCTGCACTCACAGGTTTTACCTGCTCTAAAGTCTGGAGTGCAGTAGTGGCACAGAATGTAGCGTAGTGCAAGCGCAGGAACAATTGAGATCCTAACCTGGAAATGAGCACATCTTTACTGTTTCCATTCTTTATAACAGGACTCCTAAGTACAACCCAGCTCCTGGACTGTGAGGTGCAGGTGCACTACAGTCTGACAGTCATGGCTCTTGATAATGGCAGTACAGCTCTCTCCACAGCACAGGTTCTAACCAGCCTTGTTCTTGGTTAGGAGCCCAATATTTCTGCAGCAGCTCTATGAGATTGCAGTTTATGAAAGCCAGGATCTGGGGGAGCTGGTCATAAAAGTGGAAGCTGTGGATAGAGACACAGGTAATTTCAGCCTTTTTGCTGTTGTGGACATTGTAGACTGATCAAATCTTGTTTTGTACTGTGCTTGCATGTACAAACATCATGCATTCCCCAGGGTAATGTCTGCATTTGAGTTCCAAAACATGGCTGTTGGCTCATATTCTCAACATTCATTCAGGGCTTGGAGATACTCTGACTTACTCACTCAGCTAGCCTCAGCTCTAAGTAATATATTGAATATAAGTTGAGTGAATGGGTGATGCGGGGTAGATCAGCATAGTCCAAGTGTAAACAGCTAGAGGATTCTGGTTCTGATTCAGAAAAGAAGATTAATCTCCATTAGAGCCAATACTTAGACACTTTCGATGAGTTCTGACTAGTTTTAAAACATCTTACGAGTTCAAATCCCAGTTTCTTAACAGCAAACATGCACTAATGTCTTCTGACCAGAGAGGGGCAATGTCAACCAAGAATTTCCAGGCACTTGAACTGTGAGGGAATTTTGAAAACCACCCCGGGTTTCAAATATAGTTTCACATACATGTTGAAGTGCACAGGATGTTACAGGTAGTCTGGGTCTGAAGGTAGGTTTGCCTTCAGTAATGCAAAACATGGTATATGCAGTTGGTGGAACCTGAAGCAGATCACACCTGTGATCTGCATTAAAATAAGAGATCAGGCGAGATTTTAAACTCCCAGATACTGCTGCATTTGACCCAAAACTTGTTTCAGGTCTATGAGTTGTTTTCTCTTGACCATGGGTTTGCTTTCTGCACATCTTTACAATTGTTTAAGATTGTGCTATCCAAAAATAAATAGATAAATAAATAAATCTTGTTAGCAAAACGGTCTTCTGTCCCCAGTAAGATGTCCCATTTTAAAGCAGAGCAAGTTCTGATTACAAAAGGCTGATGGGAGATACACAGCTCAACAGAAATGGAAGAGCCATTTCCCCACAAGAATGTGAAGCATCTGAAAATTAGGAAGAAGCCAATATTCCGTATATATGAAAATCTTTGTGATAGCTGAGCAGCATTACTATCTACTTCTGTCTCCCTCAGTCTTCCATCTATTTTGTTATTGGATCATCTGATAAAAACCAAATTAGTATCTGATGTAAAAAATGGATGCATAACATAGAAAAGGAATAGCTATCATGAATTCCTCTTTCTTCTTACGCCATCCCTCTTCCTATTATATTTATTATTATTATTTTGTATTCTGCATACTATGGGAAGTACAGCAGGAGATGCATTTTGTAACCCTGTAGTAGGATGGAGCACTACTGGCTTGGCTGAGTGGAGAGGAAAGGCACTTCAGGTCTGCTGGGTGGCGTGTGGCTGGCCAGTGTGCGCCTGCTGATATAAGCGTGTTAGGCTGGAGCAGCACTGTTGCTGATGGTTCCTTCCTGGTTAATTCTGTCTGTTTGTTTAATTAAAATAATACTAATTTATATGTTTTCCAGTAACCAGAGCCCTTCTGTTGGGGCTTTTCCCCACATTTTCTATTCTTGGCCCAAAGTTCTATGTATGTTGCAGAACAGTTCCAAATACTGAAAGTGACACTCATAACGTAAGAAAATGAGATCTATATGGGAGTCATACAAACATAAATCATTTTTATGACTTTTTGGGGACAAAATTTTTGAGTAAGAAGACTTCTCGTTCTGTCCTTGATTTTTTATTTCCTATTTTTTATATCATTTTTATTTGCTCATTAAGTTGCAGTTCAAATCCCAGGAATATTTGCATAGTCTCAGTAGGGGACTTTCTTCCCTTTATTGTTTTTTCTACCTTATATGTTCCCTCACTGACCACAGGGAGGAATCATTCTTACTGACCATCACCACCATCATCAGCCATTATGTTTTATTTGTTTTCCTACTTTATGTATTATCTGTGAAGAGAAGAGCGAGTAGCTGTCATCTGCTTCGTGTTTGCTCCAAGCTTTAAGCTTGATTCCACTTTAAAAGGTCTTTCTGTGGAAATCACTGCTAAAATTTTTGCCTATACTGATTTATTTTTATTCACATAAATCATCTTACACTGCTGACTTGTACCTGCACATTGCAACAGGAGCACCACGAAATCACCCTGCTCTTAACATCTGCAGGGATAGGGGTCCCTGTCACTGTCCCCCTGTATGTTTTGGCACCTGTGTTCTTTCAGAACTTCCTGTAAATAACACCTACTGTGAAATTTGGCAGTCAATAGCTGGGCTGAAACAGTTCAATTGCAGAAGACAGAAGGCTAATAGGTGATCCCATCCCTGAATTCCACGTCCTGCTTCTTTCCCCCCCCCCCCCATCTGTGGTGTGTTTCGGTAATTAAGGATAGAGAAATGCAGATAAAGTTGAGAATGGCCTTTTAAAGGTGGTTGAGTAATTTGGATAGGCTGTAGGCTGTGTTGGTAATTAGCAAAATGTTCTCCTTGATTGCCCCTACAGCTGTGATTTCCTCCCCCACCCCTCATTTTTTCTCTGGAAAGCTGGAAAGATTTCTGTAATTCTTTTTTTGTGTGTGTTTTCATGAATAAATCCCTTCCTTGAACTGATTTAGATCAAAAAGCATTTACAGTTCAATCAAATGTCATTAGCTTTGTTAACTATTTAGCAAAACTATTCAAAAGAAAACAAAGGCAGACATGGACATTTAAAGCGTAGGCTCTGTTTCTTCTCTTGCAATAGTGTTTCTCTATCAACTCCAGCTTAGATTGTCTTTATTTTCTGCCGTTCTTGTTGAGAACAGAATGCAGTGTTAGAAACCAGAAAGTTTAGTATTGCTAGGAATGCTGCAGTTTTCCAGATATGCTGTTCCTACACTACCAAAAGATTGTGATGGATGAAAAAACACAGAAGGATTGAATGAAACTTAATTAAAACTAAAAAGGCAAATAAATGAACACAATTGTACAAGGTGAGAAGTAGTTGCACTTCATGTAGAATGTGGGATTAAACTTACCGAAGATCTCATAATAGAAAGTATTTTCCTCTAAAGAGTGTTGAAAACAGAAAAAATATGAGAGACTGCTTTATGGTCATAACTAGGAATAACTAGGTAGGAATGTGGAATCTCATTTCTCATTCAGCTCAGGCAGCTTTGGAAGCATGACTTGTGGAGTCCTGTACAGTTTTATCCTATTCTTCTACTATCCTGCTACTCTATATAATATTAGGACAAGGGGGAATGGTTTTAAACTACAGGAAGGGAGATTTAGATACATGCCAAGGGGAAATTTTTTTACTGAGATAGTGGTCAGGTTCTGGTCCAGAGAATTTGTGGATACCCCATTCCTGGAGGCCAGGTTGGATGCGGCCCTGGGCAACCTGATCTAGTGCATATTCTAGTGGCTGGAATCCCTATTTTGGAACTTGATGATCCTTGAAGTCCCTTCCAGCCCAAGCCACTCTGTGATTCTATGCTATGATTCCTAGAGAAAGACCGCAAGATTAATATTCATTTATCATAGACAAATGGGAGACCTAATTAGGAACTGAAATTGAAACTGGGAACTGTCATTGAAAATGACATTCAGGAAAAACATTGAAAGAGGGAAAATAATTAAGTTTCCCTACTAAAAATCCTACAAGACTTGTTAAAGACAAGCAGTATCATTTCAGTGGTTGTCTGCGAGCATAAACAGTCAAAAAGGCCTGAAATGTGCAGTGGAAGTGCTTACCAAGAAGGCTTTTGAGTTGAACACAAGGCAGTGCCAACCCTGTGAGTTTTGATGGGACTTAGGCATCTCAATATTGCCAATACCTGGAACTTGTGGATGTGTCAAAAAGTGGATGTCTTCTCTGAATGTTTATGCTGTTCAATGTGATACTTTACAGAGATCCTTGTACTGGCTCCAAGTGAAGTAAGTGGAAAACCAGAGCCAGAGCAGCCTGGTGCGTTGCCTGACATCCTGTTGAGAAATAATTAAGGGAGAGTACAAGACAAATGTGTGGATTTCATAGTCTAAGTTCATGATACATCAGATTGTTTGGTAACTTGCCTTGGGTCCCTCAAAATGTTTCTAGGGTCTCTTGGAATGCCCGGAATACTTACGCACAGTGCAATAGCTGGACTAAAGATTTTGAAGATCCAGTTTTAGATTTTGATCCTTTGTGTTAATGAAGAATGTTACTGCACTGAGAGCAATAATCTCATTTATAATCAGTTTCCTAGAAGTTGGGGGGGGAAAGAGGGCATGTAAGGAGAGTGACTGTTTCGCTAGCACTTCTGTTCTCCTTTTAAGGACAGCATTCCTTGCTTCAGTATAACATCTTACCAGGACCTGGATATGAGAAATTAGGAATAAATTTGGACATTGGAGAATTGTTAACAACTGTATCACTGGACAGGGAAACTCAGGAGGTTTTCAGTATTAAAGGTAACAACATGAAGTAGCTATGACTGCTTGTTCAATGGGAGGTGAGAATGGTTGCAGAGTTACTATTGGAGTTAGTCTGGGTTACATGGAAGTGCTAATATTTTCAGGAACAGGGGAGTATGTGCTTTGTTTATAGAAAAATAATGACTATTCTGCTATTGCTAAGGAGCAGTATACCTCTATAAAATTTGCTTTCTGTTTTTAAATCTTAGTTTTGGTTCAAGATGTTGGAACTCCGTCCCTATCAAGCACAGCAACGGTTATCTGCAAAGTGCTGGATGAAAATGATAGCTCTCCCAAGTTTTCTTTGCTGCCTTTGAGATTTGTATTTCAGAGAATCAACAACCTTCAGTAGTTTATGTTTCCAGCGTTACAGACATGGATGCTGGCAATAATGGAGCTCTAAGATACAAAATTGTCTTTATTATTAAGTTATGAAGCATATAAACAGCAGTGTCCAGGTTTTAGGCTAGCGTTCCTACATACTGACTTGTTCACATGGTTTTCTTAATGTGGTTGGTGGGGAAAAAAACCTGTTCACCCCTTTGTCAGCATTAATAAGCCTTTTCCAAGCAAGCTTTAAGTCAGCTCTCTGAATTTGAAGTGGTACAGAAAAGAAAAACAAAAGCTACCAAATCCTGGAAGAAGGCATTAATCGCAAATGCATAATTGTATCCTTATCATTATAGCTGTGGAAGATCTTTTGAGTAAGTAGAAGAACTAACCTAATCTTAATTTTTAACTTTTATTTTGCGAGACCTTCATTCACTCACCAATTAAAGTAATACTTGATTTTCATACTACCAAACTCTCCCCAAGTCTGCTATGTCAATGTAAGCCCCACAGCTGTTCAAAGTCTCTTGTAAAGTCCTTGCACAAATACAAGCATGCTGTGCTTACTTTCGTTTGTGGCTCCCAACATCAGCTCAACCAGCAGATAAGTACCGTGGTTCCAGCTGACAAATTTTTCTTTGAAGAAGCAGTGAAGAATTTCTTTATTTCCTTGGTTTTAATCTCACAATCCTTTATAATTTTAAATTTAATTACCATTATTACATGTTATAAAGTATGTCTGCCATTCACTGCAAGTGAAAATGCTGATTTTTCTTCTGTCAGCTGCTTCATATTTACCTTCCCCTTTCCTCTCCACAAAATTAAGACCTTGAAGTGCAACTATTCACTTCCAAGAGACAGGTTTGTAGAATAGAGCAAAGAACAACTAATTGCAGTTGTCAGCAGCGCCTTATAGGTTTCTGGAATTTGTAGCTAAGGTTGAGAAGAGGTCACCTTGTGATGCAGCATAGTTGTAGGAGACTATAAAGTGTGCAGCTTTGGGAAGGAAAGGCACACATCTGACAAAATAGCTGCTCTGTAAGTTGATATGATATTCTGTATTTACTGTCATTGACACCCACTGATTTATATGAAATTATTAAAAGAGTAATAAAATACGCAAAACATATACAAGCACATCAGCTGCCCTTGCAATTGGATCATATTATTATAATAAACGTGGTGGTAGTCACAAGAAATTCTCTTTCCAAATGCAATTGTTTGCTTTATTTTTGTGTGTGGAAAAGTGGAAATGTTGGGGAATACTTCACACTAAACAGTACATCTGGAGAACTGTAGGTTACTTGTATCTTAGGCAGAGAGGATGTCAGCAATTTTACTCTTGTAATTGAGTGCCACGACCTAGGCAGTCCATCAACTCCAGCAGAAGTTGTTGAGCAGGGGAGGCAAGAGACTGACATGCTGTGCAAGGACCTGCAGCTTAAACTGAGAGAAAAGAGGGAAATGTATTTTGCAGCCTGGGAAGAGTACAAGGCTGTTGTCTGCGTGTGTAGAGATAGGATTAGGAAAGCCAAGGCAGCTGAACTTGGCAAGGGATGTGAAAAATAACAAGAAGGGATTCTACAGGTACATAGGCAGGAGAACACAGGCCAAGGAGAGCGTTCTCTCTCTGATGAAAGGTAATGGGGAGCTGGCTTTCTCAGACACAGAAAAATCTGAGGTACTCAGAGTGCTTTGCCCCAGTCTTCACAGGTAGTCAGGCTTCCCGTGTCTGCTAGGACCCTGAACATCTAGCTGGGGGTGTGGGGAGTGGTTTCTGTCCCACTGTAGCAGTGGAACAAGTCCAAGACCGCCTCATGAAACTGAATGTATAAAGTCCATCTTATCCATCTGTATGGGAGATTGGTAATCACAGCCTGAACCTCTGATTAATCAGCTGAGGCAAGTGTCAGATCAGCTGTGGGAGCACAGGTGAGAGTGATGTAGCTGTGCTCCCGGAAGGTGTGGAGCTCGACTCCACCTCCTCTGAGACCTCATTTAAGGGTTGACCCCCACTGAGGCAGTATCTCTTGGAGATTGCTCTTCAGTGAGGACTACCCCAGCTTCTTCAGCTAAGGCATCACCACTGGTGAGTTTTCCTTTTGCTTATAACCTCTGTACATTTACTGTCATCTTCTCTAACATCTGTATACTAGCCACCTATACACCATCTTAGAGTTCTGAGAGAGATGACTGATGCGGTTGCCCAGCCAATCTCCATCATATTTGAGTCTCCAATGAGAAGTAAGGTGAAGGCCCTGGAGTTTCATTCTTTTCTTGAGAGTTTGGATTGATCTGCATTAATTAACTGATTATTGCAAGAAAGAGCTAACTTTTTTTCTACCCAAGAAAAAATAATGAGAGCCAAGATAGGTTTTGTTAGGAAACAAGTGTAAAGGAAGAAAATTAAAATGAGAGTTTTATAGAAATTGTTCAACTATTGTGATCCTAAATGTTCCTAAGTGTTCATTCACTGGCCAGGCCAGACTAGGCAATCCAGCATGCAATTATGCTAACTCCTGAGGATCTGTGATAACAAGAATGCCGCAGTCCTATAGTCCAATCTGTAGAAAAAATGTTAAACGGATTCAACATAAGGTGTTTTGAGTACAGGAAATTTAGCAGAGCTTCACATTGAGATAGAGGGTTTCACCCCCCAAATTTTAGTTTGCATATTTAATTTGTGAAGAAGATCAAATTCTTTCAAGGGTATAAAGGATATTACCAAGTATTAATATAGTTCTTGCTCTGTTGACAACAGTATTTTTTTATTTATATAAGCATATGTCAAATACTTTACTTTTCAGAGGAAAAAGAGGAAAGCAGGATTATAATTAAAAACCCCATAAAAGTTAGCTTATAGATGTATGTGATCTGGGACCCCTTCAAGTATGAATAGTTCCAGTGTATTCAGTCCGAGGGAGATTTATATTACATACTGATTATTTGTAGAACTGGTATTAATAAATGTGGCTTTTCCTCCTAATTTTATTTCTACCTTAACTAATAGAGTGGAAAAGCTCTAAGTTTATTTTTAAAAGAATTGAAACTCAAAGCAATGTAAACAATGAAAGCCAAAGCCAAGCATGTAGCTTTAATTTCATCTAGAACCACATTTTGGGTGAGTACCTCAGGAATTTCTTTCATTAGCAATTAAGAGATCTCAAGAAAAAAAGGGCAAGGATGAATCAGTTATGTGACCACAGAGGAAGAGAAGAGACTACAATGCTCACTGCAGAAGAGAGAATGAAAACTGATATAGGTGTATTATAATCGAGAATAACATTTTTTTAAACTTAATCCCAGAAAAGCAGGGATTCAAATGAAAATACCACTGCTTGCTTTATTTCTGGTAGCATTTCTTCTTAAGCCAACAAATAAGCAAACAAAAAGACTGCTGACAGTGTTAGGAAACAAATATTAACATCCTGCAGACCTTGATTTATATTTTCTTTCATCCTTAGCTGGGGATGCTCTAAATGATTGCTCTTTTGCTGCATTCTGTTGTAAATCAGAGTTGCCCAGCCAAGTAAGTTCTACCCGCTATCAGAATGCACCCACTTTTTTTTCCTAAAACAGACAGTGTCTATCTTACATCCATCTGTTGTTTGGTTAGTGTTGCCGTGTGCAATTATAGTTTAAACCCCCCCCTTGCCCAGGTACTAGCGAAATCCCCGCTAGGGCCAAAAAGACCACCGTGACTCATCAAGAAAGGTGGCAAAATGGCCCCCCTCCGAATACTACAACGTTCAGCCTCGTTAGCATCTACAACAGGTTAGATTTTATTTACATAACATTTCTAGTAAATATCCTATAAATATGTTCACTAGTGCAGGAAAAACCATCTTGTCACAATTGTTGTGTCTGTGCTTTTGAGTCCCAAGTTTTTAGGAGTAAATTCAAATGCATTTAAAACGAGATTTCCTGGCTTTAAAATGAGTGGCTACCGGTACCCTAATAAAGCTTAAGAAACTCAAAATGTAACAGATAGAAACTAAGAACATTTTATAAAGATAAAGCCCTTCCTTACAAAATTTTGCATAAGCAATGTGTCCTTTGTTATGTAATAAAATAGCTAGTTTTCTGTAATGCTGTTAGGAAGGTTGTATGGTAATATCACTCTGTCACGGCTGAATAGAATAAATTAATTTATACAATTCAAATCTACTAAACATCAATTGCTATCTTGAAAACAGCAGTTATTTGGAAGTCTCAATAACATCTTTACTAAAGCTTGCCATGATTCTCTTTAATATTTCCAATAGGATTTATGTTTCATGTCTTTTGTACTCTGTATTAAATCATTACTTGGGTCATATTAATACTGAAATATATAAGTAGACTATGACCTGCTTTTGTTCTCCAAGGCATTATTCTTAATCTTTAGATATTGTGTGGAAGAGCAGTTTCACATAAAACTATAGGCAATTCAGAAAGAGAAGACACTACAGAAGTAAATCTGTAGTCCGTTCATTTTGGACTCCAGTGCCATATTGATCAGATGTCTTCAATTTCTTCTTTTCTGCAATAACAAAACTTGGTGCTAAAACCTGCATTGATAGAAATGAGGCATACTGAAGCTCACTGTGATGAAAATAGTTCTGTAAATTGAATGAAAGTTTAAAGTGTTCTGTAGCTTGATCTAGTTGATGGCCCTGGCTGATGCAAAAAGAGGACTTAGACCTTCTTCTCATGGTAGCAATCAGTTGGTAACATTGTGTGACATTAGTTCAACACCTACATATCTCGAGTCTTTTCAGAATTTTAAATAACAGGCATTGTATATGTGATGCACTGAGATAAGCAGCAATGTGTTGGTAAATACTTAGTCCAATCCTCCTATTAGCAAAAGGCACAAAGGCTGTCTTTTCATTACAGCTTTCTCCTGAATTTAGCTTCCACTTGTAATGACAAGAATGGGAGTCATGGATGTATAGAAGCTGTAAATTACTTGCTATTTATTTAGGCTTTCTGCATTCAGTTTAAGAACATTTGTCCATAGCAGTGTGTTTAAAGCTTAATGGCCCAGTGATGCAAATGGGAAATCGTTTAGTCTCTGTTGACTCCAGGCTTGATTCGATTATCACTGATGGTCTGTTCTGTTTGAAATTTCTGGTCTGCAAGTTTGACACAGGACAAAAGTTGTCTGTATCCAATCTCTAAATCTCACAGAAGCAAACATCAAGCTTTTAAGATTCTGTGCCTCTTAGCTCTGTCTGGATGTCTCTCTGGTAGCCCCTTCCTCCTGTGGACAGCAGCTGTTGACTCTACAAAGACCACGGGACTGTGCCTCAGTTAGATGTTCCTGTGGCAGTTTGTGACGCTGTGTAATTAATGTCAGCTAAATATATATCTCATTTCCACATATTGCTGTGTGGGAAAAACATGAAAGTTCCCGTTCCAAGTGAAGAAACAGGCTAGGGGAATGCTGGCTCATAATGTTTCAGATGTCCTGCCTGGTATTACAGTGATTCATGTATCAACAACAGACGTGGACTCTAGCCCAGCACTTCAGTTTGACTTAACTGATAATAAAAGTTCTGGAATGAAATTTGCTATCAGTCAACACACTGGTGTAATCTCAGTGGTAGAACCACTGGATTTTGAAGAAACTTCTGTGTCTAAACTGGGAATCATGGTGTCAGACTCTGTCCATCAAACAAAAGCAGAACTCACAATCCATGTTTTGCATGTCAATGATAACCCACCAGTGTTTACTCAGGTTTTCTATCAGGTGAGGAAGCAGCAGACAACTGTGTGATGTCTCTCTGCTGTGTGAGGACAAGCAGTGGGAGTACACATTCATCTTTGTGTTAAAATTGCATTTGATCACCACTGAGAAGGAATGTCTCTACAGAGCAGGCTGCACAAACTGCTCTTCTCGGAAATCCTTGCCCTTTCCTAGGAATTCTGAGAAAAAGACCAAAGGTTTTGTTCACTTTTCATGTTTGTGTTCCGTGCCTTCAGACCAACGGTGGTGGGAATGCCAGCTGTACTCCTTGTGCTGTGCATTCATCACTCAAGGTTTCTGAATGTAATCCAAAACTGGTTTGCTGAGCAGTGTCCATTGTTCAAGACTGGTTGTTTCTTCTGACAGAATAGTAAAAAAAACTTGGTACATTTATTCTGACTCAATTACTATGACCTGTATTTCTTTCTTTTCAGTTACACAGCTCTGCAGAGGTGGAGCAACTCTCACTGTGATAGGTTAGACATGTACATTTTGTAGCATGTAGCCTTGCCTTACAGCCATGGCATACCTGAAGGCAGTGGGGGAGACCAGTTTTGACTTCCCTCACAACTCTTGCTATATGGAGAACTGTAAGGCAAACAAAGGCAATGACAGAGCTTTTATTTGAGACACAGGTGCCACAGAACAAGATATCAAAGATGAGGAATTAACTCACCCCTCCCAGCAACAGCCCAGAGAAAAGGGAGAGCTGAGAAATGCAGCCTTCTGCAGTTTGAACTCTGGCCCATTGCAAGGAGAAGTTGGGGGGGGGAAACACATGCAGACTCTTACTGCATACCCACTCGTGGAAGCACCACTGAGACTGGGAGAGAGGCAGGGTGGATCTAGGCTCCCCCTGTTCCTCACATGCTCAAGTGTCATGCTGTGACCAAAGATCTCTGCTGCAAGGACACAGCTCAGCTTTTGGTCTTCTGGACAGAGATTTGAACGCTGTTTTACAAGTCAAGGTGTCCAACAGCATTTTAAACCAAAGCTGTTTTTTAACTATGAGCCACTAAGATGATTGAAGGAACTGATGTCATACAAGGCTTGTGAAGGTAGGGATCAGACTGCTGAAAGGGTTTTGGCTTGATGCCTTTATGTGATACAGAGTCTGTGAGGCTTGGGCTTATGCTAGGCACATGTAGTTGCTTAAGTTAGAGTTATGGACAGGGGAGGGACAGCCTGGAGCTTTAGGGGAAGTGAAGCTACCAAAGGAGTTGTCTCCTTAGGGCTTGTTCATGCATGGATAGGCTGTGAGGCTTACCCAGGAGAACCTAGAGCATGGATTGTCCAGTCTAGCAAGGAAAAGTCCTAGAGGGGATCTTGCTATCATATGTAAATACCTGGTGGGTGTAGTAAAGAAGAGCTAGTTTGTTCTCCAGGGTGCCCAGTGATGGCGAGAGGCAGTGGGCACAAGCTGAAGTCCAGGAGATTCCACTGAAACTTCAGGAAGAACTTTGTCCTGACAGTGGGGTTGTGGAGCCTCCATCCCTGGACTGTATCTACAGTCTGGACAACATGCTTTAAGTTACCATGTTCTGAGCAGGGCCTGGATAGCATAGCCTCCAAAGGTGCCTACCAGCCTCAGCTATTCTGCGAGCCTGTGAACTCAACTATTGGCTTGATTTGGTGCTTTTTATGTCTGCTGGGACTTTTCAGAGCAAAAAATATGAGGCTTGGATTGAGTAATGCTTCATCTACAAATCTCAGGCAGCTCTGAGGAATAAGCTTAAGCAGCTGATGTTCTGGAGAATTTCAAGCTCTGAACATGTGCAGAGAAAGCAGCTTAGCCACTCACATAACTGGAATAGACTGTGGGACCCTGTGAAACTGTCAGGTACCTGAGTTGTCAGGATTTGTGTAAATCATCCACTTAAACCTGTGAGTCAAAATCCCAGAAAAAAAAATGCACTTGTAATGCTCAAGTGATTTTTAGAACCCGGCCTTAAGTTTTCTTTAACTCTCGTGTGTGTCTGATTTTGAAGATTAATTTAGGAAAGTTCTTGCTTATGCAGGTGCTGGGAAAGGTCGTGTGGATCAAAGTGAACCTTACTGGCACTGTTATGACCTGTTGTAAATCAGTGTAGCTCTACTGCCTGTGCTAACAGAAACAGCTGAACTCTCTGTACAGTCCTAATGATTTGATATGTTGCTTGACCAGTTAAGATGCACTGCTTCTTCTCAGTCAACGATATATACAACTCCCTGTTCATAGCCCTGTAATTTTTATCCTTTTGTTGTTCTTCAAAGTGTTTTCACATTTATACTGTATGTCTGTTATATGCACAGATTGTCCGCATGTTGAAATGATTTAGACTAACACTTGAAGCATCTGCCTTTGTAGCTACCATTAATTTGAACTGATAGGAGAAAAGCCAGTCCTACTTGCAGTGCAGTGTGAAGTATTCATCTTGTTAATGTATTACTGAAGAGAGAGTCGGGGATTCACTGAGCTCATCAAATGGAGCCTGAACTAGATTAATTTTACTTCTGTTTAAATGTTTCTATAAATCCTGTCTGTGTTGTATGCATCATTTTCAGTATCACAGTTCCTTATTCTTTTGTCCATTAAGGAAATAGCGAGGCGAAGCCTTTTCTAAAGATAAGAACTATATTCTTCTTTTTTTCCTCATCAGATCAAACGAAGGAAAAATAATTATTTTCAAAATCTTCCATTTTCCTTTATATTGACAGGTGAGCTTGCCAGAGTTCATTTCAGTTGGTGTCATTGTTCTGATTCTCTGTGCGGTGGACAGGGATTCAGAGCACAATGGATTGATTTCCTACAAAATCCTCTCTTCCTCGAAAAGTTATCCCATTGTGTCAGCCTACAGCCTGACCATTAGCCTTTCTGTCTCATGATGTTCCTGCTGCTTGCCTTGCTTGTCAGTGTTATTGCACTTGTTCTGAGACATAAGCAGAAAGATATGATGAACTCTAATGTGAAAATAGAAACATTATCCTCCTCAGCTACTGATGTGAATTTGGCCAGAGAAGACATGGTTCTCAAGGACTGCCAGAATATCCAAAGTACTGAGAGCGGCATGCTTACCATGGGTGCCATAGCAGATTGGCTGAGCTTGTCAGGAATCAGAGAGGAAAGATGATGATGTGCCCTGTAGGCATTTAGGCTTCAGCGGCCAAAGTTCTGTGGAAGGAGAAACTGCAGAGGATGAAGAAATCAAAAGGATGAGTGAACATCCTTGCAGGAAGAGTGCTGGCTCCACACTGAGCAAGTGAGACTCCTGGATGCCAGATTCAGGGATTCCAAGGGAGTCTGACCATCTCTCCTGCCTGTCTGAGGAAACTAACATCGTGGCTACCATGCAAAGCATGGAGAGCATATAGACTGTTCAAGGCAAAGATGGAGAAGCTTGTGATGCAGCCCATGAAAGTAACAAAGTGTTGTCTCAGACAGTTAAAAAAACAGAAATAAGGAAGAAGGACATACTGACCTCATGAGAGACTATGTCTTGGTATCAGATAGGCAGGACTCTGGGTGTGATTTGCTCACAACTCTTGGCACCTCTGACAAGGACCTCAGAGGCAGTTACATCTGGGATTATGTGCACAGCTGGGAACCCAGATTTCATCCTCTCTCTTCAGTCTTCAGTGACATTGCAAAACTGAAAACTGAAAGTGGATGTGTTTTGTAGCCTTCCTAAGGAGGAGCCTTTTGTTTTTCCTCCTCCCTTGGTAACACCAGTAGCTCAACCTGGCATAAGGACAGTGCCAACATGGATGCCAAATGTAATATCAGGGCAAGCATTTAAAAAATGCCCTTGTTCTCCCCTTATCCAGAGTCTAGAATACCCTTCACCAATGAGGGCCCTCCATTTTTCTCCTTCTCTGTCTTTGCTTACCATGCAGACACCTACTGCTTCTGCATTCATCTCTGATGGGAGAAGGGAAGGAATATGTCTTATTTGTCTAAGACATGAACTTGCAACAGAGGAGGAAATTCAAGTCTAGATTATTAACTGATGGCAGTTTGTAGAAAAATATATGGATTGAGATGTGTTTTTATTTTATTTTATTTTAAACAAGCAAAACATGCCTGTCAGAACTGGGTTACTGCTATCTTTCCCTTTCTCATGAGCTGAAATGGTTAATATATAACATAGCCACAAACCTTGTAACAATCCATCATGTTCTTCACAGGGTAGGCTGCCAGTCCATGAGTTTTCTCCTTTTACAGCTCCCAACAAGTGTGTTTTCCCATGTAAATCACACAGCTTGGTGCCTGAAAACCAACTTGATGATCGATTCTAATGTGTTTAACAAAATATGTTAATAACAAATTAATGGTAGTAACTATTTTCTGTGGAAATTTTCTGTGGTTGCATTATGAGAGATATTATAGAATATCCCAAGTTGGAAGGGACACACGAGGATTGAGTCCAACCCCTGGCTCCACACAGACCACCCAAAATCAGACCATATGACTGAAAGTTGTGTCCAAATGCTTCTTGACTTCCAACAAGCTTGGGGCTGTGCCCACTGCCCTGGGGAGCCTGTTCCATGTCCACCGCCCTCTGCTGAAGATCCTTTTTCTAACCTCCACCTGACCTTCCCTGATGCAGATCCATAGTTTACCAGCACTGAAGTGAGACTGACAGTTCCATAGTTTACCAGTGTTTTTTTCTCTTCTTCCCTTCTTGAATATTGGAACAGTGGTAGCCAGCTTCCAGTCAACTGGGACCATTCCCCGTTTCCAAGACCATTGAAAATAATTGAGATGATACTGGCCAACTCTCATAGTACCTTGGGATGAATCCTATTAGGCCCAAGGACATGTATGTATCCAGGTGGAGCAGCAAATCATGCGCAAGTTTGGAGTTGGCATGGATTTCATTGTTACTGCAGTCACAGCCAGAGCCTGTCACTGATGTTGAAGAGGCAAATGTCTCTGCTTTAACTATGTCTCTGTTTTTAATATAACCATTCTCATCAAGTAACAGATCAGTGTTTTCTCTGGTCTTCCTTTTGTTGCTAACATTTAAAAAAAAACAAGACACCGAGAAACAAACAAACATTCAGTTGTCCCCTTCAGTATTGGCCATCTCTCTGCAAAGGCAAATGGCATCACTAGATCTCCTCACGATGGCTGACCTTGCTTCCAGTGGCCATACACTTTCCGCCTAAGCTCTAGAATAAGATCACTGTTCAGTCCAGCTGGCCTTCTGCCCCACCTGCTTGAGTTCTGACATTTTGGAATTGTCAGTTTCTGTACTAAGACCCCAGAAAGAAGTGGTACTTTAAAAGTAACCAGGCATTAGAGGGTACTAGAGTGATGTGCAAGTTCGTCAGTTTGGGCCAGCATGTCATGATAATCTGCTTAATAATGGCTCACTCACAGAAACCCTCGGGAAAAAGATAAAAATAAAAATAATGGTAAGAGAAAAGCAACCTTCTTCTCTATTACCAGAGTCAAAATAACTATCCGTTGTCTTTCTGTCCTATTGCAGAAGATGGCCTGTTCCCCACACAGCTTTAAGATAGGATGGTGTCACAATTGAGAAGGTCTTCTATGCCTTCATGCTGTTCCTTGGTGCTGTTAAGGGTTTGCAAAACCAGATATTTGGTCTTGATTGCTGTACGTATCACACACATCACATTTTGTGTATACATATCTAGTCACGTACACATAGATATACTGCTGTGTATGCTTATATATTGTATCAGATTAATATAATAGAAAATGCATCCAGAGTAACCCTGGCTTCTCTTCAGTGTAGATTTAAAAGTCTTTGCTTCTTTTGCATTGTGCATATAAAAACTTGGCTCTAGGGAAGAGTAATTGGTGCCTGGGAATCTGCTAGAAGTTGGATGTATACAGAAATAAATGTTGTTCAAGTAACAGCTGGAGTAAATGCCTACAGTGTTGTTAGACTGAATGATTACATGGGACCTGTGTCAGTTATTTCCTCAGTCATGTAAGTCATGATCCTTACTGTTTTGCAATGTGTGGTTGTAGCAGAAGTGCTGAGTCACAGCCTGAACCAGTGACTGAGCACCTGGTGGGAAGGCAGGGCCAGCTCAGGGGAGCTCAGGTGCATGCAGTGCACCTGACTGATGGAAGGGGTGGAGCCACAATCCACCCCTTCCCAGACCTCATTTAAGGGTTGGCAGTGGAGTCGAGCATCTCTTGCTGGAGGTCCCTCTCTACCTGATGCCTGCTAAAGGTGAGCAGCTCTTTTCCTTTGTTTCTGTACTTGCTGTATTTGGGCTTCTCATTTGCTGTGGCAGAAGGCTTTACCACTCTGATATTATTGTGGTGCTTTTCCATCCTATTATAGCAGTACAGTGGTCTTTGAATGGGATCCTGCTTCCATGGGTGTACAAATATATAATACAATCCTTATTGCTGTGCAGGGGCGCTTCTTTGAAAGGTGCGGTTGCTGTTGTACTGCCACAGTTGAAGAAGTAAGTATGGCTCAGTGATTCACAGGGGTCAACAGATCTCACTAAGAGGGAGAGAGGAAGTTTTTTAGTTGGGTGAAAGCCTGTGTTAGGAAGGAAAAGGTGAGGAGTCATTTCTAGTTCATGTCTTATGTCATATGGAGTACCGCTTCAAGGCCATTGTTCCAGTGTGAACTGGAACATGTTGGGAACAAGAGCATTGTGTAGTAGAGCTTCTTAGAACCTCTGACTGAAGAAGGCCATGTGCTTTTGCATTTCTGTGTGGTTGTAAGATCCATATTGAGGCTCCAAGTTTTCTTGATGAGCTTTCAGAGTGGCTTGTTCTGTCAACTTTTTGCTGCAGTTGATTTTGCAATTGAATGGGTTATAGAAATTTTTTTATTCATATTTCAGTAGGAAATTTGTATGCCTGAAAAGCAACTGTAATGTATGTGATGAAGTAGTATTAATGCGTAAATGTTTGACAGCTCAAATAATGTAACAATTTTTCTAAACATAACTTTCTATGGACATCATCCACAGAAGTTATTTCCACCTGTTAAAATTATGCTATCTGCAACCCTTTTGGTGTTTACTTAACACCTTGAATTGTAACTTCTAATAAGAAGTGTCCGCTGCGATGTTCAATATGTGTGTTTGTAGTTTTGGGTGGCACTCAGGGCACAGAGAACCAGCTTCTCTGTACAGTCATCATCTTAACTATCTTGTTTCATGCTGTCATGGTCAAGTGGCAGTTTCTCCTCTGAGCAGCATCAAAAAGCACATGCTGTTCTGATAAGAGATCATCTTTGCAGTGGTTGTTTGGAGGAGCAAGTTCTTCACAAAGCAAAATGGTGTTTTATATTCACTTTTGTGAGTAGGAAATAGTATCTCAGATTTTGTTTCAAGAATAGATTCTAGATTAATAAATAGCTTTATATTCAATAATGCTGCTGCTGCAAATGAAATATTAGTGTTAAAGTTCTTTAAAGCATGCAGCTGTAATTTATACAGATTTAGACCTCACCATGCTAATCTCTGCTTGCTACAGTTCTGCTTGAAAAGTGAGCAAATCCTGTTTCTGTTTGTCATTTTTGCTTCTCCAAATATATTTTGATGCCTCACTGAAAGACTAAGTATACTTGCATCCAGTCTCTCATGCACACAAATTAACCAACATATGTTTTGTGTTCCTCTTAAGTGTTATGAGTCTTTTCCTTGTCTGTATGTGTATTAGCTCATTCTGTATCTAACAGGAAACAACATTTAGTTGAAATATTGTTTTGTATATAGTCAAGCTTTAAAAAGTGACCTCTGAAACAAGCGTTTGCAATAAATTGCATAGTTTTTTTTACTGTGTAAACAGTATAGAACATCCATAATTTACAGTGAGCTTAATATTAGCTTGAATTGAAAAGGCTGTTACTGTGTGATTCTACACACCAGTTTTAGCACTTTGGAGAAGGTACAGAACTTGTTAGTGGAAAATTGTATTAAGCTCAAACTGCACAAGGTATAAAAGACAGTTGTCTCTTCTGGAATTTTGGCTGTCTGCCTTCTGGATTTCTTGTTGGCAGCCTTGAAAACACTTGTGTAAATCGCTACCAAATGGATATCCAAATTCCATCTACCAGTAGTAATCATTAAATTGATATTTAAGCAGATTCCTGTGCAAAGAGTAAAGACTTTTTTGGGTATCCATCGTGCAGGGATTATAAATATATGTTTTATAAAGTAATATGAAAAACCCTGGTTACCTATGTGTCCATGTTTATTTTGTAGTTCTTCTGAAGGCAGAAGTTGTTTCTATTGTAATTCTAGATGTGGGGGAGGGGGGGGAAACACAAACCTTGTTGCTAAGTCCAACACACTGCTATTTCCTACTATCTTTTATATTTTGTTGCTATCAATTCTGTGATTTCTGCCATTTTTCTTTAACTGCTGTATAGCTAGGCATACTACAGGAAGCTGTGTGTGGGAACATAGTAATTAGTCATTCTCCTTGGTCAGAGCTGCCAATGTGTGTGTGGACTGCACCATTCCTTGAAAACCAGAACATGGGATGGAAGGATGTGGAGGGATTGTTGTGAAAGAGGGAACTGGCACAGCATTGGTAAGCATGGAGAGTGATTTTCCCCTAAAATCCAGTAAAAACACTAATTGGAATAGGAGACACTTGTGACTGTAATGGAATATTCTGTAGTGGGAGGTTTATGTTTAGAATTTGGCTTATTCTGAGGATGAAGTGGCTTTGCAGCTTTTTGTCTCTATTACCTGGTGCAAAAGAACCAACTCGCTGTGGCAGAATGTGTCTCAGTTAACTGATGGTGATCTGGCTGGCATAACTAAGGTGTTGCAAAATCAAATTCAGTACCCTTCTGGGTTGTGCACAGCTGTAAATTCTGCTAGCTGTTCATCACTGCATATTGTTGGAAATATCCTCAATAATTTTTGGTCAGGACGGTATCTCTGATAAAAGCAGTTTTTATTCGCGATTGCAATGGCGGGCGCCCTGATAGCAGAAGCGCAACTAAGGACACGATGTTACAGCATTTATACCTTGTCTCCCATACCTTTTCCCCTCCCGTTTCCCCTTTGGTTGGGTATTCGAGGTTACAATTTTACCCGAGATTTGCATTTGTTAATTACATTCTGAAGTTTGTTAATTCAGGTGCAGTCTGTCGCCATCCTGCTGTTGTTTCCAAGATGTCTCGGTGCTCTTATCGTATTGATATGTTGATTTCTTTCAAAGCTTCGTCCATTCTGTCTCAGAGACCTTTGTTAAACAAAGAGCCCGGGGAGGGGGGTTGATTCCAGTCCTTCCCGATATCTCTTCAGGCACATCCTTAGGTATGTCACGACTTGCATACTTTTGCAATGCGTACAACAAAACATTAAAACATACATTGTTGCTAGTTTATACAGGTATATTGTTAATTATTTTAACTTCTCCTCTTTGGATCCTTTATTACTCAGGTCTTATTTGTCCAGCACCAAAAATCAGTAGTTCTATTTCAGACAGCTGGACAGGAGCTGCAGTTTTGTACCTATGACTTCTACCTAATAACTACAAATTACTTCACTTATATAATGAGATCTTGAAATAAAATATTCTTATCTTATTCTAAATGCAGAAACAACATTTGATTCCCACAATCCCCCCTTTTCTTCTTTATACACTGTTGATTTCTGCAAGTTTTGCTTTTTCTTTAAGGCGTTATCTTGTAGACCTCTTCCTATTCATCACTTCCTTATTCTTGTTGATTGTCCACCCACCAAAACAGTGACTCAAATCCTGCCGCAATTTGATTTCTTGCCTTAAATTCATCAGGGACACCTCTTGGTACCCCAACTGAATATATATATATTGCATCATCAAATTATAACCCTAAACTCCTTTTGGTTCTTCCAGAATCTTTGGATATTCCTTTTTCAAATGCCAGGGTGAATGGTATAACTAATTGAACAAGTGCACAGGTGCTTCCCCAGTTTGAAGGTAGAGTGGACCATAAAATCTTTCCCCCACAGTACCACCAGAGATCTGCTCTGAAGATTCCCAATCTTGAATAATTTCCTGCTAAATCCTCTGTAACATTCAAGACCTTACTGCATAAGGAAAAGTTTCCCATAGGCCTGGCAGCCTTCACACCCTGCCATGAGAGGCAAGATGTATGGTTACCTACCACTGTAGAGAGTGCAGGAGGGATCTTGACATCTGTATCAAGCATTGGAGGAAACAAGAGGGAGAGAGATCAGCAGTCTCTGCTTCCCCAGGCAGTTTTCTCTTGGTACAGTGCAATCATGCATCACATTCCCTTGAGGTCCTTGGTCCATCCCAGCAGAATGGGTACCACCTGAGCTATGGGCTATCCAGATGCACAAGCATAGCAATTGCTATAGTTGAGACTCTGGACAGTATACTTAATCCATTCTACCCAGGCATTAATGTCCCCATATCCTGTTTTGATTTCAAATGTTTATCTAAGATCTTTTATCTCCTTAGCTGTCACAATTGCAGGGTTTCTAGGAAGATTTCTAACCCCTTTTTAACCTCTTCCCTATCCTGGGCAATTTGGGTATTTTCACAAAGTGTATCCCACACAGCTATCTGGAATCTCACTGTTGGATCCTTTCCATGCATATCTATCCCAAGACCAAAAGTGGTATTACAAATGCTGTCAGTCTTGTTAATTGTTATTTCTACCAGGTTACATTGCAACGGTTTGCAATCTGGCTGGGCAACTCCCTTATGTGCTCACAAAGTATCACATATACCAAGTGTATATGTCCAGCCTCAGTAGGCAGTTTTCCACCATACATCATTCCATATGCTACAAGAGAGTCCCTTATTCATATCAAAACTACCAGTTGGTCCCTCCCCTGCATTGTTGTCAAATTTTACATTTTCCAGATAATTATCAGGGTAATAAATGGGATACACTCTGTTACAGCAGTAAAAACTTCTTGTCATGACATGGAAAACTTTCTGTGAGCATTAGTTCTATATAGGTTATAATACTTTCCCACTTACATATACAATTTATTCACTTATTCGAGGAGAAGTTAAAGGTTAGTTAAAATAATAATTTTAAAAATGCATATATAAAAAAAACTTTTCATTATTTCCTTCTGATTCTTATCTTTTAAAGGTTTTTCTGTGGCTACGGTTCCCACGCCTCAGGGCTAGTGGATGCCTTTACCAGTGTGTAGTGAGTCCATCCTTTCATGGCTGTTCTCGCAGCTGTTTCAGTCATTATAAGTGCTTGGAACGGTCCTTCCCAGTCAGGCTGCAGCTTTGTCTCCTTCCCCGTCTGGATCAGGATCCAGTCCCCAGCTTGAAATGGGTGAATTGGAGATTTCAAGGATGATGTTTGTGCTAATAGTCCTTGGATCCTGGTCAGTAGCAATTACTGCATTCCTTGCCTTACAGTCTCCTTGTCTCACAGAACTGTAGCTGTCAGTAAACCAGGAACTTCTGCATCTTCTAGGGGTTTGTCCTTTAGTTCTGACTGACCATCTGAAATGTGCAGCTTCAGTTGTTTCAAAGCAGTCAGGAGATACTGGTTTTCCAGGTGTTCCGCTAAGGAAAGATACTGGGTTGACAATATTAGTTACAATTATTTCTACATCATCCTGCTCTATCAGGATGGGCCTGGTATTTCAGGAATCTTTGGGGTGAGAGCCAATGTCCCCCTTTTGCCTCCAATACAGTAAACACTGTATGAAATATTAAAACCCGTATCCTTTGACCCAATGTAGATTTACAGGCTTCTTGAATATTGAGCACCAGTGCAGCCACCGCCCTCAGACACCCTGGCCATCCCTTACTCACTTCATCAAGCTGTTTGGAGCTTTACGATCAGTCCATAGCTAAGTATCCACAGTCAGCACCACTCTGTCATTCCTGGGAATGTATGGAGTTCCTTGGCAATTTGCAGCTCAGGGGTTTGGCAGATGGCTTCTTTCCTGGCAGTCCTTAAGGTTCAAAGTCCAGCTGTAATCTCCCAAATATGTCACTTGCTGTTGAGTTAGTTGTGCTTTCTGTAAATCAAGAAACTCAGCAAACTCACAGTCCATTACACAGTTCTCTTTTGTTGCTGTGGCATCCAGGTGCTGCAGTAAAGTTCCACCCTGGGCTGGAGGATCCCAGGTCTCAGGCTCACGAGTTGACCAGTTCTCAAAAATCATTAAGCTGTTCTCACAATCCTGGGTAACACTGTCCACATTAACTGAGTCTATTCTCCCTCTATTAGGGATTTTTTTTATTCAAAGGCAAATAACCTTAGGCTTCCTTTGGCCAAACCAGGCGGAAGAGACATCCTTCAAATCCAGAAGGTAAACTCCACCTATTCATTCCTTAACTGGGTTAATAAAATGCATGGATTTGCTACCACTGAATGTACACATTCAACAATTCCATTACTTGCTCTCAAGTCTTGTACCAAACTATTGCACTTGCTATCTAAAATTTTTGCAAAATTGGAATCCAAACTCCAAAAAGTTATCTATTATTTCTTTTATCCTTCTACAGTTACATATCCTCAAAGGGCATCGCTTTACCTTGACTGGGCAAGCTCTTGCTTTTAATTTCTATTTAGGGCTTCATGTTTGCCCCTGATGCCCACACCCCTAAGTGCATCATATTTCAGATTGCTGTGACTCCTGGGGGTACAACATTGTTTTTCCCAGTTTGTGTTAAAACTTGCAATTCTTAATCAGTCAATATTGTTGGACTCTTAGCTCTAGTTTTATTAAATTTCTTGCCGAGTAACCTGGCAGGTACAAGAACTCCTGTATTCCTACTTGCTTTCCTAGCTTATATTTACTTAATTAAAAAAAAAACATTTTCTTGTTGGGCAGTAACTTCTACTACTGTTATAAAGCCATCTATGAGTGGTAAGAAGAATATCATATCCACCAGAAAATAAACCTCTTTATCCAGCTTCCCTAAATGCAATTTCCCGTTGCAGTTTGCACACTGCTTTCCTTCCAGTGGGGGCAGAGCCCTCCCTGGGCTCTTCAAGCTCCTACCCCCCCCCCCCCCACCTCTTCCCGAGGGGATCTCTGGGCCCTACGACCCTATTTTAGCACAACACAGTAACAGCTGTTATTATCACCAATTCCCTTTCTATCTGTTTGTCAAACAATTTTTGTTGTTGTTGTTTGTTTGTTTTGTTTTCTTATCCTTCACCTGTCTTCAGTCCTGCCATCCCTGTTATACCTTGCCAGTCCTTGCCTCCTTCAGCCTGTGTCTTTCCCAAACTTTCTCACTTTCCAAACTCTCATCGTTACATAAACTACTAACATTCTATTTCAGTTTCACCTCCTTCTCTCCAGAGGTGTCCAGTGCTAACACTGGGATTTCAGGTTTCCTACATCTCTGCACATGAAGGCTGTTCTCACTTCCATTGCCCCTTCCTCTCCACCTCCCCCTTTGCTGTTTACAGCAACAGTCTCCATCCCCGGCTCTCTCTCACTCAAGAGTTCTTGCGGGGGGGGGACAGTGCAGGGGGTTGCTCTCATACCAGCACAGATAAACGCACTTTCTCTTTAACCCTTTTTCCTTTGTACACAATTCCACTATTTGTACCTTCAGATAAACTTCCACACACCCTCAATTATACTTCTGTATGCCATTAGCAAATACTCTTTCTTAGACCATCAAAGCAGTTTGTCCCATTCCCTTCAAAACCCACAGATCAAGCAATACAGTTTTTCAGTTTCCACACCCTTAATACCATACAACTTTTTTTTTTTTAGCAATCCATATTGTTCAGTTCCCTGGGCTGTTCCACCCTTATCTTTATGACCTTATTTCATGTTTTTCTTGATTCCAAATTTCATCTTTATCCACTAATATTCTCAAAAATTGGTACTGTCATCCAGGTTCTCTCTCCCCCTGATAACTTTAAGGCCTCATTTGTTAATTTGAGACCTGATACTTTATGGGCCAGCAATGAATGAGCTGCCCCAGTATCAACTAAAATCACAACTTCTTCCCCCTCAGGTCCCACTTTTATATTTACCAGAGGCTCCTGGTGGGACCAAAGTTTTGAAAGCCCCAGAAATTGATCTAATTGTTCTGCTACTCTTATTGGATCCTCAAATAAAGATTTCATTTCCTTCTTAAAATTTCTAATTTCTCCACTAGTGAGTGGGGAGTTTACATAGCATATTTGCCCTTGTCCCAGTGGGACCTCCCATAAGGGGTACACTGAGGTGCTGGTACACCTGTCTGGGAAAGGAAAATTTTTGATATCCCTTTTACATTGTTTTAATTTTTTTTCTTGAGCCCAGCATGCCCCCCTTCCTGTTAAATGACCCCATGTGCTTTACTGTTTTCTCTTACTGGGGCAGTGCCTGTCTCCCTTTGCCTCCCTTTGTGCAACATTGGAGTTATATGAGGGGGAGACTCTCTAGAGGGTCCCATTGACTAGTTCCCTTTTGTAGTTCCTCTCCTTCCTGGTCTGGACCTTTTTTTCTTTTTTTACTGGCAACAGGCTGATTTCTTGTATCCAACAGACAGCATATTCTGATTCCTCCTTCGAAAAGGGGCTTTGTTCTTATATATATATACGTATAAATTCAAGATCTGACAAACCCAATCTTCATCAGATCCATATTTTGGCCAAAATATTCATTTTCCCTGTAGTGGCTCTCTAGGCCATATCTGTACACAACATTTAAACATCTTTTCCCTATCCTCTTTTCCTGATTTTGGGATCATTTTTCTCTGTCCTCCAACTTATACACTAATCACCAATGATTACAGTATTTGATGAAGTTGTTCTTGCTTAGAGTCCCTCCCGGTTTCCCAGCAATATCCCTCCAATATGCCAATATACATCCTAAGGGAGTTCTCTTAGGTATCTCTTTCCCTTGAGTTCCCCATTACTCTGTTTTCTATTGATTCGTACACACACAACAAGGGGGAGCAATGGTTCAAAACAAATTTCGTAAAGTTAACACGTTAAAGCAGAGGTAACACAACCCTATTGTATCCCTAATCTGAATCTTTATCACCCTTAAACCGCAGTATTCTCTACAACAAAAGCAACAGGGTCCCGATACTAATTGTGGTTTGCCTTTTGCGGGCTTTCTTTCCACCACCCTACTCCGTATGCACTTCACTATTATGTGCGTTACAGTTGCCACAATACTAACAACAATTAATAAGACAAAAACATCGCAACATATACAAAAACATCGTAACATATAGAACATAGAGGCCTTTCGCGGCCGTTTCCCTCGCAGGACAGAACCGCGGGTCGCAACTCCGCGCTCGCCCCGCAGTTGGGCTGCGTCTCACTCACACCCACACTCACACAGACTGCACAAGACCGGTCTTTACACAGTTCAAGGTACAACATTTCTCGGAAAATATCAAATTTGTTGGTTCAACACTTAGTTCAAATGTACAGTAACAAGCGCTAATAAGAGATGTTAATAATGGCCAAATACACAACAATTCCTGCTAATACAGCTAGGAAAACCAAGTTTAACGTTGACAATATTCACTATACTTTGTTACCAACCAACCCCTTAAGGGGAAGTAAAAACAGCTCTCCTCGTGCACGCACAGTAATCCCGGTGGGACTCGAACCCACAATTAGAACAGCTCCAATTCTGAAGCATCTTCCCCAAGGGGCTATCTTTGGGCACAGTGTTAGGGACCCTTTTACCCTGTTTTATGGAGCTCCTATTACCCATCCCTCCGGAGTGCTACTGTGAACTACCCAGCTCACAAGTTATCACACTCCGATTCTCGGATTTTTGGGCCCAATCCTTGCGGAGCACCCGCTCCGACTCTCGGATTAAATAGGGGTGTACTGCTGGCATCTTCGTCAAGTGCGCAGGGTACCGTACACCAACAGCTCCTTCCCGAGACTCTTGCTTTCAGCACCACAGCCGCCTCGTCCGTCTCCGGCCGCGCCCCTCGCGGGACAACGGAACCGCGGATTGGGACTCCGCACTCACTTCGCACTAAAAGTGCGTCTCAGCCACACACATTCAAGAGTCTCAACCCAAGATAAGGATTCAGTTCCCTTACCTTGATCCGTGCACGAAGTTTCCGGGTCTGCAAGGGTTTAACACCTGTGCCTGCCTAGCCCCTTGGCTTTTACAGAGCCCGTCCTTTCTGTAACAATCTCGGTTTCCTATCGGCTGTCCTGAGAAGTCACCTCACCACCCAGACAGGACCGCTAAAATCAGCGGAGTGCACTTATCCTGTCCAGTGCAGTGGGGACACCCCAAAAAGCGATAATGATCCCGGACGAGCCCCCAAATTGTTGGAAATATCCTCAATAATTTTTGGTCAGGACGGTATCTCTGATAAAAGCAGTTTTTATTCGCGATTGCAATGGCGGGCGCCCTGATAGCAGAAGCGCAACTAAGGACACGATGTTACAGCATTTATACCTTGTCTCCCATACCTTTTCCCCTCCCGTTTCCCCTTTGGTTGGGTATTCGAGGTTACAATTTTACCCGAGATTTGCATTTGTTAATTACATTCTGAAGTTTGTTAATTCAGGTGCAGTCTGTCGCCATCCTGCTGTTGTTTCCAAGATGTCTCGGTGCTCTTATCGTATTGATATGTTGATTTCTTTCAAAGCTTCGTCCATTCTGTCTCAGAGACCTTTGTTAAACAAAGAGCCCGGGGAGGGGGGTTGATTCCAGTCCTTCCCGATATCTCTTCAGGCACATCCTTAGGTATGTCACGACTTGCATACTTTTGCAATGCGTACAACAAAACATTAAAACATACATTGTTGCTAGTTTATACAGGTATATTGTTAATTATTTTAACTTCTCCTCTTTGGATCCTTTATTACTCAGGTCTTATTTGTCCAGCACCAAAAATCAGTAGTTCTATTTCAGACAGCTGGACAGGAGCTGCAGTTTTGTACCTATGACTTCTACCTAATAACTACAAATTACTTCACTTATATAATGAGATCTTGAAATAAAATATTCTTATCTTATTCTAAATGCAGAAACAACATTTGATTCCCACAATATGCAAACCTAATATGTATTTAGTCTGAGTGTGGATTGTATGTTCAGATCATATTAAATAGATCTGCGGTCTGGCATACAAATTCTCTTGCTGGCTTTGAAAATTCTACCGTAAACAAAATATTTTTTTAAATGTTGGAAAAAATATGGATACCCAGACAAAAGGAGGAGGAAGGAAAATTGGTAGAACCTTCTGATTTAGGCTTGCACTTTACTTTGCAGCTAGGGCTATCATTCACTTAAATAAAATATGTAGATGCTTTTCTTCTAAAATGTATGACATGGAGGGCCATCTATGAGGAATGCAGGAAGGAATCAGTAACATCATCTCCTTATGAACTGGATAATTTTTATTCCTAAACAGTGTTAGAGGCTCTTCATGTTACTTTATTTGCACAAACCAGAAAGATACAATTAATGCTTGAGTTGTTAGTGTCTCACACAGCTGAAGAGAAAAGAACTTGACTTGCTTTGCACAAAGAAAATAGCACAAATATAAAAGAGAATGTGCTGAGATAGTGGTGTCCAAGATGGTGAAAATTGGTGGAGATATCAGTACTCTTAAAGGCACTGAAACTCAGGATTCTGTTTAATCCATTAAGCTATCTAGAATTGCTATTTCTTGATGTGAATTTTGGATCAACAGAGCTCCTTCAAAAGGTGCCCAGGAATTAAAATGCTTAAAAATATTTTGTTTGAATTTTCATCAAGGTATTTTGAAATGTAATAGAGATGGTTGCATTTAATAAGTAACTCGTAGCAATTCAAAGCAGGCATGTTTTATTGAAGCATTCAATTGAGTGATTCTACATCTTTTTCCTCTTATGTTTGCCCTACCTCTGTTCTCCTACCTAGTATCTATTTCTGGCAGAATTGTTTTGGGAATGGAATGCGGATGGATGAGCAAAAGTCAGGTGGCTGAAAGCATGGTTTTCCATTAAGTTCCAATATAGTAATCTGCTCAGTTTTAGGGAGATGAAAGGAAGGTACATGTATGGGATGTGCATTAACAGTGCAACATTCTAAAATATGATCTAAAATGTTTAGCAGTGTGGTTTTGGAAAGGCACACTATTTGAGTGGAGGTGATATGAGTAAATCATGTAGGCCATTTCCAACAAACAGCAATAAATTGTTTTAGAGTATTTCACACCAGAGTGTGCTCCACAGATGCTTGATATCTTATGGCAGCTTATTCATAAAATATTTCAGTAAGTTTTAATGTTTCTATTTTCATCTCTGTTGCTGAAACATTAATGCTACAATTTCAACTAATAAAGAATTCTGAGAGGAAAAAAACTTTAAAAAAAAAAAAGAAAAAATGCAGTCATAGAATCACCACCAAGGCTGGGAAAGATCCACAGGATCATTCAACCAACCACCTATCACCAATAGTTCTCACTAAACCATGTCCTTCAACACAATATCCAAACATTCCTTGTACACCTCCTGGGTTGGTGACTCCACCACTTTCCCAGGCAGCCCATTCCACTGCCTGACCACTCTTTCAGAGAAGTAGTATTTCCTAATGTCCAGTCTGAACATCCCCTGGCACAGCTTGAAGCCATTCCCTCTTGTTGTGGCTGAAGTGCAGGACCTGGCATTTGGTCTTCTTGAACCTCATCCCATTAGCTTCAGTCCAGCAATCCGGATCCCTCTGTAGGGCCTCACTATCTCCAGGTGGATCGACACTTCCAGCCAACCCGGTGTTGTCTGCAAACTTACTGAGGGTGCGCTCAATGCCTTCATCCAGGTCGTCAATAAAGATATTGAAGAGAACAGGCTCCAGCACTGACCCCTGGGGAACACAACTCATCTGGCCCCACGGACCAGGGACTTGGGTGGAAGAATTTTCTGATTTTTAATGAATTTAAATCTCTTGTTTGCATCCTGGGACAGTCATTAAGCTTATTAGTAGCTTTTATTTGGAGCAAGGTAATTTCAAAGGGGAGTTCTATAGCTTTTGTGTGAAGAGAAGTGTCTGCTCTTTTTTGACTGGATTATTTCTCAAGGCAACTGTTAGAAACCACTGAAGAGGGGAGGATTTATTATTTTTTTAATAATGCAGTGCAACAGGATTAACAAAGCAAAATATAGGTTGAGCAACTGAAGAACGAGAAAATTCTATTTCATTTGGTGATTCAATGTGCTAGTTAGCACAGAAATGCTGCTGACAACTCTGGCTACATAAAATAAAGACAGTTCTATCTCTGATGCAGCTTAGCTTTCTGTATATGTGTTGTTCTCCATGCTACACAATTCCATCAGCTGTGTACACACAGAGTTTGTTCTGCAGCAAAATACCAACTAGAACTGGGGTTTGTAGAATGGGTGGGGCAGGTTTGTGAGGAGAAAAACAGAAGTGCAAGACAAAAAGATTAAAGACAATGCCTTATGCTGTGATTGAGAGTTTGGGGCTGGAAAGTTTGTGTTCCTGGGGGGAATGGTATCTTCTTTGCAGGAAGAGTCTCTTCCAAGTCTTGCACCAATGAATTAGTCTGGATCCCAAGTTTCTTGCTGGAATCTGCAGTGTCATCTGTGCCTCAAAGGTTGAATCAAATCCCTGGATGTTATGTATCCATGGTTAACCTAAAATCTGAATGGTATGGTATGGCAATGTTGTGGAAATTCCAGAGGTAACACTTCAGACATAACAGTACTTTCTACTCTCCAGGATCTTTCCTTAGTGGCTTTCAAGTTGTTTTGAATAGGTTGTTGCTGTCTTATCTGTTTGTTTGGTTTTTCTTCCCACCTATGGATTTTCCTTCTGGGCAGAATGCGGCAGTACAAACACATTAGGAACAGTCCCCTTCCAAATCAGGGGCCTGTTTCAGTGGTGAGGCACAGGAAAGTCCCACTCTTTTGTTGATCTCTAGTATCTTTTCAGCTTCTTGGAAGCACCCATAACATTTCTCCCCCCCCCCCCCCCCTTTTTTTTTTAAATTAATTTATTTTTTTAATTATTATTTTTTATTTTTTTAAATATCTTCAAAAATGAAACCGAATTTAGCCATCTGGGAATAATTCAATTGAATCCAGTTTTCCTCAGGGCTTCAGTAGAAACTCTCTCACAGGATCATTCTCTCAGATACATGGAAGATTGCTAACAGTATGAAAGTTACATCAGTTTATGCTTCCCTCTGCAAGAAATCTGTAGCCTATTATCATTTTCATAAAGCCCTCTATACAGAAGCTAAGGTTTATGAATCACAAATAACTTTAACAAGATGCTGTTGAAGATGCTGAGGAAGATGAGAGAGGCATAATATGGGAGCAGAAGCTGTGGTTGAAATGCCTCTGGAAGCATGTGCTTAAATCTTGTTTGGTTTCACGTTATTTCTAGACGATGTAGCTCAGTGTAGAATGAAGAATTTAAAGAATTCCCTGCTGGCTTTCATCAAAGGAAAAAGAACTTTAACTTTCATTTCCTTCCATTTCTTTTATTATAGATGTTCCAATTGCTTTTCTCACTTTTTTTGTCTTCCTATTCCTCAAGTATTTCAGAATTATAAAAGCACTGTCAGTATTTAAGCTACCCTGAAGAGCAGAGGGCCAGAATCTTTTCTCTGTTGTGTTCTCATAAATGTGAAGTTGCTCCTGCCATTTTTCACAAAGCAAAGGCAAAACAGTTCAGGGAATAACTGTTAGACAGTGGCTGCTGAAGAGCAAACCTGGTGATCTCTCCAGGAGAAAGCTGGAGGTCGGACAAGGAGATATTAAAGAAAAATAACAAATGGAAGTGAGCTGAATGCTGTCCCAAATTCTGTGGTTGTCAGATGGCTTGGCTCAAGGGTCAAGTTTCTTTTTTTGGTTGAGTCCCTGAATTGTAGCTTGGAACTCTAAGCCAGGTCCTGCAGTTTCTGTCTTTGGAATGTACTTTGTACTCCAATGGCTCCTGAGGTGGATCTGCCCACTGTTAGGGCTGACTTGAAAGCATCAGTCCAATCTTAGTGGGATCAAAGACAACCCATCAAAATGAGAAAGCCTCTGAGGATAATTTCCTTGTTCTGCATCTTGTTGCTTATGATCCTCCCGTTCCTGTAAAACCATTTAACACAAGTTCAAAGTCTTTCTGTGGCAAGTGAGAAAAATTAAGAACTTGGCCAGTGGGAATAGTTGCCCATAAAAGCAAAGGTAACTTACGGTTTCTAATGCAAACTGCCATATTACACTGCCAAAGGATTTTAAAGCTGGCTTTTCTCTCAGGTTTGACTTGGTCCTTGTTGAGGTGCTTCAGAGTGTTCCAGTCCTTCCTATCCTAATAATTAGATATTAATTAACTCAACATTGAAGTATCTGTGGGATGTTTTGGAAAGTACACAGGAGTTGCTTGCTTATTTCGTACCAGATGCTTCAGTCTGGCACACTGCTAAAATTAATGGGGAAAGTAGTTTGGAATTCCAAAAGAAACAGAAATTGTTATGGGTTGTCTATTTGTATTTATATTAGCAGGTTTTATGCAATTATGGCTGCATCTTTGCCAAAGGGTTGTAACTTGTAAAGAGGTCAAAACTTAGATTTCAGGGAATTAAAAGAATTTTCTTAAGGCTCAAACCTGCTCCCAGTTCATTCTGAAAGGAGTGGCTCATTTGTTATTGAACCCACTGGTCCAGACCTACCTGCCAAACTCTGCCAAGAGTATCTAATTCCATCAGAACTTCTCGTCCTCTTCTGGGAACTCTGTGACTTCAACAAAAAATTCCACTTCTTTGTGCTGGAGAGTGGTGATGATCTGGGTATCCTTGTCCTAGTCTTGTATTTCTCATCGACGTTTTTAAGTATTAAAAGTAATTGTAGCATTATGCTCTTGTATAATCTTCCATGTGCTAATACCTGCCAAGCATTTCATACGCACTTTATTTTCTGAAAGAGCTCAGAATGTGGCATTGTAAGCTTTCATGAAGGATGAATAAAGAGTTGGTTCCAGAAGAACAGTTGAGCTTGAGGGGAGAGGAAGCATGTGCAAGGGCTGCTCCAAAATTAATGCCTCTTATTTTATTCTATTGGGCCATAATATCAGAGGTGGATGTTGGTGGTGTGGCAGTAGAGGTTGAACCTCCCTTACATGCTGTTGCCACATGACAGATGGCAGCAGAGGGGCAGTCTGACAAAATGGTGTCTGACATGAAAGTGTGTATGAAGCAAAGGTGTGGCATTGAATTTTTCTATGCAGGAAATGCACTGACATTCATCAACACAGTGCATCACCTCCATTGGTGTAGACTTATTTTTTTACGAGTTCATTGCTGATGAAAATGCTTATCTGATGGTGGTGCCTATGTTACAAAATAGTGTTTTGTAGCTGAGAATTTCCTCTGTCAAATGGTGTCATTGTGCTCTTTGTATGTTGTAGTTTACATGAAAATAAATAGTAGGTTTTACTTTTGGAGTGACCTATATACAGAAAGTGTTAATCATGTCCATTGCTTCTAGAATTTAAGCATTACTGGCTGGACAACAGCATTTCCTAGCAGTGCAGATATTCGAGGCAGCAATCTTTTATGTGTTCTCCAAATGCTATGAAGACTTTAGAAATAGGGGGATATCACCATAGCAATTTTCAGACTAGTGAAAATGTATTTATCTTTCTTTTGTCTTGCACTTGAGTTTTGTCAAAAACAAAAAAACACACGTAATTATTGTCCAAGGAAATGATTCCCAGAAGAGGAATCTCATTTTGATGATCTGTCTACTGGCTTGGTGGAAATAGCTTCATAAGATTTTCTTGAAGATTAATGCCAGTAGCAAAACCTTTTAAGCAGCACTGGAAGCACGTATAGAAAAAAATAAAATAAAAGCTCATGCAAGTCAGTACTACTGAGCTATAAGGAGATATTTCAGGAGAACTCTTAGGAAGTGATATGGAGTGATGCTGGGATTGTTTTTTGTATGGACTACTGCTTTGCTGAACATTTTCTTATACTATTTCTTACATTGTTTCGAGTACAACATTGATCAGAAGTAGCCACCATTAAAGAAAATACTCTAAAAAAGCAGTGGTGGAATTCCAGAGATCCACACTCAAAAAAGGGGATAATTTGTCTGTGTTGACTTAACAACTGAGTTGCAGTTTCTGCAGCAAGATAATAATCTCATTGAATGTATCAATATACATTGACCTCTGCAGTATGTCCTCCTGTAGCTTAGCCATGAGAAGATAGGACAATGTTTTTAAGTTTCAGCTTTGCTAGAGACTATTCCTATCAAAGCATGGAAGAACACTAATTTTCACTGATTACTCAGTTTTGGCTAAGTTTAGAGCTTCATCTGTCTTTACTGTTGCTCTCACGAAGAAAGTTTGGTTAGAATCACTCTCCCATAACCTAAAAATGTTTGGAAGGATTTTGCTTCAACTTTAAGGGGATATGAAAAATCACTGTAGGCATGGAAAACTCCAGCTTGAGCAATGAATGTTTCCAAAAACTGTGGCTGGAAGAAAAAATGGGTGTTTAATTTGATTCATTTTGCTTATGTAACCAGTTGGTTCCTAACATAAAGTTCTTCCAATAATCATTTTGCTTATCAGTGAAGCAAGTTGTCTCCAAACTAATGTGTCTACATAAAAATGTGTGTGTGTGTGTGTATATATATATATATATATATATATATGTGTGTGTGTGTGCATAGATGTGCCTATGTGTTGTATTTAAAAAGTTTAGGAACTTCCTGGATCATATATTTGTGGGAGAAAAGTCCACCAAGGGCCATGTCAATAAAATGACATTTCTTCTGGCTCAGAAAATCCTTTAGCCACAAATGGCTGGAGTTTGGGAGTGTGTTCTGGAAAAACTAGTGTTGCTGTAACCTTTTATCCATTACCCTCAGCTCCTGGTGAGCAAATCAAAACCTGGGTGAAGAGAAAATTCCTACAAGAAGACTGAATTTTGGCTGCCTTGTCCTGAATTTCATGGAGAAAGAAGAGTTGAACTCTCCCTGCTTCTCAGTGAATTGTGCCACATGCTTTGAGCTCTGTGCTCTGGAGGTAGGTGGATACAAGGACTTTGCAGTGAGCTCCTGCCCAGGGTAGTTGGAGAAGCATCCTGCCTTTCTTAGGCTGTCTGAAGACAGGGAGGTGGGGCTGATTCTTCAGTTTGCAGCTGGCTGCAGTGTTGAATGACTCCGAGCTGTTAATCCCACTGGGTTAGCCGCAGTGGATGAAGCCAAGCAGAAAGACTTAGCACTGAAGTTAATGTCAAGCAAACACAGGAGCTGACAGATAGGAGAGGTAAGTAGGTGATGCTTTTATCCTGGTTGATGGCAAATTGCCTGCCACTGGTGCAGTAGTCCTGTAGGTTAAACCACAGGTCTAAATATTAGATTTCAGGAGTTTTGAAAGTACTACCTGAAAATGGACTGGCCTTTAAGTGTGGGTGAGTTTTATGTCTTCAGTGACAAATGAATGTCCCTAGTGACTCATATAAATGTAAATATTAAGTCAATATTGAAGTGGAAACAGCTGGCGTCATCACTGTGGGCTTGTTGGCCTAGCTGAACAAAACTCTGGAAAAAGGCTGAGGTGTGAATCAAGAGGGAATTAAACAGTAGTAAAGTGCATAATGCCAGTTCAGAGGGACTAAGACAGATTTATTAAGGTGAGGGAAATGAGAAGTTTTCAATTTAATTTGATAGAGATTTCTAGAGGGCGTGAATTCACTTTCTAATTATTTCTGTATTGATGTGAGGTCCTTGGACCCTGGACAATATATTCATTTTCCTCCCCCTATATTTTAGTTTTGACTTAAGAGTGCCAAGTGTTTATGACCTAGTCAATGAAATGAACAAGATCAGATCTTAGGCAAATGTAGTTTCCTGTCTTTAATTAATGGTCTGAAACCTAAAATTCCAGCTTACTCAAAGGCTAGTAGTCAGGGGACGTGTGCGTTGTGGGCACTTTCTTCTCCAGTATGGCACTCCATCTTAGCACAGTGTTGGCCTTGTTTGTAATAGCAGAGAGTGGTGCAGAGAAAGAGCTGGAAATTGTGATGGGGAGTGGACAAACTCAAGCTCCTTGTACAATGCTTTGGCTAAAAAGGTAAGTTGAGCCTTCAGCCTTACATTTGTAATCAAGGAGATGCTATATGGTGTGGGGACAAACTTGTGTTTGTACTTGGTACAGTGACTGCTGCACAAATATTGTCTTTTTCTGGCACTCATTAGTCAAGAGTGTGTTGAATATGGGTTGGATAGAGGTGATCAGTAAGGGTGAACTATAGTGTTGATGATCATTTAAGCATTGCAGTGTCATACTTGTTTCCTTCTGCTGAAGTTGTGCCACTGAACATCAAAAAATGCAGATTTGTTCAGATGAGAGAAGTGTTATGAAAGTGAGACTTGCTCTGTAAACTGCTGGTCGGGGCCTTTACCTCCAAGGGAACTAATGAATTTCAATGTGGAAGCACTAATAGGAGGCAGGAGCTTGATCCCATTTAACAAGTGAGAGGCTGCCTCTACTGGCATGAGAAATATTGCCAGGACAGCATTAAATATATATATATAATTAAAAAAATCTTTGTGTACAAGATATTTAATGAGATAAAAGTTCTAGAAATGCAAGCCACCTCATGCAGGTAAAAGCAGACTCAACTCTAAGAAAGCCTTTCAGAATATGCACCCTCGTTCAGAGCACAGGTCCTGTGCAGTGATCATAAGCTTCCTGTTTTTGAGTGTTACCACTTTGCTTTTGAACTCTCCTCTTGTGATTCATCTGCTTGAGGTTGTGTTGGTGCTTCATAGCTGCAAATCCCACTAATAAGGCATTTCTAATGCTGCAGTAAACAGGACAAATAATTGTCCACGACTGCCTGAATGGAAAGAAACGCTAAGACAATAATCTTTTTGTTTCTGTAGGGAAAAGAAAAAACAAACAAAATTAAAGAAGGAGCTGAAGAAGATTCAGTGGATTTGAGTCATTGTAAAACCAGCACTAAAAATGAATTGGAGGGACGAATAAAAGCTTTTATAAAAATTATTTTTAAAAGGTTCTGAGTATGGCATGAATCAAAGCACTTCATTTCAATGAAAAATCAAAATATTTAAACTCTTCTGAAATGTTTGGACCTTTTTGGGGGAAAAAATAATCAGCCAGAATACAGAGAGATTTGGTGGACTTACATAAGCATTTTTCAGAGGAAAAATGTTTCTTCCAAAAAAAAGTCACCATTCTCTAGTTGACAAAGCATTAGAACAAGCTAAGTGAATTTATTCATCTGTTATGTAAAACTATGGAAAGACCCCACCGAAGAATGATACTCCCTCTTGACCATATCTGTTCCATCCGATCAAAAAATCTGAGAAAGGTCTTAGGATGTGATAACAAACTGCAGGTTTTAAGGTTATTTTCTCCCCTTCTTTCCCTAAAAATAATTGAGTTAGGCAGTTTAATCCAAGTGGTCCAATTTTCAGAAGTGTGGAATGCATCCACTGATCTGCAAAATTTGTGTTTTCATCCTGCTTTTGTTTGTTGCCCTGGAGCCCAACAAGCTATCTGGATACTTGACCTCTGAATGGTCTATTCAGGATTACAGTATGTAGCTGCTTGATGTTTCTGCATGGCCAGCACATTGGGTTGCGTTCAAGTCCTTCAGCTGGCTTCAGTTCTTCACCGATGTAGTTGAACTAACAGCTACATCTGGAGGCTGAATTTCAATCTCTGAGCCACAATAGCTGTGATGGTGCTGGCTGTCAGGCATTGGCTGCATTGTATGATAGTCATAAGTGTCTGGTAGGGCACAAGAACACAGAAGAGAACAGGCAAGCATACAGAATGTCTCTCCTTGTGAAACAGCAAAATCTCCTAAACCTTCTGAGCTGCTGCTTACAAAACGTTTCTCCAGCCTTCTTGTCAATATTGCTGCTCTCTCACTCCAGCTCCTTTCTAGGTCTTCCTCAAAAAAGAAACAAGATAGATCATAGAAAGGCCATAGGGGATTTCAGTAATTTAAACAAAAGGTATTGTTATGTTTGTTGTTTGTTTGTTTTTATGATGATGGACAGCATTAGGAATCTCAAAGTAGACTGTGAAGAGTTTAGGAAAAGAAGCAGTATTTTAAAAAGCAAGAATCTTGCATCTAGAAGTCTGTTCTTTACTCAGATGTGGCTGCTGTTCGAACACAGAGGCATCTCTCAAGGAACTGCCAGATATATCAATGTCTCTCTACAAGTTAATAAATGGAGCTGTCAGATATTTAACAATGTAGATGCAGCAAGCTGTTGGCTGTGTCTGGTATTTCTCACAAAGAGGGGTGCCAGAAATTTGCTGGCAAAATACTCGAGCTAAGTGATCTCAGATGAAGAAATGACAGCTTCTGCTAATAAACAGTCAGGACTATGAGCATAAACATTCATCAGTAGTCCCAGAGTGGAGGGATCATGGTAGTATCTGGCTTTGCAGAGACTGGTGTGCACTTGGCACCCTTGTGCACATCTAGCCCAGTCTTAATCTAGGGTGGTTACCGGAGCTGGAATGTACACTGCAGGAAGAACAAAGGGCATCTGCTCTTCAGGGGTACAGCTCAAGTGCCTTGGCCATTTCCTCCCAAAGCACTATAGCTTTGTTCCAGTGGCAGCCACAGGGAAGGTTCAGTACACCCATGACTCCCAGGTCTGGTGGAGAAGATCCTAGGAACCGTCCCATGTCCTGTGGCCAGCAGCTGATGCCTGGGAGAGGAGTACAGAAACCATCAGAGTGTGCTCTGTTGTGGGTTTGGTGTCTGCTGAGACATGTGGTAAGCTGTATGGACAGATTGTGCTAACCTGTTTTCTTTTTTAACTATCTTTTAACTCTTTTTCATGCCTTTTTTTATGTCTGGTTTCCATAAGGTAACAGCTGCCGTGCATTTCATTTAATTAAGCACAGTGTGGGAAACGTTTTTTTCTGTTCGTGGCATTAAAAATGAATTGTTCTGGGTGATGTGTATGTTTGGGAATATTTCTGTACAACCACTAATGAATTATTAAGATTGATATTAGTGTCAATGTGATTTAAAAGCTAAAACACTGGATCAGCAGCTTATGTACTGCAGACACTAACAAATATTTTGAAGGTTTCTAGTCAAAAACTGTAAGGAAGCAGCTGTGGCTGAAGGTTTAGCATCTTCATTTGTGAGAAGTCCGTGTTAACTGGCACAAATGATATCCTGCTGTTGCTGAAAAGAGGTCTTAGCAATGCCATCTCCTCATCTCCAAATGACAAGCACAGATGTGTCAGATCATCTGCAAATTGAAGGCAAGCCTGGAAGAGACTGGATGTTTGTAGAAGGATTTTCTAAAGCATTTGAGGAAAGGAACCAGGAAGTGTGAGCACCAGATTGATGTAAGAAACATTGAAAAAAGTGTCCAGTCTTTGAGAAAACAGACTGTGGTGGCCAGCCATGGGTTGAGATGCATTAGGAAGTCACTGAGGGTGCTGGCAGGGCTAAGCTGATCTTGATGCCTCCCACTGCACCATGTAGGACTTTCTGAGAATACCTGTTTTCTTGGGCATGGTAGGAAACATATTCCAAAGTATAAGTTTAAGTCCGTTGGAAAGTGCAAAATCAAGGGAAGGCATTTCAATATTTGAAAGAACTGACAAAACCAACGCACCTCATCATATATGCCAGGAACACACACCCATACAAGAGAATGAGTTAATATTAGTAGCCAAGAAAAATTCCTGGGCTGAGAGCAGAAATGAAGTTCCTCTCAGTTTCCATTTATTGCAAAAAATATATATTCTCATTTTAAACCATTATTGTCAGTACTCTGTTTCAATCATGCAGTATGGCCACACTGATAGAGGGGTCTAGAGCTTAAAAGATGGCAGGATACAGCTAATTTGGTCAAATGTGACCCAGCTTATTTGTTATCATTAAATATTTTGCCCTTCATTATTTAGCCTTTGGGGTTCTCTTTTACCCATACAATGATTTACGTGCCCCATTTTGATCAGAAGACATGATTTTAGCCAGTTTGCCATGAAGTGCAATTTTGGATAGGTATCTGCTCACCTCTGTTGTGCTCAGTCCATCACAGAATTGGGAAATGCTAGTAAATAAGACTGCTCCTGAAGAAGACTGCACAGCCATTGCCTGACCTCTATGTAGAAGTCTCAGGACAGCAACAACAAAACCTTGCTTCCCATGTATATTTTTTTGAATAGAAAACTGAGAACTAGAGTTCAGTTTCAAGGTCCCTATGTGGAGGCATCAACATATATCATCCTTCCATGCATCCTGCTTTTCTTGCTTCAATAGAAAAAAATAAATGCAGTAATGATTTGCACATCATTTGTTGTAAATTTTCTGGCTAATCTGGATTGAGGGTTTCCTCTGTTTTTATCCAGACGAAGACTATTCTCAGTATTTTTGCACCTTAAAAGTGAGTTTTCTCCATGGGAACTGGGTTCATGCATCTGCAAAGGAGAGCAGCGCTGTAAAGTGTATGAACCACGAGTTAATTTTTACCAGACTTATGGGCTCTTTACTGACATTTAAACAACAATCTTTCATAATCCACACTAGATTTCTGGTTTTATTTGCTCACAACCAAAGCTTTATCTCTTTTCTCTTTTTCAGGCTTGGAATTCCATCCCCTTGCTTGTTTGTCTTTCAGGGCAACCTCATCCTCACACTCCTTTGCTCTTCTCAATGTGTTGAGATGTGCTCTTCCTTCCTCTGAATGTTTTATGTCCATGGGGGTACTTATTCTGTAGGTGTTTCTTGTTCTAAGAATGTGGTCATTGCTTTGCATGTTTGAGCCATTTTTGGTTAATCTCAGTTGATTTTTACATCTCTTTTTGTGAGTTCTCCTACAGTCTCAGGACACAGATGGGCTGAGGAAAGACTCTTGGGCTGCCTCTTAGCAGTCTTTCAGCAAGGAGTGTGGAGCTGAGTAATGTCAGGAAACAGAGGCAGAGAGACAAGAAGCCACAAATCAGGTCAGTTCTGAGAGCAACAGTGAAGTAAGGCTTCCATCTGGGAAAGCCACCAAGCACTGAGATTAGTCTCATGGGCATGAAAAGATGGACAGTTGTGATCAATGTGGCAGAAAATACTGCAGCCAATTTTCCTCTTACCAGTCACTTGCGAAGTTACATTTTTGAAACAAATGTTAAACACTAGAAGATTGATTTGAGGTGATCTATTGCATCTTTTCTCTAGCTATCAATTAATAGCAACAATGTTATTGTTTGCTGTCTCACAACCAATGAAGTAACAAAGTTAATTGGCTATATTTAAGATGGCTACGCTCCTGAAAATTTCAGGAAAATGGCTATCAGGAAGAAAGATAGGGTTTTGAGCATTATTGAAAATAAATCTAGTTTTTAGACAATGAAAACACTTTATTCTCTAACTTAAAACAGAATGTATGCCGTCTGTTTCTAATTTACATTGTCTGTGAAATTGACGCAATGCGTTCATCTTGATTTTCAGGCTTGTTGTCTCCAGCAAAAAAGCTCTACATCAATTACTCATTATTTACTGAATTTGTTTACTGTTAACTTTGTGCATGAAAAAACCTCTGAAGCTCCATCACAGTCACTACTCCTTCCTGATGAGGCCACTTTTCTTACTGAGCACTGAGGAACAGTGATTATATTCTTCTTGATATTGAAAAAGGACTGTTTCAGATCTTCTCTTGGACAGAAAGTATGTGAGATACAGGTTTTTGTTTGTTTGTTTGCTTGTTTGTTTATTTTTTAGTAGGGGAAAAAAGTTACTTTAAACCTAAAATAAGAATAAAGTCTTCTCATGCAAGCAACCAAATAATGACATTAACTTAGCAAGAGGTAAGGAAATAATGATCTCATCAAGGTCAGTACATACAATTATCCAGCAGAATTATTAATTGCTTCTATGCCAAAATTATAGATGAATGACTCCCAGTTTACAGAAAGATTTTTTTGAAAGTAAACAGTCAATTTACAGGTCAGATCTCCTGGTCACTGACACTGAATGATGTTGGAAAGGACTGGTTTGCAGAAGGGAAGCTTTGTGAAAATGTGACACCGTGGGCTTCACATGTTGAACACTTAAGAAGCGAGGCACTCAGTGCTGTTATTTTTGTATTTTGCCCATTTTCATCCATAAAAACTGTTATTTAGAAAACCAGATTTATCAAAGGCAAAAAATTGCTTCACTACCACTGTTCTTGACTTGCTGATGACCACTTTCCAAGCATTAAGCCATGCAAGCAGAGGAAAGCCAGCCTTCAATCTGTATTTGCAGCACAGAATGCAGAGCCCACCCAGCTGAGTTAAATGGAAAATGAGAGTACAAAGTACTCCAGAGGTCAGAGAAGCAAAGGAGGTCAGGAGAAGTCATATTTGATTGTGGCCCCAGATTTTCAGGGGGTGCCTCAGGCTGGTACCCGGCTTCTTGTACAGCCAGTAAAGGGAAGGAGCCCAGGCCTTAGCAAGATCAAGCACAGTCCAGGACAGAGGCTTAAATCACCACTAAAGGAAAGAAGGAGACTTCAGTTTCTCTTACAGACAGCCTACTCCATTAAATTAAAGTAAAAATTGATTGTTCCAGTCCTGTTTCCTGCTGTGACATTGGTGAGAATATGGAGAAACACATTTTAATGACTCACCTCCATTCCCCGTCTGCTAGTCAGGGTTGGGAAAGGCAGGAGAAAGGGAGAAAGGCTTCATGGGCAGGAATGAAATGAAGCATTCTTATTGCCACTGGCATAGTATGTCATCAGCTCTGGGGGAGGCAGGCTTGGCTCTTGTGAGTGTTCACAGCAGAAAAAACAGCTGGGACAGCAGAAAAAAATTACACAGGAGAAAAAGGCCTGGTACAAATAGCCTTTGCGCTTCTTGGGCCAGCCTGCTCTTGAGCACCTTTGTCCTCCTCAGGCTGTGTTCAGCTAGCAGTTACTTTGTTTTCCTCAGTATCTGAATTAGGCATCCCTAGGTGCAGGTCTAACTCTTAGATCTAGAGCCACATGTCTGTGTATGTAGCTGGTTATCAGGTTTATGATATGAATTTAGTGATATTACATGGAGTGGTTGAGGGAGCTGGGATTGTTCTGTCTGGAGAAGAGGAGACTCAGGGGAGACTTTATTGCTCTCTACAGCTGCCTGAAGGGAGGTTGTGGTGAGGTGGGCGTCAGCCTCTTCTACTGACTATCAGCAATAAGACAGAGGGAATGGCCTTAAGTTGCACTAGGGGAGGTTCAAGTTGGATATTAGGAAAAAAAATTTCTCAGGAAGAGTGGCGTGACTTTAGAACAGGTTTCCCAGGGAGGTGGTGGAGTCACTGTCCCTAAAGGTGTTCAAGAAAAGGGTAGATACAGCATTGAGGGACATGATCTGGAGCTATCAGAGGCATGGGCTGATTCTCAGATTGGATGGTCTTGTTGATCATTCCAACCTTTATGATTTCACACTTCATTTAAAATTTTGGAGCTTCAAGGTAAGGAACTTCTTTGTAAATTCATATAGAATTCCATGAATGCTTCTGGACAGGAAGAAAAGGTAGAAATTAATTTCCTTATTGCCTGTTTTTAAAACTTGTTAATCAAATTAGGGGGAAAAAATGTTTTTTTCTTAATAGTTTTCCACCTTGAAATTGGCTTGTTCTAAAAGCTTTGAATCGTGCAGAACAGTTTAGTCAACTTGAAAAGCACTTCTCAGTGAGGTATTCTACTGATGAAACAAGCAAATGCAATTTGAAATTGGGATCTGTCTGAAACAACTTCACTTCCAGTTTGGCTGGTGAGTTGAGAGGAATTGGCCAGCTTCTTCTGCCCTTCAGCCCAGGGCCTGCAGGAGTCCTCATACCCTGGGTTTCTGACCACAGGAGACTGGATCCCAGAATAACATTTTAGCAAAGTGCTCCGGCTCCTGGCTACAAATAAGAACATACCTTTGTGGAAAGCTAATGAGAAGATAATTCGCAGGTATGTTTATTGGTAGTAAGCCATTGCATAAGATGTATGGTTATGGCAAAACATTAAAAATTAAAATACCACCCAGGTAAACCAGCTTCCTAGGCAATATGCAAAGAACAGCGACATTGAAATGCTCTGAGGCAGCCAGCAGAAATGCTGGAGCAGCCTGCCAAAAAGCTGGATGTTGCTGATGGAAAAAATTAGCCTCAGTACATTGGCATCTAGAATCTGTGCCTGTCATCCAAAAAGAAAAGGGACTGGTGGAATTGGGTAACTGCACTCCAGCAGCCTACTGCAAGTCTGCTGTGACTTTGTCATTTGAAATAAATAACTAAATTTAGTGTTTTTAATTAAAAACGAGCCTTTGAATGTACAGAAAGTAGGATGCTAGGGGAGGGCATACAATTAACTGGATAAAGCGAATCACATTTTCTGTGTGTGTCTGAGTACAATAAACACAGGCACATGTACCATTTTGTGTTTGAGTTTTTGTTTTTCTGTTAACTCTCTGTCAGTTTCACAAAGAATTATACACTCCATTTACTGGAGATTCCAATGTATATTACTTGGGGGAAAGGAGGGGAGTAATTTCTTTGTGCAGCACATGTTTTAGCAATTACATTTCTTTCTCTCTTTTTTTTTCTTCCCCCTTTTCTGTATTTTGGGGAGAGGGATGGGGAGGCAGATGAGTGTCAAATGCAGGCAGTCACTCCCCATTGTGATCCCCAGGGTGTGGGTGCAACTAGAACCAGTGTGGGGTGGCCAGCGATGATGCATCACCAGCCTAATTCCTGAAAGCTTGATCTGTAGTAGGAGAAGCTTGTAGGAGTCATGAATGGAAACATTTGGTTTATCTATCTGTTCAGTTTGCTTTACTGCTGATGCCCAGCAAAAAAAACACTGAAAAATAACGCTTGAGCTTCTGCATGGCACTTTATTTTTGGAGCCTGATTGTAGGTGACTGGGAGACCTTCCCTCCCAGCTCATAGGCAAAACTTTTGGGAAAATCCAATTAAGCATCTTAGCATTAAAAAAAGACATTAGTGCATTCCTTGTACAAGATTGACTGAAGGATGGAGTAGGTTCAAAACCTCCAGACTCGCAAGCATCTAGTGCTCAGAGAGGAATATACTTGTGACTATTTCTAAGAACTGAAGGGGTTATTAATGACAGAAAACTGCAAACCGTTTGGACATAATATGCTATTTTGCCTACTAATCGAAGTGTACATGGGCCTGCTCAAATCTGACCTTTCCTCTCCTAGGTCTACTGCAGAAGAAGTGAATAAGCACTTTATCCATGGGACTAATCATAAAGTTAAGGGACTGCTTATGTGATTTGCTGGATGGAAGCCTAATGACCTATATATGCTGCACCAGCTTCTCAGAGGGATCAACAAGGATGCAACTCAGACTCTTCTGGATTTCTTTCTGGTTCTCAGCACTACTTGCACTGTGCACGTGACGGCAAATAAAGCTGACCTTTGGAGCACTGAACAGGAGGTGGTCTGTATGCTGTGGTGGGATGCCCACAGGGTGAGGCAATAACTTTTCTGCACATGCTATGGGTGGTGGGAAGAGAGGAGTAAATAACTTGAAGCTGGTATCAACTGATAGTATCCAGTGTTCCAGGGAAGCTGTGGGTGCCCCTTCCCTGCAGGTGCTCAAGACCAGGCTGGATGGGACCCTGGGTAGTCTGATCTGATGGGGGGGAAGCCCTGTTCATGGCATGGGTTGGGACTGGGTGAGCTTTGAGGTCCCTTTGAATCCAAACCATTCTGTGATTCTGTGTACGTGTTCAGAGGTATTGTGTTGGTAGACAGATGCTCTTTGTGTCGAATGATAGTCAAGTGTTAATTTTAAAGATAGTTGTTTGTGCTTTGTAAATAGCAAATCAGAAAAATTGGTGAAAACACTCTGAAAATGTTGATAGCCGTTTGTAGATGATACACCGGCAGCACAGTGGTATAAAGTGCTGCTTGCGGCACTGAAGGGCCAGGGTTCGAATCCCCCTTGTGGCGCAGGAGGTAGAAGTGCCGCTTTGCTACACAGAGGGCTTGAAACCCGGGAGCTGGACTTGATGATCTCTAAGGTCCCTTCCAACTCGCACAATACTATGATACTATGATGATGATACTATGATACTTTCTCTATAAAAATGACAACAACTACAACAAAAAACAAACAAAAAACCAGAATGTGTTCTTTAAGGTAAAGGTTAAACAAAGGTTATCTCAGAAAAAATAGCATGGATTTAAGTGTGGCCCTTAGCAGAAAAGCACTTATGCAGGTACTCTAGGTGGAGCATATACCCGATAGCTTTCTCAAGTCATAGTTATTACTATAGAATGCTTCATTTACTCTGTGTAGTGTCCTCAGGTCTGGAGATCTTCTTGGTTTCAGAGAGAAATTGCTGCAATCAATCAAAAGGCATTAGCATTCCCACCGCTGGGATTATGAATTGCATTTCTGTAATAAACATGAATGCCATTTCCCTCTTCTTCTGTTCCTTCAAGAGTCCTAAAAGTTTTATTTCAACTTTCAAACTTGCTTTGAGGGCTTTGGCTGGGAGTGAGTGCTTCTGGCTCTCTTGAGCTAATTTGGCAAATAATTTTATAACAGCTTCTATCTTACATAGAGTTGCAGGTTTTGACATATTGCTCAGCCAGCCTTTATTTCATGCAGTTCTTGTTTGATTAGGAGCCCAGGTGAAACACAGTCGGGGAACCTGGTGAGCTGTAAGGCCTCCAAGGGGAGGAGGAAATAAAGTGGTTTGCCTGCTCCTTAGCCAGGCATTACAGCTGCTCTGATGCTGTCTAAGCCTGCTGTCCAAGGGTGTCACCTCCCTATGTGTTTTAGGAGTTCTGCAGTTGTATTTAGTGAAATGACCTTTTGTGATAAGAAGTATTGGGGACGCTATAGGGTACTGACAGGAATGACCATCTGAGGGGGTCTCAGTTACGGTCCTTGTCTTGGCTTGAGTCTGATAGACTGCCAGATTTGAGCAGGTCTTTTTGTAGCAGGAGAACCGTGCTCAGCCATTACAGATTCTGATGTTCTTAGGGGTAGGACATGGTTACTTTGGGTTTAAACTTTGTAGCTTGATTTGAACCCCACATTTGGTCTCCTAAATGTTTGATTGGTTTTTTGTGTTTTTTATTATTATTTATTTATTTATTTATTGGACTCCCACCTGTCAGAGCTTCCCAAAAGCTTCATAGCATCGCTATGATGTTACAGCTGAGCTGGCAGAAATAGCCCTGTGGGATTTGGTCTCATTTATTTCTTTCTTGTCACAGTGGGCCTTTATTGTGTTTCGACTAGTTCCCAGGCACTACTGAGTTTATGACCTATTTTCCTTGTGTTACTATGATGGAGACACAAGCTCATGGGCTTTATTACAAGTTTTAGGACATCCAGAAGTATGGAGCCAAGTAGCATCCCCCATGCATGGCTGTTGCAAGCACCCTTGTACTGCTACTGCAAGGAGGGGGAGCCCCAGCATCACTGACAAATTCTGACAATAAAAAGTTACATTCAGCAAGGAATTAATAAAGCATATAAGTCATGAGCAGTAGAAAAGAGGAGGAAACAGCAACAGAAAAAAAGACAGAACATTTGTTTCCGAGTTCCTAGTGAAGCAAGACATGCTATGTCCTGAGGACAGAACAAGAAACCAGATTGAGTTTATATAAAACTACGTGTGGAAACCTCCCTGGTAACAAAATGAGCAATAAAATCAGATATCAATGAGAGTCCAAACATTCATTTAAAATCACTGAGCACTAAATTACACATCACAGACGTCTTCAGTGTTCTGGCAAAAGCTGAACAAATGGAAACTGCTGAATGCAAATAAAAAGCTTGTATTTGTTTCTGCAGCTAGGGGAAGGCTCCATACCAGACTCATGTTCTAAACAAGGTGATTTTTATTTTTATTTTTTTTATTATTTTTTTTTTTGCTGCCTAAGCTGAAGTGGCCAGCTCTACATAAGAAACATTTATTCGATCATGGGGATTAAATGAAGATGGCAAATTTCTGCCTCTCTTGCCCCTAAGTGAGGAGATGGGCACGTTTCCTAGGACAATCCAAAAGAATGTCAGACATTCTTTACTGAAACCCGCAGTCCTAAAATATAGCAGAAAGAACCGAGTGGTTTGGTGTTCATTTTCCATTGGGAGCTTTTATTTTCCTTTACCCGGGGCTGGCTTACGTCAGGGCCACATGAGCAGCAGCCTGAAAAGCTGTGTGGAGAATGAACTCGTCTGTTGGCCTGTCTTCTCCTCAGGAGAGGGAAACGGAGGAAAAGGGGGCCCTGTCTGCACCAGAGCCTTCTTTGTTTCAAATGTTCTGAAACTCAACAGGGCCCTTTCCCCTTTTTCCTCCATCTTAAGGCAATGGCAACAAGCCTGACTAAAGGCAGCAGTTGGAACTGTTCCTGCTCAGTGTGGGAGGTGTGGAATCAGGCCCTTAGTAAACAGGGCTTCTCCTATGCAGGGTCTGGGGGGCTGCAGGGTTCCGGTGCTGTCTTTACCCCCACCATGAAGTGGCAGGCCCATGGCTCTGCACTCTACGGGTGCTCTCATTTTCTCATTGTTTTTTACATGATGGTGATTTCAAGGTCTCATCTACCTGGAACTGTCATCCAAAATCCCTTTGCAAAATGAACATATTGGTCCTTAAATACGTTCATCTCTATTGCTAAACAAACCAGCCTATATCAGATCAGAGGCCAGTGCTCTTCTGAGCAGCTATGTATCATCATATAGACCTTCATGTAACTCACTGTTGTTTTTACTGATTGGAAATAAAGAAGTATGTTATCTGGTAATGCACGGATGCTCTTAAGGTAAGGAGGGGGTTGCAAGACTTTACAGCTCTTCTAACAGTTATCTTACCCAGGTTATTATAAGGTGACTTGCACAAAATGCCGTAACAATGATTATTTGAGTCTTCCCCTCCTGCTTTGGTGAGCTGTGGTGAAACCATGTAAAATGACCATTTTTGGTAGCCTTTAATTGTGGACGTCTGAATAAGGCATTTTAAAGCATCAGTGATAGATTATGAGCCCTTTCTTTTAAATATGGCATTACAGTTCCCCATTATATTGTTGCAGTGGACTGAACGTAACAGCTAACCAAATCTTAAATCCATAAAAACAGTAAATTAAATGTGGCTCCAGTGGTTTTTGGAGCTTGACCAACAAGTTATCTTTATGAATGTATTCAGGGAAAAGGTCTCATTTTATTACATTATTTTCTTAATGATAAAGGCAGTAATGGAATCTCATCAGAACACACCAAAGGAATCTTAGTTTGCTGACAGTTGGGTCAAATTTTTCTTGGTGTGCTTGGTACAGGGTTGAGACTTGGCAGTGTCCTGACTTCTGTCTTGAAAAGTACAGTCTTTTACTGCTTCTCTGTACTTGCTATTTGACATTTTCTTGGCTTTAAATGAAATTTTGACACATAAATCCCACATGTCAAATGATATTGTAAAACAAGCATCCAAGTGTCAGCACATAGCCTAATAGTCTAGGGAGCAGAGAATAGAATAAGGAACACCTTTATGCAGTCTTTCATCTGCATCCAGCCATCTGCAAGTAATTTGAAACCAGTTTCAAATGAAGCTAGGTTGTTTGGCCTGTTAAGGCACACAAAGCCAAAGCAGAAGTTTGGAGTCTTCATGGCTTTTATTGACTTGCTAATAAGTAGATAAATCTTTTCTTTTTCAAAACTGTTATTTTCTCAGATAGTCCATTCCAAAGAAAGCCTAATTGAAATTACAGAAGCCTCTTGCAGAGTGCCACAAATTCCATTTTTAAATAGCCTGCTGATATTGAAAGAGTTCGTGATGAGCCTTTCACTTGCAAAGCAGGACTGGTAGGTTCCCCACTGATTAGCTGTTTTGTTTGAGTTGGGCAGATTCTAGAAGTACCAGGTCCCTACAAAACAACAGTGTCAATGGCGTGTGGATTTACATGATGATGGGCTGGCTCCAAGATTCACTGCTGAAATCCTATAGGAAACCCCATGTACTTGTCTGCTGCAGTACCCACTTTGACGTACTTTTTTTCTGTGTAGTACCATTCAAAAAGCAGAACTGCAGATAAACCACGATTTAGTAGGACTTTCAAGGCCCTTCAGCTGCAGCAAAGTGAGATTCAGCATAAATAATCTGCACATTCAAAATGGTATTTTAGATATGAAGCCTCTTAGGAATTTCTGATGACACAGAAACGTGTACCTAGAAAAAGACACGTTTGCCTGAGATTCCTTCATGTGGTGCTGATCATTTTTAAAGGGAAAAAAAACAGCCCTCGTGGCATACATATAAGTGAGAACAAAATGATGATGATGGAGTTGAAACTCTTGTGAACTACTTGCATGTCTACAGCTTTTAGAGATCTCACATCTATTTAGTCTGTTTCTTGGCTCTGTTTACTGCACTGTTTTTGACTTCTTGGAATGGGTTGTGATTCAGCACGTGCATGTGGAATTAGATATAGCAACCAGAGGTGAAGGTAGCTTCATCCTAGCCTGCCAGTCCTACCTTAGCCTAGCGCTGGTGTTGGCCAAGCATTCAGCAGCTACATCTCCCTGCAGTGCTCTGCAACCCAACTCCTTTCAGAGAGCTCTTAAGGCAATGTAGTCCCTCTCATTTCAGAAACATCAAAATGTATTTAGCTAATATAGAAAGACTGGCTTTGCCTTCCTCATGCTCAGCACAGCCAATATCTTGCCTTGCAATATGTAATATGGTACAGTACATGGCATCCCTCTTTGTTTAATTGTATAGCTTAGCAATACAACGTAAGGCATTTCTATGAGGAGTAGCATGAAAGTGTTTTGTGAGGTATTTTCCTCAGCATCTAGTGACTGTAAGCATAAAAAGAAAAAATGGATAGAAGCATTTTTGGTGTAATTTCCTTCAAGTCCATGTAGTAACTGGTAGGGAATGTTTTTATTCATACATATTTATTTCATGTTCCTGCAAAGTTATTATTTTCATGAATTATGAATATAAGACACATGATTTTAGTATACTTGAAGCTGTGTTTGCTGAATAATACTCCTGTTACACAGTCATGTAGAAAGACCAAAGAACAAAGTGTAAGATCTGGAATTCTGGACACGCTGAGTTCAACTCATTTTTGAGGATGACATAATCACACTAAGAAAAATGAATACGATCCATTTTATACACTGATCTCATTCAACAGCTAGCAGATTTGTAAGTCTGCTTTTAGAGATCAGTTCCTCTCTTTTCCAGCAAGTGGATATGGAGCTCTTCCAGTGTGTTCAGTTTCTCCAGTGCTACAGGAGAAACTGGGTTCATTTTATACCTCTACACAGCCAGGAAAGCATACCAACACTCTTCAGCAGTTTATTGACTTTGGCTGTTAGCAACGGCATCACAAAACCAGTGATGCAAATTGTGTTTTGTGGAGTTCTGTTCTGTTCTTCCACTTTTTTTTTTTGGAGTAATATTCCTGAGACAAAGGGGAAAGAGCAAGCAGAAAGGTATGTTTCTGCAACAACTGTAACTGTGTTAAGGCCAACATAACTGACAGTTTTATGGGGTTCAAAATGAGCTTCACTCATTTTGCAATTAGAAGTTTCATCAATGCAATAGAGAGAATGGCATTTGTGGCCTCTTAAGATTTTGGTTTGTTTTCATTGCAATGTTGATGCAGTCCAGACAAATAGAAGACTAGCTCTACATCAAGGCATAAGCTTCTGCAAGACGTTTTATACTCTATCTGCTTTTCTCCCTTCAGGGGTCAGCTGTGTACCATATATGTTGGTAAGATAGTGATTTATTTACAAAACTTGATATACTTCCATAGTAGTAAAGTTTGTAACAAGCAGCCTTATGTGCTTCCAAGAACTTATTAATCAGCAGTGACTTTCCTTGTTCAAAAGAAAAGCATCCCTGAATTCTGTAGATTCATAATGAAGAAGCTTTCACACACTGCCACACTGGAGATCACCAAGTTCATTTATATTTTGCTGGTATACATCTACACATAACAGGTCTTGGAGAAGCTTTCTACCATTTTTGTTACATACCAGTAGCAGTTCATAATAAGTTATAATGAGCAGATCAGCTGAAAGCAACACATTTACCTCACCAGCTAGGTTAAATCTACCTCTGCTGCATTCAAGGCAGCTTTCAAATACACAACACTTAGAAAACCTTATGGTTACAATGAGTTTTCTTCCTGAGTTGTTTCACTCCCCACTAAGTGTACTTTAAAATGCAGATCAAAATTTAACTCTTGGTCAAGACATGTTTGTGACCTTTGAGACATGGTGTGCAGAGTAAAACCTAAAGATGCATTTTTCTTCTAGATGTACACCTGAGCAGGTGAGAGTGTAAGCTGTTGTGTGTTACATATCAGGATCTAGAAGAAGGCTTGGAAAAACCTGACTCAAAAGGTCCTTGAGTATTTGTCTCTTTGGGTTGCTTGACAGGAGGATTTTTCCTAACTTTCTGGCCTATCTCTTCCATTATTTATTTCTGTCACCCCTTTGCATGAATGCAAAATGCAAAATGGTGGGTTTGTGATTCAGTGCACACAGAGGGCTTTTATTGATCTACTGCATCTATGCAAAACACATAGACTATTCTCAGGAGCTGCATGAAATAATAAAGGAACTTTCTTTAATATCCCCGAAGGCACTGTGCTGAAGAGATTTTTTTTTTTTACTGTTAACATTATGATGGAATAAACCAATAAAACATGAAAAGATAATAGCTGAATAGAAAATATTTGCATATTATCATGATTCCAATTAAGTACACTGATATTAGTGACAGAGATTTAGAAATGTTTGAAAGTCAGTCCTGAATTCAGTTTGCTATCTTTCCTTAATGTTTTCTGTGCTTAAAATTTCCCTTGCTCCCACATCTACCATGGGGATTCTCAGTTTTACACAAAGACTCCTTGTTTTCTATTCTAACACGGCAAATTTGCTGTCTGCTTGTTGGATTCGAAAATGACCTGTGAGTTTCTGTAACCAAATTTAGTGTATAAATTTGAGAAGAATGTGTACAAGGTTAAAGCGTAGTAATACAACTTGGCCCTAAAATGTTAGGAGGTGCTGAACATCCTTAGACATTGGCACAATCTTCATTAATGTTAATTATTCAGACTGTGGTATGTAGGACTAAGCTTTAGCTCCGAAGTAGGAGAAAAAATATTTAATAGGCAATATTGGAATTTGGGCATGATTTCTAAATTTGAACTGGTAATTCTGAACATCCACTTTCACTCATCCCATGACTTCATCCGTAACTTCTCTCCTATTTTCCAGGTACTCAAGTGGTGCTTTTGTTATGACAGATGTGCTTCCTCCTAAGAGGATAGATCCAGGAATGCATGGGTTTACTCTAAGGAGAACAAGACATAAGCAGCTGCAAAAGGATTTCAGGATCCTATCCTGCACACTAGTGTAAGATCAATTATACCTCTATCATTCTTGACAAAAGTTTGATTTGGTCCTGGCTGTAGGGACCCCACATGTGATTCAGAGCAGTGCTGAACTACCTGTCCTATTCAGTGGTCTCCAGAACATCTGAAATGAGACTTCTCCATGTTAAGCTGAGCCCTCCATATCTTGGTCTTCCCAGGGATGCAAAACAACCCACATTGCTTCTCCTTGCGTTATGATGGTCCTTTATGTATCCCAGGATTGTTGCTTTGCCTTTTCTCAGTCTTTTCTTCTCCTGAGCAGCCTCCATTTGTTCAGCCTTCCCTCAGAGGTCATGTTTTTAGGACCGTTCCTGCTGGGCTCTCCTCCGGACTCTCTCTAGTATTTGTGTATTTTACCCAGTGACTATTGATACAAAATGCGGTGATGAAAAAAGTTGCTTTTGCTGCCTGTAGATGGTCTGAGTTGCAGAGAGATCCACACGAGCCAGGGTTTCTCCACAGTTGTCTTGGCCCTCCTGTCCTCTGTGGAATGCATGTGGTGAGGGATTCATACACACATTTCACTTACAACAACAACAAATGCAGAGAAGGGGAATATTTGTGAACATCCTCTGACATTTAAACAAGACAGAAGTGAAAGGATGCTTTACAGGGAGAATATTTATGGTAACACACTGGGAAAAAAATAAACATTTTATTCTCCTGGCAGCCAATCAGCCTTGCAAAAATTTATTCCCCTCTGCTTGGGGAAGGCCTCAGGCAGGGTCAGTGGTGCCCAGAAAGCAAAAAATGTTGAGTTTTGGAAGGAGATCATAATGTAGCAAATGACTCTTGCAGCCCCCAGACTCCTGCTGCTCCTTGGTGGAGGAAGAAGTTAGGATGCTTTCCCTCCCTGTGGGGACAACACATTGTCTCAAGTCCTGCCATCATCAGGGTCTGGCATGGGACAATAAAGCTGTGGGTGCAGAGGTACAACTTGAGCATGGAACAGCACCCTGATGCAGGATGACAGCCAGTTTGCACAGGTTATGGGAAATGTTTTAGTCTTGTTTTGAAGAGCACTTGCTTCCTGTCTACCATCTGCTAGGAGCCTGGAGCTCTTCATGACAGGAGTTAGAGGATGGAGTCAGTCGGGGAGGACAGGCTGAGGTTTGGGTGCTGGCTTTTGCATGTGCACGGCTAATGGCTAATGACCTGTCTGCTGGATGGACACACACCTATGAGGACTGTGGCAAACTTGATGGAAAAAAAAAAACAGTTAGAGGAAAACACGATGTCCTTGTGGCAATGCCAAGGACAGAAAATGGTCATAATTAGTTCTTAAAAATGTGCAGGCTCTGATTTGTTTTCAAATCTCAAAGGAGACCTCAGGAAGTCCTGTGCATTTTTTCCTTCCCCGTTATGCTGTAACAGTGAATAGAAGCTGATATTAGAAATATTGCCCCAAAGCAACACAGTTGTACAACAAGAAAACTTACACTGTAAGTTAACAGAGTCATGTTATTTCCCATTGTATGCCCAACATAATTCAACACTAACCTTGTGGCAAGTGTGCAGTAATTCTATAGGCAGATCTGCCCATGCACTGATCCACTGCTCCCCAGTGGCTCCATTAAAGTGAAATAACTCAGCTTTAGAGTCTGTATGTACAGGAAACAGGAAAGGAATTGCAAGCATTTATCACTAAAAAGTGAGAAATTTTATTTTTGCTAGGATAAAATATATTGGAGACTGTTCATTTGTTTACTTGCTTTTTAAAAAGCGTTCAATACTGAAAGTACATCCAGTATGTCTATATAGCAATGTGGTGTAGTCTGCAAGGTCTTTCAGTGGTTGAAGGTGACACCAAGCTGAGTATTGCAGTTGATACACTGGAAGGAAGGGAAGCCAACAAGTGGAGACTGGACAGGCTGGAGAAGTGGGCCTATGAGAACATAATGAGGTTAGATAAGGATGAGTGCAGGGTGCTGCGATTGGGTCAGAGCCAGGTATTTATACAAACTGGAGGAAGATCTCGAGAGCAGCCCTGTAGAGAAGGACTTAGGGGTCCTGGTGGATGAGGAGTTGGACAAGAGCACTTGCAGCCCAGAAGGCCAACTGTGTTCTGGGCTGCATTAAACTAGGGGTGGCCAGCAGAGAGAGGTAGGTGATTTTCCCCCTCTACTTGGCTCTTGTGAGTCCCCGTCTGGAGTACTGTGTCCAGGTCTGGGGTCTCCAGCACAAGAAAGATGCAGAGTTCTTGGAATGAGTCCAGAGGAGTGTCACTAAGATGATCAGAGGACTGGAGCACCTCTCCTATGAAGAAAGGTTGAGAGAACTGGGCTTGTTTAGCCTGGAGAAGGCTTCAGGGAGAACTCATTGTGGCCTTCTAATACTTGAAGGGAGAGTATGAACAGGAAGGGGAACAGCTGTTTACAAGGGTGGATCATGATAAGACAAGGGGGAATGGTTTTAAACTAATACAGAGGAAGTTTAGGTTAGATAATAGGAGGAAGTTTTGCACACAGAGGGTGGTGACACACTGGAACAGGTAGCCAAGAGAGGTTGTGGGCGCCTCATCCCTGGATGCATTCAAGGCTAAGCTAGATGTGGCTCTGGGCATCCTGGTCTAGTGGTTTGCAGCCCTGCCCACAGCAGGGGGGTTAAAACTAGATTATCATTGTGTTTGTTTGTTTGTTTTTTGACCCAGACTATTCTATATTTCTATGGTTTTGTGGTTCCATGATTCTATGAAGGTGACAGACACTCTCCAGAAGCAATTCTTTTTTATTTTATCTTTCTCTCTCTGCCAATGATTTTATTCTATATTGCTTTATACTTTTTATTCTGTCTGAATTGGTTTAATAGTGTTTTGTCTATTTGCTTAAAACTGAACAATATGGGAAACATGAAGGAAAAATACATTTTTAACTTCAGTATTTCTAACCATGGCTTTTGAGATGCCATGTGTCTGTACTTTGTGTATTCTCTTCATCACACAGAATATGTAAAGAAAGTCTGATAGAGGTCCCAGGGTAGCCGAAAGCTGCACAGCTCCTGGTGTTCAGAAACTCTATGCCCCTTTGCTCCTAGGGATGGGATTGAGTTGCAGACTTTTCTTCCCCAGGTCACATTACTGCTAGGGTTTTTAGAGTCAGGTTCTGACCAGAGAAGGTGAGAAAGGCTGCACATAACACTCATCTTGTATGATGAGGCTTCATTCTTGCCACTGGGCAGCGGGTGTTGAGGAGGAGCTCAGACAGGTGGTGGGTGGCAGCCACATTCTCTTGGGGCTGCCCTTCAGCAAAGCTCTGGCTTCAGCATGGGCTCTGTCTTTCAGCAGCAGAGCATTAACTTGTCACCTTCAGCCTCACTCTTTCCTGTGGTTTAATCCAGAGCTAGTTTTGAAAGACAAAGGGATTCTTGTGTTTTACGTTCTTTTCCATAGTTGCCTCCCTTACTGCTGTTGCTTATTTATAGAGAGATCACTGCAGGTGATACCTAGAAATTGCTTACAGTCTTCATTCTCTAAAGTATGTTTTAAATGCTGCTGTCCAACTGCCATAGCTTGGCAATGTTTACTTTATATTTTCCCCCATGTCTCTTATGCACTTCACTTACAAAAGGTAAATGAATTTATATGTATTTCAATACATGTAAAATAGACAGTAGAAACAGGCAGTAAAAGCTTGTAGGTTATCCCTCTGAAGGGAGGGACAGTAATTTAGCATAATACAAAGCATAATTCAGGTTGGGTATTAAGAAAAACTTCATAAAGAGTGGTTGGGCACTGCTCAGTAATAAGCTGCTCAGGGCACTGTGGGTGTCACTGTCCCTGGGGTGTACGAGAACTATGTAGATGCGATACTGAGGAATATGGTTTACAGGGCAACATTGGTGGTAGGTGGATGGTTAGACTAGACAATCTGAGAGGTCTTTTCCAACCTGAGTGATTCTATGAGTCTATGATTCTATGAAGCACCAGTGTGTGCAACCAGAATCTGTACAGCTTCAGCTACAAATTGTCCTTCCGTTCTGCATGTACTGCGGTTTGGCAAAAATGTTTGATTTGCTTTTCTAATTGTTTCTCCTTTTATTCTTTAAATCAAGAGATACTTCTAAAAGTAAGGTTTCAAAACAAAAACATCAAAAGGTTTCAATCTGAAATTGCCAAAAGAAAACTATTTGAATGCATGTAATTTCCTTCCTCTTGTATTCTCTTCTTTGGATCCAGATAACAAGGAAAGTCAGGCTAAGTTTTGTACTGGTTCATAGCTTCAAAGAATGGCTCTACCACCTCACAAAATGTTGCAGTACTCTGAAAAAATTTCTCAGCTACACCCATGCAGCATTGTGTTCATCACTTGATGCATTTCTGATAGCTGCCTCAACAACTTCTACTGCTACTTATTGTTTGCATTAGTGCCTGCGAGGTTAGAGGTTTTGTCTGGCAACCTAGTGAAGAACAGTAAATATAGCTTTCATCTCTGAAACCTCATCAATTTCAACATCCATAAAGGATTTTGAAGCATGAAATAACTCAGTTCTGCCACTCTGTCTGAATTAGCTCGTTAGTTAATTCCTTGAGTGATGTGTGTAAAATGGTGCAGACTGTGGATGGGGCAGCAGGCACGGCTCCTGAGGAAACACCACATAATATTTACCAGATTTAGATCTCCTCATTATCATAGTATCTCCAGTCTCAAGTAGTCACATGAAAGACAAAATGAATGAGCTATAAGAAATTCACACCATGCAGCATTGCTATAAGTAATAAATCTCCTGCAGAAAAGGAATTTGTATAGAAATAATAAAAGTATCAGATGCTAAGAAGAAGCAAAACCAGCTGGGTAATATAAAAGAAAATCTTTATCCTCATCTCACTGCTGAAAACTAATTCAAACAAAATCCATTACATAAATCATACACTTGAAATTATTTACATAAAAACAGATGGAGAGAGTTCCTACAGCGATGATGATGTTTTAGTGAAGTATGTCTTCCACACAGCAACTATCTTTCTGCAAACAATGATGTTTGTTCTGCTTTCGTCAGGGTGTAAACCTCTGGCAACCCTCGACTTCTGTGGGGGCTCAAGTACGAGGCAGGGCACAGGCTGTTCACTGCCATTTTTGTGGCTACAGAAAAGTGAGGCTCTAGAGAAAAACTGTACTTCATGCTGCCCATGTTCTGGAGCTGCTGAAGCACATGCTGTCTTTTTTACAGGAGCATACAGTTAAATCCACCATTTCCCTGGGCAGCCTGTTCCCACACCTCACCATTATTTCTAAGAAGAAGAAAAAGAAGATATTTTTGGTGACCATTTGAAAAGACTAAGTTAGGCAAACCACACTGGGAACGGATTCAGTTGAAAAACATACTTCTGCAGATGCCAGTGCAGAGACAAGGTGCTGACCCCTATGCACAGATGATCCCATGTGCTCTTCAGCTCATAAACGAAGCATGCAGGGTTTGGAACTCTTTGCCTTCTCCTGATTGTTCTCCTTTTTCTTAGAAGAAATATCAGCGCAGTTTCCACCTCAGTTTTTGGTGTTTCTAGCTGACTGCATGACCTTCCTTCCAACAGCTCCACTGCTCCCGTGCTCCTTCTTCAGTTGCTGTCAAAAACAGCTTCACATTCAAAGCATGCTATTCCTCTCAAAATATGAATTTCTTCCACATGATGGAAAAATATATTCTGTCCCTTTAAAAATGAATCATAAAAATGAACATTCATAAAATGTGAATCAAGTTTCCATATACCTTAACCAAATCCTAAAGGGTCTCTAGGGGATGGCACTTTCCCTGCAGCTGTGCAATGTGAAGTTAGTTCCAGTCCTGATTGCAAGTATTTTTTTGTTCTTCCTTCAGTTTTGCCAGTGAAAACCCCAAGATGCTTTCTGCAGGCTGAAGGCGCCGTTATTGGGGGTGACAGTGATGAGTCACAGGGATGGTGTGGAGTACTAACGAGCAGACGTGGAACCAGCAGAGTCCTCGAGCCAAATGTCAGTCTTGAAGTCCTCAGAACAAAATGTGCCTGCCTTTCTCATTCCCTATTTTTGTTCCACACAGAAGTAGACAGGACCAGGTTTGCATGATCTATAGAGTTTGCCTGTAAAAGCAATACTGTGATTGGGTATCACAATTTTTAACATGCTTTTTTGGTTTGTTTCCTTTTTTTTCTGTTGTTAATGAATAGGCTGATTCCTGAAGTTGCTCATTTTTCCCTCCTTTCTTCTCCTCTGCTCCCCTTCATTACCACTGTCCATACTGTTGGGTCTGCAGATGACAGTTGTGGTACCCATGGTTCATACAGACCTTTCTTCCCACCCAGAGCACCTTCACCCATAGCTACATTTCCCACCAGGAAACTCATAATTTTATGCTTTTTGCTCTTCCTTGGTATTCCCAGTGATCTTGTATCTCCAGCCAGGGAACTTCCTTCCTCTGGGGCCCTGGGAGTCTTTTTGGAGCAGCTCTAGCAGGGCAGTTCCATAGAAGGCTTCATCTGGTGCGCTGTATTCCTACTACCATTTCCCTGGGGAGGATTCCACAGACTAATAGGCCTCACTATTAGAGCATTTTTCCTAATTTTCTGCCTAAAATTACCTTTATTTTTTACTGTCTCAGGAAAACTTCTTGGTTGTCTGTGAGTGTCAAATGAAAGAGAACATCAGCCTTTTTAGCATTTGTTAATAGCCAAATGCTGATAAAGGCAACTAATGCTTTTCAACTCAAGGATCTGCTGTCAACAGTCATCTGAGCCTTAGAATTAAAAAATAAAAAGGCTTTGCTGATACTTCAGATGGGTTTCATTTCACATTGCAAAGTTACCAAGGCCACAGGGAACGGGGGGTTGTTGTAGGATTTAGCATTTTTACACACTTGGAACAGTGTTTGAGGAAAGTAAAGAGGGAGAGGCATAAACTGGGGACTTGGCCACAGATGTCTGCTGGAGTCCGCTAAGTGTCTGTGCATCATCTGTGAGCTATTAAGCTCTCATTGCTTTTGTCATCTAATATCCTTGTTCAGGAATGTACATACTTCAAAATAAATTAGATGAGGATACGCTATCTTGTATCTGTCTTAACTCATCTGTCTCTGCAGAAGGAAATTCACCACTCCTGGGGTCCACATCCTCCTGACTGCCCAGAAGCAGTGACAAGAGCACCTGAAGCAGCATCCACCACTGTGTAGAGGGAGAGATGAGTGGTAAGCATTCATCTGCAGGGCCCTTGTGGACCCTTAGTACAGCTTCCAGGACCTTGAATGATCTGCCCTGTTTGCTTGAAGTTTGCCACTGACTTTCAGAGCAGCCAGGGAAAAGGCCTAGGGCCCTTAAAGCACTTCAACCCCAGCTTTGGGCACCTGGGAAAGTGCTGCATCCTGATTCCAGTTAATGCTGGTGAGGGATTTCTCAGACATCTAACAGGCTGAAATTGTGTTGCTCAGACTAAATATACTAAATGAATTACAGCAAATTAGCTCACGTTCCCTGGTGACTTGAGGCCTAGCAATGGTAGTTATTAGAGCATTATCTTTAGCTACCACTTTGTTGATTCAGTGTGCACTGTATGCAAAAAGCCTCATCACAGGGGACTTCTCTATCTCAAACAGGTCCTGGTTGCTGGGTGAAAGCTACAAGCACACAGCTGCACCATGGTCCAGCAGACACAACCCAGGAGTCCACAGTAAGCAACTCTGCAGGGGCTCTAGAAGCACAAGCAGCTGCTGAGGGTCTCCAGAGGGTGCAGAAAAATCCTAAGGTGCAGAAGGAAGCTTTGATGCAGAGGATCCGCTGATGGATGCTTTAATACCAGTGGCCTGTTTAGCCCTGCCTGAGCAGTTTTGGTAATTGGGTGCCCTTGGAGTGCTCTGGCATGCAGAAACATCCTCCCTGTGGGGAAGGGTGATCACAGGCAAAACCACTCTTTCCAGACACTGCTTGGTAACATTTATCACTGTGTATCCTTCGAGGGCTATGAACATCTGCAGAGGACTGGAACTGCAATGCTGAGCACATGGTCTCAAACCTGAAAGTAGGACAAGTCATGAGCAGATGCCAAAGTTTTGAGTGCCACTGTCACATGCTTACCTGCTTTTCCAAAAGACCACATCTTGCAGTGTCAGGATGGAAAATGCAAGAGTATTTTGGCTTCTGGAAGCATTTTTTTCCTTCAGAGCTTTTCACCTTAAGCTAATCATTCAGTAGCTGGAGGACTGGCACAGGCTGCTCAGAGTACCCTGCTCTGGATGGCCCTGCTGGGGCTGGGGTTATGCCAGATGTGCCAGCGCACTGCTACCCTCAGCTGGTCAGTGATATTGTAATGTTTAAGTCAGTTGAAAGCAACTGTTAACATTTAACCATTCATGTGAAATAGGAGTGGGTCTCCATCCCATTACCACTGCAAGTATACCACCTCCCAGACAGTATGTACCATCAGTACTGCTTACAATTGGCCAACAGCTGTTGCGGCGGTTGCCTTCCTGATCTTGGAAGAGGTCTGGGCTGCATGAATTTTGCACAGTCCTCCAATTTTCCAAGTACCCTGTTTTGGCTGGAAAACCTGATGGTCTATCCCTTCTGATGGCAACTCTGTGTGTTACAGAGGGAGGGACAAAAGGGTTTGCAACTACATGATGAGAGTTGAGGGAATGATGAGTGGAAAACCAGTATAATTGTCATTATTCTTTTTTGTTTGTGTTCTTGGAAATAAGACAAATGCTGTCCTTCCCCCATGTTTCTGTTTGGCTAATATTAGGCATCTAATACAGGCTGAATATATAATTTAATCAAGACTCAGCACTGCTTGATTAGTGTTATTTGGATCATGTTTTGAGGTAACTGCCACAAATTGGGCTGGTTTTACTATGTATGAATTTTAATGATTATGTTTTTTCTTGTGTATCTTCAAAGAAAGAGAAAGCAATCCTAAGGTTACCATCCAGAGAGATTTCCTGAAAAGATTCCTACCAACGTAGGTTAATGGAACATTTCACTCTAACTATTAACTCAAAATAAATAAATAAATAAATAAAAGTCACATGTTTCCATTTACAAGTATTTTAATGGAAAGGTATTAAGTGAAACATTTTGTCATAAACACTGTAGCTGAGCATGTACCTTTCCATGGTGTGTTGGGCCTCAGATGTTTATCATTTCATAGAATCATAGAATCATTTGAGTTGGAAGGGACCCTCAAAGGTCATCTAGCTCAATTCCCCTGCAAAGAATAGGGACGCCTACAGCTAGATCAGATTGCTCAGAGTTCTGTCCAGCCTGATCTTGAATGTCTTCAGGGACTGGGCATCCACCACCTTTCTGGGCAATCTGCCCTAGTGCCTCACCACCCTTATTGTAAAAGTCTTCCTTATATCCAATCTAAATCTCCCTTCTTTTAGTTTGAAACCATTTCTCCTTGTCCTGTCACAGCAGACCCTGCTAAAGAGTCTGTCTCCTTCCTTAAACCCCCTTTTGATACAGAAAAGACACTCCCAGGTCTCTCCAGAGCCTTCTCCAGGCTGAGCAGCCCCAACTTTCTCAGCCTGTCCTTATGGGGAAGGTGTTCCATCCCTTGGACCGTTTTTGCGGCTCACCTCTGGACCTGCTCCAAGAGGTCCATATTATTCCTGAGGATAGCTATACCGAGGACTCTACATCTAGATGCAGTACTCCAGGTGAGGCCTCACCAGCACAGAGTAGAGGGGCAAAATCTCCTCCCTCAACCTGGTGGCCATGCTTCTTTTGATGCAGCCCAGGCTACAGATGGCTTACTGGGCTGGGATGACACACTACTGGCTCACATCCAGTTTGTCTTTCCCATGTCCTTTTCAGTGAAAACTGTTTAGTGGCATAAATTTACAGCATTACTAAACTGAGTCTTAGGGCTTAAAATATTTCTTCTGAAGAACCGTGTAATACAGTAATTGTAAGTGGAAATAGGGCTTGGGTCATAGAAGGGATCTGAGAGTTTGGAAGAGCTATCTTTGGACCTGCACAGGGCTCCTAGGGTAAGAAGGACCCTGAAGGTTTGGCTATGGACAGCTGGGTTTCTGCTTCGTGCTGTGGTTAATTACAACATGTCCTCATGTGCTCCCAGAGATGCAAAGCCAGGAGCTCAGATTTCCTCCCCAAACACCTCTTTGTGGTACTGCTGCCAGAACTCCCTGCAGCTCCACATTCATTCTGAGAAAAGGCTCTGTAGCATGGAGAAGGGCTTTGCGGGAAATGAATGTCATCATTAGTGACTCCAGGACTGCATTTTGGCTAAGAATCATGCAATTCTATTTCTAGGTTAACAGCTAATTTAATTTGGGTGGATGTTTGTCCTCAGAACAGCTAGTTTCTCCTCAAGATAATCTCTCCTTCTTTCCCATCCTGAGAAATGCCATTCAGGTCCCCAGGTGTGAGAGCTGACACAGGAAGGTTGTTCGACAAATTACATTGGACTGATCTGAAATTCCAAAATAAGGCAAATAGTGAAGTAGGACTGAGCAGAGGTCAGGCATCAGCTTCCTCTAGTATATAAAGAGCAGCTTGTGCTCCTCACAGCCAGCAAGGAACCTGCTCTGTGCATACCACAGGAGGAGTTCACAAAATGACAGTGCTTTCCCAGGCCTTCACTCAAATTTAATCTTGGGATTTTTTTTCCCCTCATTTTGTTCCTCACATCACAATGTAAAATTTAATACAACTTACACCTTAAATAAATAGATGTCTAAAATCTCAAAAAGCAGTGCATACATGCAAGGTTGATCTTTTGTGTTTTGTTGGTTTTTTGTTGTTGTTTTTTTGTTCTTGTTTCATATCTTTAAAGTTCTCCTTTGTGAACTGCTTGGGATCTTTAAACTGGAAGGCCAGCTTACAACCAAACTGTGAAATACATGCAATGTAGGTATATGTACATATTCATGGCTATTTCACATGGCAGAGGCTGTGTCCCTTTCTGACAGCTCAGTACAGAGCATATCCCTCATGCAGAAGTTTAATGTTGACAGACTTGACGAATGTTTCCACTGATCTTGAAGATGGGTTGCAGGATCAGATGCAATGGGGTTGTGTTCAGCGCAAAATTCCCACTGGGAGGAGGCCTGGGAAGGGTTTCTGGAGTCCCTTTTCCCATCCCAGGCAGGATCACCTGTACCTGGTGTATTCTTGGTTCATCTGGCTTTCTTCTAAACTGTCTGGTGGGCTGAAAAAGTTTATGGAGCAATTTATCACATTGCTAGTTACCCATTCTGTTAAATAGCCTGAGTCATTGCTGTTGAAGTGACAAGCCATCCTGTTGTGTTCCACATGAGTTTATCCCATTTCTTTTGGCAATGAGCTTTTACAGTCAGTCATCCACCCCTTCATCTCCTCTGCTTGATTCAATGATCCTGTAAGAGTGGAGAAGCATTGGAATGAGATGCCCAGGGAGGTGGTGGAGTCACCATCCTTGGAGATGTTCAAGAAAAGGGTAAGTATGGTACTGAGGGACATGGTTAGTGGGTATAGTGGTGATGAGTCAGAGGTTGGGCTAGGAGATATTAGAGGTCCATTACAGCCTTATTGATTATACAATTCTGATCTATGCTTGGGGCGTTAAACCCCTCTGAAGCTTGGTTCCTCCAGGTTTCACATGTCCTTTGTCAGTATTTAGGACTGCAGCCCCTGAACACCCTAACCAGGGAAACAACACCACAAAACAAATCCCAACTTGTCTATTGCAGGTGAAAGGCTGATACATCTTCATCTCTTAACACTACGGACTGAGCCAAAGAAGCTCCAGGGTGCCAGTACTTAAGGATGGTCTGCAGGTGTCTGGCTGAAATGGAAATGCCCCATGCACCCAGAGGTGGGGGTCACACATCCCACTGGTCCTCTGAAGGAAGAAGCAGCCACTCCTGAGCCTTGCGTAGGCTCCCAAGTTCTCTCTACAACCAAGAAAACTGACACCTTTCCAAAATGCAGCAGAAAAATGGATATTAAAACAGGTATTTTAAAAGCAATCTTACTCTTTATTTTTTTAGTGGAGTTCTAGTTATCTGCTACTCTTAGATAAGATACGTTTTCTAACAGATCAAAAGTCTCACAGGAATCAGGCAAGAAACAGTGACAAGAGGGCAGAACTGAAACTATCCCCACTGCTCCCTTGCACAGATGGTCCTTTTCTGAGGCTGAATGGGGTGAAAATGGTGAACACTGTGGGTGCAAGCTCAGGCTGCTTTGGCAGTGTTTTGCTATAGGGAGCCTCTGATCACAAGGGCTCACCTAAGCATTCATCATCATTCCAGGGGCAGTGTCTGTAGGGGGGAAATTGAAAGAAGCTTGCAACTCTTAAATAGTTTCAGCACAAAAAAGCTTCTACTGACAGCTGCTGAAACACAGTCTTTCAAACACGGTGATGAACTTGAGTGTCTGGGATTTTAAGCTAATTGAAATAGAACTGGATGGAATTAATATAAACATAGCAACAAACCAGGCCAAGGAAAACAAAACCCCATGCAGGCAGACCTGATGAAGATTGTGGAACACAGGTGTCATTCAATTTTCTGGAATAGAACATTATTTTTTATTCTGATGTTGATAGGAAAATATTTTACAGACTCTCTCAGTAGGTTATGTTGGATTTCATTCCAGTGTCTCCTTTTGCAACAATGCTAATGGCAAAAGAAATGCACATCAATATTGTTCTTGCTGCAGCAGAATTGCCAGGGAAACTCAAACCTGTGTTATCGCCTTGTCAGTGGGCAAATTATTAAACTGGAATTTTATGAAATTACTCTATATTTGTACAGATGGCTTCCAGGGAGAAACACTTGTGTCTTTTTAGCTCTAGTGTGTAACAGATGGCTAGAGAAAAGTCACTTCTTTGCAGCCAGCCTCATTCTAAGATATCTTTCCTTAGATGCTTATTAGTTCTTGTAAGCCAGACATTAAATCTTACCACAGAGAAAAAATCAGTCATCTAAAAGGTCTTCAAGCAATGTTATAGTATGTTACTTGCAAGAAAATTAAGCGTAACCCATCCTTTCAAAATTGTATTTCATTTTAGCTCACAGCATTTAGATGTTAGAAGTCAGTTATTTATCTATTAACTTGAAGCTGTTTATGAACTTTAAGCTTTAGCCCAGAGGAAGGCTACAAAGATGATCAGTGGGCTGGAGCACCTCCCCTACAAAGGCAGCCTGAGGGAGCTGGGCTTGTTCAGCCTGGAGAAAAGAAGGCTGCAGGTTGACCTAATTGTAGCCTGTCAGTACCTAAAGGGAGCCTATAAACAGGAGGGGATCCAACTCTTTGAAAAGGTAGATAGCAGCAGGACAAGGGGAAATGGTTTTAAGTTGAAGGGGGGAAGATTTAGGTTGGATGTCAGGGGGAATTTCTATACTATGAGAGTGGCAAGGTGCTGGCACAGGCTTCCCAGAGATTTTGTGGATGCCCTGTCCCTGGAGGTGTTCAAGGCCTGGTTGGATGGGGCCCTGGATATAAGACATCAGTGACTCAGATGAGTGCTTAATCCAAATTCATCTTTGTTGGGGTTTGTATGTTAACCACACGCTCTGTCAACTTCTAATGTGTGAGAATAACATTTCTAGATGTATATTCGATGTTCTGATATCATCCTGAAAACAATTATGTTGTGACTTAAATATTCACTTAAAAGTCCTAACTTTGTGATAAAGAGTTTCTTGTTGGAAAATGTGTATGAAGTGACTCAGAACAATTTACCATCCGTGGATGAACTACTTCTAAACCCCTCAAAAGCTTGAATTTTTCACTACCAGAGCATCCAACACAGCTGAGAAGCTAATGAGTGATGAACAGCTTCTCTGTAACATCAGTTCTGCCCCTTCTGAGTTATGCTTTCCTTGTGAGGGAGAGGTGCACCAGAGTGCTTTTGAAGTGTTGCTGCAACCTTGCAGTACAGGAGAATGGTTTTGAAAGCTGGTTGCACAATGATGCATGGTGCAGTACACCAGAGATGGATGTGCAATAAATAAATAAATAAAACCCAGCCCAAATATTTAGTTTTGTTTGATGAAAGGATTGTGAAAGAGGAGTTCTTCTGAGCAGCAGATAGCTCCACACACATTTCTCACCAGCCACAGAGGAATGTTCAAAATAAGATCAATTTTGGTGATGTCTCACAAAAGGAAAACACGTGCAGAATCCTCTCATTGCTTTACCGTAATTCTAGCCAGATTAACCAAACCAAATCCTCATGGAGATTCAACAAGTACAGTTCTCCACCAGAGCCCATGCAGGGTACCTCTCTCCTCTACAGAGGAAGCTGATTCCAAAAGGGAGAAGATCTTCCAGTGGCATCCGCTTCATCTCCTCTCTACCCCTCTCTGTGTATGGAAAAGAAACACAGAATCTGCTGAAGTCTGGAGGGCTCAAATTTTGTACACATCTCTCCAAAATAGAGACCAGCTTCAATGTGGGTATTTGAGGTCATCTTTTGTAATTATTTCCTACTTGGATAGCATGTGAGTATGTCTAACACTCTGCAGCTAAGTCCCCTAAGATTGCTTTGGTCTTTATGACCTAAGGATGTAACTGAAACAAGATCTGCAAGAATGTATAGCTTATTCTCTCCTCACAAACACTGCCACCTCTGTAGAAATGTTATTAACCTCTGCTGAGCTCTACTGAGTGCTCCTGCAGGAGCTCCTCCCGTCTTCTCCCTCTGACCCAGGCAGCAGGCAAGATTCAGAAAATGGGCCTGGCTTTAATTTAATTTGATGAGAAGGAACCTTCTGTTATGGGTATAGCAATGGCAGCACAAACTGTACTGTGAGCACATCACCATTTTACTTTGCCTAGGGAGCTGGATTCTGCATTTCTTTTTCCACATATTTAATCAGGATTTGTCTTATAAAATAGCATGTTCGTGTGACTGGCTCTCCTCTTTCAGTAGCCCATCCTTGAACGAGTCCCTGCAAACACAGGAAAAATCACTATACATTTAACATAAATGGGAGTTGCATACTACAAACTGCAGACACATTTCCAGACATTGACTGGGAGTATATATATATATATATATATATATATATATATAATACCCCTTACACAGCTCCATACAAATATTTATGCATAGCCCATATTTTACAAACCCTTATCCTTGTGCTGCGGGTCTTTCCAAGCCACATGGTGGTGTCAGCCATGTATGTGCTCAGGGCATAAGAAGCCTTTGTGGACTCATCCCCAGTAGGAGCAGTCCTGCCCTATGGGGGTTGCCTGCCATAAAGCCTCCCAGTTTTCTCTGCAATAATTGCAACTGGACCCCTTTCAGTGTGAGCTGCTTATTTTACCTCTGAGGCCCCTTTGGCAGCATACATGGGGAACGTGTGAAGTCGGTGCTTGGCTGCCTCACTGCTTCCCATTTTGGTGTGTGTAGATGAGGGAAAGGCAGTTTCTGAATTTCTGCCCCTCAGTGGACTACAGTAGGGGAGGAGAGAGCCCCTTGGCTACTCCTGCACTGACAACTGCAAGGGTCAGTGCCAATTTGTGTCCACGCCTTCATGTCCTTTGCTTGTTGGGTTTTACTAATCAGCGCTTTGAAAAGGCAGCAATGGGGTTATAGAACATTAGTCAATTCTCATGGAAGTATTCATTTAGCATGGGCAATCTGGATGTTTCACATAACTGTTACTTCATCATCGACTCCATCGTATTTGGTGATCTTTAAGGTCTTTTCCAATGTGAGCTATTCTATGATTCTATTATTCTATACAGCATGTTGGTAAAAGTGTTTTAAAAACCAGCCATGGATCCCTTGTTACCAGTGGTATAACATAGATCCTTGCCTGTCCAAGCAAGCAGCCCACTGCATGAGTCTAGTGAGGAGACGTTTACGTGCATAGGGTTCCTGATGGGCCAAAGCCAGCATTTAGACATCAGTTTCCACCAAGCCTAGGGAATTTCTCAGTTGTACTTTTCAGAAATGTTCTTACAGTCTTTTGTACAATAGCAACAGCGTTAAGGGGCTGCTCAGTGCTGGGGGAGGAGAATAGAAGGGTGGAAGTGACTACTTGCAGCTCTCCATGCCTCTTTCTGGGATCTAGAGGAACCAACAGTGCTGCTCACATTCACACATGTGCCACCACACGTCTACAGCAACACATCCTCAAGTTTAAGGACAGACACTCTGAATTCCTTTCCAGCTCAAGCACTGTCAGGTAAAAAAATGAGCTTTATGTATTTGAATCATGGACTCATTTAGGTTGGAAAAGGACTGCTAAAAGTCCACCACCGAACCACGGCCCTAAGAACAATATTCACACATGTCTTAAATACCTCCAAGGATAGGGACTTCTCTGGGCCGCCTTTCCCAGTGCATAACCACCCTTTCTGTGCAGAAAGGAAGATCCTTCCTTTTTCCTAAAGAAGTTATCCTGTGCAGGATCTCATCCCTGCACTTGGCTCTTGTGGAGACAGCAGGAAATGTTTACCACATTCTTTGAGGGGTAAACAGATTACAACATTATTCTCTGTGCACCACAACTCATGTTTCTGGGTACTGCTATTCTCAAAACTCTTCATGCCACTAAGAACAAGAGCATGTTTTATTTCCTTGATGAGCAAATGCAACCCTTTGGGCTGGGAATCTCAAAGGTGGCTCTGCAAGAGCAAGGCCTTGCTGAAGATTAATGAAGTGTTTGCCAATGTGCATGCAATCTGTGAGCTGTGATTCACCACTGATCACTTTGAGATAGTTTATAATGAGATGAGAAAAATAATGTTTCCTTTAATAAGGTATAGCACAGAAAACTTTTTAAGCTGGAAAAGGATTGGGTATGCTGAATAGGTACTGCATGCAGCCTCTTGAAAACTGGGCTTTCCGTCCCACAGGACATTCCAATGCAATATTTGGTTTCATCTACAATTGCAACAAGCTTTCTAAATGCCCATTTCCCACAGGGTGGAAAAATTTGAAGAAGAACGTGATTAAAAAGTGGTCAGGAATGACCTATGGCATTGTCACAGTCTGGTCTACAAGAGAAGATGGCCCTGCTATGGCTTCACCTATAAATTTAGTTGCACATGTGGTCACTACCTCTGCTGCAGGACCCACAGTATGCAGGTAAATTCTGTCAACTGCCACATCTATTTCAAAGCTGTGTTTTTGCACAAGTACTGGAGGGCATGACATCTGAGGTTCATCTGGTATGCTTCTGCATTTTTCCCTTTTTCAGACACAAAGTGCGTGATGACTTTAGTGTTTGTCTTTATAAAGAGAGTGGGAGTTACACTGGTCATACTGTTACTTAGCAGTCTTAATGGCACCATACTCACAATTAATAAGGAACAACTACCTTGCTCTTCAGTCACAGACTGAAATGGGAAATTTCAGTAGCAGCAACCAAAGAAAATGTTGGCAGTGAATACCTCCTTTGGACTCCTTTTGCCCAGTCCAGACTACTGTGAATAGATTTTTTTCAATAGCTCAAGCATAAAAGTATTCAAAGCAATGGCAATATATTTTATTAAAAACAGTACATTGCTTGGTAGGGCAGAAGGAAATAATGGCTCAGGGGTCTGGGAATGGAAGATGGAACTGTTTACATCTAAGTCACCCTTTCACATCTAGCCAAAGTAAGCAGTAAACAAGAAATGTATCATTACCAGCTGGTGGCCCACAGAATGAGAAATAAATTGATAGCGAGTCCAGTTTCCATTAAATGAGGCAAATACTGCAAAACCAGAACCAGAAGTGGAACTAATAGGCACTGCTGCTGGCCCTACCTGGGAGCTGAGGACGGAGTGGTGGAAACCTGAACAAGTCCCAGTAGGATGGGTTGTCCCAACAGGACTGTGGCAGGGGAACATGCATGGTCTCTTTGCTGCCTGGTGGGCAAGGCATCCTGCATCCTGAAGAGCCCAGGCTGCGACCAGGAGGGCTGCTTGCACCTCTGCCTCCCCTGGGCACTGCACATATGCAGACACCCATATCTGGCTGATACTCAAGTTGCACAAGCAACAGCCTCTTAGTCTGCCTTCCTTCAGTTAGATGTCCTCTTGAAATAATAAAGTTTTAAAGTATAATGTGTAAGCTTGGGCTGAGGTGACAGATGATGTTTATTATTATTTTTATTTTTATCATTTGCCTGGATTTTCTGATGTGATTAATTTATCTAGCCATATATTTTAAAAACACAATCAAGTATCATTTTAATTTGAAGCCAAAAAGCTCAGTCTCATAATGTTTGAAAGCTCAAAAATGATGACTCTTTTTTGAAATACCACAAAGGAAACATCAGTTTAGCTTAATCACATCAAAGAACGATCCCATAAGAGAGAGAGAAAAGAAGAAAAAGAAGGATCTGCCAAAAATAAAAAGGCTGTGTGGGTCAGTGATCTCTTGATTACAATGTACACGTTACAATACACATGTGTATATGTAAACATATACATGCTTGTACATAAACATACATAAACCAGCATACTTTAACACTTGGCTCCAAATTTATACTTCACAAAGTGATCTTTTCATAGGTATTAGGAGAGCATGAGGTACAGAACTACAAAAGGAAGTGTGCTGATTTGTTTTCACTTTTCTCATACTCCAGGCCAAATATTGCCTTTCTTGATGCTAATATCTGGAAATCTGTTACACAAGTACACTAGGGGGAAAAAAATAAATAAATGGGACTCATTAAAGGTATTGCCAGAGAAAACTTACTAGATTTGGCCAGAACATTGATTTAATTAACATTATTATTTTTATTTATTTATTTATTTATTTTGTATTGAAAGCAAATGTTCAAGTGTGGTGAATTTGAACTGGCTAACTGAGGAGTTTCAGAGTGGAAAATAGATCTGCATAAATCTGCATATGTACACTATAAATCCTAAATGGACGATAGCTCTGTCTGCATGTTCTGGATAAGATTCTGGAGAAAGTAGAAATCAGGAAAAAAGACAATTAAATGTTCACGTCTGCAGTATGTTGCTCTCTGAAGAATCATAGAATTGTTGATGTTGGAAAAAGCCTCTAAGGGAACCATCCACCTACAGCTAATACTGTCCACTAAGCCCTGTCCCTAAGTGTGGCAGGAGAGTCACAGACTCCATTGCTGGTGCAGAATGAAGACCTTTATTGTATGTGCTTACAATATTTTATACCCACATAACAACTCCTTGGTCACATATACCAACCACACGCCCCATGCGTGTTTATGTCTGGCGCAAGTAGCTACCAAGCTTGCTTACTCATTTGCCAGGTCTTTTGCTCATGATGTTTTTCTTTCTCCCACACCTAAGTACTGCATCTACCCTCTCTATACACACCTCCAGGGATGGTGGGCATCCTATCCCAGCATATTACCGGTCTTTCTGAGAAGAAATTCTTCCTAATACCCAACCTGAATGAAACAGCAGTTTCACTTTTTTGTTTTATAGGCAGTTCTAGGGAAGTCTGGCTATGGATGAAGCACCTTCTAGTGCATCACAGTAGGAAACAATAGCAGAATGCAGTGAGCACAGGTAAAGCAGTACAAGGCAGAGCTAAATGCATTCCTTGCCTCTCTGTGTGTGTGATCTGCAGCTTGGGTCAGCTGTGCCACCCTGCTACAAAGACTTTGTTGTAGTATAGGAGTCTTAAAAACAGCCTTCACTTCCTCAACCCCCTTCTAGAAATGCTCCTCCACTCAGCCACAAGCTGAAGCTAATTTTTACACATCTGCTGTTGACCTGTGGAACAACACTCAGACTCACAGAGGGTCAGAATGAAGGTAGTTAAGGTAGTTTTATTAGTTTTAAGGTGTCACACCCGAGCAGGGGTGGGGTGGGGGGGAATGGAGTGTGAGGGTGGTTGCCCCACCCTAATTGTATAACTGGTACCTCTTTAGCAGATACATTGATACCATACAAAATGCACAATCATAATTCCACGAAGCAAGAAATGCTAACTCATTCTGGACCATGGGTTGTCCTATGCTAATTCTGTGAATGTCTTCTTTCTCTCCCCTCCTTCTTGGACATGAGTTGTGTTTAAGTTGGTCTTTTGAATATGACTTCCTTATTAGTGGTTGGTCCAGTTTCTTATCTGAAAGCTTCAGACTTGGAATTCAAGGAATCCCACCTTGCAGTGTGCCATCAAAAAGCAAAAGCCTTGCTCCTTTTCTATCAGGCTCCTCCCAAATTCATGGCCATTCCTAGTAAACCACTTCCCAATCTCCACCTCTGGAGTGATTCAAGCAAGGCCCCCCACGCCCCCATACATGTACAGGGGGCCCCCCTGTACAGTCCCTCTGTATAGGTACCATCCTAGGGTCTTTGCTTCTGCTCACTGTAATTTAGACCATCTGTGTGGCTACAATTTAAGGGTAGAGAATTTATGGCCCATATTCTTCCCATCTGACTGGGAAGCTTTTGTGTGCATTGTCTATATGTCTGCACTGGCTCTGTGGGTTTGGGTCCAGATACCCACACTATTTCTCTTTCAAAAACACTGCTTTTTAAGAATCCCTCAGTGAGGAATGCTCATTACCAAGATGCTTAGGAAGGAGCAAGTGGTGCCAAGCTGGCTCTAGCAGAGATGCTGGCTACCGTGCACAATTAATTGTTAGGCACTGAGGAGCCCTGTCGCAGGTTTTTTATTACCCAGTGTGTTTTGAAAAAGTTCCTCTGCTCATACCAGCTTTCACTCACTGTAGGTAATTAGGTTAGAAAAATAAACGCAAGCAGGGCTGCTCTGGCTGCAAGGATTGCTGTGCTCAACATAAGCCCTCAGCTGCTTAGAGCCGGAGGGAGCTTCTAACAGCACTGACAGCTCAGGGAAGTGATTTATGAAGCTTTTCTTTTGCAAAAAGTTGGCATCTATACAATCTGTGCCCCTGCCATTGCCTGTGTACTCTTCTGGCATGTATAAAGCCCAAACATATTCCATGAACAGACCATTATGCCCAAAGACACTCCTTAAAACATATGATTAGAAATCAAAACAGCTTGATCCACATCCATGTGATATTTGTATGAAGGATTATGAAATGGCAGCAGTGGAACAAGAAACATCATACTACCCAGTACGAGAGTAAGCATTCGTCTACTGTGATAAAAACCAGTGCTGAAGTTGTCCAGTGCTGAACGCGTGTTGCTGAGCCTGATCCTGAGAAATGTTCTCCTTTACTGCAGTGCACTCTGTTCCCACTGCTGGTTTAACTCTAAGAAGCTCCTGCTTTTGATCTCCGTGCACTTGTGGACATTGAGTGCCCAGATAACTATGAGGATGTGGGAAAAGATGTCCCAGCACACAGGGTCACACCAACAGAGCCTTACAGGCCTAGGCCTTGACAAAGGACACCACACAAGCATGTTGTGATGCTTCAAAGAGACATAAAATCATAGAATCAATAGCCACATCCAACCTGGCCTTGAATGCCTCCAGGGTTGGGGCATCCACAACCTCCTTGGGCAACCTGATCCAGTGCATCACCACCCTCTGTGGCCAGATCCCCATTACATTTCATCAGTGAGGGAACACTCTCCCTGGTCAGTCTCCTTCTGCCTATGTACCTGTAGAACCCCCTCTTGTTATTTTTCACAGCTCTCACCAAGTTCAGCTCCATCTGTGCCTTGGCCTTGGCCACATGGGCAGCAGCCCAGTATTCCTCCAAGGCAACACAACCCTGCTTCCACCTCCTGTACATTTCCCTCTTTTCCCTCAGTTTAAGCTGCAGGTCTTTGCACAGCCATGGTTGTTGCCTGCCTCCCCTGCTCGACTTCTTTTGCTGAGGGATGGAGAGTCATGTGCTCAGAAGGGTGTCCTTAAAGAGCTGCCAACTCTGTTTGGCACCCGTGCCCTTAAGGACTGTTTCCCATGTTATCCCACTGTTCCTTGAGCAGCCAGAAGTGTGCTCTCCTAAAGTACAGGGTCCTAGCTCTACTTTTTGCCAGGCCTGCATTCTTCAAGGTCACAAACTCCTCCAGGGCATAGTCCCTACAGCCCAGCACTGCCTCCAGTCTTAACCTCTGTTTTGCCCTCCTCCGCATTGATGAGCACAGGGTCCAGTAAATCTTCACCTTGAGTTGGTCTGTTACCTGGACCAAGAAGCTATCCTTGATAGACTCCAGGAATCTCCTGGATTCTCTGCCACCCACTAGGCTGCTATCCCAGCAGATATCCAGGTGGCTGAAATCCCCTATCAGGACAGGAGCCCATGAACACAACACCTCCTGCAGATGAAGTAAGAAGACTTTATAAACAGGATCTCCTTGATCAGGTGGCCTGTAGCAGAGCCCACCCAACCACTAGGTGTCCTTTACTGTACCGATCCTTGATTTTAACCCACAAGCTCTCAAGCTAATTGTGGCTGTTCTTCAGGCACAGCTCTTCACAATCTACCCACTTCCTAACATAGAGGGCAGCTCTACCACCTCTCCTACCCTGTCTATCCCTTCTGAAGAGCCTGTAGTCCTCAATCAGGGTATTCCAATCGTGGGATTCATCCCACCATGTTTTCATTATAGCAATTAGGTCATACTTTCCCAATTGTGCCATGGTTACTAGCTCCCCCTGCTTATTTCCTATGCTGTGTGCATTGGTATAGAGGCACTTCAGCTTAGCTATTGGCCACACTGCGTTCCCAGAGGAGCCCTCCCTAACACCTCCAGGACAAGTCTGGGGTTTTCCCCTACCGCCTCCCAAAGTGATGGCATTTCCACGCAATTCTCTGTCACCCAGTGCACCCCTTTCCCCCATCATATCTAGTTTAAATCCCTGGTAACCAGTCCAGCCAGCTTGCTTACAAAAATATTTGCGGCCCTTCTAGTCAGTTGGCTCCTGTCCACCATCAGCATTCCCCTTTTCTCCCTTTTCTCAGGGCTACATCCCAAATAATACCCAAAGCCCCGAGTACAACTCCACTTGCAAAGCCATTCATTTGGCTTGTCCACCCTCCTCCTTTTGTGTGGATCCCAGTCACCAACTGAGAGGACAGGGGAGAACACAACTTGCATTCCTGATCCCATCAGCAGCCTTGGAGTCCCTTTTGATCACCCAAGAACTTCTTTTGCCTACCTCTTCATTTCCAATGTGGAAAACTAGTAGTGGCTAATAATTAGAGGGCTTAACCAGGTGAACGATGTTCCTAGCAACATCTCTCACTTGGGTTCCAGGCAGGAGTCTCCCACCTGTGGGACAGGTCCAGGCAGAATATCAGGCCCTTGGTTTCCCTCAGAAGGGAGTCCCTTATGATGACAGCCCTTCTTTTTTTCCTGACTGATATTGCAGTAAAAAAGCAGAGTCAATCAATTCTTTTTAAATATTAAGTTGCTGAGAAGTTTAAAGTTAAGAAAAGTACCAACAATGTATTGCTGTGTTTCACAGAGAAGATGCAGTTCTCCTTGTGGTCAAAAATAAGAGAACAATGTTCTTTATAAGAAATCAGTTTTCTCATGAGAACCACTGCAAGGGCAGTTGAGAACAAGTGCTATATTCACCTCTCAAGTTTTCAAGGCTGCTCGTAATTTGGATGAAAAGCAGTAACAGGGATTTAAGGCAGATTAAGTATGGGCTAATGTGTTTAACCTACAGATAGCTCAACCAAAGCTTTCCAGATCCTGATGTAATGGTACAATGTGTTTAATCCATTGTGAGAGTCGTCATCTCTGCAGCCTCCTCAGAGGTGTTCCCCTAATCAGTTCAGCTGTTTTCATTAGGGTAAATGAATTACACCATTTCCATCAGCAATGAATCTGTGCATTTCCAGTCACATATGCTGAATTTCCTGTGGTGCCTGGATCCTGCTTATGCTAAGGGGAGTGATAACAAGCACAAGCATGAGCTCAGCCCAATTGCATGACACAAGCTGAGGGACACCTCTGTTGCCCACTCTGGTGTGGACTCCCCAGGTGTCTTATTGCAGTGGTACCACTGCCATGAGACCTGTGGGGTCCTGCTTACTCTTTGACAGTGTGCCCTGATGGAGAACAGGGCAACACCAGCAGGACTGCATCAAATCCCTCCAACTTTAAAGAAAAAAAAAAAAAAATAATGGTCTTTAAGAATGTTTCTTCATACAAAGAAAGACTATAAAGAAAAAGCAACCTTTGGAGACCTACTTGAGAAGGCATGGAAATTTTTTCCTTTTCCATCACAGCATTTAAATCTCAACAAAATCAAATATGGAGGTGTGTTCAGCTGGAATGCAGTGGGAAAAGAAAAATGAGGAGCCAAGGTGTGTGTTTTTGTGACATCCACAGTTGGATACTACAGTTGCAGAGTGCTGGCTTTGTCAGCTTTGCACCTGTCCTACCTGGGAGGCTGTGCAGCCAGCACAAGTGAGTTGAATTGAACTTAAGGAGTCACTCCCAGCCAAAAATCTGGGAGGTTTTCATAACCCATCTATGCCATGACATCAGCTAAATAAACTCTCCATGCTTTTTCTGGAGTGGTGACTATATTTATTTGATCAGTTCGGCACCATAGATTAAATACAAAACTGTGTATTAATGGAGAGATATTTTTGTTTAGCTATATTTGAGGTGAGATGGAGCAAGATAAAACAGAGAAGGAGAAGGAGAAAGAGTAAAGTCAAATAACCAAGGTGCTACATTAGAAAAAAAATAGCTTGTTCCTTGGCACAAAGTATTTGGAAGAAGAGCCAGGAAATTATGATTCTAATACTCACTCTGTCATCTGATTCCCTGTGTGGTCGGGGAAATGTCCTTTAACCTCCTTGTCTAATTTGTCCAGCCTGTTAAATGGGAACATGCAACCACAGACGCGTCTGATGAGTACAAGCAGATGTTTTCACAGCACCTTGAAAAGAATGTGAGAATCCATGGATGTGCCATTATTACTGATGTACACACATATATATACATACATACATAAATGCTGTTATTGCTATTGTACTCCCCAGGAGTGTAAATTAATTCGAAATGAAAACTTTATGTATAAAAAGTATAAACAACATTCCTCATTCTGCAGTCTATTTATTTTTTATTTACAAAGATATCTTTACTCATTTTTGCTGCCTGGGAAATGGCTTGTTGCAGAAATTTATCATTGAAAATCTTTGCAGCTCTAACTGGATTGCTAGGGTATGTGCTATGTTTCCATTTCTTAGCTTCCTAAACATGAAATTAGGGATTAAGTTACTGGATAATATTACTAGAAAAATTGAAATTTGCTTAAAATTTGCTCATTCAAGATGAAATTCAGTCCATCATCTTCAACACAGATACAACTGGAAGTTGTATTATGTCTCTGAATTTCCCTTTTCCTTTTGCTAGTTTTGATAATAAAACCCAGAGGCCACAGAGAACAGAAATACATGACAGCTGTGCACATGGACACATGGAGTCAGCAGGAGAATGCGGTGAGAACCTTGCCAGATTTGCTACTTCAGTGTTCAGTGGCTTTTATTACATGGAGATAAGCTCACACAGCAGAGAGCATAAATAAAGTAGCTCAGTAACTTGATACCCATAAAGTAGCACCCTCCACTCTTGGTACTTTACTGGTGACCTGATTCACAGAGATGCTGAATATTTATGTTCACAGAAATCCATGAGAGCTTAGATACACTGAGCAGGGTTAAAAAGCAAATTCCTTGCTAAGGTGCATCTGTCCAGCATGGAAACCTAACTCATAGTGCCTCCATTTGAACTGTCTGTCTTAAATTTGCTCACAAACACCTGCAATGCTGACTCTAGCTTCAGAACAGATTAACAGATTTAGGGATTTCTTAGTGGGTTGAGATACACAATGGAGGTGAATTCCTGGCAACAGAGGAAGGGTTTAGTGATTCCAGCAGTGTGGATGTCAGGGTGCGGCTGTAGAAATTCAGGCTAATGGAACTGATCTCATTCAAGCTTCAAGAATTTCCCATCACCTGGAACAAGTGTTCTTTTAGAGATGGTGCATGAAACCATATTATCAAAAAACAAACAAACAAAAAAAAAAAAACATCCCGAACAACGGGACTTCACTGCCATTCTCAAACAAAGAACATATTCATTAGCAAAACTAGCTCCTCTGTAGCAGTAACCCTGAGATACAGACAGCAAGGGCTTCAAATCATATCAGACGTTACTCATATCATTTTAACTAGTGAAGGCAACAGAGGGCTAATATTACTTCCTAAACAGCTTTGCAGCTAATTAGTCACCTCCTTGCTCAGAGGAATTTAGCCACACTACATGGTTGCAGTTTAGAAGTCATCGGATGGTGAAGAATCATCACTCTAGATTTTTACAACAAAAGCCCACTTGTCTTTTAAGGAAGAGCATATTTATGAAAACCTAACTACATGTGAAGGGAAGAGGGCTTCATTCAGGAAAGGCATCATGGCATACCATGGGCGTGTGCATCCCTCAGCAAAGATGCTGTACCAGTCCATGTGATAGTGCTGCTTGGTGTGCACGTGGATGAGACAAAGGATGAGCTCACAGCAAGGTGTACAACAGCACAGGATTGTGAGCAACACATGCAAATACATTCCACTGCTGTCCTTGCTAATGATTCTGTGACTGTGAGCCTCAGCCTTGTATCCTTGGGCAGGTGATTTCTTTCAGGATCTCATAGTGCTAAGCCATCACAGAAGGTGAGCTGCTGACCTTACCTGGAGCCTCACATCCCAAGACATGTAGTGGTGACAACTGAACTGTACTTGATTTAAGACCAGTTAGTAGCATCTTGTTTTATTAAACCAATTTTTTTATTTTTTTTTTTTAATAAATGCTCCTTCTTACTATAATTGGATATCAGAAGTTTTTTGTTTTTTTCTTTTTTTATCCAGCAATAATCTCTTTTCTGTGTTGGGATTTTAAATTAAAACCTTTTGTCTTGTAGTTTTTCCACTTAGCAAGTGAATTATTGCCACTAAAAACAGAGGCAAGTGTTCTTCTTGTTCCTCCTCCACAAGTATCCCTTATGCTACAGAATGATAAAAAAAAGCAGCAGAAAAGCACTAGAAATATACCATTTTTCTCAATGGATTTCTGATGAGGGCACATCAGAAGAGGGCTGGGAAGAAAGCACCAGCATGACTGATTACATTTCATGCGTTTCATGGTCATCTGTCTGTGTGACTTAATCACAGCAATACTTATGGTTATCATAGCACTCATGAGTCTGTGCATTTCACAAATATCCACATCAAAATCAAAGCTCTAACTCCTAGTGCTTGCTTATTTTGCTGGCATAATATATAGGGAAAGGTGACCCAAAGAAAACATAATGAATAATTCAAGAGAATTCCATTTTCACTTAAAACTCAGCAAAAACCAGACAAAGTATTCTGAGGCATAGAGGAGCCTCTTGTACTGTGGCCACCCAACCTTTTCCCATGGACGTGCCTGTCTCTCTCATCAATCCTGTAATTTCTTGCCTATTTTTAGAAACTGTTCTCACACTAAATGTCCAGAAGTTATTTCAGCTGGGAGAAGAATGAATGAAAACTGAATTAGATCCAACATCTTGTCTTCCATACTGATAATATATTTGGAGAAAGGTCTATTTAAACATTTTGTCTTGAGAATGATCCCATTGCCACTGTTGTACAACCTGCCCATGAATAAGAACTGCCTTCCAAAGCTGCTTTGTTTCTCGCCTGCAGCATTTTTTTCAGATTTATGTATCTTATCCCAGGAACCATTGAAATCACTGTGAGGGATGCTTTCTTGATAATATTTCTGGTCCAACACTGGGAGAAAAGGAAAAAAAGAAAATGAGAAAGACTGATCTGGGAATGGAATGTTACTACTTAGATTCTTTGCCTTTAGGACTAGAGTTCTTGTGTTTTCTGAAGTGTAACCAAACAAGATCTTTATCCTTTCAGGGCTTTAAGGTTTCTTGAAACAGTGGCCTTACTTTGAGATGGGAACTCTCAATCACATAAATGGGTCTTGAATTTCTACTACATTTCTACTGCTAAAGCTGTATTGTCATCAGCTCATTGACATGTCAGTTAGGGAGAGACCCTCAGTATCCCAGTGGATTTTATTCTGATTCTGGATAGCATGGCAAACCAAATGTGTTATATTAAACCTGATCTCAGAGTTTGGACACTGTCTCCAAATTAGACCTGTCCTTGTTTCTAGTTCTGAAGCTCATTTATCAATGCAGAGGATGACAGATTTTGTATTCAAGGACCCTTGGATCAAACTATATCTGTTTTTCTTAAATACATATGAAGAAGGATTTTTCAATATCTCCTTTTGTATTTTGTACATTTTACTTTAGTTTAAATTAATTTTGAATTAACATAATTAGAATAATTTGATTTTATCTTCCTAAGAATTACTTCTTTTCAAAACCTGCTATCAAAAAGCATGCTAGACCCAAAACATGGCTCTTGTTTCATATGAAGTATGAAGAATAATAACTATATTAAGAATAGAACTGAAACTTGAACAGAATTCTGTAATAGGACATAAACATGACCTGGACACTTACTTTTTTCACTTCTAGTTATTGTCTGTCTTAGGAACTTAGTCAACATTTTATTGAGAGAATAATGCACCAGAGAAAGGAATAAGAGGAATTCGATGGCTGTCTTTCCAGTCACGTGCTTTCTTGTTCAGCCATCTTCCAATGTTTCTTACAGTTCTGTCTCAAAGCTTGGCGTCTGCCACCCCACACAGGAATTGCTGTCTCTGGTGCAGACTCTTATGTGTGGCTCCAGTCACATTGGAAGCTTGCAAAGATCGTAGAATCGTTGAATCATTGGCTTGAATTGGGAGGGACCCCAAGGATCATCAAGTTGTGTCACTTGCTGCCTTGTGAAGTTATTTGTGTGAACATGGAGAAGACCTGAAGAAGTGGCACAAAAAAATCTACTCCTGCACTAGAAACACAGGTGAGAGAATTACAAAAGAGATCAACTACCAGTGAAATTGCTCTGGTTACTCTCCCTCTAGTCATGAAGGGGCAGAATCAATTTGTATTTCTGGAGATACTAGGAGCTCTCAAGAACTGTCTGTGTTGGAGGAAGAAATAAGCCTCAGTGGTAAAGACTGGCAAAAACATCCTACTGTGACTGGCCTGGGGGTTCCATGCATACTAGGAATAGATTACCTCAGATGGGGGCTTTTCAAGCATCCCAAGGGGTATTGATGAACTTTTGGAATAGCTGCTGTAGACACAGACAGTATAAAGCATCTGTCTGTTTTGCCTGGCCTGTCCAGATCCATCTACTGTGGGGTAGCTACAAGTGAAAAAGCAGCAAGTACCAATTGCCACAAAATGGTACACAGACAGCAGTACCGCACCAACAGGGATTGGGATTCAACAGGGATTTGTTTGGCTTAAAAAAAAAAGCTGTCCCTTCTTCGTGTAGGAAACTGTCACTGGCTGTGATAGGACCCTCACATCTCTCACAGAACTCATCTTACACTAACCAAGGAAAACACCCATAATTAAATTAAGGCACTTTTTATATCGGTACAGTTTATAATGATACCAGTTTGACAGTTTCTAGGCACAGATGTGAGCTTAATATTTTTCCTGGATGTAGCACATTGTTTTCTAAGCCAGAAAACTGCTATGGAGACTCCTGGGCACTGAGCAATGCTCCAGGCAATCTTCCTTGGTAATGAGAAGGTCCTGGTATCATCTGCTCTTAAATTATATTTCTATCTAATTAAATTCAGCAAGAGCACCTTCTCTAACCAAAGCCAGTCACATGTAAGAATTTGGACGGGGGAACACTGGTATCATATGAAAGTTCACACCAGCTATGACATCATTCAGAGATAATAAAATGCCCAACCAAGCTGTAAGCTGGGACATTGGTTTTTGACAGCATATTTCCTGCACCCAGTGTCACTGGGCGTAACAGGGGACATCTGCAATGCACAGCCAGTTGTTACTGAGTGCAGGCACTTACTGAGTGCAGGTATGTGCTGATGCACTGTAAAAGGAAAGCAGAGAGCAAGATATATCTCTGTTGGTGCTGGCACATGACACTTGCAAGACATTACTGCAGGGCAGAGTTTGCTGGCCAGACCTCACCTCCTGTCTTGACACTATTTTCCCCAGTAATGCTGAGTTATGTCTCATTGGAGTGCTGTCTCATGTGAAGTTTGTACAAGGAAATATAATAAAGCTGTGTCTGAAACAAGGCAGGCCCTCCTTGTGGCTGGGGGAGGGATACACTCTTGCTCTCAGAAATGAGGAACATTCTTTTCCCTAAAAGAGAGATGAGTGGACATGGTCTTGTGCCTGCTGCTGCTGCTGAAGCACTGGGCCCACCCTGAGCTGGCAGCAGAAATGGCCCTGAGCTGATTGAGAGTTACTGCTGATACCACTGATAAATTAGCATCTTGGATGTGTAACAAAACTGGACATGCTGTAAATGAAATTAATATGAGTTCTTGGATTCATAAGATGTCAATTAGAGACCCTAGGGGGTACAGAACAAATGAGATTTGTCTGCAGATCTCACTTAAGGGCAGATTGCCATGCCCTTGTTCACAATGAAATTGTGACTAATTTTACAAGAATTATGTGCTCTCAGAGTGAAGGTTTTACAATCAACCTAGCCTTGATATTTACCAAATATGCATATAGATATAGTATATATATTTATAGAATATGTTACAGAGCACAAGCTGACCTGGTCTTGGTGTGTACTGGTTGGATAGGTATGATCCTCTGCCAGATGCCCCATCTCTATACGATCTTAAGAGAAGAAAGGGTAGCAAAGGTTGTTTCAAGACAACAAGCCTTCTTGTGAAGTAAAACTGGGCAATCTCAATAAATCTATTTCATTTAATTTATGGCCTCCTACTCTTGCCTGTCAGAGAATACTGTGTTACCATTTTGCTGTGGGAGTACGTTGTACAAAATGGAATTGTTTCTGTTGGGCTGAAAAACTAGGGAAAATAACTTAAGTAACAGTTTTAGGTGCAATGTTTTATTAATCTTATGAATCGACCTAAGCATATTGCTGACGCAACTGAAGCCACTGAAAAGTTAAGGTCAGCCTGAAAAAAAACTAAGGACCAGAGATGGAAAAGAGCAGTGTTGCAGTATTCCTTTTACATTACTTCATCTTTGTTCCATTTGCCCTCTGAAAGCCCCTGAAATTACCTTTAAAAAAGTACATAAATTTTCTCCTCCCTACTCATTGTCTGTAGTGCCTGTATTAATCCAGATTAACTAAGAGCTGTTGTCTGTGTGAGTGGGCTAGAACTCACTGTAGTAAGATTCATACTTGAAAGCCATATAAAAATGTCATACTTAGTGCTTACTCACTGCCTTGGTCCTAGAATGCTCCCATTTGTGGTACATGACATTAATTAAAAAGTCAGTACATCCTCACTCACACTGCTAGTTGATAAAAAGAGATACGGGAGGTACATTCTGTATCTGTCATTGTTGCTGGATTTGGTTTGAGCTTTCTGCTTTTATTCTGCTTACTTGGGTCATGATGAAACACATCACTCATTTATGCCAACTGTCATCATCAAGGTATTCCTTTGGTCCTAATCATGATCAATTTTTTAACAAGGAATTTGTACCTACGTAATGATAAACCCCTCAGCTCTGCTTATAATTTTTCTCTGACTCTAAGAATGAAAATATAATTCTTTTTTATTTATTTTCCTCCTTCTTGCAGATAATTTGATACATGGTATTTGAGAACTTCTGTGTTTACATATTGGCACAATTATGTCATATTGTTACATTGTTCACAGCCTTTCATTGTCACTACCAGCTATTTTTGGGAAGAATCAAACAAAAGCTGAGACAAGATATATCAAGTCACAGCCATTTGGATGCCTAATATTTTCTTGCTCTTCTAATTGCTTTCCAGTTCTCAGTCATTTCATTTGATGCTTCTAAATAAAGGGTTTTCACTTATTTATTAAATAATTTTACAAAAACCCCTGTTTGAGGACATACACCACACTCTTCATGTCGCACAAACTAAGATCCCACAGAAAGCATCTCTTCATGCTATGGTTGTCTAATGTTCAGAATATGTCCCTTTTTCTATTATATTTTATGATGCATCCTATAATTTGTATTTTATAACGCACTGTAAAAAGACAAATGAAGCCACTTTCTTTCATGGAGCTTTCTTGAAGCTGCAGGATGAAGCTCAGAGTGGAACCAGTTTAGCATTCAGTGACTTCAAGTCTTAATTCTTGCCACCTCTAGAGAGACTCGCAAGAACTGTATATCTGTTTTCTCTGAGCTGTCTCGGCTTTTATTATAAGGTTGTACATGCCTATATAAAACCAGTCTGATTTGAGGAGGAAAAAAAGTATGCTAATTTACCCACATTCACTACCCACAACTCTGCAACACCCTTTCTGTCCTCAGCAAAATTCTTGTGCCAACCTGACTTATTTCACAAGCATCAGACAGAAAAATAGTCATTCAAAAACCCTAAAGAGTCTCTTGTCTGTGGTTTGCCTTTTGTACATTGTTTTCCTGTAACTTCCAGCCCAGCATAGCTGGTTTCCTAGGGATCAGTGCACATCTGTCTGTGTTCCCTACACTGAACAGCCAAAACTCATTCAAACTGATTCTGAAAAATGAGGCTATAAGGCCTGGTACCTCTGGGGATTGGAAGAATCCTTGCAGAAAGGGTAGGATAGAGGAAAAAAAATGAGAAGAGTGGTGGGGAGTGATTTTCCACTCGTGTTCCATCTCGGAACCAGTGACACCTTAACAAAGGGCAAAAAAATGGTAATTTACATTTTCTCTGCCTAAAGAGGCCTTCCTGCATCCAGATCTATGGAGGCTGACAAAAGGCCCAGATCCAGGGATGATCCAGAGGAGCAACACTCGGCCTTTGCATCACTTGTGGTCAGGAAACTGCCACAGTCACTGCCAGGAGTCACCACTGGGTACTCCCTGACACTGTTGTTTTACCTTTCATTATTTTCCTTTGGTTGCAGCTGTTGTTTTTATTTCATTGTATACCATTATTTAATGACAGATATTGTTCTACTCGGGCTTAATGAAGGACTTTTTACAAATCTTTGTCTTACACTATTGGCCCATCATGATTTCATCTGCTGTCTTAGAAGTCATTTATCCTACATGATCACTGGTCTAAAGTCTTCCCTTCATTTTGCCAAACAAACAAGCAAACAAAAAACAACCTACAAAACAAACAACCCCTCTCCCCTTCCCCCAAAAATGTACAAGCAAACCCAACATGTGCTTTAAAGAATGCATAGGGAAGAGACCTAAATTAATGCATCAAGATGCTTAAGAGGAAACCCTGCCATACAGTGATGTAACTATTATTACTGTTTCCTACTGCAGTGGGAAATGCAAAATAAATAAATAAATAGGTGGCAAAATATGAATAAAATATGGATGCTTCTGTCATAGGTGGTCTGGACATTGGTAGAATGGGGTGACCCTGTAGTCTCACACTGCCCAACTCAGCACTGCCCTGGTGATAGAAGTGGTTACTGCTATAATGGTGTCTTCCTGGGGAAATTCATCTCTCTGAGAGTTTACACTGCATTTCACCAAAGATCTTTGCATGGTCCCAAAACTGTCCACAGTTAGGAGAGCACATCAGCATGTGCTTGATCAAGGTGTGTACTCAGGGCCAACAAAATTAACAATGCTTAGGCAGATTTCAAAGCTAAGGGCCTCTCTGCAGTGACGGTTCCCAATGATTTGTCAGGAAGAAACTCCATTAAACACAGTTGGATTGAACCACAGAATGTTTTCACTCTGGCAGATTAGTTTGCCATGAAAACACAAATAGAGAAGAGTAAATCTCTATAATAAATACTGATAGAAGAATTATTTATATATGGTATTATAAAATATACTGTTGCAACAGACTAGATTAGTACAATCTCTCTGGGGAAACAGTGTGCTTTTCTTGGGCTTTTCACAGCTCCTGGCATATTATGGATGATGCTGGAGTTAACAAATAGTTATTAATAATAATAAAATATTTTTACTGACAAGAGTTGACACCAGTTCTTCCTATCACCCGTGTGTCAGACAGATAAATATAAGTCTGAGTAAAGCAACGCTGTGAGTTAGCAATTACTTTTAAAATGGGGGCAGCTCTATTTCGTGTTTTTTGCTCTCTACCCTGTCTCTCCTCAGTCTGAATCCTCCTGCAGATCCCAGAAGAGCTGTCTGCCTGAGACAAATCAGCCAGCCTAAGTACAAGAGCAACAGCCACTCTGTTTTACTATAGGAATAATGTAAAACAAACCCACATGTCAGCAGAGCGCTGGCTACTGAAAATTCATGGCTCTGCAGCTCATGCCTGATATTTTTTGCTCAGGATACTTCCTATACCTTAGTTTGTCATAGCTAGGAATGTCTTGGTGCATTTTAAGTGCTTGATGCAGTTTTCTTCCATTAACAAAATAATACTGAAATAGTGGTGTTGCACCCAGGATAATAAGTGTGTGATAATGACAGCAAGGCTGGAGATACCACAGTTGGTAGGTCCTCACACTGGAAATGCAGCATCACAAGGTTTGGGGATGTGTTACACCTCAATGCTTTCAAAGGAGCAAGAATAAGAGATAAGGTATTGCAAGGCAAAGACAAAATCCAGAGGGTTTTTCATTATTATTATTTTTTTTAAAACAAGCATCCCATGTTCGCAGCCCCAGCTGGGCTCTTTGTTTGCTTTCAGATTTTAGCACATCCCAAGCACACTACATGTTTTCAAGCTACTTTTTTTCCACAGTCACAAGGGCTAGAAACTCGCTCTAAAAAAATAAATAAATAGGAAAGCTAGGATTCCAGACTAATCAAAGCACTCTGGAGGCTGAGACGATAAAAATAACAAGGAGAATTATGAGAGCTGCTAACACAACCCACATCACAGTTGTGCCCCCACCACCTCCAGCTGCCTGAAGAGACAAGAGCTGATTTTGTCAGGCACTAAGCCTTCCTGAGAGCCCAGAAACACTCGCATGTTTTGAGGAAAACAGGATTATTTTGACAAGGGATGCCAGAAACTAAAAAGTTCACATATGCAAGGAATACTGACTCCTCTATTTACAATAAACTGGCTCTCTGTTTCCCAGCCCAGCTCCTAGGGGCTTGTCAAGGCAAAAGCACAAAAAGGTTTTTTGGAAGCCCCCGTATTCTCTGCCTTCAGGCAGCTGTCCTTTATTTTCTTGATAGATCTTCACTGCTGTAGCGAATGTGCTTGTCCAGAAGTTCAGCAACTGGTAGTACCTTGGTGACCCACCACTGAAGGCACTCACCTATCCAGGTCTTCCTCTTTACCCACACCTTCCAGTTTTCCATCTCAAAGTGGCAGGCCCTTCCTATACCTGTGAAGCACCTGCTCTGGGGGGACATTATCCCTTTTGCTCAGCAGGGAGATTGGTGGTCAGGAGATGAGGAACACAGTTAAATTAACATATATACACTGAGTTGTGTTTGGGGTGTACATGGTTGGGACTCTTTCAGGTGATCAGGTCCTGTTTCATTAGATGTACTTAGACATCGAGATAAACAGCTGCAGAAACCACTATGAAACAGCAGTACTCATCTTTCAGCAGATGCCTTTCAACAGGTCAGGCCAGAGAGAGCAAAAAGGAAGGAGACAGTGGAATGAGACATTACAGGAGAATGATTTCTATCTGCACAGAGCAGGCTCTTTTCAGCCAAGGACAAGGCTTGATCCCATCACATTCCAAGATCTACACTGTCTTTAGAAGCTATTTTACAGATAAACTCTTTACAATGGTAGATAATGGCAGGGCATGGGGAAATGCCTTTAAGTTGAAGGAGGAAAGATTTAGGTTGGATACTGGGGGGAAGTTCTTTACCAAGAGAGTGGTGAGGTGCTAGAACAGGCTGCCCAGAGAGGCTGTGGATGCCCTGTCCCTGATGGTGTTCAAGCCCAGGTTGGATGGGGCCCTGGGCAACTTGGTCTAATGCAGGTGGGTTGGAGCTTGATGAACCATGAGGTCCCTTCCATCCCAAGCTATTCTATGCCTGATTCTTTGATAAAAATATTATTATTTGGAAAGTTACCCATAATAGAGTGCATAAAGTGTACCAGCACAGAAAAAAGTGTGTGACAAAGTACATTCTAAACCAAAACTCTAAATTAAGATCATCTATCCAACAGGGAAAGGGAGTGAAAAGAAAGAAAAAAATTAAAAGAAACAAAAAGAAAAGAACCAATGTAGTTGGCAAAAACACAGATGAATCATGAAATTCTAGGTGGAGCTGCCAAGGTTTCAAAGCACTCTTAGTTACAATTTACTAAACCAACCAGGAAAGAGGTGCTCATAAATTATGGATGCACACAGATGGTGGACTCCAGATTTATCCTATTAAAACTAATTAGCCTATTAAAACTAAATACTCTGTATGCTTGACTGTCAGTGAAGGTTTTAAGTAGCATAGCAGTTTGCAGGTCACCAGGGAGTCAAAAGTCCTCAGCCAGTAGACTGTGTGATGGATGTAAGGTGAAATGATACAAATATGATAACAGATATTCAAAAAGTTATTTATAAGGAAAAACTCACCAATATGGATGCCTTCACTGGGAAATGCTGAGGCAGTTTCCACAAGATGCTGCCTTAGTGGTGGTCAGCCCTTAAATGAGGTCTAGAGGAGGTGGAGTCAAGCTCCACCCCTTCCAGGAGCACAGCTAAATTACTCTCACCTGTGCTTCCACAGCTGACCCGACACTTGCCTCAGTTGATTAATCAGAGGTTCAGGCCATGATTACCAATTTCCCATACAGATGGAACATGCCTACAAATCAGCCATGTAATAGGAAGGTCCAGAGAGTGGCTGAAATCACAACGTATCACTAATTTAAGATGGAGATCCCTCTACAAACAGTCAGCAAGATTTGGACACAGCTGAAATCTGCTGTGCAACAAGAAGCACTTTGATTGGTGACAACTCACTCCTCCTGCTTTGAGTGTTTTTACAGGACATAAGATTTAGACTGCCCAGTACTGTGCTGAGGGACTCAGTCTTGTGCTGCTTCTGCTCCCATGAAAGCCCTGGTTTCACCTAAAGTATCTCCCTTTAGAAAGGATCTGTGGAGAGGATGAAATTATTAGAGGATTAAATTTGTAACAGAAGGTTTTCACAACATAGAAGTCATGATTTTTTAAACAAGCAACCCATGCTCACAGTACTGAAAACAAAAGCAAGGACTGTACCTTTTGTTCCATTAAGCAGATTTCTAGCTAGGTGGGGATCATCTCAGAGAGGACAGAGACGCACATAAGACAAGATCTGCAGTTTTCAGTAGGCACAAGGAGAAAGACTCACTGCTGACTGATACCAGCCAAGCCTCTGGACATTGGAGGCTCTAGTAAGGCTTGGTTTGTCTCAAAAACAAGAAGAGGTGAACTACCACAAATGTAGCCCTGCATTTTTTAAAGAAGTCCACCCATGCTCTTGGGAAAGGGTGAAGCAGAAATCCTCCGTTGCCGATCTTAGTTTCCAGAACTTTTTTTTTGCCATCTGAACTTATTAAAAACTTTTTATACGCTTATAAATTCTTCTGTGGTACGTGCCATGGTTAGGGCCAAAATAATAAAAGAACAGGAGTGTTTCTGCCCAGAGATCCTTAAATATTGAATGCAAATTTCCTGATAAAATCCTGAAGAATCACAACATAGTCGAGTGTGCTATAAATTACACTAAATCAAATAAATCAGACTATATTGTCCCTAGTGGCTCTTACACAGTCTTTAAGTATATTACCCACTCCTCATCAGTCCATTCCTCTCAATAACCAGCTCTGTCTTCAGTCCCCAGGCCTGCTTTAATTTGAACAATATATTAGCCTTCACAGCATAAAGGAGAAAGAAACCTCAGGAAGAAGGTAGGCCAACTTACAAATAAATCTCCTGTGGCAGCTTACTCAGACGTGGAGGATGGATGGTTATCCTGAGTGGCCTGCGTCCCAAACACAGCCAGAGACATAAATCCTCCCTGGCCAGTGCACCGGGAGTCCAGCAGTCCCACCTCACTAGCACAAAGAGCTGCATTGACTCCTGCTCTATTCCAGGGGCACATATCATTGCAGCACTGGGAAAAGAGTAATCAGCAGAGTATGAGCAGGGGAGATGCTCTGGGCAGGTGGGTCTCCTGGTGCCTGGTTGGCATGGTTCTTCTCTACTCTACCCTTCCTGTGTGCAGAAAGCCAGAGCCCATACCCACCAGCCCCAAGCCTCCTTCACCAGTATACCCTGTTGGGATGGACTTAAGCATTGTCTCTCCTGCACTGAGTCCTGACTACACTGAAAGCTGGCCTACTATATGCCTGAGTTGCAAGGTCACAAGCTGATGGCTCGCAGTGCCGAGACAAGGATTTGCTTGTCTATCCTTTGAGAAAAGAGCCAGCAGCACTGCCTCTAGCATTGTAAAACATCTGGTAAGGCCATCAGGAGGGAGACTGTTGAGGATACGCTTTAACAGAGCTGCTGGGATTCTTTTTTATTGCATTTATTTTCATGAATTGTAATAATAATAAAAAAAAATCGGAGTTGGCTCAATTGAGTTAATGCTTTCGGAATTTTATTAATCAACGTCTCAGCATTCATAAAAAAATGACACCCTTTAAAACCAGCAGAGAGGAACATTTCCAAATACTTCCAATCAAAAGAAATAATTTTCAAACCCACATTACATGTATTTTTAGACCGACCCCTGAGGGAGATGGGTGTGAACTCTGAATTATCCCAATTAACTTCAGAGCCAGAGATGAAGGCCAAAAAATGCAAAATCAGCTCTAAACTTTCAGAGTACATTGCTGAGGGTGCTCCAGTGCAAACAAAACATCAGCCGTGCACAGCTGAGTCTCATGCCCAGCATTCTGGTCCATCCTGGAACACCGGAGCTCCAGTTCACTACCACAGAGCACTGGGAATGGCAACAAATGAAATGGGGCCACCTGTGTTGGCCTCATCTTAAAGAAATATAGTCTTCCCAGGGAAAAGAAAATGAAAACCAAATTATTTAAAATGCCCATAAAACGATGTTTACTGACCAAGCAAATACATTCCTTTAGTCTAGGCGCATAGATAGCATTCACTTAAGGGCAGTAAATTCAGTGCTGAATTAACTGCCTGTATTTCATGCCCAGGGAATAGCTGAGCACCAACATTTTCACTGTAAGTTTGTGAGTGAGTAAGGGCACAGAATGTTATACGTGCAAGCAACCTACAGTTCCATGGATCCTGTCCTGTCCACTTGAAATGCCTGATAATACACAATGTCCTGTTATTTACTTTGGAGGTGGAATAACTGGTAGAAAAAAAAATGTAAATTCAGAGCAGCAAAACTGAAGCCCATGACCACGAAGGAATTATTTCCAGGGCATACACATAGCGAGTGGGATGTGTTGGGAATAAATAAGTCTTTAGCTTCTCTACTTCCATTTAAGAAGCCACTTTCAGCATATCCTACAGAAACCAGATGGCCATTCAAGTGCGCTGGCCCACTTCATCTTATGCATTTAGATGTTGAAAGAGAGGTGCTGACAAAATGCAATGGCTGTTGAGACACAGGATCTTCTTTCTGACTCTGAAAGAACCACATTCAGAAATTAGTAAGGCTTTACACTCTCACAGATGCTACTGAGTACTACTCATGCCATGAAGGCTTATGTAGTTAGAAGGCAATGAGGGCCCAGGAGACAACAAGTACTGAGTTTGAAAGTTTTCGAGAGTGCTACATTACACTCAGAATAGTGCCCTATGAAGGCTAATTGTACTGTTCATGAAGGTTTATTGTGAGCAGATAAGCTCAAGTAGGCAAATGCTACAGTGCAATGTATGAGCTTTGATATCAAAAAAGTCCAGACAATAAGCAAGTCACCTAGGAAGAAACAATTGCATGTACCAGTACAGGCTGGGGGAAGACCTGCTGGAGAGGAGCTCTGCTGAGAGGGACCTGGGCGTCCTGGTGGACGACAGGTTGGCCATGAGCCAGCAGTGTGCCCTTGTAGCCAAAAAGGCCAATGGCATACTGGGGTGCATTAAAAAGAGCATAGCCAGCAGGTCAAGGGAGGTGATCCTCCCCCTCTACTCTGCTCTGGTGAGGCCTCATCTGGAATACTGTGTCCAGTTCTGGGCTCCCCAGTACAAAAAAGACAGGGATCTCTTGGAAAGAGTCCAGCGGAGGGCCACAAAGATGGTGAAGGGCCTGGACCATCTCCCCTATGAGGAGAGACTTAGGGAACTGGGTCTTTTAAGACTTGAGAAGAGAAGGCTGAGAGGGGATTTGATCCAGGTTTATAAATACCTGAGGTGTGTGAGCCATAGTGGCAAGGCTGGTCTTTTTTCAGTAGTGTGTGGAGACAGGACTAGGGGAAATGGGCTGAAACTTCATCATAGGAAGTTCTGCACGAATGTGCGCAAGAACTTCTTTACAGTGAGGGTGACAGAGCACTGGAACAGGCTGCCCAGGGAGGTGGTGGAGTCTCCTTCTCTGGAGATATTCAAGACCCACCTGGACACCTACCTGTGCAACGTGTTGTAGGGAGCCTGCTTTGGCAGGGGGGTTGGACTCGATGATCTCTAGAGGTCCTTTCCAACCCCTACAGTTCTGTGATTCTGTGATTCAACTCAGATATCTAGAGCTAAAGGCAATGACTTTCCACAAGCCTCCATTCCTCATAACAGGCTTTGCTACAACAGACAAGACTTGATGGGGTATTCTTTGCAATATCCCATGACCCTGAAAGGCCAGCTTCTGCCCACAATGTTGAATATGTTCTCAAGCCCACACCATTAAGGGAACCTGCAGCTGGAGTGAGTGGGAACCTACTCGCGTTGCAGCTGCTGCTGTTCAAGTAAATATCTGGGAATGAGAGATTCAATAATTCAAAAAGCAATTGAATCTTAACCAAATCCCATTGACTCATCTCTCAAATTCTTCTGTAGGCTGCAGTGTTTACAGTACATTGTTTTAAGAAAATCATGCAAACTATATATCTTATATATATGTATAGTTGGATAAATTATTCACAGTGAGTAATGTGACACTGCTATTGTTCATAAACATAGCTCCTGACCCAGCTGTTTCTCCTGCTGTCTACTTCAGTTAACTCAGTCTTTTGAGAAGCTTCAGTCTTCAGCAAAAATAACATAGCCATTTCAGTTGACTTAGCTCTGCAGTTCCAGCTCCTTTGCCAGTGAGTTTCAGAGTGATTTACAAAGAAGATTAGGATTGTCACCTTTATCCTACTGAGGCAGAAGAGACATGGTAGATGTGGTGTCCTATCTAGAGATGAACAGACTCCTGGGACAGAGCCAAGACCACAGTCCCAATCAAAAGCATTCAGTCCTGTAATGAAACCCAGTATTTTATTTAGGATGTGAATTTGCCTGTCCCTCATTCCATTCTAGATACAACCAGCTTAACAGCAGAGTGTTCCAGCATCCAATTTGGAGTCAGCCTTGCCTCTTCATCCATTCCCTATTATTTGCCGCACGCCTCTGGTTTCTCAGGTCCATGGTGACCTATCTCCTTCACACTAGCAGGTGTCTCTGATCTATGGCTGGGCATCAAGATGAAGAGGCTTGCTTATTTATACGCCACCAAGCAGGGTGACATAGCAAAGTCCCCTCCGCTTTCTTTTCTCTGATGCTCAATGGTGTCATGAGGTCAATGCCAAAAAAGAATAGCATGGGAAGATGTTATGGACTATAGCTGAGAAGAGCTGTTAAGTGCAGCTTTTACCATCTCTGTTTTTTGCATGCTACATAAAAATAAATAAATAAATAAATAAATAAAATGATTAGAGGGGATGCCGTTACACCATTTAATAATTCAGAACTGCTTGTTCCCTAGTTGGCTAAAAGGGTACACATGGGAAGTAACAGCTATTCATGTTATTTACCAAAATCTTAAGACTACTGCTCAATTTTCAGGTGGCTGAGCTGTCACTGAGCTGTGGGGCTGGGACTGGCATCGTGGAAAAGGATCCCTGGGGGTCCCAGCAGATAACAGGACTGAAAATGATGCTTGAGCCACCTCAGGCTGCCCCATTCCCTATTTGAAGCCATACAGTTCAGAGCTGGAATCCAGGAGAAGCTGCATATGCAGATATCCCTGCTGTGGCATGTAGCAGAAACCAAGCAGACAGCAGTCATCTGCAAAAAGAAACCAGATCTATCATAAGCTCGCCTTGGAGTGCTCAAGCACTATTACCAGTGCCAGAAAAAGTAACACTAATGTTACAAGGAAAACCACAGGAAATGGGGGGCTGGAGGGGCTAATGGCTAAAATGTGGCTCTTAGCAAATCAAGGAACCTGAAGCAGAGAAGCATGGAGAGACAAAGAAACTGTGAGTTCATAGTCTTTAAGGAGGAGAGAAAATAAGCAGCCAAAACTTAAAAAGTGTCATTTATGTACATTATGGAAAGAATGTAACATGGGAAAAGCAGAATTCTACACTCTGAGGGGAGCAGTCTCTGGGGAGGTGGTGGATGCCAAATGATTTCTTGTTCTTGATATGGGATTTTGGCAGGTACCTCTGCAAAAACATGCTTATCTAGCAAAGGAGAAGATGCCTCTTATTATGAGGACTGGAAGTGCAATGGCTTTGATGACTTGCTTGAATACATTATATTTCTGATGGTGTAAATGAAGCACTGATCAGAAGGAAAATACCATTGCTCAGCACGACTGGAAACATACACCCACCAGAGCTGTAGCCTTAAGCTGAACAAATAAAAAAACACATTCTGTTTAACAGAAATAACATAACTAGGATCGAAATAGACATGACAAAGTGGGCAGAGATTTACCATGACAAAGCTTACCACCACTCCAGGTTACTCCAGTAGGAATGGGTATGAAAAGCACAGATTTCCTTCAAAATATGCAACAAAGGAAGTAAATTTGTGCTTAATCCACCTGAAGATGTACAGGTGGACCATGCTGGTCTCTCTAAGAGCTGTGAGGTAGCAATTCTGGTGCTTTGGTTACAACTGAAACTGGAAAAGCCCTTGAAATTTACTTGATAGGCATTGCTGAGATCCTCTCAAGAGAGCTAGTTTACATCTCGCAGATGCTGACAAAAGCATGAGTGTGCTGCAGTGTTGAAATAGGTTTTGACTGTGGTATTTGGGTGTCAGAAGTTTCAGATCTTGAACTACAGAATCACACAATTGTAGGGACTGGAAGGGACCTCTAGAGACCACCCCATCCAACCCTCCTGCCTAGACAGGGTTGAACAGGTGGGTGACCAGGCAGGTCTTGAACATCTCCAGAGAAGGAAACAGCCCTCCTGGACAGCCTGTTCCAGTGCTCCATCACCCTTAACTGTGAGGAACTTCTCATGCACATTTGTGCAGAACTTCCTATGCTTCAGTTTGTGGCCATTTCCCCTTGTCCTATTGCCATGAACCTCTGAAAAGAGCTTGGTCTTGTCCCCTTGTCTCCTGCACCTTAGATATTTATAAATGCTAATCAGACCCCTTCTGAGTATTCTTTTCTCAAGGCTGAACAGATGCAGGTCACTCAGTCTTCCCTCATAAGAGAAGTGCTCCAAGCATATCACCTTTGTGGCCCTCCACTGGACTCTTTCCAGGGGATCCCTGTCTTTTTTGTACCAGAAAGCCTGGAACAAGACCTAAACACAATACTCCAGGTGAGACCTGACCCAGGCAAAGTAGAGGAGGAGGATCACCTCCCTCGACCTACTGGCCACACTCCTTTTAATGCACCCCAGAATGCTACTGGCCTTCTTAGCCACCAGGGCACACTGCTGGCTCATGGCCAACCTGTTGTCCACCAGGACACCCAGATCCCTCCCTGCAGAGATCCTCTCCATCAGGTCATTCCCCAGACTGTACTGGTGCATGCAGTTATCCCTCCCTAGGTACAAGACTCTACACTTGCTCTTGTTAAACTTCTTCTGGTTCCTCTCTGTCCAACCACTAGGCTTGCAACAGCTGGAAAGAACATCATGTCACCTGCTGCAACTGCTTGACAAAGAGTAAGACAAGAGGACAGGTAAGAGCTTTTATTGCTTTAGCAGGAGACAGCACCACTAAAGAAAGGACTCATTTAAGCTCCAGCTGCACTATCTGCAGCACAGGCAGGTAATCTGCAGTTTTAAACAGTTTGCTGTGAAGCACCAGATACAAATGCAGGTTCCCCTCACACCAACGCAACAGAGTGATGCTATCAATGTAATAGATCATCTACTGGAAAAAGGAGGTAGAGGGACAAGCAGATCTGTCCAGGGCCATGGGGTGGCTCTCTGAAGACAGCAGTAGCCAGCCAAGGACAGGCACCTCGGAAGTAAATTAGATGTATGTGGTCACTTTGATTAAAAAGCAATCTAAAAACATTTCATATCCTTTCTAGTCTCATTGCTTTTTCCTAAATGCCATTAGTGTTATGAAGTTTAGCTGGAAAAGACAAGGTAAGGAACTGTTCTTTTACAAGTCCCTGGCATGACCTAGTTGGACTGCCTACTGTTTTTACACAATAGCAGGCATTTAAAAGCCAGGCACTGAAAGAAAGCCTCTCTCAAACTTCATGGCCTCTTGGGCCTTCTGACCAACACAGGAATGCCAGCTGAATAATAGGAAACCTTGTTTTTAGCCCAGTCAGATCATGCACTTCTGGGATCTGCTTGCTTCTCTCCATTCTCTCCATTCTCCCAAAGAGGGAAGGCAGCAATACATTTAAGAGATGCCCTTTGAGAAGAGATGATGCCCAAAGAGAGCACTGCTCTCTCTTCATGCAGATATCCATCAAGACATGCAGATTTCTAAACATTTAAGCACCTCTATCTCCAGATTTGGCCTTACCTAGTGACAGGAAGACTAAAGCTGCTTTGTGGGAGGCAGTTGTTGGAAACCTGTTTTGTTATTTCTTGCTACGAAATGCCTCTCTTCTCCCTTCGTCTCCATGGTTTTTCTCCAGTCAATCCCCACAAACAAAGATGATTTGCAGCAAGAAAGATGCATTTTCCCTGTCTTTGTTTAGATAGAATAACACATTTTAATGCTTTGAGATAGAGATTCATGCCACAGAGCCTATGGAGACTTGGACCTAGAAAATACCAGCCTGGGACAAAGCTGATGGCTTGCGTCTTGTCTGTGCCAGGCTCTCATCTATGCTCACGCTCCACATGCAGGCAGAGGCAACCAGGCTCTCCACACGTGGACAGCAGCTTTATTCCCACCAGAGGTGCCATTAAAAACAAAGTTAAAGACAACTTTCTGGTAGCTAGTTTGTATGTGTATAAAAAGTATAATAAAGCCAATAAAATTCTTGGTGTCCAGCACAAAGTAACTGAATCTCAGACTTGCTGGCATTTGCTTTTGGACTGAAGAGGGAAATATCTCTGTAAAGTTTCCATTGATCTGCAAAGCAGAAACATCTGGTCAAGTGTTGTCACAGGCCATCTCTGGCTGCAGGCAGCAGGAGGCAAGACTGCAGTTAATCAGCTTTCTCCCTTCCACAGTAGATGTCACTGCACTGAGTATGAAGCACAATAAGAAAGTTTACAAGATACAGGATAACTCAGCCAGAAAATACAAAACACAAACATGGGGGGAAAAAAAGCATAATTGAGAAGACTGTCAACAGCTTTCAGACTAGCAATGTACTCCTGCTGAAGTAACAACAAAGCCACCAGACCAGCTACCCCAAAAAGGCCCTGGGATTTGCCTCCATTAGAAGCGCTGTCTTCTGCTATCCTATATAAAAGTGCTTACAAGGCTATGATTTAATTAGTAAAAGACTGTCAAGAAATCTTTGGTGGGATTTTTGGAGGCTTTCCTTCAATTTGCAGTGTCACTTACGCCACATAGCCACACTGAGACTTTTACTTTCCTCGATAGTTCTTGCTGGTACTCACTTCCCACTCGGCAGTTTTCCACACGTGCCAGTGGAAGGTCCCTGGGACAGTAACAAGCCTAGGATCCACTGCCAGGTGAGTGACCATCAAATGTGATCTGTACAGACATGGCCAGAGCTTTGCTGAGGCTGAGCAGCACCCCATTCCTCCTGGGGAGCTAGAGGTTAGCTTGTAAGGAGAACAGCATATTTAATAGCAGGAAGAACATGATTCTTCTTATTATACCATACTGGTTATAACATGTCACTCTGTCATCACCCTATCACTGCTCTGCTGTTCACTCGACTTATTCTGACTTTAATGGTGTTATACTTACCGAGGTTATAATTACACATTACACTGTGGCTTTCCTGTGCTTAAAAAGAACGAAACGTACAATTACACAGCTCATAAATACAGGGACATCATACCGCTACATAAGTGCACATGCCCACATTAAAAAAAAAAAAAAACAACAACCAATTTAGGTTGCAAATAGATTACAGGGCTTTCACAAGAATCCCATTCTAAATGTAATTGTTAGCACCACCTGTTGGCGAAGACGTCGAACTGCACAGGGACTACTAGCCAGTGCTTCCTTCCTGAAAAGCCAGTTGGTAGTTAGGAAAGCATATTGTCTTACTGGTTATTACTAGCTATTATTTCTCTTTTTGTTCCAAATAAATTCAGATAAATATCTGAACCTATCTTTACCTCCTTGAATTCTTTTAGGATTTAGAGATGTTTATTAACCTGTAACAGTCAGAGTCATAATCAAATGAAAATGTTTGTGTGTGTTTGAATTCGGAGATCCCTCAAAACTTCAACATTGGTGCTAAAGAAAAAAGCACATAGCAACAAGTGCCTGGACAACTTACAGTACGAAGATTAACTCTCACTGTGACAAAAAAGAGACCTAAGGTCCCTCCCTTTATAACTACCAGTCAAAAGGGATCAGAAAGCAAACTAATACGCAGAAGGATTCTGAGAGCAATGTGCTGCATCTTGGCTATATGAAAATTCATGGTACCGCTCTACCAACAATGTATTTTCCATACATTTAGAGTTTTTAATCCTCAGGAGCTCAGTTAAAAGCTATTGTACTGTGTGCAATGATTTTTTAGTTACTCTTTTGTCTCAGGCAAGTTACTTAGAGGAGTGAGTTACCACAAAGGAAAGCCTTTCCCCTGAGTTCTTCCTGTGAAAAGCACCAAGGCAAGCCACGTAGGGGTTCCTGGGGGATAATCTTCAAGGGCAGACTAAGATATCCTATATGTCTGCATGTCTAACACCCATATGTTGTGGAGGATTCAGGCAGTTGATTACATGCCATCATTTATCAAGTGACCATACATTGTCTGAACACTGAGCTATCACTCTATGTGCATGGATTCAGCTGATGGTATAAGAGTGATGTGACTTTCCTCCATAAATGGGAGTGCAGGTAAGACAAAAGACTGAAGAATATAAAGATGGAAGGAAGATGGGGAAAAAAGGCAGAGAGAAAAAAAGATGGAGGAAAGAAAGGAAGAAAGGAAAAACAAGTAGAGAAACATATTTCTCTCAATTCAATTGCAATTTTAATTGTTAAGTACAGGCAAACAGAAAAGAGAAATCAGTGTTTTTATAAAGGTATAAGACGTTAAAAGGATGCACTTTTAAGGTAGTGTTTGTATTAAATTACTTACAGCACACTGCCCTCAGAATTCCTTGTTGCGGTGTACAGAGTTCTGTGATCTACGGGAGGGATGACTTCCAGAAATGGAATGGGGTCACACTAAGATCTTCTCCTTTTTCCTCTTTCTCACACTTAAAAAATAAGGGAAACAAAGGAGAACAAAAACATCTCATTGTTTGTATTGTTCATTAGCTAAAATTTCCTAGGCTCCCTTTGTTTCATATTCCTATGTGTATTACTCCAACTTGGCTACAGTAAAAATGTATCTTTCTCCCACTGTATTCTAAAAACAGAAGCATCTCAGTTAGCAGACTCCCCAGGCAGAATTCACAATAGAGTACTAGCATACACTGGCCAATGTAATTCTTGATCATGGATAGGAATGTGCACATGCATAACTATGATCAAGTCCTGCTCTACTTATTCTTCAAGTCCAGCTGAAAGTACTTAACAGAGGTATATGAAGAAAGCATGCAGGATGTGAATCCGTGACTTGGAGATTCAAGAAAATTCCAGTTCCAAGGTTCATAAGAGTTTGTTACGCCTTTTGTATAACAGCAGAGGTTTGAGCTAAAACTTTCAAAAGCAATTTTTGGTTCTAGATGCCTTTAAAATGATCTTTTTGAAGTGTGATGATTTCTGAAAACCAGATCGCTTGCTCAGGGAAAGCACTATCAGCTCTCGCTTTTGGAAGTCCCACACTTTGGCTGTGAAAGCTCCTGGCTGTGATGTCTTCAGCTGGAAGTGTGCACACTGACAACTAGTGACCTTCCTGTGCAGGATAAATTCCCCAGCCATGACCCTTCTTTTATTGCAGTTGTTCAAGTGTTCTCACCTGATCATCTGTGACAAAGAATGGGCAGCACATGGAGGGAGTGATCTGACTACAGACATTGCCCCATGCCAGCCACAGAAAGATGATAGAGTTGATGGGGCAGAAATAGGCAGAGGGAATAGGCAGAGGGAAGCGAGAGGCATTTTTTACAGGGTTTTTTTGAGGGTTTTTTGTTGTTTTTTTGTTGTTTTTTTTTTTCCTTTGCAATATGAGTTCCTTGCCAGGGAAAATGATAGGAAGATGCATGTGTTTTTGAGAACCTCATCTCCTGGTTAGCTATCATCTGAGAGTACTAAAAAAATCACAGTCGCATCATGTCCATCATGACCCTTCATCAGGCTGAAGTGCCCATGAGCCACCAACCCAGATGCAGCCATGGCCAAACTGTACAACTAGCACAGTATCCTCCACCACATAAAATCCTTGTGAGCATATACACCTTTGCTTTAAGCTATGGTGGGATCAGCATTTACTGGAAGTACATACACTAGGATGCATGAGAGCTACACTCAGAAGAGGCTTGAGACCAGCACTGGTGATACCTTACAGTAACAACAAGGGGAAGTAGTTTGTGCTGTAAAAGCTCTCAGACTTTCAGAGATCAAAGCAAGACAATTAGGTAGAAAGCAGCCTTCTGTGCCTGAAGACAAAGAATAACAAAATGCAAGCTCCTGAGAGAAGGCACAGTGATAGCATTTGGAAATTAGACATGGGAAATAACCAGTTAAAAAAAGTTAAATGAAGGACTGAACCACTTCCACTCATAAAGTGCTAGTAAGAGCTGTATCAACCTGCAATGTCAGAGGACATCTGGGGCACCGAGTTTCATCCCAGAAACTGAGAAATTAACTGCCAGTAAAATACAGCAATGGCATTTCTGTATCAGCCAAAGGAAATTTTATATATACATACATACATATATATATATATATACATACATATATGCACACACACACACGAGCACTGGAGGAAACATGATCATTAAACTCATCTCCCAAAGACACAATGCAATGCATTTACTGAGAGTGACTAGGAAGTCACGTTAAGTTCAGCTCTGTACATCCTAGGGAAAGAGCAGGAGCATACAGTCCAAGTGCTGTCAGCATTACAGAAGAAATAGCCAAACCCGCTGAACAGCATTTACCAGCAGTTATAAGGCCTCAGCAAAAATGGATGAGTCAGCATATACTTTGTTCAGTCGTTTTAGGTCAAAGTGCTTGAGAGAAGCACTCCCATCCACAGTGGACAACATCTTTCCAAGACAAATGCCCAAGTTCTCCCCCTTTTAGATGCCACAAACAGTTTTCAGCAGATTCTTCCACACCCAGATGGCGCCAGGTTAACTACTTTTATTATACTTTTGGATGGCGATCTTTCCCCAGACTTCCTTTTGGCATCACTTCTGCACCCAATATATTCCAAAGGAAATGACAAGACTACTGCAGCACCTGAAAAGGAATAGTTGCTTGTATAGACAAAGTCCTGGGATATTGCCAGTAAGAAAAGAAACATGATAAAAGCCTGTCTAGATTTCTAGAGACACTTGGTACTCAGATCTAAAATGCAATAAGCATCAGGATAAATCAAAAGGAGATGGAGTATTGAGGCAATATGCATAAAAATCTAGGCATAGAGGCACAGTGAGAAAAGGTAAATCGGCATAAGTAATTAATGCGAACTCTTGAATCTCTGTCAAGGTGAAATGAATGCTGGGTTATGGATGGCAGTAATATATCCTTGGAATGAACTCTTGGAAAATAAAAGTACCTGGTATTTGAACATAGTACAAGAAAATATTCTCAACAGAACAGAAGCCCTATCTGAAGCACACCCGTGCTCACTTCCCATAACCACTCATATCCACATGGATAACTGTGCTGTACATTGCTGAATTACTGCAACGTACTGCTCCCAGTGATTTGCTGATGGTATAAATCATTCTGCAGACTGAGGAGTATCTCTTTGTAAAAGAAGCATGTAAAAAAAAAAAAATGCATTAAAAAAACCAAACAACTCTTCTAGAGAGTCATTCAGACTTCTGACTGACCACAAACCACTTGTACCCCCTGAAAAATAGGAAAGACTTGGATAATATGCCAGTGACTTGTGACTACTTAGGGCTTAATTAGGTACAATTTACAGACACAGAACAGTATTATGACTGGCAAAGCCCTAATAGTTAATGGTACCCTGTTTAGATACCTTGCAAACATGGAAGTTGCACGAACATTGGCAAATGCTTTGGAAAATGAATGTTTCATGAGAGAGGTCTGCAAGTCTTAAAACAAATGTCAGATTGATAATTATATCACGTCTGACTGGCTACTACCAAAAATGTTGAGCTGCAATACTAGATGGTAGGAAGAACGACTGGTTTAAATACCTTAGAAATATACCCAGTAATAACTGGACTCCTCTTCCAAAAAAGTAGCAGCATTTCATAACATAGCAAGGCCCACAGAAATACCTCTACAGAACTTCATTAGGGAGAACTATGAACAAGCCAAGATGTCCTTCTAAAGGTTTGCTACTGGAGGAAGACCATCCTGCTTATTCTAACTATGTCTATACACAGTTGCCTGTAAAATACAAGAGCTACCACAGTTTCCTGATGATGCCTGAGATACTTGCCTCACCCCTCTCGGGCACATCAGGTCCTCCATTATGATAATACCATCAGCAGACCCACTTCCTATTTACTCAGAATTCTGTTGGTTGGAATATAATCCTTAACATGACAACTTCTAAACTGGAACACCCTTAATCAAATACTTAACATGTCCAGAATCACATTGCACATCTTTATCACCTCCACCTCCTCCCCACCCCTATCCCTTTCCTCTCCTGGAATTCTTGCTTATAGCTACTACATCCCTCCTTTTTCTACTCCTGGAAAAAAAAACAATCTTTCTCATAGTGTCTTGCCTGATTATTAAGGTTGACATGCCAAAAGCATCCCCCTGAGTTCCTGTTGGGTTTTTTTGGCATTCCATTTCTCCACATCTGTTATTTTATATAGCTATCCATAATATTATACTTTTTGTGCCAGTATCTTGTCCTCATCTAATGTAGACCATTTCTCTCATAGCCTTTTCCCCAAATCATTTTCTCTGCTATACAACCTCCTCCAGCCCCAAGCAACCCAGCTGTCCAAAAGCTCAGCTGTTTTCAGGAGGTCATAAATCAAGTCCCAAAATATCTAATATGCAACAAAAATAATGACCAGAAAGTAACGCCCTTACAACTTGTGATTGAAGGCCAATGAAAATGGCACAAGAAGCTGTACACTGCCCTGTACAGCAACATCCAAAAACTTGCTAATGAATGATGCCCACTAAGATGATCAGAGGGCTGAAGCACCTCTCCTATGAAGAAAGGCTGAGAGAACTGGGCTTGTTGAACTTAGAGAAGGCTCTGGTATTTTCTAATTCTGCAGTCTCTGTTCATCCCACTAAAGCTAGTTAGACACAAGACACTAGTACTCATAACTGGTAAACTAATACTACTTTTAATCTTACCCTGTCTGCTCTGTAATATTTCCTACATATTTCCTCCTATACTGTCTCACACTACAAGCAGCTAATTGCAATTGTGTCATCACTGAAAAAGATCAGAGATATAACTCACAAAACTTTGAAAAAGTAGCACACACTGTCCCAGCCTTTGTCAGGAACTGCTCAAAGTAAGAAATTACCAAGTTCCAGAAAGATAAAGCCTGTCTCCATAAGCGTGCACACATACCTGCATTTTAAAAATCCTGAAGAATGAAGTTTCCAGCTAAGATTTGGGCTTTGTTGGCAATTAGGAAATAGGTTTTATCTTACCTGCTTCTTGAAAGAAGGAGGGGAAAGGATTCTTCTCATGGGGATAGCTGAGCACCAGAATGACTCGTCCAGAGAGGCTGCAGAATCCCCATGCCTGGAGATACTCAAACCTTGACCATTCTGAAGTCAACTTTGATTTCAGCTTTTCAACCTTTTTTCTTACCATAATTTAATAATACAATCACTCACTAATTAAAAATATATAAACATTTCACAGATGAAAAGGTTCATTTTTTCCACGATAAAGTGCACCTCTGCTTGCTGCTCAGTGATGCTGAGGTGCACCATCAAGATAATGACAGGAGAGTCATTGATGTTTTGCTTACAGAAAAAGATTCCTACCACTTAAAAATTCCGCATTTTTAGCATATGTGCTATTTGGACAATTGCTTACTTCACAAGAACATTAAGTATTAAATTATAAGAATGTGCTTACCTCTATGTCCCCATAGGTACCACTTCCTCATTGCAAGAGTAGAGAGCTCAGGCACAAAGGAAGTCTATGGAAAGATGGGTAGCCAAATCTTTCCCCCTGAATCTTACTCTGACGCTTTAAACATGAATTCATTCTTAGTACCTTGTACATACTGTATGGGAAACATTCACCAGCGTATTAGAGCTTCTTCTAACAGCAAAAATAAAGTATCAGATGGGAAAAATGTACTGTCATCTAAACTGCTCTGTATTCATAGTTCAACTTATGAGTTTCACAGCATTTAGAAAAGAATGTCACTCAAGGCATTTTACTCTTGCCATTGCTTTATAAAGACACCACTTTCACAAAGCAGAACATTTCTTTCAGAACAACCCTCTGAAAGAGCCAGAAAAGGGGAAAAGGATGAAGCAACAAACTCAGCCAGCGAATGGCAAAGTCAGTACCTGTAATATGATGGAAAGCACTGCAATGACAGCAAAGTAGCACTGTTCCAAAGTCCTGAAAGCAAGGACTTGCTCAAATATAACAGCTGTAGGCATAGAAACAAAGGAAAGAATCTGTTTACTTCTGGAAGACCTCAGGTACACATGGATCTCCAACAAAATATGCTTGCCTGTGCTGCCAACCCTTAAATGAGGTCCGGGAAGGTGTGGAGCCAGGATCCACTCCTCCCAGTCACTCAGGCACATTGCATGCACCTGAGCTCTATGGGGTGGTTCTTGCATTCTCACCAGGTGTTTGATCACTGATTCAAGCCCTCACCACACTTCCATTACTGTGCTAAAGTGCCCAAGTCACAGGAATGCTCTGCTTCTGGATGTTGGGCAACTTGTCCCATGCCCCTCCCAGCCTGATTCTTGATTCCCACAGGACAGATCCTGCACCACACACATTCTGGTGACTTCCGCTTCTCTAGAGAATTTTGATCACTTTCTGGGTTTTTTGTCTGTTGTTCTTATTGGAGCCCTGCAGCCTCTGCCAATAGCCTCAGTGCTGCCTTTGCTAGCTGTCACACAAGCTGTATGCTCTAAAATGTCATCTACTTCAATAAGATGATACTCTGAAGATACAGGTGTTGAGTAGGAACCTAACTACTGAGCCTTATACTGGTCTACTGAGATTATTCTTTGCTAAACTGTCAAAATCAGAACAGCAAACTGCTGGCCAGACCTTGCTCACTTTCTGCTCAGGCCCCCCTTCACCAGCCAGAAACTGCCCAGCTGCAGACAGGACAGGATGAAAGAAACCATCCACTATACAAACTGTATTACCTCATGGGGATATATACATGCATCACACCTCTGAGTGTGTCATGCTTCTGACTGTTGACACATTCATCCAGGCAAAAACACACTCCTTAAGTACCAGTAATACTCTCTCATCAGTGGAATCTGAGTTTCCAAATACTTGCAAGATGAAGAGGGGCAGTTCTGTTCCCAGCTGGTTGTTGTACTCAAAAAATCTGTCCTGTATGTTTGAGCAGCTTGGGCAGGACATGATCTGCCTCTATGGACATTCTCTCTTCTCATTGTTATCCCTCTTCAAGAGTACAAGTGTAGGGAAGCTGCCTACAACTGTTGCTGAAATTAAATGAAGATGAAATGAAATACAGTGTTACTAATGAAAGAAAAAGTGACTTGCACAGTAGATTCAGTTAGATTTGTGGAAAAGGAAGAGCTCACCACACTTCAGAGGCATTCTGGGGTGAATATTTAGCTCACATAACTGGAGGAGCTTGGCAACGTGTACCTAATTTACAGCAGGATGGGTAGAAGGGCCGTTGGGAAGGGATGCTGACAGCTGAGGACTGGAGTAGAAAAAAGTGGTATTTTAATAAAGAAGAAAAGTATTGCTGTACATCTGAGAGCAGCCTTGTTAGTGCCGTTGCATTTCTCAGGCCACATAGCTGAACTATCAGTGGGTTTGGACTTGTCACCTTTGTATAAGCAAAGCTTGATGAAATGTGAGTAATTTTTAAAAGAAAGCATTTCTGTGGCTTTGATTCTTTGTTTTGTGGTCGTTGCCTTGGAAGGAATGTTAGTCATTTAGGGCTTTTGCACTTGCATTGAAAAAAAAAAAGAAAAATGAAAGGGTAAAAATGGATGGGAGATACAGAAGGCTGCGAGCAGGACAGTCTCCAAACCCAAAGGCATCACATCTGGCAATGCTTTGGGTGCTGCTCACACAGCTCTGAAATTGGAGTTTGGCTTCCCCTTTTCAGTGTCCACAGAGAGCGAGGTGCCTAAGAAACCAGTGTGCTGCTGTGAGGTCCAGGGGACATCTAGCACCCTACTGAAGGAGGGCTTCTACCTCCACCTGGGATCCACAGCCATCTATTCCCCTCCTGGAGCTGGTCTGTAGCACATCCTGTAAAACCCATTCTTTTCCAGAAGTTTTCCACTGAGTGGGCTCCCCATTTTTCAGCCCAAATGGAAGCATCCCTGTGCAACCATGCAGATACATCACCCAGGGGCTAAAGACTGGGCAGCTGCTTGTATGCTCTCAGGAATTCACCTTTGACTTGTTGACGTCTGTCAAGTCCAAGATTTTCCAAGAGCCCCAGCATCTTGGACCTTGTAATCCATGGGAAGGTTTCCAAAAAAATTCTGATTTGCTGGAAATATTCCAACCAGCTCTAACTGGCAGATGTGCAGCTGTGTGTTGAGAAAATTATAGAAAAGTCAGCATGGTCTTACTTGGCTTGTAATTGCAGCTGAGTTTTTTCTTTAACCAGTCCTAAAAATTCTTCAACAATAAAATGTTGCCTCTTACCTCCTTAAACCAAATGCAGCACAAGCTTTGCAGCTAACTAGGAATGGGATCTATAACATGTATTATACCATTTGCTGCATTCCAGAAATCATTTTCCTATAGCCTTGAAGGAGAATGAGCACAATGCACATAAAGAAACAAGATGCTCTTCAGGACTTGGTCTTTAGGGCTCTACTTCACCACTCTTCCTGCAGAATTGGTATCTCTGGCTCTGACACTCCTGCAGTAGATCTGAAAGAAAAATAGTAATAATAATCCTATATTGAATTTTATAACAGCTCTATGCTGTTATTTTGAATCCCATGTGAACTTTGGCTAGCTGATCCCTCGGTTACAAAAAGATTGCTTAGCTGTATTTTTCTGATAGGCTCGAGGTTTACAATACAATTGTTTTAAAGGGCATGGTGGCATCTTGGTATTTGAACTTACCTCATGTTGACTCAACATCTTACCATAAGGAGAGCAAAAACAGCTTTTGTCCTATTTTCCAATGAGCAACTTCATTAAGAACAGCATCACAAGGGAATGTACCTGCCACAAATCATTCAAAGTTATTTATAACTCCTTCCTCATCCTTAAGGTAGGAAGAGACAAAGGAGATCAGTGGAATTTTCCCAATAGCTTCCCTTCAGTAACTTTTCCCGGCTTTCATCCCTGCTTCTGCATCTGCCTCCTGCTTGATGGCTTGCAGGTACTTTGGTAGCAAGCCACAGAAACTACAGCAGCAAGTACTTCACAGGTCCTGGGGAAACTCTCAGAGGGGAAGAAAAGAAATAGGTAAGAAATTGTTACTCATTTTGCTCTCTGTGTTTATTTATTTTGGACCCATTGGCCTTGACCACAACTAAAAGTTTATGAACCTGATAAAATTCCCAACATTCTCAGACATGGGTCGTGATATTTATACATTAGGCAGAATACAAAGGTGTATTTATGAAAAGAATGGAAGTACTTAAGGATGCTTGAGTTCAGGCAAGGCATCAAGTGCACATAAGAAATGTTTTCATAACTTAGTGCAGGTACAATCAAGCTAATAGGCTTGCTTCCCACCTGGGAACATGAAGATAAACTGCACAGTGTATCCAAACCAGGAGCATTTTGGAAGCACTGCACACTGCATCACAGAACTTCCCAGCCATCCTTACAGGTGGTGGTGAAAGGGTCAATCCCAGTGTTTTCCAATAGACATTATTAAGTTATTTGTCTAGCCTTGCTACGGCTAAAACACAAGATATCTCATTTTGATGCTGGCGGTAGATATATGTGCTAATAAACAGAGGAAGGATATAATAGTAAACATGTCCTTTCCCTTCTGTCCTCATAAAACATACAATGTTCTCCGATTCAATAAGCAAGATATGCTGCCTGACTGAAGTCGAGGGATAATGGGACTTGGAGACAGATCAGGCTTTCCATCTTCGTAAATACAAAAATGCTAGAAAGAATATATGCTGAGGTTTATTTTTGCCAGGAGCAAATAAACAGCTCTGTCAATACACAGATAATCCTGCTTCCCAGCTTTCCCCATTCCTCTCTTGTCTTTGGCCATCTCCACCCCCTGAAGAAAAGAAAAAAAGGTTGTGTGTTCATTCTCCTCCTGTCACGCATGATTTTTTTTACTGATTTTGGCATTAACTTTTTTGGACACTTCCTGTCACTGGAAGACTTCTCTCTCTCCACAAGAACAGCATACGTTTTCAATTTAGATTATGTTCCCAGCAGATGTTGCAGGACATTGAAGGCCTTGCTTTCTCTTTCATTAAAAAGGCACTTATAATATGTTTTATTGTCTTGGATGGAAAATAAGTGTGTATCACATCGTTAAGAAATCGGTCAGTGTGATTTTATCGTTTCTATCTTAGGGAAAAAAAGAAGATGTTAATAGAAAATAATTTAAAAAAAATAGCTTTGTGTTGAATTTATATCCTGAAGAACATTAGTAAGCATCTCTTCTCCAAAGGGTACTACGGCAGCAAAGGTTTAACATCTTGGAGAGTATTCTACAACTCTAATGCACAGTCACTCTAAGAAACACTTACTATTTTCAAAGTATTTTACACGACAATCCAGAGCACACACACATGGGCACACTTGGTTCTCCACAATATGTTCCAGGTTGTTGTGTAGGACTACAGCTTTTGTCTGAAGTTATACCTGTAGACATGAATCCTCTCCATTCTCAAGACACAGAGTAGACACCTCACATGGACCCCAAGAGTTAGTTTAACATCCAGTTATAACACATCATGAAAAATAAACAAACAAACAAAAACCACCACGGGAGTGTTATCAGAAAACCAATATACCAGAAGAAGTTATGCTACAGCCTATAAAAGTTCCCACTGAGAATGCTTACAGTGCCACAGAATCATCTGCTGTTGCCTGACCTTGCAAATACCTACTGCTAAGCATGTGTATGTGCGTGTCTGTGTGTGTGTACTTTGCATACACTCATATTTACTTATTCCATCCTTTGTGTTGAAACTATGAACAAAAGGAGGTTCTACCCTCGGGCAGAACATACACAAACATGATGTGAAATCACCAGAGCTGCCAAGAAGCCCTGCTGTGGAGGGAAGATCAAGTTGAACAAAATGGAGAACAAACCACAGTTTTCATACAGAAAGCTTGTATTCTGTACAGTTAGATTTTATCTCTTTTGCTTTTTCCTGTATTATGGAAGCAGTGCCTTTTTTTTTTTAACCAAAGCCCAGGTATGTCAGAGCCAAAAGCAACGGTCCATCTAAACCTACATTTGTGATGGCAAGTAATACAGACAAATTGGTAACTCAGTATTTATTTCCACAAAATCCAGCCAATGGCTTTCTCTAAGATTTCCTCGCCTTCTTTAAATTCATCTGTCTTCCCTTGTCTCAACATGCACTGCTTTTTATCTTTGATTTTGGCAAATTGCTCCATAAATAAAAATCCTTTGTGAAATGAAAATTCAGCATGCATTACAATTTGGATTGGTTATCTCCACCTATATCTTACTGCATGGTGAGCTGGGTTTCCTGACTATACCCACTAACTTATCTCTCATAGCTCTCTGCAAGCACTGTTGGCCCTTTCTTAACAAAAGGCAATAAGAAATGCAAGAGCATACTGCCTCTGAAACTCCGCAGTGCTGGCAGTCTGAGCTCAAGCAAGCTGCCAGGACTGTTTACTCTACCAAGTGTTTGCACCTGGGCACAGATCTCTGAGATCCAGTTCCTTCACTTTGCTTCATCACATCTTGTTCACACCCCTAGATTTCTCCCCAGCGCTTTGCCTTCCTGTGCACTGATTTTTCCCAACCCATATGCTTTCTAGACAAGGGAAACATCACAGGTCATGTCCCATCCTGACCCATGGGGAGGCCCGTGCTGTCATCAGGACAAAAGAGGTGATGTTGCCCCAGAGGGATGGGGCAAGTGGTTTTTGCCCACCTTCATGGCATTGACAAACCAGCCTGGGCACAGCAGGAGGCAGCAGAAGCAGAGCTGAAGAGAGTGGCCATGGGAAGGCAAAAGGTTATGCTGAGTATACAGTGGCTTCATGTGGGCAAGACAGCTAACAAAGCAAGTAAGCACTCCATGCTTCCCAGCATGGCTTTCAGTTAACATAAACCCTTCTGTAACACTCCAAGGAGTGACTGACTGAGAAGTTTATAGGTCAGAGCATCCTCAAGGTGTTAGCATGTTGCTGTTTTTTCGTTTTCGTTATTATTATTATTATTATTACATTCATTTCTAAGCTGCTGCTTCTACCATATATGCATTGGTGCACTTGGTGTTCCTGACATGAAAGATGTCATCTTTCTGCTGGTTTGTTAGGAAGAGCTGTGCACCTTGATGGGGTTAACAATGAATATATAGTAACTGAAGCATTAACCCACAGATTACAGTCTTCTTACAAATGCACAACCAAGTAGACTTGTAAACACAGAAACATACATTGCTCTCCAAAGATAAATGATTTTTGTGTGATGTATATTTGTCAATGGTTTACGGGCTGGTTTGACCAAAAAAAAAAAAAGGAAAAAGGATGTAAGTGACCTACGAAGGCCTTATATGTGTTGCCCCTGAGCAGGAATGGTAACAGGACAGAGAACAGTCTTCTGGGGAATGTAGTTCTTCTTTTCCGGACAGGTGCCCAGAACTGGAGCACTAACTCTTTAACTCCCAGTGCACTACATGATGTTATGATGTGGAATACTGATAACCAATAAATCATAAAATTATGACAGTATTTGACAACGGTCATCTGAAAAAAATTGACTTCATAATTGCCTCCATAGGATTCTAAAAGTTTACCTCTAGATGCAAGTCCTCAAGCTTGATGCAACATGTCTACCCTGAAGGTTACACAGTCACCCACAGTCCTGGCAAAAAAAGTCTTCCTTGATACTTACAGCATGAAAAATCCACTAATGTTGAGTGTACTAATTACTTACTAAGCTGATAATTCTTAGACAGAGCAAGATAAAACGAACCAAAAAGACAAGGAACTAAAAAATCAAATACAACCACAATGACAGCTGAAAAAAGAATGAAACAATGTTTGTAGTGTTGAATTTTGGCTCTTGGATGGGATTCTTGCTATTGCATTTCAAAACACAATGATGCCTATGGAAACACTCTGGCGCCTATGGACTCGTGTAGGTTTCCTTCAATGCTTTTCAGAATGCCTGGCAGCAAGTCCCAGTGGGCTAAAGCCCCTCAGACCAACTTCACAAACTGCTTCGCATTTGAATCTCACTTATTTACACATAAACGTCTCAGTTTCTCAATCATAATTTGGAAAATTGTACTTCTCTGCCTCTCAGGAATTGTTTAATAGAGGTTCTACATCAGACTTCTGAAGTCTTTCAGATATGATGTCAAGAGTACAGAGAGACAGATAAACAAACAGATAGATATAATGTAAACACAGTTAAAAGCCCCGAATTACAATCCATAGTTTGTAAAACTTAGCTGACACTGTGCATATTGAATCAGACTCAGAATCATTCCTAATTCATGTTGCTTTCCATTACTGTCATTTATGAGATATGAAATTATATATTTCCATTAAACACTGGAACAGATAAATAGTAAAACTCAGGATGCCATAACAGAAGTTATATATATGGAAATACAGCCTAATTTTGTAGCAAGCATTTTGTACCAACACACAGTTTCCAGACAGATGGCCTCACGATCCTCTCAGCAATGTATGTGAAGCCTGAAGTTGTACTTGAAGGATTTCAGGGAGCGTATTTCAAGCAGATGACCAAGTGATACATCAGGGGGAACAGAGGCTATTCACTGCATGGTTATGGGATGTTAGCTGAATGCCCAGTCTCTTGGAGCAGAGAGTGACAGTGAACACTTCTGTTAGTATGTCCTCACTTACAGAGGCCCAGCAGTGATGCTGAAACAACAGCTCAGAGAAGCAGCACACCCAAATTTATATAGCTAGTCCAGTTATCCATATACCTCCTTTCTCTATTATTAACCTACACACTGTGAACATCAGGGTTGACATGACATATACTCATTTACTGGCATTTTACAAGGGAACCTTACTTGAGTAAGTGTATCCACAGCTAAAATATTTACCCTGTGTGAAAAGACAGACAAGCTATACAATGTTAAATGATTATTGATCTTTCCCAGCTTTGCAACATTTTGGACATATCTGTAAACAAACTATCATCTCCAGTACCTCAACTCATAAGAGCATAGCAGAAGGCATGCTATAAATAAATATGGCTACCATATGGTACTTCACTTTTGCCCATGTGAATCAGGCACAGTAAGTGCTCTGTCCTGTGTCTATTTTTGAAAGAACTCAATTATTTAACTATACCTAGAATGCACCACTTTTGCACATCAAAATTAATCTCATGCCATGAGACATCACTCTAAATTGAGGAGGAAAAAAAAAGGCAGCATGCATATATATGTGAAAGAGAGAGAGGCAGACCTTTCCACATGTCAACAAATTACTGCCAGTAGGACCACAAAGAATATGCTGCAGTGTGGAGATGGAATTTGCTAACATTTCACCTGTATGAGTGATTCTCCTGTTTTAATGGAGAGAAAAGACTGAAGCTGAAGCTAGCAACTTGTTTACTCACCACTTCAGCAAGTTCCCAGTGTTGTTCATTGGGAAGCAGTAGAGAAGCTACTATTTCACTTACAAAACAAATACAAGTGGCAAATATGTGCACCTGTCTGGCAGGTTCACTATCAACTGGTCCATGGATGCAATGTGCCTGTGCTGGATCTGCAGACCCAGATTCTACTGAATCTGTGCTGGCAGAAAGGAGAAATTCAAATCATCTGTGCTTTTTCCATTTAGCCCTTGCAGGTAAATCTAGCAGAGAGGGATGGCACTGAATGCCATTACCACACAGTACATTTTTCTTTGTCTCAGTGAACAGTGTGGCTGGCACTCCTTAATGAGCAATGACAGCAAAATGTTCTGATCTTTGCTGTCTGCATCCTCACCGGATTTCTGCCCCCGAACAAGAAGATGTAAGCCGAGTTCTTGCAGGCTGACAGCCCTCAGCCCCCAGCATCAGGGCTGCTGTCATCCTCCCAGTCACAAGTCCTCAGGGACAGAGACAGGATGATTGCCAGTCATTTCTCCAGGCATCTACTGGCATAGCACCAGGCTCAGAAATCTCACTGTTTTTCAGTTCTTTAGAAAAGTTATGAGTTTTTCTCCCAGTCCTGACTCTACTTGCTGATCTTCAGCTCATTTTCATACTGGTCTGCCGTTTCCATCTCTCAGGCCTTGCCCCTCATGCCACACCAAGCAAGCAGTGTCTACGTCCAGGTAAAGACCTCAGGATCCAGTGCGGGGGAGATGGTTCCCAGACCAGTTGAGGCTGGACACCTGATCTACCCTCAAGGCTTCTCCCTCATCCAGACTCCTTTTCTTCTTGGTTTTCCTGCCCACATGCTCCTGTTCTCAACTGTCTCAGATTCATCTCCTTGCATAAGGGGTTGCAGCACTCACCCATGCTGGTGGTACTTAGCTCTCAGTCTGTGTGCAGCCATGACTGAATATTTCTTGCAGAAGGGAGAAGAAATACCAGAAGTATTTCTATCGAAGTGATGAATATAGGAGGTATACAGAGACTGCACTTTGCTGGGATATACATTCCAAGTATTACTTTTCCAGATGGTCCCTATGCATAGATAATTTTTTCATCTGGGAGATGCTCTCTCATTGATGTTCACATGAAAGAAGGCAGGTAACCCTACAGAAATTCAGTGTGGGATCTCAAGGACACTCTGGAAGGATTTCTGAGCTCAGCCATGAACAGCATAAAAACAAATGTAAGTTGTCCACCAATAAGGATTTCCCCACAGTGGCTTATGACTCATTACCTAGCTGTGGTAGGCAGAGGAGCATTCTTGAAAGGCTCTATAAGTCTCCCGGGGCTGCTGCAAAGCAAGATAATGAAACTGGTTCACAGCAAAACATATTTTAGGAATTAAATAACTTTAGCCCTTGACCACAGTACAAACACTGTCCCTTTTTTCATTTCCCAGTGGTAAGGCCAGAGCCAGTAAAATGCAGAGGTCTGTTCAGAGTCCACTTCTATATTGGAAGAAGGCTCACTTTGTGTGAAGAGGATGCGATGAGTGCAGACAGACCACTAGAACAGGGATGATGGAGAGGTCATGCCCAGAGAAGTGACATGGAAGGACCAGAGGGAGAGAGAAAGTGATGGATAATAGTAAACAAAGAGAATAACATTGGACTGGTGATGTTCTGAGTGATGGTCAAATAACTGACTAAGCTAGAAATACTTCGATGAACACCTCCAATGATGATTTAAGAATACGTGTTGAATATCTATATTTCATATAGCTGGGTTTCCACCATCTCCTCTGAGCCACTTTTGCCTTTGCAATTCTAATGACAACTACAGAATATCTTCTGGACATTTGAGCTGCTGAGTGATACCTACCATGCACACAGAATCATGCTTCTATGAGATGAAGGAGCTGGCAGAGGTCATGAGAGCTGAAGAGATGATGTTCCAGATTTCCATGCTACCAGTCACTGCCCCTCCTTTTGAGAGTCGAATGAGCTGTCCTGAAAGAGTAAAATTCTGATTTGATAGTATAACACTGTGCTGGTGAATTTTCGTTTTCACCCCAAGCTTCCAAAAAGAGCCATGTTTGCTCTAGTAACCAAAAGCAAATTGAGAAGGAATGAAAAGGAAGTGACAAGACAGAGCAGCAAGCCTTTTTACGAGTGAACATTGCCTTAATAATTAAAGCTGATAAAGTAATAATAACACTCAAGAATTTTGTATCTTCAGGTAATCAAGAAAGCTGAGTCTCCACACTCAGTCAGATGCTGTACTCACAGCTTCACTCACTCTCTCCTATTAATGTTTTTCTTCTTGGCTAAGATGTTGACTGGGTGGAACATGACTTCCAGGCAAACAGCAGAACAGAACACAGATCTGTTTGACTCTTGGCTTGGCTTGGCATCTTGCTTTTGGCTTAAACAAAGCTTCAGTTTAAATTATTTGGGATTTTTTTGCTGTTGGATTTTTGGGGTAGAGTGTAACTTTGCCTCCTGTTTCAGTATTATCTGTTAAAAATATTGTGCAGCTTGATGCTATCACCCACACCCCAACAGCACTTTAGCACTTTAGCACTTAATCCCTTTCAACCAGAAGAGGAATTTTTCTTGGTGTTAATGGAAGTGCAGTCAAGGGCTGCACAGGAGAAAAGAAACATGGAGAGGTTAGCCTAAATCAGGGCTTGGGTGTAGATTTTTTGGATAAAAAATAAACTAAAAGATTTTATTAACATAGGAAATGATTCAGAAGAATCTGCAGGCTACAAAGCAGAGTAATTACCCTCAGATGGTACAATTACCCAGACAACTGGAAAAACTTTCCTTTGTACAATTAAGGATTAGCACTGAGGAGCTGATAACAGTATAGGAGGTTACAGATAGGCATTGCACTTCTGGGGAATAAAGAGTGAGCCTGTTGCTATCAGCAGTCAAACTTGGATAATGCAATACATAACACACTAAATAAAGATGTTTAATGTTTCTTCATAATAAAGCAGAGAAGTCATAAATCACAAAGTACTGAATCCTTTGGGTAGCACAGTTCTGTAAGTTTGAAGACAAAGAAAAGATCAAGTTTCATTCTTGTCCTCATAATAATGTGTGGTAACCCCAAGGTCAGAGAGAGAGGTGGCCTATGGAGGTAAGCCTCCAGTGGGGAAGAAGTGATTTTAGTTTATATTGCTTTGGTTTCTTAAAAGAAGATCCTTCTGCATGAATAATTTTGGAGCATTTTGCCTCAGAGGTCTGAAAGAACAGAGAAATTGGTATGACATTAAGTAATTTGGGGATTATTTTGTAATTGAGACTGCTCTTGAAATTTATCCACTTTTGCTGTAAAACGTTCTTTTCCAAGAACTAATTACTGAGTCATTCTGTTCCCGTGTCATGTAAGTACTCTTTCTTTCCATTGTCAGGGTTTTGGTGTTTGCATGAACTACCCATTTCTCCACACTAACATGTTTTAGCTGCTAAGAAAAAGGTAGATGCGACAACTCAGTGGCTGGCCTTCTTGCATGAGAGGGGAACTAACTGTGGATAAATGCCAGTTTGCTGTCTTCTACCTGATCATTTCAAGGTACTTTCAGGCTATTAAACTTTGCAACACCTCACATTGCTGTATTTTTAACCTTTCACAAAAATGATGAAGAAACAGCTCAGCAACAGTGCTATAGGTCACATGGGCAGCAACAGGGAGGGGCCCTGAGGCTGATAAGGCTGCAGCATTCCAGTCTCTAGACAACATCACCTCCTTCTGGAAGGAGAGATCAGCAACGAGATTTGTTCATTTGCTGATTTGGTTTCACTGCTCACAGGGCTGCCTCTGCTACCAGGCCAGCCAGTATGGCTGTAGCTGTACTGAAGGGCATGTGTGTCATGTGTGTCCATCCACCTGGTGTATGCCACCGTGAAGAAGGATTTCTGAGAGCACAACCTGAAGTCTGCTTTTGAAGCTTCTATGGGGAGAAAGAAACTCATTCAAGCAGACTGCATCCAGAACCCAGGAAGTATGGAGCTGAGATCATTATAGTGTCATTCCTACAGTGAAAGGAGTCCAGACTGTTATTGCATAAGAGTCAAGCGTTTTCCTGGCAGTGACTGCAAAGAATATGAAAATGTTGAAACTGAATTTATTCTCAGTTTCAACATCATCTCTCAGAAAGAGTCAACCAGCAATGGAATTTCACAGGGGAAAATCTCCTACAAAACTAATAGCTTTTCACTCTCTCTCTGTCAGTGGATGATTAATTCCTGGTGCTGGAGGTACATTTGAGTGACTTAGAAGAGCTCTGGAAGTCATGAAGAAGCAAGAAAGGTTTTGACAAAGGCTCAGTCATTCTATTCTCAAGCCTTGTTCCATCCAAACCTCCACTGTGTAGGAGCCAGCAGGAATTGTTCCTTAATAAAGGCAAAGGAAAATGTCAAGATAATCTCTGTTTGCATCTTGGGATCTCACATGAACAAGAAACTAAAGCAAGACAGATTAAATGTAAAATATTCCTTTTCAAAGTCACATGCCTGATGTTAAGCACCTATGTTTTATTGAAATGCGTGTGTATACTCCCAGTGTCAGAATGAACTGGCTGATTGGAGCCCCTGAAACATGCCACAGTCTGACACATCCATTTAGAATCATGAGTTAATTAAACTTAAGTTATTGACTTAAGTTAAAAGGTTTTTGTTAAGCAACTCACTGGTTAAACAACTACTTCTCCTATCTCCCCCAGTTCCTGTGTGCTGAACACAACAGCCAAACATAAAACCCTTCCGAAGCTTCAGCCAATTGCAGCACTTCTAAAAATGCATTTCTCAGCCCTCTGCTCACTTGTGGTGGTGGTGACTTCAAAGTAGCTCACAGTATTTACCATGCTCCTAAAATGCCAAGATAGAGCAGAGTAACAGAAAGAAGCTGATTCAAATATACTTCCTTCTAAATGCATCCTCTGCTAGGGCTGAGAACAAATACTGTATTTTGTAATTATTTTTTTCTTTAGGTTTTAAAAATATTAAGAATACAACACAATGGACATCGGTTGGATTGCTGTGAATTTTTATTATATTTGAATGTTTTTACCATTTTTATTCAACTCCACTTCAAACATCTGGAAATTTTCATTAAAAAAAAAGAAAAAAAAAAATCCATCTTTTTAACAAGCAGTAGAAGAGCCAAAGCTCTCTTGCCAATCAAAACATTCTCAAATACTGATTCAATATTTTCCAAAATTTCATAAATATTTTTGAAAAATCCTCATCGTCTTTCTACTTTTTTTCTCCCTCAAATGGAAAAGTTTGGTTTAAGCAACACTGCCATTACAGACAAAGAAAATCCTGTTCATGAGGGATATACTCAACGGTGTTTCTATGCATTAACTATCACTTTCTGCATTGCCCTCTGTGTGTTTGAATTCCACAGCACAAAAAGCAGCTCAGAACATTTTGTCTGGAGCACCTCTGGATCAGCTCTATGTGACATATAGTCTATACATGCCATAACCTGGTTGACACGCTATAGAAAAAATTAACCTAACTGAAGACTGCATAACCATGCGAGCAACCTTTACTAAATGCAGGAGGTTATACTAGAATGGCTTATCAAAAACATTTGTCTCCTTTCTTCAACAGGCCATTTGTTGCTATATTTAGTCCAGTTTCTGCCCTTCCATCTGCTAGAGCCATCTGTTTCCCCCACTATATTTCCCAAGGATGATATTTCAGTTCTTCAAGGCTCTGCAAGACGATGCCTCCCAGCCTGTTTCACCAGTCTGTGCTTTTAGCACATTGTAACTTCAGAGGACAAAGTTATCAATGGGATGACTAAGCGGCAACGCTTTCCAGATGGTACAAGGGGATTGCCACAACTCTTCCTCCAGCTCAGCCCTTGCCCTTTCAGGTAGTAGATCTGTTGTCTCTTCTTTAACTTTTTCCTAACCACTTGACAGTTTGCCTAGAAATACCTATCTCCCTCAGGTTATTTCAGTCAGCCACACAGCTCAGTGGCACTGAAGCCACAGAATCATAGAATGGCCTGGGTTGAAAAGGACCACAATGATCATGTAGTTTCAACCCCCCTGCTATGGGCAGGTTCACCAACCACTAGACCAGGCTGCCCAGAGCCACATCCAGCCTGGCTTTGAATGCCTCCAGGCATGGGGTATCCACAGCCTCTTTGGGCAACCTGATCCAGTGCATCACCACCTTCTGTGTGAAAAACTTGCTCCTAATATCTAACCTAAATCTCTTCATCTCAGTTTAAAACCATTCCCCCTTGTCCTATCACCATCCACCCTCATAAACAGTTGTTTCCACTCCTGTTTATATGCTCCCTTCAAATACTGGAAGGTCATAATGAGGTCTCTCTGGAGTCTTCCTTTTTCTAAGCTAAACAAGTCCAGCTCACTCAACCTTTCTTCATAGGAGAGGTGCTCCAGCCCTCTGATCATCTTAGTGGCCTTCTTCTGGACTTGTTCCAAGAGCTCTACATCTTTCTTGTACTGGGGCCCCCCGGCCCGGACGCATTACTCCAGATGGGGCCTCACAAGAGCTGAGCAGAGCGGGACAATCACTTCCCTCTCCCTGCTGGCCACTCCTCTTTTAATGCAGCCCAGAGCACAGTTGGCCTTCCGGGCTGTGAGTGCACATTGCCAGCTCATGCCCAACTTCTCATCCACCAGGACCCCCAAGTCCTTCTCTGCAGGGTTGCCCTCAAGGGGTTCTTCCCCCAGTCTGTACAAACACCTGGGATTACCCTGACCCAAGTGCAGCAGCTTGCACTTGGCCTTGCTGTACCTCATTAGGTTCACATGAGCTTACTTCTCCAGCCTGTCTGGGTTCCTCTGGATGGCTTTCCTTCCCTCCAATGTAGCAACAGCACCACTCAGCTTGGTGTCATCTGCAAACTTGCTGAGGGTGCACTCAGTGTCATTGTCTACATCACTGATGAAGAAGTTGAAGAGCACCGGTCCCAAGACAGACCCCTGAGGGACACTGCTTGTGACTGGCCTCCACCCTAACACAGAACCATCAATCACAGCCCTGGTTGTGACCGGCCAAACAATTCCAAAGATGTTGAAGAGCACTGAACCCAAGACCAGATTAAATCTTTACATTTCACTTCCTTTGATAAGGAATAATCTTGTCAAAGACAAGTTAACTTTGGACAATACACCTTTTATAAACTCCATTTCCTTTTTCCTTGCTGTTTTCTTTTTTCTTTTCTTTTTTCCATCTTCTCCCCTGTATTTCTACCTATGTTCTTTCTCTATCATGTCCAATCCTTTCACACTACTGAGTTTACAGTAATGGACTACCCAGATTACTTTTTACCTTCCTTCAGTAGAAGGTGTTTACAGGCATTATCTCCCTGCCATGAAATACTACCTTTAACTTCACTGATAACTGAAAATCCTTTATATCACACCTGAAATTTCCTGTACCATATCTCAGACTGTTATGAGATAAACATCATCCAGCCACTATTCCACTAGAAACATTCTCATTTGCACTTGTATATAGCTACTCCTGTCCATCTTTGTCTCTTTTCTAACTTCACAATGTCCTTCTTAAACAGAGCTATATAGTGTACTTGAGATGTTACATTAAGTGAAACTTTGGTAAGAGCATGTAACATGATGGAAAGTGCAACAATGAAAGCAGAGTGAAAAAGTCTTAGACTGCAGCAAGTAAGTTTGCTCAAAAGCAACAGTCATGAGCAGAGAAATGACAGAAAGAAGCTGCTTGTCTTTGGAAAGCCTCAGATAGGCAGGGATCTCCAACAAGAGATACCCTTGCCTCCACTGCCAACCCTTAAATGAGGTTTGGGAAGGGCTGGATCCTGACTCCACCCCTTCCAGTCCCCCAGGTGCACTGCTTGCACCTGAGCTCCCTTGGGTTGGCCCTGCCTTCCCACCAAGTGCTTAGTCACTGGTTCAAGCCCTGACTTAGCATTTCTGCTACAGAGTAAAAAGAAGGAGCTGGCCTAACAGACAGGTGGAGTAGAGTAGTTCTAAATGGCTGTAAATGAAATGCACTAATAAATCATGCTATTGCAACCATTGTAAGAGAACACTTTTTTTGGATAGGTAAGGTACACTTTCAGATCATGAGCTGCACAATCATATTGACCACACAACTGAGTCAGTTATGCCCTCCTTGAGCTCTCCGCAGAGAGTCTTCCCCATTAAAAACAGTGAGCAGGCAGCACCTCTCTGTTAGGAAGAGAGTGGAGTCATAAATGAGCATACAGAAACCATAGGCTAAAGTGGCCTTCTAGCTTTGGTCTCATCCGAAGAGAGGAAAGGAGAGATGGAAAGAGAGCAAGTGCTTAGGGAAGGTAGAATCCTTTAAAAAACATAAAATAATAATAATAATAATAATGAATACACACAGGCAACTTAGAAGTGAATTGCTATAAAATGATACTGACAGATGTCCTCAGAAATGGCCCATGGTGGAGAACTGACTAGTCATGCAGAGCTGGCTCTCCTTAGTCCCAGTTGTTAAGCTGTTTTGAAGCTAAAACTACATGAAATAGTTTCCAAACTTTTCCATGTATTTCATAACTATCCACGCCACAAGTGCATTTCACAATTGCAAAATGGAAAGAGGAGATATACACAAGACGTGGTATTAAAATGTGATCCGTGGTATGAAAAACAAATGAGAACCCTGGATATGACCTAGTGAAATTATTTCAAATCATAATAAAACACCAATGATGAATTTGTCAAATCTGGAGTACATGTGGAACTCATCTGAAACACAGAGCCCCAAAATAAATACACTAATTTTGAAAGTGATGCAATGAGACATTTGGTCCATAATCAACTAGCGGAGGACAGTCTACCCTGCAATTATAATTTCGTAGACAGAAGTTTAGTAAATTTGTATATTAATATTTCTTGTTTATATAATTGTACAGTCAGACAGCATTCTCCTCCTTAATTTAGTGACACTGGAAATCACACTGCTGGGTAGCAGAGTGAAGTATCTACCAACTCTAGAAGATGCATATGAATACTGTATGAGCCTTTTAGCTTTGAAGAAAGCCAAAGGCAAAAGTGTGGTTTCATATACATGACAATAATTTTGAATCAATCAAGATTTTCTAATATTGGTGTTTTCAAAAACTGTCTCAATCCAATTTGTACTGTAAATGTGTTGCCAACATGTCCACAACAGGACTAATGTAGTCAATCTTCTGAAATCTTTTCCAGCACTGCACTTCTATGATATCCTCCCATTATGTATGTGCTGCCTCATTCTGAACTAAGCTCCAGTGTGGCCAGCATGTCCTTCATACAGTGATTCAGCTACTTCCTAATAAAGCCTGTCCCAAAATTTAAGCCTTCTGGATATATCTACAGAGTAACTCTATTTTCCTTCTACTAAATATTTTATATAAATAAATATTAAAAAAAAAAAACAAAACAGTTCTTTGTAGTTCTTAGCAATTTTTCATTACTTGCACTTATGGACATGATTTTGCAATAGTTTAGTCCATTTTCATATGCCGATTTCTGTCTATTCACTGGGTAAGGAACTTAGTCTCTAAGATGGCTTTCTTTATTCCATTTCCAGGACTACGAGCTTGCAAGCCAAGAGCAGAAGTGCTGAACACTGAAGGACTCTGATGGGTCTGGATGCATGTGTGCCTACAGTCAATGAGACTTACCTAAGTATAAAAGTTATTTCAGAAGATTGCAGAGCTTGTATTGAAAGCAGGAACAATTCTCAGATAAGTTCATGAACAATTGTCCACTTGAGTTAACCAACAACTGCTTTCATTGCAGTCAGCAGTCTAAATATATAAGCATTGTAATTTAATATAAGTAATATCTAAAGTCCAATCATCTTCTCTTCTGTAGTTTTTCCCCGACTCCACTGCATCACTCCTTTCTTCTAGCCTAATACTAAAGCACCAGGTTAGAGTTAAGATGTTCTTTCATGCCAAACATTAATAATTTATCAATAGGGGAGTAAGAATATGAATTTACCAAGGAGACAGAAGGCTTGTGACTCCAAAGTAGACTGACAAATAAAGGATTCTGAATTTCCAACAACTTTTTAGATGGTCCAATCAAGAAGCTAGAGACATGTTACACTGAAGCCTTCCATAATATAAGCACAATACAGTACAAGACCACACAACTCAACAGCTTGAGAGGTATGAGAAGATTTTCACACCACTGAAGTGGCTTGTGAGTTCTACTGTAAAATATTCCATGTCAGGACAACAGCCTCGCTCCTTGGCCTCTGCTGATTCACACTCTCTCAAGTTATTACTGAAGACAAAACATCTGAAAACAAAGTTTTGACCAGTATTTAGATGCAAAAAAAATAACAATCTGATGTTAAAATTATATTTCTCCCCATGCAAAGACTGCTTTAACACGCCAGAAGAGTACAAAGAGAACCTGGTAAATGAAAACCAGCCAAGCATTATGAAGTATGACTGTCTCCTTTCTTGTTGATAGGATGAAGCTTATGAATAATACCTTAAGACATAAATTTTCATGACACGAAGCCCACATGTACATTTCTCTTTAAATAGTTGTTTGCTTTTCTATTATTTTTACATATGTAGGGGCAGGAGTCAATGTCTCATGTGCAAACACCAACTTTGCATGTTCAGTTATAGCACTGCATGTTAAAAAGCAGTCCTGGGCACAGCAATACCTCTGCATCTCTACAATCATTACATCACCACTCTAAAATACTTCACTGTATAACATCCCCATAGCTTCATACAGCAATATGCACACACCACTGAGAGGGCATAAATAGACTTACATTTTGTTTAAATTTGGTAGGCATTTTCAGCAAAATATGCAAACTCCTCTTGAGGTTCAGAGAGCACAGAGTGCCATGGAGCAGGACTTCTACCCAGCAAAGTGCACCAGTTTCCCCATGGGTGAGATTAGCTCCTCCAGACATGACCTCTTGCAAGAGGCTCACTGCAGAGGCGCTGCCTTCTGCCTCACAGTCACAGGCACAGCAAGGTGGACAGATTTTGCATGTGTCTCATAAGTTAGCATGATGATGGGAAAAAGTCACCCAATGCCAAGAGCTCCAGCAATACTGTATAACACTTCATTTATTAGCTAAAAGCTCAACAGGGATTTAATTAAATTAGATCCTTGTGCACAAGAGAAAGTTAACCCTTACTGCGTAAACATTTTTTATTAGTGGGTCAGAATTAGATAGGATGTATTGCTTACAACACAGTACAATTAGAATTAAAACAAAATGAATGGCATATGGTGTCTTTGAACGTTTCTTTTCTATAACTGTTTTCCTCTTTTTTTATTCTATGATCAGAGTTCCACCAGTTCTTCTTTTCCACGTGGGTAGCAAAAACAAAGATAACTTCTGAAAACAGAAGAAATAAATCTTATTTCAAAACACACAAAAACAAGGCTCTCTCACTGGCTTCACTTGAAACAACAACAAACCCCTTCAAAAAACCCACGTTATGAAGTACAGTAAAAGTTGGCCAAGTCTCTTTAATGACCCAGAAACTGATTATGATGTACTGAATTCTGCAAGTTAGTAAATCTGTCCACATGCATAACAGCAAAACAAAACTTTAGGACTCTGTCACCAACAGGATTTATTGTTCAAAATTACTCAGCTCCAATGGCAAAGTGATTTCTAGGGAAAACTTCTGGTGAGTAATTGGATGACATCAGCAGGCATGTAAAGATGCTATTCGCAGACACCAACAAATGCTTTTTCTGTGGAAGATTTCTGCCAGCTGTGCTGCAGAGGATTCTATGACTCCAGGTAACCCCTGACTCCCAGAAAGCCATGGTGACACTGAAGGGCTGAAGTCAGCTCTCCATCCTGGCATTTGCACCTTCCTCCTCCTCCTCCTGCCTCTGTACTCTTCAACATAACCACATGTGAACTAGCTGTGCTGTGTTTTATGCTCCCTTATGGAGCAGCCATGGAAGTTTCTCTCAGATATGTCACCCCATAGCATAAGGCATAAGCAGGACCTGACTCAAAGTCATCCCAAGCCAACTAATATCCCTCTCCCCATGGCATTTAACTGGGATCAAGCACAAAACACAGCACCAGTATTTTCACAAAAAAGCGCACTGACAAGAGGTTCCTACAATTTTAAAGGCATGCATCCTGTGCCTAGCAAAGGTAAGGGGTCTTAACTATATGATACTGAATTTGTATACATGAGGAGGCAGGTCAGAAAATGAAATTACGTTTGCTGTTCAATATCCACCTCTGCTAGCCAAGTAGTTCTGCCTTTCTTATTCAAGAGTTCTGAGTTTCCATTGTCAGGAAGCACCAGCACTTGGCAACTCGGCCTTGGTGGACTCATGGTTTGTAGCATTATTTATTCCTTCCGTCTTCATGAGTCTTCTCAAGAAAGTTATGTCTGAGTTGTATTCCTTTCTGAAAGAAATATGCTTACAAGCCACATGTGCTTATAAGGGTTTACAAATATCTCATCAAGTCAAGCGAGTCCAAGTGGGTGAAAGGCAGTTTTGTTTTCCTGCTATGAATTTTTCAATCACACCTATTTTTATGTTAGCAAGGGAAATCTCCATGATTGAATAACTACAAGCCATTTAACGAACATGAACTCAAACAAGTACTTATAAAGAACAAAAACAAATGCTTTACTCCAAAAGGTATGTTTTCCTTTTAAACACTTCTTCTGTTAAAAGAGAAACATAAATTTAACTGATTTTTACATGATTTTATTTTTTCTAAACAAAAAAGTTATTCCCTTCCCCCATCCCAGATGGCTAGATGTTGACTCAGTGCAAGAAACATGGGAGGTTATACAAACAAAAGCCTAGTCTGACAATCCATTTTGACTTGGCTAATACCCCTCCATTGCCATAACCAAGCCTCTGCTAACACTTTCATTTCTTTCTTATTTTCTCTGAGTACATTGCACTCGGCTCAGCTGAATCACCAGGATTTCTTTCCTTTCAATGAGGCCCTTTCTTTCAAAGCCTCGAAGGGAGAAATACTTATCTCTCAAATGCAGCACTTGACATGGTATGCTTCTTGCAGGTGAACTGCAGAAATATTAATTTTCACAGTGGCGGCAGGCACGCTTTTCCCTCTGCTCCCCCATTTCCAAGTGGCAGCATTGCACAGCTGGGTGCCCAGCTGTGGCACCCAGATCTACAAATCTACCCCCCAGCACTACTTGATCAAAAACATCAAACTGTGAATTGATCGTCACAGAGATGCCAAAGCTCCGAGTCTGTCCCATACATACAGCCTCAGTCCTGTCGGAAAATCTCCAAACAAAACAATCCTGCTAATTCAGACTTCCTTATAGGCTTCTTTATGGGAGCCTGAAATACAATTTGTAAAGGGGTATTGAGGTGGGTTTTTTTTTTGTTTGCAAGGCAGTGGGCAGTGTAACTTGCTGGCTCAGCTTCTCCAGAACCTGAATCCAGGTTCTGCTGGGGGAAGTCATGGGATCCTATCCAGGTGCATGATGGTACAGTAGCACAACAGTCTGGCCACTGATTCACAAGCTGTGTGGGCTCCGGCAGAAAACACATAGTTCCATGCTGGTATCCACCTGTTTGCCAATCCACGTGGCTCCAGAGAGGCTTTGGTATGGCTGCCCCAAGAAGGGGTGCAAAGGACAGATTCTCAGGGTCTGGCACCTTGTGAGTTGCATCTGCAAAGTATCCCAGTAAAATCCAGCTCTGCGGTTTGGAAACCTCCAGATCAGGCTCTCTGAACATATGGTATTATTTTCACGGCACTTGACATTCTTCTAGGATAGTTCAGATGGTACACTCACGCTCCCAAAATTATGTCACTGTTTTCTGAGTTTAATGGCTACAGTTAATCACTGCTCACAGCTCTCCTCTGTTCCTCTTCCCCTGAGAGATGTCTCCAGCTACACATACTTCACACATGGCTGCTCTGCACACTTTCTTTGCTCCCATTCTCATGCCACTCCAAGGGGCTTGGGACCCATGAACCACGTGGTCGTAGGGGCATGCATGTCCTGCTCCTGCCAGGTGATGGGTTTCCCCTGCCATTCTCCAAAACACGTTGGAACCATGCATCTATCAGCCTGCCTCACCACACGCTGGGCTAAAGTAAGTAAAGCTTGGCAGGTTTGCACTTCCCTGCATAGCGTTGCTACTGCAGGCAGGATTTCCTCCCAGGCTGACGAATGGGGCCCTCTGACTTCTCCCGATGTGGTCTCTTTGATGGAGCAGAGCAGGACTGAGTAAATAAACTTGCCTCTGTGGGAATCACAACACTTTTGAGGGCTTTGTAATCTGAAGTTGAATACAGGACTGAGAACAACATTTTGAAGAGATCCTAGATGTCTGAGGGACGGAACTTTATTTAACAGTTGAAGTGGTCTAGGAGCTCTGGAGCTCTTCAGAGGTAGGGTCTTAAATCACTTAAATCTCTGCAGACTGTGCAGCAAGGAGTGGCAGCTGCCAGACACACCACTAGGACTGAGGACCATGCTTTGTGCAGCTCTTGGCTGGACAAGATGTGCTCCTACCTGCAGGGCTGGGTATGGGCAGAACAAGCACAGCTCCCACACAAAATAACTCCAAAATGACCTACCTTGTGAGGCACTCTCTGAGTGTTGAGGGGAAGGAGAAGGGCCGAGCCTTGGACAGCAGGAACATCCTAAATGGTAAAGCAGGGGTGAAGTCAAGTGCTCAGGGAGCCAGGAGACATGGAGGGAGCTAGCAGAACAAAAAACATCCAATTCAGAAAATCCCTTAAGCGTGTAGTGCTTAACTAAATCAGGACTACAAGAAGTCCACACAGATGGTTCTGGTGGATCTCAGGTTTTCTGCTTGCATCCCATGGAGGGAAGAGGGGCAGCCCAGTGCCCCACAGCCACAGATGGCAGCAGGTGAAGACAGCACACGGATGTGGGCAGAGGCTCAGCCTGCTGTAGCAGAGACAGCCTGCATCAAGAGGGCTGGTCCTCAGAGCAATGCACTTCTCTAGGCCATCACACTGAGTTATTACCATACAGTATCTTTTACCATGTGGGTTTTTGGTTTGGTTTTTGTTTGTTTGTTTTGATTTTTTGTTGTTACTTTTTGGATTGTTTTCTTGTTTGGTTGGTTGGGGTTTTTTGTTGTTTGTTTTTTTCCCAAAGCTTGTTTCTTTCACAATTTCCCATCTTCATTCTCAATGGTGGAAAAGCTATACAGCCCACATGTGTTGTACAGATCCCTGGGCCCACCTCCCGCTCCAAGGATTTCAATAATTGGTTGTTTTCTGTGCCTCAAGAGGGATTACAGCCCTGTGATATCTTTCTGCATTCTTTGAAATCTTCCCCTCTCTCAAGGGAAGAATCTGTTTCTGATGTTAATGTAGTGCTACATGTTTGTAAAGCATTATGGTCCTGCATGCTGTCACCACAACATGATGATAAATTAAGAGTTTAATTTCAGTTTAATTTACGCATGCAGATTAATAAAGGCAGAGGATGAGGCCAGGAAGGACAACAGCAATACTAATATCTCTGCCTTACTCACTTCATTCATGTGCGTCTCCAGGGGCTGTAATTGCTTTGTCCTGGTGTTGATACACAAAAGGCAAGAAAATTGAAGATTTAGTAGAATCAGTAGTATTTTGACTTGGATTATGGAAAGAGAGTCTAAGAAGGGCTCTCTGGAAGCAGAGCTAACTCCAATCCTTCTCATTTGCTTTAAGGTTCTTTGCTGCAAGAAAGCACTATGCCCCATGTTTCTGAAGCTCACCCTTAAACTCCTTGAAGCTGTAGGACAGCAGGCAAAACTGCTGTACCAATACTTGAAGCAGACAGGAGCACAGATGTTGGCAGACCCTCCCAACCAATGCAGGCACGAGCCCTCCCAGTGCATGCAGCAGGACATGACCCCACTGCTGCCAAAGACACAATGACCAGCAACCCACGAGGAGGTGGACAGGATGCGGTACCCCAGCCACAGTCACACTCACTGTTGCCACATGGAGACATGGCCTCTTGGGTCTTCTCAGGAACCACCTTTGTGGAGGCATGGGTGGTTGAGAGCCAGGATGATGTCCTGCAGCAACTCCTCTGGAAGATAGCTTCATATGTCCACTCACCACACACAGGAAATCCCAGGCCTATGGCCTCTGCAACCTCACAGCCATCCCATACCTCAGCCCTGTGAAAGAAAGAGACATAGTCAGAAATTGCCAGGGACCAGAATGGAGACCCCATGGATCTTAGCACGACAGTTTAAGTGGACTGAAATGTTACAAATGGAGGAGCCATGTTTTGGCTGTAATACATAAAAATCATGCTACACATCAGGAATGTTTCAAAGAGTGCTAATTTATAGATGCTTTTATAAGGAGGACAAGTGAGTGTATTTCTTTTCCTTAAAAGTGCAGCTGTAACAGCAAACCACACACACACTCTGTAGGTTTTATAACCTTGCTAATTTTCCATCAGTCTTAGGAGCTATTGGTGGTAACTATAAAGCCGTTTTGTTTCAAGCTAAGAAGAAAAAGAAAATCAGAAACAAAAGGCTTTATTTGCAGAATACAACTAAGAGATGAATTAAAAAAGAAACGAAGAAAGAAAACAAGCAAGAAAGAAAGAAAGAAAACAAGCAAGAAAGAAAGAAAGAAAACAAGCAAGAAAGAAAGAAAGAAAACAAGCAAGAAAGAAAGAAAGAAAACAAGCAAGAAAGAAAGAAAGAAAACAAGCAAGAAAGAAAGAAAGAAAACAAGCAAGAAAGAAAGAAAGAAAACAAGCAAGAAAGAAAGAAAGAAAACAAGCAAGAAAGAAAGAAAGAAAACAAGCAAGAAAGAAAGAAAGAAAACAAGCAAGAAAGAAAGAAAGAAAACAAGCAAGAAAGAAAGAAAGAAAACAAGCAAGAAAGAAAGAAAGAAAACAAGCAAGAAAGAAAGAAAGAAAACAAGCAAGAAAGAAAGAAAGAAAACAAGCAAGAAAGAAAGAAAGAAAACAAGCAAGAAAGAAAGAAAGAAAACAAGCAAGAAAGAAAGAAAGAAAACAAGCAAGAAAGAAAGAAAGAAAACAAGCAAGAAAGAAAGAAAGAAAACAAGCAAGAAAGAAAGAAAGAAAACAAGCAAGAAAGAAAGAAAGAAAACAAGCAAGAAAAGAAAGAAAGAAAGAAAACAAGCAAGAAAAGAAAGAAAGAAAGAAAACAAGCAAGAAAAGAAAGAAAGAAAGAAAACAAGCAAGAAAAGAAAGAAAGAAAGAAAACAAGCAAGAAAGAAAGAAAGAAAGAAAACAAGCAAGAAAGAAAGAAAGAAAGAAAACAAGCAAGAAAGAAAGAAAGAAAGAAAACAAGAAAGAAAGAAAGAAAGAAAGAAAACAAGAAAGAAAGAAAGAAAGAAAGAAAACAAGAAAGAAAGAAAGAAAGAAAGAAAACAAGAAAGAAAGAAAGAAAGAAAGAAAACAAGAAAGAAAGAAAGAAAGAAAGAAAGAAAGAAAGAAAGAAAGAAAGAAAGAAAGAAAGAAAGAAAGAAAGAAAGAAAGAAAGAAAGAAAGAAAGAAAGAAAGAAAGAAAGAAAGAAAGAAAGAAAGAAAGAAAGAAAGAAAGAAAGAAAGAAAGAAAGAAAGAAAGAAAGAAAGAAAGAAAGAAAGAAAGAAAGAAAGAAAGAAAAGCCTGCAATTACAAGGAGAATATTTCATACAATTGACTCTGAATTCAGACAATTGAGTTGGGTTTTTATTCTTATTCCTATCCAGATCAATGGAGAAACTGCACACAAAACTTGCAGAGATAAATGGCAACCTAAGGAAATGCCAAATGAATCAGTAACCATTTTGGCTGTATACAGAAAATACACAGCCATCAGAACAGAGATCCTGGGAGTACTGCAGTGGATTAGGTGCTTGCATGGAGAGGAATCAAATCCCAGCTCTGCAACAGATTTCCTTCCACTCATATTCCCATGTGTGAAACAGGCATCTACAATGCTAGTTTAGGGAGACGTGCAGGAAGGTCAAATATTGCAGTAAGGAGGAGCATGTAGGAACCAAGACTGAAATCCTCATCTGTTCCCATCACCAGTAAAGCATCCTCCAGTCATTTTATTTTATGCCAGCTCTGAAGACTTAGAATGATACTTTTCTCCCATAGGAGAAGGAAACAAAGTTTTGCATGGCATCATTTCACAATAGCTCAGTACTGGGGTACAGTGCAGAAGACTTGAGGTCATCCTCACAGATTTTATATTTAAGTCAGGCCAAGCAGAACTCTGACTGCAGGTTTGTCCAACTACCTGTGCAGAAGAGATAGAAGAAACGTACTCTATAACAAAACAGTTGCAAGAGAAATAAAATGAAAATCTTCTGCCAGAGCTCTAACCAAAGTACACTGTTCCTAACAATGTATTTTAGCTGTGTCTTAATATGAGGGGGGAGAGGAGGGTCTGCACAGGAATATTTGTATTTGCCTTTAACAGCCTAAAAATGGGACTGAACTTTTTCTTTCTTCCACTTCTCTGCACATTTGTCTCTGTTCAAAGGTTTCAGAGGAAAAAAAAAAAAAAAAAAAAAAAAATCACTTTCAAATCCATAAGGAGGTCCAAAATGTTGCTCGCATTCCAAAATCGCTGGGAGAGTTCCCATAATAAAATATTTGTTGGAGAGGTACCAGGCCATATTAAGTATAGAGAGGCAGATCTAACTCTCGCTTTCCACACTTTCATGGGCCTGAGACAGAACATTAACGATATCTGAACTATACACAGATTTTATACTTAAAGCATTTCTTCACCTGTCTAACAGCATTTTATTTACCCCCATGCACTGTTATTTCATTAGTTGTGTTACTTTAGCTGCACTTAGGTGACACTGTGTCATGAGGTTATCCCTAGATGTAAGTCCATGATAAGGGAGTGACAAAGGAGCGAAGCTGAAAAAATAGGAAGAGGTTTGCCATGCAACACAGCCAGCCCAGGCCATGCACTCTGAGACATGGGGAAGGGCAGAGAGTGAGCAGCTGATAGTTTTAACAGAAAGAAAACACAATGCCAACGATCTGAGAAGGAACCGTAATTTACTAAATGTTATCAAATAAAATGAGAGATGAGAGTACCCAAAATACAAGTGAAACCACAATAGTGCAATGGAAGCATGTGCTTCTCTCTGCTGCAAGCTGAGATGGTCAGACACAGAGAGCAGCTGGGGTCCGGTCTGGAGTCCCACCCCCCTTCTTCTTCACCCCCCAAGTCCTCTGGGGATGCCGCCCCTTTCCTCCAGATAACCAAAAATGCCCCAAATGGCGGTAACACGGAACCAGAATATGAACTCTTTTATCTACCACTGCTCTGCATGATGTTCTGATGTGGAATACTGACAACAGAAATCACAAAACCACAACATTCCACCCCTTATTCCACATCACCACACCACGCTTAACATACATCTATATAGGAACAAACAAATAATGTGTGTTACAAATGCAAATATCTGAGAAAAAATAATTAACATGCATTATATATACACATACCTGTGTGTGTATATATATATATATATATATATATATATATATATACACACACACAACGGATTCACTGACAGCACTCCCCCAGCATCAAATTCCCTGTGGTATGCATTGAACAACCCCATTTTTCTTCATCACCCACCAAGTGCACCCAGGTCCCTGGGCAAAAACAGTTCCATGGAGAGGTTTGCCCTTTCCAGAAGCTGGAAGGACCCAAACCACTTTCCCCAACACGCTTTTTACATGTACTACAGGGACCTTATCTCCCTCTACAATATGCAGGGAGCTGGATTGTGTAGGACCTTCTTGATTGACTGAACCTCTGGTGTTGACCAGCCAGGTGGCTTCTGCCAAATGCTTCTCCCAGTGCTTAAATGTTCCACCACCCATTGCTTTCAATATGGTTTTTAACAGCCCATTGTAGCATTTGATCTTACCAGAGGCTGGTGCATGATAGGGGATATGATAAATCTTAATAAAAATGAAATTCTCTGAATGGAAAAATCACAGATTTCTGTAACTTATTCCATTTTCTTCTTTTTTTTTTTTTCCCCTTCTTTTTTTCTTACTTTTCTTTTTTTTCCTCCAATATTATTCTGATTTCCAATTGCTTCTGATTCTTTACATCCTAGTGAGAAAATATCACATGAGAGACTTCAAACTAAATGGTCTGGAAGCAGGAAAAGGAGTTAGGAAAGTTCATAATGGCACCTAGAGATCTGCCAAAACAGCTTTTAAACTGTTCTCATCCAAGCTATAAAAATCTGAGGCTATCTGTACTCATCAGTACAACAGCAATGGTATCATAAGCCTTGCTGATATATCTTAGCAAGGGACAGAAGGGGTTGGAAGGGACCCTGAGGATCACCAAGATCCTTCCTGCCACAGGCAGGGCCATCAACCTCCAGATCTGGTACCAGACCATGTTTCCCAGAACCTCATCCAACCTGGTCTTGAACAGCTCCAGGGATGGGACATTCACAGCCTCTCTGGGCAGTCTGTTCCATCACCTCACCATTTTCTCTGTAAAGAACTTCTCCCTGACATTCAATCTAAACCTTCCCTCCATGAGTTTAAATCTTCCAGTGGCGACCAGCAGACAAACAGAAGAGCCAGTTTGTCCACATAAATAGAAAGAGACCAGTTTGTCCACTTTGTTCCATAAATAGAAAGAGAATCTAAACGAATGAGGGAAGAACATTAATATCTATAACTAGTCAATGTCACAGTGAAAGAGCAGCAAGAGAATGAAGGGCTATACACTGTTTTGTCCTTAAGCGTGGCTCACAGGAAAAACACAACCCTTGAAATGAGATTTCTGGTAAAGTTTTTAATAATCTCCTGCTTTCATATCCTGCCTTAAAAAACACCAGGATTTCCACCTCTAAATATTGCCTCTACTTCTTGTGCAGGGAATACTTTGCGCAAGTACTCCTTGTAAAATGTGTTGACACTGAGGTATTTCAAATAAATACGCTGTTTTATTGCATGCTAAGATTTGTTAAATTATTATTATTGTTCTGAACCCGAGTCTTTTCAAGTAATTTTTGCATAAAAACTCCGAGTACACAAAGAGAAAGTCAGAAACATGCACAATGAAAGTTAAGAGTGCTGCCTGGAAGCTATGAAATCATTCACCAAATTCACAGAATAAATTGTTTTCTTATTAGACTTCTACAAATGAAAACTTTGATATCTAACATGGAAAGTCTTCTGAACTTTTTTTTTATTCCCTCCATCTTAAACTGGTTTGTGCTGTAGTACACATGAAATAGGTCTCTTAGATTACAGCATTCCCACTATGTTAAAAAAAAAACTATTTGATAAGGGAGGACAAAATAACATCAAGTGGCACAGCAAGTGATGAATTTACTAGAGAACAAGATTTTCAGCATGCCTTACTGCTGAATTCTCGATCTTAGCTAATTGATTTAATAGGACTAAACCACATAAACTCCTTTCCTTCTGCGTAGGATGTATAGACAAATCACACTTTGCACCATACCTGTGAAAAGGGACAGCAAGAGTAAGCCAGAGCGACTGAATTCAGCAAAGATCAAAGCCCAGTTAAGAAGCAATTATTTTGCAGCTTTGGAGTTTAAAGTGGAGGAAGGGAGTGTGCGTTCTAAATAATTTGAAAAGAGAGACCAAATATTACTTGTCTTAAAGAATGTGAGTCAAGTCCACTAACTCAGCTTTGCTGAACAGTAGCTGATAAAACAGGGTCTTGGAGTTAGCAGCACCTAAATTCAGGAACTTATTTCTGCTCTAATGCACCCAAATACAGACTGCACACTGGAGTGTGTATCGCTAACACTACCCACAGCTGGACACAGCATCCCTCCCTCCAAACAAGGAAACAAAAATGGCTTTTCTTATACTTCCACCATAGATGCATACCTCACAATCAGCATGCCTATAGTTCATAGGAGAACAGTCACAACAAGCTTAACACTGCTCCCCAAATGTGCTCTTCCATCATTTCCAGCCTCCATCAGGTTCAACACTAAAAGCCAACACTAAAAGTACCCAAACTTTCTGGATTCTGGAAACAGAGGATATAGATACCAACCATACACTGAAACATGTAGGAGTTGAGTATTAACAGCTGTTTGTGTGCAGGATACAAATCTTAAACACCATGAGTTCTATGGCTCTAACCTCACTTCTCTGAAAATGCTGACTTTCATTAATAAGGTTTGGAATTAGTCAGTGTCTGGGTGTGAAAGTCCCATTATAACCCTACATTTCTGTAACTTATAGGCCACGCCAAAAGAGAAGAATTTGTTGGCAATCCCTTCTCAATGATCATTTTTCAATACTTCTTACTGCAACTAATATTCAGCATCACTTGCCAGACGTTTCAGAGCAATATATTTCTCAAAATGAAGCTTATCCCACAAAAGTCTGATGAGGTGCAGTTCATCAGTGCCAAGTACCTTGTATTGTCTGAGAGAGAATTAGCTATCTGACCTTGTAATACTCTCTGATTATTTATTTAACTTAACTTCCAACCATTTAATGAATAAGTAAAAAAAAAATAAGATATTACGTAGTATCTTAGCATGACCTGTCACATAAATTAAGATTGCTCTGTTCCACAAACACTGTAATCTAGATTTGAACTATTCCTCAAGACTAGGTCAATTGAAGAGATACTTTCTTAGGAAGAAAGACAGTGGATAGTGCTCTCTTTCATTTGCTTTTGCAACTCCTGACAGGTTATACGGCATGCAAAACTACTTCTGAGAAAGGATGCTGTAATATAAGAAATGAATGCTGGGAGTTTTGGAATTACTTAAAAGTGAAATTAAAATGTATCTAGCACATTCCTCAGAGGCATGGGCTTCAGCTAAGGGCTGGTCCCTTTAGACCACCAAAATTAAGTTTACTGAGTGGCTTTAAGAGCTGCCCTCCATAACCACTGTGCATGCAACGTGAGCACAAGCACACCTTTCATTCTGTGGGATATACACCTTTTCTCTTACCAGTTTCAGGAAAGCATCAGAGAAACTGCAGGAAGAATATGCTTCACTTAGCCGCAATTCCATTGTCTCTCCATTCCTTCTGCCTTGTGGATTGTGTAGCTAAAGCTAGCAATTCAAAATAAGCAGAGAAAAAAAGCAAAACAATTGTTATTGAATTCAATGTATATTCATAGGGCTATTGTTTCTAACTAGTCCCTTGAATATTCTGGTTCAGTAGACACCCCTAACATGTCATCAGTCTAACTTTTCAGTGGTCCAAACAGAAGACGCTACCATTCATGCAACTGGGTTAAGTATCACTGAATTGTTCCAGGGCAGTGTACTCTATAGATTTACTATACAGCTTTGCACATTATACCAGGTTATTACCAAGAAATACATTAATCACCATGACAGACACAAAGCAGCACTATTCACAGTCTCTGAACTGAGGCATCAAATAGACTCATTGCTAATTAGGATGATGACAGCCAGGAATTACAATTAGAAGTCTCTGTTTATTCCTCAGTCCTTAAGATTATTCATCTCTGTTCCATCTTTTTCCTCCTCACAAAACTGGTAGCAAAACATTGGGCAGCCCCTCCTGTGATCCGGCTGAATAGTTCCCTGTTAGCAGACACACACTAATGATGATAAATGATAGACAAGAAAGCAGGCACAAAGCTACAAGACCTGGAGGTACAGTCTTTGTGTACACATAGCATTCATCTAGCATTAGCTGGCTTTCTCACACCAAGAAGACCAAATGATACAGACCAGAAAATGCACATCATGCATGAGGTAGTAGTCATTTGGGTGACACCTTGGAAGTGCTTAAACATACATGAACAATTTACTTACAAAAAGAAACAAAACAAACAAAAAAGATCTGTGCTACCCTAATATATGAACACCTGCTTACTGTCTTATGCTCTTTAAGACATCAAACCTCTGTATTACTTCACATGATACCACTAATGTCTGAGAAGACACAATGATATACTCTCGCATGTGGCCATACAATCAGCAGGTTTTGATTCCCAAGGGATCGGACTAAAAACTACAAATCCTTTTTTTTAAGTAAGTTCTGATTTTTAAACAACTTGTAAGAAACACCATGCTAAACTTCAAATGAATTCTTCTTTGCATTGGCAGAATGGTAGAAGGAAAATGTTATATATAAAAAAAAGGGAGGAAAATACAAAAAAAAAACACCATGCTTCTACAGTGATTTGTCATGGGAATCTGGCACCATCTTGCATAAGAAACTTGCCTAGCAGTGTATAAAGTCACCTGGTATTTGGGTTGCTGAAAAGAGCATGAAGATGATAATGAACTAAACGCATCTGTATCTGCAGGCCTAAGACACTGAGACCAAGTTACAGCAGAGAGGTTACTGGAGTCGAGAATGCTGAAGGAGAGAAGAAGCAGGCAGAGCTGCCTGCAAAAACATAATATTGAGAAGGGATTGGCAAATCCAGAGAAATAGTTGAGGTGGAATTCTTTCTGCAGATAGCCCTCGTCCTGCCTTGTTGACTAGATTAACATGCTGATAGGTAGCGATGATAAATTTCTTTAAAAGTCTTTACTGGGGAAAATTGAGAATATTAAATTCTTCCCCATTTTCCAAAGTCTAAAGTTTGTGTGTCCACGAAGTCCTGCCTTGAAACAGTCTTTTTTATCAGAAATGGCTGTGGATTATTATTATTTTTAGTCAAAACATTTTGATAGCATGCTTTGAGTATGTTTCAATAATCACTTCAGCACAAACCATGACTGACACGTTCAGGAGTTTAAGTGTTGGAGAAGTCCAGCTTTTCCCCAAGTATTTTTTTGCTTCAGAAGAAATCCATGCTGCAATGAAAGCATTTTTCTTACCAAGCTTCCAGTTACCTGATCATTCTGGAGGTTCTCCTACCTGAGATGGTCATACTTTAGTGCAAGAAAGAAACACTCAAACAGAAAAGCTATTTCACAAACAAAAACAAAACAAAACCATGCACCTTAGAGGTAATTTGCAGCAGTGATTTTCCTACCTGAATCCTTGCCTAAATGTTCAGAGGAAGTCCTCTCTTTCAGCTCTTTTAACCAATGGCAGCACCTGTGTAGAAATCAATGGCTTGTTGTATGCATAGTGCATCTTCTTATAACAAGTAGTTGTTTCTCATACCTCCTCAGGCTGAAATTGGCCTGCCTGCATTTTGCACCTTTATTATGCTTTCTTTCAGTAGCTGGATATAAAAGAGTTACAACTATCTATTATTTCATTTAACCTCCATGTTATTTTTATGTGTTAATATTGAATTAACTTCAGGCTGACAAAAAGACATGAAGAAAAAAGAATTTATCTGCCTTAAATTAATATATAATTAAAACAATAGAATGAAAAAGAAATTGCACTTTCCAATGAAAACATTCAAATAGTTAAAATAACGATATATACATTTCTTTATGAAGAAACTAAACCAGGTAATCTTCAATCAAGCCTGTGAGTATAGGGCAGATAAGGGAGAATATTCACTGCCAGGACATTAATAACAAAGGAAGCACAGTTTTAAAAGTGCTACAAGAAGAAAAACATGAATAGCTCTTAATGCCTCTTACAGCAATGAAACAGCCACTTAAAGGGAAAATGGACATTTGAAAAACAAATGGAGTGTAACTTTGATTAAAGATTTGTTTTTCAAAGGCATCCATCTATATTACATGATTGGTAGACTTCAGTCCCTGTAGTGTAACATGTTCATACTGGAGCTCAGATTTTAGTGAGTACATGATGTTTTGATTGGAAACTGGATGTAAGGAGATTCCTTCAAACAATAACCAAAATGAAGACATTGACATGAGGAATTCAGCTGTGGTTTCCCAGGCAGCTGAGGCTGTCTAGAAGCTCGAAGACCACAGCAAGAATGCTGCTCTCCTCCCCCCAAAATTCTCCAGTGATGCCCCAGCCACAGCCTTGCCCCACTGCTTCACCACAATTAGTTGTAAGGAAAAGTATCACTTAATAACCTACCGAAAGCCCCCAAAAGCTTCCTAGCTCCCTTCACAGTGTCATTTAATGAGCAAAACCATTTAGCTTGATTCTCCGATGCCTGGATGGCCAGGTAAGGACCTTGAGGTGCAGCAAAAGCTCAGCAGCTTTAACTGAGGACAGAGCAGCCCAGCTGAAACCAGAGTCCATCTTTCATTTCATGCAGAATTTCAAGCTATGCAAGGTTAATTGTGGACAGCAGAAAGGTGAGAATGAACAGCAGTGGCACCCGTCAAGCTGCAAGCTGTGCTAGGTTTATAAACAGGTTCTGTATTCAACTAATGCTTTTGCCTCTGGCACACAGAACAAGTTTGCTCAAGAGCAGAAAAAGACAGACTAATACAAAGCTGCACACTGCAGTGCTTTATTCCTTTTTTTTCCCACATTGAACTGACAGCCTAATTAGTTACATTAGTGCAGAACTAATAGCACATTTGTTATAATGGCTGTTTCTTGTTTTATCTAAAGCTCAGAGGTTTGATAGAATCGTATACAGAAAGGAAAAAGAAGTGGGATTTTTTTCCCCTTTTCCCTGCCCTTGATAAATCTTGGTCTGTTTTAGTTGCTTATTTTTCTGATGAGATGCTAAGCTAGAATGACTTTTTCTTGTTTAGAATAAAAGATATCAGGTGTATTCATTCTTTAAATTACGAAGGTGCTCGGGAACAAATCCTTTCTAATCACTGATGCTGTAACATCAGAGCAGCAGTGACTGTATTTCAGTTAGCCACACCATAGTTGCTCGTAGAGCCAAGAATACTGAACAAGACACAAATGTGCTCATTAGTTTAAAGAAATTCATGGGCCTAGGGGGAAAAACACCAGACAATAATACTCAAGTGATGATGAGTGTTAATTATAGGAATAATTCCATAGTAGAGACCCAGTGTTCAAGGTCCCTCTTCTATACAATTCTTGGTGTGTTATTTATACCATCAAGACCATAGCTGAAAAAAATCTAGTGAGGGATCTAGGGATGGCTTGCTTTCTCTCTTAAATTGTGATATGTGAGCATTTGCTGTTGGTAAGGAAATGTCAATTTCTACAGACCCAACTCCTCACAGTTCCCTGCAGTCACAGAGGGCAGCTGTACAGTACATAATACACAAGCTCTTGCTCAGCCCAAAGCTCCAGAGTTACTAAGCACAGTCACAGTTTTGTGCCTCTAATATAACATTTTGGATTAAAAGCATATAGACGCATCTTGATTAAAAAACATTAATTTTCCTTAGAGCAGTTAATTTGTTCTTTCCCTCTCTGGGCATGAGCATGGCATTTGTTTAGGAACCTGAAAAATCTGTTTCCTATAAGAAGCCTGGCATTCTTTCTTCATTGTCTACAACAGTCATAGAGAAAACATGCTATCAAAAAGAATCATTACTACTTCAACTTCATCACACTGGATTAATCTCACACTGAGATAATCAGAGGCTAATTTGAGAGGAACCAAAAGGAAAGTTGAAACGGAGCTAGAAGTTAATCAGAGTTTGCCTGTACTTAATACAGCCTTGGCTCTCTTGCCTGCTGTTGAACAAACCCACTAGAAGAGTTTGTTCCCGGTCTTTACCAAAGTGTAGAGACAGAACTCCCTCCGCATACTGAGATGTGAAAACCCCAGCAAGAACTTCATGGGGAATGGGCAACTGGGGACCTTTTTTCAGCCTGACTGTTCATTAGGAAGTGCTTGGAAGCCTATTTTTCCCAAAATGACTCTCTCACAAAATTCTCTTAGTGGGTTGTTTGTTTTCCCAGAATGAAATATAACATCTCAGTGCATGAAATAAGCTATTACCAATAAAAGCATTTTTATGGTAGGATAAGGGAAATTTATGCTAGGGCTTTCACTTGTTTGGCACATTGGTTAAAAGAAAGCCTACAATTTAAAAACAGCATTCCCTCATCTAACAGTGTGAGGCAGCTCCTGCCCACTCCCTCTGGTGGCATGGCTTTGGCTTTGCAGGAGCATGGGTGCCTGTTGCCCAGAGCCTGCCACCAGAGTGGTGCTTCACCAACCATTTGTGTGTTCTCCCAAACGCTGACCAAAATCCTTTGAAAGCCAGGATGTCCATGTTCCCATTCCAAGGAGATCTCATCAGCTTTGCCTGGTAGACAAAGGCAGAAAGCAGAGACTCCCCCTTTCCAAACCCCAGCCCTAAGTAGCTTACACCTCCATAAAAAGCCCTCCTCTGTTCATGTCTGCTGCCTATGGACAACACTGGATTTCACTGGTTGACTGCAACAGGCATAAAGACAAAAGGAGTGAGGACACGGATAGACATGCTGGTGCTAGACACACTGACACTTGGCACCTGCCCCATCTCTGCTTTCCCATTTCCTATTTAATTCACTCTTCAGGAGAGTTTATTGCTGATCTATGCTAGAAAATAACTCATATAATTGAAATGTCAGTGTGACGTTGTTTAGCCCAAATTAACATTTTATTTGGAAATTTCTGGATGCAATTATCCCTTGTGACTAATAAAAACAATGGCCTAATTGATGTGTGAATATAAAATGCTTGTTGCCTCAGTGTTTCAGATCAAACAGACTGTGTCCTTCTTGGGATCAGCCGCAGGAATTTAAGTAGTGAAACAGGGCAGTGATGACCTTGCCACTTATTTTTTTGATAAGGACTAGGTCACCACAGTCCTCACCCCTCATCTCCCATTTTCCTTACACTCAAGGAAGAGGAGGATGACCAACATGGTGCAGTCATGGGAACTGCTCAGCATTTGCCCCCCAGTGTTTCAGCGCATAATAATGGGCAACGATACCTCCCAGAAAACCTCCAGAAAACACCACATAAGGATTTGGTCAGGAAATTTCCAATTTGCAAATTTTTGGATGAATTTTATGTATTCATGCACGTATCCCAAAAATTCTGCCTACATGGCGATTTCAAGACAAGAAGGAAAGGGAAAGAAAATATTTGGGTTTGGATCCCTATAAATCCCCAATTTACTCCTTTTAAAATACACACAAAGAAGAAGACTATTTTACAGTCCCATTTTCTGAGAAATGAGAGCTACTGGCAAGACATAACTGAAGCTTAATAGTTTTCAAATCTGGTACAATCTGAACTTCACTAGCAACCAACTACAAGGTAATAACTTCTTCACAGAATTATTTGAAGCTGAGACAATCCCAGGAAGTGACCTGAAACTGGAAAGATAGGGTGTTCAGGGTACTCAGCCCTTAGCAATAAACACTAAGGTCCTTAGCTCACGGAGCAAACAAATCATATCTTTCTGTCCCAGTCAACATGAAAGTGGATTCAGTACGAACCACATAACACTTCACGGTCACTGAAGTGAATACTCACATTATGTCATCAATGAGTTTATTTTTTATTAGTTCACAGAATTGGAACATAACCCACTATACCAATATTAAGATAGAAAAAGAAATTAAAAAACAAAAGGTAGACATCTAACTGAAATAACTTCTTTAAACTCCCTCTGTTCTGTGAAATCTACACCTAAAGAGCAAGGCCATTATTTGCTTCTAATAAGCCAAGGCACAACCAGACTACATGAGAACCAAAAGAAAACTTGCATCTCAATTCTTGTGCCCACACTTACAAATAGTTCCTGTCTTCGCAACAGAAAAAAAAGACATGTCCTAGATCTGGAGACCACAAACCCAGAGGAAGTCCAGATCCACCCTTAAACTTTGCAGCCTATACTTTTCCTTTAATTCACTGGTTTTTGAAAGATTTACTGCAAATTAGATTACAGATTAGCTGTACCGAAGCCGAAATCAATGTATTACCATTTACTGAAAGAACTTCAGCTTTTTGTTAGTCTGCAGACAACATCACTGTAAGCACTGGCACCCACTTGACCATCAGCAGAATGTACACTTTGATAAATATTCTAAATTAAGCACATATGAGAGCCTGAGAACCACAATGACATGCACCTTGGAATGAGACTTGGAATATTTTGTCTGGCAGAGTTCAAAAGGCTTTTCAGCTGGGAGCAGCTGCAGCTTGGTTAGCACAAGAATGGATTGATTGTAATTTATAACACAGAATATGGATTAATGCAATATTCATGGAAAACCATGTGTGCAGAGCTCCATCTGTCCAGTGGAGTTCTGAAAGCATTTTACTTTAGGAAAGAATGACGTAACCAGAAAGCATTTGCCTTCACTGCATCCAAGTTGAGAAGAAAGGTATTTTCCTTACTTCACTGGTATACAAACAGGTAGTAAAAGTCTCAGACTCCCTTCAAGCCTTACCCAAAGAGGGCTGGAACAGCTCTGGTGGTCTTCAAAGCAGGGTCTGTGGTTCAGCTGCCTCCTTGTTTTTGCCTGCAAAATGACAGAGACCACAAGATGCATTGGGTCTATATGGAACATCCTCACAGAACTTCTGCTCTTGAGATCAGAGTTGGTGCTCATAAGGACAAGGACCCATGCATAGCCAAGAGGGGCTATGAAAGGCCAGCACGGATCCAACAAACCCAAGCAGACCTGTACAGTATTAATAAACACTGATTGAATAAGCCGCTGTAGTGGAAATCATAGAATTACCCAGGTTGGAAAAGACCTTGAAGATCATCATGTCCAACCACAGCCTAACCAGTACCCTAACTCTAAAAACCCTCTGCTAAATCATATCCCTGAGTACCACATCCAAACAGCTCTTAAATACATCCAGGGATGGCAATTCAACCACCTCCCTGTGGAGCCTATTCCAGTACTTAACTACCCTTTCTGTAAAGAAGTTCTTCCTAATATCCAACCTGAACTTGCCCTGGAGCAACTTGAGGCTATTTCCCCTTGTCCTGTCATTTGTCACTAGTGAGAAGAGACTTGCCCCACTCTCACTGTAAGAACCTTTCAGGTACTGGAAGAGGGCGATAAGGTTTCCCCTCAGCCTCCTTTTCCCCAGACTAAACAGCCCCAGCTTCCTTAGCCTCTCCACATAGGGCTGCTTCTTCAGCCCTACGAGGAGAGGCTAAGGAAGCTGTGTATAGAATGGTAGGTACAGAATGGAAATACTAAGTTATGGCCTGAAACAGTGGTTGAGCACCTGGTGGGAAGGCAGGGCCAACCCAGGGGAGCTCAGGTGCAAGTAGTGAAGGGATGGAGCCAGGACCCAACCCTACCCAGATCTCATTTAAGGGTTGACATGGAGACAAGGATATCTCTTGTCAGAGATCCCTGCCTACCTGAGGCTTTCCAAAGGTAAGCAGCTCTTTTCCTTCATTTCTGCAGCTGCTGTATTTGGACTCATTCTCATTCACTGTAGCCAAACAATTTACCATCCTGCAATTATTACAATACTTTCCATCCCCTTATAGTATCACAGCCACCAAGAACAATCAGACAGGCTCATGAAGAGGAGACGAATATGAAGATAGCAAACAGGCCACAAGACTCATTCTTCTATCAAAGGCTTAGGTATTTGGCTTGTATTCTTGTTGCTCTGATGCTATTGAAAACCTTTGAGTCAAGACTGAACAGTGTATGTGGCAAATCTCACCTGAGAAGACAAAAAGATTCCATGTCAAACTGCACTTCTAGATAGGTTCACACACATTCTTCACATGGTTTTGTTTCAAAGTACATCAGGAAATTATTAAAAAACGGAATTTATCCTGAATCACAGAGCTACTGAGGCTGGCACAATGTTCAGGGTCAGTCAGGCCCAGCTCTGACTGCAGCAGGGCCACCCACAGCAGCTGCCCAGGCCCATGTCCAAGTGGCTTTGGGAGATCTCCAGGGAGATCTGCAGCCTCTTTGGATAGCCTGTGTTAGTGTTCCATCATGCTCAGTAGAAAGAAAGAGTCACTAAAAACAGCCTGCCTCTATTTTCTTTGCACTCTTCAGGTATTTTGTACGTACTGATGAAAAGCCTTCTCTGCAGGCTGAACAGTCCCAGCTCTCACTGCCTCTCCTCATAGAAGAGATACTCCAGTCTCATTGTCATCTCTGTTCCAACCTTCACTGAACTCTTTCCAATATGTCCATGCCTCTTTCATTCTGCAGAGCCCAGAAGTAGACATGGCAGACAAGCTGTGGCCTCACCAGCACTGAGTAGCAGAGAAGGATCTTCACTTTTGACCTGCTAGCAACACTCCTCCTAATACAGCCTAGGACACTTTTAGCCTTCTTTGCTCCCAGGGCTCATTGCTGGCTCCTGCTCAACTCAGTGTTCATCAGGACCTCAGGTCCTTTTCTGGCAAGCTGCTTTCCAGCTGGTTGGCATCCAGCCTGTACTGCTACACAGAGGGTTGTTCCTCTGCAGGAACTTTGCTCTTCTTGTTGAACTTCATGAGGTTTCTGGATAATAGATGCTGTGCACAAATGCTGCTGTTGGAATGAGTAACACTCATTCCTTTTGCAGATTGGAATTGTTATGGTGCATTTTATGCACAGAAATCATTCTTTTTCCAACAAGATGAAATTCTGCAGCTGCCTTAATACATGAGGCATCAATTTAAGATTTGAAGTAGCTAATATGCTCCTGAAGAGGAATACACTCCTACCAAGTGAGGTTACAAAAAAGGGAGAGTGAAGTTACCTGAGTTTGAATTGAGCCAGGGTACTGGAACATGTCACAGGTTACCATCCTCAGCCGGGAAAGATCACAAATAATTAGAGCAATTAAAAATACCCTTGGGAGATAAGCCTTGACCAGATAAGGTCATCTCTCACTGCTCAGCAGGGGAATATCAATCTACAGCACCCACAGCTCACTTGTTGCTTGTGTGTGGCCAAACTGGGAATCCCAGCTTTGCCAAAATATGTCATCCCCAGAAGATCTGACCAAAGTAGCATGGCAAGAGGAGAAAATTGTTAATTACAGTGGTATGGAGACATCTAACACACTTCCTAGACACACATTCATGGGAAGACTTAAGCAAACCACAACCTATTTGGAAACATGCCCATAGTTTCCCTTCTGTCAGGAGAGTTGTGTTAAACACACTTTTAAAGCCTGATTATAGGCATTTATACCACCCAACTTGCAAACCCTTTTTACTGACTTGACTTCTCTTTACACTATTAAGGCTGCTTGTCTTTTCCCTAAGTCAGTTTTATAGGGTGCATGATGCACCTTCACACCTTTCTTGGGTGTCATTTAATCTCTTCCTACTTTTCTATTATTACTGTATTTTTTTGATGAAGCATTAGCACACTGAGAGAACCCACCTGGTTCAGAGGGAACTGTGATTTTAATCCAAATTGCCAATAAAACCATAGTGAAGTTCAGGGAAACATGACTGTACTTAAAGCAGCTTGTGCAGTTTGCTAGAAACCCAGCTATTACATGGAGGAAGGGGTAATTACTGCATACACTCATCTGATGTTTTTGATTGAAGGATTGGTGCTAGAAGTGAAACTAAATCAATGACAGATCCCCTGCTATTTCAAAGAGTCTTCAGCGTTCAGGGTTGATGTTTCCTTGAAGTTCTTTTCTAGAATCTTAAGGGGTTTGGAAGAAAATAAGCATCTCAAGTTCCAGGACTCCTGCTACTCCCCAGTGCTGAAGAGCAGCCTTCATAGAACAGCAAATCTTTAGCACCCACTGGCTACAACAGACATGGAGAAGGCTGAGGTCCTCAAGTTCTTTGCTTCAGTCTTCAAGGTCTCTTAGGCTTCTAAGTCCTCTTACAACCCTGTAAGGTGGAATGATACAAAGACGGTAACAGATATTCAAAAGGTTATTTATAAGGAAAGACTCACTGATATGGATGCCTTTGCTGGGAAATGCTGATGCACTCTCCACCAGGAAACAATCTTCACCAGGGAGCAACCTCCAAGAGACGCTGCCTTAGTGGTGGTCAGCCCTTAAATGAGGTCTAGAGGAGGTGGAGTCAAGCTCCAACCCCTCTGGGAGCACAGCTAAATTACTTTCACCTATGCTCCCACAGCTGACCCAACACTTGCCTCAGCTGATTAATCAGAGGTTCAGGCTGTGATTACCAATTTCCCATACAAACCCTAAACCCTTGGGTAGGAGTTGGGGAGCAGAGCACCTCCTTCAAGAAATGAACAAGTCTGAGGCCACCTCATGAGACTAAATGTGTACAAGTCTATGGAGCTGGATGACATGCATCCCAGAGTCCTGAATGAACCATCTGATGTGGTTGCCAAGCTGCCCTCCATCATATCAGAAAAGTCATGGCTGTCATTTGAAGCCCCCAGTGACTGGAGAAAGGAAAATATCATTCCCATTTTTAAGAAAAGGAAAGAGTTGGGGAACTACAGGCTGATGAGCCTCACCTCAGGTGAGCCTGGGAAGTTCATGGAGCAGGTCATTCTGGAAGCTATGTTAAGGAGCATGCAAGACAAGTAGGTGATCCAAGACAGCCAACAGAGCTCCATCAGGGGCAGAACATGCCTAAACAGTCTGGTGGCCTTCTGTGATGGAGTGACAGCATCAGTAGATGTAGAAAGAGCAACTGATGTTGTTTATCTGGACTTGTGCAAGGTCTTTGACATGGTCCCACACCACATTTTATCTCTAAACTGGAAAGAGATGGTTTCAGAAGCTGGACTATTCATTCAACAGATAGATGCAGCTGATACAATAGAAGGAAGGCATGTCAAAGGGGTCTGGACAATTTTGAGAAGCAGGTCCACATAGATTTGATGACGTTCAACAAGGCCAAGTGCAAGGTTGTCTTCCTGTTCTGATTTCTGTCACATGCTGATCTTTAAGGCCCCTTCCAAAGCCATTATATGAATTTTCTTGTGATGTTCCTGAAACCATACTTCTTCCTTATTTGTTTTCTTCAACATGCCAGGCTGGTAGAGATTGTGTTAACATACCAGATCACCTAGTTGTGCTCTCTACACTGAGTACGTTTTTCTTGTACCACATCCTATGAGACAGTGAAATAATCTAGGAACTAGCACATCTGATTTTGGAAGACAAAATCATCAGAGTTGATACTAAACTGCATTCTTGTTTGTGCATTTTCTCTCACTCTTCATTTGCCATTATTTAAAAAGCATTTTCAAAAGCCAAGGTCCCTCTCAGATCCATGGATTAAGAAACATTGTGTATTGTCTTCTCAGGGCTATTCTAGAATTACAAGCACCACTTCATGCGGGAAAATTATACAAATAATCCAACTTTCTGTAAGTCAAAGCAGCCCTCCCCATCACTATTTTTCTAGTGTTCTGGACTGCACACCTTCTTACTGTTATTTTCCTTGCATTCTAATTCTTCCTCTAGGAACTCGTGTGGTTTCCAACCACACCTTCCAACTATTTATCTTTCCTAACAGCCTGAAAGTTCTTGAGGTGAGTAAAAACTACGTGACACTGTGGCAGAAGATCCAGAGTGGAGAAGCACAAAAGGGATGAGTACAGGTGATACAAAAAGCACTGGAAGACACTGGGAGAAAACAGGTGAAAATACAAGTAAGAATATCTATCTGATTCCCATCTCCAAATGAGGAGTGGGGAAATGTTACATTTCCCTCAAGTACCTAAACCTCTACTTGTCTATAATAAAGGGGGATGAATAGCCTACTCCTGTGGTACCAGCACCTAGCTCAGGAGGCATAAGGTCACCAAATGGCAACCTCACACCAGGCAAACACCAATGCATCCTGAAGCACTCTCTCTCTCCTCTCTACCACCCAGAAATTCACCCAAATAAAAAGCAAAGCATTCCCTCCAGTATAACCAAACAAAAGCCAAAAGCCATGTGTCTTGAACCCTCATTGTATCCAAACAGGCAGAGGGAGTTTGCCAGAGCAAAAAAAAAGCTCCAGAGTCAAAGGATTTCCACTGAGAGTACTCTGCAATTGGTCCTCTGAGGCCTGGCCCAGACTTTCCAGCCAGCTTCCACTGCTGAAGCTGAGATGAAGAGGCCTCCCATTGCAATGACACATTTGACAGTTTTGCCAAGAGCTCTTGGTGAGGTGCCAAGGAAAGAACCGCTGCACTTTCCTGGAAAAAAGAAAAGAAAAAAGCAGATGTGCTGAGGAAGAATGCTTGAAATGCTCTTTCTAGTAAACCTAGAGCAAGGAGCCCCTGTGTAAAAAACACCAGGGGTTACTGACAATTTGGTTGTCACCCAGAAGAGAAGGAAGAACTGGTTCTTCCTTGCTTCTCCCTCACCAGAGCTTGCCCACCCATTGTCAGTAACGTTCAAGGCAACCGCGCTGAAGAGCAAACAACTTTTTTTGTGTGTTCAGGCTCACTTTGAAGACATTTTCACACTCTGAATTTAAAGCTAATTAATGCCCTGTGTTTGCCTTGCCTCAATTAGCAGACTTCAGAGCCTCAGTGCTCAACACAGGGCTTTCATCAGGTCTCTTCATTACCCAAGAGGAAACCCCAGTGCTGGCCCCAGCAGCTCCCACAGCAAGGAGTGCCAAAGCCACCAGGCTCTTGTAACCCACAACAAAAAGTGCCACAAGAAAGCTGAAGAGGCTTATGGGAGAATGCAGCACGTTTTGGGCAGTGACATCAGGGAGATTTCACTATGCTGAATGACATAAGGATTCATTCATTCAGCTCCAAAGTAGGTGCTGCATCAAAGCGCCAACCCAGAGTAATGGGAAAACAATTCATAATAATTATGCTTTTGCAAATCTAAACAGAGAGAGAAGCCACAATCCTGTCCAGGTTTTCTTGCTGAAGAGAAGCCTCAAGGAGGAATCAGTGCCATAACAGTTGTTAGAGCCCACAATAAAGGATGCCTTCCAGAGGCAAAATTTTAAGGGAGTTACAGAGCAAAGTGGAACAAACCGCTGATGACAGCAAGCTGAGCAATGTGGTTGATACAACAGAAGGAAGGGAAGCCTTCTAGAGGGACTCTGACAAACTCGAAAGGTGAGACCTTGTGGACCTAATGAGGTTCAACAAAGCAAAGTGCAAGATTTTACCCCTGGGTCAGGGTAATCCTGGGTATGTACACAAACTGAGAGAGGAACTCCTTGAAAGAAGTCCTGCTAAAAATGACTTACTTAGGGGCCTGGTTGATGAAAAACTGAACATGAGCCAGCAGTGTGTGCTTGCAGCCCAGAAAGCCAATGATATCCTGGGCTCCATCGGAAGAGGGGTGGCCAGCAGGGACAGGGAGGTGATTGTCCCCCTCTGCTCTGCCTTTGTGAGGCCCCATTTGGAATACTGCATCCAGGTCTGGGGCCCCCAACACAGGAAGGATGTGGAACTTTTGGAGAGGGTCCAGAAGAGAGTTATGAAAATGATCAGAAAGCTGGAGCACCTCCTCTGAGGATGAAGGAGCTGGGTTTGTTCAGCCTGAAAAGAGAAGACCACAGGAAGACCTTATTGTGGCCTTCCAGTATTTAAAGGGAGTTTATAAGCATGAAGGAAATCAACCTTTTTACAAGGGTAGATTGTGATAGGACAAGGGAGAATACCTTTAAACTAAAGAAGTAAGATTTAGATTAGATGTCAGGGGGAAGGTTTTTTTACTGAGGAAGTGGTGAAGAGCTGGAACAGGTTGCCCAAAGAGGCTGTGGAAGTTCCACCCCTGAAGATGTTTAAGGCCAGGTTGGATGGGGCCCTGGGCAGTCTGATCTAGTACTTGATCTAGTGGTTGGCACGTGGCAGGGGGGTTGGAACTTAATGATCTTTGGAGTCCCCTCTAACCCAAGCCATTCTATGATTCTATGAAGTGTCCGTATACCTCTGCAGGTGTATGGAATGGGTGTATAAAACATGTACTTAATAAGATATGCATAATAGCTACCTGAGACATCATTCTATTCCTGAATTTATATCTTGGTGGAAGGTTTTAATAGCATGGCATAACCTAAGCTGTGTATCTATTCCATTTTTAAGACAGTTGACTTCTGTTTGGTTTATGTAACACCCTCTGACTTTACACAGAGCATAATGGAAGGCTCTTCTTCCATCGCTTCTATATGTCATATCCTTTCTTTCTGTTTCTTCTTTAAAACATATTGTTTTCTTTATGTAATGCAAGATGGTGCATCCAGAACTTTGCAGATGGAATGCATAATTGAACATTATATTTTATTCTGGAGAGACACACCATAAAATTAGGATTTTAACAATATTCTTGCAGATCTGGGGGAAGGGAACAAAATCACTCAAAGAAAAAATTCTAAAGCAATTTGTGGCGTATTGACAGAACATTTTCCAGATATTTTCAAAGTAAGAGAAAGACTTAACATTAATAGAAGGTTGGTTTATAATTCACAAGCAGTGCTATACTGTGCTTAATTCCTTTAGCTAATTTTGCATATAAGGAGTGTGCATGAACAGAGTTTGGGGTGATGGTGAGAAAAGGACCATATTTCAGATAGTTCTCTTTATACATCCTTCTCACTCCCACCTCCCCCCAAAAATCTGTGCAGCAGGAAAACACAGAGCAAAAGACTGATGGAGCTCGAACCACATTGCACATGAGACCACAGTGGGGTCAGAATTTCACAGCACTGAAGTCTTGTCTCTGTGAAAGGCATCTGAAATGCTGAGGACAAAAGATTATGAGTAACATTTGATGCAGTACTACTGTAAAGACAAACAGGGGAGGGAAAGAGAAGTATAGTCAAGAGAGAATGAAGGTCAAGGAAAATAGAAAAGGGATGGCTATTGCTAATCAGCTACTTTAGTCATTAGCATAAGCATGAAACTAAGATATGAATTTGGAGGAAAAAAATTACTTCGCAGGGTGCTGCTTTGCCCTGGGATACTGATATAAACAAAGAGATTTCAAATTATTAAAGTTTAGTTGATGCCAGACAGTCTCAAACTGCAGAGTTTCTGCTTCTGCCTAAAACACTAAAACAAGAACAGAAGAAATCATGAATTTGAACTTTGTCACATGAACACTGATCTTTACACCGATCTTTATACCTACTGGCACCCCAAAACACCTGAGTTCTGTACAAACCCTGGTTTGTGCATTGCTAAGGCTCCATTCTTCATTTTCTCCAGATGTGAGGGTTTTTCTTATTTAAAATATTGTGATCTGGTATTTGTGGCTGCAGAAATACATATTTAAAAGCATACAGTAGGCAAATAGTATCATTCTGCACTTGTAAATATGCAGCTCAAAATGGGGGCTCCAACAGAAATTTGCCTTTTTTTTCTTTATCTGGTCTGGCATCTCTGCACTCCATTAATAGACAAGGAGAAAAGGTGCATTACCATGACCAGCAGTCATTAGTAATTAATACTAGAAAAGATCCAAAGCAATAGGTACCACCACCAATACACCACCACATCTGCAGTTCATACATTTATTAGTCACCACTTGATGCTAGAAGGTCTAATTCCTGGCAAGTCTTTACGCCCTGTGATCTCAGGAAGTTTACAATTGGGAGGGCCATAGACACAACATGTCTACTTGTCCCATGCACTGCAGTACATAAAGCAGGTTGGCAATGAACACAAAGCAGCTGAGCTCCCTGCTCCAACACTCCAAAGTGAAGATGGCTATCCATCCCATCACTGAGAGGCACAGTAGGCCAGGATGGCATGCAGGTGCCCAAGCTATTTAGTGCATGGGCTTCCAACCCACTGGCAGTGCTGGCCACACACAGAGACACAGGGGGAGTGAGCCGCTTGTCACTGCCACCTCATCATATGCATCACTTCCATGGCCACTGCATCCAGGGAGAAAGCACTCTCTGTTGTGATGCCAGGCAAGTTCTGGGAGAAGACATTCCCAGAGAGCTGCACATTTGAGGAAGCACTTTAAAAGCCCAGACCTCTTTGTTTAAACTCCAGTTGAAGGCAGACTCTGTGTATTTTTTATTGGTTATTGTCTCATTTAATCCCCTTTGGAAAGGCAACAATAGAGGATTTAGTTATAGTGTTTTTTGGGTGTTTTTTTTCCTAAGCTAGTGAGGTTATTCCTTCACTCTCAAATTCGAAGCAGAGTGTACCATACATCTAGCTAAGAGCACAGCCAGAATACATTGATCCACCCCATTTGTCCTGTTCCTGACTCAACAATAAGCATCATCAGCCAGAGCATTGCTTGGGAACAGAGGTCTTTGCTCAAATACCAAAGCTTAAAGGAATGGATCCTCACACTCAAGCAAAAGTGCTTCTTGTCTGAACTCCTGTGAAGCCTGTTTGAAATTCTCTCCTCCTGAACATGAGCCAACAGCATACATATGCAGCCTGGAAGGCCAACTATATTTTGGGCTGCATTAAAAGAGTAGAGGCCAGTAGGGAGAGAGAGGTGATTGTCACCATCTAATCAGCTCTTCTGGAGGCCCTATCAGAGTACTGTGTCCAGGCCTGGTGCCCCCAGTACAAGGAAGAGATGGAGCTTTTGGTCCAGAGGAGAGCCACTATGATGATCAGAGGGCTGGGGTACCTCTGTTATCAAGAAAGATTGAAGGAACTGGGCTTGTTTAGCTTGTAGAAGAGAAGGCTCCGTGGAAACCTCACTGTGGCCTTCCAACATTTGAAGGGAGTATACATACTGGTGAGAACAACTGTTTATGAGAGTGGATAGCAATAGGACAAGGGGAATGGTTTTAAACTGAGACTGGGAGGTTTACGTTAGATATTAGGAGGAAGTGAGAGGGTGGTGATGCATTGGAACAGGTTGCCCAAGGAGGTTGTGGATGCCTCCCTCCTAGAGGCATTCAAAGCCAGGCTTGATGTAGCTCTGGGCAGCCTGGTCTAGTGACTGGCAACCCTGCACATAGCAGGGGGGTTAAAACTAGTTATATAAAACTTGTTATAGTCCTTTTCAACCCAGGCCATTCTATGACTGTATGATTCTATGATTCTACAGGTGGAAACCTGGAGTAGAGTAGAAAGGACCACTTCCAGAGGACAGAAAAAGCTCACCAGCTTAAGTGTGGTATAGTCACAGTCTCCCTGAGAAGCACCGAAACTCCCACTGACATCAGATACATCACTGGATTATCCACGACAGCAAGAAGACACATCTGTTTTTCACAGAATGGCTTGAGTTGGAAGGGACCTTAAAAATCATCTAGTTCCAACTCCCTGCTACAGGCAGGGTTGCCACCCACTAAACCAAATTGCCCAGAGCCCATCCAGTCTGGCCTTGAACAGTTCCAGGAGGAAGAGTCAAAGCTTCTCACTATCTTGTCTTCAAAAACAAAAACAAAACAAAACAAAACAAAACAAAAAACACCACTCTCTCATGCTAGACAAAAGCTGTCACAAGTTACCAACATGGTAACTCACCAATCCATTGGTGAGCAAGCAAGCAAGTTCCACAAGTCTTCCTAAACAGCAGAGAGCTTATCTTATGCCTAGCTACAAAACATCTCTATTTATTCTACCTATTTCTCTTTCCCGGCACCATATTATCAGCAAGTCGACATTCGACCAGGTTGAGCCAACCTCTCCATCTCCCACAGAAAGCCTATTAAAAAAGTAAGAAAATCAGCAGACTCCCACCATCCCTTCTGCAGACTACAGCAAACTGCCCTCAGACACAAAGGCTAGTTTACCAACAGCTGCCAGCATTTTTATTTAGAAGAGACATTTGTTATGAGGGAAGAGGTGCGTAAAAGTCAGGCTGCATCCCGATTTTACTCCTTTAATGGTGGACTTGGGCATCTGGAGTGTGTATGTGCCAGCTTCCAGTTCAGCTTGTAAAATCTTTTTGTGGGGGGTAGAGACTTTCCCAGTATTTTTCATGTTAGAATAAATTAAGTTTTCTTGGAAGATAGGAATACATATGACTGAAATGAAAAGTCAGGCTAAAAATAGCACTAAACCAATTGCATTGTTCATAGTGAGGGAAAGGAAACCTGGGGGGAAAAAAGAAATATATTTAACAGCTGTCTCAACATAATGTCAGATTTATTCAAGATTTCTAAAATGGACTTTGACAAGCCTCGACTCATTGTGTAGGGCTGGAAAGAGTATTGTGGGTGGACTATTTCTTGTGATTTATAAGAGACCACTGTGACTAGTCTGAAAAACCTACATACAAGTGCAGTAAATTAAAACAGAAGCCTACATAAGACATGTACCTTGCAGACAGAAGTATTCTTTGGTCTTAATCACCAGTGTGAGGTTTGCAAAGAGAAATGGGCTTCAAGAATTTCTATTAGCCAAATACATTTTCTCCGATATTTAGAACTTGTTTATTCCATTAATAAACTTTATAAACTTTATAAACTACTAAATTTTTGGAAATGAAAATCTAAACACATGCAGCTGGATCAAGCTTCCAAAGGTATCAGAAAATGCAGAAGTTTTCAGTGGCTCATTAACACCAGATCATGTTGTTTCGTTTACCAGAAAGCTTGCTCTATGTGCCATGCAATCTCTACACAAGTACAACTTAAAAATCACTACAGCTTGTGTGTGCAGCACAGTGCAAAATAAAACCATGTGCATTTGATCAAAGATGGATGTATTGGCCTTCCCTTTAGCTCTGAGAGATAATTGCACGCATTTTCATACAAAATTCAAACATTACCTAATCCATCACCAGAACTTTGTACATACTGTACCACAGAGAAAACACTCCAAACATCTTCACTGGAAGCAAGCGGAAAGTGAAAACCCTACAGCCAGAGGTTGCTCTGCATAAGTGTATTAGTTTCACAGATTGAAGAGAAATGAGATTGTGATCTTCCTTAAAACCCTAGTTTTCCTTCTCCCTCCAGGCAGATACACACTCACATTCCCTTGCAGAGTCCAAGAAATTACTGAGCTGAGGTTCCCTCCAGCTCCCACAGCCTTATCCCAAGCCCTGCTAGTAAATCAATATAGGCAGCCCCTTTGGCTACTACCACAGGTTTGCAAAAGTACATGATCTTTACCACATAGTTTTGGAAAGGCACAGTGTATGTCTTCAGAGGCTCTGGTACTGGTTTGAAAGGCCCAGCACAGCTGGATATACAGGAAGGCCACTTCTGGGAAGTGGGAGACAGAACCAGAGATGATTGCCTTAGCAATCACACATCATCTTGAGTGTGCTAGAGCAACTGGTGACTAGAAGATAAACTGAGGAGGAGATAGAGGCAAATGGTGTCCTACAGATGTGCTTTGCTCCCCGTTGCATTGTCATTATGCTAACTTACATATTAGCTGGTTATCTGCATAACACTCACTTCAAATCACCTGTGAGATTCATGACTTCAAATCTTATCATGACAGCTAATGCCCAGCCTACATAGTGGACCTGCAGCCTCTGTGTCACTATGTAAATTCTGGGACTGAAAACAAGCAAACCTTCCAGAAACTTCTGCTTTATTAGCTAGTATTTGTAGAGGAATGACCAGGACTAGACTACATGATAGACTTAATGAAGGCCTGAGATTGGAGCAGACTAGCAGTTCTCAGCACAATACTTAATACACTTTGTATACCTACACCTCCTTGGCTATCTTAAAGACAAAGGGTTGAAGTAAGAAAAAGAAGAAAGTGCAGGAGCAGAGCATTCCAGTGTTTTCATCATCTCCCTTTTATGCAGCTCACAACCAGATCACCACATTTCAAAAACTGTCTGATGTGACTATTGCTATGGGTAGTGAATACTGAGTGCACCTGTTCCAACTTGCCTCACAAAACTACAGTCAATAAGATTTCTGTATTAAACCTTAGGAGAGAAGGCTCCTGCTCAGTACTAAGTCATCCACAGCTCTTGCCTTATTCCATAGAAACTATTGAAGATGGTACTTCCAAACTTCAAGAGTTACACTTGTTTATAGCAACTTCTCCCTTCCTTTGGTGTCAGCTAAAATAAAGGAGCCTGGTCTGGACTTCACAGATGTACCCATGTTCTACATGGCTTCCAGTCAGTGCAGAAGAACTGCTGCAAGGGATTATAATCAGACGCAAAGTATCTTTTATCTGTCGGACATCCTACATACTTCTGTGAAATCATGGGCCAATCATCCCAGAACTGCATTCTTCCTGGGTTGAAAGAATCAATCACTCCAACATGTATTGCTCATGCAGGAAGAACTGTTATGGCACTAAGACAGTGAAACCCAAGTACATAGCAATTGAACAGACAGATTCCAAAAGTTCGGGATGTTCTTGCACTGGAAACAATGATGAATTACAAAAGAAAACACATGCCACCTATTTAACTTCCTGAATTTCATTACAAGGACAAGCATATAAATCTCAGGAAAAAGGGGAAATCAGAAGAAAAAAACCCAAACAACAACAAACAGTAACACAGCTATCTTCTCTATATTTCACACAAGATGTAGCATTTCCTTCTATTCCTGAACACCTTCCTGACTCAATGTACACTTGCAGTGCCTAGAATTACTGACTGCTGCACTGGACACAGGCTGTCTGATAGAAAAGTCAGATACACTGCTCATGAACAGATGTCTATACATGTTTGCGCTAATATACATACATATATTTGCCTTCCTAAATAAAAGAGAAAAATCTGTAAAGATGCACTACAACCATGAGCATGCTTTTTCTTTAGCTGCATAAAATGGGAAAGAAAGCAACTTCTGCATTCAATCTGTCATCTGAGTGTACATGCACACAATCAGAATATGTATATATACAGAGAGCATGTACATACACAGATATATTCACATACACACACACAGGGGAACAGTTAAATACAGAATTATTACAAGTATATCCACACACGTGCACACAGACAAAACCTTGGATTTCCAGCAAAGCTTGAGCAATTCAGTGCAATAAAAAAGGGCTCCTGACAGCAAAGCACTTAACCAATGGCAGACTGTCCAAAGAGTGCCATTACCCCCGGGAACTGAGGGATTTGGCTGGAGTGTGCACTATGAACAAATGGCCTGAAATTTGTTAGGGGAAGGATGGGATTCAGCACAGTCAGGAGGCTTCATCTCCTCTGAAACCCTATATGTTTCATCCCCAGAGCAGATGAAAATGCAGTGTTTTTCCATACTTCAGAAGTTTTTTTGTTTTGTTTTGTTTTTTTTTAAATGAATCTAGTTTCTGAAAACTATTGTAACCCTCCAGCATCTTCAGAGTCAAATTTTCCTCTCAGGACCACTGACAAAAGAATAACACTTTTCATTACTGATCTTGTTCTTGTATACAGACCAGGGAAAACTGAAAAACCTAATCAGAGACCACTTCAGTATGCTTTTCTAGATGCCCACTAGGGATAAATGATGGCTCTGATATTGGCTACCTTCTGGAAATCATCTTTTCACTTTCCCCTAGAACCCATAATTTGAAGTATTTGTGACTCCTCTCACCTTGAATTTAACATTTACAGCATGTTTTCTATTCTGGGAGCTCAGAATTCCTCCTTGCCTCCAAGCTTATACATCACTTTTGTGTCGAACTCTGACCTCAGTTCTACTTGCATTCCCTACTCTGATGGAGCAGCTATTTCTGATTATGGACTGGCAAAATAAATCACAGAAAATTGGAGTTTCAAGAAAAGAACATTTCATGTTTCATTGTGTTGTTGTTATGAGACAGGCAGGCTTTCTTTCTTTTATTTATTTTTACCAGAGGATGTTCCATTTTACATGCTTCCACAATATGAGTCTGTGTATTTGTGGTATTCCATAGCCACAAAAACCAGGCAGTTAAAATGCTCATTAATGGTGACTCTAGACTTCTGAGAACAACTTTCAAGACACTGTTGGCTCGAGGTGCCCCACACAGCCATACTTCTCATGGCTTCAGAAATGCACAGAATCCCAGAATGACTGAGATGGGAAGGGACCACTGAGAGCACCTGGTCTCCCCACCAAACTCCTCACCAAACAGGGTCACATAGAGTTCAGGACTATCAGCTCACCACCCCTCAGTAGCTCTCCCATCATCTGTATCCAGTTTTATATTATCATCAGAAATCTCATGAAGCAGGGCATAAGGCCTGCGGGAGGCTTTATTATCCATTCAGCAGATACAAGGCCAGCTCACATGTCCAACCAGGGTCTGTGCATGGCAGGCTCCTTCCAGCCATCTGAGAGCCTCACCTATTTCTTCCTTACGTGGGGTTCAGAGCTAAAAATTAGTTACTCTATACTAGTCCATAACATTTCTCTAGGTGCTTTTATGTGATGGCTCTTAACCCTAATGCAAAACACAGTAGAGGAAATTTCTTATCTATGTGTGTATTCAGTACCATTCTCCTTTTTTAGGGTGGAGTCACTCCATCAGTGGGATGTGCAACTTGCAAAGGACACAAGAACATTAAGAACGTACCACACTGAAATCAATACAGAGTAAAACACAATCAGGGATATCAGACTTAAGCCTTCAAAAGCAGTGCTTGATTAATGGATGCCAAACTGAAAGACATTTTGAGTTTAAGCTCCCGGCTACCACAAGAGGATCAGTGTGCAAGGTCCCCTCTGCAAACTGTTGTATGTAAATTTAAACCAAGAAGTAGCACAGTTACATGTTTCTCTCACCTCCAAATACAAACAGAAGGGCAAAGTAACAGATACATTGCCTCTTCTGACCATCTGTGATGCCAACAACATGATGCTACATGGTGACTGGTGACCCAAGTTCAAGAGTATGTTATGGTGGAAATGTTCTTAAACTAGTTCCTAAATCAGACCTGAGTTAAGTAGTCAGCATTTGCCCTCTCCTTATGAAATACGTATGCAAAACTCCAAGTATGTATAGAAATCTGTAAGCAGCACGATCCAAGCTTTCCTCATAGGCAGAAGATACACTGTCCTAAAAAGGCACGACTGAAGGATTTTGTTTTACCTGTGAACGTTCATCCAGCCCAAGAGGAGCTTTGATTAGACTGATAATAGGGCTGAATATTTCCCCTGTGCTGGGCTAAATAATAAGGTAAGTTCCAGAGCTCAGCACTGCAGGAGACTGAAAAGGCCTTGGGGCAGATATTAGTGAACTGAGTCTAGCAACGTCCCTCTGGAGCAAGCAGATTTTCTTAAGCCCCTTTAATAGAAAACAAAACATATGCAGAGAGATACAATGATTTGTTTAAAATCACACTGAACTAAGCAAAGTTGAAAATGGAAGCCAGGTTTTTCCCAGCCTCGAGTCTCTTCTCCAAGCCATCTTCCTGCTTTCCCAGAACAAAGCAAATTAAATGGGGAGTCTGCTATATCACAGAGAAAAGTAGCTGAGAGTTGCCACTATTAAATCAGTTAGATATCATCTGCTTAATATATGAGGAAACATAAAGAGGGAAACCTCAAGTAACTGCTCAATAGTCATTCTCCACAGTCAAACAATCCAAGGAAAATCTTCTGATCACGCTCAATAAAAGTATTCATGGACACATTGCAGATGCAGTAAATAATATTATTAGGCCCTCTACAACTATAAATAGGTCAGAGATGCCAGATGCTTTTCTCCCTTCTTCACAAAATCAAGAGGTCTAGCAAAGAAAAACTAAATTCAGAGTCACATCCCAAAAATAACAGCAGGTGTTTCAAATATGTGGATAGCTCCTATGGCTAGAGACACAGCCATGCATAGCATAGCATAACAGAATTAAAGCTGTTACCTGCACACATTTGTGTGCATGGCCAGCACTAATGACACAGGCCATCTAGGAAGGATTAAGGATTACTTATCATTTCAACCCAATGAAAGAAGATCTACATTTCTCTTTTAGACACGTAATTCACAGGAGAGTTGTGCTTGCCAACACTCTGAAAAAATAATCTTTCAGAATTCTTGCAAACCCGCTGTGTTATGATTTCATCTCATGAAATACAACACCTTTACATTAAACCTCATAAAACTAAATCCTGCTGGATCTCTTCCAGGCTCAGAGAATAAACAGCTATATCAGTAATGCCTAGAACAGTAAAATCTGGCCCACTGTCACATGGCACGTTCCCATTTACAGAGGGAAGCAGGTCTGCAAACAGCTAATTCACTTTGCTATTACAAAATCCTCACATATAATGAATTTCTCACCTAACTGGTCTAAGAAATACTTCAAGGGGGAAAAAGAATGCTTTGAACACCATAATGCATATTTATGTCTACTAGCCTTTTACCTAGCCCCTGCCTTGTCCCTAATGAAATACGTACTGCAGACCCGCTCTGGTTTCTAGCAAGAAGTGAGCTCAGTTGTGTCTGGAACTCTGGGAGATAGCAAGGGGGATGAAATCTGTTGTCAAAACAGTTCAAAGCACAGATGAGTATGTCCAATGAGATTACTTTTTAAAGCCTGATTATTTTGGCTTTGCAGTCTGAAGAGATAAACCTTTTGGTTTTGCCAGTCCCACTCAGAGCGATGAGTAAGGATGTTAAAATAACCTGCACAAGTGCACTGGGAGACACAGACCTAGTGCAAAAGCCATCCTGGGGAACCTGCAACCAAATACCAGCCACGTGTTCTCCATACATAGCACGCGGCCGAAGAACAAAAGCAATTTTCTATTTCAATTAGGCTCTTCCCTGCTCTTCACGGAGAAGAAAGGTTCAACCCCCAAATCTGGACAGCCTAAACGTGGGAACAGCAATCACAGATACGCACATCTTGCAGATTCCTGGAGCCCCTCAGATCACTTTGAGGGCTAATTACACCTCAGGTGAACCGCAATGAGATTATCTTCAGGGCTGAAGATTGCTCCGCACAGCACGCGAGCCAAGGCTAACATCACACCACGCTTCACCCTAAGATTTCCTTCCTCACTTTTTCCATTTGTGTCGGAGCACACCAAATTTTAGTAGCCAAGACTGGAAGATGATATTTTCTATACTAAAAGGCAAAGAAAAAAGAAAAGAAAAAAAAAAGAAAAAAAAAAAAAATGGGGCGGGGGGGAGGGATGGGGGGAGGAGGGGAAGGCAGACTGCCTTGAACCTTCCTGCCTGTGTTGGGGGCCTGGGTTAATGGTGCTGTAAAATGCCCGTGGCTAGTGACACAAAGCAGAGGGAGGAATCCCAGGGCTGAGGCCCCCAGCGGGTGAGAGCCGCAGTGGAGCGGACAAAGGTTTCCTGGGAACTGTCAGTGGACCCTTTGTGAAGGAGGCAGAAGAGAAACGTCCCTATTAAGATGGGCAATGGGATGATGTAACGGTAGGGTGAGGTCGCTGACCCCAGTGCTGGGAATAATTGGAATGGGATGTGTGCTTGGAGCGCGGCTAATGGCACCCGGAGCTGCGCACTGAGCAGAGCCCTGCGTGACGCTGTCTCCCCAGGGCAGAGAAGGCGGCTGCCCCAAGGACGGCTCTGCTTGGATTTGGGGCCATCCGAGCCGGCACAGCGACTTTTGTCACTTTGGGGTGCTCGACAGAAAGGATCAGCAGCTGTTCATATGCATGGCAACATAAGACGCCCGAGCTCGACCTAGCTGATGACTCAAGACCAGAATGAGCTGCTTTTGTTAGCTGCACACCCTGGGGGCCTGTGCAATGCAGCACCAGCTGAAATCTAAAGGCCCACAGAGACATGCTGCACTTAAGGAAAGAAAAGGGGGGAAAAAAAAGACACAGGTGACAGAAATCCATGTGAAAGAGAAACTATTATCAGATCTAATATTATCATTCTTAAGGTTTTAATTTGAAATTGCAAAGACCGTTTTTGTGCTGAACCATAATAGAGACTTGTTTCAGCTTTGTTCATCTTTTTCCAGCACAGGCAATTTCAAGTTCCAATTCTTAAGTAGCTCACGATACAAGTGTGTAAACCAAGGTATCTGTGTTTTCCATGTTAGAGAATTACATATAGAATTTTGCTAAACAATGTAATCTCACTTTTTTCTCACAGGCGTAAATATTAATTCTAACCTGAATCTAAAACATTCTCTGCTGCAACCTTACTTACAGCAACTATGCAAACTTTTGTTTGCTCTGAAGCCTTACAGAGAGGAAATCTTAAACAAATAAACCAGAGAATTATGCTCTCACCTTTTCCATCCTGAACATGAAACTAAGTTTTCCCTAGCTGTAGCCAATCAAATTGATTGGGACTTAGGTTGCAAGACACAGCTTCCTTGAAAATGAGCACAGTTTCAACCAGACTAGAAAACCAAGCACCAACTCGGATGCTAAGGTCAGATCCCTGAGCTAGTTTTATCTTACAGTCAAGCTTCAGCCCACAGCACTTTTATATCACATAAAAAACACAAATATCTGAACTGAAGTCTGCAATAAACCTAGCAAGCAAGATTTTTGTTCAGCAAAGCTGCCGCTCCAGTACTCTGCAATCTCTTAAGAAGGAAATGAAGATAATGAGGTAAGAGAAAAACACAACACTTGCGTATCATATTTGTTTATGACAAGCAATTGGGAAACACACAGATGAAAGGAAAATTATACGAAGCAACTCAGCACTTGAAAATGAGTGAGCATCCCTCAACCCTTCTTCCTAAGTTACCTGCAGTGCATCTGCACGTATCAATAAATGAAAGGTACAGATGGGGAAGAAGAGTGTGTTCAAAATGCACGTCAGATGGGTATCGCTACAAGCTTGTTCAAGTTTACTTTTCTATGTGAAGTTCAGAAAGTTAAAACTGAACTTCAGATTTGCAAGGAGGCAAACATTATAAGAAAGAAGAAATTGGAGACAACAGCTAAAAGTTTGAATATATTCCTTGTCGATGACTATTCACTAAGTGACCATTGCTGCTTTTCTCAGTAATTTCTGAACTCCTTGAACAGTACTCAGGTAACACCATCAGCAGCTACTGCACTCAAACTGGTTCTACATCAGAATTGGCCTCAAACATCTATAATTTTATAAAAATAAATAAGCAGAAATACCAATTTTATGGTCTCTAGATGCATTTTAATTACTGATGTATGTGCCTACTGGCTCGGTGATTTAAATCACTTTGTAATTTATCTACAATCCAACACAGACTCATTTGTTAATTTGATAATGGTGTCAAACTGATCTGATTGTCTCACTGCTTTATTTTAAATCAGGTTTAATAATACTTTATAAACAGTGTAGCTTTGGGCAACAGCTTCTCGTGATTTTACTTGTTTAAGAATGTTTTATTACAAGTTGCTCTTTGGGAGCTGTTTCTCTCGACAACTAACACATCTCCAGTCCTTGAGGCCAATGGACTATTCAGCTGTAAACCTGACCATCTCCCTGGACAATAGGAATTGATTCTTAAGATAGGTTTCTGTGTCTGCCTCATTACTGCACTCAGTTATAGCTGTTTTCTCTGTTAAGCAACACAGAAGCAAAGAAGCAGCTTCTTCCCTAGAAGCCTGCAGCGCAAGATCTTTAGACCTCAGATCAACACCAGAGCTCATCAGGTGTCCACAGGGCAGTCAAAGTCACCTGACAGGGATCAGAAAAAGCCACCTGCCGTCTGAGACACCTTGCTGAGCTCAAACATGGGGCTGGAGCTAAGACACCCACATACTAGCACCCATAGTTGCTCCCTAGCAGTGGCATGCCACTGATCATGGGAACACTACAGAGACCTCCCTAGGACATAGGTGGTCAAAGCCCATCCAAGTCCTGATTCAATGAGAGAAATTTGAAGCTAGACCCCTCATGGCTGGCAACAAGTACCAGAGTCTTACTGTGGACAATAAAGGTAGCATTCTTGCCCCACACTACTTTCCCCATGGGAAAGCAGCTATTTTCCTTTCTTCCCTCCTGCAGCATGAATGCCTTACCTGGAGCACAGATCCCTTGCCTTAAGCACTGTCTCTGCCCCAGCAGCAGGGCTCTGCTTGCTACTACCAGACTGCAAGAGGATGGGGAGGGGAGAGGCAGAAAATAATGTGAAGAGGAAATAGAAGATATATTACATTATGGCTTTTTAAATAAAATACACTAGGAACACCAGGTACCATGCCATTGGAGTCACGTAGGCCGTGGTCTCTGCTATCTCTAATTGTCATCCAGCACATAGATGAGATAGATAATAACAGGAGCAGTAATCACGAACAGACATTCTGCATGAGCAAAAAATGCTTTCCACGACAAAAATTGTAGCCAGATATAGATGTATGTCAGATAGATTTGAAGGATCATAACTTGCTAAAGCACTAGCACGCATATAGACCTAAAGTTATATACAAATCTGTGTGTGTGTGTGTGTAGCACAGCATCCAAGTACCAACATTTACCACTTAATGTGAGATGAGGAAAGTAGAATGCAACATTTAGAATACAGAGGCTTGGAATAATATTTAATAACGTTTCTGTGGAAAACATTCAAAACTGGAAAAACTTGCCGGAGGATTTTAAGCTACTAAATGCAAGGGAACTATTGTACTAAAATACAGACAGAAAAACAAGAAAACGTGCTGTGACTTGGTTTTGCTTTCAGTTTGAAAGTAATCAGCCCCAGTCTGATCTGTACCCTTTGCAATGTCAAACACAGATTACACATAGGCTAGAGTTTCAGTCCCCAGTCCCCAACACAGTGCTTCTGGAGAACAGAATAGCCCAAGAGCAGTGGGTAGCATCAGGGCATGTTAAACATCGATACCTGGTGTCACTGGACACCAGTAACTACACAGCATGCTTAAGCACCACTGCAAGGCTCTTCTTTCATATTCCCAGACATTTTCCCTCATGCACATAGCAACTTGCATTGCTCAGCACACGCTCAGCACCCCACGAGTGAGCTGCTCAGTACACCATGCACTGGCTGCTGCCTAAGCATTGTAAGTGAAGAAAAGAAAGGCTAGGTGATTTCTTTAGGTTTCCTTTCAGAACAGGGAAAGAAAAAAAGATAAATTTACAGCACATGCAGTTTTTGACAACAGAGCTTTGAAACAGTGTGGTAAGAGAAAACAAGACTGCTGCCCAGTCCCAGATCTGGACAATGTTGAGTCCCACCTTATCAGCCACTGAAACAGTCAGGAGTGATCTGCTGCTGAGCTGCCTCACGTCAAAACCTGCGCAATACTATTTCCCACCCCTCCCCAACAAACACTGCAGTGAGATTCAAGCAATAATCATCTTCAGATCCTCTGACACTAGAGATCATTTTTAAAGGAAAGCATTTTTTTTTTTTTCTGCCATGGGAAGAAAGCCAGCTTTGTCCTCACCACTGCCATTTCACGGGTTGACGAGAATGAGCTAAAAAGCCACAGTTTTTCCACTCCACTCTACAATATTACTAACCAAAGGGTAATTGCTCAAGCCCCAAGTTTATGTTTACAGAGTCCCCAGGGCCAGGATCTCTCCAGCCTGCTTGGTCTGACTACTGCAGCTGCAAGCTGCAGCAGCTCATGGTCCCCTGCAGCCACAGCTTATCCCATGATTTTGCAGCCAAAAAGCATGATATTGCCTGTGCATCAGCAGTAAAGGAGCAGGGTTCAGCCTAAGGAAAGCATTACGCTTTTACTTGAAACTCATCACACCAGCAAAGCACATCAGCAGGTTATGGAGGGCTGCAGAGTGGCCCTCACGTTCACTATATAGTCAGGTGAGGGATCTCAAAATAAGTGATCTCATGGAAGCAGATTTCGAAAAAAATATACAGAGGAGAGACTGACTGCTTGCACTGGAGCAAATCTTGTCCATTTTTTACTATACCAGCATCAATGCATTGATGAGAATCAGCTTCCAGGACAGGACAGAAAGAGGTACAGAAGATCTGAGTTCACACTAAGGCTTGAGACAGAGAAAGTGGCACCATGAATTTCATATCAATGACACAGACCACACACACTGCTTAAACAGCAGAGATTGCTCTCAAGAACAGAGGAGTCATTTCATTTTCCCCACAGTTTGTTAATTCATTTTCACTGCCATCCATCAGATTATTTCTTCACAATTTTTTTTCTAGGGTGGGGACCCCAGGCTATCCACTCATGGCACACAACAAGTCCTGTTTCGCTCCTGCAGAGGAAGGCAAACATAGAGGCCTATCCATCAGGATCTCAATCCAGCCTCCTGTGTCATTTTGAGCCCCCAGTCAGCATTTGGCTTTGAAGGCCTAGGGAGCCCTACCCCACTTGCATGGACAAGCACAGAGCTCAGCCTCCTACTTCAGCACTTTTCTTGCAAGAGAGAAAAGTGAGGGTAACAGTGATTGTCTCTGTCTGTCAGGCTTGGGCTGGTTGTGTTTACATGATCTCAGGCCGTTTCAAATTTATAGTCAATGAGTTTGCCGAAGTTGATTAGAAACGGAAATAGGGAAGTCTCTTAAAGCCTCAACTCAAATCAAAGCTTAATCCAGGAAGATAAAGGTGTGCAAATGGGAAACAAACAAGTAAGCTGGAGCAGATTTCTGTCAGAAATGTCTCACCCTCCGCTGTAGGAAGTGATTATTATCTGTAGTCTAAATGGCCTCTTCAGATCTTGGGTACTTGCTTGCTCTCGGCACAGCTAGCTGGGTCTATGGAGAGTTGCATAGGCAGCTGGCAAGTTGTCTTCTGACCACACTGACCTCCACCTGAAGGGCTGTCAGCACAAAAAAATAAATAAATAAAAAAGACAGGCATTAAAAAAATGAGAGAGATTAAAAATTACCAATATATATAAAGATCCATTCCATTCTTTCAGAGTAAGAGTAAACACACTGGTAGATCCTCTTTCCTGAAGAGGAGTTTGGGGACCAAGGCTTGTGGGACCATCTCCAGGAGGTGTTGCAAGCAGCAACAGCGACAACCTCTGGTGTCTCAGTACTTTGCAAACAGGCTTAAAATGGACACCAGAAGTCATCTGTGGGGCTCAGTGCCATGGAAGCCGACTGAGGCCAAGAACTACAGATCCGTTGTGTAAAGGAACACAGATAGATGGCAAGAATATGTGGAGCTGTAGGAAATGGACTGCTCTTAAGCACTTTCACAAGGGGGGTTAGACATCCATGGTATTTGTTTTCAGTGTTTGAGAGACTGGTCTACAGGGAAGTCACACCCATGAGAATGCACTATTAGAAAGGTCCTTCAAACCTTCCCTGAAATGACAGGCACTGGCTTCAAACAGGTACCAGCTGCTAGCCCAGGAAAATATTGCAACCAATAAACATGGCTGCCCCTTGCTCTCTCAGTGGATGCTGCAGGTCCTCTCCCTTTCTTATGCCACAGACAGTGACCAAAACTGCATGCATAGGGACTGTGCAACTTACAGAAATTATAAGGGTTTTATGGGAAGGGCTGGCTTCCCATAAAACATCTCTATGAGAAGATATATTCACAGTAGCTGATTAATGAATGTGGTTTACCACAAAATGATACTACACAGACCTACTCTCTTCAATTATAATCCCATAAATAATATTACTGAAAATCCCAGAAATATTCAAGCTGCAATAGAGCTGCACTGGGATCCCAGCGCTTTGTCTGCTGCTTCTCCCTTTATGGCAAATCAGCACAAACATAATTCCTTGAGGGAGCTTCTAGGTGAAGACAGAAGGGAAAGGGATGTGCCTGCATGGCACAGGGCCAGTCCCATGCTTAGCCCCAGAAGAACATGCCAGACAATAGGATGTCAAAAACCCTTGGACACTCAAAGTTGTGGAATAATCCCTGATGTTGAGAGGGCTGTCGGTCCAGCAGCTTTACGTTTGGGGTTTGCCTAGCTCTGTCTTCAGCACCTTGCAGGAGTAGGCTGGGCAGGAGGGTTTGGTGCAGGTTTGGAGCTTCACTGTAGAGGTCCATCCTCAGACCCACGAGCACAGCTGCGGGAGAGCCCCACGGGCAGGGATGTGCCTCCATCAGGGGTAGGGAGCATGCTTGTGGTTCACGTCTTCAGCTCCCCCTTGCCTTTCGCAGCCCTGGGTGCTGCAAGTGGGGGGGCACTCTGCACCTTCCCACAATGAGCTGGCTTACACCTCCCGGTCCCATGACCAGATGGTATGGCCCCAAGCTTGGGGAAGTATGCCGACGACATCACTTCACCGCCGGACCAAACATGGGCAGGGGGAGACGAGGAGAGATGTCCTGCGGCTCCGCATCGGCTCTGGGAGCTGCAGAGCTCAGCTCGAAGCAGCCGCGACCCCAAAGTGGCCCCGCAGCCCCTGCTCGGACAAGGGGCTCCGAGGGTTTTTGTTCGCGGGGATGTTCCCTCCCACCCCCCCTTCCCAACACACACACTTTTAACGATTTCCTGCCAAAAGACAATCCCCCTGAGCTGAAGCAGAGCAAGAAAGTAGTGACCAATCCTTTCCGGATGGCTGTCACCAAGCTCCTCCCAGCCCCCCTCTCCCCCTTCCATTTGCATACAAAACATCCAGAAAACTCCCGTTTGCCCCCGCACCTCTCAGAGCCTCCGTCCGTTCCCGTCGGTCAGGCAGCAGAGCAGCCTGAGCTGGGGCCAGCTCGGCACTCAGCTCAGCCCACCGCCTCGCCATGCCGCGCCGCCTCTGCGCCCTGCTCCTGCTGGTCTCCCAGTGCCTGGGTTCGGCCGCCGGGCTCTTCCCCTTCGGGGAGCCCGACTTCTCCTACAAGCGCTCCAACTGCAAGCCCATCCCCGCCCCGATGCTGCTGTGCCGAGGCATCGAGTACCAGAGCATGCGGCTGCCCAACCTGCTGGGGCACGAGACGGTGCAGGAGGTGCTGGAACAGGCCTCCACCTGGATCCCGCTGGTGCAGAAGCAGTGTCACCCCGACACCAGGAAGTTCCTCTGCTCCCTCTTTGCTCCCGTCTGCATCGACGACCTGGATGAGATCATCCAGCCCTGCCACTCGCTCTGTGAGGAGGTGAAGGAGAGCTGCGCCCCAGTGATGTCTGCTTTCGGCTTCCCCTGGCCCGACATGCTGGACTGCAGCCGCTTCCCCAAGGACAATGACCTCTGCATCCCTCTGGCCAGCAGTGACCACATCCTCCCAGTCACCAGGGAAGGTAAGAGGTGGCTGCCCTGATGCGAGGTGCACGGCTCGGTCAGGCTCGAGGAGGTTCTCTCCACGCTATCCCAGCCCCGGGAACTGCTTCTTTTCCCCACAGCCCTGAAATGAAGTTCTCAGCTCTGCAGAGCTGCCCCTCAGGTGTGCTGGGTGGTGAGGCTGCCAGCAATCACCTCCTCGTGGAGAAGGTCTGTGACCCCTGACTGGAACCACATGGTTCCCTGGGTCAGTAATGGGGCGGCATCCTCCTCCTGCAGCAATCAGCATCTTACAGAGAGAGTGGGGTTGGTCTCTTCTCACTGATGACAGGTGACAGGAGAAGGGGAAATGGCCTTAAATTGTGCCAGGGTAAGTTTAGGTTAGATATCAGGAAAAACTCAATTATAGAAGGGGTTGTTAAGCACTGGAATAGGCTTCCCAGGGAGGTGGTTGACTCACCATCCCTGGATGTGTCTAAAAACCATTTGGATGTGGAGCTCCGGGATTTGATTTAGTGGAGGTTTGTTAATTAGGGTGGTATGGTCTTAAAGGTCTTTTCCAACCTGAACGATTCTATGATTGTGGAAGCATGGGGTTGGGGAGCTCCTCCCACCCCCTTTTTGCTATTTTTGTAATAGGGATAAAAAAGAAAGAGAGAAAAAGGTTGGTTTAGCGTTACCCTAAGAGCACCCTCTGTGCTCTCCTCCAGTGGCTTGTGACCAAAGAGAAAGAGAAGGCACACATTCTATCTGGCTGGAAAAGCTGTGTTTCCCCAAAGGGTTCCCAACGCCACCTGCTGTTCCTTTCTCCTTGAGCCTGACAAGGACTGTACCTTGTGTTTGCAGCACCCAAAGTCTGTGATGCCTGCAAGAACAAAAATGAGGACGATAATGACATCATGGAAAACCTCTGCAAAAATGACTTTGGTAAGTGGCAGCTGAGCCCCCTCGATAAAAACTTGAGGGATTAGGAGCAGGTAAAACTCCCGGTGGAGTCTGAGAGACGTGTCTGAATAAAGGCAGGGCTTTGTCTCATCTCATCCATCCCATTGCATCTGACCATTCTGGTCAAGAAACACAAAATTGCATCTCTGAGTAAAAAATGGTCCTTTAAAGTCCTTTCCCATGTGCTGTTTTGAAGTAGTACTCTTTTATGTGGACATTGCAGGCAAGCTGAATAGAAAATAAAGTGGAAAAAAAAGAATCTTTCGTCTAGACTATTGCCTGGGGAGAAGTACAGCAAAGCTTCACTTAGACATATGAGAAAGAGCTGCATGACGTATAGCAAGAAAGAAAGAGAAGGTAATGCACAGGCAATTGAGGATATAACTTAATGTGAAGATCTAGAGTTAGAAGAGGATAAGAAAGCCTGTTCAGCACAGACAACTGAAGGGCACATTGTCCGCACGTTAACATTTCAGGAGAAAAAGGGAATGAGGAGGGGAATCCTTTTATAATAGGTCAGTATTTATACCTGGGAGACAGATTTGTACTAGAAAGATCTGCAAAAAATTCAAAAGCTTCTCTTAAAACGAAAAGAATAAAAAACAACCCAACAACTTGTGGACTCTGATTGCAGGACATAACTGCTAAAACAGCCAATAGCTTTGGCCTGGCAAATTGCGCTCAGATAAATCCTCCTAAAGCTAAATGTGCCCCACAGATTCTTAAAGCGTCTTGTATCCCCCTCCTCATTTTTTCACCAAATCAAATGCAGCTGTTGGACCAATTTGCCCTCTATGGGATCTATTCTTTCAAAGAAACAACAATGTATGTGAAATATCATTTCCTTGCAGGTTTGCCTAAAATCCTCTCCAGCCTAATAAATTAAGTTTAGAACTTTTCAGCTGCAGCAGAGATCAGGTTTCAGATTAGGTTTAGGTACTCGCCTCCCCACCACCCCTTCATATTCTTGGATTTCAGGAATACATCCTGTCCCAGCAAAAACTGGAGTGCTGCTTAACATAGCAAAACTGCCCTCTCTCTGTTTGCAAACAGGAGAAAAGCCGAAGAAAATATTAATGTAGGAAGGAAGGAAAAAGGGGGGGAGGGGGAAGAGGAGAAAAGAATCCCCCAAACCCTCAGCCCTAAGGTTGATTCAAACTGAAATGACTTGCATGCCCTTTCTGGCTTTAGAAATGGAGCCACCTGCTGCCTCTTCTGTCAGCCCTGACAGTTTAATTAGCAATAGAGCACCTCCCTCCCCAGGTCTCCTTTATGTGCACTAATGGGAAAAAAACTCTTAATCTCTCTCCCTCTCGCTCCCCCTCCCCACCCTGGCTCCCCTCGCTCTATTAGCCTTGAAGATAAAAGTGAAGGAGATTGCCTACATCAATGGGGATACCAAGATCACCCCTGAAACAAAGAGCAAGACCATCTACAAGCTGAATGGGCTGACCGAGAGGGATCTGCGGAAAATCGTGCTCTGGCTCAAAGGTGGCCTCCAATGTACCTGCGATGAGATGAACGACATCAACGTCCCCTACTTGGTCATGGGGCAAAAGCAAGCTGGGGAACTGGTGATCACCTCGCTGAAGCGGTGGCAGAAAGGGCAGCGGGCTTTTAAGCGGTTCTCTCGCAGCATCCGCAAACTGCAGTGTTAGTGGCTTTGGCTGCGTTGGCTTCAGCAGCTTCCTCTGTCCCAAGCTCTCCAGGCCTCTCCCAACCTTCTTTCTTCAGCCTCTCTGCACCTCAAGATGCCCTGGCCAGGAGACACAGCAACCAATCTCCAAGAGGGGGAGAGCCCTTCGTTTCTGTACATAGGTTAAATGTAATAAAAATATATATATCATGACTATTTTTGGGAAGTATTAAACTATCTCACTTAACAGGTTGTTTTTTTTGTTTTTTTGTTTTGTTTTTAATGGTTGCAAATGTGACTCTTATCTGAGGTTTTTCCCTCTTCATTTTGGTAATGCTGGTTCATTTATATTGCTGCCTTTCTGTATACATGGATGTTTGTTGTGCAAAAGTAGGAGACAGAGAAAGACAGATGTGTGTGACTGGCCTGTCATAAGGCATACTACTCTTTCACTGAGTTGACATGGCTTGCCATCTATATTAAATTTATAAGCGTCATGTTACAACTCTTGCATGTGATACATAGGCACCAATAATGGTATATTAACCATTCTCAAGTTTTATCTTCCTCAAGACTGAGCCCATTAGTTAGGAAAAAAAGCAACAACAAACAAACAAAAAACAGGTTTTGGAACTGGTTTATCTGAGTGCAACATTTTCTTATTATTTTGCAAATTAAACCATCTGTAGCCTAACTGTAACATACCTAGTGGTTAACCTGAAAGAGTTGTAAAATATTGCTTTAATTAACCTTGTAAATACTCCAGATAAATGTTATATTCTTGTATATAAACTTTACATCATAGTTTTCCCCTTGTCTTGATTTGTTCTGGGACAAATTCACTTTAATCTGTTTAGGGAGAAAGGCGTTCACCTGAGTTTTGTCATGGCAAAGCAGGGTTCGCCCTTTTACCCCAAATAACCAACAGTCACCAACAGTGAAACTTCTAAGGCTGGCTGCAATTAAGAAAACCACACGGTACCTCATTTCCCCAAAGACCAACCCGTGTAACACGAAAGCTGGGGTACATTTACCTCATTTTAATGGGTTTCTGTTGAGCTCTTCAAGATGAAAAGTTTTCTGTGGTTTCTTTGACTGCCTATAATTTCATCCCATCCCAGAAGACTGTTGATGTGGAATAGCAATGAAATGAACTGCGTAAAAATCATACCCCGTTTATCCATTTCTTACACTTGAAAAAGTCACATTAAGGAGTCCAAGAATAGACAAAAACCTGATATGTAACTAACAATTCAGAATAATTTAAATGGTAGAACAAAGTATGTTTTGTGTGCACTTTCACTATTTCTTTTAGAAAATAAACCATTTGCACTACCCTAATAATATAACTAGAGCAATGTCTTTCAGCATTTTTCTTACAAATATGTTCTATGGAAGAACATTACCTGCTAGAGTTTTATTATACTTATCCTGGATGGGCCTTTGAGCATCTTATAGAGAAAGATACCCATGGCAGGGAGCTAGAACAAGATGGTCTTTAACATTACTTCCAACCAAACCACTTCATGTGGTGCTGTGAAAAATAATCTTACTTCCCAGTGCTGCCATTCATATAAAGTTCCTTTTACCCGCATTAAGAGGATCACAAGCCCAGTACTTACAAGGACAATGCTTTATGTTAGCCATTCACTGAGAGAATGCAAATCCAACCCAAGATTTTTTTTAGAAGTAAGTAGTCATAATAATTCCATATTGTGATTTTTCACCTATTGGGATTGAAAGAAAATAGTCTAAAGATCATCATGTTAAATTTGTTTTAGAAAAATTCTTATTTATTTGCCTTCTTCCCAAGTCTTCATGAATTTACTATATGCCATACAAACAATGGTAGGACTTTGAGCAAGCAAGACAAGATCAATCTTCATGATTATTCTCAGAAATATAGCAGTAACAATAAAAAAAAAGAAGAAAAGAAACCTAAATTCCAAACTGGTTCTTCAGTTTTTGTGAAGCAGTATCTATTTAAAGTCCAATACTTTGCTGAAATTATATCTTTAAAATTTTTCTTCTGAATGTACCTAGCTTCCCAGGAACAGATTTGAGTCTTCTCACACTTGGGAGTAACTACTTTCATATCAGTACTGTGTCCCTCATCATCCCAATGTCACATAACTACCCGTCTCCCTCAGCACATCACCTAACACCTGGCACTAAATGGGTCTTGGATATATTAGAGGGAACTAGCTCTCAGAAAGAGGGCAGGTGGCTGGAGACAAGCCTGCAGAAAAATCAGTTTGTGCCACCTGGTGAAGGAAAGTACTTTGAAAAGGCAGCAGTTGCAATGCAGGCTCTGCGGACCAAAACCAAACAACCAGGACTGCTCCATACAGCCTGCCTCACTGAAACTAAGTCCTCTTAGAGCAACCATAACATTATCTTAATTGGGCTATCTAGAGGGTAGCAGTAGTGACGCTGATGAAGACAGAGAGGTCACAAGTTACTCACTCTGGGGTCATACCGAGGCCAAGACTACACAACAGATTTATACTTAAATGGCTTGGATGTACAAAAAGACATTATCTACAACCAACATCACTCTGTCTTAAAAAGAAGAAAAAAAAAAATTCTTCCGCCACAAAATAAACGCTCTTACACCAGTAAAATCATGGAGGAAAATAAGAATAAAACGGAACTGCCAACATTTGAATCTGCTAGTATAGTTGATGTTCAGGTTTAGTAGCATTCTATCCTGACTGATCAAGCCTTCTGCATGTGGCCCTGGATGGACTCACTGGGATTGTCCAGTCTCAGGGTGAGCTGGCAGAGGTGGAATTACCTTTCACATGAACAGGGTTTGGGCAAACATGAAGGGTAATAGTCACATTTTCTGAGTTGAGCTGTTCTAACAGCATTGTGGAAAAAAATTATCCACACTGAGGAGAGAAAGAATCAGGGTTGGCGTCACACAACCCATTCCCAAAGGTGTATAAGCCAGACATTGCAAACTCTTCAACTGAAAATTAGAATTTCAGAGTCACATCCTGAGGAAACTTCATTTGGCAGATGCTGGTAAAGAAGAAAACACATAAAATTTTCACATTTTTACCTTTTCTCTTATTCACTCAACAATGACTGAAAATCTTTGATTGTGTCACGCAGAGAGTGAAACAAATATGTAAAAAGTGATCGGGACTTGCTACTCCTGATCAGTGTTTTGCATTTAGCGTGGAGTAACTTCATTACCTGGTACAGTGTTATTCAGTTTTAGCAGAAATTTGTTTCCAACTGATGGAAAAACACAACTGCATTTTTTAGACACTTTTTGTCTTCCTCTAATTGAAAAAAAAAAAAACAACACTGTTGGGCAGCCAACTGTGTAGCTCCATTGTATTTGCTTTCATAAAAACTATAAAGGCAGTTAACTACAATGGATTAGTTTAAAAAATGGTACTTGACATTTATACAGAAGTTCCCATTTCAGTTTCTCAGACTGCCTTCAGAAAACAGGCATTAATGTCCCTGCTCTGTAGATCAGGAAAATGAGGCACAGTGAGGTAAAATAAGTCACTCAGAAGCCATCCAGCAAGTCCTCTGCAGTCATGAAAAGAAGCGTGTTTTGAGTCCAAGTTTTCTGCTCTCATCACTAGACCACAGCAGTCAGAATGGTGTATAATCAAGGCAGCACCGTGATTATAATCCAAGGCTTCCCCCAACTTCTCATTTTCCCCAAGTGCGTAAGAAATATTTTAAAAGTTTGTCCAAATTCAAATTTTAAACCTATCCAACAATCCTAATAGTCTAGCTTTAAGAAATGAAAAGGCCCCTGTCAGAAATTCAGCAAGAGACATTTAAATTTAATTAATGATTTTCTGAGAGCAGGAGGATGGGGTTAGGTGCCACAAAGAGCACCACAGGCACACACCAGTCACTCCAGGCACAGCTATCATTCTTATCATGCAACAGGATAATATAAAGACTTCTGGAAAGTATGGACAGCACATAGAACACACAGGTACAACACTCCTTGGATTGGATATTAGGAAAAACTTCTCAGAAAAAGTGGAACAGACTGCTCATGGAAGTGATGGAGTTACCATCCAGAATTGTGTTGATGAGGAAGTGAGAGACATGGTCTAGAGCGATCACAGGCATGGGTTGATGGTTGGACTGGATGGTCTTTTCAACATTAACAATTCTGTTATTCTGCGATGCCTTCCCTTGCACACCCAGACACTCACACATCTTAGCCCTAATATTCTAACCCTGTGTTTCTCCACTGGGGCTAAGAAGCACCTGTCTCAGCCCTCTTCCTGGCATTTCGCTACCACTCCACAGTCACCCAGGGCAATGGCCAAGAGTAGAGCCTCTGTGACTCTACCTCATAATTTCCTGGTACCTGCCATAGCATGAGAGATCCTCAAGAAGGTGGCAGAACAGCCTTTTGTCTGCTACTTCTGTTCTGCCCTCACCAACTCCCAAGTCTTGTGAGACCTCATGACGTGGCTGCTGTTGGTAACACTGGAGGAGGAGCGATGGCTTGATCACTTCCAGAACAGTAGGTGGTCTCCCTCAGGTTAGGCAGCCCAAGCGTTTTGTTTTGGAGCCAGAAGCTCTTATTTCTAGGCTTCAGAGGTATGTCCCTATGATTTATTTACACGTTGCTTTCTTATCAGCAGAGCAGATTCAGTACTGCCTGTCTGATGACACAACCACAGGAATGAATCTTGTTTGCCCTTAAACAAAGAGTGCAAGATATTCACATCATAGGAATCCAAGACCTCAAGCTGCCTTACAAACATAAATTAGCCCATGCTACGTCCCTATGGGATGAGGTTTAGTAGAATAACGTTTTCCAAATGCATGCAGCTCCTTCAGAGTGAGCAGTGGGCTCCTAAATCACCTAGATACCTTGGAAAATATGAGCCGCTATTTCAGAGCAGAGTTGCAGGCGACTGGTGGAGGTCAGCCAACAAGCCTGTCTCCCAGCCAGGAGGAGCACCTCAGCAATCAGCCAGCCAGCCCATTGTTCTCACAGCCATCAGTATAACCATCCAGCACAGAAAGATGCACAGCAACACAGCTGGTAGAGCTAACTTCAAACCCAATTGCTGTAGGCACAGGAAAACTGTCCAGCAAGACAGACCAACATAGGTTAGGTGTTGTGCTCAATGCCTTACAGAACAGATATAACTAAGAGTATATATGCCACTTAAAAACTACAGTAAGGTGCTTTAGTGGCTGTAGGACTCATATCACTGGGCACACACTGAGTTATTAATCATTTTGGTTTACTCTGAGGTACAAACCTGAGTTAAGTTAGGCCACTTTACTAAGCAAAACAGTAGTTTAGGTGTAATAAGTGAAGTAAAAGAGTTTGGAGAGGTAGATTTTCAGAAACTAGGGCAACCCAAAAAATCAGAAAGACATACTGTAACTTAAGAATTAGAGATGGGGGGTATTAATTTGTTTTGAACAAGGAAAGAAAATGATTTTAAAGGTAATCTTTAAAGGCCTCCCCTAACCTCTTTGTTTCCATCAGAGCTGGATTCTTCAATACAGGAAAACTTTCAAGATTCTCATTTACATTCTATGATCTATAACTGCAATATCCCAGAGATATGAACAGTGCTTTTTTTCTTTCTTTTTTTTTTTTTTTTTTTGGTTATTGTTTAAATACTATGGGGATTTTTGAAACAGAATAGATTTTCAAGCGTCCACATCACTGAAGCATAAGCTCTATTTCCAACATATTTTTAGGTTTATGATTTTCAAGGATGTTACACAACAACGGGACCAAAAATTATTTTTGCTAGAGGCAGAATAATATAGCATCTAATGCTATTATATGCTCACAAAAGTTTATCCACTGCTTGAGATACTACATATGTTTAAAAACTTGGCATCACATATGCCCTCAAAATATTTAATGTACTTGGCATCCAAGAATTTTGGAAACAAGATTAGGCTGCTGAAAATGTGAGCATACAGAGGTACCACAGCCTGATCAACAAGCTTGAAATTTTAAATGACCTTAACCCTTTTGTTCCAGCATTTCACTACAAGATATGACTTGCAAGGAGACTGAAATAGAACGCCCTGACTTCTTCACAGAAACAGACTTCAGATATTCATAAGAAAATGCTGCACTGAGATCAGTCTCTCAATCCAGTACTGAGATGTAGAAGTCTTGCTGGAAGGTTAGTATTCCCTTTCTCATCTACTTGATGAAGACACAGTGAGCAGCAGAGAAGAGTTGTATGCTTCTGACAAAACAATTCAGCAATATTCAACAATTGTATTCATCAATGAGACTGGCCTGGTAACAACTGTAATACCATGCAATTGGAAGAAGTAATATAGAAGTCAGAAATAGTCCTATACTAAACAGAAAGCCGTAGAATTGTAGAATCATGGAATGGCCTGTGTTGAAAAGGACCACAGTGATCATCCAGTTTCAACCCCCCTGCCATGTGCAGGGTCACCAACCACCAGACCAGGCTGCTCAGAGCCACATCCAGCCTGGCCTTGAATGCCTCTGGGGATGGGGCATCCACAAACTCCTTGGCAACCTGTTCCAGTGCGTCACCACCCTCTCTGAGAAAAACTTCCTCCTAATATCTAACCTAAACCTCCCTTGTCATTAGGTTCTCATGGGACCACTTCTCCAGCCTGTCCAGGTCCCTCTGGATGGCTTCCCTTCCCTCCAATGTATCAACTGCACTGCTCAGCTTGGTGTCATCTGCAAACTTGCTGAGGGTGCACTCAATGCCATCATCTGTGTCATTGATGAAGATGTTGAAGATCACCTGTTCCAAGACTGACCCCTGAGAGACACTGCTTGTAATGCTTCCCTTTTTCCAGTCACCAGGGACTTCAGCAGACAGCTATGATTTTTCAGCTGTGATGGAGAGTGGCTCAGCAACCACATCAGCCATCTCTCTCCAAACCTTAGGATAGTTACCATCCAACCCCATGGGCTTATATACATTCAGTTTTATGAGGAGGTCTCAGACTTGTTGCACTGATACAGTGGGAAGGAATCCACTCCTCTTACCCACACCTAGAGTTTCAGGGTCCTCACACACACAGGGAGGGGCCTGACCACAAGTGAAGACGGTGGCAGAGCACTTATCTAATACCTCAGCTTTTTCCACATCTGAGGAAGCCAGTTCTCTGTCCTGATTTATCACAGGGGGAACACACTCCTTGATCTGTCTCCTCATGGTTATGCACCTGAAGAACCCCTTCTCGTTATTTTTCACATCCCTTGTCAAGTTCAACTCAAGTCACCTATGTAATGACATTTCTCAAAATGGAATGTGGAACAAAGACTGAATCTTCTCTTATGTGAAGGACAAGAGGACCACATGAGACATCTAGAACCAGGACTACATTTACATTACAGCACATGTCCTCCGCTGATAAATAATCTTGATAAGGTGAAGCACCAAGGCCCAGGCCCACTGCATTTGCAAACTGAGCTTCCCTCTGGCTTGTCTGTCTCCCACAGTCATTCCATCTTTGATCCTCTCAAGGAGAAAGAGGAACGAGAAGAGCTTGTGGAAAACATTACACACAGCAGCACTCAAAAAAGAGATAAGAATAAGGTGCTGGTGAACATCGTAACAGCATAATCTAATTGAGAGTGAGATTCTCATCTAGCTTGTGTGCCATTTCTGACACACTACTGACAGGATGGTGCAGAAACAGCCTTTATAACAAAGAAAGTAGAACAAGGGAGAAGAGCTGCTCCTGCTCAAAATCCAGCGAGAAGAGAAACATTTTGAATAGAATAGTTCTCTACTGAAGCTAATGATCTACAATAGTACTTAAATAGCTGACAAAGTAGGAAGAAAATATGTACTTGTATAGAAATAAAACAGCAGATGCTACCTTGAATTAAAAACAGTAACCCTGACTGTCAATGCATAAACACAGAAGCAGACAACAGACTGCAGTCAGGGTGCTGGCATTGTCACCATTACAGCATCAGGCAAATGGTCAAGTGCAGAGTCCAGTGAAACGTACGGCAGACACTGAATGGCTGACAGCTGGAAATGTTGGGAGCACTTGCCATCAGGAGGAGGCAGAAAGCTTATGTCAGCTGGAAAATAGCCTGGATGTGTGTTGCTAGGGCAGCCGAGTGGGTTTTGACAGATAAAAGTGTTGGTGAGCAATGACTAGAGATAAGAGTGCAAATCCCTGGGAAAGCAGAGTAAGGCAGGCTCTTCAAGTTTATCTTTAGAGATAGGGATGCAACAGATCACAGTGAACCCCCAGTTTGGGGCAGGGACTTGCTTCACCCTTAAGTCTTCTGCTGCTCCCTTAACCCCAGAACAGAGTTGTTAATCTGACATTTCTTGCTTATTCTCTCTGTTACAGTATAAATCCTATAGGTAACAGGGAGGTTTCCAGGGCAAAGGCAAGGAAAGAAAATATATTTAGGAATCATCAGATTTGATAGGCTTGACCTTGAGTGACCAAAGTTCACATGCACTTAGGTCTGCACCTGACAAAGCTTCCTCTTCTTGTATTTTACTTGCTTCTGGAGGCATTTAGAGTTAACAAGAATGACATAGCAGATGCATCTTTAAATCAAACCTGAGAAAAACATCTTGAAAAAAACAGAGAGGAAAAAGGAATGAAGGTTATTAAGAATGCTAAAAAGCAGGAAGGATACTCAGGAGGGGTGTAAAATGCATGCTGTTCAGATAGACTGAAAAGTAATGCCTTATTAGTAGCTAGGTTACTCCAGACACAGTAAAAACACTACGGGGGAAAAAAAGAATAGCTTGTAAAGGGTTACTTTCTCTTTTTTAACACATCTCCCTGATCAGAAGTCTCTTCTGATATATAATATAATATAAATATAAATATAATATAATACAATATAAAAGTTAGGGTGTTAGTGGAGGTTTTGGATAAATAAAAAACCCACCATCTGTCTTTGTTGGTCTTTGCGCTACAAGAAGTTTCTTTAATCAAGTATGGATTACTGGACTTTTCTCATTGTTTATTGGTTTGGATGACTGAAATAAATTGGGTTAATTCACATCATGAATGCCTTTTTTACTTCCAAGGTTGTGGGTTGACAACTCTGTAGTTCAATATCATGGTTTCAGTAGCAGATTTGTGCAGTCATCACTGGCATCGGCTACATTGGCACACTCACAAGTAGGCATGTGGGACAAGGTGGCAGACACTTGTCCAGGCTGTGGGTTTATATCGGTCCTCTCCTCTCTCTTGTGCTCTGTGTCCGAGCTTAAATCAAAAGTTCAAGAAATACCTAGAGGTTTTATCAGCTGTATATTTCAATGGAGACTATATTGGGTGTTTCATTCTTGACCTTTGCTACTGAAGATTTTCTAGATTATATGAAATTATAAAGGAAATCAGATAAAGATGGAATTAGGCTATGGCCTGATGACTGGGTTACTCAACTTGCGTAGCAGTGGGAGAAGAAGATCTAAGGGGCTGCAGACCACATCTGATCTTCTGTCTCCCTCTGGACCCTGTAAATATATGTCACAGCCCCATGTCAGACTCACAGTCAAAGGAAATGGAGCATAAGATACTTGACTCGTGTGTTTCATTTTACTTAGTTGATCTTTTGGGGATTTTTTTTTTTAATCTGGATATTGTAAGAAAGAGAGAGTCCTGTTCCATCATACTTTGATCCCAATGGTAAGACTTGAGTGCTAGGTGAACCTTACTACAATCTTGAAGTGCTTTGAAGTCTTGAATTTTAGGTTACTAACATCCCAGGTAAGTTGCCTTACTCATTCAGCTAGTAGACACAACAGGAGAGCTGGGACTACTTCCCTCTCATGTTTATGATCTCATCCTCTCCTTTCATTGAATGTACCTGAAAACCAAATGAAACAGTTTGCCAGGTGTTAAAAACAAACAAACAAACAAAAATTTCAATAGCCCCAAATCAGTTCTTGGTGATGTGCTGACGATTCTAAAGGAATGAAGTTTCCTTTCAGTCTCTAACCATTCTTTTCAGCTCAGATGCCAAAATGCTTTTAAACCCAGCAACTATTTGTGCAGCCCTATAAATTAGGTTTACCAAATGAAACAATTTGTGAGCCTGTAGCCTACGGGAATTTCAATTGGTGCTGTGACAGTGCATTGTTTAAGTAATAAGAAAATGATTCCAACTATTGTAAGTATTTGCAACACAAATGTGGAGCACATTGATGCTATCCTACTAATAATGAAAGTTATAAAAAGATTGAAAAGCCATTCTGCAAAGGAGACCACACGCTTATTAATTTGATGTATTCTTTTCATTGCTATTGAAATGCAATATTAAAATAAAATCTAAGTGAACAGGAAAACATGCTCCTGCACTGATGAATTTGGGGGAAATCAAAACATACAGATGCATTGCTCCGCTTGGGCTTAAGCAGATGAGCACCTGAATAAATATATGAATAGAACAATTAATGAAATTAAAGTATATCACTAGACTAGAATACCGTTTGAAATACTGAATGAAGCTGTTAGATTAGCAGCATAATATTGTGAAACCAAAATGAGTTTCCAAATGATTGTGCTTTCAATTGGAAGTAGCATCAATCATAAACATCGGGCTTAGGAAAACTGAACAGGATAAGTCAGAAGAGGTGTTCAAACCACATCTTAATATATGCTATAATCTTGAAATGTAACTAATCTCCTTAGGACTGTAATATTTCCAAGTGGTACTGACTTAAAGAAATGTTGCACCTCAGATTTAGCTATGAAGCTTTAGAGAAGAGCAAGAGGCCAGATGTTTATAAACTCTTTTCAGGTTACAATTTAGTTACGGTTACAGGGTTAGACAATGCACTCTCGTTTAGTCTTCCAACTGACTAGCTTAACCATTATTTGCCACTACACTGGGCGTATGCACCCTGCTGGCTGCTGCTGTCCGATGCCGCGTCATCTATTTCCCTGCCACTGCTAGACTGAGGCTGTCCCATTCATCCCCTAGACAGCCTCCTTTCAGGGGAGCATTGTGGGCTCAACAGACCTCTTTGTTGGAGCTCTATTTACACCACCATTTTTTGTTGCTCAGATTGTGAAGGGAAACAACAGAAGATGGAGAGGAGACGGACTGCTAACACAGTGGACCAGAAGTCATCAACACTGGTTCTTTGAAGTGACACACACAGTAAACATGGAAACAGCAACAATATGTGGAGTAACCTGGTGGTCTACGTTCAGTTCCCAATAGACACGTGTATCTGTATCTACAAGAAGTCACCATCATAATCAGCAGTAACTAGCAACTTTCCTTGTTATTTACAAAGATCCGCAGCATAATTATTCACCCGGCTCCTATTGACTATAATGGGATTTAGCTGGATAAATCCCCATGTAACTGTTTGAAAATCTGGGAGCTTTGGGACAGTCTGCTAGGAAGTGCAGAACTGAATAAGCACTAAGATGGAACACACTCCCTTTTGAATACAACTAAAACATAGAGGCAAGGATTGTGAGCATTTGACTCAATTGCTGCTGCTGTCCCAGTGCTATTTTAGAGGCAGAAATTCCCCTCCCTGCAGCAGGGCAGGACAGAGGCTGTGTGCCTCTGAGGCAGGCATTAGCCCCGAGACTCGCTTCTGTCTAGTAAAACACTGGATGCAGCATATTGAAATTTGAGGACATGTAATTTCTTTCAATTCAACAAGATCTAAACATGCACACAGCTGCCCTGTTGCATGGATTTTAGTGTGATCCAGGATGTAGGATGTATGCTGTTGGTATGCAGGGCCTTTGGTTGTCTGTTGGGTTGTAGCTTCAGGAGCTGTCAGCAGACACACCATGCTGCTCAGCAGCTGCCTTGCCACAAGTCATGGGCTTGCCTGCTCACAGCCTTCATTGCAAAGGCTTTTGTAGGCATGCCACTTCACTTTGATGAGTGACACTGTTTGTTTCATTAAGCTTTAGCAAGACCATGGCTTGAGATACCAAAGGGAAAGGTGTGATATACAGAGATGCAAGCAAGGTAGGTATGAAGGGCTTGACTTCAGTGAACTCTTCTCCATTCTCAAGCAGCTTCCTACCATGTCCAACAAATCCCCATAAACACTGTTCACTTATTTGCTGCACTCTTATTGGGTAACAGCTGCTATCCTCCTGCCTCATTATTTCCTTTGCTTCATGCCTCCCAGTTTCAGCTTCCTCTCCAGTCCTCAGCTATCCTTTTCCGTCCTGAGTTTCCCTGAAATCCACCTCCACACCACTTAAGTTTCCAGATCCTAAGTCTGCATGCAAATGGCACTCTGCTTCCACTGACAGAGGTGCCCCAGACTTTCTGGTGCCTTCCCATTCTGTTACCATTCTCTGAGGCACTGATGCCTTCAGCAAGATGAGCGTAGCCAGAGGCAAAAATGATGCTGTTCTTCTGCAATAATAATTCCCCAGTGGACAGATGCCAGATAGCACTGTTGTGTAAGATAGCTCTACCATGGCTCCACTACAAGCCTTCCCAAAGATTTTATCGTTCCTCACATTCTGGGGTCCTGGAACTACTAAAATCACATCACTTTTAATTTATGAAATGAACATTTTTAGTTTTCCACTTTTACAGGAGAAAAAAAAAAAAACAAACAACCACAAAAAAACAAAACAAAACCAAACACCTCAAATAGCTGAGAAATTAAAAGTGACTGAGAAGATCTGTCACATGACCGTTGAAATTTCCTATCTATAAATGAGTCACATCACTAGGGTAAGTAGAGGGATCAGCTCTTGGATTTTCATTGTTTCAAGTAAAGATATTTACTACTCTAATTTTTGCACATGAGGAGAAACACATTTCCATATCTTGCTTTACAGCAGATTAACTTGCTATTTAGCCCTTGACTGGGGTGCTTTGCTGCTTTTTAAGAGCACCTCCTTCACAAACGTTCCTGTTTTATATGACAATATCCAGAGGCTGGACATAAAACAGACAATCCACAGAGCACAGCATGTGCATGCATATTTTAGTACACAGAAATTTGCACTTTTAATTTTAACCAGTGCAAATGACGATTAAAAGCAACAGTCTTTCAACTTCTGCTAGAAGAGATCCCATTTTTGCATTTTATAGGGTATTTAGAAATACAACCTTTTATTGCCTAAATAGGGGAACAATTTTCAGTCATTCAAGCTTCTAGTGAAACCAGCTGATGTCCATCTTTCTTTGTTCCTTGATCACAAATATGTCCAATGTTTTTATTTGTTTTACTTTCTTGGTAAATTGTATGCACCATTAGATATAAAATAAAATAAAAGTGTTTGCTAGTTACTATTATTTTCTTAATGGATTTTGCCTTCTAGCATTGTATTAGACCTGCTCTGGAGCTTCAATCATTTTGACATCAATGCTCTGCTGAACATGAGCCAGCAGTGTGCCCAGGTGGCCAAGAAGGCCAAGGGTATCCTGGCTTGCATCAGAAAGCATTGCCAGCAGGAAAAGGGAAGTGATTGCCCTCCTGTACTCAACTCTGGTGAGGCTGCACCTCAAGTACTGTGTCCAGTTTTGGGCCCCTCACTGCTAGAAAGACATCAAGGCCCTAGAACATGTTCAAAGAAGGGCATCAAAGCTGGTGAGGGGTCTGGAGCACAGGCATTATGAGGAGCAGCTGAAGGAGCTGGGATTGCTCAGTCTGGAGAAAAGGAAGCTCAGGGGAGACCTTATTGCTCTCTATAACTACCTGAAGGGAGGTTGTGAGCTGAGGGTTGGCCAAAAAGAATAATCAGAAATAAATGGAATGCTCACCTGTGTTCTAGGCTTGCAGCAGAAAACTCCAAAGTGAGGGATCTCCAGAAAGAAATCTTTCCCCAGTGGCAGTCCGCCCTTAAATGGGATCCAGGAGAGGTACAGCCAGGCTCCACCCTTTCCAGTCTCACAGATCAATTGCCTTCACCTGTGCTCCCACAACTGACTCACTGCTCATCTCAGGTGATCAATCAGTGGTTCAGGCCATAATCCAACAGTTCCCATACACTCCACCCCTTCATAGTGTGAACCAATGATCGAGTTAGCTAGAGGGTGAGTCTTCCCTAATACAGAGATCCAACACATTGTAATGCTTATACAGTTGCCCATAGAAATGCAAGTTGCCACAATTTAAGATGGGTGATGATCAGTGTATGGTGAAGGTATATGATCTTTCATGAGCTAGTGCACTGTGGTGTTACTGGAGGCATGTAGTTGTGAGGTGCAGGTCCTATGCTCCATCAGTCCCATACAGACCATCAGCGAGAGTCACACATGATCTCACAGCAACACTGGAATGCTTCAATGACATTTTGTAACTTCTGATGATCCCAGAGGCTGAAAGACTCATGGGGAGTAATACGGATATTTCAGGGGTACTAGTAGGGGAATGTCTACCCTCCAGGGCAAGATACTGGCTAACACGATGGCCCAAGTTTGATATATTGGTAATTCACCATCTGAGAATACTGCCCATTGGTTCCATCAGAAGCTGAAGCATGTGAGCAGCTGCTAAAGCATGGGGGCTGCCTGTACAACTATCTGACGTCACCCAGGCATGCTGAGACAGTGATGCTTGCTCCAAGATAAGACTGAGATTGTTGCCCAAAACAGAAGCCCATCTTGCTAGATGACACAGTCCTCTCCAGCGATGGTAGGCTGGTTACGTTGGGTCCCTCCCTCAGTCTGAGGGGGTGAGTTGTGCCCTGACCTTTGTCAATACCACAGGTGGGCTAATACAAGCCTACCCAGTACCAAGGGCAAACCAGGCATATACCAAAGCACTTAATAAATTGATGTCTGCCTATGGGACATCTCAAGTACCCCCATCATGCCCCTTTGGCATATCAGGACCCTCCCTTTTGGTGTTTAATGTAGTTATGCAGCCGCAGATATCTGGCCAAAGGATGGGGTGCAGGCAGCCAGGGCATGCTCCAGTACAAGCCAAAGTATTGACCCAGGATAATGCCTGTATCTTGCCCTGGAGGGGCACTGGGGGAAGGATTTCTTTCTGGAGTCCCCTCTGTGGTGGAGTTTTTCCCTGTGAACCTAGAATCTTCTGATATGGGTAAGCAATCTTCTTCCCTTCTCTTATAGTACCTTTCTATCGTGCTGATCATGTGTTACTACATCTCTAGTGAAACACCTTTTCTTGTCATATTGATCTGTCTAATTGCTGCGAACTAATCGATAACTTTCTTTTGAAAATAAAAATTGTTGGATCTATTCTTTCCGTCAGCTTAGTCAGTTGCTCAGCAAAGCAAATCAGAGAGTATCTTTGTAGCTATTGTAGTGCAGTGCTTCTCCTTAGGTACAGTCTTTCTGTGGGTCTGATAGGAAGAAACAGTCCCTTCGCCATCATTTGAATGTTGCCTGGGGAACGCTCAGCACAGTGCCCATGGTAGAGGTGGGATGCCTCTGCTGCATGAGGCACGTATATGCTACAGATATGGGGTTTGAAAGTAAAACCAATGAGCAGCTATGCCAGAATAGAGCAGCTCCTGTACATCAGCTAGTGTAATACTTGAGTATTGCTTCAAGGTGCTTAGCTCAGTGCAAGCATAAAACTAGGAGCCAGGAGGTGCTGCTGAGTCCTGAAAAGTAGACACAGAAAGCTCCAGGTCAGAGGAGAACTAACATCCAGGTCAATCTGAGTCAAAATGAAACTGAGACCAATATTCTTGCTAAAAGGACACCAGTGCACTCAGATTTAGGAGGCTGCTTTGTAGCTCCAACTGCCTCCTTTTTATTGGATGAGAAAGCTCTCATTAACCCCTGAAGGAAGATAAAGATCAGTTATGATTTTGCTTTTATAGGGAAATGAGTTGAAGCAATAGTTTTAGCCACCTTCTGAGCTTGCATTTTTTCTTGCACTTGAAAATTACATGAGATTATCAAACATCTGCTTAAAATTTGCATAAGAAGCATCATGGTCACAAATGAATGTATGCAGAGATGCTGCAGTCAGTCTTTAGCAGGCTGGAGCCTTTAAGGAAAAGGCTTTGAGTTTTCAAAGAGGTCCCTAATAACTACAGCTAGGTAGGAAAACAGTCACTACCATTCTCTAGCTGTAATGCTAAAGAAGGTTTACTGAGAGAACCCAAGATTCACTTCAAATTATTCATGCACATACCAAAACAGAGAGAAAGCTTGTCTTGTGGTTGAGGTGCTAAAACCAGGGCTTATGGTGCTACAGCTCACTTCCTCTCCCTGCAAGCCTGAGAAAGCCAAAGCAATGTGATTTCCACCCCAAGAGTTAAACAAGTCAGACAGCTCGGAAAGGGCGAGTCCTTGAAAAGCAGCATGGGGTATGAGTACGCGTTAAATAAATATAACAACTGCATAAATGGGGGCTGTACATCTATTTTGGACAGGCAGAATTTTAAGCATATCAGCAGTTTCTCAGCATCTCCCACTTTATGAGCTGATGAGCACCCCAGGCCATCTGTAGGCTGAAATCCCCCCCCACACACACACGCACACTTTTATTTTTTGCTATTGTTGTTAAGATATGTGGTTGCAGTAACATTGATAATAGCCTCGATCAGTTGCTAATTCCCCGGCAATTGGTGCTCAGACTCTGAAGGATTTTAGGCTGATTCTAACCCTATGACTTCTGACAGCTCTGTTAAACAGAAGAATGGAGCTTAGATACAATTTACAGGAACTGCTTTAGTAATGGATATAAAACCAGCTTGATGTATGACAGCTTTACTGTGAGTGGAGTTTCACAGTGGCGTAAAGTTGAAATGAAGAGGCTGTGAAACTGACCTCAGCTCTACTTTGAAGCATCGGGAGCAGTGGTGACATGTCAGCCATGCCAACATTCATGCATATGAAGTGTCTGATGGAGTCAGATGGACTGCAGCTCACAGGGGCTCATGTCACCAACTCTGCCTTCACAGTCATACACGCTGCTACACTTGAGCACACACACTACAAGGAAATAAAATGCAGTTTCACCATGACGCTCCCTTTAATTTGTCTTCTAGAACAGCACTGCTCTGCCATTCAATCATTTCATGTTAGCTTTTCACGTATTTCTCTCCAATCCAGCTTAGCACTATTGATTTCAACAAGCACGTAGAATAAAGAACACTGATGAACACAGAATACTGAAGTGACAGAACTTACACAGACAACATATGTCATTTCCCTGATACTGGCACCAAGTGTGTGCTAAACACACCTTAAACCTGCATAAAACATGATGAGAAGCCAGAAGGTCCCTATCCGACTATGTGAGTTGAAGCAGAGTGCACTCTGCATTCCTTCGCCATTACCCTCTACAGCAGCACTTTAAAGTGAGTTAATGTGTACTACATCCACTTAGCTGTGTCAGAACACAGGTAACCTGGGCTGATACTATCATATTACTTGTGTAACTTACAACTTCAGCTTCATTGCCAACTACTGGCTTACAGGAGCCAAGTCTGAACTAAAAAGCAACATATCCCTTATGGAAGACATACTTCTAAATGCAATTAGTCTGATTTAGGAGTGCTCCAGTATTGCACAAGCATTGCAACACTTCAGTAAGACGTGTGATGGCTTTTGTGCTTTTGCAGCGCATTTTAAAATAAACAAAGCTGAACATCCCCATCAGAAACACATCAAGGCTTAAGCTCTAAGTGCATAGCTGTTTGGCAGCAGTGAGGCCTCCCTCTGTAAAAGAGGAACTGGGGAAGAGTCCCTCTCAGTAAAAATAGCATCATCAGCACCTGAAGTTAACAGTTTTGCATCATGCTCTGTTCTGAGACAAATGTATTTTCATGCTTACTACCTTTCTCCATCCATCCATCTATGAAATTATCCTGTAAGAGAATGCTGCAACTCATAATAGGTCTCTGCCAGTCGTTGGTTCATCACAATTGTTCCACATCAAGTCACTTCAGTAGTTTTTTTCACTAAAGCAACTTGTAGGTTTATGTATGCAGTTGTCACTGCCCTCATGGCTCATACCTGGATGTCTCTGTGCCATTTCTGAACACACTGATGATCTCTTCCCATTAGTTTGCTTTCTTCCAAAACGTGTCATGCAGTTTTGGATGATTACCAGCGCAGTAAATGCCTACATCTATATCTACTCTACTTTGAAGACAAGAAAACAGAACAAACCTACAAAGTTGAATGGTACCAACATCCTTACACAAGGCAGGAGCAAAAATAACTGGTACGTATTGTTGCACTGGATAAGAAACCTTTTGAGAGCAGAAGCTGTAAAGGTAGTTACATTCAGTATTTAAACAACCCGGTTAACTCAGACAGGAAATTGTCCATTTGACATTAAAATTAACAGCAAAAAATAAAAAATAAAAAAATAAAAATCTCCTGCTTCACTAAGCACATTTGGGTCTAGATTTCTGCAGCACAGTATTTCCAGGTGGCAGTTGTTATGCTTGCATTAATGTGCATATCATTTCTGTTTGGTTTGGTGGGAAACATTTAAATAACTCAAAGTTTGTAAAACGACCATATGCTAAAAGGAAAACAACCCCCTGTTTTTGCTTACTTGTACGTTGCTCTTACTTGCCATCCAGCTTCAGACAACTCAGTTTATGCCTGCATCGTTCACAAGCAGGCTGTGCACAGCAGAATCACGTTCCCTTGTTTGATACAACAATAAAACAAGCAGCCCCAGTCTTCCATTGCGTGTTAAGGCTTAGAAGGAAACATCAGCTAGAAAACCTTTCTGACAGACTCCTTGTGTTAAGGATGGGTGCTTGTGTGTACCGGTCCCTGTTCTAGATACTCCTGTTGTTCTTAGATGTAGAGCTCTGAAAGAACTGCGCATTTTTGGTAGGAGAAATAAAGCAAAGGACAACAATGATTGACTCCCTCCCATTCAAAACACTTTGCAAATATGAAAAGGAAAACATATGCTTAGATTCTTTTAAATGAAAAAGGAAGTGAAGGCCAAAAGGAGCATAAAACTAGCCCAAAAAGGAAAGAGAATTTATTAGCTTGCTCAAAAATAACAACAACAACAAAAATAGCAGCAACTACTTACTGGATGCAAGAGAAACAGCGATGGCCTGTAGCTTCCAAAAGAGCCTTTTGCAGGCTTATCGAGAACATAAAATGTCTCACAATGAAAAAAAGACATGCTGGGGAAGGCTCTTATTTCAAAGAATCAAGACCAAAATCTTGCAGCAAAGCAACAAAAGCTCAGCTGAGGATAATTTTGGTAAGAAAGAAGAGATTGCCCTTTCACCAGATGGCTAGGTATAAAATAACAGGAGTGTGATCCTAGCAGAAAGCAGCGGGAGGGAAATAAAGGAGGGGTTTTGCTAGTAAGACAGCCTGGAATCAAGAGTTTGTGGACCACTCTGGCAACTGTGGGTTTTTTTCTAAATGGTAGATGATATTTGGGGGTTACATTTCCTTAAGATGGGGAAGCATGTTAGAGAAGATCATCATTCGTCAATTATTTTCAGACTTCTGGCATTGTTGTTTAAGATTTTTGAAAATAACTACAGAGCCTTGTGCAGATAGATTTGTATCTGTGCTCAAACAGCACCCCCGTTTCTCCATTTTGCTTACAAATGGGGCATTCCTTTAATTCAGTGAGGTGGACGCAATTGTGAGCTTGTAGCTCTGAGACATGAGTGGCAACCACAAGTAATATTCACAGAATTATGACTGTTTAAAAGCCATGCCTCCCCTGTTCTTGTCTTTCCTAACCATTCTGCTCAACAAAAAAGCAGAAGTCTAGCATTTCAAATGGGGAAGGGAGGAAAAAGTTTATTACTGTTCTGACTCTGTATTTTCCCAAAGGAAATTATGACTATCAGGTACCCAGATGATTCTTTTTTTTTTTATTCAATTTGCTTGCTGTTGGAAGCTGCCTGTTAGTTAAAGTTAAATAAATATGACATATGTGGACAAAATTGTACCTCCCTGGCACAACAGAAATCTTAAAAATATCTGAGATAGATAGAAAAGCAGATTTGTCATGGTCTGAGAAAAGCTTTGAACAAGAAAAGCCATTCTTCTGGCCCCATTTTAATGATTATACATCTTGTATGATGTGGCAATCATGTCACGAGAGCTTACTTTGGAATGCAGCTCCAAACTTAATGCTCGCTTAGGATAGTATTGATTTCTGTACACAAGTAATGAGGCTGTACTTGAAAATAAGGTTGCGTGATTTACTTAATAGAAGAATATCTGCCAATTATTAGCAAGCCATCAACTGTAAGCACATTAATTTAAACCTAAAGAAAACCCAAGCAACTGACTTCTTACTCCTTCCATGCAAATGTTTTTTGAGTATTTGAATATGTCTACATCAAAAGAAACTGGATTTTTAGAGAGCCAGTTAGCTTGGGTTGCCAAGTTAACGAGTTCTGGTTAAGGTCAGTCTGTCACAAAAATCTGATTACTACACAGTTATTTTCTTTATGTTTGCATACGTTTTAAGATGGAAAGGATAACGGAATAAAGCCCTTCTGCTGAATTTGCTTGTGATACGCATTCTTACTCGCTCTGAATGAAGAATGTTGTGAGAGGGGCAGAGTACACATGGACATTTTTTCAGTTGGTGCCTGTGTGACCTGTTTAATCTGCATAATCAGAAAATGGTAAAGTTGTCTGTGATGCTTATGCTGACTTCATTTCTAGGTCTTTTTGAGCTCATTTTAAAGTATGGTAATGAGAAAAACATTTTACCTTTGGGCAGCAATCTGATTTGTCAGGAAATTCCTCTTTCTGTGATGGGTGGATGAGGAAAATCTGGAATAATATGATCCAGATGTTAAAGCTTCCATTTAGCAGCAATATATATGTATTATTTTATGGAATTGTCCAGACCTTAAAGTATTAATAATAAATCAATACTGGAATTTTCAACTGTGGGACTTGATTCATATCTTAGTCCTCATTCATGTGACAGAATACTTCTGCATTTCAGCTAGAGGCTAAAGTATTAAAATTAACAGCAAGACAAACGTAGCAGTTGATAAGGAATTTTGAAATAATTAAAGCTTATAGGATTACCCAAGAGAAGGCTGTGATACCGTTTTTCAGCTAATAAGGACTCCATTTTGGAGCTATCATTGTAACACAGCTCTAGTAAGATTTCTTCTTCAACAGATTTTTGTTTGATTGTATGGGAATCTCTCCTGGCTGCTCTCTTCACCAGACATCTCAACAAATGGAATCTTTAGTGTTGGAGCTTCAGGTTCTCTTCTTGATTTTTATTAGTCACAAAGTTAGTGTGAAGTTTGATGTTTAGTCAGTTTACAACTTGTATTTATGATATTATGAGAGGAAGGGAAAAGCCTGAAACGTTATTCAGCGACCACACTCACTCACTGAATTCCTTAATACTGATGTTTTAAGTATGACAATGACTGTTACTGGGGGGGAAGGAAAAAAGAAAAAGGAAAAATAAAAAGAAATTAAACTTGTAGTGTGAAGGAAGCAGGAGCCAACTGGACTACAAAACTTGTTGATATTTTGTTCTGGTATTCTGGTCAATAATAGATTCACTTGAGTATTCCTCTGTGGTTTTGTGACACGGTCTATACTGACAGCTCCATGGTTTTTGATGTGACACTGCTTTTTTATGGACTATACAATGGAGTGATGTACAGAGACTTTGCAGAGATCTGTTTTAACTACATAGCTTCCACCTTGCTAGGAATCATCATTTTGGATACCGCTTGCAAAGAGTGGAAGTGAGTTCCTGAATCTTTGAGTCCCTGGACTTGCGAGAAAAAGGTCTACTGGATACTCTTGCAGTCAACTAACCTTGCTTTCCCTCAAGGAGAGAAGATCTTGTGCCACAGACAAGCTGTTGAACTCTCTTGCTGAGGGAACTGGGGTTGTTCAGTCTGGAGACGAGGAGGCTCAGGAGAGACTTTATCACTTCCAACTGCTCCCTGAAAGAAGGCTGTGGCAAGGTGGGGGTCAGCCTCTTCTCCCAGGTAATGGTGATAGGATGAGAGGTAATTTCCGCAGGTTGTGCCGGGGAGGGTTCAGATTGGATATCAGGAAACATTTCTTCTGAGAAAGAGTGGTGAGGCACTGCAACAGGCTGTCCAGGGGGGTGGTGGTGTCCTGGAGGTGTCCAAGAAATGTGGAGTTGTGGCTCTGAGGGACACAGCGGGGATGGGCTGATGCTTGGGCTAGAAGATTTTATAGATCTTTTCCAACTTTAATGATTCCATGATCTTATCATTCAAAGTTTAGCCCTAAAGAATAACTAGCCTGTGAAATATACCAAGGCCTGATCTAGGGTTTCTAACAGATGGTTCCCTATAAACAAGAGATTACAAAATTTCCTAATTTTCGTAGCAAGACAGGCTGCTTCTTCACACTCCGCAGAAGAATCTTGTTCTCCTGTCCTTTTTATTTATAGTTGCTTATTGTGTAGTTCTTCTTCTGTAGTTCTTATGTAGTTCTATCTTCCCTTTCCTCTTATGTCTCGGTTTCTCAAAATCAAGCAGACCATTGCTTAAGTTCTTGAAACTGCAGTAAGATTTAATTATTACTTGGTAATAATCCTGGCACTAGTAAATGGAGATGACTGTGGTCATTTTCCTGCTATTCGTATCTTTGACATCTTTTAAACTGTAGTTGTGCATACTTGACACTTAGCAAATACTATTTTCATGGATTTTGGCTTTTTTTTTTTCCTGTTAACCCAGTCTTGACAGCTTTACGACATCATTGGCATAACAACAAGAAATGTGTCCAATGACATCTGTTCAGTCTGTGGGCAGAAAATATTTGTGGATACAAATGAAGAAGGGATCACTGAAAATACCCACCAGCTGTCCTGCAATCATATGCATCCTTTCCATATGATTATGGAACAGCCATTTTCTCCTCTTTCAAGCTGCATTAAAAAATAATCACAACAGTAATAAAGGCCATGAAAAAAGGAAAAATCCACACATTCAGAAAGAACGCAGCAGAAAAGTGAAAATCAAACTATGAAATATAACTCAGTTGTATGAAAAATGGAGTCCATGCAACTCTTTGACAGATAAACTGAAGCAAGAATAGCACTAACCCTGGAGCTGCTTACCCAGATCTGCCTTCCAGATACTTCATGCCCAGCCTGACTATATATTGGACCAGCCCCAGCAAATCCAGGCACGCTAGCCTCTCAACCAGGTCCTCTAGCTCAGGATCCTACACACTGCTAAGGATTTCCCCTGTCTATGCCTGGGTCTGTGTGTGACAGGTAGCTTCAAGGCAGGTGTGGCAGCCTCCCCAAAAGATGGCACATTTGTAGCCTATAGCCCAGCCAGTGACTGATTCTCAGGGGTACCAAACAGCACAGCATTTTGCATTCCAGAAACAGAAAAGCACAGCATACATGCTGGAACACTGTTACAAATCACTTCCTCCTGCAGAGCATAAGTCTTACGGTTTCCTGTGTGCTGGAAAACATGAATGCTGGTCTGGATGTTCAGAATTTTGCTTTTTCTAACTATTCTAAATGATTTAAGCCATTTGAAACTGCTGGGTTTTAAAGCAAGGCAGTATCCATAATCAGTCATTACAATTATCTGTGGATGGTTTGAATACATTTGCAGATTAATGTTCTAAGCCTTGTTTACATTTGAAGGGTTTATTGAAAATACACCTGATACCAGGTTTCATGAATTATGCATCTGTGGTTGGTGCACAGTTGGCAAGAAACAGACTTGCCCACACTGTGGCAAAAAGCTTGATTTGAAGATGGCATTGAGTTACCCACATCCTTTCCCTAACAAGTGTGCTTTCGATTTGAATTTTCTAAACCGTAGCCTGATTACTTGCTAATTCTTGTTTTGAACTGCAGTGGAGGGATGAGATGCCCACATCACATAAATGGGAAAACGATTATTATTAAAGAGCAATTATATTTAGGAAAGATGATAGCTCTGTTTGGCTTTATCTTATTTAAGACTCCAAGCAAGCTCAAAAAGAAAAAAAAGCATGTTTATATTTTCCTCCTTGATTTTAAGACATTCTGAAATCATTTATATAATGAGAGGAATATTTTAAAGTATGTGAATCAGTTTTAGAAGGACCACGCAGTGGCATTTGCCCTTTAAATAATGAGTTTAACATAGCCCACTTTCAGAACAGTTGCTGTTTATCCCCTCCTCTTAGTAAACTACATTTTTTCTCCAGCATAAGAAGTATTTGTTGAAGATCTGCTGCTGCATCTGTAGAAAACTGCTTGAGTTGAAATAATTTTTTTTTAAGTCCATTTTAACTGTATGCAAGGAGGAAATTTAAATGTAATCTTATTCCTCCAGAAAAAGGAACTGAAGACATTTCAAAACATTAACCCAATACTTTCTCTTTGACTTCAGCTAAGGAAGACACCAAGTTTTACTTTCTTTTTTCTCCAAATTCCTATACAACAGATTAGGTGAGAACATGGATTACATGGGCTGGCTCTGCTACTTGGTGGCTTGACAACCAGTTGTAGGCATAGTCCTACACATTAATTACTTCCTATATCTGGAACAGAAGTCGGTCTGTTATTGAGAATACCGTGTTCGATATTTTCTCGTGCACTGCAATATGCATATTTCATGCTTAATTGTAAGAGACTGGACAAAGTAGCTTTTGGTATAGCTGGTTGGTACAACTCTAATGTGCTATGTACCCTTCTGCAAGACTGTGCCTCTTTTCACACTACAGAAAGACTGTACAGAATACAAGGAAAGCATTTTTTTTTAAAGAAATTGCTGCCTTTAATGAGAAGATAGAAAAGCTAGAAGCTAGAAATAGTACTTATTTTCTTATTATGTATGCCCATGAAAAAGAAACTGCCAATATTTAAAGTTTGTTTCATTGCTAAATACCCTGTTAGTGACTTCTAGTTGAAATTTTCACTACAGGAAGTTGTGTGGTAGATAAGGAGAATTTTAAGTCAGATAATGGATTTGTATACATTGAAGTCTGAAGCACAGCACCTGAATAGTTTCATCATCTCGCTAATGTAAGGTAATGTAAGATTACCTTTAGATTTTTTTTTCCTTTTTTTCCCCTTACCTCCTACAAGAGCTGCTGTACCGTAATTCCTACATACTCTACTCCATTGCCACTTGTAAGAAGACCTAATAGCAGTAGTGTTTATGGCATGCTTGGTAGCCAGATAGACCTCTATGTGGAGGGAAGGCCACCTGAAATTTTGCCAAATATTTCCTATTGCAGAGGTAGCTAGAGGAACGAGTCTGTTGGCAGAGGAAGTGCTGGACTGCCTAACTGCATGTACTGTGAAGGCAATGGAGGATGCAGAAGGTTTTTCTCTTTTGCTCTTTATACCTACACTTGTTTTGATTTTCAGTTAGTTATGGACTGGCTTAACATTTTGCCTGCTCAATTTCTGAACTGCTTGTTGCATCTCAAGTGACTTCCTCCTCCTTATTCTCCAACTGAAAGGAGCAACTTTATTTGGAGAGGACTACATCCTCTTTGACTTACTGTCACCACACTCAAAAGGCCCAGCTTCTAACAACCAGCTTCTCAAACATAAGAGGAGGAAGTTATGCTCACTAACCACAAACTATGTACGATGCTAATGTTTAAATAAACAGATCAAAGTGGAACATAAGTTTCCCTGCTCAGCAGCTGAATGTTTGACTTCTATACTACAATGGCCACATTGTAAAGAACTGAAACACAGCTTTGCTTATGCAAGATCAGGAGGTTCTGCTTAGGAGTCAGAGCCTAAGTAAAGTAGCCTTTAAACACAAATGAAACGCGGCCAGAAATTTTACATTGTCATTAGAACAAATACAGGTTATTTTTACTTATGCCTTGATATATATATCAATAAATCAGAGATTGATAGAAGCCACCAAGATGAAGCTAAGTTTAAGATGCTAAAAATAGGATATGATGCAATAAAATAAATCTTAGGCATGTGGAAGAGTAATCTTAAGTGCATAGAAGGCAGGTGGCCTTTTTGCACAGATGAACTAGTAAGGTTAGTAGTTCTTGTAAAACTTTATATGCTTGCATTTATATATGCAAAAATACACATAAATAAATCTTTCTTTTTGTGTTACACTCTCAGAGATACCTAATTGTGAATAAAATGGAGGGATGTTGTTCCTCAGTCTTCTAAATATCTAGCAAAGAACAGGAGGACTTCTGCTCTCAGTGAAAAACTGGCTATGCAGAAAACCTTCTAAAAGCATTAACACAAAAGGAAACTAGCTGTGAGATGAGACTTTCCATGTACAAACTCAAATACTCAAATCTTTCAACAGAGATTCTGTACACTTTAGATGCCTGAGACCCAAAACATAATAAAAGCACTAGCCTGGACACAGTGTAAATGGCCTTCCATACTTAAAGTGGACACAAACAAAAGAGGAGTGACTCCTTCCTACGATGTGTAGTGATAAGACAAGTGATGATGGCTTTAAATTAAAATAGGATAGATTTAGATTAAATGTTATGAAGAAATCCTTTGCTCGGAGGGCAGTGAGGCTCTGGCACAGGAAGCCCAGAGAAGCTGTGGATGCCAGGTTGGATAGGACTGTAAGCAGCCTTTCCTAGTGGAAGGTTTTCCTGCCTATGGCAGAGCGTTGGAACTAGATGGTCCTTAAGGTCCCTTCCAGCTCAAGCTGTTCTATGATCTAATCCCAGATGAAGTAAAAAGTACTGTAAACATTTCCATGGGAAGGCTTTCAAGATTTGCTTCTGTACATACCTGGAAATGTCAGCCCAAGAACATTATGCCTAAACACTGAGCTGATCAGGTAGGTAGTTATCTCTTAGGCTGACCAGATTCAAGCTGTTAAAGTTTGTCTGAAACTTTCTGAGTCTCCAGGACAGGTATTCCCTGAGATCCCCCTTCATTTTCAACTTACATCTGAAGGAAGATCTTGGTGGTGGCGTCTCTCTTTACTCGACTTCTTCAGTAGTTACAATCCTTGCCCCAGCCATATTCCTAAGATAACATGGGCCCATCCAACAGTGTTCAACTGAGAAAGCCTTCAGCTGCTCTGGTTTTGTGGATTACCTTGCAGAGAGAACAAAGGTGAGGAACACCCATTTTGCATTGGTGCTAATGCTACTGGGTCACAGAGAAGAGTATGATCTTGAAATCAAATACTACATAGGTATTAGTGTTTGACATACTCTTGGTGAGCACTTCAACAATTTCACTTAAGCAAGTAAAAAAATTGCTTGGACCCCACTCTGAAGCATCTCTTCACTAAGAAATAATAGCACCTTATTCTTCACTAAGAATAACAAGCACCACACTGTGAAGGCACATATTTAGATTAAAATTTGCTGCACTGATTTTTAAAAGCTTTTAACATTTAACTTACCACAGTTATGAAACACTATTGAGAATCAGTCCTTAGATGTATGCAGTATGGGAGCTAGGATGAAAATCTCTGCTGCATAAGCAGACTCCTTTGTAAAGATTTTGCGAAGATAAAGCTACATAAAATAGATAGTTGTGTATCTAAAAAACTTTTCAACAGGAAATCTTTAAGCAAAACTGCTTTTCAGAAGACAGCTGATTAAAATACTCAGAAAATTCATGATCACAGAGACAAGAATAGTATAATTTCAAAGCAAGTAACAGCAATTACAATAGCTGAGATCTCTGTTAGATGGATACTGATAGATAAAGGGACAAAGTCGATGGAAATAAATCCAGTAGAGCACGGCTACAGGCTTGGTTTTTCATATTGCTATCTAGGATTTCAAGGCTGCTTTCAAGTTCTCCCAAAACATCTGCTGCTGCTCTTCATCAGGAGGCCACTCCAGGTAGGTCTTGGTGTTCATTATCTTCCGCAGTTTGCAGAACCTCTTGGGGATCACCTGGCTCTGAATGGGCTCCAACAGGATGAGAATCGCCGCATCGTTGTTCTCATCAAAGAGGCGAAAGTGTGAGAAATCCAGCTCGTACTTGCACCACTCACTCTGCACAAAGTGCTCTGATAGCACAAAGAGCGTCTTGTGGCTCTTCTCAATGGAGTCAATGATGTTGTCCACAATCCACTTCCCGGGCACAAAGTCCCGCTTATGGAGGCACAGCCTGAAGGGCGGACACGCCTGCTCCAGCTGCTGCACCATGATGTTTTCCACCCAGTTGGAGTCGTTCTCGCTGTAGGAGACAAAAGCGTCGTAGCAGATGTCTTTTGTGGGGGCTCGCTTGGGCTTGCGCTTGGCTTGGAGCCATGCCCAGGTCATTCTCATGTACCAGACTGCATGGTACTTGTACCCAACGACCACCAGGGTGAGGATGAACAGGAACACCAGGGTGCAGATCAAGGACACCAGGAGGGACCGGTGGCACTCCATCAGTGGCAGATACACACTCCCAACCTGTGCCCCTCGCACCGCCAGCGGAGAGTCGCAGATGTAGCTTTCTGGCCATCCCACAAGCACCTGGGCTATCCCTGCCTCGTGGTGAATGAAGGAGAGGAATTCGCACGAGCAGATAAAGTTATTGGCGCTGGCATCCAGCAGCTCCATTTGCTTGAAGGACTCAAACTCTTCCTTGGAGAAGCTGTTGAGCTTGTTTCTGCTGATCGACATGGCCACTAAGTTAGGAATGGCTGCGGCTTCAGGCAAGGTCTTCAGATGGTTTTCTGTCAGGTACAGCTCCTTGAGAAATGGCAGTCGCAGTCCAAAATCCTGCAGGTTGTTAGCACTAACATCCAGCACTTCAAGACTTGAGGGAATGCAAGGTGTTAACTTGGGAATTTGAGTGCTGGAGAGATTCAGATATTTCAGGTTTTCAGGCCATTCACACACGTCTGGAATCTCACCAAAATTGTTTTCACTGAGGTCTAAGAGATTTAAGTTTCTTAGATGAAACAAGCTTTTACCTGTCATTTTTAAGTCACTCAATGAATTCTGACTTAGATTTAGAGTTTGTAATGAAGGCCATGCACCCTGACAAGCTGAATGCTCCAGACTCTGATCTCCAAGTAAATTCGCACTAAGGTCAAGATACTCCAATGACAAAAGTTGTTGTGAAAGTTTGCACGGTACCAGAAACACCTTGGTATTTTCAACTGTGACTTTCCTAAAAAGCGATATTAAATCAAGTACAGAATGGAGATCTGTAAACAAATAAAATTTTTCTATAGATAAATTCTCTATTGTCAAAACCCTCAGAGATTGTGACTGGTTTGCCTGAATTGGTTTTTGCCAGTGTCCGGTGCCCAGGAGTGTACAGTCTTTCATCTCCACCTCCATTAATTGTGGCATGCCTTCTAAAATGTTGACAATCCCAGGCACAGTAGCATCTGTGAACAAGCACTGTTTTAAAGAAATTTTCTTCGCCAAAGAGGAAGACATAATTCCCAAAAGCTGTATTTTTTCAGGAACACTGAATGCTAGTTTTCTTACATCTAACCAAACAGCAGAGTGCAGAAGGTCCCTGATGACTACTGAGAACACGTCAATCCTTCTTATGCTTATGATCATGTGATTTATCTTCCTAATCGATTTCAGACTTCCAGGCTCATAATGACTGAGGTTGACACCGTCGATCTTCAGCATGTTGAGAAACGTAATGCCCTCAAAGTTTCCTTGCCTGATGACGGAGAACTGTGGGTTGCCCAAGTGGAGGGAGCTCAAGTTTCTCAGGCTTGAAAAGGGGGAACTTTCCCCCAGGTCGCTGTAGGAATTGCCTTGAATGCGGAGGTGCTGGAGTGAAAAAAGGCGTCCAAACCACATTGGGGACAAGTGAGCCAGGCTGTTATTTGACAAGTCCAGAAGCTCCAGTTTCCCCTGAGAGCCAAACGAGTCCTCGTCTATGGAGCTGATTTGGTTGGACTGCAGCAGCAGGGCTCTCAGGTTCACAGCCTGCTGCAGATCATGTGCCCGGATCAGCTTTATCCTGTTGTGGTCCAGGTTTAACACCCTGATTTTGCCTGTGAGCCCCGAGGGAATGAATTCCAAACCCATGGAAGAGCAGTTGCAAGACTGAGTAGCATTGCATGAAAGACAGGCCTGTCTCAGGGCTTGTTCTTCAGGAAGGTATGCAGCCAAGGCTATGCAGATTGCCCACACTTTCCACATATGCATAGTTGTTTATTTTGCCTATACTTTGAATCACCTACAAAATACAAGATGATTACTTAGTTTTGCAGTAGCCACACTTTGGATATAGCTAAATCACCTTCCCTCTTATTGTTCTGTCTTTCTGAAGACACTATGAAAGCTTTTGTTTTCAATGCATTTCAGAGAATAATTATTTACAAAAAGAAAAAAAAGAGTATTTTGTACCTAAATATTCCAAAATAATTTGCTAAATGCTGAGTACATTGAATTAACTTTTTTCTCCAGCGTCCTCATTTTGAATGAGTATTGTCAAAGTAATTGACAGCTGCACATATTTTTCACAGATTTAGCCAGAGACCTGAATATCTGTTACATTACTAATCTAACCTTTTGTCCACTTAGAAATGGGTAAATTTCACATTTAATATTCATTCAAACGTATGTCTAATCTCACTTCTGACAGTACAGAAAAGAAGGCTGCATATATTTCCGTTAATTTTTTCTGCTTTTGGCTATCCCAGGCAGATTCATGCTAGAAGCAGGGAGATAAATATGTCTGTGTAGGCCATCATTATCATGTTGTGATCAGTCTAATACTTGATACTGAAACCTAAGCTGGGAAAACTGACCATTATAATTTGCTGACTCCTAGATCTTCCTTTTTAATGCCATATCCTCCCCCTCTGGTAGGGGCTTTTTCTGCTTTGGATCAAAGTTTCTTGGAGCTTCCTGCAGATCAGATCAGTTGACTGGAACAGATCCACTTCTCTTTCCAGCCTCACAGCCAGTTCCTCATGATCTGAATTGAAATGATTCAAGATAACCCACATGATTGTACATAGATTCTCTTTCACTTTTCTTTCTCCTCACAGTCATGCCTTTCATTATATTTATTACATATATATATATATATATATATATATATATATAGTATTATAGAGCATACCAAAATACCTAGCTTGATCACACTTCCAACAAAGAGACGTTAGCTAGTTCCTTCAAGGAGCTAGAATAAAACAATTCTTAAAGCCAGGGAGGGCAGTTTTCCCTTAAAAATGCTTATTATACATTGAGTTATAAACCTTTTTTTGGTTCATGCTTTCTTGGCAAGGATCAAAGAGCACTTCTAAAGTACAAGATAATGTTTCCCAGTGTGTCACAAAATCCTTGCCTGAGAGGTTGGTACTATACTGAGTGAACCATCTCCAAAGAGACAAATCAACTGGTTCCCAAAGGTTAGTTTGACCCACAGAGGAATACTTTCTCCTTTGGTGATCCCACTAAGACACTGTGCAGAAGAACTACTGTACTTGGAATTCATACCCTGGACTGTTTTACAGTAGCTGACCCAAGCAGGCAAGTTCATACAGACAAGTCCTCCTGTTCTAGTTGCATTATTTTATCTAGAGTTGCTTAAAATCACCCAAAAGGGGCAGAATTAGCTGAGGTTGCTTGAACATACAGAGAGAGGAGGAAGGGATGTCGTTCATTTTTTAGATCCTTCCATCTGTTCCCACCTAAAAAAGACAAGCATTTTTACTTCTTGCAGCATTTTCCTTTAATCTCTGTCTTTTTCTGATGTAGAGCTTTCAGTCTTGAAGGACACAATAATCTCCCCAGACTTTAAAGCTGTGGTCACTAATCATGTTCTTCAAGGTCAATGAAGAGAAATAACAGCTTTTAGGGGCAATCCACATCCTGTCTTACTGTTCAGGCAGGTGAATCACATCCAAAGTTATAATCTATAGTCACACTCACCTGCTGTCCAGCTGAGGCTCTTTTATGGGGCTTCTTCGGTTATGTGAAGGTGGCTGGATAACACAGTGCTGTAAGGCCATAGGAGAAAAAGCTACAGCATAGATCAATTTCACAAGCAATACGCTCAAGTGGGATTACTAAAATGAATAGCAAGCTTAAGGTGGTATCAAGCTGCACATTAGTTAAGAAAAGAGATAATAATTAAAAAAAAAGTACAAGCAACTTGGCAGCATGGTCCATCAAAATCTATCTATAGGTTGGTTATTTACAGATTGAAAATTGGCAGAACAAAAGGGAACTGGAAAAGTACCACATTGGAAACACAAGCTGAGCCGAACAACTCTCCTCCTTCATGGCAGAGCAGGGGGAATAAATCCAGTTTAGTGGTACAGGAGGAATTTTTCTGTATTGTCACTTCCCTGAGTGTCTTTTCCAGGTTGTTTTGATTGTCTGTCCCATGGGGAACTCTTGGAAATTCTATTCCTACTCTCATTCATTTGCAGCCATTCTCTTTCCATTCCTGTCTAGTAACAAGGCTTCCTGACTTCCAGGGTCCTTTTCTGGCCCCTCCACACCCATCCAGATACATTTCCCCTCTCCACTTATCATCCTATTAAGGAATCACTTTTTCCCTCTTGTGATGAATACAAAATAAATAGCCACATAGAAGCTGAAACACAGGTAATATGTGAAAACTTACACAGACAACGCTTGTACCATAAGGCATTGTAACAAATTAAATTCTCAAAGTGTTTCTGGTTTACAGACAAAGATAACCCAGACACATTCAAGCTTATCCTTCCTAGCCCAGGACAGTAGAAGTATATGAACATATTCTTAAACAAAACCATGAGTGTCAACAGAGTGAGGTTCTGTAAATGCTAATAAATGCTAAAGGTAAATGTAAGTGCATGCAAATAGCATGCAAATTGATTCTAGCTTGGGAGTGGCATCAAGGTAAAAGAGGGGTATGAAATTCTAGAAACATTACAGTACGCAGCATGGATCAATCCACAGGTAGACTGGGGAAATTGTTGCCTCCCACTCAGTTGTGCACATGTTATGTACATCCTGGGTATCACTCACCAGTAATGCATTAATAGCATATATGCGTATATACATACACACTCACACATGTAAGGCGATGTGTGATAGGACAGAGTGAAGTAAGGAGCTAGTTCATCCCACTGTCCTGAGACCTTTGCTTACTGAGCTCTTTCTAGTTGGATTCCTAAAACAAAAGCAGTCCATGTTCATATCTATCCTTCCCTTGGCAGCTGGCAGTGATGTACAAATGGGACAACACATGAATGGGACAAAGCACACAAAAGGCATCCTTCCAAGAGGTAACTGAGTACAAATGACACAGCCTGACCCAAGATGTCTCTTTTTCATGAGCTGTTTCACTCTGTTCCTGTTTCCTGAAGGACATTGCCAACTGCACTCCCAGGGAGAGTTCCACTCACCACTTGCCTGCCACGCAGCCCTGCTGGCTACCTGTAATTTCTCCTACCAGCTCAACTGCTGCTGGCTGTCAGAAATCCCTTCCCACTATGCCCTCCTGGAGCTGGCCCCTCCCCAGCACCCAAGCATGCTGCATCTCCCATGCTGAGGAGGAAGACTTGGTGGCAGAGGTTAGATCGCCCCAGCACACCCTCCTCACTTCTCACAATGGATCACAGCCTCTCTCTCTTTCTCTGAACCGCCAGCCTTCCACCTGCCTGCAAACTCACCTCTGTGCAGAAACCTGGTGCTCCAGCTCGAGTGCCTGCATGCTGCTTATCCTGCTTTACGTTTCTTCTCTCTCTTGATGACTTCTCTTCACCCAGCTTCCTCTCATGCAGCTGTTTCCTTCCCACTTCACTTCTCAGATTCAGCTACGTATGTACGGCAGTTCCTGTGTGGAAGATCTGATTGGCACAAAATCAGTAATGCTTTCGGTCTTCTTCAAATGAGCGAGTCCATAAAATGGGGGTCTATGATAAGAGCACACCACAAAGCCAAATCCACCTACCTCTGCCTGACTATCTCTTCAAGGTATGTTTCCCTCCTTACCTCTAGGCATGCAGCCTCCCAGTCAATTTCATCTATGCTCAGTGTTTGCTACCACATGATTCACTAGTCACTTGCCAGGAGTTCAGATTTGACTAGCCCTTGCACTATTTTGATCCAACAGAATGAAGTGAAAAATGCAGACTTTGGACCAACCCTACAGAAGTCATTACGTCAAGAAAGTAGAACTGAAAGCAGGGTATGCACCATGCTACTCCCACAGAGACTGTAATCTCATGTGCCTGCATATTCACACACACACACACAGAAGCATGACTACATACGTATACATATACAAGTATACGTGAGTACATACAAATACACCCCCAGAGACACACATATTTAAGCAAATATCCTTATTTTTCAGATATGCTCAGCCCATATACCAATGCTCTGACATTTCATCACAAAGTAATTGCCTGCAACAACATCTAGCCCACTCATTAGAAACACCTGCTTATGGCCCACAGACAGAAAACTTCAGATATTTCTCAGAGCAGGTAGAAGAATGCACAGTAGCAACAAAGGGAGAAGCAGACCTTTATAGGAAGAAAGAAGCAAGAGAAAGAAACACAAACATTGATTTAATGCCCTTGGATTTCACCACGGTCATTGTACAAGGTGCCATTGTACAAGGATGCTTCCTTAACAAGTACTGTGCAAAACCCACTCTGTACATGGGGTACAGAACAATTACCCAGAAAGACAGACTTGTGACAGATGTATGTATTCAGCGCTGCCTGTGTTGCAGAGCACTGGTAAGGCTTCAGAGGCATATTTTGACATAAAATCTGTCTTTCCTCATAAGGTAATTATAATTGCCTTTTTAATGGCACAGATAAAGAAAATGGAAGGAGAAGAACTGACACGGAACTATTGAAGCATTTGGCTTTTATTATTGACAATTAATTACAATGGAATTGTTAGGAATTAATCAGTGATATAATGACAGTAGGAAAGAGGATAGAAAAACACTATGAAGATCAGATAGTTGATTTAGAAAAGTATCTAAAGTCCAGCACAACTCCCAAATATCACTGCTACTGGCAAGGATTTTGGAAGATGAGGGCATCAAATCACCAAAAAGCCTGAAGTTGCTCTTTTTCATTTAGTAACATGACAGTTTTATCTATCCACAGGAAAGCCAGTTCTCACCAGGCATAAAAAGTGAAAACGTTAAATTTCTTAGAATGGAAAAGTACTGACCATTGTGGAAATAGACTGAAGCATTCATTTACATTCCCCTGTGCTTATGCTCCAGCAGCACAAACTTAGACAAAGTCACATATAACTTTATCCTTCCAGAGACAACTTCAGGTTGCCAAAAGACTCAATAAACATGTGCAACTCATAATAAAAATATACAGAATATATATAGACAAAATACATATAGATATGTGTATATATATAATCTTATATATCTGCAAATAAATATAAATATGCTTTCTGGAAGTATACTGAAACAGGAGCTCCTGACTTGTCCTATGACTTTAATGCTGCTTTCAAGTTCTCCCAAAACATCTGCTGCTGCTCTTCATCTGAAGGCCACTCCAGGTAGGTCTTGGTGTTCATTATCTTCCGCAGTTTGCAGAACCTCTTGGGGATCGCCTGGCTCTGAATGGGCTCCAGCAGGATGAGAATCGCCGCATCGTTGTTCTCGTCAAAGAGGCGAAAGTGCGAGAAATCCAGCTCGTACTTGCACCACTCACTCTGCACAAAGTGCTCTGATAGCACAAAGAGCGTCTTGTGGCTCTTCTCAATGGAGTCAATGATGTTGTCCACAATCCACTTCCCGGGCACAAAGTCCCGCTTATGGAGGCACAGCCTGAAGGGCGGACACGCCTGCTCCAGCTGCTGCACCATGATGTTTTCCACCCAGTTGGAGTCGTTCTCGCTGTAGGAGACAAAAGCGTCGTAGCAGATGTCTTTTGCAGGGGCTCGCTTGGGCTTGCGCTTGGCTTGGAGCCATGCCCAGGTCATTCTCATGTACCAGACTGCATGGTACTTGTACCCAACAACCACCAGGGTGAGGATGAACAGGAACACCAGGGTGCAGATCAAGGACACCAGGAGGGACCGGTGGCACTCCATCAGTGGCAGATACACACTCCCAACCTGTGCCCCTCGCACCGCCAGCGGAGAGTCGCAGATGTAGCTTTCTGGCCATCCCACAAGCACCTGGGCTATCCCTGCCTCGTGGTGAATGAAGGAGAGGAATTCGCACGAGCAGATAAAGTTATTGGCACTGGCATCCAGCAGCTCCATTTGCTTGAAGGACTCAAACTCTTCCTTGGAGAAGCTGTTGAGCTTGTTTCTACTGATCGACATGGCCACTAAGTTAGGAATGGCTGCGGCTTCAGGCAAGGTCTTCAGATGGTTTTTTGTCAGGTACAGCTCCTTGAGAAATGGCAGCTGCAGTCCAAAATCCTGCAGGTTGTTAGCACTAACATCCAGCACTTCAAGACTTGAGGGAATACAAGGTGTTAACTTGGGAATTTGAGTGCTGGAGAGATTCAGATATTTCAGGTTTTCAGGCCATTCACACACGTCTGGAATCTCACCAAAATTGTTTTCACTGAGGTCAAGATTAATCAGTTTGTGTAGATTATTTATATATGTGGCAGCATGTTTTAGGGACTTCAAGGAATTTTTACTTAGATTTAGAGTTTGTAATGAAGGCCATGAATCTTTACAGATGGTCTCACCTAAGCGATTATTTACAAGCAAATTATCATGGAAATCAAGATATAAAAGTGATAAAAAATACCGTGCCAGTCTGCACGGTACCATGAAGACTTTAGAGCTTACAATGCTGAGTGTTTTCAGCTTTTCTACTTGTGTCTCCATACCTTCCAGGTCAAAGAACAAATAAAAATCCTGAATAGTCAAATTTTTTATGGAAATTGTTTCAACAGAACTTTGCCTACTTTGCGCGATTTCTTTTGTGTCCCACACCCCTTTCCCCTCAAGCACACAATCTATTGCTTCTAACTCTCTCAAAGATGTGATTTCCTTCAATAACACAGCTATTCGGCTAATATATTCATCAGTGAATGAAGCACCGTTAAATGTAAGTCTTTGTATTGTCGAAGGAAGAGTAGAGTTCTGAACCAGTTTTTCATTTTCAATATCTAATTTGATCTCTCTAACTTCTAACCAAACAGCAGAGTGCAGAAGGTCCCTGATGACTGCTGAGAACACATCAGTCCTTCTTATGCTTATGATCATGTGATTTATCTTCCTAATCGATTTCAGACTTCCAGGCTCATAATGACTGAGGTTGACACCGTCGATCTTCAGCATGTTGAGAAACGTAATGCCCTCAAAGTTTCCTTGCCTGATGACGGAGAACTGTGGGTTGCCCAAGTGGAGGGAGCTCAAGTTTCTCAGGCTTGAAAAGGGGGAACTTTCCCCCAGGTCGCTGTAGGAATTGCCTTGAATGCGGAGGTGCTGAAGTGAAAAAAGGGGTCTAAACCACATTGGGGACAAGTGAGCCAGGCTGTTATTTGACAAGTCCAGGAGCTCCAGTTTCCCCTGGGAGCCAAATGAGTCCTCGTCTATGGAGCTGATTTGGTTGGACTGCAGCAGCAGGGCTCTCAGGTTCACAGCCTGCTGCAGATCATGTGCCCGGATCAGCTTTATCCTGTTCTGGGCCAGGTTTAACACCGTGATTTCACCCGTGAGCCCCGAGGGAATGAATTCCAAACCCATGGAAGAGCAGTTGCAAGACTGAGTGCCATCGCATGAAAGACAGGCCTGTCTCAGGGTTTGTTCTTCAGCGAGGTATGCAGCCAAGGCTGTGTAGATCAGCCACGCTTGCCACATCAGCTTAGTTGTTGGTTTCTGTTTACTTTGGTTGAACATTTTGCTGTAGCTAACAGAAAGGAGAGGAGATAGTTTTGAGCTTGTTTTTGCATAGCAACTGGTAACAATTAGAATCCTGTTCAATTTTATTAGGAAGTTCAGATTCAAATTTTATCTGAAAGAGATCCAGTGATGTTTAACTTTCTCTTATACTTCAGCTACCTAAGCTTGAAAACATGGGAAACCATTTGTCCCAGTTACAGCCACATAATGTCTCAGCAGCCATAAGGGCCATTCTTAAAGTCCTTCGTACAGACATCTACTACAGCCCCTGCCTCCTCACTCTTTAGTATTACATCTTCTCTCAGGAACAAAGCTACAACGGGATGTCTCAATCCTCAGAAGGGAAAGACAGTTAGAGTCATACCCATTGCAGCACTGGTCTGTCATTTGGGTACTGCTACCAGGAATTCACAAGCCAAAAATCAAAAAAGGCATGGGACTGACTTGCAGTCCATTCTAGCTCTTTCAGATTCTGGGGCTTACCGCGTGGCAAACCTTGCTGAAGAGATCCTGGGGTCTCCCACAGCAGAGCCTCAGGGCTTCTAAAGAGCAAAGCTGAGTGCACTCCTGGCACACCCTTTTAAATACTCTGAAAACAATTTACTTTCTTTATCAGAAAGGCTGAACAAGCTGATACCCAATCCAACAACTACTTCCCTTTTTGGTAAATCAGTGCTGGGAACAGATAAGAATTAGACATTGCCATCACACCATCAGCTAACATAATTAGAACAATACTGATTTTAATTCAAAGAGGGGCCGTTTCCTGGCCTTGATGCCCAAGAAAATTTCATCATTGGTTACACCAGAACATAATCACTTATTAAAGCTTACAAGCCTGCTGATAACAGTTTTGGTACTGCAGAAAAACAGCATCCCCCAGTCCTGGATCTGCCAAGAGTAAATACTTACGCCTTGTGTACTGCACGTTGAATTTCTCTTTCTTCATATACTGATCTTGTATGGTTCACGTAGTCATCTCATATCTGCAATTACAACAAGGGCTGTAAACCCTATGGAAGGTCTGGAACTACAAAATATTCCTGTATGTACTCCTCGGACAAAAGTTTATGCTGAAAGCTTCCCAATGCACTCAGCCACAGTGCCTAAAGAGCTCATGATTGCCCACCATGGATGACACTGCCCTTCAAACTCTGCTTTCTATTACTTCTATTGCTGCTGCTGAATGGGGACACAAAGATGAGAACCAGTTGTTCCCGCACCTTCTTCCCTGCAAACTGAAGTTCAGAAGCAGATTCCTCTTCTCTTTACAGACAGTTCTCATCACTGGAAAGGCTGATGCAACTATTTTGCACAAGTCATTCTTTCCCAATCACTTCCTGCAGCATTAGGCGCAGAAATAATTTTGAGGAAGAACAGAATTCTGCTCCCTATCTTTCTACTTTTGCTATTTATTGCTTGGCATGCGTTGGGAAGTTGTTAACTGGATTGAGTAGGAGAAGATCTCAGCACAGACAAATTGTTTTGTTGTATGCTCTCTAAACTACCTGTATCTTGTAACATATGAGAGTTGGAGTCAAACTGTTCAGTCAAAAACAGTACTGGAGAAATAAGTTATCAACAAGTAGAATCACAGAATGGCTTGGATTGGAAGGGACCCCAAAGCCCAATCAGTCCCAATCCCCTCTGCTGTGGGCGGAGCTGCTCCCCACCAGCTCAGACTGCCCAGGGCTCCATCCAGCCTGGCCTTGAGCACCTCCAGAGATGGGGCCCATACAGCTTCTGTGGACAGCTGTGCCAGCACCTCACCAGTAGAAAATGCATAAAAATCCTAACAATACTAAAAGAAAAAAAAAATGGAACAATACTTAAAAAGACACAGCTTGAATAAAAGCATCCCTCTGTAAATATCCAAGTTGATTCTGAAAGAAGAGACATATATTTTATCCTGACTGAATGGAAACAAATACCTGTGCAGGGTGCATGCAATGAAGCCTACCCAGCACTGAAGGGGAAAACATTAAATTCAAACTCCTGACAGCAACTTCCATCTATTTTTTCTGCACTCAGAAGTTGCCCTGTTCTGCTGCCTCCTTGCTTTGAGAAGTGCCTGCCTACAGACAGACATACATGCTGACTGCAGCCACCTCCCAGACACCAGCTTGGGCCCCGGTGGCAGCAGGTACTCAAGCATGACGAAGTCCAGGCAGAAGCTCGAGAGCACCTGAGTGCACAGAATCACACACACACAGAATCACAGAATGACCAGGTTGGAAGGGACCTCAAGGATCATGAAGCTCCAACCCCCCCTGCCTGGCAGGGCCACCAAACTTCCATGTTTACTAGATCAGCTTGCCCAGGGCTCCATCCAACCTGGCCCTGAACACCTCCATGGACAGGGAATCCACAACACTCTCATGGTAAAGAACTTCCTCCTAACATCCAACCTAAATCTTCCCTCTTTCAACTTAAAACCATTTCCCCTTGTCCTGCTATTATCAGCCCTTTCAAAGAGTTTAATCCCCTCCTGATTATAGAATCATAGAATTACCCAGGCTGGAAATGACCTTGAAGATCATCAAGTCCAAAGCACACCTCAGTCCCACTGATTAAAATTAGCACTGCACATAAGGGTAAAAATCCAGCACTTCCTTAAAGAGGAATCAAAAGAATTGAAACACCTTTCTATCATTCCTTAAAACAGATGATAAGCATAACAACATTTGCTCTGGAAAAGTGATGGAGAAAGATGCAAGGCACAGCATTTCGGTGAGGAGATGCCATGAAGTTCCCAAAAGCCTCCTCTTCCCTCTCATACCTCTCAGCAGAATGACTCTTGTTTTTCAAACAGGGAGGACTTTGGGTTATCAAAACATTTAAAAATGTTAATACAAGAGGCCCTGCACTTCATTCAGCACATAACAATTCCTCGCATGCTCTGACATCACCACCATGCACCTGCAGAGACGTGAAGTAAGGGTTAGTTTTTGTTTCTTTCCCCATCAGCACCAACTTTTTCCCAAGGCTCAAACTCAGCCTTCTCTCAGCACACTTCTAACCTGGGCCTCGGGGCTTTCACTTGTACAGAAAGCATAGGGTGGTAATAGAGAGGCATAGATCACAAGCAAGAGTATGAAACAGGGTCTAAGTTTCCAGTTTCTTCCAGAAGGCGGCTAGAGGGACCCTGCCATTCTTCCCTTAGGACCCTTCCCAAACAGCTTAAAAAGCCAAGAAATGACAGTGGATGTTCTGTTTGTTTCTATGAATGGGGAAACAAATTCTACATGACTTCTCTCGCATTCCATGTCAATTTGTCAGGATTTATCAGGTTATTCAAAGGCAGGAACAGCCTGAGGATGCCAGAACTGTCTTGCAGAGGCTAGAAACGAGCAGCTGCCTCCCACAGCATCAGCTGGAGACTAAGCACAGATCAACTTCTTTCAAAATCAAAGTGGGAACCAAGTCCTGTCTTAAAGCAAGAATACACTTCACCTGCTTTTTCTCCAGAGTAACTGCACTGAACAAAGTTGGATCTTGTGAGTGCTTTCTCTCCTCTTCCACACTCAACTTGAAGATATCATTATAACCTTCCTCCTTGCAGTGCTTTGAAGCAGGTATGTACCCCTGCCAGTCCATTGCTTTTTCCCAGAAGGGCACAATGCTGCAGCAAGTCTATGCTCTTGCAGAGACCATACATAAGCCTTAGAAGAAATGCAGAGCTGAGACAGAGCTGCAGATACTGTTTCTGAAGCTTTAGATGTCACCACACATCTGACAGCAGTGCATGCAGCACCCATTTCCCACCACAAGCAGTTCCCTGACACCAGTTCCAGCACTGTGACCCACATCCCTGCTGCTGGCGGGGGGCAGTCTCTGGCCACAGCCTGCTTTCACCAGGCAGGTCAGGATGTATTAGGAGTATGTATTAGCTGGATGTGAACCAAAGTTGACAGAAAAACATGTTTATGCTTTTGCGTGGGACAGAATCCCACAGAAACAGGCATGCTGGTCAAAAGGCACGAACAAAGCAATGCTAGTCCTCAGGTACTTAGGAGCAGGCTCCAGCCGCTGCAGCCCTCTTCTCATCCTGACAGTTGCTGAACCTCCACAGGTAAATTTCTTTCAGTTGCACCCCCTTCACAGTCTCACCTGAGATGACCCTGCAGCCAGTCCCTCCACTTTTCTCCCTTTCCACCTGCATGGCAGTATCCATGGTCTGAACGGCTCTCGTGCTGCTTTTTCTGCTTAGGAGACTAAGAAATGATGAGCAAGAGCATGGAGGGGGGGCCTCCCACAGCTTAGTTTGGAAGAAAATGCCGAGTCAGCAGGACAGGGAGGAAGTCCCTGAGGCTGTTGGCCAGCCAGCAGCATTAGCAGAAATGCCTTGCAACCTACATAGGGCTGCTTCCTGGTGCTCACCAGATGAGCTGCATGCAACTGCCAGCAGCAGCAGGGCTGAGCCTGCAGCACCCTCCTGTCCCCCTAGAGATGGTCAAACCTGTGCATGTAGCCTCTGGAGCAAGAGGTGGAAGGCTTGCGTAATTGGAAGCAGGAGGCTTGGCATCTGTTCACAAGTATGGAAGCAGAGACTTGGCGTGCATCGCTGGTGCCTTTGCCTTAACGTGCTTCATCGTGCTTCACATATTCATCTTCAAACTACAAAAGAGAAGAAAAAAAAAAGAAAAATAAAACAGGGGAAAAAAAAGGAAAAAAAAGGAACGTTATAATGTAAAATAAGCAATGTTAGCTCCATCGTATTCCTTGTCAGGCATACACAGGCAGCAGCTGAATCCCCAAATCTGCAGACACAGCTGAAGAGCAGAAGCACAGATTCCCTAATTTTCCTTCTGCAATGCCCCTGCCTTGCCACCGTGGCACAGTGCAATAACACTGTGCAAGTGGCTGCATACTACCGCAGCCAGACTTTCAGACTGCCCCTGTTAAGGAAGAAGTCTTTTCTTTTTCCCTTTCCCTTGCTCTTCTTCTTTCCAGAAGCCTTCAGCCAGAAAAGTACGAAGCTGACTTGCTGCCCTAGCGGAGCTGCAGCATGTAGGAGGTTTGAAGACTACGACACAAAGGCCGACACTAACAACACAGAAAGATCTGTCTTCCGGAATAGCTGCAACAGCATGACTCAACGGGAAAAGAGCCTGAATTTTCCTCTTGATTTTTTGCCTCCCAAGGAAGTTGCATCAACACAAAGCAGCTGCCTGTGAGGGAAAGCTAAACAACTCAGCTCCTTTTGTACCTTACATTTTAGTAAGCAAACACAGGAAGCCCTGTTATCAGCGTCACCCCAATTTGTTGCTCCAGCAGGAGACTCACCTAGCGTGCTGCTCAGTGCGTGCAAGCACACCAAGTTATGTGTGACTCCTCCAAGCACTTGCCAGGGCATCCTGCACCCAGCAAAAAGGTCCCAGTGCCCAAAGAGGACAAGCAGGCGGTGGTAGGAAACAAGGATGTAGCATCTTAGCACTGTGATTTCCTACAAGGAGAGAAGGCTTCCCCTGATCCAAGGCTGGGCACAGGGACGTGTGCTGGGGCCTTTCGCTGCAGGAAAGGCCCAAATGTTGATGTGCCTCCTCAGCGGAGAGGGGAGTGTGGACATGCACCTCATCCTACCTTGATACAATTAAAAAACTGCTCCTTTTTTGATGGCAGTGTTGTTGAAGAGAAACATTCCTGGACATGGAATCAAGTTGCAGCAGAACCATTTAGAATTTGTTTCCTGTATGGAGATGAGAAATCCCATGCAAGGATGCAGAGATACATCCTTAACTGCTTCTCAGACAACAACAACAAAAATTAGACTTAACATTTGGGCAAGAATCTGAGCAGGAAATGAATCAGATTATTATCATATACTGCATAAACCATAAAACTATCAAAGGTTTTTCTATTCATTTGAAAAAAGACAATGCCAAGATCTATCGCACACAGGCAGTTCAGGCTGTGTTCAGCTGCTGCCTCCCTCTGTCTCTGCTGCTGTGAGGTATTTGAGACACGACAGTGACTTGCAGAAAGAAGAAACTCAACCATCTCGAATCCTTGTTTTAGAGCGCCAGAATCAATTTCTTCAGGGCAGGCAGATTTATCTGCTGTCTGAGCACCATGTTTTTAAATTAGACAAAATCAAGCCTGCTCTTCCCAAGTTCTTGCATACCATGAAAGAGATGGTTCTGCCGTTTCTGGCAGGGATTATTTCTACAGTTTTCTTTTGTATTTGCATAATTTTTGCAAACCAGCTTGTATAGATTTTCAGAGGGGTTTGGCCCTCTGAAAAAAAACCAGGATCCAAGGAAATGGCCACAAGTTGTGCCTGAGGAGGTTTAGATTAGATATAAGGAAAAACTTTTTCTCTCAGAGAGTGGTCGGTCAGGCACTGGAATGACTGCCCAGGGAGGTGGTGGAGTAGCCATCCCTGGCAGTGTTCAAGAGGCATCTGGATTAGGAGGTACAAGCTCTGCTTTAGTGACCTGTGGTAGCAATGGTGATGGGAGGATGGTTGGCCTAGATGATCTTGTAGGTCCTTTCCAACCTTGTGATTCTATGAAAATCACTGTAATCACAGGACAGGACTCCTTCTGAATCAATCTTACCACAGGATAACAAAATCTTAAACCTTTTCTCCTGAGAGAAAGAGCACCAGGTTAGATGTCCCCCAGCACTTAACTTCCCACAAGGGCTGCACTTGAGGGCACAAGCAGAGCTCTGTTCCTGGAACCTGAAAGCCAGCCCTCCACACCCTCTGGCCCACACCTGCCTGCCTTTCAGCTTTGCACTTACACAAGTGTCAGCACACAGATCCCTTTCTGTTTATACAAGTTATGCTATGTTCGTGTTCCTTTCACGTGCTATTATTATGACATCATTTTAAATTAATTTCCTGTTACATGATTAAGACTCTCAGCAAATGTACTTTAAAATCAGCCCTTCAGAGTTCTTTATTTCCCTGGATTGGTTCCTTGTGCTCTTTGTTCCCAGCTCATCTCTGGGATCCACAAGCCATGCACAGCACTAAAGTGCATGACGCTCTGGTGGGAGGACTTCCCTCCTGGCATTCACTCTACTTCACATATGTCTCCATCCATGATGGTGGTGTCTGTGCAGCCTTCCACTTGAACAGTATCTGTTAAAAGTCACTAACAAAAGCAAACGAAGAGGAAATAGTGGAAGATGGGATAGATAAGTCAAAGGCTGGCCGCACTCTTCTCCCCGGCTGTTCAGATATCATAGAATCACCATAGAATCATTTGAATTGGAAGGGACTTCTAAAGGCCATCTAGTCCAATCCCCCTGCAATACACAAGGACACCTACAGATAGATCAGGGTGCTAAACTTTTTTGTATCTCAAGTAAGGTCTAAATTTCCCCATAAAATAAGTTTTCCTTACACTCTCCACTGTCAAGTACAAACCAAGCAGCCCTGCTCATGCATGGGAGCCATGCAAGAAGCTAGCGAGCTTGCTTGCTAGGCAGAAAGCTGTGAGCCCATGTCTCACCACTGACACCACTGCTGCTGTCAGCAATAAGGGAGGAGGGAGCGCTCCTACCTGTTCTGGCTCTGTACAGCTCCTGCAGAACAGCCTGCCAGTAGTGAAGGGACATCTTCATGCACTGCTCTCCCATTTGTACCCCACAGGAAGTCCCTAGAGAAGCCCACATCACCCAGAAAAGGAACTGGTCAGAAAACAGTCCCTTTCCATTTGCTTTCCATGATACATCTGGCACAAGAACAAGCATGAGTGCTGCCAAAGCTAACAAGCAGGCCCAATAATCCCTCCCCTTGCTAGAGAGCCACTCCAGGCCTGCTGAGCTTTCTCCTGTGACCGTGCACAGGGAGGCTTGTGTCAGCACCCATCTGGAGGAAGGAGGCAGGCACTCCGGCTGACAGCACTAAAGCGCTCAAGGGCAAGATGCCAGCCTTGCTGGGCGGCTGCCTTCTCCATCTGCCATTTTTCACTCGGGTGGATGCAGAGCCAGAACATACCTTGGTAAACATTGCAGAACACTGAAACCAGGAAACAAAAAATCAAAGAAATGGAGATTACGAACGGATCTTCCTTTGCCTTCCCAAGAACCAGCCTTGCCCAGGCCCGTGTTGCATTTTTAAAGAGCAAGCCAGGTAGTGAAGTTGCTTCAATCCCCCTCAATTGTCATTGAATTAAGACTGTGTTGTCTGATTACTAAAGCACGTTGTGTTAGCATGACTTATTGATGATCTACTTGCAAAGAAAAATGGGGAATGCAGAGGAAGGTTACCACCCGTCCCAGGCCTAGGGGTATCCCAACTACGCCTTTTATTTCTGCCCCCACTACCAAAGGGAGGCTTTTCAATCAAGGCAACTACAAGGTGAGATTCCTTGCAAACAAACAAACACACATGCAGCATAAAGATCAGGCAAATAAAGTAGAAACCCATGTCCTGGAAAGCCTTATCTCAGTGAGACAGATGGAAGAAGATCCATCATACGCACCATGGCATTCCCCTAAAATATGGGATTTGGCTTGAAGAGAAGGGCAATGAGAAATGGTAGCAAGGCATACATTAACATTACATGTGAGGATAGCAGAAGCAGATATTTCACAGACAAGCTGATAAAAGTCAGCATCTTCTGTAAGAGCAAGCTTTAGCTCAACCATAACCCTCAAATATCTGCATCCCAGAATGCTTTGGAAAAACAGCTCCTTCTGCCCTCAGAATAAATCACACCATTGGAAAACAGTTCTCAGAATAAATTTTACAACTGGAAGACAGTTTTCTGAATTTTCAGCAGCTGGCACACAGCACCTCCACCAGCTGCTGGGCAGCACTATGGCTTCTGTCACAGCAACATGACAATCAACACAATCTGCCCAAGATATCACGTTGGAGCTCAGAGCCAACTTGTACCAACTTAAGCCAGGCATGCTATGGTCTTACTTCTCATCTCCTTCAGGAAGGTAAAACAGATATCCACGATTACGTGTGTTGACCCAAATATGTGGTGGGTGCTGACATAATTAGCTTAGGTAAGAGACATGCAGCTCTTCAGGCTCTCTCCCCACCATGCAATGTATCCACATCAGGCTCTCTCTCAGACCTCTGGTTTTCAGACAGTTCCCCTCTTCTCTTAATGTCTGCAGTGTGTTTGGGGCAACCTTGGGTCCACAGTAGTAGTAATTAAAAAAAGCACAAGAACAGAGCAGTCATTAGGCTTCATGCACTACAAGAATACGTGCAGGAATTTGAAATCAGCAAGTCAGTCCCATTACCATATGGATACATTTGGTCTGTCACCTATTAAAATGCATGACTGCATGTGCCTGGTAAGTGCTTCAAAGTTGTTCTTTTGATCTTTACAAAGATAAAACTGTAATATTTTTGTAGTTATACAAGAGAATTAGTCACTGGACTAGTTAAAAACCACTTAACTTTTCAAACTAGTGCCATCTGTTTCCTGTTTTTATTTGTAGAACACAATACTCTGTCCTCTGAGGACTTCACTAACAAGCTCTCTCATACAAAATACCAGTGGTAGTCTGATCAAGACGGTTGATCTCCGGTTTAACAGGTTGGCATGTGGGCCTGCTCACAGGGAAAGTGGGGAGAAAGCCAGAACAAAGGCCCTGTAAGCGCCTCTCACTCATCCCTGAGGTCAGCACTTCAACAAGAAGAATACTACCTTGGTTAGGTGTTCAAGGCCTTATGAGGAGTGGCTAAGGGAGTTGGAATTGTTCAGCCTGGAGAAGAAGAGGCTCAGGGGAGACCTTATTGCTCTCTACAACTGCCTGAAGGGAGGTAGTGAAGAGGTGCGGGTTGGCCTCTTCTCCTAATAAGACAGGGAAAGCAGGCTCAAGTTGTCCTGGGGGAGGTTCAGGTTGGATATTAGGAAACACTTACTCTCTAGAAGTATAGCGATGCTTTGAAATAGGCTGCCCAGGGAGATGGTTTAGTCACCATCCCTGGAGGTGTTCAAGAAACATGGAAGATATGGCACTGATGGACATGGTTAGTGGGGATTTGTTGATGGTTGGATGAGATGATCTTAGTGGACTTTCTATGTCTATTCTATGGGTTTCCATGCTGCTGGAGACCCAGGGCAGCAATGAGATTGTTTTCCATTTGCTCACCAGCACTACCATCACCCTGCTTTGTTCCTGTGAGCACTGAGCAGCCAGCAAGGCGTTCCCACAGCTCTGTCACTGTCTGAGGAGTGGAAAGGTCATAGTGCTTTTTTTTTCCCATAAAATCTTCTGCAAGACTCTGTGCTCACTTCTGACATCTGGTTCGCATGCTCTGCCATTTCACACATGGCGTGGCATAACACCTTCACACTAATGAAACCATGAAGCCACACTGAGAAAAACCCACCGTCACTCAGTCAGCACCTTGGGAAAAAGTTGGTGCTTGCAGGGCGTCGATGCCTCACTGCACCACCCAACCTACCACCCTGTACAAGAAGCAAACTGTAGGTCTAGCTTTGAGACAGCTGCGACCCTGAGCACCCTGCCTCCCCCAGTTGGGAGATGTGCTGCTGTGATTTAAGCAAGCAATAATAAACAAAGAAAAGCAGAGACCACAGAAAAACCAAGGCGCACAGCATGCAACCCACAGCAACAAGTCAGGCTTTTTATCAGGCAGGTACAGTGTGGCACTTCTGCATGGTCACCAGCACGTAGATTAACGGAGCAGCAATGCCAGGCTGTCAGCACTGGGGTGCACCTGGGCCCCTGCACCAGTGATGAGCTCCAGAGTTGCTGTGAGGAGCATGAGGTCGGCTGACCCAACAGCTGGATAGGGCAGGGAAAGCAGAGCTACAATCACAACCTGGTCACGGTGACATAGACGTAACACCCATCTGTTCCACCCATAGCTCACAGCAAGCATGCAGAGAGGACAAACAATGGGGGTGATTCAGCAACAAGGAAAAACAAGATACAGGCATTGCCCAGGGCTGGAAAGGATAAGAGCAAATGCTAGAAAACAAGGCCCTACCCACCATCACAAAAACCAGTCTGTCCAGTTCAAATCCCTTCTGACAGGAAGGGAGAACCACACCGACCTGCCTCACTTACCAGAGTCCCAGGGAGCTGCTCCACCACTTCATTCCATCCCATCGCTGTGCAAGTCGCACATATCTCAGCCACAGGAGGGGCTCAGTGCAGCCCTGCTAGTCTGGGTCAGTTCAGTGCTCCCTGCAATAGATGCAGCCTTGCATAGTACCTGTAAACGTTCACAAAACACATGCTGGCTCCAGGATAGAAACTGGGGATGGAAACAGGCAGCCAAGGTGCCCTGTGCAAATCAGGGACAGCGTAACTTCAGACTCAGTCCCTCCAGCTCCCAGTGCATGGCCAAGATGCCACCAGGCTGCTTAGGAAGGGAACAGCAGAGGATGCTGCTTCTTCAAGTCCCTCCTTGGAAAAATACCGAACATCCTGAGTTTACATAGCATTCACAATAGGACAGAAACCCATGCTGAAAGCTTGGCCCTGCCTATGATTTCCTCCCTCCCTCCATAACCAGCCCTGCTAGTGAACCGTGCAAGCTTCTCCTCTTTTACTCTACTCTTGTTTCTTCCCTTTGCAATCGTGACTATTTCTTCAGTTTTTGAAGATTCTCAGAAAAAAAAGAGAAAAGTAACAGCAGTTTCAGAGAGAACAACAAAGCTTCCAGACCTGCTCATAGGAATCCCTGGCATGAGGCAAGACATTCAAAATTATATTGCTAAAAACAATTAGGTGCCTTTGTAGCTATTCATTTAAGCAACCACTCCAGAATTAGCAGAATTATTTTGGTGCAAAGAAACGTGTAGTGGAATTATTTCATCTTCCCCTTTACTGTAGGAGGAAGGGTTTTAATTGAGCCCTAATCTCTACTTGTATTCAGTGGACCACTCATTAAGAAACAGATGTCTCCCGATGGCAGCAATTATCCCTGGTAACTTTAATGAGCTTGTTACTTTCCTTTGTAATTGTTACAAAAAGTTATACAAAACATTTTGCTTAATACCACCCAGCTCCAGGGGGAACTGCATTTTAAACCAGATGATTGTTCTTCTTGCGTATGCATTCCTCTTCTACTGTTCCTGCAGCCCACTGCCATAAGCAACAGGTGCACTAAAGCACATCAGTGGCCAAGACTACTTGCCATGGCTTAACACCGAATTCAGGAAACAAAATTCATATGAAATGGGAACTTTGCAGCAGCTACTGTTAAACTCTGGTCACAGAGTCCCTTCCAGCAAGACGCATCATGGGTAGCAGCCAAAGACTCCTGGTTCTGAAAAGCATTCAGGGATGATCTGATTTTTCTGACAGTAAATCCAGCTTTCCAATGACCCTCTTCTTAGTTAGCTAATTCGAACATGCATTAAAGAACAGCACTTAGGGGATCTTTCAACAAAACTTGTTTGATAGTAATAATCAGTTTATTGAAAAAAAAAGCTATGGAAATACAATGTTTCTGAGGTAACATTTCAAGAACCAAGATAGCATTTCTGACCAAAACCAGCAGGTCAGAAGAGCTGGTCTGATAGCTCAGCAACGTGACATGACTTGCGGAGTTGGAATTCGTGTCTGGGCTCCTAGGTTGCCAAGTAGCCTTGCACAGAGGCTCACTGGCTAAACTACAGCTCCTTAGCTGTTCTGCCTTCACATAACAAGAAATGAGAGAGCTTCAGTTTGTTGGTGTCAAACAGAATTCTCACCTTTCTGTTTTTGCAGCAGGAAACTGCTCCTCCCGGTTCACCTGAGCTTCCTCAGCTGCAACCTGCAGCTGCTGCCATGTCTGCAGCCACCACAGAGACTTTGCTTCATAATCCTCCTCCAAGTAGCTGCAAAGGGCTGCTCCTTGCAGCCCTGCCCTTTCCTCAGATTTAACAAGCCTGCTTGCAGAGGACATGCAGCAATCTCCTTGCCATCTTCACTTGAAAAGTGAAGACTCCCAAACACACTCTGTAATGCCAGAAAAATACACTCCATTGTGACCAATCAGCAGATACAGATGGGAAGATTCCACCCGGAATGGGATCACAGTCCTTCCTTGGTTGCTCTTCCCACTACAAAGGTTCAGCCCCCAAAATATGAACAGTGCTGTTCTGATTTGGAGAGTGGTGTGAACTCCGCTCTTAAAGCAGTATTTGCTCCAATTCAAGTGCTGCCATTTAGACAAGGGCAAGTTAAGCTCATTGAAAACATCATACACTGCAACATAAGGGCTAAAAATCTAAACACAAGGTATCAGGAGCCACTGGCAAGGAAAGCTCCTGCAGGAAGCGCCCATTCACCCACAAAGCGCAAGCATCATGTCAGCCAACTGATGGCTTGCGGTTTAAAGCAAGCCACAATTCAGCCATATGTCTGTTTCCAGAAGTTTATACTGACAACTATGTCAGCAGCAAGAGCGGCACCACCTGGAACACGTCTGACCTGCATCAACAAGCAGCCCTCAGTGCCGCAGGTGTGATTTTGTACCTGCAAATGCCAGAAGATACCTAGTTTACACCGCAGAACGTAAACCTCAGAAGATACGCACAGTATCGGTTCATGGATGCTTTTAAGAACCTAACGTTTATTCTTGAGAAGTTCTGAGGTTTATATTTATACCCTTCACCTGACAATAGCAGCATCCTGATGTTTTTCTTTTCAAAATGCACTGAATGCTCAGACGTCAGTAAAAAAAAAAAAAAATTTATTTTCAATATAAAAGTGCCAAAATATCCACCAACATCGTAATCTATTCAACAACCAGCTTACTCTAGTAATCAAAATTGCAAGCATCTTTATTCACATTTTTAAACCAAATTCCTTTCACACATTTCCACAGTAACCCGAGTCCCTCGAAAGTGGGAAATTTGGATTTCGGTTGGCTGCTGTAGTCCATATATCCAAGTTCATGTAGGCACGGAATGGGTTAAACCTTGGATAGTATTCCTGCTTACACATAACAGCTTGGTTCTCAACGTGAGCTGAGTGTTGGGTCGTGGCACCAACGGGGCAGCAGCTTTCATAAACATCACTCTGAGGTGCCCAGATGGAACCAAAAAGTCCAGACATTGGAGACAAGCTTCGGGTGCTCGAGAGGTAGGGCTGCAGAACAAGATAAAAGCATCACAGGGAGCTGCAAAACAGCCCACTCACCAAAGAAAGCGTGGAAGCGTACGAAATGGGAAGAAGCAACATTTATGCAAAGAACTTTGGAAACTCACAAGCTGAAAATTAAACAAGCTGACAAGGCAGTGTGGTTGCCCAAAAGATTACAGCAGCATTAGCATGCTCTCTGCATGGCACCAATATCACTGTAAAAAGAATACAGTATTTAGTTCTGGTTGGGTTATTAAGAAATACAAGGGATAAACAGATGACATAAAGAGTATCACACGTGGTTTGGAGAGTTAGAACTAAAATAGAAGGATGCCTAAGGAATGACAAGAAAAAGGCTGATGTATGTGTCAGTAATGAAAGATCATGCACACCAGAAGTGAAGAGGGATATTCAGTATGGACAAGAGAATCCAACTGGGAGCTAGGGAGCTCAGGCAGAAAAATTTCACAAGCTTATGAAGAACCTCCTGGAGAGCAAGATGTATTAGTCTGCAAGGAAACCTCTCAGAAGGGTCAAGGAAGTCTTGGGACTTTTAAAATTGAATGAAACACTGAAATGTAGTGAAAGGTTTGCCAGGGAAATGAAGTGAATTATCCAATGTATTTTCCAATCTCTACCTTCTGTGTTTCTTGGCGTTCTTGAATAGAGTATGAAATAAAGCTACATTTATTTTAGGAAATAGCCTTCTACCAGTTTTGCTACTTTTTAAATTGAGCAGAATTTTCAGTTCTGTATTTTATTATTTATTGTTTTATTTGACTATTTTTATTCAAAACAAATGCATTACAAATGTAGTTTAAAAAGAAAAAAAATCTATAATATATGATTTTGAAATATGAGCTGAAGAAAATGTAGTTGCAAGTAAAGACTGCCTGGAACTGAGGTCAGCCACACACTGCACTGTGGGATGACACAGACATGGCTAGTCCAGACAGTAAGAGATCGAAGTCAGCGTTCAGAAATCTGCACAAATCTGGCTTAAATCACTTGGATTTCCCAGGAAAAAAATCCAAAAAAACAAAAGAAAAACAACTGCCAAAGTCACTGAGAGCAGCTGTCCACTTAGCACTACCATTTCCACATCTCTCTGGGTTTTGCTGTCAGCACTTTCTGTACTTTACCCTCATCTGGAAAGGTTGATTTTGATAGGGAAAAGTCTCAGTAGAATATGCAAGTCCAAAATATTTTTCCATATGTAAGATCATTTTAGTCAATTCACAAGCAAAAATAATCTATCTTAGAGTTTTATAGACAAAGCCCAGGATCAACCTTGACCAACAACTGGGAGAAATCCATACTACCAACACCAACATCAAACACACATCAGGCCACTTAAAGGAAATACAGGCAACACACAAGCAGTAGGTAAGGGCAAGGCAGATACGCACTGGGAAGGCTTTTCAAGTGGTGTGAGAAGGCAGTGCCTGGCAGTGGCAATACTCACTGTGGAGCTGACATAACTGGCGGGCTCCCAGGTAGGCGGCATGTTGTGTGGTGCATTCCAGGTGGAGGTGCAGCTCTGGTCAATGAAGGCTGTGTTCTGTATTGCAGCTGTGCCCGGGAAGCTGCTGGAGTAGTTCATGTTTTCTGCAGTTTATAAAACAGGGGAGAGAAAATAAGGCTTTTGCCTTATTTAATGTTGAGCCTTCTTGGAGCGAGACATACTAGAACCAAGCTAAACTTTTGGTGACTTTAGGCAGCTTCCAGGCAATGCAGCAGCAAAGCATAACTTCTGTTAACAAGAGTACCATTTTGTTCCAGGGACCCAGTAATAAACCACTGTCAGGAGAATGGGATAAAAAGTAGGCAATCTCTTTACTGGAGAAAGCAGTCTTTATTAGCTGCAGAAGCATGGCAGAGTCTATCCTGACTTCACTGCCAACATGCCTCAGCTCTAAGCACCCAAGAGATTACCCTGCTGCCCGTGATACTGTAGCCTGATCTTTAATTACTGCTTAGGTAATGCTAAAGAATTTTAGGTTCTTGCCAGAGTGTGTCCCAAGCCAAGAAACTCTAGCCTGCAAAGGTAATTGATCACAAGAGGCCTTCTGTTTCACACACTGGAAAGCAAGCCAGAGGAGAAACAAAGAAAACTGTGCAAAAAAGAACTGTGTAAATACTGTGATCACAAGCATTTTTCTCTATTCCTTCTCGTACCAAGTCCTGGATTTTCAGGCTTAATGATTCTATGCAAAGATCAGCTTTCCCATCTACCACATGCAGTCAGTGCTTTTTTCCTATAGAGTACCCCAGTCAGCTGGAAAGTATAAAGTTCGAGCACCCAGATGCTTATGGACAAGCTCAGCCTTTTGTTTACCAAGTAAGGTTAGAGAAAAAACATGCTCTGTGATAACTTTTTTTACTTCATCTTACCTTCTGGAATAGCACCATATTCATTCATCTCAAATGGACAATACATGTTGGAAAATTGGTTGTCACAAGTTGCATTCCAGTCGATGAAGCTGTCCCAAGAAAAAGAAAAATGTGCTGTCAGAAACAATCTGCAGGACTTCTGAAAATTATTTAGACATATATATTCACTGTAAAGCTATCGGGTGTAAAATGCCTGTAACTGATGATGAGGCTTTTCACATTCTGCTTGCTATACAAATCCTGCCACCATCCGCTCTCTGCCAGCACATAATCGTGGCAATCCTCCCACTGAACTCTTTATTCCCCCTGGGAGGATGAACAATTTGTAGTGACAGCTACCAGAGTTCTGCAATACCTTGTGGGACTGAACTTCTTCCTCCATAAAAAGAAGTGAAAAACCATTATTTGATGAAAAAAAAACTAAATAAAACAAACAAACAAAAAGGATGCAATGCCATGCATTCTTCAGCTTTTCTATGCAGAGCACTCTGTAAGGGGATTTTTACCTCACCCACCACAGGTTTTCTAAACTATGAATGCTTAGTGTAGGGATCATACTTGCTTCCATTCAAATAATTCCAAGTATTTCTAGAAGACTTTTAAGAGCAATTCTTAGATTTGACTTAGAGAGCAGACTGCCAGCCATTACTCTAAATCATCATGGCTGCAGTCCGTAGACATGACAGTTTACAGTTGAGGTTAGCAGCCTGGTTGGGATTACAGCATTATCATCTGGGGATTTGTGTTACCCACTTTTTCATTTTGCATGACAGGATATGACTAGAACTGAAGGCATATACCTGTATATGAACAGGAAGACCACTGAGTTGGTATGAGCAAAGTTATGACATAATAATGAATAAAAACATGAAAGACCAGGGGATTGAAGCAATGGCATGAATTATAGTATTTGCAAGGCAAATGATAGTTGAAGATGAGCTCAAGTGCAGTCTTCTGACCACAGGAAACCTTAACAAAACATAACCCGTGCTGTTCGCATGAAGCATAACTTGCCTGTTGTGGATTGAGGGCGTTTCTTGGATCATGCACGGTAGGTTATTCTCAAGGTTGTAGTTTAAACTGTTTGTCAGGCAGACAGGCTGGGGAGGCCACAAGTCTCCTGCTGGGTAAAGACCTAAACAGGGGAAAGGATATGACATGCGAAACAGGAAGGAGGTTTTCACCAATTGTGAATATCACTGCAACATTTGATTCTCCACAATAAAGACTATGCGGCAGATGAAAAATCTAGAGGTATCAACCAGCCTATTTATGTGACCAACACCAATCTTCAAACAAATCTCAAAATTTCTATTCCTTAAAAAAATATGTAGGCAGAGACTTGAATGAGGAATTTGTAATTCCACAAAACAGAGCAAGAGTTCTCAAGTCACCTATCATAGAATCACAGAATGGCTTGGGTTGAAAAGGCCCTTCCTCCCCCTGACCCCCAAAGGATCATTAGCTTCCAACCCCCCTGCCACAGACAAGGCCATCAACCTCCAGATTTGGTACTAAGTCAGGCTGCTCTGGGTCCCCCATTCATCCTGGTCTTGAACACTTCCAGGGACAGGGCACCCACAACCTCTCTGGGCAGCCTGTTCCAGCACCTCAGCACTCTCTCTGTGAAGAACTTTCCTTCTGACATCTAATCTAAGTTCCCTCCTTAAGCTTAAAACCATTCCCCCTTGTCCTATCACCATTAGCTGTCATTCCAGCCTAACTGCTCAAAGACACTTTGTTACCGTTTCCTTGTTTGTACCTTGCCAGACATCCATCCTGCAGCAAAAGGCACAGCAGCATGCTACTCAAAGAGCTATGCATTTTAACCAGTTTTCATACTCCACCTGCCCACATCGAACCTTTTGCTGCTATGAATCCCACTGAACAAGTTATATCCTTTTGAGATACAAAGGATGAGAACTCAGCATTTCAAAACTCTGACCCTATCTCATTCATTACTCCTTCCAAAAAGAGCAAGTCCTGACTTTAAATTTGGAGATCCAATGCTGAACTTCATTTTAACATATGGAACTGGTTGTCTCACACCCCAGCCATGTTACTTTTAGACTTAAACCTCAAAGCAGGAGAAGAAAAGGACCTAAAATGACAGCTGAAAGCAAAATGCTGTATTCACACAGAGAAGATAGAGAAGAATATCAAAGCTGTAAGATTCTGTTTGCTAACTTTAATCTTAACTTGCCTAGAAGTCAAGATCTAACAGCGTGTGTATGAACACTGAATATACATCAGCAACATCACTGACACTGCTTGGCAAAGACTGCAAAGCCAGCTTAAGTTGTTAATTCGGTAACTAACCTTTATTCTTTTCAGAATCTGCAGCTACATCAGTGAAATTGGGACACAAGGTATCAGGATACTGAGGAATGGTATTCGCATCTCTGCTAAATGAAAAGAAAATGGAATCTCTTCAATCAAGACACTCTTACGTTACATATTCCAAAGCATTTCAAAAGAAAGATATGCAGATGAAAGAAAAAATATTCTAGAGAATACAACTCTTGCTATTGCTTTCCCAGTTTTTCCCCCATTTTCCCCTTATTTTGAATTACCACTGCATCAGCTACTAATTACACACACAAAACGAATACACCTTAATAATCTCACTTATATTATCCAAGCATCAAACTAGTGCAAATTAATTTAAACAGCTCTTCTCTTGAAATTGGAAAACAGGTTATATTCCATTAAGATGAATAAGATCTCTCATGATATTTCAGCGCTCCCAACAATTTTCAGACAAGTTGACTTCTGTGTGTATGAAGACACACAGGCACACACGAACACCAATTCTGTATTCATCGAATGCCATCAAAGAAATGACTTGGAGTGGAAAGGGAGCATTTTTTAAGTGCCAGAAACCCAGAGGAAAAAGATTAAATTTTTGCTAGTGAAAACAGACAGTTATGAATGAGAAGTGAAATGAGGATTCACAGTGGCAAGAATCATAGGCACTATCTCTACTATAGTGAAGAAGGAGAAAGGAAAGAAGAGGGGGCAATCAATTTCCTAGGAGAGCATTACTCTCGTTGAAAGAATAACATCAACTTGAAAGTCTCACTTCCATATATATATATACACACACATATATACACACACACACATATATATATATATATATTTTAACAATTATTACTTTAATATAACTAAGGGCCAATGGAAATGTATCAAGTCGTTAAGACCTGGAAGAAATCAGTGGGGAAAAATCATTTTCCTCATTCTCAAATTTTGTTTTACATTTCCCCTGCACAATCCCTTTTCCATCTCAACTTCACAGATCTTCCCACACACTGAGAAAGATTCTTCTTCCAAGCAGAAAGTGCAATTATATGGTAAAAATACAATAAATCCAATATAATAAAACAATTCACCAAAGTGAGACAAGGTTTCAAGTTGGTGGAGTTTCTTTCATGTCTTACAGGCATAGATTCAAATTTTTTACCTGGTATTGCAGATGTTATGAGACAGATTTAAAGTGATAGGAGTTTCAGATGGAAAATCGTTTTGTGAAATATTCTCCCCTAAAGAAAAGAATGACTGTGAAAATCAAAGATCCTAAAAAAAAGAAGTATGTACAGAATAATTTATACACACAGATGGACTCATCAATGGTGTTAACAAAGTTTCTTCTCAGACTCGAGTATCGCTAACTGCACTAATATGCAAAGTGTTCGATTTATTTTCCACTTGGTCTTAAATGTATTTTCACTTCAGTAATTACCAGCACTCAAAATGTTAAGACATTCCTTGTTACTATCAAAGTTGTTCTCAATTTGATATGACTCCTAAAGAAGTAATAAAATCTGACAATAAAGTAACGTGCCCACAAATCATTATCCATCATATTGCAGGTTCAGACTCATTACATACCGTCCTTGCTAACGTAAGACTGTGACACTTTATGCACACGCAAACAAACATATAAATGCAGGCACATCTTTTAATTCTCCAAAACAGGCTTTTTCAGGTACTGAAGGCTGTTTGTACTTGTGTCACTTCAGCACTTTTAAAACATTTACTTCTATTGCTACATCAGTCTGGCCAGCAATGGTAGTAACTGAGTCTTGGGGGTTTCAACTATTTTAATGGTATTCAGGCATTAAAAAAGATACAGTAATCAACCACGTTTACCACTTCTCATACTCCCTCATGTGTATCAGGTCTTCTGGCTCCTTCTACCTCAAATACAATTATCCAATTCCAACATGCTGAGATCTGTACTGAACTGCTTGCACACGGATTTCATTTGTACACTTTCTTAACTCAAACAATAAGATACTACATTTATTTTCTAATTAACGTGACCAAAACTCTCTTGCCTAGAGACTCCCTTCTTCCATCTTCCCTTGAAAACATAACGTGCAGCTCCTTAGTGCGGAGCCTGACACTTCCTTCTGACACTGTCTCCATCTACAAAACTTGTGGTGCCAAGTTATTAAATGTGTCCCGCTGCCTCTGAGAGGTGCTCTCGCTTACAAAAAGGCAAGTTATGCTCCATGCCATGGCAGCTCGACATTCAGCAGAAAGGCTGAAACTCTCCCACTATTTGCAGATATATATGATGTTGACAGAACTTACGGGATGGAAGAAAATGCCTGGCAGTAATCACGGGCTTTTTATCTCCATCAGAACTGCTGGTACTGCTCCAGCTACCCCAGCTCCCACGACTGGCACGAACGCTTCCTGATGAACTTCCACAATCTGAGCTTGAATCAGAACAAAACTTCTCCAAACACTTCTTTTTGGGCCGCTGATAAAAGCTTTCTAAAGAAATAATTAAGATAAATAAAAGTTACCTGAAATATGTATTTACAACAATTCCCTAAATTTCCTGATAGGAGAAGGCAGTATCTACTGAAATTCTCATCAAGATGAACGTGCCAGCCCCAACCATGAGAAGCTTACAGCCTAAGAGGCACCTCCAGTGCAATGAACACAAGAGAGGATACGGCACAGATAGTGGCACATGCAGCCCTTGCAAAACGAGCAGGAATGACAGCCCTACCACTGCACTGACCAGCTCTGGGAAGGAAGTGGTGCCTGCTCCTCTTGCCAGCCCTGTCATCTTCATGACAGAGTTTGAACACAGGAGGGGCAAAGAGGAAATGAGTACGGTTCTATTCCCAGGGAAACATTTTATGCTTATTCCCCAGTTTAAGATAATTCAGACTGCATACCTGTTTCTCCCTGCATATGCAAGCTCCCAGGTTTTTGGTCTGCTTTACAATTTTCCCCATCACCCTGAGGACACCAGGCTCTTATTCCAATATTCGTTCTCAGGTCCAGTCTTTCATATTCACTGCACAGATGCTTCAACTCACTCTGCTCGGGGACCCTAATACAACCACACCCAAAGAAACACATTTGTACGTCATTATTTTTACCTTTTAAGGTATTAAACACCCCAACTCAAAAGGCTGTCAAGACAGAATGTGGGCTGAGGAACAGGTTGATGAGTCTTCTCCCTCAGTTTTACCTAACAACTATCTGTTAAGGCTTTCCCAAAACGCAATATTCCATCACTCAGACTGCTACTTCTCAAGGGGAAAAGACAATGCATGCAAGTTTAATTCCATTCTCCAATGAAGAAGGCATTTATATGCTACAGCAATAAGCACAATCTAGAATTGTATGGAAATCTAGGTTGACTGGAAAACACACCCTACATCTATTTCACTGGCATAATTATAACTAGAATAATCTGGTTATGAAATCTGAAGTAATTTCAAGGTTTTCCTAGTCAAACTGAAGTATCTCGAGCCAGTATAGCAATCAGAGTACTAAGGGAAAAGGAATAAAACTCAGCTGTCAAGTTTCTATAAGAAGGCTATGACTAAGATGTAGCCATATAAATGAGAAAACACTGAATCAGTTTGAGGAACAGACGTGAAATTTCAGTACTTCCACTGTTTCTCCTTCCTACCTGCAAAGCCTTTTATGTACGCTGACTTCCCACAATGATATTAGTTTGCGTGTAATAAGTTAGAGCAAGGAAATTGTAAATTCGAAGAAGTTAAGTCCACTGACCTCAACAGAACCACTCACATTAAGAAGTCAGTCCATGTAGGCACTGTACAATTGTGACCTTAATTCAAAGGACTAGGAAAGAACGAAGATTCTCTCCCAGGAAGTATTTCTGTTCTAGCAGTTATTTAAAATTTGTGTTTTGTTTTTACTAACAAGCAATGTAGCATAAACACTAGAATTAAGAAATATATAACATATATATTTTTTTTTAATGGAGTAATTCACAGTTAACCTCAGAAATGTATTTAAATGAACCTCAGGGGACAGAACAAGCAACTTCCCAAGGTAATCACACTATGTATTTGAACCTAGAATTACTCTAACCTACTGTCAACACTTGCCACCAAAGCTTTGCTGATATTACTTATCAGCTCCTCTGAGGTAAGTAACTTTTTAATCATTATGGCAAAAATGCAATTATCTGCCTCTTCCTTGAAAATATCAGAAGACAATATCCCCTAAGTCTCACTATATAGCGATGATTCTCCTGATGGTGGAATAATTTGAACAACTTTGTCTTCCTTTTTCACAGAAAAAAAAAAATATATATGACTGGATTTTACCCACACAATGCAATAACAGAACATTAACCATCTGAATCTCAGAGGCAGCAGATCTCATGCCATAGCAGAGAACAAGCACTGCTATGCAGTGAACTGAGTCTATTCACATGCAGGTTTACAAAGGAATAAATATTTCTTTTGCTGGCGATATTTCATACTGCGTATTCTTAACAATAAAGCCCCAGACCAGGGCTACTGACTGTTTGTTTAAGAGATAAAGCAATCTGCCTAATGTACTACACAAAACTCAGCAAAAGCCTGAGGAAACATTACTGCAACTCTGGATTTTTTCATGACTCGGTGAAGCAACACATACCTTGTAGATACGTTAACATTCTTTTTCTTATTTTTCCGAGATGTTCTATTTCTATTCCAATTCATATTTGGTACATTTCCTTCCTTCTTCTCTTGAGGTTTCTTCTTCCTAAATGCATCTTCTTGCTGAAGATTTAAAAACAAAATGCTAAGAGAATACACACGTTATAAAACAAAGTTACCTCAGTAAAACGAACTCCATTAGATTTTCAATGGTATTTTTTTTTCCTGGACAAAACAACCCAACCCAACTGCACAGTTACTGTAAGATTCAGTGCCTCCCCACAGTACATTCTCTTTCCTTCATCATCAGCTTTATCAGTCTTTCCAAGAATCCATCCTTCAACAGACGATTAGAGAAGAACTTCTGAATTCCTAATGTTAACATTTCACCCTCACGGCATCTAGCCCTGACTTGCATGGAAATTAAAAATACAGGGAGAGAAAGGAAGGCAGTCAATAAAATCCCCCATGTGCTAAAAAAAAAAAAGAAAAAAAGAAAAAAGAAAAAAAAAAAGAAAGAACACATGCCAGATTTATGAGCAGTTTGTGTGCAAGTTCAGCAGCAATAAATCCTCCCTTTCCTCAGCAACTGGGGGGGAGGGGGACACTCATTTGAATTAAACTGCGGAAATTATGGGGTAACTTAACCAACAAATAACAGTGACTTTAAGGAACACAAGGAAAAACAAACAAGCGCTATCAACTGCACATGAAAAGGAATTTATAACGACAGTTCCCAAAACAAGAATAGACCTTGTCTTTTCTAAACACACATGGTAAGCAAATTCTCATTACAGCTTACTGCCACTCAACTATAATGCAATAACCAGGTCACAAACATAAACCAAGTTCTTAGATTAATTCTTATTGCCAGGTGACACTCTGTTCATGTTTTACACTGTCTAAAACACACATACAATGCATTGTGTTTATCCTGCACTCAGAAACCAGGGATGAAGAATAATTCTTCTCAGCAGCTTCACAATCTGCTAAGGGGCTTCTGCCTGCTTTGCTCTCATTAGCAATTCTCTGACACAAAGCCCTAGATTCAGAGAGCAGGTTGGGCAAATGAAGGAAGATGTGCCTCTCTCTAGGATATGCTCCCACTTCATTGCTGTGGCTGATGCCTGCTATCAGACTCCAGCCTTTCTCTGCTTGCTTTGATGATACAGGAGAAAATATCTGCCTGTGATGCAACCAACATCACAGTATGAAGGCTGCTTTAGCTTTTCCCCAAACTGATCATCCTTCTATAACTCAGCATTAGTATGCAAGGGGTGCAATACAGCATGTCTGCATTCTTCCACATTCATCTGATTTACAATGCTTCAAACTATGTCTCTGGCTGTAGTAGTCTTTACATATGCATACAAACATACCTATATATGTACACGAAAACAAATAACAAAGATCATTTTAAATTTAAAAAGCAAAAATACAAACCTCAGAAGAAACGATCTCCTCTTTTGTACAGCACAGCGTCTCTTCTTTACGTCCTTTATTAATCTTCTTCTCAGTGGAAGGCTTCACGTTGATCTGCTTTTTTAAGGTCTCACAGTTTTCTGTCTCATTCCTGAGAAGCACTTGCTGGTTATTTCCTACAAATAAAAAGTAACATGAGTTTGCCTGAAGAGAGAAGGAGCTCCCAGCTGCATCCACACTGCTTTCTACCTTCACTTTGGCCCCCATCTTAAAACAAACAAACACCTCCCAAACCATAAGCTTTCCAGAATAATTAAGCTGCTGATGCTGAAAACTTCAAATGTCAAAGCTAATGCTTGTGCAAACATTCTGACAGCAACTGTAACAAGTAGCTTAGTATCAGTGCATGCTAGTGGGCACACGTAAACCCAGTTTCTACTCGTCTGAATTTGAATGGTTTGGGTCCCAGCCATGGGAGGTAGAACTAGAAGCTAGAGAATACTGGTATTTACATAATAATAATAATAATAATAAAAGACAAAAGAAAAACCCTGTAAACTCAGAGAGAAGACCTTCCAAAACAGGGATGATTAATTCTGGGGGGGGATCTATAGTGTGTCCTTTGGGTCCATGGGAAAGATAAAAGCAATTCATCCTTTCTTTAGGATGGATACAGCATTAGAAGTTTATTGAGAGTCTTGTGAGGAAAAAGAATTACTCTTGTGCAGTCTTGTGAACAAAAATAAAGCAATGAAAGAGGAAGCCATCCTCAACAGCTGGCTGAGCTGCCCAGACAAACCACAGTCCTCTACCTGAACCTTGGAAATACTGTACAAGACAGAACTGACTTGAACTCTGACTACCCAGCTGTGAAAAGTGCAGAAGGAATGCAATTGCTTATCACACTGAACTAGTTTTCTCAAACAGGAAAGGCACGGCCAAGCATTTACACGTTATCCTACCTACCAACCAACTACAGCATCTCAGCCACCCTCTCCTGTCTTGCTTGAATAGGCAAGTCACGATGAACATGAAAAGAAGCCAGGGTGATGAGACTATGAACAAGGAAGGCAGCTAGAGCTCTAAAAATGCTTCGCTTTCATATAAGCATGCAAGCACTGTGTCTTAGACAGCAAACTCGTGCCTGCCATATCTTACAGTCAAGGACATAAAGGGTAAGTGATCAGTATAGGGTAGCAACAACACACTACAGCAATGCCTGGAACCCCTCCATTATGGCTCACTGGCTAAGTAAATTGCCACAGACCAGTTGCAACAAATGCCAGTCTTTAGCACACAACTATCTTGCTGAAGCCCTATTTGATAAGAGCAATTGTAGATCAATGACAACAATTATTTTAACCATTAAAATGCCTCAGCATTTTGTAAACCAAGTACAATTGATGACTCGTGAAGCAACAACTTCTAAAGGAAGACATTTTCTTAGGAATGTAAACAAAAACACCATACAGCTCATATGAAATGATGTCTCAACTTAAAAAACAGGAAATCCTGACCACAGTGAACTTTACACACTTTGCTTAATAACTCAGTAACTGATCTTTTTTTTTTTTAATTACCGCTAATTTTCCTAGAAATTTCTTGCAGTTCCGGCTGTTGCTGAGGTGAACTTCTTGACAAGTGACCTTCAGGTAACTTCTTAGACATCTTCACAGGACTGAACTCCTGTTCCTTGAGCTCAGCTAGATTTTCAGAAGCTTTAAGGTTAGTTTCCTTAGGAAACATACATGTTTGAAGATCTTCCTTCAGATTGCACTCTGAAGAACTACTTTTAATGAGAACTGTATTTTTCAGTGCACTTTCTTCTTTGCCCAGAAAGTTTTCTGGAAGAGTTAAATTCTTGTTAACATTTATGCCATTTGCATATTTTAGAGTTACCCAGTTCTCACTGACAACATCAGCACAAATGTCCTCTTTTGGCGCTGAGATCTGGTTCTCCACAATCTGATTTTGTTTCTCATCAGTAGTAGCAATGGCACTGCCAGCTGCTGCACTTGGTTTTTGCTTACTGTAGTAAACCGAACATTTGTGTTTCTTCTGAGAGTGGCTGTAGGTTGCGGGACTCCTCTTTGCAGCATTCTGACTTCGGCTAGAAGCGCCTACAGACATGAAGCCCTTCCCTTTACCTTTATCTGAGGAGCTATAGGAATCCATAAATGTCTTACAGCTGCCCCTGCAGAAAACAAAAACTATTTGAGACTTGTTGGTTTTTGTTGGTTGCTCTTTAAATTTATGAAGCTACCATGAATTGTTTAAATTGTATATTCTTTTAATCAAAGGGAGCATATTCACAAGCCATGAAAACGTGTTTGTTGGAAAAGATATCACAACAGCCAAGCACATTTTGATTTCAGTGGGAGCTGAGTAAGACTAAGTATGTGCTTCAAACACACACACGTGCTTGAACAAACACCCAAGCTCAGCGACCTGAGAGATCAGATTTGAGGACCATTCACATTACTTTTTAGTCTTAGCTTTCCATGGCTGCTGTACATGGTGTATCCATTAATTCCATCCCACTGTTTTTACTCTATGTACTACCAATGATATACAAGGTGAATAAACCCTTAAGTTCTTACATCTTTCTTCTGTGAAGATAAACATACACCACAATACTGAAAACACTCCAAAAGAGGTCACCTTGAACAGGATCTCATCTAAAGCAGTCTACAGCAATATCAAAGTACTAGCAGGCAAAACACTACTTCACATTAAAAAGAAAGAAGAAAAAGTATTTTTACTTGTAAGTATCAGAGCTGATGACATCAACAGAGTTGCTGTTCTGCTGCAATGAAGAACTAGGATTTGCTCTCTGTCTTGATTTCATGAACTCTGCTAAAATATACTGGGCTTGCTGGAAGGCTATCAGAATCACACCGAGTAGGGACAAACTGTCAAAGAAAAAAACAAATACCAGTGTCTACAATTGTCAGCAATGCTGTAATAGGACGTACCTTTCAAATATTCTGTTAGTCAATTTCAAGGAAGAAGGCAGATAGGAAAAAGCAAATGCTAATTTGTGCTAAATGTGCTAATGCTAAAAGTAATGCTAATGGTGGTTTCTTGTTGTGGTTTCTTGTTTTTGTTTGTTTTTTTTTTTTAATCTTAGAGCCCTTACTAGTTGTTATCTGGAAAAAAAAAACCAAAACAAAAAAAACCCCTCTCAATCTTGAGCTTCATAAGGAAAACAAAATCTAAAAAAATACTTAACCTAGAAGAGAAAGCCATAATCTGATTCTAAGACCTAATAAGATTCTAAGACAGTTAGAGCAACCCTTCTTTCTTTCAAATCCTAACAAGGGAGTTTAACAGGAGGAGAATAATGAAATGTTTTCTAACTCTATTACAGGCTACTGAATCACACTAGTTACCACAGACTTAGATGTAGCGAAGATCTAGAACCTCTCCTCACATCTAGAAGTCAGAAGTGCTTGATGATTTTCCACCAGAAGCTCTGAACACATTACCTTACAAAAAGGACAGTGAGCCTCCAGAAAGACTCCTCCCAGCTGGGTCCTGGCACCACATCTGCACAGAGTGGTAACAAATGGTGAGGAAGAGTCACATTAAGTGTGAAGTGGAACTCTAGATCAGCAGCAGTCACCAGTGTAAGCTCCCGGATTACCCATGAAGATGTAAAATCAGGAGTGAATCTGTCAGGAAAGGAGACAGAGCTGGTGTTATTCTTCCATTGCTGGGTTAAATTTCATTTACTGAACTCACATTAATACAACAAAACACAATGTGACTTTTAATTTAATAATACAAAAAAATACAACAAAGTACATGACTGTCTGCTTAAAACAACACAGATGCATTAGCACCTGCCTAACAGAGGTAAGACTTTGTATACATCCTCAAGGAGTAAAACATGTGCAATGTCTATGTGGACACATGCACTTAACGCACTGCAGTGATTCAATTTTCTTTTCTCAAGAAGGTGCAAGATAACCAACTCATGTAAACTGAAATACTCATATCAATAGAAGTTGAAGTGAACAGACAGCCAGTTCAGAAAGGGTCAGGTTCTGGAGTAAGTCCAGACAAGGCTAGAAAGATGGGGGAAAGCAGAAGAAAGCATCGGATTTGCCCTTCTTCCACTAATTGCCCTGGCTTATCCAATGTTCTGTTTGGCTACTATGTGTACTGCTAAAAGGTGTGACTTGCCTTACCAGAAGAATGATTGTATACATAACCATACTTACTGTAATGCAGTAATGTTACCTATCCTTATGTTTAAGCCATGACTAATTCAATGGGATTTTAATAGGAACCAGTTTTAGACCTATGTGCAGTGTTAGGTAAACATGACTAGATTGTAGTCAGGCTACATGGGACAAACTGAAGAAAAACAAGGAATGAAAAAGAGTCATTGGTAGAGCATTCCTTATTTGCTGTGACAACTCTTGTTTTTGCTTATTTGTAACTCACCGAGAAAAGCATGAGTGCTGCTTTTTAAGAACAATGAACTACTACAAACATCATTATATTATTCACTTGATAAGGAAAACACTTATGAAAGTTATTTTCAAAGTTTAAATTTTGTGTGCATGTCCGCATTATTGGAATGTCTATTAGTGAAACTCATTATTTCAAAGTTCCTATTAAGTTAATTAGTCAGCAAATTTCTTTGTGCTTACACGATGCTGATCTCCCGTGATGAGTTCTGAGCCAGAAAAAATTCCTGACAGTCTAACACCTCAAATCCATATCCTTGGCAACTGTAACCATTGATTTTCATTGATGAAATTGTTATAGGAAGAGGCCCAATATTCTCTACTTTGAAGTTCTTCGTGATGGACAGAATTTGCTTGCTGTCTTTCAGTTCTTAAACAAACAAAACAACAGAACTATTATTTTACAGTGCTTAAAAAACTCCATCAGCAGAAATAAACTATTATTACTTTCAATTCAATTAAATATTCAGAAGTGAACTACATTTTAATACAGACTGTTTTGCAGCAGTTTAATTCCAGAACTTGTAACTAGCCTCAGCCAGTTGTTTTGAGACATTGGAATCTACACCTCTCATGATCACTCTTAGCTTTTTTTACTTCAGTATTCCATTTATTTAACATTATAGCACTATGCCAATGACACTGTGGAGTAACACAGGCAGCTACAAAACCAGAGTCCTGCTTCTTCTTACTCACGTCGTCTGCAGTCCATCAGCGTAGCTTCTGGAACCTTGAATCTAAGAGATCCTCCTGCACCTGGCAGTCTTCCCCCTACTTTAAGTAATTCTCTGGCTCCATAGCCTTCCACATTGACCACATCCAGAACAGTCAAGTTGTTTCTGCCACAATATAAAAATCAAGCAATCAGCCGTTAAGACATAAACGAAGTTTGAATGATCGTGGCCTTGCTATCTAGATGCCAACAACCAAAACAACACTGTGTCGGTAACAATCACTGGCCACACCGGGATTGATTTCTCGTAAACACAGGGCCCACCCAGGAACCATTCACCCTCACCAATTAAAAACTGAAGTAACAAGTTTTGTGACCGCAGCCACTAACAACAGTGCTACCTGTTAAAAAATGGCTGCTTTCTTCCATAACCTCTTTCAAACAGGGTATTTAAATCCTATCACTAAGGAGTTAAGTTTAAAGTATCAAAGCCTCCCAACATGAGAATGCCGTTGGTCTGCTGACTGAAAAATTGCCTTGGCTATAAGCACAGTACACATTCATATGCATTTTCTAACCCAGCGATCCCCCAAAAAAGAAAGAAAAGCTGAAGCTCTACTTTATAATGACCTAGATTTAAGGCACAAGGACCTCTCAAGCAACTTTTATTAAACTGTAGGTGTTCTGACTGTCAAACTTGGTCCATTTGTCTTTACTCCACCATGTGGAAAAATCATTTGCTCGCTGTCTTGTTTGCTTCTCACAAGTGAAATCTGGCTTACCTGATTAAAATAACGGAAGCCACCCTTTTGTGGTCAACTGGTGTAAAAATTACACCAACTTTTCTGGTTTCCAGTGGTTGTAAATTTAACCGAAGCAGCTCAGAACTGCATTTCTTGTTGATGAGATCCTCTTGGTGTGCATTCTGTTGAAGAAAAAAACATATGTATTTAGTCACAGAAAACATATATGTTGAACGATATCAATAAAACAAAGCACCACCTCTTTACTTAGCACAAGATACTTCTGGCAAGGTACAACAAACGCTAACTTGTTACACTAACACCTTTCAATCTGATAACATAAACATCAGATAAAGTCATTTATTTGAGCAAGGGTTCACATTACTGCATTTCCTACGAAGAATGTATTACTTTATTTTTTAAAACAGACTTTATTTGCTCAGAAAGGTAAAGAAATTACACAGCATCCTTCATATTTAAGGAGAAGCATTTCACAACAAAACTAGAACTGACAGCGTACCAAATAAACTGGGAAACGTGGCAACCATTACACCCTCGGCACAGAGCTTGCAACTTGATTCAAGTGAGAAACTGATTGTTGGCAAATATGTTAATCATTTTGAGTTACCAGAAACAAGCCGAAGTGAACTCTCTACCATCTCTCTGCCATGCTAATTGGAGGCCAGCACCACTGTAAGTTCAGTGAGACTGGAAATAGCATAAAAACATATATACTTTAATTTCAATACTGCTTTCTACTCTCTTTTTCCCCTTAAAAAAGAGATAAGAATGACAGAGAGAGGAGCAGAGAGAGAGAGCTACTCTGAAACTTCCTACTCCAGAACTGTAGGTCTCCTCTCAGGAAAGCAAAATGAGAAAGCAAATGCACACAAAACTACCATAAACTTTACAAAATGGGCTCTTTCTTGGTTGTTTTAAAATTCATAGTGGCTTGAATGAACCTTAGTAGAATAGAATTTGCTTGCACTCAAATGTAAGCCTAACTATTCATCACATGTGTATTTAAAGTGACTGGGAAAATGAGAACACGTTCAAAAATGTGAACAACTAGTCATTTGGCTAACAAGACAAGCTCCATCTTGTATTCATACATAACAAGTAACTATACAACCATGTGTTCCCGTAGCTTTTTAAGTCCCTATGTGAAATACAGGCAACAGACACGCAAACATTAAGGTTTGAACAACTCTTAATCGTTGCCAAAAAACAAAGGTCAGTTTTGATTAGTGTAGCAAACAGACTCTTTTTGCTTTTAGAAGCTAGAAATCTTTCACTGCATTTACACAGAGAATTAAAAGAGACAGAGCATGCACAAAAAGTAAGGAGCATATGTCAGTTCCAGGCTTTTGCACAAACTAGAATTGTACAATGGCTTGAGTTGGAAGGGACCTCAAGGATCATCCAGTTGCAACCTCCCTGCCATAGGCAGGGCTGCCAGCTGCTAGATCAAATACTAGATCAGATTGCCCAGGGCTCCATACAAAACATAAGAATAAACTCTAGCTGTTAACCTGGACAGTACTCTGGTAATCAGGTTATGCCAACATCCTTGGCAGCACATGGTCTAGCTGCTATCCATGACAAAAGACTTTGGGGCACAATCACAGATCAGCACTGGCATGCAGTACAGTTAAGCATCGTTATGACTGTTAAAAATGAGGTAATGAGAATCACATACAGCTATGACTTTTCAACCTCAACCTGGAAGTTGCAATGAAACTGAGGCGAAGAGCAGAAATGCAGCTTTCCCCATCCTTGAACTACTGAGCAGTATTTACTTCCACTGAAAAATTATGTTATCTTTTAAGGTTACCAACACAAAAAACCTTGTACTTCTTGGTTAACCTGGGGCTAAACTGAAGTCAAGACAGAAAGCAAACTGTGACCTTTTCAACACACGCATGCACAGGTTCTCTACGGTTGCCTTCAATTTGGAGAACAGACTCAAGTTCTGTAAAGAAACTGACTGCAGAAACACAAGCTTGACAGAGTACTGAGAAAACACAGTTACGTTCTTTTAAGTAGTACTTGGTAACAACTCAGATGTAATGCAACTAGTGTGTCAAATCACTTCCTTTAGTGAAATTAAACATCTTACCCTGTGAGAATATTCATCCAAGAGCCTGAACTCAGTGGTGGTGAAATTAATAGCTTGAGTATTTATGCCAAACCTAAACAAACCAAAACAAAAAAATCAAACACTTCAAAGCTAGCCTGTCTTACAGGCTACACTGACTTATTCTTACATATTGGCATCTGTCCTGAAAAAAAGAATACTTTTACAATTGCACTTTGAGAGATGTGAAATACTGTGCAAAAACAGATCTGCATTTTAACAAAATACCCTGCAAATCAGTTTTATGTGAATTGCATATGCTTGGAAAACATAAAACTGCCTGGATATTTCATTTCTCTTAGCAAACAGCATTGCAAAAGATCACAATAAAGACAATTTCTTGCTGTACATAAACAGAAATATCCCACAGCTTTTCTGCTACATAACTGTTGAGAAATAATCATTACCAAATATTAATAATTTAATTTTATGACCCATTTTCTGCTCAGAATTTGGGACATACTTATGTATTTTTTCCTGTACTTGGCAAATGAAAACTGCTTACTGAAGCTTATTTTATGTCTGAAAGCAAGTTCTAAGCATTTGGTACTTAAGGCAATAAGAAGAGACGTAAGAAAACCAATAAAACTGAAGTAATTGAGGATCAGTGGACCTCCAGCCACTGAGTTGGAAATTCACTTATTGCAACTTTTTATGACATTAGTTTGAAAAGAATCAGTTAGTGAACCCGACTGCTAGTAAACCCAGGCGATCTCCTGAAATGAGTGTCAAAACACAGAACACGTCATCTCAAGCCACTATAAAGAGCCTGTGTGGAAATTATATTTAGTATGCAAACATGTGCAGTTATTTATGTGTTTATCTATATACATGCACACATATGTGTGTGTGTATATACATAACTTCACATAAACACACAAATAAATGATGTTAGGGAAGCAGCTACATAGAGACTGGGGCTCCAAACAAGGGCTTTTACAAAAAAGAAAAAAGAAAAAAAGATAAAAACATTTTTTCTTAGTTTAGGTTCAGTTTCTTTTGTCTTCGCTGACCACAGTCTACAGACCATATGCTTCCTAACCAGCTTTGCTGGGAGCTGCACATCCCCACATGTGGGAGTTGCTCCCCTCACCTGGGTAGCTGGCATGAAATTGCACTAAGCCTCAAATCTTAAAAGATCATCACTTATAGTTTGTGGCTGGCAGACAAATTTGCTAAAAATACGCACAGTTTGGCTCTTTTTATGGATCAGGTGCATTACACAGTCAGTGCCAAACAGGAGGTGCTTTGAACACAATTGTACCTTACAAAAAGGAGAAGAAAATGATCCCCACATAATAATAAGCAGCAATCATAAGGCACAGAAAGTACAATTTTGAAAAGAAAAAACAGTATTCGGAGACAGTTATACTAATTACCATTTGCTGAGCAGACTCAGTGAAGCTTGGGGATCAGGGTAGTAAGAGAGAGGCAGAAGCTGCAGTGCAACTGGAAAGGATGAAGGATTTCTCAGTATGAAATACTTCACCTAAAAGGTTGGGACGGAAAAAGTTAAAAGCTACATATTTGATATTAAGTCAGCATTAGTAAAATGAGTTGAATTTTCAAGGGACTTCCACCTGGCTTCAGTCTTAATATATCTATGCATGTACAAAACTGCATGGAATAGGACAAATCTCTACAACAGCTTCTACTGCAGAAACAGCTCACAGTGCACAAAGACCTACATGTGCAAAGATACCGACTTTTTCCCCTTTAAAATAACACTCTTATTTGGATTTTGATGTGAGAAAACTTTAATGCTTGTTTGTAATTGTCAACATCAATATTTATACTCCTCCCATTAAAATATTACAAGTGAGCAGCCTGAGAACTTATCAGAGAGTCCAAGGGATAAACAATTGTGGTAGACTTGCACGTAGTAGACTTGCATAAAGATCTCAAAACATCAGTCTACAAAAGCAGTATGAAAAGGCTAAGCATCACCAAACAAACATTAACTGCAGATCTTGTTCTTTAAGCAAGCAAACATTTATCAGCTGAGAAAAAGAACAACCATTCTCACCACGCTACTTTTAACTGCTGTGGCATTGAAGCTGAGCGTAAGGCTGGGCTCTGCAGTCAACCGCGGCAAGAAAAAGGCAAATGACACCTCCTCCTCAGGCTGCTTCTTATGAATCAAGCGAGTTGATCCCAGAATGCTTCTCCTCCTTTATTGGCAAAATCAAAAAGATTTGGTTGTTTTGTTCTTGTTGTTTTCCTTCTTCTACCCTCCCCCTTCCCCTGCCCCCATGCTCCTTTTATTTATTTTTTAATCAAAAAACAAAAGATGATGATTAGCCAGGACACTAATTACACCATCTTTCCTTTAAAAATATTCTTCATAAAATAAAGCCCATAAACCTCTAACCCAGTCAAAGACATACGTAATTTACGCACATTCTTTCTATCTCCTCTTTTCCACCTGCAACAGTGACTAGTTTTCACAGCCCCATCTCTCTATTCTGGAAAGGTGCCAGTATCACTGATGCACTGCCACTACACAAATTGCTCAGACACAGTGATTGCTTCCTTCCCTTCATCCCCAACATGTAGCATCTATTAGGCTGAGGACTAAAAGCCTGGAAAGCTGTACAACGCTCCTAATCCTGAGAATGCTGCTATGGGACATGCTGACGAAGGATTTGCACAGCTCCATAACTGATGAGGTAAAACGTGCTTTGACTGCTTTAAAACTGAGTATCTATGGAGCAGCTCACAACCAAAACATTAGTTACATTCTAAAGTCCAGGCATCTGAAATGTTTACTATCACTGACTGCCTTGGAACAGATGCTTGGACATCTGGGATGCTCTGAAACTCCAGAGGCTTCAGGATAACTACTTTGGGTATAGCAAGGTCTAAAACATTTATTTTAATTAAGAATGCTTCAGGATATAAATATTCTCTTACATCATTGTACTGGTTTGAATTAAGCAACTCAACATATTCTGTACCAACCTGCAGGCTTCCCCGTGTCTTATTTTTTGCCATCTTTCATAAAGCTCACTTGCCAGCTCAGAATCCACATCCCAAGCAGAACGGTCCAGAGAGAGACTCCTCTGCCAAAGTAGATTTGCTAAAACGATAACAGGTTTCTCATATTTTTTCATACTGTTGCTGTTTCTAACAGTTGCTATTGAAAAGTCATTATATTATCAGTAATCTTTACACAGAACTCTACAAAAGAAAAACAGACGAGCTTAGTTTGAAAGTACAAAATATAATTTAATGCACAGCTCTCAGTGTTTAAAATAACCAATTGAGACTGATGACAAATTGAATAAACCAGCTACAGCTTGTTCAGGTCAGTATTTTTAGGCACGTGCATTAGACTTTTCTATTTAAATGTATGAGTATCCTAAATTATGAAGCAGAATACACCTAAAAAAAAGATCTGATTATGTGTATTGTTAGAATGGAAAGTACGAAAACATTGAATACTTACTTATATCAGCAATATTCTTTTATTCAATTTTATTTTAAAATATCTTTAGCTTTTTAGATGTTTACCAAAACGTGCCTATGTATCACCACATACTTGTCTCCTCAAATCTCTTTAATCTTTGACTGACTATTAGTGCCCTCTTCAAAACCTCACACAACATCACAGTCTAAGAAAGCATCACCTTGAGAAACACATTCAGAAGGACACAAACATTTAAAGCCTGTGGCACCCGGCTTTTTAGTGAAATTCCTTCTTAAAAAATGAAAAAAAATTAAAATGCACTATTCTGAATCAGCCCTTCATCAAATTACACATTCTTCTAGCAGCACTGTGTCCATATATCATCTAACATTGTGTTTCTCTAAATGCCAATCAAGTATTTAAAACAGTGCAACGCTGGGAGCCATCCTGAGATTCCTCAGTTGCAGAGAGAAAAGCACCATTACTATTTTTTATAGGACACAGCTTTTGGTGCTGTTTTCTAAGGCTGATAATTGGTCTTTTGTAGGAGCCTATGAAATTATTGCTATGAGAAACACAGAGAAGGTATTCAAAATTAACTCTGTCTAAAAGCAGGATACTGGTCAACGTGATTGGTTTTTGTTTGTTTGCTTTTTCAGTACAGAATTTCCAGGACCTGGGTCCAGATGACATACATTTTCTAAACTCTCCTTGAGCTAGTTGACAGCTTAATCATTGTACCTAAGTGCCTCTGAAAGATGTGACAAGAAGAAAGCAAGGAGCAATGCACCTCCATTAAGAGCTTAGAGGACGGTCTTAAATATTGTTAAGTCCAAAACTGTGTTAAAACAGAACTATAGTTTATTAAGTGCTATGGAATTAGATACCTGAAATACTGCGTAGTATAGTCACTACAGGTTACTCAGAGCCAACTAAATGGGCGACAGTCTCAGAAAAGCATATGTTTTTAAAGAATGAAGGACTTGTACTAACAATCTCCATTATTCTCAATATAAGCTCTGCTACAGAACTGCCACTGCACGCTTAAAAAAGTTAAGACAAGCCTACCTGAATCAGACCTTCCCAGGTAACACAGAATATCACAGTGGGTAATGGCTTCAAAATGAAGATCTGCTTGCTGGAGAAACAAACCAAAACAATCCACTGACCATATGACAAAAGCAAACAAAACAAAAACAGGAAAAAATTCTGTTTCCTAGTGCATAATTTGGATGAGATAAGGACAAGAATTCAGGTTGCCCAGAGAAATATAATTCCATCACTGTTCAATTCTGAGGGTTTAACTTTCCAGCTACAGAATGAGTTTTTCTTTCAGGACTATCAGGCAAATTTCTGGCCAAAGAAGCAGGCTGCTACAGTTCAATCTGCAGAGCATAACAATCATTCAGCACAACTGAATACAATACCTTGGACACAGTTGAATATATCTGCAGAGGTATTTCAATCATCACTCCTACACTGGTGGCCAAACAAATACTAGAAAGCACATCTGTTACGTTGTTCTTCACATCGAGTTTCAAAGAAAATACATTCCAACAGCCTGGAGATAGAGTCAAAGGCTCAGCAAAGTTCAGAATCTATGAAGAACCAAAAGACACTTGAATTAAAACCTGAACAATATTTTGGAGCAAGCAGTGCCTTTGCATTGTTGCTGTTAATACACACGTGCCTATAAGCGATTCATACAGTGTGCACATGAAAATGTCCTATCTAAATATAAAAATGGCCAATTAGATGCCTACATTGTGTGCTTATTCATAGATCTGTTTTGTTTCGATTGAATCAAGCCACTGCACGAGTAAATTACTGATTTTAACTTCTAAACTTCAAAGCTCATCTATGTACTAAAGACTTCCATTACAGCCAATGAAGAAATGCTTAGTCCTACAGAGCACAAACACAAGCAACAGTTCTGAGAACAGAGCAGTGGTCTATAATTTGATGCATCTGTAGCTGCAAGTGAAATAAAAAATGCTAATGAACAAAACAAAAGCAAGTTGGACGGTGAATAATACCTACTGAGAGACTGAGCTTTGCAGAACCTAGGTTACAGGCATAGGGCCACTTTTATTTCCAATCAATTTTAATTTGCATTGAGAACGCAGTCTTTCAAAAGAATCCATTCTTTATGTCAAAGAACCAAATTCTTCAATCATCAAGGACAAAGCACCGCATGAAGTTGAAATAAAACTCACCTTTAAGATGTCCTTTGTTTCTCTGGATACATAGACTTCATTCAGTTTAATGCTGAATTCAAAGTTGTTTGTAAACCATATGGACCAAAATCCTGAAATATTATGGTGTGGTTCAATATGAAACATTGCTGCAGAAGGATCAACATCAAAATACCTGCAAGTAAATACAGAATAAAAATAAATACAACTGCAATCGTCCCTGAGCACACACAATCAGTCTGCCTAATAACTGTAGTATTCTTGAATAATCCTGTCTTAAGGACTTAAGGATAAAGCAGTTTCCATTAGAATACTTACATATGTCATAATACAACATTGCCTACTGCTTTGTGATAAGGTAAGCTGGGATGAAACTGGCAAAAGAAAACTGTAGTTTCCTAATTTTTCTATCACTATTCTGCTTCTGCATTGGAAGAAAAAGGCCAGTGGAAATATTATCACAGACTCCAAACAAAGTTTATATAATCTAAGCTATTAAGGCATTTTCTTTTTTATTTTTTTTAATGCCTCCTGAAACTATTCCCCTAAAAAATACAAGAGTTATTACTTGAAATGTCACAATTCCATTTTAGCAAATGATACAGCAACAACAGGAGGAAACATCCTCACTGTACTTAGAATCACTCCATGACAAAGCAAACTAACTTTGTGTCTTAAAGTAGTTTAAAATATTTGTGTAATATCGATGAACGTTGACAAACAACAATCCACCCTTGACCTACCCTTCTAAAACTGGACAGGAAAGGCAGGCTTGTAGTGCTGTATTGCCTTCTACTAGGTTATTCCTCTTGTCATCAGAGTAAGGCCTTGCATCGTCACAGAATGCAGCTAGGTAAAGAACAGGCACACAGGAGAATACACCATCAGCCAGCAGAACAAATGCACATCTGCAATGGTTTTCACATGAGGACTTCAAAGAACACAACAAAGGGGAACACTCAGTTTTCACACAGGTGAAAAAAGAAACTAAGTGGTTATGTTCTAATTCTCAGAGGATCGAAACCTCAGTTTAAGAACTTACAAATGCCCGACACTTTATAAAAGCACGTAACAAGGCTGCTAAGAGTAACCTGACCAATCTTAATCATATGTCACCAGCAGAGCATTCTCATTTATCATAACACACTACCTCCTTTCAGAAAAAGCATTCTGAAAATAAGAAAAAAATAATCACTTAACGTAGTTTTATTAGGAAAAACAAGTGTCCATGTTATTATGAAAACAACCTGTTTCAATAACACAGCAAGTTTACATATGACAGTCTAGTGGTCAGAACAGGAAACAGGCTGCAGTCAGAAATGTCTGCTTTCACACACACAGAATCACTCAGGTTGGAAAAGACATTCAAGATCATCGAGCCCAACCACAACCTAACCAAACTACCCTAACTCTCACAACCTTCCGCTAAATCACGTCCCTGAGCATCTTCATCTTTAATCTCTGCTCTTCCACAACATGCCTAGTCTCGGGCAAAAGCCTCTTCAATGACCTTGCCAAGAAACGTCATAGAAAATGGCCACACAAACACAATAGTCCTTCAGGAAATACACTGGAAACAGAAAATAACCACCAATTATAAAAGGCTGTTGAAAAAACACAGTCAATAATTATGCCTATTTTAAAATCAGCTAATAATTTCAGTGAATGCTTTTTTCCCCTTTTTGAAAACTATATTACTTATAGAGTCCTAAATCAGCACAAAAAGCAGCATATATACAGAAAATGGAGGAAACCATTAGCAAAAGGAATTTATGCACCTCAACAAATCATTAAGATTTTGTTCAAAGTCCACCATCTAAAAAAAATAAAAAAAGCTACTGTTTTTTATAATCAAACCCTGCCTAAACATTATCTATAGGTATATGCATACTGTACCTTTACAAGAAATAGAAGCAACTTTTGTAAAGTTAGTAGATGATGAAGGTAGCAGTACTGGCTCAAATTCCACAGGTGTTCTGTCTTTTTGTGACAACTGCCTGATATCCTGCATGAAGACAAGACATAAATGAACCCTACAGCACTACTATGATTATTATTGCAGCTCCAGTGTTAGTTTGTCTTGTCACATTTGAAAGCCACTATCTGCAATTTTCTCACAACTTAAGCCAGAGTCTTTGGTTTTCAAGTTAATTAGTCTTATGCTTTTAAAAGGAAAAATCCATCACCAAACCAAATATAGACCTTCTAAGAGATTTATTAGATGCCTGGGCACAATTTAGAAATACAGAAATGTGATATTTGCCACCAACAAGCTCAATCTGCCAGTTGGCTAATTAATTCCCAAATCAAATTCAACACCCTAAAATACAACTACCTGAAGTCTATACTTACCTGTATACGCACACAGCTGTTCCCAGAATGTAAGACATACATATCCACTGTGCAATCACCTGCTCAAAAGAACGAATAGTAAGGTAAGCTCACCAGGGGTTAAAGCACTCTTGCTAAGTAGGACGCTCACATAAGAAGCAATCATAATTTAAATTTAAAAAGCATTCCATGCAACAACTCTCCCTGCAAAGCCACATTCAGCACTTAACACTTTTCAGGCTTGAAACAGGAACAGTTCAGTCCTATCACCTGGCAATTTGCTACCCAGAGCAACAGCTGATGGATACAACCCAGCTTCCACCTGCCAGCAGGTTGGAATGGCAGTACTGGTAACCACCCCTTCCCTCTACTGAAGCTCTGTCCTCAGTCACAGGATGCTACAAAGACCTGGAAGAGCAATAGAATTGCCCCAAGACAGCACAAGACATGTCTGTTTCATTAGGGTGGTCCTAATTCTTCTATGGAAGGAGGCCTGACTTCTTGCCTTTGCTTATACTTAAAATACATAAGAAGATACAGGCTAACACAAAAGGACAACACTGTGCCATTTATTGATTTACAGTAAAGAATCAGTACTGATGGAAAAAAAAAAAAGCTTGGATTTTCCCACTGACATCAAGTCTGAAGGGTTATATGACCAAATTGCAATTCAGTGAGCATACATAAATGCACTGTATTTAATAGCGAATAGCCTTATAAATACACCCCCAGTACTTTAACTGTCAGAAGCACTAACAGCAAACACCCTTGACATGACGGATGTGAAAATTCTCTGCCAGCACCAGAATAAACATACATCCACCACTCAATGCAACAAAGCACCAGCATCCCACAAGCAGGGAAAATAGGCTTACAGTGGGTATCTGTATAACAGCTTTATGTAAAGATCACATCACAGAATAGGGTACAGGAAGAACAGCGTATACTGTGATCAAACCCCAATCAGCGCTTTTCTAAAGTCAAAAAGATCATATTCTTTTCACCAGTTTTCACTAGTGTGCTAAAAAAATATTATCGTAATCTGGCAGCTCTGCCTTCAACCAGAAAGTAGAACTAGCAGAAATGTCTCAGAATGGCTACCTGAACAGACTGCAAAGCTCTATAAATACTTGAAAACCTTTTATTTATGAAATTTGCTCATCCAATAAACACAGCAGAAAGAACTGTGAGGAGTTGATTGTTTTGCCTGTGGAATTTTAGCTTAAAAGAAGAAATGATGCACACATCATCCCACTTTCCACAACAGACACTATTCCCAGTAGCGTACAGACTGTTCTGCTTTCATAGTCCTATTATGGTTAATTTAGTTACCGGGGAATTGGAAACAGCTGAAGAAATGAAAGAACCACAATATCTTTTCACACTGTTCGAGCAGATGTAAAAGCACAGGGAAAATATGAATGAAATTGATGTAGGTTACAGTCCATACCCTTACAAAGAGGGTTGCGCTATGAATAACCTTGCCCTAAGCAAGGGGCTGCTATGCTGCGTGCAGCCAATTTTCTTTTCCTTATCTGCAAAATTCAGACTGTCACTGAAATTGATTCAATCTAGCATATCAGATCATAATGCATATATAAAATCTATTGTATTACAATTAACAGTCATATTTAGGACTTACCTGAGGTCTTCGTTTTTTCCATTGCTACAAAAACTACAAAAAGATTCTCCAGTAAGTATTGTCTTTGCTCCACAAAATCTTGTTGGGCATTTTCCATTCTTACCGTTAAGCTCATTTCTAGCAGCATTGGATCATCGGACATAGAACAGCAACTCTAGAGTGAGACAAGGGGATACAGCGTGTGTGTGGTGGGGGAAGGAACACAGCCATTCATTACGGTGCAGTATCTTGAAAAGTTAATCGAAGGCATCATCTAACAGACATGATCTTCAGCACAGAAACGCTGGTAGGCAGGAGCAATTAGGACCTGTGCTAAAATTCTCAGCAGAAACCAAGGACAGTGCAGATACAGACAACACAGCAAAAATAAAGACGAAAAACAACCAAAAAACAACACCGAACCTTGAAAGAAGGCAAATTTATGGACTGTCTTAGTCAGTCTCACCTCAGGGACTGCAAAACAGTTTCCTTTGTTAAATCCTCTGACTTCAATAAAATGTGCCATAAACAGACTGATGCATGTGTCTTAATGGTAGGAAAAGAGTTCATGTTCACTGGTCTGTTTATAGTTAATTTTTCCAAATCCTGTGTTTTTTGTCTCCATTTCTCACTGAAGTAGTTTTAGAAAAACAAACACACATGTACAATTCTTAATAGCAAGCCGCCATCTGGCTAGAATACTTCAGATAAATACAAATTGGATCTTATTCCCTTTTCTAAGCAGTGGCTGCTGTTAAGACAGCTGAGTCTCAGCAACTACAAAGACACAGACACCATTTTGCAAAATACTGAAGGCAACAAGCAAAACAAAACTAGACAACAGTGAGTAACATAAATCTGTCCTGCATTGCACCATGGAGCTCGCTACACTCAGGCTCTGTTGCTGTACTGCGAGAAGGTGTAAGAGCAGACCTTCACATGAGGCATGTGATGTAGCAAAAGGGCAGCAAAATACCTTTAGTTAACCTGAAACATCACTCTGAGGTGTAACATGGGAGGAGAAGCCTCCCCAGATGCCAGCTCCCTCCCACAGCATCACAGAAATCCCCAGCGCTTGCAACAGCTGCCAGATGCACAGAGGAAGCCACAGGTGATGTGTCCTTGGGTAGCTGCTATCAGTGTGGGCAGCTGTGCTGTGTGGAACTCTAAACTTCCAGGTACATCTCAAACCTAGACTAATTTACCACACAGTGCACAGGGGAAACACAGGAATAAAGCAGCACAGAATCACTGTGATGCATACTGTGGAGAAAAAATGGCTATGGAGTCTTGACCCACCCACACCCAATGAAGGAAAGGTGCTGCAGACCACAGCTCCAGCCTATATATTTGAACAAAATACCTAGTCAAGCACCAGCATTGCTGAGAACCATTACTTAGTTATTAGGTCAACCTTTGCAAGCAAAGAAGAAGGTGAGATTCCGCTGGTACTGCCTGGGAATAGGAAGTCTAGTGCCCTTAGTAATCAGAGATTGGGAGGGGGCTTTTCTATGAAGTGTTTTAAACTGAATCATCTGAAAGTGCATTGTTGCTGCAACTTCTAGAACTGTGTCCTTCTAAACTTGGCTTAAAATAAGAAAGCTTAAATAGGTAGAACATGATAATAAAACATACCTTAACTTGTTGATATGCATCATTAGGTAAACTGCATTCAAGTTGAACATGCAAGAGGCTGGTATTCATCATTTCTGCCTGTAAAAAAACAAAGTGAAAAACACCTCAAGAGGATTGTTTTGAAAGATGTTATATAAATCCGGCTCACATAGCACAAGTTATAAAGATAACAAGAGTGCCTCCACATGTGCATCACACAGCAATGAAAGGATTTCTTTGAAAGCAAATATTCTGTACAGTAGGTCAGCAACCCAACTCCAATTCACTACGAAGGAATTAGAAAGATATCTGCATAGCATCGACACGAGCAATCCTTACAAACTCTGATAAGACAACAAAGTGATGCTAAGAAGCAGGACTATGAATAACAGGTTTTAGAGTATCCAAACGCCTACTCTGTATCTCCATGGGACAGAGAGAAGGGAGCAGGATGCACCTGAGCATTTCAGTTATACCACAAGGAACAGTTTCAGAGAAGCACAGCCAAAAGTACAGCACATACTGTGCAGCCCCGATTCAAGTGGATTTCATACCACAATGACCCAGGCTTCACACAAGAGGGCGATCCAACCCCTGTGCAGACTGTCAGCAGCACCAAAACACAGGCTGATGCCAGGCCGCACCAACCCCAAGCAGCTGTTCCTTTCTGCGAGCTCTCTCGTCCTCATCAGTTTTGAGAGCAAGAAAAACACCTGACTCCCAAGCATGCACCACTTAGTAACATCTCACAGCCAAACCTGCTAACTGGAGTTTTAATGAGGCAGTCAAACCATACTAAGAGCAACTTCTGAGGTGAGTGTTTTGACTGGATAAACCTTGTTACTTAAAATTCCCTTCTCAGTGGTCCTTGAGAGAACACTATCATCTCCAAGGTCCTAAATCACGAGGCGTTAACACTTACTTAATGTAATTGCCGAACTGTGACCACTTTCAGAGAAGAATTCTTTATTCTGCCCCAAAAGAGCCAGCAATCAGGCAAGGCTCTATACAAGATTTTCACAGGAATATTCTTGCATTACTGTCAGGACTCATAGAGTTCAAACCACATCCTACAGTTTGGCTATATTATAATTCGAAAAGAAACATTAAACAAGCCTTCTTCTTGCTCCTGAAGGCTATTTTATTTTCCTTCCAGGACAGTCCCTGATCCTGAAAAGCCATTTCCACTCTTAGAACTGAAGTGGTGTTAATAAACTGTTCTTGTAGCAATGATTCAGCAGTTTCACGTTTTCTGCAATTATCAGGATGCCACACCAAGAGAACACTGCTATCCTACTTTCAATCCCCCTCCACACCCAAACATCACACTGACCACATTTGCCTTTCACCTCCTTTTCACCAGCTCAAAATAGAAATTAAGTCCTTGGTTGCTGTTGGTACCTGCAATACCTCCCCTGTCAATGGTTCACATGCTTTGAGCTCATCTGTAAAGTCAGGAAAGGAATGCCCGAGTCTCCTATGATAACACATCCATCCCTGCAGTTCACTCCCCTTTTGACATGAGCTCCACATCTGTACAGCATTTTGAATACAACGAAGCACTGATGTGGCTGCCTGCTAAGAGCCATGCAAATATTAAACAATGCCCCAAAACAGGCGACCAGAGTAGAGACCGCATCCAGAAACTCAATGAACAAAGATGACCTATATGTGCACCACCATACATCAAATCTTAGCAGTAACCACTTGCTGCTGAATGGTGATGTGGGCACACTATGAATTCAGTGCTGGATACAACTCTTCTTTCGACTCAGCTAAAGATCCAGGACCACAGCCAGAGCACACAGATTACGAAACCCTCCCCAAGCGGAAACTATGAAAACAGTAAGAAAAAGAGGTTAAAATTCAACAGCAGAAAAGGCAACTTTGTCATTCTTTTTCATTTCAGATTTGGGTAAGAATGTGGGGAAATGACAGAAGAAAAGCCTAAGTAGCCTTTCAGATTTGAGGACAGTTAATCAGTACAAACTCGATGCAGCATGGAAGCTCATCACCCCCAAAAAGGCAGACAAAAGCACCACTGCAGAGGTTACAGTTTCACCTACAATCTCCAGGGTGCTGCCAACAGCTAAAGAGGAAAGAAAATAAAAGCTTCACCCACATCTTTACACACAATTCTGGCCACTCACCTTCAAAAGGAGCTGTTACAAATTGGAAAAGCTGCAGAAAAGGGCAGCCAACTGTGCTAAGAAATGACCAGCCCATGATCACAGGGAAGGATGCCACAGAGCATGGATTGCTCAGCTTGGCAAAGGGAAAGATGAAAGGTGAAATACTGTCTAAAAAAAAAAAAACAACTTCTGGGTTTAAGTGCCAAAGCAGGAGGAATTACTGAAACTAAATGTGCAGCACAACAAACAAATACAAACTGGTCACAAAGAAATTTAGACTGGAAGTTAGATATAGGTTCCAGCCATTAGAGTGAGAAAAGGTGTAGGCAGGAAAAGACATGCACCAATACAGCCCTCAATGAGCCTTCTCAGAGTAGACTTACTTTGGCATATCCAGATGAAGCTTATGCTATCCTCAGCTTACATTAGCAGTGTATTTTATGTGATTCAGATCAGTAAGGCAAACTGAAAGTGGCTCTTCTGGAGCAGAGACCTATCTGTAGAGAAATCTCTTCCACAAATGGGACTCAAATACAAGCCACAAATCTCTTTTCAGTATTTAGATTTCACCTACCACCTTCAACAGATGCACCCGTGCCACTGCTGCAGCAGTTCTCTCCAGACTGGCAGCATTCACTGAACTGAAGAATAATTCTCCAATTACAGCCAAGCAGAAAAATTATACCCAGAGCTAGGAGAACTAAGTCAGCGCTCTCTTGCATCTTGTGTACTGAGACAAGATTGGTACCAGATGGCACTGCCAGGCATGATCTCAAGCTTGTACTCCAGAGAAATAAAGCAGAGGAAAATGCTCCTCACTATTACAGTAATGCAAATGCCAAATGCTCCCCGAAACTTTTCCATTCAGTCATTTAACAGAAGAAAAAGAAATAAGAAAAAAGACCTGAGGTGAGAATTTTTCTCAGGAAGGTAGTGTGAAGGCAATCAACATAGGTCACATTTAGAAACAAGATTATATTCCTGTTATGTGCTAGAATATTCTGAATACTCTTTTTTTTCCCCTCTCTTTTTGAACAAAATTAAATCCACATATAATACAAAAGTTCTTATCATGAAAAAGCTTGAAGGAAATCAGACTCGTCAATTTCTCCAGTTAGTTAGTTATTCAATTGAACTGTCCCATGTAGCCTAGAGGACTACAGAAATAGAATCAGAGAATCGCTAAGGTTGGAAAAGAGATCTAAGATCATCTAATCATACTGCCCAGCCTGGAGCTGCACCTAAATCTCAGGAACTGTCAAAGCTTCTCTTCCAGTTTAAGCAGTTATGCCTCCTAAATCCACCTTGTTCTATTCCTCACAGTTCCATGTTCCAGCCAAGCCGAGGGCTGATGTCTCCAGCAGTAATGGGAGGGGATACTCCAGCTGGAATCTTATTCTCATCAGAATGCAGCATGCTATGATTTCTAATTAAGTGATAAATCATGCATATCACAGCTGTGAACCAGCCTGGGAAATGGATCTGAAGTAAAACTGGAAAGTAAAAAAATAAAATTAAATAAAAAAAAAAATGAATAAAATAAAAATAAAATAAAAATAAAATAAAAATAAAAATAAAAATAAAAATAAAAATAAAATAAAAATAAAATAAAAATAAAATAAAAATAAAATAAAAATAAAATAAAAATAAAATAAAAATAAAATAAAAATAAAATAAAAATAAAATAAAAATAAAATAAAAATAAAATAAAAAAATAAAAAATAAAAAAATAAAAAAATAAAAAATAAAAAAATAAAAAAATAAAAAAATAAAAAATAAAAAAATAAAAAATAAAAAAATAAAAAAACAAAAAAACAAAAAAACAAAAAAATAAAAAAATAAAAAAAAGAAAAAAAAGAAAAAAAAGAAAAAAAAAAAATAAAATAAAATAAAATAAAATAAAATAAAATAAAATAAAATGCTCAGCTTCTCCTTCCCCAGTTCCTCTTGGAACACAGTGGATATTTATTTTTTTCTGTTTCTCATCTTTAATTTAGAGCTTTATTAGCACAAATGAGAGGACAACACACCACAGAATCATAAAGAAGTGGAAATAGTCTTAAGACAAAAAGATGTTTCTCTCAATAAAACCAGAAACACCAGCTCATCATAAAACTACCTACCCACTCTCATCACTTAATCACACTTATCACCCTACACTTATCACCCACTACTTCTCTCCCACAGTCACTAGGACTTTCTGTTAAAATTCCTTGTACCCCAACAACATGAAAACAAAATTCTTTCACGTCCGAGTAGGTTAATGTTTCACTTCTGCTTGAAATGTATTACTGTACCAGTGTTTGTGATGTCTGGATGCTCTGAATGTGTGGAAGCAGTAAGTAGGCATTTGCTAGCTGTATTCTAGGCTCTTCTGGAGATGTTAGAGTTCCCGTGCCAAAAACCTGTTGTTAAAATAGAAATGAGTCATTATGTCAACATTCAGTTATCACAGTAATACACAGAACTCCTTTGCTACTAAGAACCTGAGGAAATACTATTTTAAAAGACAACATACGTAGTTTCAAAAGTTCCAGTGTGGAAAGTAATTATACACACAATAAGCACAGTAGCATCTTCATTCACCTCACTTCTTCCAAAAGAAAAATGCTCACCTGCAAAGCATCAGGTTATCCCAGAAAGAAAGAGCAGTTGAATACCTCCTGCTCTTCAGGCAATTACAATACAACACCCAAAACATGGCAATTCTATACCGTAACCATGTTGGCTAAGCTGGTTATCAGACATTTCTACCATTTTTAGTTTTTCTTTTTTTTAAGCCATGAGCGAATGGACACATCACCTTCCAAGTTTTCTTCACAAATGATGAAGTGAAGCAGAACTACTTTCCAAAACCACATAAACAACATTTACATGTCATGGGAGCCTTTGTCTGAAATGGAGAGAGGGGAAACAACTGCATTCACAGTTTTATGGCCATGTGGGAATTGCTTGAAAACTCTGTTCCAAGCTCAAAAGCATTCTGAATTCAATGGCTTTGGCTTCAAAACTGAGTAAAATATTGATTGATTGTTTTGTTTTTACAAGTCTGCAATATTCAGTGAAACACAAGTTAATATTTGCAAGTTAATCTTCTTTATTACTTTTTTTTTTACTGCATTTGTATTCCTCTCTGTCAAGATTAGTTTAGGAAAATGAGATGTAAAATAACGTCAGCTTGTTTTATTTTTCCCTGCTATGAAAAATCCATTAAGGTTTTTCACTTCTAGCAAAGAAACCTTTTATAAATTGAAAAAAAAAAAACAACAAAAAACCAACAATGTTTTTAAGTGAAAGGTCAATGCAGCATTCACTGAAAACCTATGACAGCTATGGATACAAAACATCACATGAATGGAAATATTTTTGGGATGTTTCCTTTTTGATGGAGACATTTACAAAATACATTTCACTATAATGCGACTTTTTCTCCATTTGGGCAATTTGTTCATATGCACTTCTTGCACAAACGTGTTAGCAATACTGAACATATTTCGAGGCTTTGGAGCTCTCAAGAGTGCCATAGCTTGTATAACCGCTGCATTTAGATTCAATTTTGAAACTCTTAAACTTAATGCAAGCTGAAACCACGGACAGTTACTTCTTGTTACATACCTTACAGATGCCTATTGAAATGGTCTACAAATAACAGCATGCTACTGATTTTAGCAACAGCCCAACACCAGAAAATCAGTTTCTTCTGACACTGACAACTGTTTCCCTGCAACTTGCTCACAAAAGGAGTGGCTGAGCAGACCAGGTAACAAAAACAAGGGGTCAGGAGTGAATGCAGAGAGATGCAAAAAAAGAAAAGAGCCATCACTCTAGAACACAAAGTTCCCACAACATTTGGCATCACCCCTAGTATTTGCTAGCCAAAGGAAATGTCCATATTCCAAAATCCGTATTCCAGTGAACTTATCTCTGCTTCCTTACGAGCAGACTTTGTTTTCTAATTCACTATGAGAGTAGAATAACTAAATGGTTGATTAAAGTTGGCATTGTTTTTAAGCCATCGGATTCAAATTCAGACTTTTTCTTTTACAAATCAATGGAGGTAAAAAATTTGGAACGTATAATGTCCCTTATAAAAATCTTAACACCTAACAACTTAATACTTGCTCTCTTCTCTGATTAATCAGATAGTAGACGACCCTACTTATCTACATAAAAGCCAAGCCATAAAGGTCCCCAGTTTATCTACATAAAAGGTGGCTGAAGATCACCTGAAACAGTTATTAAATGTCTTGGTGTTCTCCCCGCCCCCCCATGACAAATACATCCCAGAACAGTTCATTCAGGACTGCAATATTATTCGGAGCCAAGCAGCAGTGACAGGACCCTAATGTTCAAAGTACACAGAAACAAATACAAATATACTTACTACCACAGGTAGCCCTGTGATTTTAAATGCATACTTGTATGAGGAATCATGAGATCAGCAAGATCTGGTAAAAGGGATGAACTGTAAACACTATTCCACTTGACTTGCATCAGGAATTCAACAAACATTTGAAGTTGATTTTTTGCTATATTTTTTTAAGTTCAAAATGTATTCATACAACTTTCAAAAACACAAATTCAAAACTCAAATGAAAAATAAGTGAAGTTACCTGATATGAAAGTACTCCGTGAGATGAGGTATTTATAAATAGCGAGCTTTCAATATTGCCTTCCTCTGTTGGCAGAAAAAGCACTCTGAATGAACTTTTTCCCATAGCTGGAATCACCTACAGAGACCACAAAGAAGGTTGCTTGCTCAGTGCATTTAGTTAGAACACCCACAGGCATTTCCACACACACACAGCTGTACATGTAGGTCCCACACACAGAACCTCGGCACTGAAGTTTCACCTGCCCATATCTCTCAACTCTATCAACAGAACACCAATAAACACCAACATATTTGTGGATGACTGCATAACTCTGCACATAACAGAATGAGACTTGAAGTCAATTTAAAAATGAACAGTTATTTTCTTTCTGAATTACTGTAGAACACATTTTCTACTGCAAGTTTTGAATGTCTTCTTCCCCACCAGAGTCAGTAAAAATGAGCAGGAAAGTGCTAGCAAAAACAGCAAAAATAATAAGTGTAGGTCCTAGGGAAAAAAAAGGCACAAAAAGAAAACATGGAATTAAAAGTTTAGGAAGCATGAAGGCTTTGCACTTGGTCATTACATAGTTTCCATAAGTACATCAACACTCACCTGGCTATGTGCAGGAAACACATGAAACTGTCTAGAAGCTGTAAACACTGAATTCACTACAACTTCTCTATCTCTACTAGGATTGTAGGCATGCAGCATTTTAGCTCTTGGCAAACCCAGTAATCTAAAGGGGGGAAAAAAAGAGAAGGAAGTTATTCACATTTTTAAGTTTAGACAATGCACAAGAGGCATCCAAACAAATCACACTGAAACACACTGATATGAGACAAACGCTGTTCTGTATCTATCCAGTATGTGTTAAGGCTCCCCGTTCCATTTTCCTCCTTTCTATAACCACATTGATTTTCATTTTAAAAGTATGGCAAGGTGCAAAACATAATTCCAACTCCGTGACAACTGCTTACTATCCCTCTTATCTTTTTCTTCTCTTTTTCTTTTTTTCAGAGAATGGAATGATCTTCACTGATGGCCTCAACCTAAATGCAGACCGGCAGAGCTGTTCCTCCCCACTTAACTGAAATAATAGTAATGGAAGATACTCACTGCATTCCAAAATGCAAAACTGAAGGGTGAAAATGTAAGGCCTTCCCATTTGGAGGCATTTTTGCTGAGAAGCTGAAAAAAAGGAGACAAGAAGCTACAATTAGTATTTAAAAGACACAACATAGCAGAGAAAGAAGATACTTTATAGGCTACGCTAAACACTACTTCCAAAGGTTTTCATGTAGTCCTCCCCCTGACATGAGAGCAACCTTTTAAGAAGGTAAAACAGCACATGCTGGAAAGTCCATACTAACAAACACTGAGCTTAATATGCATTTCACTCCAGAGGCACTGCTGGCTCGAACAAGCTCCCTTTCTTGCACATATTACCTTGGTCACACTGAGGCACCTGTATTTGAGCCTGGGCAGGGAACTATAGAGGTGAATCCATTTATAAGAGTCCTGAGGTATGAAAATTGTGTCAGCACAGAACAGACCCATGGTTTAATCTGTTTCACATTCAGAGAAGCACTTTTACTAGCAGAGCAGAGATGGGCATGTAGAAAAGCAAACAGGGGCTTGTGAAAATCTGATACCAAAAGAAGTCCTTTCCTAACTGGCTTTAATACAAAATTCAGCTCATTTCTTACATGCAGAAGACAGTAAGAAACATGTGGAAACATGCCTGTCATCATTATCATCTTTCCTTTTCTCTTGGTAAATTTACAGTGAAGTTCCCCACAGCTCTAGCACCTTTTCACCTTATTTCCATACAAGCTGATGCTCTGTAATGCAGACAGAAATCCCAGCACATCTTCACCACTTTCTCAACTAAAACATTCACCGCAAGCCCAGCCCCGCTCATTACAGCTACATACCCAGTGCTGCGCTATTAAAAACTTCCCTAGAAGTCTACAAGATCTATTGCCAGAGACAGCTTTGTCATTACTGGGTGATGCTAATCAGCAACCCAGCAAGGGTAAGCATGAGGTGGGAGAGAAGGGCTGTGGTAGCATTAGTTATCCAGGTCCTTTGCATAACAAACAGTAGTACGGTTAATTGGTTCCCAGTTTAAAAATGCAGTTCTGTAACATTATACCTTTTATTTATTAAAGTACCCACATAATTCTGCTGTTGTATTCCAAACCAATAGAGCCATCATAATTTATTACCCGTCAGGAAAAAAAACCCACAGGTTTATTACTACGAAAACCCACAACTTTTATGATGTTCCTCCTAAGAGGGAGCAAACTCCCTTGCAGTCATAGCAATAGGAATGTGATATATCCAAGTGACCAGCACCATCTCAGGACTGACACCTCGTTTGTTCTGGAGAAGGCAGCCTGGACCTAGGATGGCTGAGACCAAGCCTCAGTGGATGCTGGGCGCACACTGGGCCCAGTCTTACTACAGCACAGAGTGATGATGAATTACTGCTGAGCACCTCTGCCCATGACACCCCTACAGGAAGGGACAGCAGCTGCTTCTGCCCTGCATGCACCCTGTGAGGGCTGCTGTAAGCTCCCACCTGGCCCCAAAAGCAGAGCTGCCACATTCCTCCAGCTGCTCATGGCCCTGCCCGGCAGCCAGTTCCCAGCGCCTGCAGCACTCATCGACACCCAGGAAGCACTGCCAGAAAATAACTGCAGAGCTGTGCTCACTAAATGGCACAACCTATGCAAGGAAAAACATACTGCTTTTGCAGGTTTCATTTTCTTTTGACAAGACACGGGGATGGAACAGGGCAAAAAGGGCAGGGGATCATTCTGCCTGTCACCCCCAAACCCTCTGCTATAAAGGTCCACCAACACCAGAAGCATAATTCTCTTTGTAAACACATCTCTCCAAATGAGCTGGAGACTGGCAGGACACTCTCATACACCAACCCCAACCAACAAAGCTACCCCATCCAGATCTCAGCAGTGCATCTGACACAGAAGAACATTTCAAAGACAAACCTATTAAGATGCTTAAAAAACTGAAGTCACTTGTAAAATAGAACACTTACTTTAGAACAAATAAAACAAATTCTTCTCAAAAATGGATTCACTTCAAGTTATGCCAAAAAACCTCTGTTGGCTGCAGACTGTATGCCCAAAAAAGTACATAGGATGTTTCACAAGAAAGTAACAGGCCTGGGAAAGACCCACAAATATCAGCCTAAGAATGGAAGTCTTGAAACAACAAATGTGGAGACACTGGGTTTCCACCTCCTTCATTGCTTTTTCACCATCCTTCTGTCTAGCAAAGCCTAGCAAACTCTCCCATTTCTCAGGCTGACCAACAGAGCACCATCTTCCAAATTCCAAAATCTCAGGGGACAAGCAGTCCAAACTGGAGGGAAACAAAATGGAAGAGGGGAAAGGAACTCCTGGCAGCTACCTGCACACTGCTTCACAAGCTGTAAGACCTTAAGGCAGCCCATTCCTTCTGCTAAGAATTCCTGTAGATGCTCACATGTAGGGAACAGGGCATCAGAGGGACACAGTGTTTCATAAGGTTCGGGGGACATGGTGTTCTGTTGATGTGGGACTAGCCAAGGGCTTCCAACACAGCAATGCTAATCATGCATACACACAAAGTGCTGCTAGACACGCAGCCGAAAGTATTTTGCCCTTCCTTCTTTAGGTTTTGTTATTCTTTGCTACTAGTAGTGAATATCAGTAGACAAGCAAGTCAGCACAACTTATTAATAACTTGCAGTCCGCAAAGGGAATATTTATATGTAATACATACTACTCACAAACATTTCCTCCAAATAAGCAAACAGGTTTTCTATCCATCCTCCACCAAAACTGAACAGAAAAGGAAATCTTGTTCCAGAGAGGTATTACTCATACTTCGCTGGCCACGGTGAACACAAGAAAAGTGTTTCCCATAAAACTGTAAACAGAAAACTAAGTCTACTCTGAAAAAATTGCCTTCTTTTAGAAAACTTCAGAAGACTCAACCCATCTGGCATAAATATATATATATACACACACATATATACACACACAAGTGCAGGTATATATAGACACATATGAAAGAGAAAAGTACAATTCTTATATGTAAACTGAAAAAGTGAAACAAAACCTTGATGATACTATGAAACTTTAAAACATATATATATATATATATATGTATATGTATATATATGTTTTAAAGTTTCATAGTATCACCAAGGTTTTGTTTCACCTTATATATTATAATATATATATAATTATTATATATATTATATATAATATATATAATATATTATATAATATATATATATGATATATTATATATAGTATATATATATTAATTTAATATATATATATTATGGATCGATTTTAGATTCATCAAACTACACCTGATAAACAAAATGTCGACTGAGAGGAGACACCTTAACGGAACCCAGGTATTTTCAACAGTGCTGACTATTGCTAACACAAAGAAAGTATCCCGTTGAATGAATAGATTTGTTAATTAAGGAGAAATAAATGTAGATATGGGAACACATCCCAGCAGCATCTGAACTGAAGTCTTCTGCAGACCAGGAGCAAAGCTCTGTTTGTCAGATCATCAAGCCACAGAATCATAGAATTGCAGAGGCCGGAAGGGACCTCAAAAGGTCACCAAGTCCAACCCACTTGCCAAAGGAGGCTCCCTAGACCAGGTTGCACAGGTAGGCATCCAGATGGGTCTTGAATACCTCTACAGAAGGAGACTCCACAAACTCTCTGGGCAACCCGTTCCAGTGCTCTGCCACCCATACCATGAAGAAGTTCTCCTGCATGTTAGTATGGAACTTCTTGTGTTCAAGATTGAGGCCGTTATTCCTTGTCCTATTGCTATGCACAACCGATAAGAGCCTGGCCTCATCCATTTGTCTCCCATCTCCTCTTAGACGTTTATAAACACTGATCAGATCCCCCCCTTCAGTCTTCACCAGTTGTACACACCCAGGTGTACAACCCAGCATCCCACAAGCCACATGTGATTTATTAATAAAAATAAAAAAAAATTAAAAAAATCAAAGTCCAGCAGATAAAAGAACAAAAGTAAGGGTTTCAGGCACTGAAAACTTAGAACGCAAAAAAGCTTCTGCTATTCTTAGTGCTGCACTGTTTAGGGAGGAGGAGAAGGACTGACATACTGCCTCCACACACTTGGGGACAGGCAATTTGGTCACCAGGATTCCTTTACAGGCTTTGTGAGTGCACAACACTGCCTGTGGGAGAAGCATGCTGCTCCACAGACACCAGGGAACACATCCCAGCAGGGATGCCAACACAGCGTTACTACCATAAAACTGCTGGGCCTGCATGCCTGCTGTCTTGCATCTTTTGGCTAAAAATAGGCAAGGGGAGCTGATCCAAAATAAATGAGTAGACTGGACAAGACAGTTTCTGTCCAACACCAAACCCCATGATTTACAGATGGAGTCATGACTTCAGGGGGGGCAGTTGGCTCAAGCAACCCTTTTTATTTATATTTTTTTCCCAGCTAGCCCAGGGAAGACAAGGTTGTTTCCACAACCACTCATGGCTCTTGCAGGCAACTTTTGTTCACCTCACCACCTAGTCCCTTCCTGTATAGCTCTGCAAGATTTATATAAGAACTTTGAAGAACAGCCACCTAGGCCAACAGTGCTTTATTTTCCATTTATTACAAAACCAGAACTGCATCAAATTTGTAATCAGAAAGTGCTCACAATGGGGTGGAAAAAGTAAGACTACAGATTCACTTTTTTTTTTTCCTCCTCACACCTACATAGACTACTTGAAAAACACCCAAAGAAAATAAATGCACAGTGCGATAAAAATCAGCAGAAGACCCACGAAGAACTTTAAGAAAGAACAGTTAAATGTGAGATGCTGTTATAGATATCCTGGTGAAAAGAAAATGCTTTCTTCTCCAGGTGTGTGTGTGTGGTTTATATTTGAGCAGCTGCTGCAGCACAATAAAGCATGTTGAACAACAGAATGGAATTATTCCCTCCTGTAAATCATAGAATCATGGAATCTCAAGGTTGGAAAGGACTTACAAGATCATCTAGTCCAACCGTCTTCCCATTGCTGCTGCTACCACAAGTACTAAACCATCTCTCCTAGCTCCTCATCCAGATGCTTCTTGAACACTGCCAGGGACGGCAACTCCACCACCATCCTGGGCAGCCATTCCAGTACCTGACCACTCTCTGAGAGAAAATGTTCCATATGTCTAATCTAAACATCCTCTGGTACAACTTGTGGCCATTTCCTGGGGTCCTGTTTGTTGCCTGAGAGAAGAGGCCAAACCCCTCCTCATCACAACCTTCCTGCAGGAAGTTGCAAAATGCAATGAGGTCTCCCCTAAGTCTCCTCTAGGCTAAACAACCCCAGATCCCTCAGCCACTCCTCATAAAACTTGTGCTCCAGACCTCTCACCAGTTTCATTGACCTTCTTTGGACATGCTCTAGGGCCTCAATGTCTTTCTTGTAGTGAAGGTCCCAAAACTGAACACAGTACTCAAGATGCAGCCTCACCAGTGCTGAGTACAGGAGGATGATTACCTCTCTGCTCCTGCTGGCCACACTATTTCTAATGCAGGCCAGGATGGCATTGGCCTTCTTGGCCACCTGGGCACACTGTCTGCTCATATTCAGCCGAGCATCAACCAACACCCCCAGGTCCCTTTCCTCTTCATAGTCATACAGGCATTCAACCCCAAGCCTGTAGCGCTGCATGGGGTTACTGTGGCCAAAATGCAGAACCCGGCACTTGGCCCTGTTTAACCTCATCCCATTCACCTCAGCCCATCCAGCCTATCCAGATCCCTTTGAAGGACCTCCCTTACCCTCAGGCAGACTGAAACCACCCCCCAACTTGGTGTCATCTGCAAACTTACTGAGGGTGCACTCAATCCCCTCATCTAGGTCATCAATGAAGATATTAAACAAGATGGGCCCCAGTACTGACCCCTGGGAGACACCACTTGGACTCAACTCCATCAACCACTACCCAATCAATCACAGCCCAATCAATCCTCAATTTCTGCAACAACTGAAATCTGTACATTAAGAAATGAGTTCACAATGACTTTGGTACATTTGAAATTGTTTTCCGAAACCTCTTCTTTTTAAATCCCTCAGCCACCCAGATTTCAAGCAACAACCAAAGCTCTCTAGAGATGCTCCAGGTGGAGCATGTACTTTTTAGGCATCTTGGACAGCCTGCTTCAACAACAATGAAATAAGTGCAGTGCCACACAAAGAGAGTCAACAACACTTCCATGCTGCTTTATTAAGCCAGGCTTCCCAAGTGATTATAAAAACCAGAGGGCAGAAAAACTCCCAAAAGCCTCAAGCAGAGATCAGGGAGGGCATCACAGAGGCTCCTCCAGCTGTGGGCATGGTTCAGCCACTCTCACACGCAGTGAGCACATGGGTTGTGCAAATCAAGTACTCAGGCAACACTGGCCTACATCACACCTGCAACTTGTGGCCAGACACTCATGCACATGAAGTCTTGTTTCATTCAGGCAAAGGTGCATCATTAGTTATTTGTCTCAGATGATCAGCCTGGGCCCACTTGTTCAAATGCACATCAAAAATTTTCCTTAGAAGCATCTCCATTGCTGCCAGCAAAGCAGGAGTATCCAGGCAGGCAAAAGACCTACTACCTTCATTCTCTTTTTTCCTTCTTGCAGTGAAACAACTGCCTCTTCATTTTTGCAACAGTACAGAAAGCCACCTCTAAGTACCTACGAGAATGATAACTACCTGAAATAAAGCCTGCAATTTGCCTTATTTGCTCTTCCTTTGTAATCTAGTTTTATAGTTATTAAATCTCCCAAACGTAAAATATCACCAAATCTATCACATTTACTTTTATTTAGAATCATTCACCTAATGAATCAGCGGCTCCCTCAGAAGCCATGGCACTCTCAATGTTTTATACTGAATCATTAGGTCCTAGAATTTGGGAGTTATAAGAAAATATTGTCGTTCTGCTGTATTTAATGAATGATTCCACTCCATGAGTATGTGAAATAAAAGCATGAATCCCAAAGGCACACAGATCAGTTGGTACTGCTTTTCAAACCTCAGATTCTTAGCCAGCTTCATGTTTTTTCACCCCTTCCTCGAGTAATTAATTTATCCTGTAGTTGCCAAAGCCTCCAAAAACCTAAAACTGCTTGCAGAGCCCTGGTTTGTTCTTCACAACTAAGATCAAATTATTTCTAGGATGCAGAGAAGATGTTGAAACTCAAAAATGAACATTACGGAGGACCAGTAACAGTAAAGAAGAGATCCCAGTCCAAATAAAACTGGCCTTTCAATGTATCAATCACCATTCTTTTTTCAATGATTTAAATTAAAAAAAATCACTTCATCAAGCACAGTCTTATTCAAAAAGCTCCCAAGGCTCAGGGCCAGTTTCTGTCAATTCAGCAGCAATGCTACTTCGAATGTTTCACTTTCATGTGTGAGAGCAATGCAACACGTATCCTGCACCACACATCTTGCTCTAGCTTGAGAGTGTAGGGGAGGATATTGACTGGAAACTCAAAAGGGCTGCAAAGCTCAGACTAATAGGAAGTTACATTCTTGTCAAAAATCATTGCGCCCAACCATTTCCTTTTTCTATTCACAGCTGCAGCCAAAAAAATGTCCAACTTGACCAAAACCATTTTAAATTAGAACAGTTCAGTAAGATGTACGAAAAAGCTCTGTGGCTCCTGATAAGCTTGACCTGCTTAATAATTAAGAGTGCTAATCTTCCTACAGTAGTCGACTCTTGCTGTTTCCTTATTAATCCAAGTCTTCTGGTTTCCTCTTGGAATGAACGAAAACAGACTTTTACAGACAGTTAAGATTTTCATGACAGATCTTAAAGCTGATAAATGCCTTTGAATTACAGCCATTAAACACTAAATATGCCCTCCCTCCCCAAAATAGAAAAAAAAAATAATAATAACAGCTAAAAAGGAAACTAATCAAAAGAAAGAAAACTCAGACCTAGGACTTAAAATAAATGAATAAATGAAAATCTGCTTCTAGCTTACCCCCTTTAGCACAGCCAATGCCACTGATAAGAGTCTGTCCCTCCAAAGAAGCCATTAAGTCAGCCATACAAAGCTGCAAAAAACAGCTTTGACATCAGCCTGGATTGTGTTTCCTCTTTTGTCAATTTCAGCCCTAACCTTTAAACAAAAAGTAACCTTCAAGCATAGAGCTTTAAGTGTACTAACTTCCCAGGGCCTTGAAAGTAGATGATCTTCAAGGTCTCTTCCAACTCAAGCCATTTTATGATCCCATGAAAACAAATAACATACAAGTACTTCTTTCAACATCCTTTCACTCCAAGCCCAGCTCTCACCACTATGCTAATTTTAATTTTACAGGGGGAAAAAGCTGGAGCTGCTGTTGATTGCCACACTTATTAAAGGTCTTATTTCTCTCCTCTAGCAGAAAAACGTTCATGCAAGACTTTCTCAGGTACGCTCAAGCCATCCAAAATTTAAACAGTACACACTGACTTCCCAAGAATCTAATTTTTCATGTCACCAAATAGCATTTTCACAAGCTGTATTATATGACCATGGAAATACAATTTAAAAGGAGAAAGAAATGAAAAGAGCAAGGCTTCACTTTTCTTTAAGGTACTTTAAAGCACCATGCCACAGAATGAAATTCCAATTACATGACCTTCCCTTATTCGCAGTAGGCTCCAGGAACAAGGGACAAACACTGTGCTCCCAACCCTTGGGCCACTATGAAACATTATGGAGGAAAGCAAAAGATAAGTACCAGCCAGTAACCAAATAGCATCACAGAAAAAGCAGCTTTGCTACGGAGTTATCCAAGTCTGTGACAAGGGGGCAAAAAAAAACCAAAAACACACACACACACTCACATACTTCCTCTTCCCATGAGGTCCTTCGGGACTGCTGCCCCTCCCCTCCCATCCAAAGACCCCAAATGCTCATAAAAGGCAGTAAACAGAACCAGAACATTAACTCTTTAAGTCCCACTGTTTTTCATGATGTTGTGATGTGGAATACAAGCAACAAACAAATAAATAAAGAAATCACAAAACCACAACAAGCTTCATCCCCAAACCACCACCTCTCTATCTCATAAGAGCATCATCCTGCTCTTGGTTCTCCTCTCAGCTGGGATGCATCATACCCTTTTTGCTCCCCCTCTCCTTGTTTCAGTGCCATTCCACAAAGCTCTTCATTCTTCAGCAGGAGCCTACCAGATTGTCTGCCATCTGATGGAGTCAACATATGATATTGATCATGCCAGACATACATTTTCTATGGAAATACTGAAGAACATTTTAGATTTTAAGAGCAATAAAACACTAAAGACTTACCATTCATTCATGTTTTATTAACTCACTGCACTAGGAATTTTCATCTCCATCTGAACACTTTTATGCTCCAGCCATCTACACCAACCATCCAGCCGGAAGCTCTTCCTTCCCTCAGAACCACCAAGGTTGGAAAAGAACTCCAAGATGATCCAGTCCAACCGTCAACCTACCACCAATATTTCCCCACTAAACCATGGCCCTTAGTATATCTAAATGTTTCTTGAAACAAGAACCAGCTCCCCCTGTCATGGAGTTATCTAGATCAATCTATGCCCATGACAGGGACAGCAGGCCTGTAGGCCCCCTGGCCCAAAACTGGGAAGGGAAAAGGGGAAGAGTAGGGAGTTGGTCTCAAAAACAGAATTACATTTCCAACACAACACTGCTTACATTTCCAAGCGCATCCCTATCTGCAGACAGAAAAAGGGGTAAAGCCCCCACAGCATCAGATCATTTCCATTCTGACCATAGCATCACACAGAAAGCCTGCAGAATTCCCCTTGCTGCACCTTCCAAAATACCCAGAGCTTGTGCATCTGTCTCACATCACTGGCACTCTTGGTCAGGCATGCAAAATGAAATGACACTTCCACCACGTAGTGCTATTAATAAAAAGAAGCATTCTTGGTATATTTGTGACCTGCTCCTCAGTACTACCAAACATTTATGCTCTATTAAAGTGTGTTGTTAAAGAATAAAAAACATACAATATGAAAAAAGAATTATACCAGAAGATCCAAATTGGCAAAATCTCAAAAATTTTAGCATTACTAGGATTAGCAGTGAGAAAGCTTACTGCAGAAATCGGGTCCTTACAAAACATCTGGAACGCATTGAAGCCAAGGCAAAGCAAACTATATGTCAGTTTCTTCTAGCGTACACAACACTGCAGCTTGCTAGTATTAACTAGAGGAGAACCATAAGAAACACTTCCTGTTACACAGGTTTATTAACAGAATGTCCACCACCAAAAAACTCCACTATATTACAGCTAGCACACAAGCTCTAATGTCCAACTGACAGGCAGACAGAGCCTTGTCTGCTTCTTTGGGTACAATAGCTGGTAGGTAAGGAAGGGGACAAAAATGAGTTGGAGAAAAAAAAACAAAACAAACAGCAGGAAGTCAGCGTTCAGTATTTTCATCAGTTCAAAAGAATACTGCAATTAAGTACTACATTAAGACTTTACCTCCCCTAGATTCTAGTATTTCCTCTTTTATTTCAACACCAAGGAGCTAACCAGAGTTCACCAAGCTAAAATGTCAATCCATTGCTTTTAACTCCCCATTGTCAATAAGAAGAAAGGGAAAAGGAACAAGCATCTGCAAGCACGGCATTTTCACATGTGGCTCTGAGGACAAAGATCTGTAAAGTTTTTGCATCTTAGTGAACCTGATAAACCAGAAATGTGCTTCCACTGAATAAATTGATGCTCTTCACTTCTGCGCTCTCCACAAACTGATCTATTTAAGCTGGGGCTGCCCAAGCTCTGCATGTCAGGGAAGGATGTTACTTACTCGCAGACTACAGACTCCTCTGGGGTCCAAGGACACCTTCACCAGCTAAACCTGTGATCCTCTCCCTGCTCCCCTCTCTGCATAGTCCCATGTGGAAACTCCAAACACACACACACCACAGTGATATTTCTCTCTCTCTCTCACACACACACACACACACACACACAGAAGGAGCAACAGAACTTTGAAAGAACAATCTTAGATGGCTGGAAGACATAGCTTCTGTCAGAACAGTGGCAAAAGGATAAAGAAAAATCAGGAAGCATGAGGTGCTACCCCAACCTACAGTGAGCAGCAGATAATGCATGGAATTGTAGCTACCACCGCATTTATTCACTTATTGACACCTCACCTCACCACAGTTTGTGAAATTCAGCAGAAGGCGTTAACAGCTAATAAGGATGAAAAACACCAAGCAAGCCTGAAAACGTGGGGATGGAGGAGGGCTCTGGTGGTTGTTTAAGAGCAGCTACAAGAATCTGGAGGACCAGACACTTTAACCCAGCAACACTCACAAAAGGCAGCAATTCCCCCTTTTCAGAAGGAGAATTTAAGTGCCCTAAAAAGTAGGTCACCAGCAGGCCACAGAAATACCTAAGCAGGCAGCAGGCACCTCATGGGTTGCAGGCAGCTGCTTGCAGCAAAGGCCATGAATAAAAGAGGGAGCACATCAGGACAGAAACGGGACAATAACCACTGAAGAAAGGCAGTTAACAGAAACAAAGCACATAAAGCACGGGTCAAGGAGTCGGTCAAATACAGGCCCTTCAAATCCCCACGCTCCTCCAGTTGCCAGGAATCAAACTTTAGACACAAATCAGCAGTGCACATGGCACAAAGCACCAACGGGCAAGCAAGCACAAAATCAAAATAAGCACATTAAAGCCACAACATGAAAAGAAGCTGCTAAATGGTCTACGGTATTGCACTTCCTAAGGGCACTGCAACACACTCCACTGTTACAATCCCGTAAAACATACAGGAATTACATGTTTATGCTTATTGGGTTAGCACCTTCATTCTTCCTCTGTTCAGGTCGCTAGCTTTTATTGGCAGTACATCTACCGTGGCTTGGCATTTTGCAGTTAAGGTCTATACAACTTCAATCAGTAAGACAACACAATTCAATGTGGAAAAGCACTGCAGACAAAACTTATCCTGATCAGTGCAACATGATCACCACATTAGACTGCTCTCTACTTGAAAAGTGGAACAAACTACACAATAATTCTTGCACTAATCCTAGCAAACACAACCTGACCTGTCAGAAGGACACCTAACATCCACAGCTCCTACATTTCATGCAAAGCACACTTTCTTATTCTAAGCAGTGGCTTATCAGCAAACAAGGCAAGCATAATATATGAACTTTAAAATTACTGCTTTATTTTCTACCAAACATAATAAACATTTTAGATGAATTATAGCAATTTATGATCAAAGAAATCTATCACACCAAATAATTCTCTAATAAAAATCAACCTGTTTTGCCATTAATAAGAAACAAGCACCTACAGCTCGAGCACTGTATGGAGTTGCCCACTCCCGCCCAAGCCCATGGAGGATCTCTTCAAAGGTACTCACAGAAACCAGAGCACCAGGGGAAGCAGGATGCCAAGTGTCCATTTCTTGATTTAATTCTGATAACCAGAAACAGCAGAAACTAAAACCGCTTCACAGGAAATGTCAGGATCTCAGCACACAAACAAACTTAAGACTCTAAGTATTACCATTTGGATCCACCACTTGCCAAACAATGTCACCTTTGAAATAACTTTGCAGGAGTGACTCAAAACCAGTCTCTAAAGCTACTGGAAGCCTGAGACTATCAAGAATAATCATACTTTGGAGCCTCTGGCAAGACGGAGAAAACCCCTAGTAAATCAGGAGGGGAACTGTACTGCAGTAACACAACAGCATTCAAAAGACATAAAGAGGAACAAAGAACAGTAAAATAGAAAAGATTAACTTTCCACTAGCTTATGTATAAGCATTCACACATGATTAAAAAACAGCTGGGAAAGTCTCACTCAGGAAATAAATATACATATGCTACCAACAAGACAGGAAGTAGCAGAGAATAAAATAAGCAGAACATAAACTGCTCACCTATTACTCCATTACATCCACTTCGTAAAGCTGAGACTGCCTACCCATTTCAGTTCAAACATAACTTTTTATTGTCGAAACAAAGTTGCTGAGATACATGTAAAAGAGACTATCCATCATTCTTTTGAAGAAAATTATTAGTTCCCAGAGAGGAACATTACCATAGTGGTGAGGAAATGATTTACCTACAGAAATAGAAATTCTGAGAATGTACATAAGAATATCAGATCAGTTTTGACTGAAGGTCACTTTCTTCTTCTTTACGTAAGTCATTCAGGTTTCTGAGAGTCTTCCTAGTCTGTCTGAAGTTGGTCAAGTTATCATTCCACTGATGTACGAGCCTCTGCAGAGGCCAGGTCGGCTTCAGATTTTAGGACTGCAAATGAACTGAGGTCACTTGTAACAAAGGCTCAGCTACATTACTGTGAGGGTCACCATCCCACCGCCTGAAAGAACAATTTCTGAACAATCTAGGCTTAAAAAGCAGTGAGCTGTCCTCTGCATTTCTCGTGTTCACTGAAGCAGTATGCTGTTGTGAACAAACACCAAACAGAAATACTACGTCAGAAAGTTCAGCTTCTAAGCAAAACACAAGAAAACCATGAATCACAGATAAAACACTCTGCACTTTCAACAGCAATGAACATTCTACGCTACTTTAACTTGCTCCTTTCTATTTCCAAGGCTTTACAGCTTCATCACATGCTTTCACAAAGCTTTATTGCAAAGGTCGTCTTTTAGCATGGTAACAACATCCACTATTCTGGGCTTGAAATTCCTTAATTTTGATGTCTGTGGATTTCTGTGTGGATGAGATGGCCAACTGCCAACTACTGCTCACCAGGTACTGCAGCAGAATCTTCTCGTACCAGACTGAAAGTCAACAAGTAGGGTCCTTCACCCAACTACCTACAAGTCACGTCACTCACACACTGCCAGGGTGGGAACCCTGCTTTCCCAGGGCACACTTCCTCATCAAATGAAATTATGTGAGGTGCTAGAAGCTAGGGTTGTTTTGCCTCTGACTGTCTAGGAAGATGAAAAGAAGCTAACAGCATTGCCTGCAACACTTTATCATGCCACATCAGAGATATTTCAGGTAATTTTATAGTCAGCTTTGCGAAATCAAGCCAACAGGCTGGTACTTATGATTCAAAAGAGAATTCTGCATATCCCCAAACAAGCTGTTTATTTTTTCTGCTTTCTAATGATTTTCCAATCTGTAACAGCAGGAAAACTAAAACTCCTCATAATTACATGGTGCCCATTTTGAGATTGCTGAAAATGGTCCATTATTCCAGATGTCTACCTTTTAACTGTGTAATAGTGTGATTACAATTACTAAGAATAAGGCTCTCATAAAAAAAGAGAACTAAGCAGCAGTTACTACGGAAGTAAAACTAATTGAGTAATGATAAACTTATAAATACAAAGCTGTCTACAAATCAAAAGTATTATCTTGAGATTAATGCACCTGTGAAATCATCATTAGTGTATTAAAACATAAAAGTAGAAGCGTAAGAGGAAAGTTCTTACTCTGAACTACTTACAATACAGAAATAACACACATTGGCTAAGGTGACACTGAGATTACAATGATTAAGACAATGACAAATGTGCCACAGCAGCTGTTTGCTTTCACTTTGTTTCTCCTCTCTGTCTCTAAACACACGGTACTCTCCTGTCCTCTGTGCAAGGACAAGGCTGGTTTGGCTGAAGCAGAAGGCAGCCCAGCTCCCCAGCAGCACTGGGGAGCACTGGCATTGGGGGGTTGCATGCCATTCCAAACCCACTCACACGTTTTTAGGCACAACCTCTCTAGCAGCCCATGCCATCACTCCTCCCAGCTTCAGGGCCAATACCAAAACCAATGGAGCAGGAGGCTTGGCAGCCTTGTTCCATGTGCTCAGATAAGGCCTGGTTGAGCCCTGAAGAGCATGCATCTGGAGCAGACTCTGTTCTAAAGTACAGGCTATGTACAGCTTAGCAGAAAGCTAAAATAAATTGAAATGTTATACAGTGAGGCTTGAGCATGCACACACACTTTCATTCTATTCAACAGAGAGCAAAAAAAAAGCAAGGAGGCAGGAAGGGGAGGCTGCAGAAGAAAACAGATTGATGGCAGGCTAATGTTAGTCTGGCAAAAACTAAGGCAAAGGAGTGCTTTGAAACAAGAGTTGTCTTCTGATCTGACTTGTAGAGCTGCCAAAGACAGGGGACAGCACATGGACAGCAGAGATGGCAAAGCAGCCTCCTTCTCTTACCACGTGGGCTTGGAACTACAACCATTCCAGGCCTGTGCAGGAAGCAAGAGAAGAAAGAAATGATTCCATAAGTATGGAAAAGATCTGTGGGAGAGACAAAGCAGGAAGAGGAAATGAGGAAGAAGCCAAAAGAAAAAAAAAAAAGGCGGGATTCCACAGTGCAAAGCACAGTATTTCTGTGTTTTGATTACACGGGAGAGAGTTTCCTTCAGCAGCATATATACGCTAGTACAGTTTCTGCAAAAACTCCAGCTCTCAGCAGCTGGAGCAGGAGATTCCTGGTCTGGCCTCAAGCACTGCAGCTGCCCTGGGCTGCTGCTCTCATTTCAGAAAGGGTTGAAAGTGACTCTGAAATAAACAAGAAGGTAGCTGTCACATTTAGCAAGGAAGGGAAGCATGTCTTTTACTCCCCATATCAGCAGACAAGCAACAACTTCAAAAGACCCCATGTTTTGGAAGGAGCAACACACATGAGGAGCACAGCTGTCCCTAATAGCATACAATGCAAAGTTCACCAAGGCAAAGTTCATCATTACAAGTTCTAAAATGGAGATAAAGAGATTAAAGAAGCAGGAACTCAGCATGCCTGACAGAAACCAAGGAGAGTAGGAGTAACGTCAATAGTTCCTTCCAAAAGTATTTATTTCTACTTCATCTACAAGAGATTCCTTAACTCTGTCGACCTTCCAACAATCACTTATTATTATAACTTCACAGGATCCCCTGTGTTCTCTATGAGGAATGCAAAGATAACAGGTAGGTTAACATCTAACAGTTACATAACATTCATTTCCACATGCATCCAACCAAGCTTAAGACGACAGTTTCCCTGGTGATTTGGAGAAGGTGTAAGTAGGATGCAACAAAGGCAACATGACAATTGGAAAGAAAAATTAACCAAGTGGTTTTTTGGTATAATACAGTGAGAACACCCATTCAGTGCATACTGCAGCAACGTGTTACTTTATGAAGTGCAAAGAAAAGCCTTCAACAATTAAACAATTTCCAGTTTACAAGTTAAGATCGAGCATATATTCCAGGAAAAGACCACAACAGTTTTTTCAAATACTTGTGGGAAATGGTAAATCTAATGGAAACCTAAATGGTTAGTGATTCTGGACTGATGCTTTGGCTGAAAACACTTCGAGGATGGCTCCTTTCAAACCATTTAAATATCACACCTCAACATTCTCAGGTGACTTTCCAGCTCTTCATTTTAATAACTTTCTCAACTTTGACCTTAGTAAAAAAGCTTAATATGCAAACACCTCTTAAAACAGTTCTTTGCCTGTATTTAGACACTAGTTTTTCCCATTTGCTGGGATGCTTTTCTGAATTTTGATCAGACTTGATGATCTTTAAGGTCTTTTCCAACCTGAGCAATTCTATGATTTCTTTTGATATCAAATGAATAAATAAATAAATAAATCTTAATTCTTCGATCCTTCTTCTCCTGACTTGAGCACCAAAGCCCAATTTCTGGCACGCCAGCTTTATACCAGTTCTATGCCATTACTTTCCAAGAACTGGGTTTTCAAATTATGGCACTAAGTCATAGCCTGCTTTTTTCTTTTTTCTTTTTAAAGGATGAGTCATCTGGGTAAGCTTTTAGATTTCCAAAGTGACTTAACAGATCGTAGTACCAGAACTCATCTGTGCTTCTGAACCATCAGAAGGGATGAAACTGTCATCAGTACGAAGCCACTACACAGAAACCTGCAACGTGAAGTATGCTAGTCCCCAGGCAAAGCATTGTACCTTCACCTCCTAAGCACCTGCAGGAGCACTGACCACTTAATTTTGCAGTTGCGTACCATGACTGCACTGTTGTCTCAGACAACCAATACACCCTGGACTTCCCAGCTGTTAGCTTAAATCCTTCCAAATTACTGATCTTATTACACCTCAGCAACGTTAAACTTTTCGCTGACTAATGCCAGGAAACAGCGATGTGTCAGTACGCTACTCCTCTGCTATCTTTACTTTCCCCATTTCCTTCCCCCCTTTTCTAAAGCACAGATACAACAAAAAAACTGTGAGCGAAGGAGCAATCCCACTACACAGATCAGGAGAGGTGAAAGTGCTGAATGCCTGCTGCAACTCTGGAGGTTGAAGTGTACCAGTAGCAAGAACCCAACCAAGGGGGATGGTGCATATTAGGTGCACACAACAGTATTTGTTTGGCTTGTTTTACTGAGTGCAACTTTGTTTGAACTACTGCAAGTGTTGCTCACCACCTCAGCTTGGAAATTCAATTCTGTAATTCCTCAGAACCAGAGATGAAGAATATCACGCCTGTGGAAAACTCCTTTTTCTTTTGGTAGCTCAGTGTCTGCTTCCTCCAAGAGGAAAGCTAGACAGTTCAAATGAATTACCTGCTCACATCACTGAACAGTACTGTCCCTTTATCGGTGCCTTTTGACTTATTCTGCTTTAGCTTAAGTGTAATAAGGAAAGCACTTAAATCTTCAAATCCTGTTACTTCTAGCTGTGCTGTTCCCCAGCACAGGGGAAAACAAACCTATCACCGACATTCTTGTAGTATTTCAAGCCAAAGTTATCCTTCCAGAAGAACATCTTTTCACCAATGACTTTCAAACGTAAGAGAAAACTTAAGGAAATGTGAAGTTTTCTTTTAACAGGTTAGACCAAACAAGCATGACTAAGTCTGTCACAGACTGTGGCTTGAAGCAGTACATCCAGCAAGGCAATTGTCTGTGGTCTAATGTTTTTTACTGTAGAGTCTGATCCAGGGAGACAGAAAGCAGGAGAAAGCAATCTATGGTAGCATCCAAGCAATCTGAAGGTTGGGAATTGCAGACTGGAGATCAAGAACTTGCTAATTACCCTCTTCTCATTCAGGCCAACTGCAAACATACAGACCTCCAAAACAACCACTTCCCATTCACCTCTGGAACAGCTCTTTATAAAAACTGGTATTTTGACAACAGCTCATCACTTCCACACAATCTTCTGTAATTAATCAATGCATAAACAGTGTGATGACATCCATTCCTTGAGCGCAATCACACAAAAACAGGAGCAAAGGAAGATCACCCCAAACAGAAGATCCCATGATGCACATAGACAGGAAGTCAGCCAACAGACTGTTAACGCTTTACCATTTTTAAGTAGGTTAACAAGTTCCCAAGAGAGCCTATTAGCCTAGAATTAAAAAGTGATTAAAACAGCATTTTGGAAAGAGACCTTCTCATTCACGCCCCAAAACGCTGAACATTCTGCTTTCTTCAGCTCTGGGGAAAACTGAATTCTCTGTTTCCACTAACTCCCATTCAACACTGCTGCTTCCAGATCCTTTTCTTCAAGTGCTCTGGGGACTGCAGCATCTTTAGCTGACTTCCCTCGGGCATGCTGGCAGACAATGAGATGGGAGATTCTGCAAGTACTCAGGTTTTGCTGCTATAAGAAATGGAAATCCCCATGACTTCAGCACACTGTGACATAAATCAAGGGAATCAATCTGGAAAGAACCTAGCAAGTTCTAGCCCTTCCAACAGATCTTTGCTAGGTCTTCTTCATAACATTCCTTCATTATAGGCATAAGAGCCAAAACCATTTGAAAGTTGTGCACAAATCAGTACGTGTTTAGGCAAGTTTCCTGAAGCGTCTGAGTATGACAACAGAAGAATGTTTCCATCCACGTAACAGTGAACCCCAGAAGCCATATTTACATAAAACAAGTTCATTTTTGGAAATGAGTGATTACTAGAGTGTCTTTAAGCACCCGAACGACAAAAAGTCAAATCATTTTTTCCTATTTCTCAGTAACCCCCTTAAGCACAGCATTTGAGGCTGTTGTCTTCTGATGACATCGCAAGAAAAAGAGCATGTTTAGGCATGTAGTAAAAAATATGCATCAAAGTCATACTAATCCCCAGCAGAAAGACAGAAGGTTCTGTATTTACACAGGGAAAATGCCAGCTTTCAACAGTTCACCCACCCTTCTTTTCTCAAAGAGGAGAAAAAAAATGATTCTTATTCCCTTGTGCAGATATGAATCAGGGGATGTAAGCAAGCACAAACTGTTAGCGACACCTGTTAGAGGCAGCAGTAACACTCCCACCCTCTTTCTATGCCATTTTGTCATCTCCACACAGACAGGCCACAAGTGCCCTGTGTTGATGCTGGGTTCAGAAGAGAAGGCTCCTGATGAGGCAGCAAGAGGGGAGAAAAAAGCTCTGTGAAGAAACACTCCAGCACAGAACTGGTCAATCATTGCCATCCCTGTGTGTACCTCTGCTGCCAAATCCCAGCAGCGTTTGTGTTTTATCAGATGTACTCGCTCTCAAACCCCAGCTAAGGGCAAAGACAGCAGATAAACGAGAAAAGCATTTCTGGCTAACTGCAGCCGTCAGAACACAGTGGTGTTACATGTTTATTTTAAGTCCTGTGATCTTTGTGACTGACATGGCACAAAAAGCCATACCCACATTAGTGCATACCAAAGGAAGGAAGTGTTTCATTGGTAGATGTCCAAGCATTTTAATCTGGACACTCAGAGGAAACAAAATGTGTATTCAAATAATGAAATAATCTGCAATGCTATTTACTTTACACCTCGAGGTAGAGGAAGCCTGATACTAACTGAAACAGCAAAGCTGAAGGCCACATTTCTTAACACCTTTATTATTTATCTGATTTCAAATAATAAAGTGGACTATTTATTGTTCCACAGCAGCATAATAAGACTTTGGCTTTAAGTCTGCCTTATCCTCCTGGTACACATTAACACTCCAAGACTACTTATTTGTTTGCATGTTCTGGATCTCAAAATTATCCTCTTGTTTAAAGAAATGAATTATAATATATACCATAAAGCAGAACTAATAAGCACGGGATTGTGTGTGTGTGTAAAAGCAATGAAATTTAACACAGCCTAGAGATAAAATAAGAAGAAACAGACACAAGAGGGTATTTCAGTCTCATATGTGCTACTTTCTGGATTTGCTAACAATAATATCAACAGTAATATCAATATTGGAAGAGAAACCAGTAAGTCATAAATATTGAAAATAATATGTATTTCTAAAACAAAAAAACCCCAAAATCTTCAGTACTCTTGTGTTCTTTTGAGTTTTGCTTACCTTTGCTCTTCTGAGTGTTCTTCTACATCCTCCTCAGAATCAGCCTACCAAAGAAAGAGAACACTCTGTAAGGATCTCAGCATTACCACCTCACAACACACAGGATATGCACGCTATTTCTAATTCTGCTGGAGTTGTACCGCTCTGACTTGTCTGGAAAAAGGGAAAAATCTGAAACTCCTTCAGCAGTTCCTTTCTGATCCAAAGTAAGGTGAGTACTGGCCATTCCATTTGAGGTCTCAGCTCATTTTGCCAAGTGATGAGTTATCATGGCTATTATGTTATTTTTTCAGACACTGATTTAACAGACTTCTTTTCCATTTATACAAATGCCTCCCTCCAAAATTCTGTTCCCACAACTAATTTAAATCTGAAAGCATCCACCACCCCCAAACTACAGCAACGCTGGTGATTCCCACCTTCCAATTACATCCCCCGCGTCAGTAAGATTCATTTCCAGTATCTGAGAAAATGATGTAAAATGCCTTAATATTCAAGTTACTTGGCCAATGCCAAAAGCAAGTACAAAGCAGCAAGTTCCAACAAAAACATTCGGATCCCAAATACAGATCTTAACAACCATCAGCAAAACACACAAATATTGGAGGGAGTATAAACTGAAAGCACAGCATCTTAGCACAGTGGTTGGACAAAGGTAATTTTCAAGACATGTAGGAAACAAATGGTGCCAGCTTGCAGTTTACCACTAAACACTTGGAGCTGCCTACAGAAATGAACTCATGCACCGGTTCAATAAGCTCCCTGCAGGAAATTCATTTAAAACAAGCAGGTAACTGTGTTCTGGATCAGTTGAAATTTCCAGGAGAGCTGTAGGTACACTTTCAAAGTGGAACACGTTACAACAACCCAATCCGTGCTGATGAAATGAGGCACAATTTTAAGGAGATTAACCTTTCCAAGAGGAGGTCGCAGATAGCCCACCAAGCATAGCTCTCCCAGCTCCTGCAGGAGCAGGTGGTAGTTCCATAAGACACCAGGTATGAACTTTAGCAATGGAACAGTAAGGGAAAAAATAATCCACTTTAAAATTAAGAGTGCACCTTCTGCCCCTGTGGATTGAGTCAACCCTTGCCCGCCAGACTCTTCCAGCAAGGCATGACACTAAGGCATCACCTGTTCTCCAGTTCCTCCAAGCTCCCAGCGCATTTCCAGTATATCCATACAATGCTGAGGAAAACCAGAAGGCTCCTCACCCACCTCTCCCATGGCAAGCTGGCAATCTATCCTCATTTTAAATGGCTTAACTCTCCCTTTAAATGGCTTGACATCTGTCAGACATTGGAAACCTGGGATTGTCACTATGGTGTTCGCTCCTAATCATCACTACCTTAGCGATGATTACTATTCTTCAAATTTTATTAAGCAATGATGAAGAAAACCTTCTCAATCTACAGTTTGGTCACAGCATAAAAATACAATTGTGCAAGAAAAGTAAATAAATAAAACTACCCCTGAATTGAAGCACACATGCCATGCTCCATTTCCAGCATTCTCCTACCTTCTTCCCTCTTCTCTATACAACAGACTACACATACACTTATACTGAGGATGTGATTTTTATTTATTTATCTATTATTTAAAATGAACACACAAAACCACCAAAGCAAGCAAGGCTACAATACTGCCAACCAAATAATACAAGGGAGTAGTTCATGAGGCCAACAGGCTACAAAAGCCTATCCTAAGAGGAAAATAAAATCTCCCCTCCCTCCAGACCTCATCCTGAGCGTAGACAGGTGCTTATTTCATGCCCTGAAAGAGCCTCCCTTGTGTCACACAACGGATGAGAGCCTGGGCTGACAGTTCCTGCATAAGCTGCATGGCCAGCCCACCTTAAGTCATATCAGCAGCATCCAGCAGCTGAACTGGGAGGCTGCAATAGCCTTTTCACAGCCCAGAGAAATAATCCCCACCCCAAGCCCATCTCGGGCTTTCACATATATTATGTGCCTTCAGACAAGCCCTGCTTTGAAGTAGGTGATTTCATGTATTAATTTGAGCATAGCTGATAGGATGTGCCACTCTGAATGACTTACTACAGTGCCTCATATCACAGGTACATACACTAGATCAAGAACTTCACCAGCTTCCAAAACCAGCTGAGAAATTAACCTTGTTAGCCCAATCAGCACCAAAGAACTGAAGACAAATCTCCACTACATGGGCCAAAGAGGGGAAAAAAATCTTACAGACCTAGGCAGAACCTTTATAGCAAACACTCACACAGCTCTGTATTTGCCTTGTGTCTGTAACCTATTAAGATACAGCAAATATTGGGGCATCTTCGACTTTCTCAGAAATTCAGTACCTGAAGGGTTATCATAATCATCTGAAATAAACAGTCACTGTAGCTTCCTAAGGACCAGCAAATAAATTCAAATGTATTCAAGGCATTCCCCCAATGAACCAATCCGCTCACGTCCTACCAGCACCAGCCAAGGAAAGCAGAAAACCCACTGCATCAGACAAACATGGTGTAGACACTGGGGAAAACAATAAAAGGAATGTTTGGTATCTGCACTCCTTTTGATGACTTATTATCATTTTTTTTTAATCACAAGACCCAGAATTAGCCATCATTATTTCTCTTAAAAATGAAATCCCTGCACTGAGAAACATGGCTCAAGGGTGTCATAGTTCTATGGTTCTCCATCGGTATTCCACATCACATCATCTTGCAGGGTGCTAGGAGTTAAAGAAAGAGTGGAATATCAATGGCAGGGGAGAGTTGGGGTTGGATTTGGTGATCTTAGTGGTTTTTTCCACCCTTAATGATTTCATAAGCTACAAAGAAACCACTGAATGCCCTTCTCCATATTTAACTAACCAGCTTACCACTGCCCCCAGATTCTCCAAGTACTTACCAGAGCACTTTCTGATGGAGATAATCTTGCCACAGTTCTCTAGCAGCACCTTTCAGTGGTGCCCACCATAAATAACAGATGGTATTCATTGTTTGTGGTCATGAAGACTGAAGGCCTGACCCCCTCACTTCAGGTTCTTTCCTTCCCTCTTTAGCAAAACAGAGTAGGACTTGAGCCTTAAGTCCTACACAAGGGACTTCTCCTGAGCATTTCATTTAAGTCAATACTAACAAGCTACATACAAACAACCAAATCCCCACAATAATAAAGCATCTGAATAAAAACCACAACTGCTCTAACCAAGGCCTTCTCACTTCACTATAATTCCCGCACCGAAATCCCACTGACTTTCCCTTAGATCTCCCAGCTGACAGAGCAGGCAAAGCTTCACATTTTTCAGCAATTAAAGAACAACTAACAGGAAGCAAAACCAAAATCCAGCCACCCCAGAGACGTTTTATGTCATCATGCTATAAAAAGAAGGCTGAGGGAAAGGAGGAAGAGGAGGCAGGAGCTCTGAGACCACTCCATGCTTGACACCAACCTCTGTAGACAAAGGGGAACTGGGCCCAAGGGGAATACTGGCAGCACTGCAAGCTGGGACACTGCATCATTTTAAAGCAAGAAGGGAACCCAGGACAAAGACATTACTCTTGGAAGAGGATTGGTGGAAGCATGCTAGCTTCTCCCTGGCTCACGTACCCCATCATCACTCAGGCACAGCACCACAGGCCAGACACCAGCCTACCGCTCTGCAGCCAAACTGCAGAGAAAGGTAACGCTGACAGAAACGATCCCAAGGAGAAGGAAAGATTAAAAAAAGAAGTAAAAAAAAAAAAACCCAAACCAGCATGACACTACTATATACAGGAGGGAAGCTGGGAGGAGGGCTGCAAACAATGAGAGGGAGGCAGGAGGAAACAGAAGGTAGAGCAAGGAGGGTGGAGGCGTGCAGGCCTCGGCAGCTGTGCTCCAGTGAGCACACATGCAGCGCAAGCTGGCAGAGTGATTCTGTGAGATGGATACAAAGACTGAAATGCCTCCCCTTTCCTTTTAGCTTGATGTCTTTATTCCACTTGCAACCTTACAAACAAAAGCAGGCACAGGAAACTTGGCAGCTGACTGGGAGACAGAGCAATCTGACTGCCATTCTCAAATGCTGCATGCAGCAAGAAATGCTCAAAATTGCTATGTCACAGACAACTGATGATGCATGGAAAATAAGATAATAGTGCAAAGCCACTACAGAAAGGGAAAAGCATCAGACAGCACTGATAGGCTGCCAACAAAAGGGCAAAGGCCTAGGCAGACAAGGCAAGCTCATCTCTATCCCACTCAGTGCTCAGGACATGCAGGCAGGATGGAGGTGCTCTGGAAGGGCAGCACACATGGCTCCCTCCTAAGGTTCTTCCCTTCTGCATGGAAAGTCCTTGCTACTGTGTGGCACCCATTCCCTCCCACCTTCCTCCAAAACATGAGGAAGAATTTAGCAGAGGAACCGGGACATTTCCTGCACCCAACGCCTTCTCCCAGGAGTACCTTTAAACATGTGGAGTCCTCATTATCAAACAAGGTCTCCTACCCACCCAGGAGCATGAAGCCGTTCAGTCTCTTACCTTCCCAGTACACCACACTGGTGCAGGGACATTGGGCAATAACCTGCTGGGTGTCTAACTGGGAAAGCCTGCTCTTGCAAGTAAGGGAACACTGCAGAATCTTTGGAGTAGCAAGTCAGATCTCTGTTTCATGCAGAGCGGCTTATCAACAAGCAGCAAATCTCCAATGAGTTTCACCATCCCTCCAACAGGGGAAGGGAACTCAAATGTTACCAGGTAAAGTGTCTGTCTGAATCCAAAGAGCCCTACTAACGCTTCTGTCAAGCTCTGTACTAACCAGGGGGCAGCAGAGTGATGACACTGAACTACCTCCACTGGCCAAGACCCTTGAAACAGAGAAACGGCCTATCCCTCAGGAGCTCAAAGAACAGCTACAAACAGCAACATCCCTACATCTATAGGGACATGGAGAGGTCTCCTTCGCTCCTTCTGCCTAATGGAAAAGTCTAAGAGGTGCTAAGCCAACGCCTGCAGGGAGTAGAAATGCAATCAGTTAAGACCAAGACAGGAAGGTTGAGTTTTTGTCATAAAACCTGCACGAGGAACCCAGGCCCTGCCACTGTTGTTCGAGCAGCCTCCCACTAGGCAGATGCTGCTCAAGCCTCCAGCTCTGAAGAGAAAGTGATGCAAAGCAGCCTCTGCACCACTAGCATTCAGACATACTAGTTCATCTGGCTTTTACTGCCAGCTCTGCATTTCAGCAAACCTATTGTGATTTTTCACTTCTTGCTCTGTCACAACCGGAATTAGACCTGTTTGATTTCCTGCATCCCCAGTGCTGCCTCTACAACAATGAAAGATTAGCCTCCCAGGGTCACTCACTGTACACACCAAACTCAAGAGCCATTCACACCTAGCTTAGCTGCAGCCACATTTCCCCTGGGATGCTCAAGAAGAAAGCATTTTCCAGAAAGACCTCATCTTTTTGGGAAGTAAATGTGACCTAATCACTCTTCAGCAATGACAAGTGACTATAAACAACTGCATTACACGGTCCTACACCCAACGCATCCTAATGCCAAAGTGAGGACTTGGGCAAGCAAGAGGCAGGTTAGCCAGGCACCTGGGGACTACACCTCCCCTCAGCATCTGGCACATCTTTGCTTCTAAGTAGCATCAGGCACATAGCGAACAGCAAAAATACATTAACTACAGAAAGCTGGGCAACACCAGCTAGCTTTGGTGCAAAACGACCCCTCTGCTGCATTCCCCTACACTAGTGGCTACCAGAGGTTGAGCACCAAGCACTCTACAATGGCTCCAGAGAAAAGAACTGCTCTGCCGTCCCCCTCAAACAGCTGTCCCCAAGGATTGCTGCTACTCAGCTCCCAGCCTGCTGCCGTGCAGCCTGGAAGCGCAGAGCTCAGCCCGCTCCCTCAGTGCCTACTGATTGCCTCCGGTGCCAGAAGCTCAGCCTCGCTGCCAGCCGCTGCTCCTCCCTCCCAGGCCCGGCCCCGTGCTTCTACCATTCTTGCTCCTCTTTCCAGGCAGAATCCAACGCGTTCTGTTACTACCCGACAAAAAGGAGCTCAACAAAACCAAAATGCACCACGGCCCGAGGAGTGACATCACAAATTATGTGTCATTAGAGGAGGGCGGAAAAATGGCTTCACCTGAGCAGACTGATTTAATACAAACAGATGCATAAACTACCGTGTGAACCATTCGGCATTTGCCAAAAGCAAAGGCGCCTTCGGACAGGCACGTTCAGGTCCCTCGATTAGTAAATAAATAAATAAACGCTTCACAAAACGAAAAAGCGCACGCAGGCAGAAAGCGGCCAGCTGGGGCCAAGGGCGGAAGGCGTGCAGGGGAAGCAGCCCCCGGGAACATGGAGGCCGCCTGACAGCCCGGCCCCGCCGCCACCCCGCCCCGCAGCCACCCCGCAGCCGCCTCCCCGGCCCCCCCGGCCCCCTCACCTGCGCGGGCAGCAGAAGCTCGCCCTCCTCGGCCTGCCACAGCTCCACCACTCCGGGAATGGGCTCGATGGCTGCGGGCAGAGAGAGAGAAAGCACACGTGTGCCGGCCGCGCCCGGCCCAGGGGCATAAGTGAAGGGCAGGGGAAGGGGAGCGCGGCCCTGCTCCTTTGTGTCCCCGCGCTGCCACCGCGGCGGCCGCCCCGGGGACCCGCCCGCAGCGTCGTCTCCCGCCCCGGCCGCCCCCCGCGCCGCCGCTCACCTTGCCCCTGCGCCTCGCCGGGGCGGAAGCAGGGCAGGAGGACGTGGAAGACGCCCAGCAAGAGGTTCATGGCCGCAGCCGCGCGACAGTAGCCGCCCTGCTGCGGGTAGCACAGCCCCGCCATGCCGAACCGCTCCGCGCGGTGCTGCGGCTGGGTGGGGGCGGTGCCGGGAGGGGCAGCGCTCGGGTGGCCCCGCCCAGCGCCGCAGCGCCCCGCCCCTGGGCCCGCGCCGAGCACGTGGGGCGCGCGGGGGGCGCGCAGGTTAAATCCGGGCCCCGAAGCGCGTTATGCTCCGAACGTCCCGCCTCCTCGATGAAGCCGTAAGACGCGCTCTGGACTTCATTATTAGTTTGTAGCATTTCAACACACGGGGTTTTTCTACGAGCAGAATCGGCTCGCTGCGCCTCCCTCGCGGAGCTCCCATCGCTGCGGTATGCTGCCCGCCCCAGCGCTATCGCTCGCCCGCAGCCCCGTATCGGGACACGGCAGCAGCCGCCGAGCCCCTCGATAAGGCTGCAGGTCCCGAGGGCAACCCTTCCTCGGCCCCGTCAGGAAACAAGGTGCCACGAGGGTGTTGCCTGCCAGTGCCTGGCGGTCGCTGCCGGACCGTGCCACGGGCTGTATCAGTGTAGGACAACACAACACTGGGTTATTCCTGTAACCTACGTTAGACTGCAATAAACAGGAGCGTATTGCCCTTCCTGGTCAGCCAGTATGTTTGAAATGAGCCACTTGCTCTAAGCAGGGGTGCCTAGCCCCAGATTCCTTGCATCTGACAGAAAGAGAAGAGAGGACAGCTAACCTCTTTATGTTACAAAGTGCTGTCAGTGCTGCGGTACCACCAAACGCGAGGCAGTCCACAAAATATGCTGCTGTCCTCTCCTTGCCCTGATCTTGCCCTGATCTGCCCACATTTTTTAGCACTTACAGCGCGTCCACTTGAAAGCGGGGTGGATCCTCGCACACAGCAGGGTTTGCAGTCTTCCGTGGGACCCACTGTGTTACAACAGCATTCAGAGCTTTATAAGCTTCATTTGTTTTCAGAGAGCCTATTTGGAGCATTGTCTGTGCTTAAAGAGGCATTTAAAACTAAAGGGAAACTTTGAAAGCTTCAGAGACAATGAGCTGGGCTTGTGGTGCAGGACACGTTTGGGGAGGAATAGCATCACTCAGAGCACTGCACTGGGCTGGGCCTGCAGTAGCTGCAACGTACAGAGCGTTTGGGCTGGTTCTGGGTTTGCATGCCCGTAGGTCATGCACGGGAATAGGGGAAACGTCCTGCATTCTGAATTCCTCCTGCCCTTGAGATTAGCGCGCATACGTATTTATTGTCTGAGTCTGCAGTGATTTCTGAGCCACTGCTGTGTGCATTTATAGGGCTTTGTGGATGAACAGATGAAAGCTGCTCTGTGCGCAGCCAGCCCTGCTGCTGGCTCTGCAGTCTCTGTCCTTTGTCAGGGCCCAGCTGCAAGAGGGATGCTCGGTGCAGAGGGGAATGGGATGGAGGAGCTGCCATGTGGTTTCATCTTCAGCCCCAAAAGGTTTTCATGCAGGCACAGTACATTTCTTCTTACTGTCAGCCCAGCTGGATTGTGTTTCACTGCAGCCAATAATGACTAGAATAAACCTGCTGGGGAAAGATAAGGGGCATGGGAAATGGGAGCCCAAAGGGTTAAACTCAGATAAAGTCATAGAGCAACTGGAAGTAGTTAGTGCCGCAGTAAGACGGGAAGCCTGGCTGTACAGGGAGCCAGCAGTGGTGCATTCTGATACTGATTGTATGGAAATACACAGCACGAAGCTAAAAATGGTTTCGAAATACATCCAAAGTTGAAATGCTGCTGTTAAAAGACAGCTTTGAAACAGCAAAACACTGCTGAAGCTCTTCCCAAAATCCTGAGTTGCTGCTCTCACAGCAATAACGCTGCAGAACAGCACGTCTGCACTCCCACATGTGAGCACATGAGGGATTTGCCAAGTGGGATTTGCCCCAGCCAGCCCTACGAGCCATGATGCCACGCTGATGGCTCCCATATGTGTTGTCCAGAGGAACTGGACACAGTTGTTTCCTCACAGTTACAGCATCAAGTGAGTGGTGTGACACAGAGCTGAGGCCCTCCGTCAGACAGCACGAGAGCTTCAAGCTTAGGGGCAATGCGCAGCCCCCAACATGCAGACAGGAGAGATCCAGTGGAAGCAGCACTATGTCCCAGGCCTGAAACTGCATCCCACCTTCATTCCACATTGGTTTCTTTCCATCGGAGCCTCTGCTGAAGCTTGTGGTCCCTCAACACTGCAAGGAGGTCCAAACCATCCCAAAAGAGCAACCTTTTCACGTATTCCTGCAGTAGCCCAGGTAACTGAAACATCCTAATTGCCTCTCAGGCACTACAGAGAGAAGTGCTGCACAAAAAACAGAGGCTGCTTCACAACTGCACACGTGGTGTTGGGAACACGCTCCGCACTGTGCCACTGCCCAAGGGGGCTGCTTCCTCAAACAGTGCACCCTGCCAGAGCAACACATCCATCCTGGTGGTGGCTCTAAGGATGCACGTGTTTACAACTAGAACTCGTTTACGTTCCAGCAAGAAAATGAGAAGATCGCTAATGTACAATATTTCCTTAAGGCCTGCCAGAATAGCCTTCTGCCAGTTACGCAAATGCAGAAGGATCGGAGCTCTCTTTCGGGTACCAAAGCTCATCATACAAACAATAACAGGCTGCATTTCGGTGTACAAATGTTTGCCTTTTACTATTCAGTGCTGCAGCTTTGCACGTGGCTTTCTGAAGCATTACTTCTCATGCACACTTGCACTTAAATGTTTCCTTATTTTTTGGCTCAGAGGAGCGAGCAGTCAGCTTTTCCCTCATTCCTGAGGGATATCAGGTTACAGCAAATGTTGTTTTGCTCTTATACACTTACCCAGTGGCATATTAAAAATGCATATTTTCCATTCAGTTTTCTCCCTGCTGGAGCTGGGTTTAATGCCACTTTTCTTCTCCCCCTCACTAGGTGCTGCTTACAAGTCACGAGCTTACTCCCAGGTATAAAAGCACGAGCAACAACGCGCACCCTGTTTCACCCCAACTGGAGTTACAATCCCTGTGAGTCACTAGAGTGCTAGCTTATTTTTAAGGAAGGAAATTTACAGCATATCCCTAAGGCTACAGTGTTTTTTTTTCAATGAGTTAATTATGGAGGAGGTCATTTGAAGGCTGCTGGTAAAATAGCAAAGGTGGAGGACAGCTGCATGCTCCCAGGGCACGTGCCAGTGCCAGAGGCTGCTGAGGGACACAGGGCAGTGCCAATAGACACCGGGTCAGCTTGGAACAGGCCTGCTCCTGGAGGAGCTCTGAGGTCTGTTCAATTGTTGCAATTGAGAAGCAAGATCAAGGGAAAAGGAAAAGCCCACTGGAAATATAGAACAGTCTCACTGAAGCTGTATACAGAGCTCTGCGGGGTGCTGAGCTTCCATCTGCCTGTTCTTTGGCTGCCACAGAGGTACCTCAGTTCAGCGGATTCATCTAAATCCTGGAGGAAACCCAAAATCAGCACAGTCTGGTACGGCTGACTCCTCTCACAGAAACCACCTCCTGATCTTGAACCAGTTTTGCACAGGAAAAGGAGCACACCTGGGAACCACTGCTAAACCAGCTCTCAATCAGCCTACAAATCCTTTGGGTCCTGGAGCAGGTTTGTTCGTCTTATTGTCCTGCGCACACCTTTGCAGTCATCAGTATAAGATCAGTATAAGAAGAAGCAAACCTTAACAGTTTTTCCCCTTTAGTTTACAACGAGACTAAATATACCGAGTCATTAAGTATGTAACTTTAACGTAAACAGTAATCTCTTATAAATGCGCTAGACACAATCAACACAGAAATCCTGAGAGGTGATTTATCACCATCATCACTCCTGAAATGCAGAGAGGAGGATTGTAACCGATGTTCTTACAGCAAAAAAGCCTTACCCTGAAAATAAACTTGTGATTTGGAAATTGCCGTGTGTGGAGAGTATGAACTAGAGGACTAGAGAGAAAAGGACAGTAAATCACATGGACACAATGGAACATTACCACTGAAGCCAGAGAAATGTGCTTTAAAAGGATTATATTGTCTGTTAGCATGATACGTTTCCTCTTAACAGAGCATACAATGAAGCAGATCGCTGCTCAGCATCAACTGGTGCCTCTCTACACAGATTTGTCCATGGCAGTTGTGGACAATCAAAAACTATTACACATATATGTTACAATCCCACCAATGGAAAACACGTGGAAACTAGAAGTCAAAAGAGTCATAGAAGAAAATGCTCTCGATCTAGATATAGATAAATGCTCTGGTACTCAGAACCAGACTCAGCCGCTCCTGCAATAGGGATGATTCACTCTCCTCCTGTCTTTGACAACAGAAATCTGAGGTGAAGAAAAACATTGCCAAGCCTCTTGCTTATTCAAATTCATCTCAGCACTTTAGGGGTGAGGCTTAGGACAAATGCAGAACGATTCCCAGGCTGGGAGTGATTACAGCAGACCTGCGGACAAGCAGGTCCACCAGAGCATTGCATGGATTGAGCAGGTCTGCGCTGCAGTACTGGGGGCACCAGGTGAGTTCTGAGTACGCTTGCAGGAGGGAAGCAGTGATTAGTTTAAACAAAGACAAAACAGGGGTGCTTCCTGTGATGCTTATGAGAACATATGATCAGGCCAGTCCTTTCACTTCAAGTCACAACCTAAGCAGGTGCAGCCAAGAAGTGAGATGGAGGGGATGCAGCAACTTGATGGGTTTTTATCCCTTTTTACTCCCATTTGGAGAGGAGAAGGGAGAGGAAGAGGGACAGGATGGGAGCAGTGGTGAATCTCTTGGTGGAAAGAAACAGAGGTGATAGTCCCAGTCCCCCAGAGGTAAATAAGGCTTAAAGGAAAAGGAAATATCCATTGGCTAGGCATAATTTCCTTCAGCTAGGACTGCTGAAGGAAATTATTTTCATCCTTTTCATTGACAAACATCATTTTTTCCAGTAGCAATGTTACCGTGGAAACTGATTTTAAGAATAACAAGACAAGTATTTATCATAGGGACCTTGTTTTAAAGAGCATATGAGTAGCATCTAATTCCCCAACTCATGACTTGGTCAGATAGCTCAAGGAAGTACAACAATGTTTCAAAGTGGTGTGGAGCAGCAATGTTATCTGGAGCTGCAGTAGCATCCTGTCACAGTGTCTGTACAACCTCTGAAACCATAGGCAGAGTGCTATAAAGAAGGTTTATCTTGAGCCACAGCTGTGGCAGGGCATTGCCCAGTGCCAAAGTCAGGCCAGTGAACATCATTCAAGCACAGCTCCATCAGCCTGTTATTTTCTTTTGTTTCGTTCAGTTTTACTACGACTGAAAATTGACTATGGCCAAATGAAAAGGCACACTTGGCTGGCTGAAGCCTGAGAGACAGCCTCCTCCTAATTAATAATGGGCTTTCAGCCATGTTTTTGTTTCACTTCTTCCAATTACTGCCACAGGGATGACGGAAGCCCAAGGACAGCCATGTGGCATGCTGCATGCACCCCATAATGACAGCCATTGCAGGCATGGAGCTGCTAGCACCTAAAACTTTCACCCTCATTGCACGTAACTGAAAGTGAATGAAAGTAAATTCCTGTCCTGGGAGTAGCCCCGTGGGGCTGCAAGTGATAACACCCATCCACTGTGAGGAAGAAGTCTGTTTGGCGTTGATCTGGGATTCAAGCATGAGGTAGAGATAAGATATCCCCAGGGGCTCTTTCACTAACTCCATAGCACACACAAGATGGCCCCACTGATTTTTATTTACCTTTAAAGCCTTGTTCATGTTATTACATAATGGTTTAGGGAGTAAAAGCTCTCACATTAGAGTACAATTATTTAGCTGCCAAGCTGAAAGCTGCTGCTTGGAGGGTTCATGTAGGAAATGCTCTCAGCAAGTCAGGAATTAGTGCTTTTCAGTTACACTTTCCAGTTACAACCGGGGACAAGAGAGGAATCAGACAATGCCTACAACCTCAGCTCAAGGCTGAGAAGGCCAAGGCCTAAAGAGAATCAAAGAACTGAACTTAAATTTATGAATTTAAACTTAAATTTGATTAATTAAATTAATCCTATCGGGTTAAGAGCAAAATGTGCACATCAGCAATGAGCGCTTCACAAAAAACTCTGCTTCAGTAAATAGCATAAATGCCAAAGAAAGAATAAAGAAAAAACCTCGTAGCTGAGATTCGAATGAAACACTTGAAGTTGAAGCTATGATTTTAGATTATTTTATCTCAACTCCAGTCTAAGGACAGAAGAGTAGACGAGTACTGTTATAACACCTTTACTTGAAAGGAATAGAACCTTTTGGTGGCCTCCAAAGATGGACGCAAAGCTCATTTGCTCCAAATATCTGTTCAGAAGGAGTACTCCCTAACTGAACTTCTGATGTCAATAATCAAGCATGCTAAGGACATACACCCTATTGAAATCAATGCATAGTGGAGAAATAAGAACAACTCATCTGCTTTCACCACATGAGACTGCTGTTTTGAAGTTTATGGTATCGCTCTATTCTGCGCTGTTTCTTATATATCTTTCTCCCAGAGAAACAACATTAAAGACCAGGGAATAACACACAGGCCTGCTACAAAGCCTTGACTTTTTAAATTAATTAATTATTTCAAAATCACTGCTCTCAGGGATTGGCTTCTTAAGAACACTGAAATGTGCAATCCTCAGAGAGTATTATACGTGGAAAACAAATGAACCCAAGCAACAGTGACTCAATAGCCAAGTGTAGGATATAGAAGTGAAATAAACCAGTTTCTGCCCCTTGACATAAAAAACTCATCTTCAGAGCTCTGCAGGCATTCAGCCCAAAGACAGGTACAGGGGAAGAAGCCCAGCTGCAGGTGAATCCCTGTAGGACCATTTCATTGTGTGGGCATTAGCTCAGACCACCTACATACCCAACAAACCACCTTCCTCTACAGGCTTTCTTCAGGGCCATCATCTTTAGCAGCTCCCCTTTTGAGCACCAGCACTGGCACAGTCCAGTTTTATCACCTGACAAAAGCAATCCTCAGACTGCTCAGAGGATTTGCTTTAGAGATGATTGCCAATACACTAGTAAAACTTCTTGAAACAAAAGGCTGGAGACCTCATTGTAGCCTTCCAATACTTGAAGGGAGCATATAAACAGGAGGGGGAACAGCTGTTTATAAGGGTGGATAGTGATAGGACAAGGGGGAATGGTTTTAAATGGAGGCAGGGGAGGTTTAGATTAGATATTAGGAGGAAGTTTTTCACATAGAGGGTGGTGACACACTGGAACAGGTTGCCCAAGGAGGTTGTGGATGCCCCATCCCTGGAGGCATTCAAGGCCAGGCTGGATAAGGCCCTGGGCAGCCTGGTCTGGTGGTTGGTGACCCTGCACGTAGCAACGGGGGTTAAACTACATGACCATTGTGGTCCTTTGAAACCCAGGACATTCTATGATTCTCTGATTTGTCTTTAAATGAAGATTTTCATGCAGAAAATATCTGCTCAGAATTACAAGGGTTTCCAGCAATAATAATAATAATAATAATAATAATAATAATAATAATAATAATAATAATAATAATAAAAACAGAAGAAGAAAGAAAATTAACCAGCAGATTTTGGTTGAAAGCTGTTGGTTATGAACATTTGACTGGAGATGAGTTTTATTCCAAAAGCAAAATACTTTTGACTAGGTTGGGTGAAGTAATGACCAGATGACCTAACTATTCACAGGGTGAAGACTGTTCAAGTATTTGTGGGGCATTATGAAGCTTCTAAAATGACCCTCAGTGGTTCAGAAGCACTTCTAGTAATGTTTGGGCAGTTCTGCCCTCTTCTCTCTTTGACATACAGTTTTCTGCAAATACACTTTCAAGAGGCAAGCCAAACTTGTAGATGCCTGCTGTCCCATGTAGCTGCACAGGAGGTATGTGCGGATGTGTGTTAGTGAGAGGAGTAAGACAGCCATCTGCACAGACTGCAGTGCCTTGCTCGTTGTTTCTGCAAGCATGCTTCAAAGGGAAATGACAGCAGAGGAATGCAAAAGGAATAAGCAAAAGAAATACAGAAAAGAGGAAGCTGAAGGGAAAGGCTGCTGCAAAGGTGCATTCCTGGAGCATGCAAATGCTTATACGTGTGTTACACTTCATCAGCAGCCAACTACAAACTGAAGAATCAAGCCACTCACATGACACTGAGTGCTAACCAGGATCTTGTCTCTCCTGGGCTATGCTGACTTTCTACAACAGGCCAGACATCCCTTCTCTGACTCAATTAAAATTTGGTGCAAATTTTGAGTGCTGTGAAAGCTCAACCACCACTGCTCTGTGAGTAGCAGAAGTAATGAAGTCTGGCTGCCAAGAGACCAGTTTCCTAGATCCCCATTCCCTTCCCTGAAATTATGCATGTCCAGCCTCATTCCCGGCACTACTGCCAGACCCTTGCCACAGATTTAATCACCACCAGGCACCAAATGCTTCCAGGTCTTTTACAACCTTCACTGACCTTTCTTGTTCCTGCTCCCACCCCCAGCACACTCTGTCCCTTCAAATCCCTAAAATAGCAGGTGGGAAAGAGAAAGCCTTTATTTATCAGGCAGCCAGCCAAGCAGAACAAATAAACTGTGAGCTTGCACTGCAGCCCCTCTGACTACATTTGGCCAAAATCCACTGCAAAATTTAAGAATGCTGGAGAGAGAAGAAAGAGAAATGATGGCAGACTTAATCATACAAACTCCGCCTCTGCAAGAAACAAGATAAAGACAAGCACCAGCCAGATCATCTGACCGCTAAGAACATGCTGGGCAAGAGGAACACGCTGCTTTAAGGAACTCTTGCATCCAGCATCTCAGTCACTGTGGCAGGTTGGGTTTATTTTCTGATTGCTCTCCCAGCCTTGTCGCTTAGTTCAATGCATCACTAGGCCATTTGCTTCACAGTCTGGATTTTCCTAGCAAGCACTCTAAGCGTAAGAAAGGAAAAGTAGTGACATTTCAGAGAGTGCATTTATGAAAGATTTAGCAGCTGAATTACATCACAGAGCAGAGCTTTTTGACTGCTGACATTTCCATGCTGTGCAAGCACCACAAAGGGAGCTCTAGGGTTCATGTGTGGTGGTGTGCAGGGTATGCATGTGGCTAGTTAAAAGTTGAACAAGGATGGATTGTTTTGGGGCAGCTACACTCAACGGACTCTTCTTTACATAGGAAGGAGTGCAAACAAATATTTCATCCTAGGCCTTGGTTTGCTTCACAGTGCCTAAATGAATATCAGTAACAAACTTATCCAACACCTCAGCCTTCTATTCTATCTATAAACTCGTCATGATATTACTTCGAAAAGTTGGAGCTGATGCTGCTCCTGTAAAGCTGTGGACTGCTAAGAACAGTCATCTTCGGTCTGCACACTTTGAGCTAGTAGCTGTTTCGTTTTATAAGCCTGGGTTGTAGTAAAGGCCTGACCTCCTCTCTCAGCTGTAACAGATGAAAATATTTACCTTACATGGGCAAAAAAGCTACAGGACAGAAAGAAAAAAAGAGGAAGATCTAGATATAATATAGCAGTGACATAACCACAAGAGTGACAGCACAAGTGAGCACTGTAAAACCACCACTTTCATTTCGACTCTCAAAAAATATTACAGATACTATCTCAAGGGGAAAAAAAAAAAAGGACAAAAAAACCCATTAAGATACAAACTGGGACATAAGATCAGATTCTTTTCTTTTCTTTTTATTGTAAGCTAACAACCAATAACATCTCAGGAAAAGGAAAATCATTGTAGCTGTTGATAGTTTTTAACTCAGTAGGAAGCAATTCTCTGCTTCTCTAAAATGAAATCCAAATAACCTAATCACACAAAATTTCATACTATGAGAGCTAGAAGAAAATTTTTACTAAAAACAGCTTCTAAAAGTGAACAGATTCAGTAGACTGAAATCGTCTTGGAATATTTTAGAGACAGATTGTCCCTGTTTGTCTGCATCTGCTTTTCCTATTGAATGCCACCTGAATGAAAAATACATAGAATACAGAAGAAAGGTATTACAAGATAAATCAGTTCCACTTGAGGAATAGGCATCAGATTTTGATAAGGCGCCTCTCCTTCTTGCCTCCTGTTAACTGAGAAATTTCTGTTCTGACTGTTTCATAAATGGGATCTTTAAGGGAGGAGATGCATTTTCCTGCCAAGCCTACTAACCAGCAGCAGAAGTAAAAGACATGAGTAGAAAGAAAACAGAGTTCAACTGCATGTCTGTGTTCTGTTCTGTTACTGTAAACCAAAACTCCACAAAATAAATATCACTATAAATTCCCTGTTCTTGAACTAAAAATTCATGCACTTAACATTCCCATTCAAGAACAAGTCTTTTGCGTCATTATCACCTTGTATGTGGCAAATCTGTACTTTCAAATACAGGTGTGCCAAAGAGCTTCTCACACTTGCAGGTAGTATAGAACTGGTTAACAGAAAATGAAAAAGAAGATATTTAAGAGAGATGGTCTAGAAAGAACAAAGAAGAACAACAAAAAAGCTCACTTCATCGTTTCACAACACACAATCCAAGAGTAAGAAGAGCAACCCAAACAACAGGAGTGTCAGTACTTAGTGTTGACACCATCACTTACCTCTGATGGATTGCACTCTGTTTATGGAGTAAAAAACAAATCTGGTAAGAGCCACTACCTTCAACTTTATACTACCCACCTGTATTAAGTTTTTACCAGTTCAATTAATAATATACATTTGATTTTATTTCTAAAGCATCAGTGTCAGTCTTTCCAAATGCAGAGAAGAAAACATTTCCATTGCAACAATGCTGTAAGCATGGTGACATTTTACTAGGTGTCAGGCATCACATACATTTTCACTAGGCAGCAGATACCTTACTGCTTTAATGGTACATGAGTAAAGTTTTCTATTCACTAACTACCCAGTAACTTCACTGCCTTCGTAGAAGTGAAATGACAGCAGCCAGGAGCGGACCTGAAATTCTTGGATTTAAACATACACTGAACTACTAGGAAACTCTTCAACTGGAAAAATCCCAGGAGACAGGCTTCTGAACATACCTCCAACTAAACGTCGTCTTTTCACCTGTACTCTCATCAGTGGATATATAGAAGTCAGACACCTTCTAGTAGTGCATGCTTTCACCTTGTAGAAGATCCACCGGCCTTCTAGAAGGTATAGCACATATCCTTGAGCTGTACAGCAGAAACATGGTCTCACCATCCATAGCTTTGGGAGGTACAAGAGCAGTATGTACAAGAGCAATACCTTCCACCCGTCTTATTGTAGCCATGTGCTGATCAGAACTAGAAAAGAGGAACAAATAAGAAGTGAAGTACAAGTAAAAGTTCACCAAACAAGACTGAGACACTATGAAACTGTCTGCATTTTGTTGGGCTGCTTTTCTAGTATGGAATCAGAAAATGTACATAAACCCAAATAGCCCTAATATGTCACCAAACTCTCAAACAGCTTTGGCAATAAAACAGAGAACAACTTGAAATCAAACTTGGGCCTTCCTATTCACATCCTTATTGTCTCACTGCTTCCCATTAAGGATTATATCTCTTATATATTTTGTTATCTAGATGAGGGAAAATTTTCACTCTACTCTGCATTACCCAGTGTTATTTCCACTCAATTTCAACTTGTTTAAACATACAACCCTGGAGCTTCTAGGTCTTAGTACTATTCCCAGTTAAGTGACAGAAGAATAAAGTCCAGTTTCAGGACTGTGTTTATTAACTGTTTATTAACTTCAACAAAAACTGTAAATTAAAGGGTGGTCATTTGGTGAAAACACACAAACTCAGACACACAAATACTGCTCAGCTGGCAATTAAGTACCAAACATTGTACAACTGTGTCAGACATCAACTGCTGAACAACTAATCAATGTAATCAAAATCTTCTGGGATTCCAAAACTCTTGTCAATTCTGCTCTCTTCAAATCCAAATTTACGCTTGGCCCAGGACTTTATTGCAAAGATGTTATCTGCAAACAGAATGGAAAACATTCAGTTTTCAATGTTTAGCAAAGTATGACTTGTAGTCTCAAATACAACGGTAGATGAATTCTAAATAAAATATTACAGATAACGTTCTAAATAATTAAAGAAAAAAAACTAATGACGCACATATTGCTTGCTCTTTAAAATGGAAATGTAAAGCCAAATAGTCAAGCTAAGCAACAACAGGAAGTTGAGTTAAAGTTCCATATAAATGTCACTGCAATAAGCTTCTTCAAAACTGTGCAGCACATTTCCTGCGTGTCAAAGTTGATGAATAAGGTTAAGAAATACCTACTTTGTATTAGCATCCATCATGTGAGGGCAGAGATAAGGCTCTACAAAGCATTCCACTCTTCATAAACAGATGAAAATTCAGAGAAGAATTACATTTTCTGAGTACCTGGAGTTATGACAGTGTCAAACCAGCCACTGCCATTCCTGGTCTCTTTCTACTGAAGTTTTCCTCATCTTAAGAGATTTTAACTCAACAACAACAACAACAAAAGAGTTGCAAATTTTAACAAGGTGTGCGAAGATAGAACTGTTAACTACAGTTATTAGTTAAAGTAAGAAAATGTATCCTTTTTTCAATCATGACTGTGCACCAAATACATTTCTGGATGCATATTGTGAGTGAGGTCTATTCTGTATCATGTCTTAACAAAATGCTAAATTCCTAACAATAACTAAGTCTTTCACTCAAATTGCTCTCGTGCGAAGCTGTCCTAGGCAAAATAAATGCATACAAACCAGTCCATCTGTTGGCTGCCTCCTTGGCTACTTTGCCTGTTTGGCCTGAAAGAGAAGGGAAAAAGAAAACCCAAACATAAGTCGCATTTAAATAATAACAATAGTTTCAAGACATGGAGATGTTTGGTTCTGTTTGCCTGGAGACTTAATTGTCCTTACCCAGACTGGGCCTAGATACAAAGCCTGAAGATACTAGGGGAAAATGAGACTGAAAACACTCTGCAATGCTCTCTGTACATAAGTTGTCTATCACATCAGTATATATGACTATACAGATCAAGAAAATGATAAGAGGAACAGTCAATCACTAGAATCTGCAAACATAGCTTTGGAAAGTCCCCTGACCTTTGAGAGCCCCTTCGATTACATAAACACACTGCTCCTGCTCATTACACTCGGCTTCTCTTAGTAACCACCTTTCCCGATTTAAATACATAATGATAAAAGCTATTTGTAGTAAAGGCAATTTACACAGCTTCCATGAGGCAAAACAGCGTTAAGGAAAGAAAACCTCTTAGATTACCTTGCTTGCACTAAAATAAGTACTAAATCAAACGGGTTGCTTTGTAATGTGGGAATTCATCAGAATCATTGTGGTTCTCACACCTACACACAGCTTAATTATTCTCAGTCAGTCTTGTTAGTACTCGCATGATAATATTCATTGGAATGGTCAGCATGAGATTTATACACGAGTACTGAAAAAATGAATATATGATCAGATATCCATTGTTACTAAGTTTATACTTCAGGCAAAGTTATATTATCCTGAAAAATTATCTTGAAAAATTATCTGCTGGCACTCAGAAAAATAATCACTCTTTATTCTACCCTTTAGTATGCCTTGGGAAGTGATATGAGTAATGGTTAAATGCTGGTAGAATATAGCTTCAAAAACAGTGCAGTTTCTAGCGATGGTCTACAATTAGCTTGGACAAAGAATCATACAATTGCTCAGGTTGGAAAAGACCTTAAAGATCATTGAGTCCAACCACAACCTAACCATCCTATCCTAACTCTAACACCCCTCTGTTAAACCATGTCCTTGAGCACCACATCCAAATAGTTTTTAAACACATTCAGGGATGGTGACTCAACCACCTCCCTGAGGAGCCGATTCCAGTGCTTAACAACCCTTTCTGTAAAGAAGTTTTTCCTGATATCCAACCACCTATTACAAATTAAGTTAAAAAGATGGGCAAAAAAAGGGAGTAGGTGGAAAGAAGGAATTTTTATACATTTACATGCATTAGAAATCCAAACTATTCCTTGCTTGATAGAGATATTCCATATTTCCTGTGCTGACTTCTTGTTGCCACCTCCACATTTTTGTTCCATAGATGGCAGCACTGACAACAGGCAGACAAGGGCATTCTGAAGGCTGGTTCACCAAACACCACACAAATCAAGTTTGCAGAGTAAGGGCATTTGTTGGTCAAAGCCTCGCATTCAGAGTAAGCAACTATGCTGCACTCAGCACTTCTTTTGAAACTCTGATTGTAAAACTGTATCTGAGTTCAAGTAACAAAGTTGCGATTGTAAAAGGTTAAAATTGTATCTAAGTCTAAGGGTCTGGGGCTACAAAGTAACAGCACCCTAATGGTCAGGGTGAGCAGACTGCCTCCACAGGGCCTGCTAGGCTTCAGCAGAAGCCCCTGCTTCTGGAAGCAGCCAAACAGCTGAGCAGGTGCTCCTGCACCATGCAGCAGCTCTCAGCTCCTGCAGCTTGCAGTAGCACGTGGTCTTATGCTCAACGCACACCCACTGTGCCATATGGGGACAGCACGGTGCATCATCAGCCTTCAGACGTTACTTAACACATGTTAAAATGAACACGTGCAATTGTGTTTTAGAAATGAGACTTCTACATCTATTAAAGAAAAGGCAAAGGTAGCCATAGATACAGGTTGGATTCACTTCGCTGAGTGATTAGAATGGCAGTGTCTGCTGACAACAATGCTGTGGCTAGAAATGAAATCATGGTAGCAGGGGCAGGAAGCTGCAGGGGGAAAACCCACAGTGGGCAGCACCTTCAATTACCAAAATAACTAGAAAAAAAAACAAAACAAAACAAAACCAAAAACCCACACCAAGAAAGAGCTGATTGTGTGCAGTGAAACAGCGAAAAACTGTAACCACGCCATTCATTCCAGGCACCACTTGGGATTAATCATAGAATGGCAGAGAAACACCACGTTCAAAGTGTGGAAAGACAGTAAGTAGAGGCAGAACTATAGGACAGGGAAGGTAACATTCAAATAATCTGAACAGATGTCAAATGTCAAAAGAAGGGTTGTCCCAGGCCTCTGGAAACACATATCCCTCCATTACTCTGCTGACAGAAGGCTCAGGGTTGGGGAAACGAGCCACTTGTAAGTGCCTCCAGCACATGACATCTCCGGGAAATGCATTCATAAGAGGCTGGGGCAAGGTTTTTTTGCTTGAAGTTTCCCATTTTAACCTTGCTGGCATGTGACAGTACCGTAGGGTACAGGTGTGGGTTTATCCTACTACGTGTGAAGTTGTTTAAGCCATTAGGCATATTTTATCAACAACAACAGCAGCTATTTTGGCAAGCTGCAAGGCACCTACATGCTTCTCCCATCCAGCCTGACCAAGCTGATGCACACAAGACAGCTTGCACTACCTCTTGTCATCAAGCAGGATGGCACTGCAGTCTGCATAACCACAAATTCCTTCACTTATGGTAAAAACGTCACTCATGTTTCTCCATCAGTTTTTGTTTGGTTTTGGTTTTGTTTTTTTTTAGGGTCAGGAAACACGTTATCCATCTTCAGAAAATACAATTCCCAATGCCTATGGACTCAGAATCTAGCTATCTGAAGGCAAGATAAAAATGCCCTGTGGTCTAGCTCAATTCTTGGCCTACAGTTCCACTGCAGAATCTCGTCTGCCTGCTGAATCTAACACACCACACATGAAAGAGGAAAGAAAAATAGCTACTAAACAGATATGCACTCATCACCTGAAGACATCAGCTGCATACCTGCATCATGGCCAGCATCTTCTAGACATCCCTCACTCCATCACAAGAACCGAGAGAAGGAATCTGCACTTTGACCACATTATGAAAATCTTTTGTAGCTGCTTGTTGGGACTTTCAACAGTTGTGTCTTGAGTATGTGTGTGTGCACAAAGAGGAGTAGAATAGACATCCCCCACCCACCTATCCTAAGTACTGATGTAATCCAATGCTATGCTGCTTATGACTGCCTGTTCTCCACAGGATCATACAGCCATCAGCCTCCCACACAGTAGGGTGAAGTACATATTTACTTCCATTCACGTGACAGCACATCAGTACACTTTTCCTGCAGGATACAAGTCATCCAATTGGCTGAGCTGCACTCTTCTGTCCTAGGCTGATCAGTTCTTGGCATTTTCTAAGCAGGTAAATGGAAGCGTACATTCTTTCCTGAGCCAAATGAAAGCAACCATGGCACATAAAGAAGTGCAGGGCCCAGGAGCAGCATGGCCTGCATGGCTTTTTAATTTAAATGATTCTATGACTTGTGCCGTGCTTGACTGCTATGTCAGCAAAACAGGAAATATGTCATAAAAACTATAAGGCTAAGGGTCAAAACATTTTGAGCACTTCTAGTAGAAGTCTCTTCCTCCCTCAAACCCAAGTATCTAGCAGAGCAGCAGGGAACTCAGGAAGCCTAGATTTGGGAATTGAACCATTTTCCTAAGCAGTCTTCTTATCACAGGGACAAACAAAACCAGTCATGGAAAGGAAGTACCCAGAAATGCTGAATGTCTGGAGAGAAAGTGAAAAAACACACTCTTTATGGTCTTTAATGCTGGCAAGTGACATCCAGATAGGGATGGATGAAGGAACTGACCAAAGAGGCCAACTTGACACAAGAGTGTGTAGAACAGCAGCAAAAAACCATCTAGGGCAAACAGACTGCTCCTGGCCAGGGGTGGCATCTGGCAGCACACAACGCCAATGCAGCAACGCCTCTGTCAGATATGAGCTGGTGGTATATATCAGCTTGTCAGAGTGGTCAGGTTGTGCTGCTTCTGATTCAACACTGGAAGCCCCAGGCCACTCTCAGCATTATGCAGAACCACAGCTGCCTCTTTCCTCTCATCTGCTCCTCCTGTCAGTTCTACGGCTTTTCTCCTGAATGTGGTGTTGGAAATTAAAGTTCCTACTTGCGTTCCAAAGCGGAATGGCCACCTGAGGTTCCTTTAAAATCTCAAACATTTCCATGGGCAGAAAACCACTACATGCCTCATCAACACAATATACATGCTCCAGGAAGCTGGGTTACTCTTTCTATCAGATTTCTGATATTTCCATGACCGTTATACAAATGCAGTAATAACCATAACCACCCCATAAGCATCTGTCATACCTACTTTCAGGTTGTTTCTAGAAGCTTTTTGTTTGTTTTGCTTTCTAAGTCCTGCATATAAAGTAATGCAATGGAAGCAGTCTCTGAATAGCATTCAAGAATCAGGCTGTAAAGGTACCATGGAAAAGCTAGAAAGCTCCAACAGCTATACTGAAAAATCTCAAGAGCCTGAGGTAGCCCACAGCCACTTGTAGTCTTGGAAACAAAGAAAGAACTTCTGCCTTCTTCTCTCTTCTAGCTTCTATTCTGGAATATTCAAAAGAACTTTATATATAATTATAACCAATATTTTCATATATAAACATTTCCAGGACTAGCCAGGAGCCTCAATTTCTGCACAATAACAGAAGCTATTTACGTTTATAAAACTAGCACCAGTTGGAGCTGGTTTGACCTACAAGTAATGCCACACAAAAATTGTATGGGATTCCCACAAAGATACCTGACTGCAGAGAGAACAAACATCCCTTTAAGGAGGCAGGTACCTACCAACCCACAGGACTGTTAGCAGGTGCATGCAAAATACAACTGCAAACTTCAGCATGTGGCCAAAGGAATAATTTTCCAATGTGAATTACAATTCTTCTGCATGAAATGCAGGGAACAGCTGCAACTGTTCTTTTAGGCCAGCGAGGATGATTAGCCAGAAGATTCCCAACCTCTGTCATGAAAGTGGTCAGGGCAAACAATTTGCATTAAAAGGATTTGAATTCCAGTAATAATTCTGCATCCACTTCAACTGATTTTAAATATGAAAAATGGTAACAACCAGGAAAGTATATGAACAGGAATCTCCAGCAACTCTTGTCTATTCACTGCTGTCTACAGAGAAGGAAAGCCAAGGCACAGACTTAGCTGAACTTAGTGAGGGATGTAAAAGACAACAGGAAGGGGTTCTATAGGTACATAGGCAGGAGGAGACTGGCCAGGGAGAGTGTTCCCCCTCCAATGAAAGGTAAGAGGGAGCTGGCTTCCTCAGACATGGAGAAAGCTGAGGTACTCAATGACACCAAGCTGAGTGGTGCAGTCAACACATTGGAAGGAAGAAAAGCCATCCAGAGGGACCTGGAGAAATGGGCCCATGAAAACCTAACGAGCTTCAATAAGGCCAAGTGCAGGGTGCTGCGCTTGGTTTGGGGCAATCTCAGGTATTTATACAAACAGGGGGAAAATCTCCTTGAGAGCAGCCATGATGAGAAGGACTTGGGGTCTTGGTGGATGAGAAGCTGGACGCGATCCAGTAGTGTGCACTTGCAGCCCAGAAGGCCAACTGAGTTCTGGGTTGCGTTAAAGAAGGGGTGGCCAGCAGGGAGAGGAAGGTGATTGTCCCTCTCTATTCTGCTCTTGTGATGCCTCATCTGGAGCACTGCATCCAGGCTTGGGGCTACCAATACAGGAAGGACATGGAGCTCTTGGAGTGGTTCCAGAGGAGGGCCACTAAGATAATCAGAGGGCTGGAACATATCTCCTATGAGGAAAGGTTAAGGGAACTGGGTTTAGCTTGGAGAAGAGAAGGATCTGGGGAGACCTCATTGTGGCCTTCTAATATTTGAAGGGAGCATATAAACAGGAGGGGGAACAGCTGTTTATAAGGGTGGATAGTGATAGGACAAGGGGAAATGGTTTTAAATGGAGGCAGGGGAGGTTTAGGTTAGATATTAGGAGGAAGTTTTTCACACAGAGGGTGGTGACGCACTGGAACAGGTTTCCCAAGGAGGCTGTGGATGCCCCATCCCTGGAGGCATTCAAGGCCAGGCTGGATGTGGCTCTGGGCAGCCTGGTCTAGTGGTTGGCGGCTCTGCACATAGCAGGGGGGTTGAAACTAGATTATCACTGTGGTCCTTTTCAACCCAGGCCATTCTATGATGACACACTACATAGAACATTATGCTTTTATGGTATTCATTAAACTCCAGGTATTTTCCAAGCGTTTCTTCAAAAATCCAACCCCATAGGTAATAGCACTCACATCCCACCAAGCACATGAACTGCAATCAGTATATAACATTTCTGAGACTACCATCCTGTCCAAATGCACAAGTAAACATGGCTACTGAGAAAAAGAAAACGAATTATGTAACTAAAATAAACATCTACAAAAAAAACCCAACAAACTAACTTTAGAACCAGCTGTGTGTTAATAGAGCATAAATTAATGTTCCTTTTGCTAAAGTAGAAGTTTTAAATTCTAGAAATATTTCGCTGTTTCTGGTTTTAAACTGGACAGCAATTGGAAACAAGATTTATATACCTCTCTATAAAATAGCAGATTTTGCTTTAGCTTCTTAACCTCTCTTTGGTGGGCAGAAAGAATTAAACTTGCACTGGTTAAACTTAAAGTTATGTGGAGCTTTCATTGTCAGTCTTAAAAAAAATCTGGATGAATAAAAGGATTCCAAAAGCTTCATGTTTCCTGTGGTTCTGTCCACTGCCATAGGCTTTAGGGAATCACATGTCCAGTTCTGCAGGCGTACATATATATTATGTTATGCAGTCTTTCTTTGGGAGAATCAAGGACTCTCTTTTCCGCAATGCCTGTTTCCCTATGAGAATACCCTCTTGCCTTCAGAAATCTGCATCTAAGCTGAGAAACCAGGGCTCAGTCCTGCACCAACTGAAGCAGAATTACAAGCTCAACAAAGAAAATTATAGAATGCCTGTTTTTACTACCAATGACTGTAATACTGTGGGAAGATCTATAACTCAATGCTAAATCATGCTAGTTGGCTTAAACAGCATTTCCAAGAGGCAAACAACAAGCTTCCAGCACTGAACTACTGTGGTTATTAAAAAGCTTCTTACATTTTACAAATGTGGACATATTTTCACAACACCCTACCTATAAAACGGAACTGTCCAAATATAACCACAAAACCAGACTATTCTGTAGCTTCCTCTAGTGGCCAATCCCTAAATCATGTTTCTGCTGCCATTTACTGTAGTTAATTATTTAAATACAAATGCTGAAGTTCTGTGTTCAAATGCAGTAAACGTGGGAAGGCAGAGAAGTTTGTACTTTAGCTCTCTAATACAAAAGCCAAGAAAATTAAGGCAGAACATTTGTTACTAATACTAAAAGGACAAGCAGCAAAGTCAGCAGAAAACAGAGTCAGTATTTAGTACTTCAATTTGCCCCTTTCTGAATATGCATTCTAATATATTTAGTTACATGGCCAAGCATGACTTTCCCATCCTAAGACTCAGGAAACAAAACAGATGTTCAGCTTTTATTTTCTTCAGATATTTACTATGAACCATCCAAATTTCATTTTGACACTGGAATTAGTGTGTGTGCACTAATGGGATGTAAACCTAACGAACGTCACTAGGTTTGTTTCTGCAGTGCTTTTTTTTTAGGGAAAGAACAACTAAAAAAGGCATATCACCAAATTGGGATGCTGTTGAAATCAGAAGGCAATCTGACACACCTCTAAGGCATCACAGTAAAATCAAGGCATACAAAAATACAGGATGGGCAATTAATAGAATGAAATTTTATACTGATTATCAGAGAGCTTCCCTCGTGGGTTGAAGTTATTTATGGAAAGAAAGGGAAAACTCAACTGCAGGAAATGACAACTGCCCACTACAAAACATATTATATTGAACAATCCAGCTTTCAAAAGTACGTTTTTGTAACATAACAGCCATCTCTTCTTTCTGACTCAAAATGAAAATAAACAGATTTAGATTCGGTAATCCCCGTGTTAATCCAACTGAAAACAATCACGAGGATTAAGTTACTGAAATTGTATAAGTTGTGGAAAATCATGTATCACTCGTGCAATGTGAAAAGCGTTTAAAAATCTCTGAGAAAACAGCTTGGCTTATAAGGTTGTTCTGGGAAACAACAGCACTAGCATTTATGTCTAGATGACTACCTGCCATTGAATGAGATTCTTTATATCTTCTTACACTGAAAACTACAATTTACTGCATCTTTTTTTTTTCTGCCTTTGCACTTCCCCACACTCCAGAGCCAGAAAAGTCTCTTCCCCAACCCCACATCTCTCTTGTTTTGTTTTGTTCCGTTCTTCCATATATCATGAAATTCCATTCAGCTTTGACAAGGATATTAACTCCCCCAAAGTGACATTTCCATTTAATCGTTTTTATGCTGCCAGCACCTTTAGACAGTGCAACAATAACTGTTGAAACATGCAACGGAGCATCAACTTTTTAACTGAAGGTCAGCAACAAATTATTTTCAGAACGCTGCTGTACAGTCCCTTGGGAAGTCTACAGGTAGCCCAACAAGGCACATGTCACCAGTTCCCTTAAATGCTCACCTCTCCTTTGCAGAAGCATGAAACTTCCACATGCTTTAAAGAAGAGGAGGCTGTGCCTGGAGCAATTAATGATTACAATTATTTCTCTTGTCTAGATATCATTCCACGTGTTGCCATCTACTGCTGTATGTCCTACCACCCAAGCTGTAATTTGTCCCCCTGTGCCTAATATATAGAAACATGTTCACAGAAACTCCTTTTTAAAAGAGAGGCTCCTCAACTCTGCCAGTGCACTGCTTAACTACAAGACTATCTATCTCAGCACTTTAAATACCTGGCACTACAAATCCCTCTGATGTCAGCATCTGCCTACAAGTATTCATTTTTACAGCTGGAGTGTGTCTGTTATTTCTCCTTAGGAGAGTGCACAGCAGAGGATTTACAGCCCAGTAACCTCAGGTCTCAAGTTTGCATATTCCCTTGCATACCATTACATCCTTAGGGAAAGATAATGTAGCTGACAAAAAATGTCATGGTCCCACTAAAGAAAGAATATCTGTTCAATTCTGGGGTGTGCTGCCAATTGTGTTTATGTTCCTGGCCTTCTCACAGCACATTTCTAAAGCTGCAGACTCTGCTGGAAGAATAAGGAAAGAGAAAGGTTCAGATTCAGTCAAAAATGTTCCCAGAAAAGGTCTGTGCCTGTTTCTCATCACTCTGCAATGGCATTTCGGCATTACAGCAATTGAATATGCAATAGTGTTTGGGTAGCAATCTAAGAGCCTAGTAAATAAAACATTACACTTGAAGCACAGAAAATTCAATAAAATTTCATGCATGCTTTTCATTTTTCATGTTAAGGATTAGAATATTAAGTACATTTCAGTGCTTGAGTCTGCATTAAGTAATTAAAAAAACAGTATTTCAGTCAGTATAAACATCAACACATAAGTTATTACACCAATGACTAAATAAAAATTAAATGCTTCTAATGAAATGTTATGTGTTAAATGGACAAAACAAAGGAAGCAGAGTGATATCTTACTGAGCCTATATGGAACTAAAGGCAAATGGAAGCCAGTGTATGCTCTTCCTGCATGATAGGGTTCCAGTTACAGAATAAACGTTGTTACAGAAACAATGGTCCCAATATTACTTCTAATGTACCAGAATATTTCAGTGTTTGGGTTGTTTGTTAATTGCTCAGCCTTTGGCAGACTAAGTATCAACTAAAGAAACCCTCACCTTATATAATATGGCAGAACATGAAAAGAAGTTGTTAGGGTACCCGTATTGCTTACAGCTTTAAAAAACAACTGCAGTTATACATTGGCTGATCTCTGCACACCAGATTTCAAGCTAAAAAGCGCAGACTCCTCCTAAGCAAAAGTTCGCTTTGAACAATATACAACTTACGCATTTCTTCAACAACGTCTGGATCACATTCCCTGTATTTTTCTATTTCTGCCTTTAACTGCTCTTTTTTCTGTCGGAGGGTGGCAAGTTCCTTCATCAGATCTGCACGTTCTGCCTGAGGAATCAAGGTATGTTGGGAGATGAATTAAAAATAAAAACCATACAGTAAAATTATCTCATAGAACACTCTTAGAAATATATATTTTAAAGCTGTTTTTACTACTGCTTTCCATCAATTAGCCAATCCAGCGTCTAACGCACACACAAAATTCTCAGCAATACTCAGTGATACTGAATACAAATTGGAAGGAAGAAAATTAAGGTCAAAATGGAAAATCAAATTTCCTACAGCCTTTGAATTCGGAGCAGTTTTACCAACCACTCACTATGCTCTTGTGTTTAATGGTTAAAGGACAAGTAGAAGCACTAACCTTGTGATTAAAGACAGCATTACAGAAAAAGCTGCCATCTACATTCCCACACATCTGAAATACCAACTACATATGAGTGGTCTCATAATGTATTTTTCCCCTTGTCTGTTGCACACCATTTAAGAGCAGTGGTCTCAAAATACACTTAAATATTTACATTGTGAATGCATGCACTAGTTCACAAGCACTTCCACAGCCAACTCAGCATAGATTTCTACTTCAACCCATATTTACAGTCAGCCTCTGCACCTGGCTGAGAACTGGGATATTCAAAGAACTCCTGCTAGGGCACTGAGTAGCCTCAAACAGCCAAGCAACACCAGATAAAAACATGACAATTTACAACCCCCACAGCAGCCTAACAGTTTGAGGTACTATCCAACATTCGCATTCCCAGTACTTCTGCCAACAGCCTGGATTCAGCCCATCCTGCAAAAGTAGAATGGAAATCAAAGGCTTCCAGATGCTGGGGGGGATATGGAGGCCATCTGCTCAGAGACCAACATAGTGATCCAGATTTCTCAGGACTTCTTCCTGACGTTTATGCTGGAACCAAAGTGTTGGAAGCATCGGCAGAACAGGATTTCCAGGACCGATCGATTCTTGCAACTAGGGCAGGCCATGTGGTGGAGAAGGCCAAGCCTCCAACAGCCCACCAACAAAAACCTGAGAGGCAGAGCTGTATGTGAAACCTGCCTGTGTTTCACTGAGTATGGTCAAACCCAGAACGTCTCTGTAAAACATTTTAGATTCTAAGATATGGCACTTTGCCACAGAATTCCACAGTTTTTTATTGGATGTTCAAACCAGTTAATGCTGAGAACCTCAAGTCAAATCAGCAACTCACACTTGGAGCAGCTACTTATCACTATTTTCCTCAGTAGTGCATGATCAACTAAAGGAAGACTCTAGCATATAGGAGCATCTGATTTGTGTCTCTTCCATCCTCACCTCCAGCACTTAGAAATCTTAATGTATTTCCAAAGACTCATTACTACTTGCAAACTCTGAATGCTCAGACCCATTTTCCCTAATAGGAGAGCCTCCCCCTGCAAATGAACTTACAGTATTTTCGCGTCCAATTTTCGATTTTTCAATGCTTTTTTCTAACATCTCTTTTTTCTGATTGCTTTCTGCAAACTGGTGAAGGAAACAAAAAACAAAATCAATCCATTTCAGTGACATATACACTTAACATACAAAAGACATACGTGCACACTTACAAAAGTCCATACTTAAGTATTTAAATAACCACAAGTATATAAACATCTAAATATATATATTTTAGCTTGTGTTATAACAACACATTCAAAACAAATACCAAAACACCCAAACATAAGAATTATAGGAAGCACATATTTTAATTCCATGCCATATAATCGTGTTGCACACAGCAAAATCCTGTTTCATATCATAACCTGGCATCTCTATGCAAAGGCACCCACAACAGGGAGGCTTTGGACTAGATGATTTCTTTTCATCCTTTTCCAACTCTTTAATCTCTCCCATAGCCACTCCCTCTTACTGACTGGAAGCAGTGGCAATAGCTGCAAGAGCTCCACCTGCTCAGCTGCTGATAACAGCATTCCCAAGCCTTGGTATGCTATTGGTGCTGCCCCAATCCTTTTAGTATACTGGTGTATAGAATTCTCTATGGCTCAAAGGCATACAAAGCCATGGGGCTCCTCCTGTGTGACACTCTTAGAGTTAAGACTTCCAAGCTGCCACCCCTCAGGTCTGAAGCAGAGGCGTCTTTCAGAGGAAGCCATATCTCACAGGGCTGGCACAGACACTGCCTTCATTGCCCTGTCACTCCAGAGGAATTACCTACCAAGACAGATCTCTCCCCGTTAGCCTGCTGCCCATCTTTAACCAGGTTTAGTTGGAAGTCTTCCAGGGACACTTTGGAAGCCCTTAAGCTGAGCCAGATACATGACGCACCCCCTGCTCCTCAAGGGCTGTACTCAGTGCTAGCTAGAGCTTCTTGAAATACTAAACATGAATGAGAATACAAATAATAATAAACTCTAATAAACATTTAGTTTGGAAATTAGCTACTCCACTTGAAGCCAATACCAAGAAAAAAAAAAACAGCAAAAAAAGAAAAGGTAGCATTCTTTGTAAGTACAAACTCTGGTTTAACTTGAAGGTGTTCTGTGTATATGTCAGGTAGAAATATCAGATTAATCACCAGTATGATGGAGGTGGCTGTCAAAGCCATCATTTCATTCTTAAAAGAAGCCAAACTCCTACTAATGGCACTGCCTACCCCCAGAAACTGTCACAGCACACCTCTGCTTCTATATTCTCATCCTACTCGCTAATGATCCCACTGAATGGAAGAGCATTCCTAGATGCTCCTTGCAGTCCTTAGCCTTGATAATTTAACCATATTTATATTCTTGTGCAACTAAATTGGCAAGACTATGCTGGTCTTCACATGAAAAACCATTTCTGCAGCACAGTCCTCTCCAGGCAGACCACATACAGTCACTTTGATTGCAAGAATTCAACCTGTTCACACAGTGCAAACAGAGCTAGTTTGGAGCCACAGCCAATTTTTACTTAAATCCGTGTTCAGTGTGTATAGTGTATATTTAGAAACACAATCATAAATGCATGAAAAAATAGGAGGCAGAGCTTATTGCCAAGTCTTACGATATTGGACATAAAGGTAAATAAAGCTCCATACTGGTGCTTTCTGAGGATTAGGTCCCAGCACAACTTCAGTTCACTTGGTTCTGTGGGAAGGTTCCTTTCTTCAAAACCGCTTCCCGCTCCTGGATAAACATGTGTTCATGCATGTGTGCGTATACACGCAAATAAGGTCTGCTTTCAATAGCAATGTTTTACTTTGACTTCACTTTATATAGAGATTACTTTAATGGCAATGAGTATATATGATTTGGGAAGAAATATGCCCAGCTGTTTACTCACTGCTCTCAGTGAAAGTAACCACAGAGGCAGACTGAAGTACACCAGCATCTCAATTTTGGTCAAGAGTTCAACAACAGCACTCCTTCTGGGTTTTCCACGAAGTTCATATAAAATTAGTTGTGTTAGTATTCACATTCTGCCTTACTAGATGGAAACATACAGTTCAGAAAAGGATAAGTAGCTAGGTGAAGTTTGCTATTTGCAAAGCCCAAGGAAAAAAAATCCCAGAGCACACATCATTTAGTATCTCTGAGGCAAAGAATTTTGCTGCAACTAAGCTCACTTAGAAAGCAGAGATGTCAAAGAGTTTATATAGATCTACATACTACACAAGCAAAGAATAAGACAATGCTTTCCAGAACAGAGAACATAAAGTTGTTCATTTATCTGCTTTCCATATTTATAAAGTTCTTTAGGAATGTGTCTGCATTTTCTAAGATGGAAGCACAAAATCTTTCAGATAGACATAATTAAATAACGAAAGCTGGCTACCAGCTTTTGGTCCTCTATATTCTAGGGCATTTAATCATGAAAGGGACAGAAATAATAAACACTGAGAAATTTCTTTGCCAGTTCTAGATTCTGACCTGCATAATGTATAAAGTAGCCATGCCACAAGGTTAGAAGGCCTTCCTCTGACTAAAACCAATGATAACTTTTGTACAACTTTACTGAAGATATTTTCTTCCTTCTTATGCAAATTCTTTTTCTTTGTGTCCACAATTGAGAATTTCAGAATTCTTTTTACAAAATAGAACAGTCTGTGTGTGTCGAAGTGGGTATTCCTATGACAACAAAAGATGAGGATAAGGGAAGGAATTCTAGAAAGAGAAGAGAGATTGAAAAAGCAAACAAACAGGATGAGAATGTAAAGGGCAAAGAACAGATGGTCAGGGTCCACGCAAGGAATCTGTGACAATGGGGGAAACAGGAAGGCTTGGATAACAAGGCAAGAACAGTGCTGAAAATAACTGTACATGGAAGAAGGCAAGAGAGCTATCAAGGATAAAGAAGTCAGATAGAGGAAGGATGAAGACAAATCACGTAATACTTAACAGAGAGATAAGGGCAAATGGCAGGTGATAAGTTATAGCCCTGACCTAGAAGAAAACAAACAAAAACCCCTCACAAAACAAAACAAAAATCCCCCACCAATTTGCAAACGCTGCATATGTATGAGAGCAAAGGAGTACATCTGGCCTTCCCATGCACCAGCTCTAGAAAGGTCTGATTGCAAAGTAGCACAGTAGTAGATGGAAGATTTCAATCCCTGGAGCAATCCTGGGATATCTTTCAAGTGAACTGACAAATAATTGCAAGGAACATTAACCACCCTGAGAGAAATCCGACTCCTGCCAATAGCTGTGGGATTGATCTGGAGGAAAAGCTACTTAATGCCACCCCATTACGTTTTTTAAAAGAGATATCTAGTCTGAGACATGAACAACCTTCTGCCACAAATGTAACTGATCAGATGTGGAAAACAGTACGGAAAGATCTATTCTGCTGTACTGGAAAGCCTTACATCTCCAGCCTGTCTGCTCACACAGACCTCCTCAGAACCAGCACATGATAAAGCAAATTACAAGAAAGCAGGAAAAATCCCACCTGGCAGAAAGCTGTTTAAACAAAGGATGGGGGCAAACAACACTAAATTAGTCAAGAAAAAAAGCATCTCCGTAATAGCATTGACACTGTTTGCAAAACACAGAGGCAACCTGCAAGAAGCTAACATCTGTAAAACAGAAAAGCTAAGTAGGAAACCATCCTGTTCGTTTCATAGACCACTGTGGTCAGTTGACTGCCCACTGGCCTGGCCAGTCCATTGATTCAGTTCCAAGTGCCTGGAGGAACGCTCAGACTTACTTTGCAAATGTCCCTTCATGCTTAGCTGTACAGCTGTGCAGCAGTTTGTGCATGTTAAGTGCCACATACCTATAATAGATGTCTCTGCCACCCCTAGTCTGGGTTCTGGTTTGTGTCAAGGAACAGAGATTAGAATATGTAGGTAATTCATAATGCATTGTGCACACGCCATAGTCAGGGTTCCACTGTGGTAACTCAGTGATGTGCATTTCAAAGAGGAACGTTTAAACCTGACACACAATTGCAGCAGGTTTCAATTCACTTCCTCCTCAAAATCTGCCTGATACCTCTCTAGCTCAATGCTAGTTACACTCTCCAGCAAATGTTTGTTGTATTCCTTCTTGTTCCCCATTCTCAACCATCAGTGCCCTACCCAACGTGTAGCTTTTCTTCCCAGAATTTTACAGCACCACCAACCTGGTGTTGGCCATACAAAGGCATGCCCTTGCACTGGATGAGGATCAAGCTGAGGTCTTGCATGCTAGCCACAAGCATTCACAACAGCTACCCACTGCCATTATGTTCTTACAGAGCAATATCACATGTACCATTTTTTTGTGGTCAGAATACTCAATGAAAAATGGTACGAACAGCTATTACTTTTACACAACCCACAAAACTGGGGCACTGCAGTAGAATTCAATATATCAATTTTCTAATTGATCATAACTTTCCTAAATTATTTACTTGGGGTTTGAAGTTCTCTACACTTCGTTTCAGGCCAGAGGCAAGCACTGTGTGCTTTTAGCTTTAAGAAAGGCAGTTCAAGAGTTTTAGGGTGACGTTTGTAGTTGAGGGGTATATTTCTTTCCCATGTTAAGGCCATCTCATTGCTGAAAAAATTAAGTGGAATTGACAGAAGGCATACAGAGAAAGCACTTCAAAGCATTCCTCTAGATTACAAAGAAAGATACTTAAAAAAAAAAAGACTGATAATAGAGAGAGCAAGAATGCAAAGATTAACAGCCAAAGAACAATGTGAACATATTGAAAACAGATCTGCTGTGTTAAAAGAAAGGCACAGAGCTCCACTAAAGGAAATCACTCAGCAATTGCTGTTGACTGAAACAATAAAGCTTAAGAATAAAAAGGCACATCAATGTGCAGAATTGTTTCCTAAAATATTGCACAAAGCAAATACACAACTGCTTTTTACACGCTTACTTTTGAGGTCCTCCAAACACACAGAAGTAAACATCAAGCTGGCTGGTCAAACTACCAGCATGCTCATGGCACAGCAGAGCACCCACAGTCAATGGCAATACTGTCACTCTACTCTCAGGTTGCAATGCCACTTTGCTGCCATCCCATACAGTGAACCAGACTGCAGCAGCAGCAGGTCCCAGGCTCGTTGGGGGTTCGTTACAGGATGTTTTGCAGTTCTGGTGAAGCACAGACTAACTAAACAAAAATGATGTGTAAAAAATGAAAAACGAATGCGTAATGTCTTACTCCAAGTCATTACAAGTCGCTTGAGCAACATGAGGCAGCGAATCACAGTTGCAGAACTTAGAGCATGAGAGATGCACCTGGGAGACAGTCATAGCTAAAGGAACACAGGCAAGAACAAGAGCAGAGATGAAAACCGTACAGAGTAAGAACATTTAACCCAGGAATCAAAGAATAGACAACAGGGTTTTCACAGCGAGAAAACGCCATAAAAGGGATTGGCAGCAGACTGTAGGAAAAAAAGAGAGGACAGGGCCCACCATATTTCTGTACCCAAAAAGTATTTCTTCTTAAACCTTGCATTAGTGGTATACATTGTAGGTATGGAAAAATGTTCAGTATAAGAACTCTTCTTCAAATGCACGTTACAAATTTTACCATACAAGACCTCAATTTTAATGCCATCTCCGAAGGAATCAGTTCAAAAACTTAATGCAAGTTGGGAATAAATATCACTTTCTAGAGAAAAAGCAGACTCCCAGCCCCCAAAGAAGTTATATATGCTACTCAAAATGAAAGGTTGATGCATGGATTCTTCTGGGTGAAGAATGCTTCTTCTGAATCATCGTGATACTATGCCTGTAAGTTATAATGAGTTATGAGTGGGTGCTTTTTCTTTTTACATTTGGATTGTAACTTATGTCAATGACTAAAGACAGCATGAGAAACTCGAGCTAACTGACCATTTTTTTGGAGATCTAACCAAATGGAGCTTCAGCTCTCCATACAATTGGCTGATGAAGGACTACAGTAGTTAAAAAATAAAATAAAATAAAATAAAATAAAATAAAATAAAATAAAATAAAATAAAATAAAATAAAATAAAATAAAATAAAATAAAATAAAATAAAATAAAATAAAATAAAATAAAATAAAATAAAATAAAATAAAATAAAATAAAATAAAATAAAATAAAATAAAATAAAATAAAATAAAATAAAATTCTAAAGCTAGATCTGTATTCTCATAAGCAGTGTTACACGTTTTGCCCTAGTATTCATATGGGTAATACAGGTATACTCGTCACTCCCACAAACATAATGATTCAAGATCCAATTTAGGCCTATAATCCTGACTTAAACATGAGATTGAAACATCCCATGGCAAGTCAGGTATGGCCCTGTTCTTAGAAGGTTCCACTGAGTATGTGAGGAGACCTTCCTACATTTGTTTTTGGATAAGGAAAGCTGAACAGATTGGAACCTGCAACCATCCCTGTATAAATCTTATATTGCTAACTGCAGCTCTTTTAAAGATCATTCATGTAAAGCATTTAAAGTCTCTTTTAATTCAGTTTTGTTTCCATTTAGATGGAAAAACCCATCCAGATTTGCCTTAATTGTTAACAGTTACTCAAAGAGGATGTTTTGCCACAAGCTTCTGTTTTTTGCATTATTCATTTGCAGTGCCATTTGGTAAGTACCAGTAATGCAACAGAATAAAACAACATCGAGGCCTAAACCAGAAAAAAATACCAAACTAAAAATGAAGTGATGCTTGTTACTGTTCATAAGCATATTCACTATAAGCCTACAAAGTCCAACGTGACAGTAAGCAGGTCTGTTCAAAGCAGACAGAACACTGACAAATATTTTCCCTTGGAAAGAAAGGGTAAGAAAGAAAAAATGTTCTAAATTTTCCTCCAAGAGCTTTTAAACCTTGCTATCCTACCCAGCTGGGCCCTATACTGACAAGGCCTGCAGGGGTCTATGCAGAAAGTCCAAGTCAAAACACAATATTATTTATGAATAATAATAATAATTATATGAATATCTGATATTTCCCAAACTCAAGCCCTGTGCAAAGATTAGAAAAAAACAATTCAAAACTTTACTTTGTAAACTTTTAAAGAGCCCAAATACTACTTTGAGATATGAACAGTAACGTATGTTAACAAATTCCAGAGTTTGGACAGCACTCTTGCATATTCACTCTACGTGCCAACTTCTTATTTCTTAAGCAATGTTCAGACAGATAACCAAGTCATCTCCAATTCCAGATACAATGAACGCTCCCTGATGGAATTACAGTGTGCTCAGTGATAATGACAGCTGCATGACTGTGACAAGAAAGACCTTTCCCCTGAAGCCTTCCTCCTTCAAATTGACTTCATGCATTCTGGTTTTGCACTCTGGTGAATAAGCTGGTTCTTTTTCATTCCATCCAGAACAGCAAATGCTATGAAGTGAGACTTAAAATAGAATTGCATATAGTATTTTTATTTCTGCACAGATACAAAATTTCTGAATTAAATATTTATCAACAGACAAGATTTTAAGGTCAGCTTTCCAATTAATTAAAATCACATCTCACGTCCCCATCAAACCCAGCTTTGAAAGGCAGTGTTACTTCTGCCTTATCCCAAGGCTGGATGCTCCCAGCCTTGCAAAAGAGGTGAACTTGCACGCCTGCAAACAGCAAGGAACTTTCCCAGGATATGTCAATGTACTGTTCTGCCTCTTACCCTGGCATTGGCAACTGTGGGGCTCGGCTGGATATGCAGGCAAAGGGCTGCATCTCTGCCAGATTCGACAAGTTTATTCCTAATTTCTTTGCACTTCAGATCAACAGTTTCACTGAAGTAACAGGACTGCATGTCAGCAGCCAGCAAACAGGCCTCTTCAAAAAAGGAAAGGTAAATGATCTGATGACATTACATAAAAAACAGAAATCATAAAAGCAGTATTTTTCCTGCTTTACATATGTGTATGTGTATATGCACATAAATGTATATGTATACACTTAAACACAAACATACATTTCTCAGAGCATAGTAATAACGTATTCTTTTTAATGGGGCGACATTCTTCCTTCAAACCTATTTTATAATCCTTGCAGTTACTACAGAGCCAGCTTTCAATAAAAAAATAAAAGGTCTTCAATCATGCCAGTTTCAGCTTATGCTCATCAAGGGGGCGGGAAAGGAAAACTTACACTTCACATTTTCCAACCATCTAGCTACACATTAACAGCTAGAGAAAGGAAAAGCATGAAATTCTGCTAATGAGCACCAAATTATGAGGTTGCTTAATTCTAAAAGAAGCCTCCAGAGCACCATATTTTTAGAAGTCTGCCATGACAGCATTAACTAAGCATACCCTGCAGGGCTTTGTAGCATGCCATTGAACATAATCCAGAAGGCTCTAATGAGTTACAGCATTAGAAGAGTATTTTCTGCTAGATACTTTAAGACTTAATAAATTCAGAATCATTTCAAGACGTAAAAATTTTTAAAGTGCAAGATGCAAACAGGTAGCAAAAAACCTGAACTGCTTCAAATAAAAGTTTATTAGCATCTTCCAGGAGACCCATTCAGGGAAACAGCGGTACAGAATCAGCAAATGAATGAGAATAGCCATAATCAACATATTGGCTGTTTAAACAATGCAGATTCTCAGCCATTTGAATTTGGGATACTACAGCTCCCACTGGATGATATGAAGATGTAAAGCTTCACGTTATACCAGCTCCACAGCTGGATGCTTCTTTATGTGTCTAGAAAATGTATAGGTCTGTGAAAGCCTACAGGCTGAAAATAGAGGGAAGTCATTCCAATTGTCTCTGTTGGGAGAGTCATAACTACTATGGGAAAAAAAGAAAAAGAAAAAACAGTAATGCAAGCCAGAAGGTACCAGAATCATCCAGAGGGGCTGGGACTGCTGACTGTCACAATGGCCGGGCCAGTACAAGGAAGGATAAAAAAATAAACAAGTAGAAAGCTAAATCGGATACCCTGAAATACGAGGAGAAAAGAAAACTCAGCATGAATATAAAAAGACTACCAAAACTGCTTAGTCAGCACACTGGGATACTGCATATATATTGCAATGGGTATTAAAGAGACAACAATTAGGCTTATTTTTCCTGGAAAGACAAATAGTATACATCCTGCAAACCAATAAAACAAAATTATAAGCACATATCTCACAGAAAAACATCTAGATAAATAATTCCTAACATAAATCATGTGTATTAGTTACAAAAGAACCATAGCAACTCTCTGGTGAGCCTCAGTTCAGCACCAAGGTCTCCAAGCCAGCCAGCTCTGAGCACTTGTACATCATGCAGTCAGGAACCCATCTCATATCTGTATGGAGGCACATGGACAACCCCATCAGCAGTCAGGGCAAGAAGGCAGCCGCGCAGGCAGAAAGAATCACAGAATGGCTAAGGTTGGAAGGAACCCCGAGGATCACCAAGTTTCAATGCCCCTGGCACACGCAGGACCAGCAACCTCCAGATCAGGTATTAGACCAGGTCGCCCAGGGCCCTATCCAATCTGGTCTTGAACACCTCCAGGCTCAGAGCATCCACAGCCTCTCCGGGCAGCCTGATCCAGCACCTCAACACTCTATCTGCAAAGAACTTCCCTCTGACATCCAAGTAGATGGGCGACAGAAGTTTCTTTGGCTTCAGTCAGTAGCCAGCCTCAAGCATTTGCTGTCCAACAGCTTTCCAAGCAGTAACCCAGACACAACATTTGAGGAAGAATCATACGTCCATCTAAAAAGGATAGAAGTAAACTCATCTGTATCTTGTAAAAATATCTGGTGATTAGAACTCATATTTTCTTCTGTGTGTATCCTGGACAAATAAGGTTCTTCCCTTTTAGCTGTTGTCTAATACAATCCAGGAGGCCTTGAGCCACATTACTCACCAACAGGATTACTTTTTTCCATTAGCTATTTCCAAACAATGTGCATTCCTAGCAATTGCACCTCCTAATATAGCATTCTCCAAGTCATTTTTATTTTTCTTAATTGATAGAGTAATTTTTTCTTCTTTTTATATTTCAGTGTTCCTACCTACAAACAATTCGGTACATGGAAAGTCACTCTGTTTCAACAAGATAATTCCTGAAGAACTTTATTTTTTAACAAAAGCTAACCGCCAAAAGTGAGTCAGGATGTATCGATTTCCCAGTTCTTCCTTTGGCTCAATAAATGAGTAGTGAGAAGTGAAAATCCCTCCTCTTAGCAACCCCGGGCCAGAGATTCAAGGAACAAAACTTCAACTAACCTCTTCCACTTCAGCTAACAATTGCCCAACACAATGCTGACTGGGAGAAATAAAGTGGCCAGAAACTCATCCCCCATCTCTGCTGATCAAGAGTATCTTGAAGCAAGGCCACAAAACAGTGGGAAAAGTCCATTCCTTATCCTCCTCTGAAAAGATTAACCAAAATCTTTGCTGCAGTAAAAGGTGACGCCAACTCAGCCCCAACCTCAGCAGGAGCAGCAGCAATAACAGCATGCTGTTAAACTTGGCCTCACAAAGCCTAGCAACAGAAAGGAAGAACCCATAAGAAAGCAGCACCGTGAGAAACAAGGTAAATTGCAGCAACTGGCAATAAAACAGTGAAATGAACTGTTCTGAGCTGACGAGCGAAATGAACCATCACAAAACCATCCTGAGAAAAGACAGTAAACTGCTTGCTTCCCCAAGCTACTGAATTACAGTACTTGCAGTACTGCCAACAGTTACACTGACAACACAAAGATCTTCACAGAAGAAAAAATGCAAACAGGCATTAACTCACCTTATCTAAACCAGACAATACCATTGTCAGGCAGCAGAATCACCCATAGGAGATGATCTTCCTGCTTACACTGCATAGACCATGCTCCTCATTTGTAGACCTACTAGCAATTTTGACTCGTTGAGCTATGGAAGACAAGAAATGTAGCAGAAGCCACATGAAGCAAAGATATTTGAAGTCCCTGCTTTTCAGAAAAACAGGAAAACCAAACCCTTGGTTACAGAGCAGCACTAACTTTATGATCCTAATGAATCAGCACAGGACTTGCCATGTGTGTCAGTTCAGGGGGTCGTACCCCTCTCCAAACACCTGCCCCATCAAAGCAAGTTGAAAAACAAAAACCAAAAAAGCTATGCCAAAAGAAATAACTTCAATTCAATCAATGCATTTAATTGCCATATGTCTGCACTAGGGGATCACACTGAAGAGCTAACAAGAGGCAACCAGATTTAGAAGCCCTTGAGGAAATCTCTGTGTGTTCACATGAAGAATACAAATACTAAATACATATGATGAAATATTCCATCTGAGTCTAAATCATCTTGTAAAACTGGTCAAAGCACTGTTCATTTGAAAAAGCCACTCTTGCTGTGTTGGGACAAGTTCAGTGAGCTGAAACCTTTTCCTCTGATATGCTGAACCATTTCCATTCTCATCAGAAAAGTAATGTAATGAATAAAAGTACTTTTAAGGATTCACAGCATGGTTTAAAGAGAACTCGTTAAGATCACATGTCAGGAGTAAGGCTTGGTTTGCAATAGGATCTGGTATCAAACTTTTGACTGGAACTGCTTCAGTTTGACAGAACTGTTCATATCAGCAACTCAACGCCAAGTCAACAGAATTTGACCTTCTGTATCAAAAAATGAAACTTCACAGGAGTAGGAATGAATGCATGGGTAACACCAGTCAATAAAAATGAATTTAAGCATAGCCATTCTGAACTCTTCCTCTATGCCTGAAAATGATACCATCTTACCCAGATGACCAGAGAAAGTTTTTCGCCTCTGGACTCACCTGAGTACTGAAAACAAAAGCAACAAAGGAGCAGACAAAAGTGGCTGTGGGACAACTTAATATCAACCAAGTCTCAGTACACACAGGGTACAGTTCATATCCATGATACTAACAGATCATCTGAGATGCCGAGACAGTTATTCAAAGCAGGGGAACCGTGAACATGAAATCATGGATCCAATAATGTTGGAGGGCCACAGCAGCTACCTCCAGCAGAACTAAGCAGCTCATCCTGAAAGGCTGCCAACAAACAGATCCAGCTAGCAACAACTGGAGGCACAGCCTTCAGCAACAATTCCTCCCTACTGCCACAGACACCTGAAAGAATCACCAGCTCTCTTTCCATTTAGTAACAAAAGAGATTTATAGTGTCAGCATAGCCTGGGATAGCTGATGAGGTGACCTCACAGCTGTTCACACTACACTTAACGTACAAATAAGGAACTTCAGCTACTTCATTACCACATTGATCATGGCTGATGATTTCTCTTGGTGAAAAGACTTCACAGTCACAAAATACTGCATATGTTTTCCCACTCCAATAAAGAGACGCTTTCAAGAAGCTACTAAAGAAGCAGTCCAAAAGAACAGCAGTGTGGCAACAAAAGGTGTCTTGCTCTTTTGCAGAAGATCATGAACAATTTGTTCTTCTTTCCTAATAAAAGTGCAACATTGGATTGCAAAAGTCTTCCCTAATTAAGCTATCAATAAGAGCAGATGTGTAGGAACTACAGTGATAAGTAGAAAACACAGCCATATTTCCTTGGGATATCCATTTCACACCTCTCACAGCTTTTAGATCATTACCACATGAGGGCCTACACTACGTACGACACATAAAAGCATATGTTTCCTAATTATTTAGAGGAAGTCCTTAAATGATGTTGCGCATCACGAGCACATTTTCAGCAGCAAGTGGCAAAAACAAAGTTTCCTTAAGCCCCAGGAAAACTGGATTCCAAAATTCTTCCAAGGTGCTATCAAGATAACAAGAAAGAATGTCCCATCACATTTGTCAAATGTTCCCTACAGTAAACTCTGCACCATGTGTGTTTGCACATATGCACGCATAAGAGCAAGCGATACGAGTAGGAGTGACAATAGGGTATAAATATTCAAGTCCATTCAGGAAACAAGCACTTTCCTTAAAGCAGATTTACCTGAGTCTGTAATTCTTCTAATTTACGCTTTCTGGCATGAAGAGCTTTACTTGGGAAAGCCCAGAAGTAATTGGAAGTTCCAATTCTGTCAGTGTCCACCATGCCGTCATCAACTAAGCTTTGCAGAACCTCTTTAACTGACATGGAAGCTAATAGAAGCAAAAGTATGAGATTAGATCTGCACAGCACCTCCTTAGAACCATAGAGAATTATTAATATTGTAAGACATCATCTACAACCACCATAGTGTCAGCCAGATGGAAGATTGCAGAAGGACACTGTGCTTGATGCTCCAGTTCAAAGCACAAATCCCTCTGAAATCAGTGGCTTCAACATAAACGCTGCTGCTCTTTAGCGCAGTCTGCTACAAGATGCTTGTAAACTGATCACAACCATCATAAAATGTACACGTGTATTTTACAGCACAATGCCATAACAAACTCATGAGAAAGCACTTGAAAAGTTGTCCTGCAATCTTAACTATAATAAGCATTAGCCTACAATTGCTTGATTAGGAATATAATTGCATTTTGCTTTGCAGCATTTACCAAAGCAATGAACAGCAGTAGGGGCACAAAGGCCACCTGCCTATGGGCTCCCAAGGGGTAGATTTAACATTTGGTTATATTCAGTTCCAATACAGAAAGTTACTTGCAATGATAGATATGTGCAATAATTGTTTCTGCGCTGTCTACCAAACATGCAGCACAATCCAGCATTTAAAAAATCACACCAGTTCAACAAGCAAAGTACTAGATACTATCACCCACAAGCACAGCAAACCTAAATACCTTCAAGATGTGAGTTTTCAGTGTCTGACATCCAATTACAAGCCTAAAGGAGATCCCTGATCAGAAACACCCCATCCTCTGGAAGCTATAGGCTGGATGCCAATATAGGGGCACTTCCATAAACTAAGTTTCTCTTTCCAGAAGAAACCAGACTCTACTGGTGTGGCTAAATGCCTCCACACTCACAGGCAGGATGAATCTGGACTCTTCAAAGGCACAAACAGTGTTAGAAGCTCTATCTTTTAAAACATGAAAATCCTTTGCTTACGCCCTTTTGAATTTTCTTCCTACAAATTGCAATTAAATGGATGTGCAAGAGGCATTTTGACACACCAATCAAGACAACATCACAGTTCTGAAGATGCTGTTGAGCATCTCTGCTGGCTCCTGATGTAACATGAATCTGGCAAAGCACTGTTTTTCAACGTGCCCCTGGTTCTTTCCACAAACACGTGCATTCCTTACTCTCACAGTGCCACAATGACATGCTCATCAAGGACAGTGGCAACCACACAAACACTGCACTTCTTCCCACCTTTATCACTGAAGACAAAGGAAAACAGAATGAAGGACACACAAAGCAACTCAACAGCGTTAAGGTAAATCACCTCGGACCTAATCCAAAACCAATGGATTTTTTTTTCTCTTTCACTGAAAAGACTTCTCCTTTACTGCTATCCAGCCATACTGGGGGGAGGAGGGGAATTCAACAGAACCATGGCATGTTAAGATATGTGTGATGTTACAGACATATCTCTGTATCCTCTATTCTCTGTCTGAGTACGCACAATGATTTCACAGAATGAGAGCTCATGGAAGGTAAGCACCTCAGAACCTGTGAAAAACTCCACCCCAAGTTTCAGTGGTTAACTTGGGGTTCGTTGGTATTTATCAACAAGCTCTCATTTTGGCAGTGCCATCATATTCGAGTGACAAACATGAGCAAATCACAATAGGAATATCTGTTGATGTTACTTTTTATGCTGTGGCCATGCTGTTGGCTACCAGTTATTTTTCCCCTTAAGATCACAAGCCTATAATTTCATAGCCAGGAAAATTTATACTGTTTGACCAGCCCCAAAAATCATTCGTGACTCAAGATAAATAATTAGTGCAAACACTTACTAATCCCTTTGTCTTTCGAAGCAATCTTCTCTATATCCTTCAACTGGAACACATCTTTCTGCATAAAAAACATAGAAGACACTTCAGCTCCAAACAACAGCATCCACTCAGCTCATGCAGCTTTTACACTACGCTGATACCAACAGAAGCAAGTAGGAAACACTCTTTATGTTTATATTTTGCTGTGAAAATATGCTGCATATCCCTCAATAGAATTAGAAGATTCTGCAAAACGAGAAAAAGGACTGTTGTCTTAATGATACCAAAGGAAAGAGCTTCTGACTATAGCATCACAGAACTTTGTCTAAAGTTAAGAGTGAAAACCCCTTGGCACACTGAGCCAAGGTTAGGCTGTCAGTGCTGGACGTACTGCTTTGCTCAAATACTCAAGGGTCACAATAAATGTTTTAATAGGTGAGATGCTGTGTTTTATGCATGTCATCCTGTCATGGTAACAGGCTCGGCATGCAAAGATGTGGCTCCAAGAAGAAGGAGCACACTGAGCAGCTTCACACCACCACTAAGCAGCCACCTGAGCTGACACTGCATGAATCCAGTGCTGTAATTTATACACTGGTGACAGAGGGCATGGAGGAGAAGCACAGCTGGACCTGCACAGTGCCTCTACAATAAAGCCCTCATAGGGCCTGTCTTTCCATTGCGAATAAACACAGGGCAACTCTCAGCAAGACACTTACTGTCTCAAAAAAGATCTCCATCATTCGAGCTCTCTTCTCCTCAAAGCTCAGTCCTTTTTTCTTGGACTAGAACAAGAGAAAAACAAACAAACGTATTCTACCACTCGCAGAATTAATGTTTGCTGGGAATTCCTATCCCGTTAGCTCTAAGTTAGCTGTGTCCCCTTACAGAGCCTTACTGCTAAGCCTGGCTCCCACAGGGGCTGGCTGCACCCAGCTGCAGAGCACCAAGCCTGAGTACCCAGCCTGGACCTTCATCGCACCTAACCCAGCTCCAGTCCCACCTTTTCCTGGTGTATCCAGCTGACCGCTTCGCTTTCCTGTATTAGGAGCGTGTTCAGATCCTTATTCTCAGCAACACTATTTAGAACCAGTCCTTAATTTCGTGCGCTGGATACACCCCTGGGAAAGGCCGTAAAGCACATTCACAGACAGAGCTCGTACTCAGCCGTAATGGCCTCCGGGCCCGGGCCTGTCCCCACGTCCCTCGGTGGCCTCCGGTTCCCCCCCGCGCCCCTCGGCGGCCCCCGGCCACCGCCGCCCGCCCCTCGCTACCGGCTGCGCTAACAGGGGGCAGGGAAGGGCGCCTTACCCCATCGCAGCCCCGCTTACCATGACGGCCTCCGGGAGCGAGTTTGATTTCGGCGCCACCAGGAGGGGAAAGGCCGCCTGCGCGGCTCCAGCGCCACCTGCCGTCAGCGCCTCCGCGGTACCGGGAGCGAGCGGCCGGCCACGTGGTGCCGGGGAGGAGCGGCTTCCGGGTACTTTGTGAATGGCTGGTTTGGGAGTGTATAAAATAGCGTTTTGAAAGGTAACGGAAGGCAAAAAGGTGGAATAAAATGGAATAAAAACTGCTAATTAATTTCATTCCAGAGAAGTAACAGCATACCATTTGAGTCCTGAGGGCGATACCTGTCCCAACACCCATAGGACTGACAGCAAAACAGTGCTGCGCTGAAGCTCGAGGCTGGAGGACAACAGGGAGCTCTCAGAGCCACTCACCCACAGGAGACAACGTCAGTTCCCTGAGGTGCCGCAGCCTGCAGCGGGACACAGCTGAGCATCAGCAGGCAATGCAATCCAGGAGTGACCCGCATAGCTCCATCTCCTCACATCTGCTGTCTCATCTCATGCTTAAAGGGAAATTTAAAGGGGAAATTCAGCTTCTCTGACACACCTGAGAATCAGGAAACTTCAGGTAGAGGTTGCAAGGAGCAGAAAACAGTGAATACCTCTTCTACCAGCCTGGGGAGAACATCTGTCTGCAGGAATTAGCTTGACCATTTCTGATCACTGAGATATTTTTGTCTGGTGCAAGTTAAGGAACATTCACATGACTGTCAGCAAAACTACAGAAGCAGTTAACTGCAGAGCAATGCAGCTGGATGTGAAAGAGAACTTTAGCGTAAGGAACAATGAAATGCTTTTGAATTTGAAACTGTATGTAAGTGGTTACAAATCTTAAGAGGGAAATGCTGTTATCTATTTCAGCCTTACTCTCCCTGCCACTGTTTCTCATTTGAGATTTTGTATTGCTGCCTACAGAGATTCTACAAGATCATGAGCACTCTGTGCAGAATTGAAGTACCAGAAGAAGGTCCAAAAGGAAGCTGGCCATTTACTGCACAGGTTTCCTGGTAAAGAACAGCATTCTCTACTCTTGGTGTCTTGCTTACCTGCATGCCTGATTTTGTCCCATGGCAGAGAACGTCTGCTGTAATAATACAGGGAACAGAAGACATTTCTGGTCAGTCATTGAGAACTCACACTCATTTCTCAAAGGATTCAACTGTAGAGAGCTCACCAGTGACAAAGCCATCTTGCTGCATTAACCTGGAGAAGAGGAGGCTGCGGAGTGACCTCATTGCAGCCTTTCAGTACCTGAAGGGAACCTATAATCAGGAGGGGAGTAAACTCTTTGAAAGGGCCAATAATAGCAGGACAAGGGGAAATGGTTTTAAGTTGAAAGAGGGAAGATTTAGGCTAGATGTTAGGGGAAAGTTCTTTACTAGGAGAGTGGTGAGGTGCTGGAACAGGCTGCCCAGGGAGGTTTTGGATGCCCTGTCCCTGGAGGTGTTCAAGGCCAGGTTGGATGAGGTCCTGGCAACCTCATCTAGTAAACATGGAAGTCTGGTGGCCCTGCCAGGCAGGAGGGTTGGAGCTTCATGATCCTTGAGGTCCCTTCCAACCTGGGTCATTCTGTGATTCTGTGATTATGGAGATATTTTCAGGGACAGCGAGTATGAAACACGTGACAAATAAATTCTCAACAATAACAGAGGAAACAAGCTTTTATTATTTGAAACTTTTGTGCGTGGTAAAGGTACACATTTGACTGATTTTCCTACATTTCCAAGACAGAGTACTTTTTATCATCGGCTAAAGCATTAAGAATGCCGTGGCACACAGGAAGCTAAAACTACACACGCACACACACACACAAACACTTTGATGTGCATCTTTCATACTTGATGTTAAGGAGTAAAGTTTGTATTTAGCCTCACAGGGACTGAAAAAGAAAGTAAAAACAATGAAACAAAAACAAGTGAGAATAGTATTTCATCATAAGTTTCAAGAGAGTGCGAGACTTACATGTACACAAAACATACGAAACTGACTTTAAAAGGTGGAATGTACAAAAAGCTTTTAAAAAACAAAGAGGAAAGATAGGATCTTGGAACCGGAAAGCTGCAGCGTATCAACTGGTAGAGATTTCTAACGTGGGGATACTGCCATACGCTGTGCAGCTTAGGGAACATTCCCGTGTCATAAAGCCAAAGCAAAAAGTGTCAGGGTTAAGGCCGTGTTGCTCACAGACATCAACCAAAGTGCTGTACATTCATCAGAAAGAACGCAACCAGTGAGGAACCTCCCTACCCTGTAGCACAAATACCTTTCTCGTACTCTCCACCAACAGTCCAAAACAATCACTGCTCACAGTTCTTCGAGCAAATTGTCAGTGTACATCATGATTACGTAACTAGCTGTCACCCACAGCTGGAAGTCATTCTTCATAACAAACACAACATATTGGGCACTTAGAGTCCTCATTATGGCAACACAAGATCCTTAACTGTAAAAAAATATCGATGTAAAATTGAAAACCCTATAGTTTTTACAGAACCAGAAGAGCATTTACTAATACATAACTCTCTGTCTACATCAGACAAATGCTTTGCCTCGAGCCATTTTCCTTTTCTTACACAGCTACACTGCTGCTGTTTCAACCAATGTAAAAATCCCCTATTTGTAGTGGATTTATGTGAACATATTCCCTTATTCTAGTCACAACATAATGAAAATACAGTCAGCTAGTTTGTCCTAAAATACTCCGAATTACATAAGAACCGATAACCTTTTGAGATTACTTTTGAGTTGAAGATTAGTTAAATGAAGCACATACTTTTGTCATTCAAGCCGCACCACTAGTCACTTAGCATTCCAGAGAAGCTGAGGGAATGTTTCTGGTTATACCTGAAATCTGGCAGCAGAATGCCTATAAGCCTTAAATAAATGCTAGCAACTCAGTAAGTCGTGTAATTCTGATGTTCACTTAAATGAATGAGAAAAGAATCTGCTAGGTTTTTTGTGTGTTTATTTATTTTTTTATTTATTTTTTAGAACAGAATGTCTGCTTTGGTTGTTCTTTGTAACACTGGTAAGCCAAGCATTTTAGCTGAGCTGACTTCAAAAGCATGCTGCCAAAGCAACGTGTTTCTCACTTCCTGTGCCAGGAAGATAAGGTCAACCTTCAGAAACAAAATACCCCATGCCACCAACTGGCAGCATTCGCTATCTATCAGAAGGAAATCCAAATGAGTGCCATTTTTTCAGGTGCCTTCAGGGTTGCTCCAGTGATGTCTGAAGCCTCAATAAGACAGAAAACCCAAAAGACTATTCAACGTCCACATCACCCCTAATAACTGTTAGCAAGAGAGCTTTGTTCAGAATTCCATGTTTCATATGGATATGTAATGGGTTGACAGAGGTTACATAAAATCCTGATGATCAATACTGAGTTGAATGAACAGAAAATGATTTGCAGAAAAATGGATTAATATAGTCTGAAGTTTATGTTTTGATATATATAGGTTAGGGTCTGATTTCTGCCATTCTCAGAGTACCTGACAATGGAGCATTTGGCAACATTTCTTCAATGAAAACCATGCAGGCTTAGTAAAACGTTACCACAAAAATTCAATTTTTGAACTAAATCTTGTTAGTATTATACCAATATATAACTAACAGCGGTAGTACACTTCTCATTTACTTTTTATCTCAGAACCAGTGCAACCTCTTTTCTTTGTTAAAGAATGCATTTTAAAAGCTACATACATTTGTTCATTGATAAATCTGCCATTGAAAGACATTCCAAAGCTAGAAATCATCAGGTTGTTTATAAGGACACTTAGAATAGAATTAATTGATCATCATAAGGTTTAATTGACAACTTTGTTAAATTTTGATAGGACAGCTTACTGTATAATATCTGAGGTTACTCATCTTCAGCATTTTAGGACAAACTCGGTTCATGCAAAGGTTATTGGTTTTCTTTTGGTAAGAACAAACTCCATTTTTAACATTTCAAAAATGTTACCACCGGTTCCTCATCTGCATTATATGTAAGTTCAAATCTCAAGCCTTATGCACAAAATATTTATTCCAAGGAAATAAGAAAAGGGAACTTTGTGGGAGAGTGTGTAAATTGGAAAGAAATATGAGAAGAAGAAACAGTGATTAAAAAGAGTGGACAAACACAACATTTATGAATTTAGGGGTCTGCATTTTTACAAGTCAAATACATCTTTACCAAAAAAAAAAAACCACAACCCTTTTTTTCGTAAATTTGTTGAAACAATCTTAGCCTTTTGAGAAATAAGTCAAATATTTGTAACAAGTAATTTAACAAAGGTTTCTTTCATTTTTGCAAATATACTTAAAACACTCCCTTGTTACTGACCCAGTGCCCTTTTGTTTAAAGGTATTAAAAATTAGAAAAGAAACACGCTATTTCCCAAACGATTTTAGGCATTGGCAGCACACTCACCAGCTCCTCAAAGAAGATTTTCGAGTGAGCACCACTCTATCTATATTAGGCTATGATAACAACTCATCTTTTGACCACTGGATTTTGATTTAAGTATGAAGTCAATGCTACTTTAAAAAAGACAAGTAAACACTTAAAAATAACATCAGAAACAGAACCAAGTCATATGATTGTAAGCACTTCTCATTAAATTAATAACTCAGTAAAGAACACAGTAAAGGGATCCAACAGGAAGGAAAAGGGACATTTTTCAGAGTACTACCATTGTCAAATGGCATACGTGTGTTCCAGTTTGCGGAAATAATCTACATTTACTTTTTTAAAGTTTTGTGTCAGTCAAACATACATACATACAAACAAATCAGAATAAATCTCACAGTCCTTATTTTATCCTCTAACAAAATTCCCTTTGATGAAGACTTCAGGAATTGGTTCAAAATCATTCTTACTTGTAATGTATTTTTTTCCTCATGTATAAAGAAATAGCTTTGGTAACCCTCGGCTTTCCTATACAACCTCTGTTTACCACAGTTCCTTTGGTTGTATAATGTAGGTCCTCCATAGGGGTACCTCTCTGGCTTTCTGTCCTGTGTGATGCTGCATTTTCTTATTTGTTAATACACTGAGTTGCCTTAAGGAGATGTGGCAATGGACATATACAAAAGAGTGGCACGCATGAGGTTAATTGAGTTGACACTGCAATAACCCTGATCCCAATTAACTAGTTTGGTGTCAGAAGGTCTGTTGTGCAGAAATTCAGCTCTCGCTAACGTATCACTACAGTTAAGCTTTTCCAGAGCTATAGAAACATCAGGCTTCTGCAAAGTCCTTCCAGCATATTGAGCAAGAGAAAGAGTGAACAACAAGTATGTGAAAAAAATCCTTCATTAATCCCACGTGAGTAGGAAATTTGCATTGATTCTCAGAGCGCTAAATGTTGAGATGAGTTAGATCTGACAGTTTGAACTAGATCAATTTTGTGTGACTTAACTTCATACTAAAAGGACCTACTTGATACAGATAGTAAGACTTAAGAATGTTAAAAGTGTAATACCTACCATGAAAACGAGATCTAGAAGATTCCCAGGATCACCTTTGGGTGAAATAATGCATAACAATGACACTTTGTCAAATTCGGAAGCTCTGAATAGGAGCCACCTTTCACAGTCTTCAAAAAGCTTTGGGGATTTCCCCCAAAATTTCTCATTTTTGTCTAACTAGTTAATTGCAGTTCCATAAGTTGCAGTTTTTGTTTAATATCACGTTGTCTTTATGAATTCAGTTACAGAGGATTCTGTGTATTAACCCTTACAACAAAAAGTTCAGTGAGGAACGTAAGAGGTGCATTTTCTATGTAAACAAGGTTAAGTTTGGAAATTAACATAAGAAGTTCATAATAGACTCTTTCATTGTTAAAAATGAACTCAAAGTAGGAGATATCCTGCCTTGGATCTCTGGGACCAGTCTTTGCTTAAAGGTGTAAAATTATCCAGCTCCAGTGCTCACTGTTACTGTAAGTATCGATAGACCTTGAAGCAGTGATTTCCAGAGTCTGCAACTACAACGTGGCCATCTGAAGTAAGGGCCAGACCTTGGGGGCCATAAAGTGGGTCAGCAGAGGTGTTAATGTAGGATAAAAACGATCCACTTCCATCAAAAACCTTCAGAGATGAGAGAACACATAAGAAATGTTATGAATAAAAAATAATCTAGTAGATGAATGTCTACTTTCAGTAACACCATTATTCTTATTTCTGAAACCACTGGCATACAATACAACAAACACAGACTGAATCTCATCTGTTATTCTCATGATAGGCAAGTTTTTATACAAATATATTTTCTTATGAAAAAGACCAGATCAAGGCTACCAGGATCTTTGGCAAGAATTGATATTCAATGAGGTAAAATAAAATAACTAGCTAAAGTAAATCAAACTCAATTGGGAACATGACCAACACCTTGTTTTTCTAACAAATTTTACTGTTGTAGCTAGAACAACTCTTAAGTTCCCACTCAGAGAGAAAACCAGTTTGCATTGTTGTCAGTGCTTCCTGAGACCAACGATGAGCAGCTCCCTCATTTTTATTCTCAGTGAAGCTAATGCATATGCTTAGTTATTTACTAGTTATTTAGTAGTAAGAAAGGACTGTGATCAGCACTCAAAAGATAAAAAGAGCACAACTCTCTATACAGAAGCAGGATATTTTTGCAACATTCAAAAAAGATGCTAAAAATCTGCACATTTGCCTCAAGCGCTGTACAGATCACTTGTTTTTTCATATTTTCCACCATGTTGACAATTATAAATTACTGTCATCTCAGTAAAGCCTTGTAAGTCTCTTAAGTCATCAAATAGCTTTTAGGAAGCTACTCGGAGACAAGAATCTTGATCACAATAGCTCTCAAACTTGCCAGCACTCACACTGGAAAGACCACAGCCTGACACCACCACTTTAGAAGTGAACAGACCAGCAATGAGGTATACAAAAGGCTACACATCACTTCTAATGCAGCTATCCTGCTTCTTGGGAAGCCTGAAGGCGTTACTGATCAACCAGTTATCAAACCATTACTTTTCCTAATCAAGCACCTTTGAAATACACAAATCTCTACCTGTATTCGGCTGTTTCCCCAGTCTGCAACAATGATATTTCCATTAGAGTCTACAGCAACACCAGTTGGTGCATTGAATTGTCCATTTCCTTCCCCATTCGATCCAAACTTCAGTATGAATTCTCCCTCCTGGTTAAATACCTGTAAGGGTTAAAACAAAAACTTGACTATGGCATCACATTAAATATTACTAAATCTAATACTACCAGCAATAGATGCTACCTATTAACAAAACTGTGAACTGGAGATCCACCAGATCTTCCCCCACATCCAGCACTATTTCCCCTTCTATATTCCCCTCCCTTTCTCAGCATGGACATTTATAGTTCTCGTTTTTACCCTTCTTGTTTTAGAAATACTCAGAAGAATTATATATTTATGTAAGGCAAACATATTTATAAAGGCAAAAATGATTGCAGCAAGGGTCATTTTTAGATCTGCATTTTCAAATAGCTGGTAAGTTTGCATTTCAGTGCGTTTGCATGATTGATGTTTAATGAAAATTTGAGTTGTGAAAATGGGTTAAATCAGACAATGAAAAAAAGAGCACAGAACTCACTGTCAATACCAGCACCAGTCTACATCTTTAAGGCCAGCTCAGCAAAATTAGCAGCATTTCTATAATTTAAAAAGCAAAATATTTGTAAAGTCTGAAAAAGAGATAAATGCAAATACTGGTCTCCAATCTTGCATCTGCCCTATAGTAAAGGCCTCAGAATGAAGATGGGAGGAAAGGTGCTTGTCTTTCCCTTCTGCTTCTCTACACCATGAAGTGCTTAGGTCCCAGGACACCTTCCACAGCTTGTGCATCCTGAGCTAAGAGCAAAACGCTCATATGACACTGGTAGTGAGCCTTGACAGAATACATACACTGTTCTTTGACTTTCAAAACCTAACAAGTACTAAGAATCACAGGACACACTGCCCTCTGTACAGACAGCTCTGCAACTGCATTACCTGCAACGGCAAATAACAGTTTTAGACAGCAGAAAGATGGAACAGATCAATGGCTATTTTGCCAGCAACCTCAATGCACTAACAGGACTAAGTGAGACGCAAGATGTTTCATTTGCATGGCTTCATGAAAAAAACCAGAATGTTTTGCAGAATGAAGATGTGTAACTCGAGATACTGGTGGCAGAAAGAAGCTGAGAGTCCTAAGAGTGAAAATTATTTAGTTATAAATGTATTTACTATTTGAAACAAAGTTTACTTTCTGCTCTTTCCCTTACTATCTAACTGAAAAGGACTGCATTGCCTATTTTTTTTAAATGACTCTCCAAAGTGTCAACAGTTATCTGCACAGATTTACAGAAATGCTACAAAAATAAGAATCTTTTCCAGTTAGTACCAAATTGCAACAAGTAACATTTTCATGCCACTGAATCATACCAGACACAGACAGGATGCTCTGTTCTCATTAGGAATGTAATTCATTTCATTCACTAAGATGCCACAGTTCTTACATCTCTTCATTTGCTTTTGTTCCTTGTAGCTGGCCCTTGTTAACTCTCTCCAGGCATTCTTGTTATTGCAATAAGCTTTGCTGCTGGAGAGGTAATTTATGGAGACATAAACCTGCTGCTAAACCACCTAAACAGCCTGCTTCAGGGCTCCTACAGCAGCCTTGGTCTTTCTGTAGTAATCCAAAACACGAGTTGTCATTTCCTCTCTAATTCCAAAAGCATAACAAAACAAGGTCCCTACTCAGAAGCTGGATGGTACAGCACCACTGAGGTCATTGGATTTTTTACACTTACCAGTATGCAGACAGAAATGTCATGTTTCAGGTAAATATGTAAGATATATATATCATTTAAGTTACAAACATTGGTTAACTGAGCCAAAGGTACACCTGTGTGCTCAATTCGATTAGGTGAAAATCTGCTGTTCCTGTGGTACTGCATGGTGAGGGAGTGAAAAGAACTGAAAGGGCTGAAAGGGAGTGGCATGGCCTGAAAACAACAGGTGACTAGTTTCTGAAATGGCCTGCAATTCCTTAATTCATGTTTTCCAGCACATGATATTTCAACCAACATCCTTGCTCTAGTTTATTACTGGGACAAACAAATCTGCCACCTATCTTACCACAGCTGTTTAAAAGGCCACAAGTCAGGATTTCCCATTGATGTAATGGCCAGTGGACAGTTCTGCCCTGTGCAGGATATACTAGATGAAAATTCATGGTTTGTCTTACACAGTTAAGACTATTAAGTCATAAAATGATCCAGTAATAATAAAGCTTATAAATATGGAATAAAGTCTGTCAGGTATCTTCACTTCACAGTTTTCAGTAAGATTCAAGTAGAATCGTGGGAAGATTTTAATGGGAAATTCAAAAGTAGTTATCAGTTATCCAAAATATCAAAAGACTGATAAGTAACAGATTTTTTCAGGCAGCTAATTAAAAATAACTAAGGTGATATCATTTATCTCAGGCATAACATATGTATATTTAAGCAACTGAACTAAAGAACATAATATTGAAACCGAAAGCAACTGATTACATCTCTATTAAATACAGTGCATGCAAAGATCTATGAGTCTTTTAATTCAGCCTCACAGTTAAAAAGAATGGTCTCTATATTTTTAACATGACTTTATTTTCCCCAGGAAATTAAAAAGCATCCCAAATTGCTATTAACTGGCTGTACCTTGACAGAATGGTTATGAAAATCTGTAACGATGATTTCATTGTTGCTGTTTACAGCTGCAAAATGAGGACCTGCAATACAGATGAAGAAAGAATCATAATAAAAATAGCAATGCCACTAAATGGTAATACCACTGCTTGATTTCTATCATAAAGGGACAATCAATTTCAAAGCACTCTTCATTTCATTTCCTGTTTTAAAAAGTTCAGCATGCCTTTTTGTAAATAAACTTTTCCAACCATTTGACAGCTAGTGTTATCAATAAGCACTATTCATTCCTTTTATACACAGGTGACTATGCAGATATTTATATGTTGATTAGCAAGAGAGAATGTGCAGTGCTTTGGAATAAAATTTTATATATAATGAAAATAGTCCTCAAAAAATAAAGCCTAAATGGAATCCTCTATGCTTTCTTTGATCACTTCTTACAAGCATCCAAGCAAACAAGCTTAGGATAAATGCAAAAGTTACTTAGAAAATATTGTCAGGGAAAAGAAGTGCCTTTTTATTCTGTGTGTTGAACTGTGTACACAAACATGAATAAGAAACAAACCTGAAAACAGGAAAGCACCTGAATAAAAGTATTTGGTGCCATTTTAAGTTATTAAGGAAATGAAAACTCGATTTCAATTTTCACAGTTCATCAGTACAAAGTATAAACAGGATGAAGACCTTTACACTGAAAACATTCAAATAAGGACAATTCACCTGTCCCGTGTAGCCTACACACAGTTGAATTTATAAGTGGCAGCTTTCCCAGACTGGCGTTTGCATATCTGGGTCTTTCTGAACTCAGTCTTAACACTGTCCCATTATGCCCATTTTGTAATGGTAAGATACTACATGGGGCAGGAGTTAATGTGTATCTGATCACAGGAGACACAAAGCATGAAGTTTGGAGTTGATTATAATTAACAGCTTAGTGTGGGCATTACAAAGAATTTACAAAATACTAGTTAAGGTCTGTCTTCCTTGTTTCACTGATCTGAAATGCTTCCAGCCACAGAGAGGTAGATAAAACAAGATGGTTACACCTACATTTGCAGAACATAAGTTGTGGAGTTCCTGGCCAATTAAACAAATGGTGAAGCAAAGACAAGCTGTATGTTTAGTAGAACTTTCTCCTCTCAGGAAGAAAAATGAGTAGGGTGTAGCATGTTCAACATGCTCGGACATCATGCAAATGTGAGCAGAAGAGGCAAGCAGAGGGGATTTACATATTACCATCAAGTGTACCTGCAAACTGCTTGTCACCATTCCCTCGGCTACCGAACCTTGTGACTATTTTCCCATTTGGCTGAAAGATGAACACACAGCACGCTTTATTATCCACTACAATGATGTGTCCATTACGATCCACAGAAATGCCTTTTGGGCCCATGAGTTTTCCAGATCCAATTTTAGCCTAAAACAGAAGACATGGAACAGAAAAACACATTAGTGTGATAGAAGTAAGAACAGTTCAAAGCTGCCCTGTATTACAGGCGTAGAGTAACACAAAAAGAAATATTTGTCATCAAAAGATTGCCAGGGGGAAGTGATTGCTTTATCAGCTCATATTGCGTACTTTTTCATTTCATCTTCAGCTAAAAAGAAAGACTGTTCTCTGTATGTCCTTTCTAGAGTAGAAAATTTGCTACCTCATCAACTGAATCTAAACATATGACAATATGGATCCAAACAAATGGCTACGTAGTCAATACTAGCATACTGATATGGTAGGCTGACATGCAAAGAAGACCTCTTGTCCCCTTTCACTCACTACACTAGGAAAATGGGCTTGTAACAGACATGATTCACAGAAATCAATACATTATAAGAAGTCTTGCAGTTATTACTATACTGGGTGTGATATAAATGTGCAGGATGGAGACGACAAATGGATTATTTCCCTCAACCTGCAGATGGCATCTGACTGAAAAGCTGTAGCTACAGCAGAACTGGTGAAGATTAGGTGCTGCTTTTGAGCACAAGTCAAAAAAAGCCACAGCACACCTCCTTGCAGAGAAGCATACAGTAGGAGCAGCTTAAGTGATGGACAGATTTGGAAACAATTACCCAGCTGGCTCCAAAAGTCAGGTCTTCTGTGAGCTTTTAACTTCCGGATCCTGCAGTAATTTTTCAGAGATATCCTACAAACTCGCATCCATCTCCTTGGTGGATGACAATTTTCTGTTTCCAAATGAATTTTAATTAAACAGACACTAAAGTATTCATCTTCTTTATGAAAATACCATTTTTCACTGCACTGCCTATACGGGGTAAGACACATCAGTGCTTTCTCTGCCTCTCTCCTTTACCTAATGCAAGTATTGAGGAATTTTCCCCTCTGTTCAGCACTGGTGAGGTCACACTTGCTGTATTCTGTTTCAAAGACGAGAGAGTCAGGCTCTTTTTAGTGGTTCCCAGTGTCAGGGAGCAAGAAGCAATGGGCACCAACTTGAACATAAGGTTCCCTCTGAATGTCAGACTTCACTTCTGTGCTGTACAGATGTTGGAGTCCTGGCACAGGCTGCCCAGAGAGGCTGTGGGCTGTGGAGTCTCCTCCTTGGAGATCTCCCAAAGCTGCCCAAACATAGGCTTGGGCAGCTGCAATGTGTGGTCCCGCTGGAGCTGGAGCAGGACCTGATGAACCCAGGGGACCATTCCATCCTTAAGTAGTCTATGTGAGTGGCTAAAGTTGTGTTAGACACTGATTATCAAGGCAGGACAGATTACACAACATGGTGAAGATCCATTACATAACTCATTTTGTTCAGATTCCAAATGTTTTTAAAGCAAACAACCACATGAATATCTAAAGGAGCTCAACTATCCTTAAGAAACCCCATGCTCCTATTCCACAGTACATTCTCATGGGTGGGGTTGATAAAAGCAGGAGCCATCTCAAAGTAAAGAAATGAAGATAACCTGAGGCTGTGTAGTATGAACTCAACAGCATTATTACACAGACTCTTTCAGTCTCCAAGAAAACTCCAGGGAGTAAATCTTGCAACTTCAAGGCTATGCATAGCCAAAGTGCAACAATCATATGTCTGTTTTATGTGCAGATACATATGCTCTCTTAAGTTGCTCAATATTTTGACAATGAACACCTAATTAAATCACACTAAAACAACCCCAGGAAGAAATCTATTAAAAATGACTTGGTGATCACCAGGGGAAACATATAAGCAAATCTACAAAATGCATTCAGGTTTGCATAACAAGAAAGCAGCTACAACATAAATCAAATGCAAATCAGTAGATTCATTTCCTTTGGAGTGATTAAATAACATATTCCCTTCTTTCCTCTGGGATGCCTGAATGTTTGTCTGCCTGTGCACCACCTCCTTGCCAGGATTACCAGCAATCCTTCCAGGATTCTTAGGGAAAAATGACTCCGACTCATGAGTATAGTGTCTTTCTGATATATAAATATAAATGACGATAAAAAAAGTGAATAAATCACATACTGAATTAATGGACACTCAGCACTGAGAAGAGTAATAAAAATTACTATTCCTGGGACAGAATTCACAATATAATTTGCAGTAAGCAATAAATTATGCCCAGCTAGGTTTTGAAGAATCTGTTTCCAGTTTAGATGAAAATACACTGATGACACATCACTGGCTCTGGCTGAACATATGTTTTGTGTATTTTTATTTCAGCTTTCTTAGAATCGTAGGTTTGATTATTTAAAACACAGCATTATGAAACCCAGTCACTGTTATTAAGTGTATGAATGGAAGTATTTCAGTCTTTTCCGCCATCAGAAATGAATAAAGTAAAATGAACGACCTGAATCTTTAAAACAAACAATTGAATTCAGTCAAGGACATATTGTTCCCTGTTTTATAGGCTTTTATGAATTCAGATTGGTTTTCAAATATATGTCTATAAGGCCACACTACTAGAATGGAAAATATTCTCTTGTGAGATATTTCTGGAGTCTTTATTTAAAAAAAAACAGAAGACAAATTATACAGACTTCTTCCCCTGTAATAGCAGGTGTGTTAGGGCTTTCAGTTCAACTCCACCAATCTTGTTGCTGTCAGAAAGGTTCACAATTGTCAGAAACTAATTTACAGACTTGAAATATATCTTCTTTTCCCATTCTGGAATGTCCCTAACATGGAGATAAATCCATCATCAGGCATTGCGGTGTCACATGATAAATGGATTTATCATTTGTATGATTGTCTTAATTTAATTGTGACCATTTATCACACTCCACACAGAACTATTTCTATGTAAACATGCAGCCAGCTTCAAGCAGCTCCCTTCTTAATCCCTTTAATAAGACAAAAAAATAAAACTCTGATAGACAAAATATTTTCTTCCATCCTTTCCCAGCCATCATAATATGATGTCTTAACTCAACTTACAACTCAGTTTGGCTAACAACAGGCAGTCTTAGGTGTTTTCTTCTCGGTGGACCACAATTTGTTCCTGTGTCTCTTGTCTCCACTTCCTTCACTAGGTCTGAACACCACTGGCACAGAGGCTGATACTGCTGATTCAGTTCTCTGTTTAGCCTGGCAATTAATACAGCTACCCTTGATTTGAAAGTAATTTACAGAAGAAGCCAGTACTGTTGTCTAGCTTTTACAGATGAGGAAAATAAAGCAATGGGAAATTAAATGACATCTCAGTAGTCACATGTCAGACTCATTACATAAACCAGAAAGAGAACAGCCAGTTCTAAGACCCTGTATGATGCTTCATTGTGCAGACAATACTGCAGCCTTTCATTTTAAGAGACTTACTTATGTTTTGGTGCAACTTTAGCTTAGGATTTGCCAAGCTTGCATTATGCCAGCTTCAGAGCTTTGAGAAAACAGAGCTCTGCCTCCGTTGCTACCAGCAACTGAGGAAGGTGACACTTCTCTGCCTGGCAGAGGCTGCTGGGATGAGTCAGCCCAGTTCTGCTATTAGGGAGATGCCTGGGCTTGGCTCCAGGAGAAATTTGCTTCCTGGCTCACATGAGTATTAAAAAGCTGTGAAGCGAAAGGAGAGTAAATGAAGAAGGAAGGAGGCAACAACTAAAATACTTAGAATAAGTTCAAAAAAAAAAGACCCCTGATAACACTTAGTTAACAACTAGCAGACCATCAATATCTCAAATGATATAGAATCTCTTGTGGGTGCTATCCTCTGAAGTGAAACACTGTTATTCCTGTGTGTCTGTACATTCTCGCAAGCATTGCCTAGTTTAATCAGACAGAGCCCTTGTACGTTGGTTTTTTTTCCCAGATTTCCACAGGCTAGACTTGTTTCATATGTCCTGTGCTTCAACCTTCCTTCCAGGTAAAAGATCTGTCTACAAACATTCTTGTATTCTTTCCGATAAATACTATCTGTTGCACTAAATCTAAGAGTAGTATTTTCATGTTGCATCTCTTGTTTAACCAGACTAGCCTCAAGAACTATTAAGTCCAATGCATTACCCTCACAAACGCTGCTGACTTCACATAGCTAGTGCAGGCTACCAAAAAAAAATACTGACTAAAACCAAAGCTGGGCTCCATGTCAGGGGAACTACCGAGGAACTACCTTAATTTTTTTAATTTATTTTTATTTTTTTCCAATACTTTGACTCCCAGTTGGACACAGGGAGCTGGCTCCTCCAGAGCCATGGCTGTTTCCTCCAGAGCTGACACCATCCACAATGGTGTCACATTTACATCCTGGCTGAAGAAGGAAGGAAAACGAGCCCTCCCTCCTCCATGTGCTGACCCAGGCAGCCCACATTAAATATGTTAATAATTATTTACATCACACTTGGACTACTCAGAGCATTTGGATTCTTAAATAACTACATCTTTCTTTGGTTTTGTACTGGCGTCTTCAGCCAAAGCCAAGATTTTCCTATGTAGCCATGCACTTTTAAAACTACTCAACAACAAGGAAGATCATGTCATCCCTGCAAATGCAAATCCTATCTGTTTTTTGGTTTTTGTTTTTGGTTTTTTTTCAAAACAGTTGTGTTACATAGTAGTATTGTTTTATTTTAGCTTTGAGTCTGTGCAGCATCTGGATACTTCTAAAAATGTACAAGTGTCATTCTCAAATGGGAGACTCTGCAAGCAAAACTTGCTATTTGATACAGCATTTGTCACTTTGTGAAAACTAATAAAGGAAGGCCATCTGTTCATAGCCACATGAGTAGGTCAGGACCTGAGCCTTTTGTCATTAGGCTGCCAGAAAATGGGTCTCTATAACTATGTAACTATGGGAGAAATATTTCTGAAGGTTTTTTTGTCCTGCCGGAGTGATGCTAATCTCTGCTAGAGAGAGCAATGCCCAGCATTCATCACCTAGCTTGGTAGTATGCATTCAGACAACAGCCCCAAATGGAGGTAACCATTAATTCTCTCTGGAATTGTACTCACCTCATAAACATGATAAATCCTGCAGGTTTACAAGCATTGGCGTAGAACAGTAGCTGTCATTTTTGTTAACTGCCATAAAAAGCATCCAGGCTAATATGAAAATAAGCACACACTACACAGAACTTATTTTCTGAATAAGTAAATTCCTTTCCTGCCTCTTAGCTTTTCTACTGCACATCACCCTACATAAAATACTCCTTTCCATGCTATAGCACCAGATTAACCTCTTGGGTTGATTTTTCCTTGCATTCATTAACAACAGGACAATACATAAATTATGCCCTTAATTTGTTGATGTGTATGGAGAAAATAGAGAACATCATCATCAGTCTGATGCCTTACATTTCCCTTTCATACATCAATGAAGACTTCTCAAAAGTTTTTGTCTTGTGTGTATATATGTATACAGACACAGCTTTATATATAATCAAACTACTAGCGATATGAGCTTGTTTGCCTAGTCCACCTCCTCTTGATTACATTAGCTATTCTCAACTGCAAGCTGCAGAAAGGCGGACAAATACCTTGTGCTCAGGACTGCAGAATGGAACATATGCTCTCTACTTGATATGACATTGGCAGTGCAGTTGAGGTGTCTTCCTATTTATTATAAAACATGTCTGCGTCATGCATTCACACATCACAACAATGGAGTTTATACTAAGTAACAAACAAACAATGCCATTTCTTGACACACACGAAAAATCCCTACAACGGTAACTTTGCATTCCTATGCAAGACTGAGAAATCTCAGGGGAGTTCAGATGGTCATACCTTAAATTTTCCATCCGATGAGAATATGCTAACCCATTTGTTGTCATAATCTGCAATAATGATGTCACCACTGGGATGCACAGCCACTCCTGTTGGCCGCTGCAACTGGCCAGGAGACCTTCCTCTTATGCCAAAGCGACTTTTGAAGTGGCCATCATTGGAAAATATCTGTAACAGAAAACATTAGTTTTAAAACTAGGTCTGCATCATCTATGCTTTGGAGCTTACAATTTAGAATTCACTACTGAGAACTGTAGTCCAGAAGACAGGAATGTTTAGTACTTTTACAGTCCATATTTCAAAGCAATACACCCCACTTAAGAAGAGGCCTCCACCTGGACCTTGATTTCTTAATAAAGAAGTTCTATGCACTTTTACTGCACTGTTTCTTGAATGATCTTGAAGTATTTTATAAACATCAGTGAATTATGCTTCATGATATCCCTCTTAGATAGTTGAAAGAAGTTGTGTTATACCTGTATTAGAAATGAGGAAATCGAAGCACTGTCTTGGCCACAGTCAAAAACAATGTGTTTTTTTAAAAAAATAAAAGATAAAAGAGTATTTTAAAATGTAATCATTTGACTTATGAATATGTACTCAGCCACTTCCTGACAGATGCCTCAGCTACTCAAAAATTAGTCCACTACTTGCATCCCTGAGACAATTAGACACTGAACTTCTGAAGGGACCACAAATAACAAACTATGTGGCTACTGATGAATATTCAGCTCTATCTCTTTGAAAAGGCTTGGTAATGAGTTCTTGCTGCCTGTGGCTTTCTGGTTCTGACATACTCAAGAATAAGTTGCACACCACTGCCCTGTTCATTACTACCACATGGGCAGCCTAAAAAGTAACGACAAATTGTTAATTGTAAAACAAACAAATAAACAAAGAAACCCAGTCAACATGAATAAATGCATGACAGGCAAGAGAAAACACAGCTAGATTTTCACACAGGTTATAGAAGTCAAGAAATCATGGGTGTTTGGGATCCTAGCACAGAAATGATCTTATGGTGCGATCACACAGAAAAATCCAGTATGTAGACTAAAAGTCATTTGAAGATAGTATCTGTATGGGTTTTTTTTTCACTTGTATCCACTTAAGAAACTACATTTGTGGCATCTTGTCCTATATTTATTTTGAAACACTGACTGATGGATTTACAATGTGAAGCAATATTTACAAAAAGACATTTTCCCATGTTATTGCACCGTTTGCTTTCATTTGCTGCCAAGCATAATAAGGAATGAAAATAAACTCTGACATACGTGTTTGATACAGTGTATATCTGAAGAAGATAGCTACAAGTCAAGAGGATGGAATGATAATATAGACAATAAGCAGGTTGGGCATTCTTGCATTGTGTTGCATATAATCTGAATACAAATCAGGCAACAGTATGGGAAAAAAAATACCAGACAAATACTTGACACTGGCATAACCTCATACCTGTACACACTGGTTGTTGCTGTCTGCTATTAATATTTTTCCATTTGTAGATGCAGCTACACCTTGAAGATTCGTAAATTCCCCTTTGTTTCTTCCTTTGGTGCCTAAAATTGAACACAAAGCACATTAATCAGGCTAGGTAGTATATTAATAAGTTAGGAACTAAAAACCAGTATATCCATCCTTGATCTATGGATGCCTGTTTTCAAGAGTTCTTCTCACTGATACAGAATCATCCCAGTAACAGATCCCAATTCTAAGTAGAAGAGATTGTTCTTACTCTTTAGCATGTATGTCATTTAATCCGCAGCAGAGGAACTACCTTGGCCTTCACAAAACAAAGTGCCTTCACAGTTTGCATCTTGCTAGAGAAGTAAAATGTTTTCTTCACAAGCTCTGCACTGTTTTTACAAATATGGATTTTTGTTCAGGTGAGAAAGAGATGAAAGAGGCAGCACTGAGGGAGCATACAGAGACAAAGCCAAGAACCAGGATGGATGACAAGTGTTTACTACAGTTTCTAAATCTCTTCTGTGAAGTCAAGAAATTGAGGGGGAAAAATAAATGTATTAGTGACTGCTTTGGATGAGGCATTTTCAATACAGGGAGGTTTGCCATTCAGTTTTCATTCAGTCTGCAAAAGTTCTCTTAGAAAACGATGATGAAAAGCTGTTTTTGAATGACTAGGTCTTGATGCCAATGAAGACCAACATCTGGTAACTGAATCTTTCTGCAGAAACCTTTGATGGTTCTTACGAAGCAGTATATAAACACAGGTCTCATTTTTATCCAGGACAAATGCAATAGAGATGTATGTAGAACCATGGGGAATAATGAGATAAGGACCTACAAAAAGTCAGGTGTTCACAAAAGTTCATTATGTGCCTTTATTCCTTAGGTGTTTGTTCTGGGACAGTCTGAGGAGAGTCACAAAGTAAACTGATATGTTTAAAAGGTCAGCACTGAAGCGCCTGGTCCAAACTGCACCCGGAGCACAGTAACAGTATTCAGATTCCTGCTGTGTTCAGAAAGAAGGTTTGTGTACACAAGCCTGCAGTTACGATCTTGAACCACAAAGTTATTCACAATTAATGAATTAACAAAAAAAAGAAAAAAAGAAAAAAAGAAAAGACTCTACAAGCAGTTCATTCTGAGGCTTGCACACAGAGCTATTCTTCCCCGGTTATGCATGTTTACAAGAATTCCCCATCTGTGCATCAGACATTAATTGTTTTCAATATATGTGGTTCCAGCAGAAAAGCTTGTACTTCATTTTAGTCAGTCCAAATAACCTGCAGTCCGACTATTAAAACTGCTCTGTGATCTCCAATATATGACATTCATTAGCTCTAATTTGTACTTAACTTTCATTAGGGATGCACATGCTCTGAAAAAAATCTTCTATCTGATATGGTGATGGGTGTGGGATGTATATTTCACTGGCTAAAAACAACATTTAACTCCTCAGCACTCGGTGCTGAGAACATTTCTTTGTTTCAAGACTTATTTTCCTGAACTCTGCACATGCTTCTCTCTTTCTCAGCAAAGCAAACACTTCTCAGTTTTGTAGCACAAGGAGAAACTACATGTTAAGCAAGCAGTGACTTACACACTAATTATGTTGCCCACACTTGAGCCATTTCTGTATGTTCTTTTATTGAGAAGTGCCTGAGGGACGCACGCACTTTTTTCTCTCCACCATATGCTAATAGTGAGTTTCCTTTTTGTGTTTTAGCCAAAGGGAAGGGATGAAAAGTGAGAAGCATTCCTTATACTACTGAGAGAAAAGGAAAAAAACATTTGCATCTGGAACCAACTAGCACAACCATTTTGGAATATATGCTCTTTCTCCACAGAAAAAATATTCATTTTTAATTATAAGAGTGATCAGTATAAAGAGTTGCCCAGAGTTTTCTTCACTGGGACTTCATAAATACACATCAAAGGAAAAATAAATAAATAAATAAATAATCACCCAGGAATGCCATAATCACATTTCCCAGTAAGTTTTGGAACAGTACTTCATTAACAGTGTGCAGATGAAAATCATTTCCATGCACAATACTCTTGTAAACAGCATTCTGCAGTTATTAAACCCATGACAGATCCTAATCTGCATTCAGGCCTTCTATACAGTCCCTTCCACAAGGGAACAAATTTCTCTGAAGAAAGCTGAGGTCAGTGAAACACAGCTGATATCCTAATCTCAGGAAGAAATCAGGTAAGTTTGAACTTTCTGATTTGAAAAATTCACTACGCCAGCAGCTCGTGTGAGAGGAAATCTTGTGGTAATCTACATAAAAACTCTGGAAAAGCAGGATCCTGCAACCATGACTGTAATAACAAAGGATAACAGCTCCTCCCACTTAAGCAAAGATTCCCTCCTTATAAACACACTTGCCTGAGAGAGACATTGGCATCTTTTACTGCAAGATACCTCTGCATTATTCTCTATTCTCTGGACAGTCACCCATCTCTGCTTAGCCTGGTGAGACATTTCGTATGCACAGGGCTGGGGATAGAGGATGATTTGGACACCTGTTAAGGATCTGGGGTGTTGCGTAGCCCCCAAGCAACCGGGCATTGAGACGAAAGCCTAAATCTTTTGTATCTGTCTTCACCCAGTCTTGTCTCTCTCTTGTTCTGAGCTACTGTTTGGATACAATGGAAGAGCAAAAGACATTTTATTTCAACTTCTGCAGCAAGTTGTATGGGATTGCGAGAGGAGGGTTTTCAAAAGGTCAGACCAAGCAGAGCAGTTAGGAAGCTGTAGAATAGTTCCTTTCACATTGTTTTTGTAAATATCTCTCTAAATAAACAATCAGATTAGATTTATCCCTACCTAATTCCTTTGGGTATTATTCAGCTTACCCTGCACAAACCAATTAATTTAGCTTTGAAGATTCGGTTTAAACAAAAGAACAGCCATTTTTAGCTCAAGACTACGCAGCACAACCAGAACACTTCATAATTTCAGTCTTCTTGCACAGTACAGATACACAGTACACATTCATCATAGCATCAGAGAATCTCAAGGTTGGAAAGGACCTACAAGATCATTTAGTCCAACTGTCCTCCCATTACTGCTGCTACCACAAGCCACTAAACCATATCTCGTAGCTCCTCATCCAGACGCCTCTTGAACACTGTCAGGGATGGCAACTCCACCACCTCCCTGGGCAGCCATTCCAGTGCCTGACTACTCTCTGAAAGAAAATGTTTTCTTTACGTCAAATCTAAACCTCCTCTGGTACAACTTGTGGCCATTTCCTCAGGTCTTGATTGTTGCCTGGGAGAAAATGCCAAACCCCTCCTCATCACAGCCTCCCTTCAGGAAGTTGTAGAGTGCAACAAGGTCTCCACTGAGGCTCCTCCAGACTAAGCAATATCAGCTCTCTCAGCCGCTCCTCATAAGACTTGTGCTCCAGACCTCTAACCAGTTTTGTTGCCCTTCTCTGGACATGCTCCAGGGCCTCAATGTCTTTCTCGTAGTGAGGAGCCCAAAACTGAACACAATACTCGAGGTGCAGCCTCACCAGAGCTGAGTACAGGAGGATGATTACCTCTCTGCTCCTGCTGACCACACTGTTTCTAATACAGGCCAGGATGGCATTGGCCCTCTTGGCCACCTGGGCACACTGTTGGCTCATGTGCAGCTGAGCATCAGCCAACACCCCCAGGTCCCTTTCCTCTTCACAGTCATCCAGGCACTGAACCCCAAGCCTATAGTGCTGCATGGGGTTATTGTGGCCAAAGTGCAGGACCCGGCACTTGGCCTTATTGAACCTCATCCCATTCACCTCAGCCCAGTGATCCAGATTATCCAGATCCCTCTGAAGGGCCTCCCTACACTCATAGAGATCAACACCACCTCCCAACTTGGTGTCATCTGCAAACTTACTGAGGGTACACTCAATTTCCTCATCTAGGTCATCAGTAAAGATATTAAACAAGATGGGCCCCAGCACCAACCCCTGGGGGATACCACTTGTAAGAGGTCATCAGTTGGACTTAACTCCATTAATCACTACCCATTGGGCACGACCCTCTAGCCAGTTCCTTACCCAAAGAAGGGTATACCTGTCCAGGCCACACACAGCCAGTTTCCCCAGGAGAATACTGTGAGAAACAAGAAGCTTTGCTGAAGTCTAGGTAGACTACATCAACAGCCTTTCCCTCATCTACCAGTCTGGTTACCCAGTTGTATAAGGAGATCAGGTTGGTCAAGCATGACCTGCCCTTCATGAACCTGTGCTGGCTGGGCCTGATCCCCTGGATGCCATGCACATGCCATGTGATCTCACCCAAGATGATTTGCTCCATAACTTTCCCTGGAACTGAGGTTAGGCTGACAGGCCCATAGTTCCCTGGATCCTCCTTGCGGCCCTTCTTGTAGATGGGAGTCACATCAGCAAGTCTCCAATCCTCTGGGACCTCTCCAGATAACCAGGAACACTGATAAATGGCGAACTGCAGCTCGGCAATCACCCCCACCAACTTCCTCAGCACCCTAGGATGGAGTCCGTCCAGTCTCATGGACTTGTGACAGTCCAGATGGAAGAGGAGCTCTGACTGTCTCTACCTAAATCACCAGGGGTGTATTCTGTGTAGCATCCCAGACTTCCAGATCAGGGTATAACTATTAAAGACAGATGTAAATAAGGCATTGAAGACCTCAGCCTTCTCCTTATCCTCAGTGATTGTATTCCTCACTGCATCAAGTAAAGGACGGAAATTTTCCTTGGTTCTTCTCTTACCATTGATGTATTTACAAAATGATTTCTTATTCTCTTTTAGTGCAGTGGCCAATCTGAGTTCAAGTTGGGCTTTTGCCTTCCTAACTTCCTCCCTGCATACCTGTAGGGCAAATGAGGGCAATGATAGAGCCTTTATTTGGAAAAATAGGCTCTATAGGAAAAGATATCAAAAGGAATTAACTCACCGCTCCTGGTAACAGTTTGGAGAAAGGGCTGAGCTGAGGAATGTGACCCACGCCTTTCCCCTGATCCTTACACACAGGCACTCAACTATATCATTCCCAAGTCCAAGCTCTTCAACATTAAAACAGTTTTTAATATAAAGGGCCACACCACCACCCTTCTTTCCTCATCTATTCTTTCTGAAGACCTTGTAACTATTCATCACAGCACTCCAGTCATGGCAGTGATTCCACCATATTCTGCTAACAGCAGCTAGGTCATAGATAGTCTGATGCACAATGGCTTCCAACTCCTCCTGCTTGTTGCTTTTCAAGAAGAAAAAAAAAAAAAAAAAAAAAATCAAAAAACATAAAAACCACAGGAAACATTTAAAATTATATCATGCAACTAAGTTTGCTTTCTAAGTGCATCCATCTGGATGAACCTGTTGAACAATGTACTTTTTTTATGTTCATAGTAACAGAAGCATTTTTGCTTTCTAAATTTTGCTGATATGACTAATAATCTCCCCGCTTGCTAAACTAGGTTTACCAGCTTCCTAAAACAGAAGCAGCATACCACCCCTCTCAGCAGAAAGGGATTCCCTTCAGAGACAGAAAAATCCTGCAGAAAGATTGGAGATTAATGGGAGACCTGAGAAGATGCAGTACCAATAGCATATTACATAACTACCTTTTTTTTTTTTCCCTACTTACACCACCAAATAATTCTTCTGGGTCTGTTCTATGTGTTATACTGAAAAAAAGATAGAACTGAACCTTATGGAAAGATTAACATATAAGTCGCACAGACAGGTATGACGGAGCTGTTTTCTTGTTTCCTGCATTTGCCTTTTCTCAGAATGCCAACCAGCTACACTTACACATCCACACTTTTTCCAGTGCTATAACGTGGCTTGGGTAGAACCTTGCTGGGAAAGTAAGGAAGGAGCTAGGGGAATGGATCGAGCCGATGCTGTTTCCTACAGAGTAGCTAGAATTTCTCTGGACCATGCATACAAGGGACTTAATTGCATCTAGAAAAATTCACTCCTTTTTTCAAAATGGTTATGCATAGAATCTATTTATGTTTTTGCAGTTGCTTACAAAGCGCATATCCATAGACAGTCCCATCCCTTTCAGACAGGACAAACCACTACAGAGTATCAGCAAGAGGCCTTTAGAGGAAATTGAATAATAAATACGAGCCCCAGGAAATTTAAACATTTCCCTCAAACCTACTCACAGCTCACCATTTATTATTTGTCAAATTTAAATCCAGCACCTCTTCTCCCCCTAAGTCTGCTTTGAATTTGCAGAATTCATCAGGCATAAATACATGACAGCTATTATTACCCAGGCCTTGTTTGTGAGTTCTCACATGGAGTAAATTCACAGTCAGCCTCCTATTCACTTTCAGAACTGATAACAGTTCAGATGATGACATTCACATCTAGTAAAGAAGCTGACAGAAGGTACTGTTAAAGGTGCTATTTTTTCCCCTTAAAATTAGAGTGAGTTACACTCATTAAATTTATCAGCTCAATTTAGATGCTCATTTACATGGCTGAACAGACAACTAAGCACGCTCTAAGGAAAACTTAACTTTCCAGCAGAGAGCCAATCCTCCATCTGGCTGTGTCTCATGCCAATTCCAGGCATAAATAAAGAAAGAGAAAACACAGTTGAAGTGGGAAATGGCACCACTTCTGCTAAGTACTGTCAAAGAACCCAGTCATTAAAAGTGCAGGGAAAAAAAGCACCAAGGCATGGCAGAGGTAGAGCCCCAGATGGGGCCCTGGACAGAAGAGTAGCTACCCATGGCTCTTAACTCTCCTTTGCAAAACATGGGAGAGATTTACCAGAGGGGATGGAAGTGCTAATACCAAACATCCATCACTTCTACTCAACATAGGTCTAAGGCACAAGAGCAGAGCAACAGAAGAGCCTTTCCTCTCACTTCAATGCTTTCTACCCCTTGCAGTAGAAGCAAATACCATATGCAACAATTATTTTCCAGAAAACACAAACAAGTTTTGTTTTCATTTGCACAAATTTACTACATGCCACAAAGACAGACAGATCAGATTTTGCTTGTGAGTTGGATCTAGATGATCTTGAAAGTCCCTTCCAATCCAAGCCATTCTATGATTCTGTGCTTTCATTATTGTACTAAGTTCAGCAGGCTGAAACATTTAGAACATGAGAACCGCATGGACACACTCTTAAAGACTGTAAAATAAACAAAGGCAATGGCAGAGCCTTTACTTCAGAAATTGGAGCTACAGGAAAAGATATCACAAAGAAATTAACTCACCCCTCCCAGTAACAGCTTGGAGAAATGGACAAGCTGAAGAAGGTGACCCACCCCACTTCATACCATTGTGCCTCAGGAGAGAAGGGCAGGGGAAAAGGGAGACCCATGCATGTTCAGATTGCACGGGAAGTATCAAAGAGACAAAAGGGGTGACTCCAGACCTCCTTTCCCCCTCCCCAAGGGAACCTACACACTCATGCATCTCACTCATTGGTTCAGGCTGTGACCTTAGAATTCCATGACAAAGATCATACCTGATTTTTGTTGAGGATGCAAATAATTGAGAGGAGGAAGCAAGAAATGCTCTGATCTTTTAATTAATGCGTTACATGACTGTATGAATGTGTAATCAACACCCTGACCTTAAAAATGTCTGAACAGAACCATATGCCACTTTAAAAGCAATGAGTATAATGGAATTGGTAAATATTACAATGCCCAGTTCCCAACAAATAAAAACGCTTATCTGCACTAATACTGTGTTAACACTATTTCTTAATGTTTACACAAGAATGATCTTCTGCTGGGAGTTGATTGATTTACATCTGCATAAAAGCCCATATTCAACATAATACAATAGCATGCTCCATATACTCGCGTGCCATAGGAATATTACAGTATAATTCTCCAGCACAGCCATATGTATCTCTGGTGGCCCAAATGCAAGTTTTATCTTGCATAGTTTTAAACAAAAATCCACATTTGGCCAGGGCTACCAGAGGAATTCAGCAATGGGATCCAAACAGATACACAGTTGTGCTGGAAAAGAGCAATAAACTTCATTTTGCATGACTTCATCAACAGATGGACCAAACCTCAAATTACTTGAGTGATTAAAAACTGGAGCTAAACAAAATCTTAGATTCCTGAAGGCAACCTCTGCACAAACGTCAGGAGTTTTAATTTATTAATAACATATTTTGGAAGAGTGTAAAGAAGCTAGAGCACTACAGCTGCAACTGCTTAGAGACTTCTTAGATGATGATGCATACATAACCCCACCGGGACATCTCTATATAGGATCATTCTGTGAAATGAGTAGCCAAGAACAAAATGTGGAATGAGATTAAGCATTATTCCCAGTTCAGTTTTTCAGTAACATCTTAAATGTGGAAACTCTTGAGGGTTTTCCTCAAGCAAAAGCTTTGAGACATGCACAGCTGTAGCTCTTTTTCCTTTGGACGATGGGAGGACACAGTGAGGAAGACAGAGAAAAGGAAGGAGACAAAGCTCCAAAGTAAAGCACACAGTCATGATTGCACCACAGTGAAAAGGCACTACACTTTTCAGAAAATATTCAAGACTGCATTAGAGTTCATGGCGTAGTAGAGAGAATCACTGACAAAGTAGCAACAAACTAGAGCTATAGCATTATTTGGTAGTTAGGTTGGAAGCTGCTCACTAGAAGCAAGGGATACAGAAGCAGAAATTACAACCTGAAATCATGTTAGGCCATACTGAAATACTATTGGTATTTCAGTATTTCTATTATACTAATAATATTTCATATTATTAGTATGAAATACATACTAATAAGAACTCTGACAGTATCAAAATTATGTCAGGACTTCAAATCTGCTCATCCAACCTAGCATATGCTCTGCTTAGCATACAATGTGGCACAACCACTTCCAGAAGAGATCAAAGAAACATTTTCTTTCAGGCAGGGTTCAGGCATCATCCTGAGCTCTTGTTTAACCTTGTCTCAAAACAAGGTGCCCAGAAAATCTAGGAAATATCTGTACATACTCTCTGTTAATCTTAACCAGCACTAGCAGTGAAATCATATTTGGGAAAAGCCACAGATCCCTTCCTGCAGGAGTCCAGAACTGATTACTCTGTCTCTGTGCAAGGGATTTTTTTTCTTTAACAACTCAGTAATACCTTTTGCAACCAGAACATCCTCCTGCTAGAGGCAAAACAATGTTTGGGTGTTAATTTAACCAAAGGCACCTACCAGCTTTGGACAACCAAAAGCAGTTGTTGAGGAGGCTCAGCTCAACTTCACTATGAATTATTCTACATCTTATTTCTAACTTTTGACCCAGGAATGATCAGAAAATGCAGCCTTAGTGACAGTAAAACAGTATATTATTGACTCTGTAGAAAATGCTTTGAGATATTATATTTAGGAGTTGTGTATCTTACAAGGAAATGCACTGGCCATCTGGGAAAGACTGGACATTTTATGAGCAGCTATATGCAAAGCTTGCATTGTAATGTCTTACAAGCAAGAAAACCATGTGTATTGAATGCATTTTCTGATATAAAACCACTGTGTTATTGCATACATTGTCTATTAGAGTAAGGATTCCTAAAGAAATCCTATCAGACAAGAAGTCTGACAGAAAGGGCAAATCAACTGACATGTGGTATCCCAGTGAGTTTTCAACAGAATTACTGAAAAACACTCAAAGAAAAACCACCATTCATTCTCTGCTACAAGAGAGGAAGCTAATTTTCTGATAAATGCTCAAATTTGATATATACAAGTCTGTATATCACAAGTCAACTTCATTTTTTTCTTTAGCTGTACAATGTGAAAAGTTGTTGCTGCTGCTTTTAACTACATACGTTAGCCATTTATATAACATATAAATTATGAATTCTTAAGATAGCTTAAAAAGAAATTGCCCCAAAAGAGCTGAAAGAAAATCAGAATAAATGACATCTATATTTTTATAACCATTAGAAACCCACAAACGTCAAGATACTACTACATTATATGAAGGATGAAACAAGTTTAGATAGTAGGAAAAAGTACAAAACACTATTAAAGAAACAAAACGTCATGGTTTTGTGCTGTCAATATTCTACATCATGACATCATGTGCGGTATGAATCATTAACTGAGGGTACAAATTGAAATACTGACATACTGAATATTGACAGCACAAAACCATGACACAAACAACAAATAAAGGAAATAATAATTTCGTCCTATGTTGATATCAAGAAATAACTATGTTTGATCATAGGTTTTAACATGTGTAGATCCTGGTTAACTAATTAGATTAACCTCTAGGTTAATCATTTTAGAAAGGAAATCCTCCTACTTTGTCGCTTGCCATGCAATTTTTTAAAGTAGCAGTTCAATACAAAACTGCAGCATTGATCTTGTAATATTGCCACGTAAAATATTTTATGATAAATCAGATGGATGCATTTCTCACCCCAAAATCTAACTAAATATTTGCCGATAGAATTCCTGAAACGTGTTTTAAAATGCACATGCTAAGTTAAGAGGTCTAAAAGTATTATCAGGTTGCTCTACTTAGAGCTTTAATGTTAAAATAATTTCACTTGGGAAATTTTCATCCATTTTCCTGAATTGCATTTGCTTATGGCAGTATTTAGCAGAGAAGTCACTTACCTACTCTGAAGATCAAATCATCTTCAATGGGATTTTCTTTTCTTTTTCCAGTGCTGTACATGCTTGCAGGTCTTTTCACAGCTTTCTGCTTTACGTGACCACTGCCAGGAGATTTAACACGTCTCTTAACACCCTCAGTGGTAGGGGATACGTCTGCTGATCTGACCACTTTCAGTTTAAATGGGCTGCCTTTGATGTGTTGATCATAAAGTCTCAGTGACAAAGTGAAATCCCCTTCTTTTTGAACAGTATACAAAAATTCGTAAGTGCCGTTTTTATTGTCAAGTATTTCTCCATCTGCTACACTTCCATCAGGCGTGCTCAGCTCAGCAGTGAGGTAAGCATTCCCCGACTTACAGAGCTCCCCATCTTTGTCCTTGGTGGTGATGGTAACAGACATGGGCTGTCCAATCACAGTCTGCCGCAGTCCCTCACCTGTGGCAACTGTTTCAGAGGCAACAGCATTGGTGGTTAAAATAGTGCCCAAATTGTGAATGGACTTTTTCAGGCCTTCTGTTTCCACTATGAAATCCAGCTGATCATTTTCACGGGGCTGCAAGGGGAAATCCCGCTCAGCCAGTTCATTCAGCTTGTCACTCATCTGCTTCTTCACCAGCAGCACTTCAGTTTCGGTGCCATGGTTGAGGGCTTGGGCTGTAAAGTTGCTGCAACTTTTAATGCTCTCTTGTCCTTCAAGTAAGGTATCCAGCTGGGTTTGGAGAACCTGCATGCATTGCCAAACACCACATCAGCATCAAACGGCAGAATTTATGCTAGCAACATTTAGCATGCTTCACACCTGAAGGCCTTGGTAGAAACACTTATTATAGTACTTGTATGTATGTATATATATATATATATATATATATATGTGTTGTGTGTGTATATATATATATATATATGTTGTGTGTATATATATATATATACACACACACACATATATAAAATGAAGTACTTACAGTACTTCATTTTAAAGCATTTTAAAAGGGTTTCTCTTAAGTTCCACTGCATAAAACAAACCATATTGACTCTACAAGTTTTTGGAATATCACACAGCAACACAAAAAAATGTACCCCATTTGGATCACCAGGGCTTTACAGACCCACTGCCCCATTAGGTTGAATTATTTCCTCACTTTCTTTTCTTCTTTTTCTTTTTTAATTTGTAAACAAACATAGAATTTAAAGCACATTTCCATCTAGCCCTCAGTCACAGTTAATGAGATAGTTATTGAGAAGCAAACTGTGTGTATCTGCAGAGAGATTTTGAGTCATCAGGCCCATCAATAAGGGAGGGTGTAAGAAGGATTTCTTAAAAATCTCTCTTCAGGGCAAGGGGAAAACTTTGGGTTACTTCTCTCTGGGGAAGAATATGAAGGTGTTGTACTGGGGATACTGGTAAGAGCTAGATTGAGTAGCCTAAAATTTTGCTGAGCAGCAAGTAGCTACTCTGTATTTAAGACTGAAAAGGAGCTTTCATTGTAGAATCGGTTCTGGCCCTCAGTCTGAAATCCTTAGAGTAGTACTGACATTAAAATTGTGAGGCATGGGCTGGGTCCAAGATAAACATTTTTTTAAACTAGTTTCACAATGAATAGGAAAAATGATCCTTGAATTATAACAGCCTGACAGAGAAGTTCATGGGAGTCTGGAAAGCTCAAACATTCCAAAGTCCCCAAAAAGTACCCAGTCACACATATAGTATATTTTTCCTACTCAGAAGAACTACAGCACAAACATTATTGCTAATCACAGAAGTTATTTTGTTGTCTGTTATTGTAAAGTAGGCGTTTTTGAAACAATTCAGTTGTTTTAATTAAACTTGGAAATTGGTTGGTATTGCTGTGAGATACTCTTCTCTTGTTGATTAACACTGTGCAATGATACTGAGTTCTTAAGGGCATTTTACTTCTGATTTGCATAAAACTATCTGCTTTTCTCACTGGAGAAAAAAAGTCTGATGAATTATTCATATGGAAAAGTGATAACAATGTGAAATCTACTGCAAGCAAAAGAAAGTAGGCTAATATAAGTACTTTATTAAGTTTCAAGTTATCTGTTTCTCTAGACAGCTGAAAACCTCTCAGGACTCACTTCAAGGCATTTCCAGTCCACCTTGTCTTTATTCCAGAATATAAACAGTTAAACAGATATGTGACTACTAAAGTCCCAGGATGATAAAACTCCATACACTTGGGGCAAACCACAGAGCATGGAGGTAGATCATTTGCAGCTACTATACTCTCAGTATTATTTTCCTTTATTATAGACACCAAGATTATTCAGTCCTACCATAACTAATATTTAAGATGTGTTAACAGTGTTTCACATGAGATCTCTCTCAGTTCGTTTGAAGCCAAACTTAAGATATAAGTCCAATTTTTTGATGCTAAAACCTCCTTAGTTCTAGTGATGACTAAATTCTGTGCCCCAACGACCCTGGACTCCCTGCATACCCGAAAGTACACCTCTTATATGTATATAAGTTAATTCCTTAGTTTTCACCAGCCTATCCTAACAACCTATCTTGTTCCAGATCCTGAAATACAGCTCTTCTGAGCCTCAAACAACTGGAGATGTTCAAGCTGCTAGTAATCACAGAGAATGTTCAAAGATGCCAGCACTATCAGGCACTCTTGAAACTCCAGTTGCTCACATTAAATTGAGGATATTCTGAGGGGAGATATCTTCCTTTAATATTAAACAGCCAACTGATGCCCATGAAGACAAAGACTAAAGTCTTCAATTTGAGTATTTCAGACAGTCCTCAGTAAAAGCTCTTTCTATCAGGGTACAGGCTTCTTTTTGAAAAAGGGGCAAATTTCTGTTTTCTTCTTCTGAAGCTCAGTCCACAATACAGGGGGAAATATGCAAGATTTGGTCATACAGTTTGAAAGTTAAAGAACACAACTCTGAAATCTGTTGCTCTCTGCATTCCACTTAGAAAGTGAATCTGTACTCTCGGCATTTCAATCCCTGAATTCTACAGTGAAATACCTTATCAAGCATTTGAAAGGAAAGCAAAGCTTTAAAACAAATAGTAAGCCTTGCTTGGTTCCTTCAGGGAAAAATTACTTAGCCTGTATCATCATGGGAGAAGATACTCAGGACTTCATGGGGCTGCAACACAATGATCCAGACTCAACTTTGGTCTTCTCATATTGGCATCTGCACATCAAACATGTGGGCTTTAAGCAGACTCCTGCTTAGTGTGCTGGCTATTGTAGATCCTCACGTACCATATGCACAGGGACAGCTGCCTATACAGTCTAAATTCCATTTTGGAGGCCAGGCACCTACAAGTGAGGTTGTGCAGCACTTTGTTTCAGGAAGACAAAATTCTCAAGATCCCAGACACAACTTGTTAAACTGGCAACCTGAATTATTTGTAAAAACTGACTGATTAAATTAACGGTTTTTCATTGAAACAAAACATGCATCTTACTTTGTGTTTAAGGCCATAATTCACTTCCAGTTCCATAAGCAGCACACTCTTTCGCACATTTAAAGTCTTCTGGAGTTCATCAAAAGTGGAATGAATGTCATCTACAATGCTAGCCTTTTGGTTGGTTAACTGGTGTAGGATTTCAGATATAAAATGAAGTGCTGAGTCGATCTCTGGAAGCCTGAGGGAGGGATTAAATTACAAAGACTGCTGTTTCAAAAGTCATTAAACACTGGCCTTCATCCTGAAATTTTTGATGAAATAAACTCATCACCAGTCTGTCTTTAAACTTGGTCACTTCCCAGAAGCAAGTTCATTCCTTTTATAACCACACAGTGATTTTAGCCTGATAAAATAAGGCTAAGCTAGGGCCCTCACATGTGAAAATCCATTAGGCAGTTCCAACAGGGAGGCCTTGGATTTTCTCTTCTTTATGCAGATGTATTTGCTAATAATGAAGAATTACACCTACAACTTTTTTTTTTTTTTTTTTTTTTTTTTTAACCTCTTCTTCCAGAGTAAACTTTGTGCTGTATTTTAAGTATACAGTATAAATTATTTATTATGAAATTAATGATGGGCTACTTCTTTTCTCCTTAACATTTATTTTCTCTCTTTGGAGGACACTTGAATTTCTAATGACTTCTGTTTTACAAAAGACTGATAGGAATCTTTAGATCTTTCCTCTACCCCCTCAGTACATCAAACTCAATGGATATACATATTTTTTTCTTTCTTTGCACTATCCTCACTACCACTATTCTTTAAGAAAAGGTCCCTGGCACAAGCACATTAAAATATCTACCCAGAGTAACAGAGGAAGCTAGTAGCAAAAACAAAAACAGAAAAAGCACCAGGGGATACTCCATACCGTTTGTTGACAGAATCCAACTGAACTTGGAGGGAAGCCTTGTGTTGCTCTACCACATCCTTGAGTGGTACTGTGGGATGCTCTGCATGTTCTCCCTCTGTACACTCCCTGCACATGGCTGTCTCACAAGACCGGCAGTAAAACTCCATCACCTGAAAAAGTGCACACTTCTAGATTAAAACACAGAAGCGGCAGTAGCATCAGTTCAAAGCACATCTTTCTGGGTCTTAAACTCATGTTATTATCTAAGCTCTTAGATTACAGTTCAAAAAGAAACAAAGTTTCTGTTCTGATCAATGTTCTGTCAATAATCTGTTCTGTCAATAATCTACAACTTAAAAGATATCTGTTATTTATATGTATTTTCCTACCAAAACACTCTTTAAAATGCATTTTACTCTATTGGGAAACATCAGAACAGCACACAGAAAACAGAACACCAGACCTCAAGGCGAGCTCTAACACTGTCTTTATACAATACTAAGCTTTGGTCTCCTTATCACTTCATGAAATAACTCAAAAAAACATCAGAGCACTCAGGTCCCCTCATTAATTCAATTCTCAGTCTCCATTAAGGGGCTGCCACAGAAAGTGTAATTTTCAGCTGTTTTTTCCCAACAGGACCACCTGTGCAATACGAAGATTACCAAACACCATGTTTATTTGCTACAGAAAAGCATCCTCAATAAATGAATGCACTGTAAAGGAAAAGATCCATGTCCCATTACTAATCCCTTAAAACCATCAAAACCCTATATCTAAGATTGTAATAAGAGTGCTGATCTACAATTGAAATAGAAGATTGTTTCAACCTGCTGTGTACCCAGTAAAACACTGTCTGGAGATTGAAAAATAAAGTCTTTATATGCAATAAATATCCCAAAATGTGAATATATTCACAAAAGGAAAAAGACAGAAAAGTCCTGTGCCCAAAATCATCTGCTAGTCAAAATAACACACAAATTTGCAAATTCACCATGAGATATTCTTTTACAACTAGAAACTTCTTGAACACAAAATATTTTAGGCTTATTTCAGATTGTACAAGGAAGCTTGCAATATTTGCTTCAAAGAAAGCAATTGGCACCTCTCTTGCATCCAGAACATAGCATCAGAATCTCATATAATTTGGTTGATGCTTTTGGCACTCAGATCTCACACTGTGTGAGGTGTGCTGGAGATGTTGGTTGGCATTAGGTGGTTGCATGGGTAGAGTAGAACCAGCTGTTTGCAGGAGAGCAGAGGGACCCGTAAGGCCTGTGCCAAGTAGCTAGTTGTTCCTAGTTTCGTGAATTAGGAGAGTGAAGTAAGAACCACAATTTGCATATGGCTTATTAGCATTAATAGGATTTTTTCCCCAATAAGCTTCTTTCCTTCATATTCCCATTCTTCTCTCTTATCGCAGTTCACAAGACATGAAATGCACATGCAGTGCATCAGTTGCATGCAAGGTTAGTTATTTGTCGGCTACTTGTGCAAGCTACTTTATAGACAAAGTAAAAGCTGCCCCAAATAAACTGGATAATATAGAATGCATCAGCAAGAAAAGAACATGTAGATCTAAACAACGGCAACATGTATCAACATATTCCTAAGTTCAGAGTGAGTGGAATCTTACAGTAGCACATCAACCAAGGCCTGGCAGCATACTTTGGTAGGCTTTAAGATGTGGTACTGTCTCACGACACGGAGAGGAAGTCAGTTAAACAGAATTTTTGATTTAAATTCTTTAAAAAATGCTTGAAAAATTTGCAAAATAAAATGTTGTTCATTGGGAAGCTAAGTACTTTTATATGGCCATAAATATTCATGTATTTTGAATCTGTGCCATAAATTCATCTTTCTGTCTCTTCACAGTTTAATGCTCACGTTCAGGACACTTTAACAAGCTTCCTACTTGCTCAGTATTTGTTGTCTTTGGACACAATGCAAGAATAATGCAGTATTTCTGTGTCCTATTGAATAATTTCATAACAAGCATCATTGTATTTACAGCAACATGTATTCAAGTGCTAAAGAAACAGAAGACAAAATGGTAATATCAAGCAGACCATAAAGAGTTAAAATATATATATTCCCACAAAAATTGCAGTATTTGCCTCAGTCACATTCAAAATGGTGCAATCGAAATAGCTCCCATTTCCCATGAAACCTTTTGGATTGTGCCATAGCTGAAGGAGAAAGAAAAGCTACTATTAGTATGATTCACGCTTGAAGTTTTTGGATAAGTTGATTTCTTATGATTTTGTCAAGCATTTCTTAATCAACTAAGATTCCTTCTTCATAATTTTTAAATACAGACAGACACGTACTACTGACTTTTCTTCTCTCCCCTCCATTCCCATCATAAGCCACATATTTTGTGACATTCCCAGCAAGCTGTTCATGTTAACAGGTTTGTTTCATGAAACAGCCCAGAAAAAAAACCTTTGCCTGAACTCTGTTTTCCAAGTGAATGGGAGCTCTAGGGTAGGCATGGTGCCCCACACTGGTTTCCACTGTATTTCCATAGAAGTCACACAATGGATCAATGAAATCATTCCCACTAGCTGCAATGAAACACAGGTTAATAATACCCACGGTGTTCTGAAATCCCATCTACTGACTACATGTTAAACCAGACCAGGATTTTTCAGAACAAAGTTCTAATTAGAGACCCATGCGTGTCTTCTCCACTGTAATCTAAATGAATTTACAGATTTTTTTTGTCATTTGCATAATCAAGGTTGCACATTCTTCTGAAATGGGTTTCACAAATCCAAAGCGCATTAATTCCAGCCCTTCAAAGTGCGGGTCTCAAGAAAAAGACTCTCAGCAATCATAAGCCTCATTTATCCAAAATCACATTTGAATAATCACATTGTTCACCCACTGCTCTGGATTTGTTTGAATTTAAATAGTAGCCCAGAGAAAAAGGAGCCATTTGGTCTTTGCCAGCCCTCTTTCTCATCTCTCACACACACACAGTTCCTATCTCTCAGTGCTACTGGGTATGTTAGATTTGCATGTTTTGGCTCTTAGAAGAATACAAGTCTGGATTACCCAGGGACTCCTCACTGACTATTTGATGAAATTTAGGGGAACAGAAGCCCAGGTTCTGAGTCTTTGCTTTTGCCTACCCATGCAGTAAAACTGAAAGCTTTAAGCAGATTTAAAAGTTCTGTAAACCTGTCATGACTTAAATAACACACTTACATGCAAGTAAACCACCCCAAATCCCTTGTACAACTTTCCAATTTAATCAAATATGATTATATCAGAGTGACACTACCACTTCCTAAATTTAGCATTGGATATGGTCTCCTGTTGTACTCTACAAACAGAAAATGAACTGCACTCAGAAAAGCATGGATCTTAGCATCTAAACTTTCACTTCAAATTCAGATAAGAGAAGAAAAGAAACCAAACATCAGGAACCGTCGATGTTTAGCAACTGAGAATATAGCCAATGTTATTTCCATGGGTAGATAGAAGATAAGAATCTTCCCTTAGATTCACAAGTTCCATTGCATGTGCCCTTCTAACCCAGTTTCACAAAGATGTGCTATTGTGCTCCGTGTTGGGTGTATGAGGAAGTACCGGTTTACAGTTCAAGCACAGGAAATCTATGATGTTAAGATACTAGAAGCTGGGTTTTATTTGTCATAAACACACACACGCAAATGGACCACAACAGAGGGTGAGAGGATGTGTGCAGAAGGACTAGGATGTGCGCACAAGTATGGAAAACAGTAGTGGTGTCAAGGAGACCGGCTGGAAGTACCTAATCTGTGGGGCCTGAGGAAGGCCAAGATAGAAGCAGAAAGGAAAGTCAATGTGAGAATAACTGTGCAATAGTTCCTATCTGATTAAACCTCTGTCGCAGAGGTTTAAAGCCAGCATGGCTAGAGAAACTGAAACGGCTTGTTTAAACACAAACTTATTTCTAAACTAACACAAAGAAAATCTGGCAGTATTTAAATAAAACGTACTTGCAAATTTTTCCCTTGGTAGTAAAAATACAATGGTCTGACCCTACACTACATATAATTGTATTCAAACCAATAAAAAAAAAAACATGAATGAAGAGAGGCATCAGTGTAGAATGACTGTCTATTCTTTGCAGGCATTCTTGTCCAGCTACCATCTCAGTCCCTGTCATTTAATCTCTGAAGTCCCCTGCAAAGTTGCTAGCAGCCAGGCACTGAAGAAGGTCCATGAAATGTGTAAAAAGAGTCTGAAAGGGTTTTTTGTTTTTGTTTTTCTAAGAACAGCAAGGAATTATCAGTTGATAATGCAAAATGCAAAACAAGTAGCATCTTTGTTCTGAAGATTCTATGCATTTCACAATCAAATGGATCCTATCACAACCACTATGTCAGAAAAGAATACTGTTTCATTTTAAGGCAATTATTAAAATTCAAATGAAAACTAGAAATGTATTAACGAGTAGCCACTACACACATACAGGTATAGCACACATTAAAAAAAACTTACACCACTTACACATTAATCAGATTGTACAGCATATCTCTTCTATAAGTCAACCTAATTGCAGCAGGTTAGTAAAGGAGAGGGAAACAAGCTGTTCCTCTAAGAGCAACCAATACCTGTCAAATGAATTATTCCTATGCAATCTATAGACCTAAACTGATTATCAAATGAAACAGTTCTGAGGAAGTTGTCTTAAAATACTGGCATATATTTTTTGGCTTGCACAGAATTTTGCACCACAGTGTGGCTCAGCTTTACAATATGGTGTACTTACATGCTTGCATAAGCCTGGCTGTGAGACAGAAGTCGATATGCTTACCATGAAGCCACACAGGTTAACACTGAAAACACTGAAGTAAGTACAGGGTTGGAACTGTTTTTGCTACTGCAGTATGGGAATACTTACTCAATCTGTGAGTACTTGCCAATAACACAGACACTATCTGAGGGTGTATGTGAGGGGATGCTGGGCAAATTAAGGAGGTGGAGGAAAGAAACAAAACAAAGCAGTCTCCAAGGTCTGGTCCATGAGATGCATCAAGCACTGTGGTGAAATAGAAGTACTTTGTTTTGAGTCTGCTGACCTAGAGCTGGAGTGCCCTTTTACTTAGTGTTGTGTTTATATGCTCACATAGCTTTTAGGGCCTGCCTCAGACCAGACTGGTCAGTTGTGCTTATAATTTGCTTGCCTCATACTGCCAAAACAAGTCCACAGGTTCCCACAGCAACATCTGAGTCTACAAGTCAGAGAGCTATGGAATCCCATCCCAAAGACAAAAGACTCAATGCTTGTAAGGGAGCAATTATGACCAAACGTGCCAGAAGGCAAATTTATCCAAGAAAGCTGATAAAATGAAATAATATCCTGACTACTTTAAGATGCTCCACAAAATGTATCTGAGTATTGCTAATTTTAAGCCACCTGTCTTTACTGAAATATTATAAAAGTCAAAGAAGTCGCTTCATTTCAATCCTCTCCTCCTGCCCCTAATTTAAAATAAAATACCCATGGTAAACAGGACCAGTCAGTACATATCAGTACCTGTGCATCTCACAGGAGTTCATCTCACTTACATTTCCATCGTGATTGGGGCAGGAAAGTGGTTTGCCTGCAGCAACAGCAGTGACAGTCTCCAAGATGGAGGACTCTTCAATACTGTTCTCCGGTGTTCGTTGCAGGACATCCATCAGGTTGGTGATAAAGAAGTTGTTCTGGAGTGCTGAAACCCCTTTCTCAGGCAGAATGGAAGTCTGGCGGCACACGGGGCAAGAAAGGGTTAAGCTATGGGCTGGAATGTAATTCTGTAAGCACCTATGGGACAGGAGGTGGAAGGGGAGAAAGAGAGAGGGAACTTGTCATCAAAGAGGAAAAAAAACCCTCCATTTAAGAAATGATTTGAAAGGCATTGTCTCTACTTATATAAAGAAAGGTAAACCATATTCCTAGCTTCAGAAGTAAAGTATTATGGGGATTTTTTTAAACCTTTAAATCTTTTTTCTCTGCCACATAAAAAAGGTTCAATAAGCTGACATCATCGTAGGAGTTATGTGCTTTCTTTGAGGCATTCATGCTGAGTGGATCCACTCTTTGAGATGTGTACTTCTTCCTGCTCTTAAGACAGTAAAATGATAAACTATCCAATAAAATTTGAAAGACAAGAAGTTATTGCATCAGCTGATAGCTGACCTTTGTCTTTGCAGTAGAACCCCCATTATTAGCTTCTATCTGCAGGTGTAGTGTTTCAGACCTAAAACCTGGTCCCAATGAAGCCAATGGAAAATTTTCAGTTTATTTCAATTGAAAATGTTTGACAGTTAGCCAGAATCAATAGAGCTCATTCTGCTTTGCTCTTTACTACACAGAGAAGCATGCCTAAAGTTATCGGTTTATGTTAAGGGAAGTTTGAGAGAATTTTTATGTTTGATTTTTTTTATTGTCTTTTTCTTTGTTTTAGGAAGACCAGTTTATAAAGAACATAAATCTGACACAAAAATTCTGCGAGCCACAAAATACAGCTCTTTGTGCTGCTCCTGGCCTGGAAAACCAAGTTAATAACTGTGCAGTATGCAAGGTTTGACCGCAACTGGCAATTCAATATAGTCTTCTAAGGACAGGAAGCTTTGCAAAAAGCAGTTCTTGGGGAGTCTGAAAGGCAAGCAGTGCTACACTACATTCTTTGCAAGATGCCAACCAAGAAAGTGCAACCTTGCAGATCTGTGTGGCTCTCATCCACTTCCAAAGGCTTTGCTTGCACCACTCTTGATCCTCCCCTGGCCGCCCTTCTTCTGACCCCCAGGAAGGGCTCTGTGAAAGGAGAGCTTAGGCTTTGTACATCAGCTGTACAATGAAGGAGTTCTTCCAAACTCTCTCCATAACCAGATCAGCATAAGAGGATTACAATGAAAACCAGAAGCTGACCTTAGGATTTACACATGAACTGAAGTCAAGAAAGACATGATGGTGAAAAATCTTGACTTCACTGACTTCAGCAAGAGTTTCACTGCTGACTTCAGTAAAATCAGCCCCCTATTCCACAAAAGACCATTTTATCTCACACGTTCAGAAACCCATAATTTTTCTTGCATTCTGTAAAATTAAATATGCCCATTGCAATAAGAAAAAGGTAAACTATGTGGTTACACAAAGCATCTTTTACTACTATTTCCTACCATTCAACATATAACCCAAACAGCTGCATCCCACCATCAGATCAAGACCTCAATAATTCTTGCAGATGCTATATTCTCTCTACTATTTGAATGGACAATGTAACTTTAAAACATCACCAGGTATGTTCATTTCATTCAGCAGAGTACAGCAGAAGACATTCTACAGTTTCTTTCCCCACTGCTTTTCAGAGAGGCTTTTCACTTCACTCAACCAAGCTGCAGAATAATGAGGACACTTAATCACCAGTTATTAATAATGTAAATAACATCATCATAGTATCATAGTATCATAGTATTGTGCAAGTTGGAAGGGACCTTAGAGATCATCGAGTCCAACTCCCGGGATTCGAGCCCTCTGTGTAGCAGAGCGGCACTTCTACCCCCTGCTCCACAGGAGGGGATTCGAACCCGGGCCCCCTGGTGTTGCAAACGGGAATTCTACCGCTGCGCCACCGGAGGCACACATGTCGAGCCCTTGGACATTAAAGGATGGGATAATTTTTTTCTCTACTTAGTAAATCAACAAAGAAAGGCTTTTATTGTTTCTAATTAAGTACTAAGCAGTATAAATTTGAGGTTATTAATTTGAGATCCAAATTCTGGCTGCCACCTTACACACACTGGTGCAACTTTCATGGCATTTACTTTCTATTTACTCCAGTACCAAGGGAACATCATCCAAATATTTTTTTCTGCCTCTTTGTCCTGCCCAATGCAAAGAAAAGTTTCTACATCCCTGCTTCTCCAGCTTTCCCAGACTTTATTGTCCCTCTGCATGTCCTTTACCATTAAAAAGGTCATTAGACAAATACTAAAGGACTTACCTTTCACAAAAAGTGTGCAGACAGGGAAGTACTTTGGGGTTCTTGTAACGGTCCAGGCATATGCTACAAATCAGAAACTGCTTGTCGATCTGATGGACCACAGGACTTGGGATGTTGGAGCCTTCACTGGCCATCCTAGACCACTGACATATGGGTCCTGTTCCCTTCTACCCTGCACACTGCTGGAGTTGGTGGCAGGAAAAAAACAAACAAACAAACAAACAAGAAGAAAGGTGTCTTATAATCTCTACAAAATAACAATCAACAACAAATTCACCCATATTTCATCCCGAATTTATATTTACATATAAGACAAATGCAAGGGAGAATTAGACTTCTAAAACACCTTACTGCTGATACCACCATACATAACAGCTCTGTCTGAGCAGGCATTCTGGAAAGGCATGTTGCCTCTGAGCTGTAAGAGTTACAGTGTTGTCTGGTTTTAAAGACATCCCACAACAAAAACGTTCCCGTGCCAGAAGGCTAAGCCAGTGCTAACAAACACTGGATTTCATACACCTACAGTACTTCTGGCAAAATCCTTAAGCTGGAACTGCACCAGCCAAATGGCTGCGTCACAGACAAAGTTTAAAAATGGTTCACCTAACACTTTTCCCCCTCATCAGTGCCCCTTGTGCCAAAGATATAGCAGGTTTGGCTTTAAGGAGGCTCAAGTCAATACTTGGCCTCTAAGCAGCTCAGACTTTCCAAGACAGAAGTGACAAGCCCTCTGCTGCAGGTGCTGATCACGCTCATTTAAAGGTCACTTGATTCTGCAAAGGTTTCTGTGGCCCATGACATTTATCAGCAGTGACACATGTGATCTTCCAGTGCTTGAACACACAGCCTGCTGCTCTGCTGGGGCTAAGCTGCTCTCCCTGAGCTGTATGTTTAGTAAGCCAGGTACCGCTCACTTATTGCAGTACACCAGTGGCTATTTCTAGGAAAACAGCGGTGACCAAGGAACGGTCTTTACTGACCTCCTGGTCACTGAGCCCTGGAGATCCACCTCTCTGCTAGCAGCACAAAGTTAATCACAGGTAAACTACCCACAAGCAGTAACCAACATGAGACTCCATGCACAAAACTGATGGGAGGCCTTTTGTTACCATTTTCCCCCCCCGAGAATGGTGAAACTGGAGAGTTAATAAAAATGCTATAATATTCATGCAATGCAATGTTTGTTCATGACCCAAAAACATGTGACTTCAGAAATGATCCTCTGTTTCTCTTTTTTCCATTTATTTTCTCGCAGTAAGATAAAGATGTGGATAATATATAAACACAAACTTAGCTATCTAAATGCCATAAATCACACACGCTATACCTTGAGGTGTCAGTTACAAACCCTTGTTACTTTTCAAAAGCTGGAGTTAAAAAAGGCTTTACAAGAATATAAACAAAAATTCTCAGCTTTGACAGATGGGAGTAGAAAGAGAATACTATCCAATATGCATTAATGCATTCAGCTGGATCACATGCAGCTCTTCAGTGGTTTGTTTCTAAATACCAATGTTTTCACTGTTGATGCAGCTGCGCTTTCCCTACCAAGAGGGAGAGGGGTGAGAACCCAAACAGAACAGGCAAGATAATCAGAATCAGGAGGACTTGCTTATCAAGAGCACAGTTTCCAAACCACTCACCAGTAAGTTATGAACAGTGCAGCTTTTCTTTGTTATAGATTAAGCCCAGACTATGAAAAAAAAAGAAGTACATAAGAAATGAAAGGTCTTCCATACAGCTGCCTATCATTTAATAGGAGTTCTCTAGCAAACAAATATGACATTGTCATTTCTTTAGCAGCTATCAAATACAGCTATGCCAGCAAACAATGATTATATGAGGAAAACTCACTTTTTCCTGAAAAATTTCATGCCCATTTCATCTGATCTTCATCCTTGTTTTCTAAATTCCCTCAATCTCACTGCATAATCGGGTGGTTCGTATCATTTTATCTGTAAGCCTTATTGCAGCCACTTTGATTTTCAGATGTTCACACTTCTGGTGTAAGAGCATTAGTGTGAGTTCAGAAATAAGTGTTTTTTAACATTTGTTATTTTGTCTGGTTCACAGCAGGCCATGATTGCCATTTACCCCCTGAGCTCACATGAGCCTGGTTTCAAATCGCGCACCTGAAAACAGAATTTCATCAGCACATTTCAAGCTGTGGCCTTTATATGGTACGATAACTTTTTACACAAGTAGTTCATTTTACAAAGTCTCTTAAGTGTGTTATTGCCAGGATTGAACATCTGATGCTGCGACCTCCCTGAACCAACTTCACCTTTGATGCAGTTTTGCTCAATGTGATGCAGTTATGGAAACGATGATATTACTCATTGTTTCAATGAAAGCAGTTCTATAACCAAAGACTCTTTGAGGACAAGTTGCACATTTTAGACGATCCATTTGAATTTAAACAAAGGCAGCATTTATTCTAATTAACTGCAATGCCTCAAAAATAGAACATCAGTTTCAGATGTATAGGTAGTGGGAGATTTTATCAACTATGACTGCTTCTTTAACAGGAAAAAACATCCTATTTTTTTTAGTAGCACCTTCTGGACCTGAAACCTGCCACAGTAGCTTTGCAGAAATTCATTTGCCTTACATCTAATAAGTAGCAGCCAAAACACAACCTTTGAAAATGACTCTGAGAATCACTTTTCCATATATTTAAACTTCAGAATTTAAAATGGAGAGCTGAAGGGTTTTGAAACCTTGCATCACACCAGACATAAAACCCCACCCATTTATCTATAAGAAGCACACACTGGAAACCCACGTCAGGTTTGCCAAATCTAGTGCAAAAAGGGGTTGGGAAAAGTGTACCCTTTGTCATTTGGTTGAGGCTCAAGGATCATTATTTTTCCAGCCACCCCCAAATTGAAATTATTCTTTTTTTCCTTCACTATTGATTTCCATTCAAAATAAACTATACAGCAAAGAAAGGAGGAAACAATGGATCTCCAAGCTAGAGTAAAGCCCGGCTCTGCTATGCATGCATGCCTTCAGGAGCTGAAGTGAGGGTGTGGCCCCAGGCATTTGTGAAAGAATACTATAATATATAATACGAGAAAAGGGAGAAAAGGAAGAGCAAGTAACAGTTCCAGAAGAGCTGTTTCAGATTAACCGAGTCATGTAATAGAGAAATGCCCCTTATCTACAAGTCCCTTTAAATTAGCTCTACAATTCTTCAACCATTACCAAATTCTCAGTTTCTGTGGCCCAGCCAAGAAAGAGACTCTTGGTAAACTTCTAACTCTCCATTTCCCAGGATTTACGTCTAAAAGAGCAGAACCCTCCATTGCCAATACACTGCTACACTGCTATCACTGAACTCCACCCAGACAGAACTGCAACAAGCCTGAAAGTCTAGCCTGAGGAGAACAAATTGCTTGCAGCCTGTTCATCCTCCTCTTATCACCGGTATTCACAACCAAGAGGGTCTATTCATGTATTATGAATGAATAGGTTTCCCATGGCAACGTTTGCAAAGGAAGTTAGGCCTGGGAGCTGTAAGAAAGGGTGGGGAGCCTTAACAATGTCGCTTGAAACGCTGGGGGTGCTGAGGTTTAAAACTCCTTAAAACAGAGATAGTGCCTGTTCACGCTTTCGTGGAATAAAGGACAGATAGGCATTAATAGCAGCACCCCGAAATCAGCCGAGACAGAACACACTATGTAAGTTAATAATCAGAACCTCTGCACAGATGACTGGCGGAGAAGGTTCGATAAGCTACATTTGCATTCCTCTTTCACACACACTCTTGCCATCAGCTTGCTGCCTTGTTGTTTAAAACACAGCAACCCTCTTCACTCTTACAACATGCAGAAGCATAATGAACAATCGGGACCAAAACAGAAGGAGCAACCCAGCAGCAGCCACCAGGAACAACACTGAGCAAACCTGAGCATTTCAGACCTACCCATCTTTGTAGAAAAACTGCTCAATCAGTGCAGTGCTGAGGACAAAATCCTTGCAGGGATGGAGCTGCTGTTCCGCAGTAGTCCAAACGAATAAAACATCATCTGGCAATATCTCAAGGCTCAAGCGTAAAACTGGTAAAGGATCCCTATCACAGCACGATCAGTACGAGAGGCACAGGGTATTTTGTGCTCTGAGGAATGATGCTCCATCCCACGAAGAGGACAGGTGGAAAGAAAAATGGAAGAATGAGAGGAGACCCAGTGAAGTCGTCATGAATTTTTTTTTCCCCTCGGGTCATTTACAAGTGGGAGACCCCTTCAGGATTCAAACCAATCAATCTTTATTTAGCACATCTTTTTCTCACTCAGCCAGTGTGGAAAGACTGCAGCAAATCGTGCAAGGGATTGTGGGATAGGGATGCAGCAGAGAGCTGCGACGAGATTCGCTGGGTGATTTTTTTTCCCTCCCTACTCAGCAATCAGCTGTTTGGAGGCTCCACACAGGGCCACTGAATTCGGTCACCAGAATGTTATTACAGGATTAGCTGGCGGAGACAGCCACCACTGTGCATCTGGCATGGCAATGCAGCTGAGAAATACATATGCAAATATTACTTGCAAATTGGAAGGGGGATTTAACTCCCACGGGGACAGCGGCTCTTACGCAGCCCCGCAATGGGAACCATCGCGGCTCTTACGCAACCCCACAATGGGAACCATCGCCACGGACGGAACAAAAGCACTTTCAATGAGAGAGGCGGATAAAGCCCAGCACTTAATGAGCGCCTCCTGATTTTTCCAGGAGTCACAGCATTTCCCAGAGCAGCACTCCGCTGCTCCAACTTCCAGCAGCAACAACAGACCCAACAAGAGCCCTTTGTCTCTGCAGATGTTTCAAGCAGAGCCAAGGAATCCCCGCAGAAAGCTGTGCCACTGACACACAAACCAGCAGCAGTGCCTCATGCTGCAGAGCAGCGTGTTTAACCCGGACCAGCTCAAAGCTTCACGGCACAATTGATGACCTCGTGCTGAAGGACCAAGAGAATCCGAGCTAGCCACCTGCTGAACATTCATACAAGCATTAACGCAAAGCTGCATTCCTTTTATCTCTTCACATCAAATAATAAATCAGAGATTGATTCAGATTTTACCAGACTGCTACCGAAGGAAATAAACTGATCCTTGGTGTCAGTACTTACTCTCAGCTATGCAATTTTGAACACACACTGAAGCTAAGCAACACAGAATTAGCTTTGTCCTCCAGTATCACAGCTGGTGGGTTTTGCTGACAAGGTACCATTTGCATCTCTAAATACAGTGAATCTTTTCTTTTGGAAAACAAAACAAGAAAAACACAAATCATATGCAAGTATTTCAGCTCAGTGAAGCCAACAAAGCTTCCCACAAATAAAAGGGAACAAAAGCCCATTTGCATCAGAAATAAACAAATGTTGGTTTTAATGTTGGTCTGTGCTTCTCTTAGTTAGGACAGATATAGTTATTTTAACAATCACAGTTTAAAATGTTATTGTTCAGCACTCTTAAAATGCAGGCTTCTGAATGTACTTATTGCATTCTTGGACTGGCTGACCAGGTAAATAGTACCGATAGTCATGTAACACGAATGAAATTTATATTAAGTTCTTGTTAAAAATACAGAGTCTCTGCATGTCATTTATTTCCCACTTGGCAATCCAGATTGGTTCATACATCTCACAGATCTGGCCTGGTTTCCCTGGGTAATGCCCACAGGGCAAAAGCATGCTGTAATCCACTTTCTAACTTGAAATGAAACATCAGGCAGCATGCGTGCATGTGTTCAGATCTGGGATACTTGTGCCAAAATCCCGCTCCTCTCACTCCCTTGACAAATGCTGAACTCTGTCAGAGAGAACACAGCATGCTTCATTTTAGCTCCACGTTTCAGCACGCTGAAAGATGCAGGAATCTGCACAGCAGGATTCGGTTCAAAAAAAGGCCAGAGAGTTTCAGGCACATTTTTGGAGAGGAGGGGGTGGGGTTTTACTGTTCCTTCTTCAGGTTTGTTTTTTTTTCCCTTTACCCTTTAAACTGTCTAGAAAACCCTGCTCCAAAGAACAGTTTTTATACTCCTACAGCCAGGAGATGCAAAGCCTTTTGTTCCTGCCACATGAACAGAACAAAGCCACGTTTTAAACAAAAATCGAGGCTAAGTTGCAACACCCAAACCCCAGGTGGAAGACACTCAGACAGAAGCATACCGGCATCACTCAGCTACTTGCTTTTCCTTGCTATTTTTAGCATCCCATTAAGGTACACTAACGCAAAACGACAAGTATTGCTCAAACTCCTATTTCTCTTCACAGTCAGTCAGAAGGACTACATACCCCTCAAATCAGAGCCGATCCCATAACGTACCTCATGGCCAAAGAAGGCTGCAGGAGTCAGAGCGACAGCCACACTCACGGGGAGCTACAGCTCCAAATGAGAGACTGCTTCAAAGTGCAGTTCTTATACAATTATCTCCAAGGAAGCTGCCTGCTGACACTGATCTTGCATTCAGGAAATTATTCTGCTTCTCCAACAAAACCAAACCATGGGACTGTGGCAGGGAAAATGAGACAACCAAAAAATAAGAAAATAAGATCTCATCTCCCTTGAGATTTTTGTTCTTGCATGTTTAATGTTGACATGTGGGCTTCTTCTCCCTTGTGAAGAGGAAATGGATTTGTGGCTCAGTGAACAATCTTGCACTTTACCCCACAACAGTTATTACCAGCCTGTTTCAAATAGGTTTATTGTATGTTTTGAGTTGGGGGAAGGGCTTGGGGGTTATCATTTATTGTTTTGAAAGAAAGAAAGAAAAAGAAAGGAAAAAAAGAGAAGGGAGGAAGGGAAGAAGGGAGAGAGGGAGGGAGGGAGCAAGGGGGGGAGGAAGGGAGGGAGGAAAGAAGTGAGGGAGGGAGGGAATGAGGGAGCAAGGGAAGGAGCACGGGAGGAAATGCTACCCAACCACACAGGTTTACAGCACTCATTGGAAGTAAGTTCAGAAGAAAGTATAGGGCGTATGCCATCTTCATAGTGATGCAGAAATGAGTGTTCTAGCTCCTGCTATCATCCCCTTTAATGGTTATGTTTTTCAAACAATTTCTTCTTTTTCATTTTCTAAGCATAACCTGCATTTACATTCTGAGAGATCTTATTACTGGTAAGTTACCAAAAATAACCCACCAAACCTAACCCACAGCTATTTTACAGACCTCTGCTATAGACTGCCATGTGCTCCCCCTAATATTAAATAAGTCATCTAAACATTATAGGTTAAGATGAATGGTCTGAACTCTAGTCTCTACTTTAGATTGACTGAGTGAAGAGCAGTCTAACTCAGTCTGTTGCACTGTTGCACAGAAGATTTTAAGGTCAACAGAAATAATAATAATAATAATAATAATAATAATAGTAATAATAATAATAGGGTTAGCCCAGACTAAATGGCTAAATAATATGGTTCTAGGAAATAAGCCTGACTAGAAAATATGAGGCAGGACAGACCAGAAATCAATGACCTAAAGTCATCCTGCAAGGAACAGGGGATAGCTTGGGAACTCAAATATAGGAGAGGATGGGCTGCTCCAACCATCATCTGGCTCCACATCGTTAATCTGACCCTGGTGCCAGAAAAGCAGGTGGGGTGAAACAACCAAGTACTGTCATTGTGGGGCTGCACCCACACCAGGAATCATGGGGGCTTAGTCATCTTATTGGGATGGCAGTGGTGGAGACACCATTGCCTCTCTCCATTGGAACTATGCTTCCATGCAGACCCAGCAGCTCCCACAGAGTAAGCACAGCCTGCAGCCTGAACTCACACAATCAACCAACCCAGACTGTAGTTCACACTGGCAAGAAAAATCCGGGGCTTCCTTCCACTGTAAGAGGGCCCAGCCAGAGGGCAACTCTGTCAGATGCTTGTCCTGAGCCAGTCCCGTATCTTGTGATCTAGCACAGCAGATGCTCTTCCTCAAAGCTTGTGACCCAGCACATGGCTTGTCACAACTGGAGAGGAAAAGAACTTGAAAGGTTTCCCAGGGATGTAACGCTGGGTTACTGGAGAGCTTCACAGATCCCACAGCCCCCACTGCATGTCCTCTGCTACCTTATTCTATTTCCTCTTATCTTCTGCTCATGCACAGCTCAGCCTGCCAAGGCTCGCAGGCAGCTCAGAGCAGTGGCTGAGGCAGCCTGGCTTCCTGAGGGCTCTGCCAGTGCAAATTTGAGTCATGCGACAGCACTCCCTGCCTGTTTCTGGCACTGATGTCACAAGAAAAGCTGCACTGAGCACAAACTGCTTTTCTCCCCTGTGTTATTCTCTTTCCACTTCTGGGTATTTGCCACTGAGATGGCAGGGCCAGGCACAGCAGTGGGCTTACCTTAGGTACTGCTATCACAAGTTGATGCCATTAATCAGGTTTCTTTTAAAGCTTTCTAAAGACTGAAATAACAAGAATAGAAGCCACTGCTATAAACAAAAGCTTAACAGTTTTACTTTTCTAATGCTTTTTCCTCCTTACTTTCCTGAGTTTGTAATTAAAGTCTGTAATAGGGTACATGCTTGAAATAACCAAGTAGGCCTCCTGTGACACCAACATACTAATGCTTTATACTCTCCTGTATACCGGAGGGAAGAGTAACAGCTGGCATTTAAAGACCCCTTTCCTTTTGTTTTCCCCCTCCCCAGAACCTGTCTCCTTTTGTAGTACCCCTACAACTCTTTGGTGGTTCTGTTTCCATCCCTACAGACCCCATGTTCCCACTACCCCAAACTCAGATGATCTAAGAGACTTTCTGGTAGCTACTCTGCACACATCAAGGAACAAAAGTGGCAAGTCAAGAGTCATATCATCACACGGTAGTCACACGGCTGAGATGTGGTACTTAATTTCAAGGCGATTTGAATGAGGTCTTCTCCTCCTCACTGTGGATAGGGCCTGGTGCAATTAATCCCAACAGCAGTACACCAGGGTTCACTATGCCTGCAAGGAAAATCTGAGTGCATGGAGTAGAAGTCCATGAATCCCCAGCCAAATGACCTGTTATTCCAAAGATTTCAAAGAGAAGGGGCAAGAAAGGAGGGGAAAAAGAGCAAGTCAAGGAATACAACAGGATTAAAACTATCACGTCAGGTCAAATGTCAACCTCAGATATTTGATTAAACACAGAAAGGGTTGTAAAACATCATATTCTCAGGTGAGCTATTTTTAAAAATAAAAATCCTCAGTGAGGCAGGTTGAAGTAATTATTTTAGGGGCTAAAGGTTGTGATGGTCTAAGTACAAAGATTTTAAATACTACACTTGGCACCCAAAGCACACAGTCGGAGCATCTATGCCATATGTACGCAAGCTCAAAAAAAAAACACCACAGCAAACAAAAAGCTAAGCTGGCAAAAGAAAACCTGTTCCTCAAATCACTGCAGCTTTCATAAGCATCTGCTCTGAAATGCTTCTTGAAATAAAATTGCTAGATAGAGACACCATATTATCAGTGTTAACCCTTCCAAGCCCAGGCCATCAGGCAGTACAGACAAAAAGCAAGAGGCAGAGCAGGAACCTCTTTGGGAAGAAATCCACAGGCTTTTCTACATGCTGTTAGATATAATGTACATTGAAAAATGCTCTAGGCATTTTCTTCAGAGCTGCTAAGCAATGGCCAGAAAAGTAAAGTAAAAGGTAGATGCAAATGCTTGATTCTTTTGGTACCTGAGCAGTGAAAGTTGAACTGCTCAGAGACCACCCACTCCAGTCTCTCCTGAAGCACTCATCTGGACCTACCCCATGCTGCATCTTTGCTTCATCGTACAGTTCTGCAGTTTCTCCCTCCAGAAGAGATGACACCCACCAGGTACCTGAGTTCAGTCACATATTCCCTGCTGACCTCTCCTCTTCTTCCGTTTCCACTTATCTCTGTTGGATTCTGGTGATCTAGCACAAAGTTAAAATCAGCATGGGACAGGGCAGCACCCAGCTCTCACCACGTGCCACACATCTTGTACAACTTAACACAGATACTGCCAGCCCTTTTGTTGTTCTGTTTGTTTGCTTGTTTTTCTTTTGCAACCTTCAAAACGCCCCACCTCAGCAGAAAAAGTGCATGGAAAATAAACTAGGGGGAAAAATTAGATGTTTCATGGCAAGAAACAGTGCATGGAACATAAACATTCAAAAAGCAAGCAAAGGAGGCAGAGAGCACAGGAATCTCCATAGCACACAGTCTGGAAAAATAAGGTGCCTGAGCAGATAGGTTTCTGCCAAAAGCACATACAGGAGAGGGACTGGGAAAGATCAGATTGAAAAGAGCCCCTCTCCAGCCCCTGCACAGGCTCACAAACCCCACAGTGCTTGTTTTAAGGATGAAGTACTGCTGTCCACGTCTCTGCATTTACCTGAACTTTTGCACAATGTTCACCTTGTTTTCTTGCTCGGAGCCCAACTGCGATGTTACCTTCTGTGTCTGCTATGTCTTCTGAACCAAAATGTCTTTCAAACACACAGTGGTATGTTTAAGCATATGGTCTTTCCTTGGGTTCAGCGAAGCCCTCAGTCAAGCATTAAGTGGCAGGCTGAGGTTTACCCAGGCAGGCTCCTTATGCCAGTAATTACACAACTGAACTTTCCCAGAACTAGGTAAACATGCAGCTGCACACAGCAGGTATTCTGGCAGCACCAGTTACAGTGCAGCAGTGTCAGAATAACCTTGGCAAGAGGAGCCCCCTCGTTATAACAATGGCTGTATGCACAACAGCTAAATCGACCAAACCACAATAACAAAAAGCAATCAATGGCTTCCCCCGAGGAGCTTCAAGCACACAGAATCCAAGCCTGTCAGCTGCTGTCCCCTCCTCCACACTCACAGGTCACTACGTTTGACTTAGCATTAGTCAGCTCCAGCACTTAATGACTTGGGAACACCCAGTGGCTGAAATCCACCAAGTAAACATGCCTATCTAGCCTGTAGCAAGGACACTGGCTTGCTGACTGCACTTCAGTGCTCCTATCGAAAGAACCGGTGTTATGGGGAAAAAAAAAAACAAAAACAAAACTTTTCTACAGCATAGATGATGTGTTCCTCAGATCTTGTGCCTTATCTGAATTCCCATTGTGCATTGCCATGGCAGTTTCACTACAGCTACAGCAGACACTGCCATGTCCAAGTCTCCTACAGGGGTGCTGAAAGGCTGATCAGAAGCAGATTCCCAACACTTGACAATATGCCACAGACCTCTGCACAAATTACATTCACAGGAGACCCTTGTACAGACCTTCCTGCATTAATATTTATCTCTTAAAATTAACATCCTAACTTTAAAATAGCTCACATGACAGTGTTTTTAAGATTCTCAAGCCAATACATGATACCTGGTATTTACACTCCTATATCAAAATACATCTTTATTATTTTCTAGGAAATTCAGTACCCTTATAAGTACTGGAAGCAGAAGTTAGGAGAAAGCCTCACAAACAATAACCATGTGAATGCAGCTGTATTTTTAAATTAGAAAGGCACTTGGAAAAAACACTGGTCTCGGGACAAGAGCAATATTGTCTTAAATTAGCTGTGATATCATTTGGACTATGATAGCACCCAGCAGTCTCACTCAAGTACCAGAATCCCACAGCTACACAGAACACAGCCTGTACAAGCATAGCTTAGTCCATGAGCTAAGGCCTTACAACTTAGCTATTGCTATTTAACCACAATGGCACAAACTGACCAAGTACCTTCCTACACTATGAAATAAGTTTTTATAGTAAGCCATTAGTTTGGATGAAGGCTGTTTTTCTAAGGAAAGCAGCACAAAACAGTAGCATATGCAGCCCAAATATTTTGCAGTCAGAAAACAGGATCAGACCTTGGCAACTTCTTCTTCCTGCAGTTTCTATGAAGAGCTGTAAATGCTGCCTGAGAATTTAGAAGCAATATTCACCATGACTCTGACAGGATGTACCATGCTGTTCTTGAGACAAGTGATACACAGTATCATCAAAACACCAGCAGTTAGAGAAGTATGTGAAGTAACCAGCTGTAGGTGCCTCTATCTGAAGTAACAGAGAAATCCTTGTGGGATTTCAAATATACACACATTTCAAATAGATACTCTTGGGATACTGAGTTAAATTTTATTCACAGTTTAATTCTTATTCACTATCAGTATCTTGTTGCATTTTACTCTTGCTTTTTACTGGCCATAGAAGAGAAGCTCCTTTAAGGCTACCATTAAGGTACTAAATACTCCATCCTATGATCTGTGAATCTTACTGCCCCAGGGTGATACAGCTTTTAATATATTACATTCATTCTGGGCGAGAATGACAAACTCATGAAGGATATACTGATTAAAGATTTTTAACTACAGAGAAACCACCTCTACTAGAAGCAGAGCTGGAAGCACGAATCACTGAAGATGAAAGAGTGCTCTGGGGAGTACCATTATTTGTCTGATCTATTCTTATGCTCATCTACCATCTTCATCTACCATCAGTCAACATTTAAATTACAAGGCTGAGCTAGATTTACTTCTGACTTGACCCAGTCAGAGCTTCAAAATACTTGGTATAGACATCAGAGGAGTTGCCATAGAAGCCACTCCCTTTTGGCAGAGCAGATGGATGATAATGGTGCTACAGGGATGTTCTTATTGCTTAGCAGAGCCCTGCCATTTGTGACTATCAGATGAAATTAATCCATCAGACAGTTGCCTTAATACACTACTGCATATGGACTATGTCACTGAGGGCCACAGTACATCTTCAGCAAGTTTCTAAGAACAAGACAAAATGATGGAGACCGACTGGTCATCACTCCAAAGAGAACTTTTTTTATAGTAAATGAATACAAACCCAGCATTTCCTCTCACCTCCTCCTTCCTTTTCAAACACTGTTCATCCTAAAGAAAAAAAACCAGCCAAGAGTGGTATTTCCTTAAGACTGCCATTTGTTCTGCTTTTCTGCAGAAGTACTCTGTATTATTCTAAATGCAATGCAATCGAGCTTGAGGAAATTAGGCTTTTATTTCTGCCCTGACTCTCCTTTCAAAGCCATCCACCTTCCCCAGCAGAAGCCCCTTCAGAGGCTGCACACCACAGAGCGTGCCTTCTGCAAGTACACATGTTGTGGCAAAACAGTGATGGTTGCTCACAAGGTGGAGGCAACCACTCCACAGCTCAGATGTGCACCCTGGAAGCTCAACATGGGAAGAAGCCTTCCTGCTATTCTCACCTGGAATCAAGGTTGTGCAACATGCATCTTCTGTTGAAACACAGGAAATATTCACTTTTTTTCCTTTTCTTTTTTTCTTTCCCTCCAAGTACATTGGGAAATCCACATGCTAACCTGTACCAGTAACATTCAGGCCAAAAAACAACAACAAAGAAAAACCCTCAGATGGCAAGAAATTAGGTTCTGATTTCTTGGGTCTTAAGTTTTCCAGCTCTGACAGAGTGCAATTACTTAAGCTCTAAATATAACAAGAAACACCTACAGAGACTTATCTTGTGAGGGTTAATCCCTGAATGTTTACATTATCTCTTCCACCAACATGGGTATTAAAGGAGAGAAAGTTGTAACAGTGTATTTTGCAAATACTGTTTCCCCATTGGAAGGGGGGAAAAAATCATGGTGTGAATACATAAACTGTATTCACTTTTCCTCTTTTTCCTTTTCCTCCAGTTGATGCGTGCTGCAAAGGCTCATTCATCAGTTCTGAGTTCTCATCCCTAGTGGTTGTTTTAGTTCCCGAGGAACTAATAAGCATTTCTTTACAGTAAGTACAACAAAAAACTGTTCTCAGAAGAACTGGTGAAAAAATAAGCATCTGCCCTTTTGGAAGCCGTGCTTCTTAAAGAGCAGGCAAATTCTCTAATAATATAGACCATGAGTCAAACATGATACACGTATTAAGTTTCTCCAAGGACTGCTGTAGAATTTAAGGCATTTAGAGGCACACAAAGATGTAATTGTTGGAATCTTTGCAAGAGTATTTCCAAGTTCAGCAAAATCTTTTGAATGCATTTTTTTTTTTATTTTTTTCCTTTTTTTATTTTTTAAATAATCTGACCATAGCTCTTTTTTTGCTAAGTCAACTTCTGAGCAGTTCACAAAACATACTGGTAGATACCACATACCTTCGATCTCAAGATAATCCAGATCAACTAAACTTTGACACTGGAGGAGGCAGGTACAGTATAAACCTTTGCAGAGACTGAAATTTATACTTTTCCTTCAAGCCATCACTCTATTTTTTCAAATCATGAGTTCAATGAAAGGACAACTAACATTCAGCACTCATTAAAAAAATGAAAAAATAAAGAGAGGGAGAAAGGATCATCACTCTGCATTTTCAGAATGGAAAGAAAAAACCCAAACAGTCAGAGTGGCTTTACATGACAAAAAAAAAAAAACAGAAAGTCATCCAGAAATAAACTAATCATACACATGTTTAGGCTAATAACATTAAAGCAAATAAATCCATACTGGATTAGGATCAGACAGATTGCTGAACATTCATCTCATGCATTTAAAACATTTAGAATGGTTTTAAAATGAAACTGTATCTACTCCAATCTTTATGTCTCTTTTGCAGAAAGAATCCATCCTGACTTGAGGCCTACAGATGCATCTACTAACAACATGCATCCAAGCCTAAAAATATTCAGCACTATTAAAGTGAAAGAGAATAAATAATACCTGAACAAAAGTGCTGACCAGAAAAAGCTGAGCTGTCCAGTACTTCCAGGGGACCTTTTAGACTGTAGACAGATATGGTTCATTTTTGTATCATTTGTCTTCTCCAGGGTGCAAAGCATATTCTTAATGTTACTGTAGACAGTAAAGTGTTGTAGCCATTTCTGCAGCACTTTGTTTGTAAACTACTGTAGCAGTCCAGTTATACAGGATATATTTTGATGCTTGTGTCAACCGGATCTCCATGAAACATATGAGGTGCCAGAATACACGCTGTTAACATTTTGTACATATCCACGATTAGCAACCTTCTTAATTTAGCCATGCCTTTTTTAACCGCACTGTAGCTAACTAGTAGCAAGGCGGACGGAGACAGACATCATCTACCTGTTACACTTGCTGTTCACAGCCTCAAGAAGTATATTCCAGTTGTTTCAATTCTTCCTTTCAAATGTGATTCACTTGTGAGTTTGTGCCCTAAAGCCCACCTGGCAAGCAGGAAGGCTGCCTGGTGGCCAGCAGACCTCTCATCTGACTCGATCCCCCTGCTCTCCCCATTAGAATGGCATGCTATGTCATTTATTTCACTTCATACTATTCCAGTTACAAACTATATTTCTACTTTTACCTTTTAAAATAAGCAGTTAGTAATCCAAACATAGCAGAACATTCCAATTACTAGGAGGAGTGACATGCAATGTCAGGATATGTCTACAGATTCTGTGACAGAAAAGGTTCACAAAGTTTTCCATAGAATCACAGCATCATTAAGGTTGGAAGAAACCAGAAGGATTACCTAGTACAACCACCAGCCCATCACCACCATGCCCACTAACCCATGTCATTCAATGTGTCACCTACCCTTTTCTTGAAAAACTACAGGGATGGAGAAAATATGGTAGAAAATAGTAGCCAACTGACTTTAATATTACAATTTATACTACAAATATTTTGTTATTTCAATCACATAAATGAAACCTGGTCTTCATATAAATAAAATGGTTCAGAAAGGTTGATAAATGCCATTTACATCTCTCCAAATGTCAGTGTGAATTTTCTTCTGTGCAAGCTGGGAATCCTTACAATTTGAATTTGATCAACATTTGCAGCCAAGCAGCTCCTGTTATCGCAGGCACAAGTCACCTTACAGCACACCAAGAGACCACCCCCAATGGGGTCATCTAAACACAACAGCAGGCCCAAACAGAAGCAACAAAACCTAAAAAAACAAGCCATCAAAAGCAGAGGAACAAAGAGATGGAAACCTATCTATATGGATCATAGGTCCTGTTCTTCTCCTGACAGTATTTCGATACTTGAGTAACTTCCAAACAATTACTACTTACGTATTTTGTTTTGGAGCCTTTTATTGCTTTGTTCATGACACACGGATAGTTGCTTTTTATTCTTTTCCTTAAACCACAACCTACAGTCTCTGGAAATAGCATATCTAATTTTGGTTGACGGTGTCGGCCAAACATAGCATCGGTGATTGTGCATTCTATTCTAAGAGTCACGGGACTTCTTCAACATAGTCCTTGAAACCCAATTTGAAAAGCCAGTTCATATATATTATCCAGCAAATTACAGGGTATTTGGGGGTAGATGTCCAGGAGAAAGTCTGGGGGGTTTTAGGGCAAAGGAGAAGAAAAAAAAAAAACCAACACCTCTGCATCTGTAGATACAGAATTGATGGATTTCTCTGACACAGAACACTGCACTGTACGTAAAAAAGAAAAAAATAATTCACATGATTCTTTTACAGTTCAATAGTATTAAGAATTATTCCTTATGAGCTGGAATTTATTATTTGGAGAAAAGATGTGTTTGCTGCTCTATGTAAACAAGGAGTTCAAACCAGCTATACTCGTATCCTCAGGCATTTTTAATTTTGATCAGGCAATTTGCTTGCCAACTGATCAAATCCAATTTTTTTCACATTTGGCTCAAGGATCTCTCCCAACATTCCACGCTGTGCTTTTGTTTTTTGTATAAATCGATGTCACAGTATTATATTTCTCTAAAACTGCATATTCAATATTTTTTGCAGATGATTCAATTTTAGCTTACTATAGCAACATACAGCTCCTTGTTCTCTGAATTTCCAGTTCATTTCATTCCCTAGTTTTCCTCAAAGAAATCAGGAGGATTGCTTTGTTTATACAAGCTGTCCAAATCCTAGTTTTGTTATGAATTAATGAAATTCCATTATCAGGCAAAGACAAGCCCAAGATGTTTTCAAGATGGCTTCAAGCATTAATTATCCAGGATTTTCTAGGAAACAATAAGACCTTTAGGGTGAGACTGCCAGAGAAGAAATACTACCAAGAGTTTGGGAAATCCCCCAGCTCCATTGCCATCTTCGTCCAAACAAGACCTAACTTCCCAAACATACAGTGCATACTGTGGGATGCAGAATAATTCAGTGTTTGTATGTGCTGTCAAGCAACAGGCATGGCTTGTTACATACCTTGCCTCAAAATCAAGATTCCACTGAACTTCTAATAGAAAATAACTTCCACAAAGAAGACAATCACTTAAGACCCGACACCACTCACCGGACACAATAAAGGCATTAAACATAGACATTATCCTGAAGATCTCGTTGGCATCACTGGTCAATTCTTGGTCAGCTCTTACATGAGCAGAAGGGTGGAATTTTAAGGAAAGAGCTTCTGACGATTATGTCACAATAGTTGGTCACAGAACTGTTAGCCAGGTAACAAATCCACTGCCCTCAAAGACAAATGGTCTGAGGCTGCAACAGGAGGCAGCTTCTCTCATACCACGTCCTTACTTGACCAATACTCAGTCACTGTGCTTTTGCCACAGTTTTGTTACACACACACAGACATTTATGCAACTGTTTTGGCCTGATGAATACTTAACTCCAGGATGATTATTGCTTTATTCTTGGTATCTTATAATTTTTTGCTCTTAGTTAAACCTGTCAGTCTGCCTGACAGTCTGCCTGGAATGCATGTTGAAAATAGTAGAATAAACTTAAAGTAGCACGGGGAGGGAGGAGGTGTGGAGAAGGACGCTTAGCAAGGAATATAAACATCGGGTAATAGCTTGACTTGTTCTTCACAAAACCAGAACAACATAACATGGCAGCTCTAAAGTCAGCTGCCACCTTCAAAAAACCTAACACCTGTGAGATGTAAAACTTTCCCTCTTAATTATACCTCAACACTGTCCTCTCAGCTTAACAGAGTCATTATTTTGCTTTGAATAAACATCACTATTTCTTTCCTAGGCAAGCTGTTTGGCTCTGTTCCAATTATTCCTTTTAAGCATTAAAGAGCAGGAAACATTTGTTTTCCCCTGTCACATCCTGTCCTCTTTACACAGCATCACACAGTCCCCTTTGAAATGCTGGCACTTACAGCAAGCTCGACACACACAGTTCAGTCAGAATATTTGCTATTGTACTTGCCAACTACAAACAAATGCAAAGGTTCTGACAGGCACCCAAAGTCAAGCTATCATGACTGCCAAGGAAAGGTGGTGTCACGGCACTCATCCTCCACCACTACTACTACCCTGAGTGTGGAAAAAGACATTTACACAAAGCACTCGCTGCTCCGCACAGCAGAGCTCCTGGCAAGGGTTTCCTGCTGAACCCCTACTCTCCCAAAGCACTCGAAAGCATGAAAAGCAAAAGGACAGTTAGAGACACGTGTGAAAAGGTAACTTACATTGTTTAGAGAAACGCTGGGAAAGGACTGCTGAGGTTTCTTCAGTTTTCTACACTGGTGTTGGCAGAGAAGATGGTCAAAACAGTACTCCTAAAGAAATCTCTCTTATTTCGCTCTCTGTTCATTTTCTCTGGAGTTGCTCAGCCGGAAGAAAACCAACAGCCAAAAGTTTATCCCCTCGTATTTCCGAGTGATATGTCTGACTCTCCTTGGACACGTACCAGTGATGCAGTAAAAATAGACAGAAGGGGGGGAGGGAAGAAGCAACCTAGCTTGAGCCTGAATCTTCTTAACTCAATGTTTTCTGTAAAAGCTGCTCTTATGTTAGAAGCTCCCATCCGCACACTAACTTGCAGAGCATGAAGTCACCCATCAGGTTTTCATAAATTGTGAATTACAAGCAAAGCAGGCAACATAAACAGCTTGGTTTACGCTGAACTCCCCAGGCACCAGCCCTACAAGTAACCTGAGGTACAAAGGCTTTAAAAATAAACAGCCAGCGCCACACCAACCTGCTCTCTGTCACACATGTGGCTGGGCTGGCTGGCTAATTGCCCCCCAGCAGCCCCCAGGCACCCTGAGCAGCACATTGCACAGGGAGGTGCTGGGCAGCACTCCCCCCTAGGGAAACAAAGTGAGCCTGCAGCACCTCTCCCAGCACGAACAGCCCTTCTGGAACAGGAATTTAAAATAAATACATATGCTTTCTTTTTTTTAAACAAACAAACAAAAAACAACACTGTGCATTGCTTTTAAAACAGTTCAATAGTTTAGCAAGTCATGTAGAACAGCCTGGTTTTCTTTAACAGCAAACAGAATGCAGACTCACATACTTTAAACACTTCCAGGTGGGAAGTATATTTACTGCGGGTTTCTTAGTTGCAATTTCCTCTCAGGAGAATTAGTAAAGAACTGCCTGATGGAAAGCCTCAGAGGTGATCCTGTCTATTAATTACAGCAATGAGCAGTTTAATCAAAAGTATCACAAACAAAGTCTCTAAAAGCACCTAGAAAATGCTGGTGGCTTGAAGCTCCTGTAGGAACAGAATGCTTCTGCATTAGATATTGAAAAGGGGGAATCAATCTGAAAAAGTAGAGCACAATGTGTTTGTATTTTGTAACTTCCCCTTAGAAACAGCTGATGTGAAAAAGCAGAAATACCATATATCTCAGTAGCATATTTTAGAAATATAACTGCTGAATTACGTGGTTAATTCTTGCTTGCAAAACTGCAGTAGCTTTTCAATGTTGCGAATGGTATGGTTATATACTATATATATTTATATAATGGACCAGAAAACAGGTTGTAAGGCTATTCTGTTTGAATAAGAGACCCTCAGCAAAAGAAAAACAGACTTAAGAAACATCAAAGAAGCCAGGGCCTCCACACAAAGGCCAGATTGTCTGGCTCTGTGGATAGGCTGGGATGCAACAGGCAGGCATCAAGATACTCCCCTTTATCCTTCCAAGCTTAGCTCTATGCAAGGACAAGCAGATGTCCAGAAATAATGGAAGCAAATGTTAGAGGTTAAATAGCAATATACATGCTTAGATAGAAACAATTTATGTTTTTGTATCAGGAAGATTTGTGAACCTGAAGTACTCAGACAATAAGGAACCAGGGAAGGAAAAGATAAGCATTGGGTAACAGGGCATAAAAGATGTAAGGCTGTTTTCTGCAGGCGCTCCTGCTTGCAGGATGCCCACCATTGCAATTGCAAATAAAATCTGCTGTATCAGAGAGAGAGATACCATCCTGATAAATTATTGGGATATTTCCAACACTCCTAAAGCCATTTTCACACCCTATTTTCAGGTATTCAAAGATCTACTGCTCTGATTAAATTCAGGATTCAGAGGCTTGATGGTGCACACACTTTTTTTTTTTTTTTTCCCTCTTTTGATAGCCCAAGGTTTTGAGAGAGGGCCAGAACTCTTGAAGATATTATATCCCCACAGCTTTTGTGATAACAGGCAGCCCTCCAAGATAAGTGAATACAAGCTTTTGATCCAATGTAACATGAGCTCAGCCATATTATTAGACACACAAGCAAAAAGTATACAAGAACAGATTTCACATATCCTACAACTCAAATTCTACCACATCTTTGGCCTGAAGTCTAGCATTTTTTCCTTTTCTTTAGTTCTGTTCTCCCACTGCTAACACTTGAACTTGGACCTGCTATTCTCCAGGAATATTACAGTTAGATGTCATTGCATCTTGTTCAGGTCCTGTCATAAATAAAGCTGTCCATGACTTCATTCACATTCTTAAGATGCAGCTTCATGCAAACAAAGATCCCCAGATACACTTAAAACTTTTCACTATTTTATCAGAGTTACTCCAGAAAGCCAATGAGACCATCAATTTGAAACACTTGAAATGCAGAGACATCAGCTAAAGCGAAGATACACAGGGTTTGTTAAGAGATATTTTTCTCTTGCCTAACAATCAAGTGAAGTGAACCCACTACTTCTTGTTTGTTTTTTTAATCAGGACTGATGTTTTCCATGAAAACTGGTTACAGTTGGACTGGATGATCCTGGAGGTCTTTTCCAACCTTGGCAGTTCTGTGATTCTTTTCTCTGGAAGAGCAGAGTTCAGATCTGGGGACAAAAATTTGTTCGTGAGGGTGCAACAGAGTAGCCATTGTGTGGCTTCTTGGACATACAGGCTGTCTTTCCATTCACTCTGACATAGCATATGTCAAATGGAATGACTTATCTTTGGAATAAAAAATCCCTTTTGGTCAGATGAAGTGGAGAGTCAGTGGAAATTACAGCTCTCGTTTTGTGATGCATTTTCTTTCCCTGAAGAATAAAGACATTAATTTACGCTTATCTCACGGGTACCCTACAATAAGGGTAAACAATGATGCAGCTTAGGTCTTGACTATAATGATAATATGCAGCTTTGTGTTTAAGTTTTCCAAAGATTTTTTTAAATGGCATTGTGTGCCTGTTAAAGCAAGGAAAATTGTCCCTCCTCAGTAAGTGACACAGGTTATGATGCATGGTAGGTGGTAGAAAACATCTCTATCAAGTTAGATTCTGCTCCCACTGAGTCCACTGTGTGAGAATCAAATATTATTTCTGCATTAGAATAAGATATATATATATATTTTATTTCATGGTCTCCACTGCCATAGTACTTTTTGGGAGTCTTTCTACTTTACTGGGTGGGGGGAAGGGAGGGATCTCTGATAGTTTGCATCACTTCTCTAGGTGAACCTTCCCCAGGAATGCACACTCAGTATATAGCTGAAGCAAATATGTAATACTCTCTGTACACATGCATGAATATCCTGCATGAGGCTGATCAAACCACAGAACAAGTCATGACATGGGGGGGGGGGGGAGAGAAACAAGGCACAAAAGCTGTCATTGTGCCCTTAGGGGCACTCCTGCTTGTGGGACACCTGCCATTGCAATCACAAATAAAATCTGCTTTTATCAGAGATACCATCCTGACAAAATTATTTGGATATTTCCAACAATTTGGGGGCTTGTCTAGGATAATAATTATCACCTCTTTGGGGAACCCCCCTACTGCCCTGGACAGGATAGATGCATCACACGGATTTCAGCAGTCCAGTCTGGGTGATGAGGTGACTCCTCAAAATGGCCAATAGGAAACCAAGACTGTTAGATAAAGGACAGGCTTTGTGAGAGCCAAGGGGCAGTTAGGCACAGGTGTTGACCCCTGCAGACTTGGTAACTTTGCGTATGGACCAAGGTAAGGAAATTAAATTCTTGTCTTGAGGGCCGGTTGAGACTTGGGAGGGAGCTGTTGGTGTGCAGTACACTGTGCACTTGATGTAGTGCCAGCAGTACACCCCTATTTAATGAAAGTGAGGTACTCCAGAGGGATTGACCCTAAATCCAAGAATCATAGTGTGGTAACCTGTGAGCTGGGTAGTTCACAGCAGCATTCTGGAGGGATGGGGAATAGGAGCTCCCAAGAACAGGGGAAAAAGATCCTCAAAATTGTGCCTAAAGATAGCACCTTGGGAAGAAGCTTCAGAATTGGAAAAATAATCCCCAAACCATGGACAAGAACAGGAAAAATATGTTTAAATACTGTATACATGCATAGCCTAGAAAGCCACTATGGGGAAAATCATTATTTTGACCAAAATAAGGGTCTGAAAAAGACTGGACTTGTCAGATGTTGATTTATATGTAAACAGTAAGACTCCTTTCTCCGAAACAGAATTGGCTTATGCTGCTTAATGGGTGCAAGAAGTAAAATAGTTCCTCACAAGAAGGAGTCAAAGTTCAAAACTAAAAGGAAAGAGAAGCAGAAAGATCATAAATGGGATCCCTTAGATAACTTCCTCCCCCTTCAGTTTCTAAAGCAATGGAGTCAGCATTCTCCCCAGAGAAGGGGAGTGCCCCAGCTGCTGATCTCCTGCAAGGTCATAGATAGAGTATGCACTCTCAGTTACTGAGGGAATTGGAACAATGTAAACAGGACCTGGACAGTTTTCCTTTCTCTAATAGTAACCTTACTAATACTTAACTTTATCCTCTTAGGGAAGTCTCCTTAGGTCAAAGGAAAACAGGGTATGCTAATGCCTACTGTTTTTACTAGCAGAAAGGTTAGGAGTTTCAAGAAGGATATGAATTCCTTAACTGAGGATCCTCTAAGAGTAGCAGAATAATTAGAACAATTTCTAGAGCCTAATTTTTACTCATGGATGGAAATGTTTATATTAGGTATGTTGTATATTGGAGAAGAAATAGGTGTGATTAGGTGGGTGAGAAAGGAATACAGAGGGAAGTTTGGGCCCTAGAGGGAGGCAGAGAGAGGATATCCTGAGGATAAATTGTACTGATTATTGTCACTGTCTTTGTGATTGTTAAATGTTTATGTTGTGAAAGTGCTCACTAAGAGGCTGCTATGGGACAAGGGGTGTCTAAAGAGATACTGAGAAAACCCCCTGAGTTTTATTTTGGCTCACTGGAGAAATACTGCTGGTGAACCAGGGGGAATATTGAATAAGAATCTAGGAACATAAATGAAGTAGTGGGACTAGTTTTATTACTGAGTACCCTAAGCATGAGGCTAAGTGCTGGGTGGTTGTGGAAGCAGAAGTATTGTTTGCTTTGTGGATTTTGAAGGGAGTGGGAGAAACCATTTTGATGGTACGTGGAAGTGCAATTGTGAGGGTACAAATAGAGGAATTTTGGGGGGAAAAAGGTGAAAAAAAAGAAAACAGCCGGGAAAAGGGTTAAAGAAAACAGTGAGTTTAGAATATTAGAATATACAAACCCCATCGCGGCTTATAAGAACAACGTGGAGTGAGAGAGCTGGGGACCAGAGACTCCCTCTGTAGCTGTAAAGAGCGTATTACTTGTGAATGGGGGTGGGACCGGACATTGGAAGTAAGAATAGCCTTCATCTGCAGAGATCTAAGGAAACCCGATATCCCAGTGTTAGCACTGGAAGCCTGGGGAGGAGAGAGGGTGAAACGGAAATACAGTGTTAGTAATTTCTGTAATGATGAAAGTTTGGGAAGTGAAAAGGGTTTGGGAAAGACACAGACTGAGGAAGGCAAAGTTGAGCAAGGTGTAACAGGGATGTCCTTACTGAGAAAAGAGGTGAGGGATCTGGAAAAAATGATTGAGAAACAGAGATAGCATGGAAGTAATGAAACTGGGAAGAACAATAGTAGCTGTTACTGTTGCTGCATTAGAACAGAGCCTGAGGACCCAGAGATTCCCTCGGGGAAGAGGTAAAGGGGAGCCTGGAAGGGCCCAGAGAGAGTTCCACCCCCACTGAACCTAAAGCAGCCGGGGAAGCAGGGTAATAAGGTTTATTTTCTGATATGGGTGCCTCTTACTCTGTGCTACATCAAGAATTGTGACCTGTGGATTATTTTTGTAATAGTTGTAGAAGCTACTGGCAAGAGAAACTTAATTTTTGGAGACCAATTAAATACAGGCTAGGAGAACAACTAGGAAGATGCTTCTATGTCTTCTTGTTTTGACGTTTAAATACCAAGAAAGCAATACACAAAAGGTCTGAGTTTGGTGGAGGAAGAACCTTCCCTTAAAATTTTAACCTATGAAATTGCCAAAGTGATGGGAACTCAGAATGGCAGATCAGCAAACCAGGGATGCACCACAGCTGTGTGCTCACCATTCATTCTGATGGTAAACTTCTTAGTGTAGGACTTCATAAAGATTTCACTTAATGCATATTTTGTTTTAGCATTTCTGCTTATCCAGAGACTTGAGTTTGGCAAAAGCCTGATCCCCTCTAGAAAGGCACCTAGTTGTCAGGTGATGATCTGAAAAGAGAATATGCTGTGGTAATCCTTCGCAGCCTGCTCCTACTGTTAGATCTGGAGCGGGCTGCATCGGTGCTGTTGGCGTTTTGCTTTATAATGCAGTATCACTCCTCTTTAACATAAAGCAAACAAACAACTCAGACAATTGCAACCTTGATGTCGCAGTCAGAGAAGTCCCAAGGCTGGTGATATTTTCCATTACAGGCTACAGTAGCCCCAGGCTGTCCCCAGGGAAAAGGGAGAATAAGCACAGTACCAGGCCACTACACAACTCCTCTCACTAACATATGCCACTGCAGGGTCTGCCTAGGGACTGACCCTGTCAGTCCAGACTCATCCTAAACCATGATGTCTCAGCATCACTGTTTTTCACAAACTTTCATTTATGTAAATAAGCTTTCTTTCAAAAGCAAGTGACCAGGAAACATTAATATAATACTTCCTTTCATATGGCTGCATTCATAAAAAGTTCTGAATCAAAAATAATGTGTCCCAGTCTTTTTTGTTTGAAAATATTATTCATCTAAGAATCAGAAACATCAACACGTGACCAGTAGCACAAAGAAATGAGTGCACGGAGAAGCACACCAAACAGTTCAAAAGCCCCTGTAGGGCTGGAGTTGCTTCACAAGTGTAAGGTGGAATGATACAAAGATGATAACAAGATATTCAAAAGCTTATTTATAAAGAAAGACTCACCAACATGGATATCTTCACTGGGAAATGCTAAGGCAATCTACAAGTGATGCTGCCTTATTGGGGGTCAGCACTTAAATGAGATCTAGAGGAGGTGGAGTCAAGCTCAACCCCTTCCGGGAGCACAGCTAAATTACTCTCACCTGTGCTCCCACAGCTGACCTGACACTTGCCTCAGCTGATTAATCAGAGGTTTAGGCTGTGATTACCAATTTCCCATACAACAAGATTTGTGTTGAATACTGGACAGCTTATTTAGAGAGAGAAATAAAAAGGGGCTACATTTTCTACAAAACATGCCACTCTTAAATATTTCTTGGCTCAGTCTTCCTCCAAACCTTGCCTGGAGGCATTCATTCTTGCAGCATACAAAGGGCTAGTATATGCCTAACTTACTCTGCTTTTCTGCTTTCAAGTACAAGGAGAAAAAGGGAGGTATGTTGAGATCCCTGCACCAAGGAACCTGAAATTCTAGGGGAGAAGAAGCAGCCTCCTGTTCCTCCAGCTGCAAACACTAGAATGTAGTGAGAAAGACTGAGCATAGGAGGAGACTACTTGAGGGAGCGGAAGGCTTTGGGGAAGCTTTTAAGGGCTGTGAGGTGAATAGAATAAGCATTTTAACTGGCATGGAGTGAAGAGATGCAGGAGGAGAGCATCTGGGTTGCCTGGGAAAAAATGTAGCTCTTTGATGGAGAGAGAGGAGTTGTGGCAAAAAGCTGCAGAGGTTGTGAACTATGTGGTTAATGTAGGGGGGTATTGGCTGTAGAAAGCATGGATCTAGATGCTCTGTACTAGAAGGAGCTGGAAACTGCGGCAAATGGTTGAGGGGCATTAGGCTAGGAGGCACTAAAATCTGGAGTGCAAGCCCAACAGAGCATGCAGGGCTTTGAAGCAGATATAAATAAAAGTAATCTTAGCTGTGGATATCCTAAGAGAGGTAATTAGGTATTTATATGAGCAGGTATTTGAGAATGTTTCCTCTGATCTTCCTACCCACACAAGCAAGTCTTCCTACTCTTATCGCCAGAGCCACAGTAATTCTGGCTCACATATTCCAATCTGTGTATTGGAGTATAAAAGTGCTACATTTTCTATAGCTTTTTGGGAACCAAGAAAGTGTTTTGTTGTAGCTCTGGATCCCCAAATTTATGAGAATCAAGCATAGATTTCAAAGAGACTAAAAGAGGGTATCAGGAAGAAACAATGAGGAAAATGGAGGAAAATCTCCTTAGACACTGAGTCTCAAGAATGCAATGTCTAAGGGCTGTCATATGCTGAAAGTTCAGACGCTGTAATACTGGAGTTAACATTAACCATATCAAACAACTGTCAACTTTCTTTTGCATGTTCAAAAATTAACTGAAAAGAAGACCAAATGTACTGCTCAGGTATTAAGCATCCCAAATAGAAGCAGAAATTAAACCACACACCAAAACATATTATAATCCTCGGTCTGTTTTCAGCCCTGAAGTAACTATGCCTGCTGCTGTCATTAAGGAGTCAGAGTACTAGCAGTAGTTTTGCCAGACTGAGACCTGCAGAATTCCATGCCATGATAAGGCTGTAACAAACATTAGCATCCAAAATAGAGTAGATTAGGGCATTATACTATGCCTTATGGAGCATTAGGTAAATTGTCCACTGAAGACACTGTGCAAGGAAGGAGGAGGTCAGGAAGAAAGAGAGCCCCAGTAGGAACTGATGAGGGAAACTGCAGTGCCAGCCTTGAAGCTTAATGGGTACTATGCTTCTCAGTTTCACATGCTGCAAACAACCAGCAATAGGAAGGAAAGGCTAACAACAGCCATGGTAATTTTTTTTGACAGCAGCAACCAGGACAAAACACAGCATGCTGCCCACTCAATTAGGTCTTTTTATTCTACAGGCTCAAATTGCTGCTTTCTTATACCTCTGACCCAACTACACAGGCAAAAAGGAAAGAAACTGAATTATTTAAAAGCTCCTTTATGGATGAAGGAATAGTGGCATCTATATTATTTCCTGCCTACTGGAGCACATCCTGGGACAGTTTTCTAGGTCTAAGAGAGGTGAGCTAGAGAGGAATCTGGGCGGGCCATCTGGTGGCTGATTCATTTTATACCACTTTTGTATGTACCCTAAAAGAAGTTGGTTAACCAGACTGTGCCTTTCCCACACTATCAAAACAATGTAAAATGCAGACTGCTCCATCCTGTAAACCAGTGATTCCAGTAAGGAGAAAGCATAGGGCTTGACTGTGATCCCTCAAGGGATCATCTTCTCAGTACAAGAACACAGCAGAGCCAGTACAAGTGTCTGTATTTTGCTGATGCCTGTTTCCTTCAGCATTCCCTGCCAGCTGAAAGGCCAAGTACACAGAACAGGAGGGAGAGAAGTCAAAGAGACCAGTGGACCCTGTTAAACACATATAAAGCAGCATAGCCCTGAAGGCTGCTTAGCCACTGTAATTCCATCTGCCACATGCAAGGAAAGTAGGCAGCAGTCTGTTTTCTTTCTGCCTTGATCCATGTTTCCAGTGATACTGTAGGCAGGCCACCCTACAGGGCTGGCCTTGTAGCAACTTCCTGGTTGGAAAACTTCTGCTCTTCCTTTGGGGTGAATTTTTGAGGCAGGTTATAGGTTCAAAACTGTTCTCTTTCCTAAATGTAGTACTTTATTTGAGTAATGCCACCCAAATTAAAAAACAACAACTAAAAAAGCCTTTGACAGCAGGAGACCCTCTGCTTCTGACGTTCAAGAGAGATCTGACTATATCAATCTATTTTTCTTATTTTAAATACAAAAGGCTGTATGCCTGCCATAGTTTTCATTCTATATGACCAAGTAGCATGTTGCATTTTTGCAACAACAGCATTTAAGATCAAGTTCCAACCCCCCTGCCATAGGCAGGGACACCTCCCACAAAGCCCACAGCCCCATCCAGCCTGGCCTTGGTTGCATTCAGGAAGGATCCACAACCACCCTAGGCAACAACCCGTTTCAGTGTCTCACCACTTTCACAGTAAAGAATTTCTTCCTAATATCACTTTTCTGGTCAGACTCAAACAGCTGATGATTCTCACTGTAACATTAACTGTTAAATGTCAAGCATATAGAATGCATCAGTACCCATTAATAAGATGAATCCCTCAGAGGAAAAGCACCCTTAAAGCCTCCTGTTTTCACTAAGAATTTGAATGCTCAGTGTCATAAATTACAACTCAAAACTCATACTAATCTAGGGAGCTGCTCTTTCCCAAGAGATCCATCAGTTTCAGGAGCTCAGCTGACATTGTCAAGGGCAAAGAAAGAGAAATCTAGAACACTACAGTCAACTTTATGGGCTTTGTAACCTGGCAACCGTAAGTGTATTTGTCAATTATTAGTAAGAGGTCAGGGTTTTGGTCATCCCCAAATTAATAGCCTCCAACAACTGCTGTATTACTGAATGACAGCGTGACTGCAGATACATTATAAATGTGACTGTGTCTACTACTGCATTCGGGCTGCCTGTAGACACAGTGCAAGACCCCAAAACATGAACAACAGGGCAGAGATAAATGCACAGATCTCAGGAAATCTTCCTTTTGGGCCCATCCACAGGGGACAATGTAGACAAGCTAGAAAGAACATGGCATCATACCGCTCCTGGGTTTTTGTTCGTTTTGGTTTTCTTGGTCATAACCCAAGGCTAACTGGAATCTGATTGAAATTTAGATTAGTTCTGTTACTTTAAGAATAGGCACAGTGAACACACACACACAGTGACAGCTTCTTTTTTTTTCCCCCTAGGTATCTTGAACTCAAAGCCTGAGCTGAACAGATCTTAGCATCCCTAGTTCAGGAGGGAGCTGAAGAAACAGACCACAACAGCAATTCAACATTGCTAGGATGGTCCTCAAGAAAGGAGGCAACATTGAATTGCTGCTGTTGTGCCACATGGGGCAATACCAGCCATGCCAGAAAAGGGAAGCAGCACTAACAATACTGCTTACAGCTTGGTCTGTTTGATGCTTTCCACTCAGCTTCAGGCTCAGAGTAGTTTAGATAAGCAGCCAAAGCACGAGGTATTTCTCTTAGCCAATCTGAACCTCGGGAGGTACAAAGAAAGAAGTTACCATTAGGTAATTAGGTAATCCAGTAGGATTCTGTGAAATAAATGAAAGGAAGAAAAATAAATAATGTAGTCCAGCAGCCTCAGACTGCTTAGTGATGATACTTACTATGCTTTACTGCCATAGCAAAATCATTTAATCTGTCATATTTATACTTTCTTCATTTATAAAAGAAGATTTAAAGACAAGCTCTGCATCTAACACATGAAATTTAGACAGACTGACCAAAGCTTTAGGGACAGAGAATGTCTGAGATTCTGCATGGTGCCCAGCTCTGACAGAGACACAATGATTTTCTTTGCAGGTGGAAAGGATGAGAGAGGAAGTCTGAAAAGTCCATCAGTATTTGATATGCAGGATTAAGTTGAAGCATGCTATCCTATCCAAACAGATTACTGTATGTAAAATTCTGAACATAAAAAATGGCACTAAAAACAAAAGTCAAGCTCATTCCATTTCTGAAATCTATTGTTCTATAAAGCCGTGAACTTCTCACAATAGTAGCAAGTAAAGTAGACTTAAATCTCTGAACAGAACTTGGCTTTTTCTACAGCTAGGTATATAGCTTTCAATACAACAGCACCTACCAGCACTATGGACAATGTTCGTTTTACTAAATCTTATATCTAGCCACTTCATGCAACATCATTTATGACCTTGCAAAAACTGCTACTCTTCAAGACACAGCTGGATGATTAAATACTGGAAACACCACTAAAAAGGAGAACAAGATGCTAAAGAACTGAAGTCTTGTGTGTGTGTGTATATATGTATACATATATATATACTCATTTAAACGTGACTGTATATAAAACAGTCAAGTTTAAATGGGTTTGTCCTTATTGACTTTTTCCCTCTTGCCTCCCAGGAAGGTCTCCTTTGAGACTGAAACAATGTAGCTCATGTAGTCATGACATGGCATACAAAGCAGTAACTCCTACTTCAGATGGGAGAAAATACTTTAATAGCTGCCTCTGTGTATGACAGTACCTATCTGCCTTGCTAAAACACTTGTCCTATGAGAAAATCCTATGAGAAGAGCCTTAGGGGGTCAGAACGCTACTTACTGCAGTTCCAATGAGTCCAGGCAGGTGCAGCATGCACGTAGATAGTCCCATTACGGCCATCAGGCCGCTGTGTCGAAGGGTGGCTTTGCACAAACATAAACAGCTTGTCAGCACAAGCCAAAGAGGCGGGCCTGCCCTGCCGGCCACAATGCAAGCCAATGATTAGCTTCTTCACATTCTGGGCGTTCAAGATACTGTATTTAATTCTTAAGCAGAGGAACAAAAGGGGCTGCTAGGAAGGACTAGTGCTTGACAGCTTACTGCCAAGCAGTAAAATGCTCAAGGAGAAGGAAAAAGAATATCAGGAAAAACACATATTTGCTGTGTATTTATAGTACTGCCTTTAGATAATCCACAAGCATCCCCCATGCACTGTTTCTTTTAGTTCAATCAAACAAACCAACCTTGTGAATTAAGTCCAGCCCACATTCATGATAGAGAAATTTAACTTGAGAAGTCTCTGATTTTGTTTCTTTCCACCCTTTCCATATTCTCATCCTTCCTAACACACTTAGTTTGCTGATGCTGTCATTTCTCATTTGTCTGTCACAAGTGTCTTACCCTGACCCCCCTCCCTGGACCTCACCTCCCAGACTTTACTGATGTCTGCTAATACTTCTTTTCCTCTCTGCCTTACCTGCTTGGTCTTTCACTCCTGTTCTCACCCAGAAAGCAGTCACAACCTGAGCACATTAGCACAAGATTTTGTGAAATAATTAAGCTGATTTAGCAACTTACTGTCTCCTCTCTCTTCATGCTCCCACTGTCATTTCAAGGAAGGTAATGTAGCACCGAAGCAAATTTTTCCGTGTCAGTTTAGTGAACTTAACAAAGAGACAGAAGAGCTATTGCATGAAGCGAGCACTCTGAAACTTAAGCTCCTTTGGATCTTCCCTCAGCCATTTATGAACCTGCCTGCCTCTCCAAGCTCCTATCTCTTTTGTTGCTTGTACTGAATTGTTCCAATTTAATTGAATACTCTGGTTACAGCTGCTGATCTCATTTCATCCCTGCCCTGTCCTACTTTCTTATGCCTCTAATTTGGCTGTGAGTCCTGTCTGCCACTAAAATCAGTCTCATCAGCTCTCTCAGAATAGCTTCCTGGATTAATATCATTCTTTGTACTTCAGCCGTGGTCTCTTTGAGCAATTTTCCTGCTGTGGAAATAATTAAAATCCTTCTTAAATACCATATCACTTCCCTGGCTTTCACTGTTTTCTCTCTGACCTTTCTGATTAATTCCTCTTTTGCACTCCCAAGGCATGTTACTTCCTGTTATTTTCTTATCCAGCTTTACTATTTACCCGTGCTGGCTCCCATTTCAATTTTATAGTAACAATTTCTAAATGTGTGATTCTATTTTTCAGCTTTCTACTTCTGTCTGGTCCTTACTATGTGCTCTAGGCATATTGTAATAAATGCCTTAACAGCTCCTAATTTTAATTTCCTTTTCATGGAGCAAATTAAGTCAGGCCATTACATTCATTACTGTCTTTATAGTCATTTCCCTCCCCCTCTAATTTGGTCTAGGATCTGAGCCCTTACAAAAGCAGATGCTGAAGTTCTCACCTTGTTTGGATGGGCTGGCATATCAAAGCTCTCAGGCTCCTGCTGACAGGCTGTGTATGAGTTCTGGCACATATCACTGTGTCACAATGTGTTTGGGTCACAGGTGCAAGTTTTTCTTCACAGTGAGGCCTGTTCCTCAAAGATATCTGAGATTCTAGTGCAATTGCATGGCTCCATCAGCTGTCATACAAGCATATAATCTGCAGAGACTATACTATTATCCAGATCTACTGCTTAGTTAACCCTAAGGCATCCACACTGACAGTATTATTTCATTAGAGCTCTTTTCTACTGACATTTTTAGCACATACACCTCTGCCCAGATCCACTGTGTGATCACGGTGTTTGATTACTTTAGTCACTTTGATTCCTGAGATGTGATCTTGCTCCCAGTGCACCTGCACTGTTGTCCCTAGAAAATTCAGCATCTGAGGTCATCTTTTGTTTCATATCCCAGCCACACTGCCTACAATCCCATGAAAGCAAAGCTTTCTGGTCCTTTTCAGAGTTTCTCCTTTCTCAATGACCCACTCCCACTGCTCCCCTCATCACAATGCCTGCCTTTTCAGCCTTCTTCCTTCCTACAAAGCTCCCTTTTTTCACCTTGTCTTCTATGTACAGAACACCCTGCTTGGTCAAATCAATATATCTTTCTTTTCTACAATCCACAGCTCACAAAACATAGAAATAATGTATCAGAGTGAACATCAGGAACAGTAAATATTTTACTTGTCACTTCAGAAAGATATTCCATCAGTACATGTAAATTACATGTGCTAGAAATTTTTAATCAATCGGATGCCATATTTTACATAGATTTTGCTGCTTGATTGTAATGGAGATAATGGGTACCAAAAGGCCTTGATGGAGATAGATCAAGTGCTCAATCAGAGAACATGAGATTGTGAAAAGACTGCTATGAAAAGGCTGTTTGTAGATGCACAAGAGAAAGAAAGTTAGCTATTGCATCTCTGATTCCCATGGCAATTTATTTAAGATGCTAATTCAGCGTAGCCACAAATAAAGAAACAAGAGACAACAAGAATGAGCTGATTTAGTGGACTTTGTTGAAAAGGCACACTTTAAACAAAGTCACTCTATGAACAACTCCTGTCACTCCACTCATATTATTATGCTGAGGCTGAAACTGTCTCTTTGTCCTTATATGACACAGGAAAATTGTTACCAGCACTGCCAAGGGTGCAAGCTCAAATGCCAGCTATGACAGAGGCTTCTGGAGGCAACCAAGCCCATTTAACACAGGGTAATCCTGCCTCTCTCCCCTTCACAATTCTGAGCTGTACAGGCCTGCCCCCCCCCCCCCCCCTTCATACACTTCTCCAGGAGTGGTGTGACAACTCACAGAGACAATTCCACTTGCTGGATATATTTTTCAAACAGGTTAGTGATCTGACTAATCTCTCTGCCACGTCAAACAGCATGAGATCCAGCAAATGAAAGAAATCATCCTGTGGCTGGAAGCATAAACAAGCCCCAAAATCATGGCACTCTTGCACACAAGATCTCTAGAACACCTGCTTGTTCTCCACAAAATATTTTCAAACAGAGTTTCTATTTTATTTAATTTCTATTTTAATTAAATGCAAGTTTCTAAAAGCATACAAAACAAATTTTATTTCCTAGGGAAAATAATAATAATAAAAGAAAGATTCTGATGAGCAAAAAAGGAAAACATGTAAGTTTTCTGCATCTGAAAGTATTTGGATTATGAATCATCAGGACTGAACTTTGCCTGCACCCTGTTACAAGCTGCATGGAGTAACATTTTGATTTTATCACCTTCTCTCTCCTGCTAACTTTGCATCTGGTTTCTACCATGTATACTTTGCTTGGTAAAGCTATTTTATTTCATTTTCCCTAGTCTCACTCTCCGCCCTTTCTTCTCCAAACACTATCCCAGCTGGACATCATTTTGCCTGCCATTCTCACCCTTTGGGAGACCAACCAGAAACTTCAGCTCCCCTGAGACTCAGCCTGGCAAGTTTGTATGCCTCCTCTGGAAGTGGACTTCTCAGGTTTACCCAGCAGTAGCCATAGACGCTACACAGTGGAGTGTGAAGATTTTTTGTCATGTTTTACTGTCCTGGATTCAATTATAAAGTGGGTCAAAAAGCTATTCCCAGAAAGCACACAAGATCAAGTAACAAAAGACTTTAGATAGTGACAAAAGTGAAACGCTGTACATGAATTGTTCCATTTTATCTTAAAAAAAAAAAAAAAAAAAAAAAAAAAGGAAAAGAAACTGTAGAAATGGCAAGGGGAAAGATCATGTGCAAATGCAGCACACTAACAGACAAGGCTGCAATCAATGGGAACTTGGATTTAGTCCCAGCTCAGACCACGTGCATTTTGACCTTTGAGCTCTTGGGCCATTCTCTAATTAGAGACCAAGGGACAAACTGTGGAGCTATTTAACCCTTTTGTGGTGCCTTATGAAGTGAAGCAAATGCCAGAGAAGATGCTTGGGATCTGTTCAGTCCCTGGAGGTCACAGCTTCCTATAGGAAATATCCCTGTTTTACCAAACCATTTGGAGTACAACTGCTGTCTGCACCTCTCTCTTCATGGTTCTCTATTCAGAAAGGTCAGATTTGCAACTATTCTCCTTCCTACACCACTGAAGTCTTGCTGGAATGTCTCCTTTTCTGCCAGCTCCCCATTCAGAGTCTGTATATCTTCAAGGCTTGTCATGCATCCTCCACATTCATCAGTAACAACACACCAAGGATCAGATCAAATTAGAGATAACCATCTGGAACTTAATAGTGGAAACAATGGTGTGTTGAACACAAAGACTTGCTTATCTCCATTACAGCAGCAAAAAAGCAGCAAACTACTATAAAATTATAACATTAAAAAAAATGCAATAGCAGTAGAAGATGCCTGGAGAGAAACAAGGTAATACAGTAGATGTACAACGGCTGCCAGGTAATTTCTATCCTATTTGACTATCAGTGGTGCCCTAGGTAGGCGTGGACTAGTGATGTAACTTTTATACCCCTGTGTAAAGGGTGTATATGTCTTACCTACTTCATGGAACTACTTTGTGGATACATTTACAGTGCTTTGAAATTCTCATTGAAAGTGTTATGGACACATAAACTGTTGTTGTTTCCAGTATTGATTTAGGAAAGTCACCTTTGTAGAGCTGATAAACACAGGCAACTACTATAGCAAGGTTTTATTTCCAAAAGGAGTTGGCTGGAAAATTGAACGCTTTCAATGTGGACTTTGACTGGAGTTCCAATTAAATACTGTTGGGCAATGTCAAGGTGCAGAGAAAGAAAATGGGAGGGTAAGCCAGGATTTTTTTCTCCATCCAGTTCAATTGCTGCAGTATTTCCTGTAAATTTTGTTTCTACTTTCCTGATACCTCTAAGGTCATTCATTCCAAACATCACACGTATACACCAATAAAAGGAGAGGTGCCTCCAAAAATACATGCACTGGGAATAATGATTTACTTTGGGGTCATAGAGCACAGTAAATCTGCAGGCTTACACTCCCTCTTATACGAGTTCCCTCCCTATTTTCAGTGAGTTCAAGAGGTGGTTCACAGAGCTCAGAGAAGGCATCTTGAATATAAACTACTCTTTGTGCAGGCCTTCCATTTGCCACTTAGATGTGTTCTAACCTACTTGTAGGGTATGGTCCTCAGTTTCCCTTCTCACCTGGTAGTCTGCTAATCAGAGTTTTTTAGCCTCAAGGCATGTCTAGACTGCACTGTGACTGGAGTAGCAAGAAGTACCAAAACTAGCTCTAAAATAGCTGTCTGCTATTGGTGACATTATACATGCAAAGTAAATTAGCCTGTGCTGGAGACCATGCTGCCCTAAATGAAACTCTCCTGGTGGCTGTGAGCTCCTTTGGGCTGTGCTGTACTACACTACAGCCATTTCTCTGTTAAATTCCCTGAATGAATCTAGACACAACATGATACATCTACTTACAGTAGGATTTTTCAAATGCTGCTGGAACAGCCCTTAGCTATGATTAACTTTAGAGTTCACAAATATATTCCGTAAGGACTAATGCTTTGCCTTTGGATCAGACCTACATTTGGGGTGTCAGGTACTTCCTAAAGGAGCCACTGACACCAGCAACACATACATCCACCCTAATTTAAAATGACACAAGAAGAGTTATCTCCAAGGAATGTTTTTCCAGATAACAAGATAAACATTTCAAGCAGTATCTTTGGAACAGAGAAAGCGATATGGAAAAATATACCATCTCCCTTACTAGGTATGGCCTTTGTAATGTGAACTTTTTCCTCACACTCTTCTGGGTAGAGATGTCCCTGCTTATGCAGGGAAACTCAGAGAAAATATTCAGAAGCACTCTGTGAAGGCCTTGCTTTTAAACAACAAACAGATACGAGAAATTAGAAGATTCCTTTCAATATAGCAGTGTCTCCCTATTCATTGTGAACTTAGCCATAAATATCCCACTCACTTGTTTGGCACAGGACCAAACCTTTGCAAACAAGACCAAAGGATGCTCAGAGAAAAGAAGGTACTTGCCTATCACAGGCAAAATGCTCAATTAGCAATACAGTGACTTTGTTTCAAAGAAAGCACTTTACTATGTGCCTTCCTTTCAAGCGTATGAGAACTCCTGCTGATTCCACTCTCACATCAGTGAGGTCAGTTAGGGATTTAGCCAGGAACTAAAAGGAATTAACTCCCCTCACACACGTAGACACACACGCTCTGAATAATGGCCGGAGTGGTCTGCATCTCACAGTGTAGATGTGACATGACCTCCTCATCCTTCCCACTCTCAGTATATCAGCATTTTACCTCTCCTTGAATGACACTACTCGTATGTTTTATGCAAGCTATCTAGGTGCTGAATTAGGGTGAGGAGGAAAATGTGACACCCCGTTTATGTCTGCATTGTTTTTCTACCTAGCAAGCCCAGAGAATGCGTATGTTACTTAGCATATGGAAACACTTAAATAATTAAATACTTGACATGGAACTGCAGAGGCACAACAAAAGTCAGAATCATCCATATGAATGAACAAATGCTTTTAAAGATACCTTTAAAAGGTGGCAGTTTATGCTTACCAAAGACTGCAAGCAAATACAACAGCATCTTCGTATAAATGGTCCATAAGAGGGAATTTTTTGATAACTTCCAGGTGCTTTCAAGTCAGATTCCTTGTGATCACCCTGTTCCTTATGAAAACAGAATCATACTAGTTTGCAAGCAAAGCTCTGTTATAGGTGTTTGAACGGCAGGAACAGGGAAGAGCTTATTATCAGGAGACATTATACACTTCAGCCAGGTGGGAGAATTCAATTAAAACAAAAAAGTCCCTGATCCAAGTAGCGTATGGCTAAAGCTGTCATGCAGTCATGACAAAAGTGCCCCCATGTCTGGGTTTAATTATATTGTAGAAAAATACTGCAGCCAAATAAAAAAGAAGTGGAAATCAAAATACTCCAAGAGAGTTCTGTCAATCACAAATGTAAGAACCATGGTGAAAAAGGATAAGAGACAATATTAGCACACTGAGTATACAAAGGCTCTTATTAAAGAAAGGAATAACAGAAAAGCATAGAGACAAATGGATAATTGCAGAACGAAAGCACCAATACTATCAATAATTCCTATAGGGTTGAAAAATTTCAACCAAAATGACTGAAATAATATATACCAAAAGAACATGGTTCCATTTCATACAATCTCACTGATTTCACAAGAAGAGGAATCTATGGAACAATATAATGCTCCAGAAATACATGTTTTGTTAGAGTTCTACAAGCCTTTAAAACATAAGAAAATGTTTGTATGAGAATGCGTCTAGATAGAGCAACTGTAAGTTAGGGGGAAAAATCCAAATAGGAGCATACTTGTAATTATTATGGGAGTACAAAGAACACAACTGAGAATTAAACATGATGTTATTTAATATTTCATTCAGTAGGATTATAAAATCAACTTAGTAGCTTTTTATTTACAAAGAAATGTATATACACAGATTTCTTGCTAAAGTTATTTGGGGGAAGGAACTTAGAGTGTTTTGAAATATTGGCTGACTAGCAAAGTAGTTGGGGATATTGTGCGTTGTATTTTTATCAACTAAAAGAAAAACATTTATGCACAAACAGTACCAATGCTATCTAAGAAAAGGTTTTCAGAAGATACGCAAAATGAGAACAAACTAAAGTCTATATAGTACAGATCCAGCATCATTATGATAATTTTATAGTAATATGAAATCACTTTCACCTCAATCTGCTTGTAGTTCTGTTTCTTTTTTTTTTTTTTTTTCACCATAAAAACACGATAATTAAGTACTTCTTTCAAACTTTGGTTGCCTTATTCCTCTATAAGCAATGAACGTTCTGCTGCATTCCTTCGGCATGGACTCTCTGATTTCTCTTAAAACAGTTACAGCTGACTGCAGACCAGTGCCCTGCCAAGGCTTTTGTGTTGTCTCTGTCTGTGACATGGCTTAGATTACAGCTTGCACACTGCAGTCTGTATGTATGCAAGGAACAAAATCTGTAGTGAGGCAATATTGCCTAGTACTGAATGTCTGGATGAACAGCAGGCCTTGAAAATTTCCTTGTATTCACTTGTGTTTTTCTGCATGCTTTTCAGGATCAGCCATGTGGCATATTTAAAGGAGGATTCTTGCTTTGAACTGATTCTTGTTTGCTCTTAGTGGCTTATTGATTCGAGCAGAAAGAGACGTCACAGAAAGAAGCATTGATAACTGTGAGAATTAAGCAATTGTTTGAATTAATGCAATTATTTAAAACCTATATTTCTTTGTAATTTTAAGGATAGGTTAAAGACAGCAAAAAAGGATGAGTCAACCAGATACAAAGAGGTGACTGATAACATGTAAACATGTAAAATATAAATCCTATTCAGACAGGGAATTTGATCCAAAAAGGAAAACAAACACTGGGACTCTATAAAGTCCTATAGAGAACTGCATTGAAATTTATATAAAAGGTTGCACCAGAAATGGCCTTCAGGGTAAGCCTTGCAGCAGGGAAAGAAACTTAACAGTGCTCACTGAATCCACTTCAGTAGAAGAGGCCAGACTAAACCTGCAAAACACTGAAGAAGAGAAGCACTTTGGTTTGAAGATAAGTATTCCTGTGGGTGGTTCTCTCAAAAAGCAGTGTCTTTGCTTATTTCCCTGCCTAACTGCCCCAACACAAAATACTATATTTATTTATTTATTTGGCATATTGTACTAACACTATTTCCTTAATGTTCCTTTCCGTGTTTAGAATTACGTTTGGCAGCTCTGGACCTCCTGGTGGACAAAATGCGGATAAAGATACTCTTCTGTCACTGTGTTTCTCTGAGTTGGCTCATACTTTGTCTTTTTCAAATAAAGTCGTTAACGATCATTAGCATCATTAGCAGTAACAATTAAGCTATTCATTGTGCCTTTTGTTAAATGATGGATGGAGTTTTTTTGAACCAACCACATCCCAGCTGCACTCTTTATCAAATCTTCCCTCATGAAAGTTGGGCTATTCGAGCAACTGCTCTGATTCAGGAGATAAACAAACTACTAGGGACTTCTCTGTACATGCACCCACACACAGATGGTTCAGTAAAGAGACAACAATTCACTTGACCTGGGGAATTACAGTGTGACAGGCAGCCATGCACCTACTTTCAGTTTCCATACCCGATTAAATTAAGCAGCTGAAGAGCTCTTTAGAGCTCTCCTTAGTAAATACGTTTATTTGGATAGCTCAACAGAAGCACAAATGACATTTCACTGACGTGCTATCTCTTGCTCTGACCATCCTCAAACTTTCCTCAGTGACAGAGAGGGAGTACACTCAAAGGAAAAGGATTTCCAGAAGACAGGATCAGGTTAGTGTGGGGCCTCTGATACTGAAAGATCTCAGTAACAGGGTGATCCCAGTTCCAGAAATCAGGGCTGCTTAACACACATGCTAATTTCTCCTAGAGCTTGCTGGCTAAGCATCAGACAGTTTTCTTCTCTTTGCTTTCCACAGCACTTCAAATCAGGTGATATCCTCTCTGCTTCTTACTGCCCTCACACCTTCAGTGATAAAGCAAAGAAAACTCTTCAGAAAACTTTTAAAGGACAGAACTGTGCTGTTAAAGATGTTCTCTTAAGCCTTTAGTTGCCCCAAGAATGTAAACTCATAATTCTTGAGATACCAGAATAACAAGCTCTTTGCAAGGTGGTCCTCTCTTGAATATACTGATGCTAAACAATAATGTTTCTAGAAACTGGAATTAGCATCCATTATTATCTTCCCACATGAAGAATCAAGGTCAGAATCAAAACAAGCCATCACAAGTCTCCTAGCAATTATCACGAGCATAATGCTTTTCCTCATCAATAACTATTGATTTCTAGAAGGTTGCTGATGTCCATGCTATGTTGTTCACTAAGCACAATACAAAGCTCTCAATGTTGTCGGCTTCAATCTTTTAACTCTGAGCATGCTCTTAAAAACAAAAATAAATGGAACACATTCTTTGTTTTCCATTTTAAATTGCACAGCCTTCATTGTGTAAAGAAAAGCATTGTTTCACCATTCTGCGGGTAGAACTTGACAACTGTTGGAAGCCTATTTAGGCTAAAACTCCACTGTGAGAATTTGCAATATGAGTTACATTCACTTGTAGGTTGGCTGCATGTTGTCTCAAGGCTAATATTTTCACTGTCCCAGCAACCCTAAGCATACTAAAATAATTGGAGTTTTAGTTTATTTGATTCTTTAATAGTTTTTCAGCCTCACTGTTTTGCTTTCACGTAGCAATTACATAAAGCTTCAGCATTAACTAATGACAAATGTAAAATCTCTTTGAGAGCTGCACATGCTGCAACAAAGCAGTCACAGCCTATGGATTCAGATATGTCAGCCCTGCAGCACTCAGAATATCAAGGGAGCCACATCAACCTATTTTCTGGAAGGAAAAGCCCCAGCCTGCTAACCTGGAGGAAATATTTCTCTGTCCACCAAGGCTGAACTGAAGACATACTTCAGTGAACTTATTTCCATCCAAAGAAGAAAGGAAGCCAGTTCCTAACAATGCATTCAGCAGAGGAAGCTCACTTGGCTCTTTAAGAAGCCTCCTGAGTGGATTCACAGTGAATCAGGGTGGAAAAATCAATCAGACAAAACAAAAAGAAAAATACAAACAAACAGAAACACAGAACAGAAAGAATGCTTATCTTTTTGGAATGACTCCCCTAGGTAAGTAAAAACAGCTAAAAAGTACAGAAGCCTTTACATTAGGATTCATCTTCCTTCTAAAGGACAAACAAGCTGCAGTGATTTGGTTGCTTCTATTTACCATCTTCAAAATCATTTTCATTTAGGAATGCCTTGAAACATATGAATTGTAGGATAGGATTTCAGGACGTTCTTAACAGTAATTCATACAGCTCCTGGGGATAAATCATTTTGCCTTTGAACTTCCAGCTTATCCATTTGGGAATTATGGCATCTTCTCTTAAAAGAAATAAATGAGGCACCTGCCCTAATATTCCTGAACTAATGAGTTCTGCAAAATCCTTTCAAAGTACTGGCTAACCAGATTGATAAAACACTGCTTTATCCAAACAGATCAAGCTAGATTTATGATTAATTGCATGGCTGCGAATTATCTTTCAGAATGGTTTTATTTATTGCTCTCTGTATAGAAGGAAAAATAAGACATTTAATGAGTACAATAAGAATTCATGTTCAGCAGCTTCTATTCATTTAGATTCTTGGGATTGCTTTATAGAAGTGGCAGCTGTGCTGCTGTCAACATACATTAAAAATTGTTACTACCAATTCCCACTGTTCATTTGTGTATGAAAGAAAAAAGCTTGGAAGTTGAAGGTGCTGTATCTTTCCAACTGCACCTTGATCTTCTAGGATTCTTTAGTATTATTCCTGCATATACAGCTAGGTTTATGTCCTCATACTAAAACTTGAACTCAGAAGTCATAGTAGTTTACAAAATACAAATGTTCAGAGAGAATAATTACTCAGTTTTGCTTGGTTATGTGAGGTACATTGCTCAGTTAAGTTATAGCTCGCATCCACATGCTACAATATTGCCTTATGGAGGATGATCTAAAGACAGTGCAAAGTGAATAGATGAAAGATCTTTAGAATGGAATAGAATATTATAATACAGCATTATAAAGCACAGAGTACGTCTGACTGATGGAAGAGTTGGTCCTACTTTACAGATACAAAAAACACTGCCTACCTCACACTGTAACTTTCAAACAAAAGGTAGCAGAAAAGTGATGTTAACAGATGCATGACTTCTGAAATCTACTTGCAAGATGGGTAAGGAGCAGAGATGAAGAAAATGTGCAGATACTATAATGCCCACTGTTCACCTGCCTGTGTCACAGCACATGATCCCCAACGAATCAGTTACTGTCTTTCAGCCAAGTGTCACAGTGCTGCTGTTTCATTCTATTAATTAACACTGAAATTAAGAACATGTAAGTAACCACAGGTAGACATGCTTCATTGAACCTAATAATGAATACTATTGCCATAGCAATCAAGATTATCATGAACCTTCTTGACCTGGTAACTTACAATGACAAAGTTAATAATGAAGTATTTTCTTACTGATTTTTAGGGGAATCTTCATCAGTACTCTGCAACTATTTGTAATGCTTTGGTCAATGGAGTTGATTTCAATTAATATGCTTTGTTAACTTCCTAGCTAAGCAGTTACAGCCCAAGGGAGCTATCCCATGTGAATCAGTAAGATAGCTTTAAAATAAAGTAACAGTAAATCTATGTCATTTGCTTGTTTTAATAACAATTTTAACTTGTATCTAGGCATCCTCTCAATATCTAGTATCCTAAAAATCACTTTGGTTATAATGTTCTGCATTCTGTCTTCAGATAAAAAGATAATTGAGAAAACTAGTTGTATAATAAGGGTTCTGACATCTGGATCATGTTTAAAATACTTGTTTCTTTCCCTTGTGGATAAGTCCTTGCTTTATTTTTAAAACAGCTTGTAAATGATTTGAGTCCAAGGATTATCTTCTGTTTCTATACAGTTCCTAGATATACCTTTCTGTACAGTGCTGTTCCAATGTTTTCCTTTGTGCTACAACAATAGTAAAGAGTAATAATAGCGTAACATGCAAAATAAAGTGACAATGCCATTGCTGCAGTCAGAATTTCTTATCAGGCCTAATGACTGACAAGTTTAGTGAGCTGATCTGACACTACATGGTTTTTTGTAAACAATAAGGCTCTGTATAATTAGATTTAAAGCAAATTATAACCGTTGATGAATATACACAGTTATTTTCCTTGGTTTTCTACTTCACACAAAGTCCACAGAGAAGTAGCAGCATCTTTATTTGTTCTTCCACATCATCATGTATAATAAAATAGATTACAGCTACATGTGGCTTGTTTGGAGATTAAAATCCCAAATTCTTGCTAGGTAGCTTTATTGCAATTGGTCATGTTTATTTATACACAAATTACTGTTCTATTTCTCAGCTAGGTAAGCCTAATGCTCTGTTTGGAAGACCAAATGATTTCTAAGTCTAGCTAAGTCCCAAATCACAGATGTGTTTGTGTGAAAGCAGACAGAAATTAGAAGAGAGGAAGGAGGGAAAAACAGAGAGAAGGGGAAAAGGAGACAAGAGGATGAAAGTTTGATTTCTGTAATATGTTTAAGGGAATGTGTCGTTACCTGCCTCATGTGCTTCATAATTCTTATAGGGAATTAAAAGACAGAAGAAGTGATCACAGAATACTGACTGGAAAGAAAAGACCAATATGGAGACAGCCTTTCTGAAACAAGAAGGTGGTCAGGGCATAGGATGCTCTGAGTTTTAAACAGGTGGTGGGTGAGGGAATTTCCTCTAAGAGTGGATGTGAAGAGCATTAGAACACAAATGGAAAAAAGTTGTTTGCCTATAGCAAGAGAGAAAACATGGAGTGACAAAAAAAATCTGTTTTGAAAGTGAAGGAGAAATAAAGGGATACTGGAAAAATCAATGGATTTGTGCCATTAAGTCTGGCTGTTGACTGCTTTGCTGGGGTTACCTGTGCTAGAAGTGTACCCTGTGCTTCGGTTGGAGAATACTGAGAATCTTTTTTAACTGTAGCCAGTTGCAAACTGCCCAGATTAGGCTGGCCTGGTGCAGCCAGTTATGCCCTTTCTTGCTCTCTGAGGTCAAACAAAAGATAGACAGGTTAGTATCCTGACCAGCCACCCGTACTGCTTTGCTACAGGCCACCCAGGTAAAGGTAGAGGCAGTTTCACACCTCTCAGAATTATTTGGCAGGGAGAAAATCAACAGTGCTGGTGATAAGCATCGCTGATCTAATTCTGTTTTGTTTTTTTGAGGGTAAAGGTACCCATGAGAAGCTGACACATCATCAAGCACCAGAACGGTCAGACTTCAGTGCCTTCAAAGTAAGCTACAAAGCATCAGTGCATGTAATTACAAATGAGGTTTCACCTCAGGGCTGCAGCACCAACAACTGCAGGAGATTGTTTAATATTCAGTGTGTACATGCCTAAAAATCATTGCACATACTATCAGAATTTCAGCATCCTGCTGCACATCAATGAGCACTGATTAGTTTTGAGCAAAATCAGTTTACATTGTGGATGAAAGATCTGGGAGGAAAACTGGCATTTGATGCAAAGTGCAGAGAAAAGGCAAAGAGGCTGCTTTTTTTGGACATCTTTCTGGACATTGCAGAGCAGATCTTCAATAAAACAGCTCTGAAAATGTTTATCCATCCCCAGATTTTCCCAAAAGAACTTCTGAAATAATTCAGGACACACGTATTATCTCTTGTGTGCTTTATAGATTTAGGCAGCAGCTTTCAATGTTTAATCCAGGCAAGAAGTAGATTAACTGCCTTCAGCTGAAGCCTTCCAGCTGACAACCCTTTTCCTATGCACATGGCATTTGACGTCTGCCCTTTTAACATTTTGACATTTTTGGGAGTGACACTGTCCTGAAAGCTCACTGCTTGCCTCAGCAGCTGGCTAGCTGTCACTCAGGCTCAGGAAGATTAGCTCCACAGCTGTCATCAGAAATGACCATTTTCACAGCTTAGTTGCATGGAAACTACAAATTTCTTATATATATATATATATATATATATATATATATATTTCTCCTGTGTATGGGAGGGGAGAGGAAGACAAGCTCCAAAACCTCTTTTCAGCTGTGACAATGAAGACAAGCACTCCTATGTATACATCTTCAAAATGAAGCTGAAGTACTATAAAGTAGCTTCAAGACAAAAGTTGAACCAAACATATAACCTGCCTTACAACAGCATTAGAGACACAGTAGTAGTACTATGAATATTTTCACACCTTCCCTTACAGAGAACAGTTCTCTCTGTAACTGCTTAATGGCAGTCACCTGTTTACTGTGTTTTTCACAAGGCTTGCAAAAAGCCTACAGCATGCCTAAGAAATAACAAATCATGTAAACAAAGCAAGAAGCATGACATGGCAACACAAACAAACCAGCTATATCCTGTATTTCTCATGCAATTATCTGATACCTATACTTGTTTTCAATTAGCAGATTTAATTCAGAACATAAGAATTCACTACTCACAAACTCCATAGGACAATGGTACTACAGAAGCTTTGATTCAGAAAGGAAGTTAAGAAACTTGATGCTGTTTCTTTCTTAGCACAAGATCAAAAAACCCCAATAACAAGTGCTGATTCTCTTCTTTATGGTATCACCGCAGCACCGAGAAACCTACAACTCCATTATTTCCCAACCACCTTACTGCCCTGCCTCCATGCCACACATCAGATAAATATTCTCTTCATCTGCAAACAGAGTAAAACGGGTTAAAAACATGCACTGCTCACCGTGGTATGTTCATTGTTCTTAGCAGGTCAGATCTGCGCCCCTTATAATGATTATTTGTTTGCACTTCCAACAATAAGGTACTGCTAAGATTCTTAGTAAGAAATCCAGTTTTACATGTATGAATTTTTAAAGGTTCAAGGTGAAAAATACCATGACAGAGTTCTCTCCTGCATGTTCACAAGCAGCTTGTTAATGTTGAAGCTTCTTTCTCACTGCATATCTGCTATTATCTAACGTAAGCAGAAAACAATCTATCTAGAAGCACCTCCTGCATTTGCTTAGCTTCTCCACTCACAAAATGGCAAGCAGACATCCCCAAAAATCAACAAACACAACTGCAAACTATTTGTTCCGGAAAGCTTTCATACATCCCTTTCTCTCAGTAGCTCCTCCACTGAAAGCCGAAACAATACTGCAGAGAAGCATTCACTCCCAGGATGTTTTCAGCTTTCGTCCCTCTGCTTTTCCAAGCAGAACACCAAGGTAGAAATCCCAATTAGCAATTTGAAAGCAACACACAGGCAAAGAATACTTACATTTGCCACTGTATTTGTAATATTTGCGTACTATTCCAGCAATGGGTGATTACAAAAAGGAGAAAGAGCTTTTTAGTCAGTCTTTCAAGCCTCGCAGCAGTGAAAGGAAGGCTGTTATCTGAAAGCTACTCATTTTCTATATGCTGTGCTCTGCTTGCTTCCCATGCACATACAACATAGCTGCCAGATTTAATAACCATGTCAGCCTGCTTTCTCCATAAAGCAGCAGAGAGATGACAGGATGAAGATGAAGTAGCCAGCATGTTAATCCGTAGGCCACATTAAGCTTTAAATGTATGTCATCATTTTATTGCTCTTGCAGAAAAAGAACAAAACCAATCAACACTATTTGCAAAGGAAAACCACGTGCAAAAGGGTTTCAAAAATACAAATCTGTACTTGTCTTCAGTGACACTGAGGTACGTTAAAAAAATAGCTCTTTTTGTCAGTTAACAAATCCTAGGAGTTAATTTCTTTTCAAGACACCCTGATCTTTAATCATACATTTTGCCAAGCCACAATGTGCTTGTACCCCAAAAGAAAGCCATTATCTGACAAATTAGTCAAGAATCACTCCTCTTCAGAAGGAATTATTTCCATACCTGTCTTTGCTGACTTCTTTCAGAAAAGCAGAGTTAACAAGAGGGGGAAATTTCCATTTACCATTTAAATCCTCCCACGTACAGCGGTTCCTAGAGCTCTCTACTTTCTTATCAGATGTAGTCACTTCAGTGTCAACATGGAGCACTTCCATACCTCCATCTGCACAACCAGTTCAATGGAAAGGAGGGGCAGGCAGAGTTTATGTGCCAGGAGAAGGTGCCAGTCATACAGTCCAAATCTAGGAACTAAAAATAAACCCAGAAATGAACGGCTGAATTTACAACAACACAAGGATGCTGCAGAGATCTCACAACATCTGTGCATGCCTCTCTCTCTCATTTATATTCCCTTCACTTCCCCAGAGGCACCTGTCTCAGCGGGGAGTGGTTTCTGTGGAAACTACCAATAGTTGGTTTTGCCCTTGGAGAAAGTGTTACTATGGCAACCTTATGTAATGTATATGGCCTAGATTCTTGTTCGTAATAAGGTAATGCTGTAGTTCTCATTATAAAATTGGAGCGGATTTGTCTTGGGGGCAAGAAACATAATTACCTAAAAACTATTTTTAAATGTGAAATAGAAAGCACAAAAGATATCAAATTAAATGAGAGCGTAGGGGGCGCTTTCAGAGCAACACTCACAAAAACAAACAACCTTCTGAATTCCAGTAAACAAGGCCTATTATTTTGTATTTGTGGGAAGTGAGGAGGAAGGAAGACATTCAGCTGAGTTAGGTCTCAGCATAGCAATCAATACTGCATACTGAAGCATGGAGGATTTTTCAGCTTATTTATTCTTCCAGCAACAAGGATCTCACTACATCTACTCCATTCAAAAATGAAACATCAGCCTCGCTGTTGCTTTATTGCACATTATAAAATGGTGCCACATTAAAACTGGAGGAAGTTCCTGAAAGGAGCTGTATGAGTCAGCAAGGCATAACACACAACAGAGCAGAACAGAAAGGGCAAATTGCTGTTTATAATTGCTGAGCTTTCTTCTCAGCTGAGAGGAGACAAACCTATCCACAACCACAGCAGGGAGAGCAGATCTACCAGATCCTGCCTGGGAGATGGGATGATGAGGACCCTGGTACTAGGGCTGAGAAGGGCTAGCCTTCTAAGTCAGCAGCTGAAAACCTGCATGGCTGGGAATGACATGAAGGAGTAGTCATGTAACAGACTGTTAGTGACCCCTGTGAAAGAGGTAGGGGGTGTGTCTTCCTGCCAGCTATGCCTGTAGAGACATCGCAAGCCAAATGGTTGAGAAATCAGAGCTACCTCTTTACACAAAAACTATGACTTCAGTTTGAAGAATATTGCTTGGCAAGAGCTGTGTTTTAACCTGGCAGGTTAAAAACCACGTGGTCACTTGCTCACTTCCCAGTGATGGGAGAGAGAGAGTCAGGAAAAAAAGTAAAGTAGAACTCATGGCTTGAGATAAATCTATTTTCTAAGACAGAGAAAAGAAAAAGGATAACAATTATGAATTTAGACATATATACATGTGTATATATGAATGTATATAACAAATAATGCACAAGCAATTACTCACCACCCCCTGATTGATACTCAGCTAGCTCAAATCCTTGGGCCCTTTGCTGAGAATGGCCTTGGCTCTGTACAACACTGCTTCACAGCAACTATAAATATCAGTATGTCATCAACATTGCTTTTCCCCTAGAGCCAAAACGCAGTCTGGAGGAAACAATTCCACCTCAGTTGAAACTAAGACAGGAAACATGAGTAAAATTCTACCTCTGAGGTATCTGTGTTGTGACTCAGTGGATCACTATCTCTTCAGACCTGTTGATCTCACAACTTTTATTAGCATAACATTCATTAATACACATGGGTACTGATTTTTCTCCTCTGTACATACTCAAAAGACAAATGAGTGAACAGCCTGCCTATAGAATATTTCCCAAAAGCTTAAGATGCTCCTGCACTGCACAAAAGGGCATTCACTGTAGATGGGCAACATAGGCAGGAAGCATTGTTTCAAACCACATGGCTTTTACAAACCGGTCTTGTGAATGAGGACGACTCATGCTGCCTGAAGATGAGGTGTTGATTGGGGTTTTTGCTCCTCCAAGCAGCTATTCAAGAATCAAGTCTAGGACTTCACAAAAAAAGCTGCTGATGACACAAGTGGCTGGAATATTCTAAGTCAAGCCCCCTGTGAAGGGATTTGTCTAACTGGGAGAAGCTTAACTTGTAAATTAAAAACAAATACTGCTCTATGAATTGCTTTGAACACCCAAACTGAACTATGCAAAACACCTACTTTGACAATCATGCTGAGAGTTAACTGTTTTTGTCAGAGGCTGTGCGCACACATTACGGGCTAATCCTTTTTATCTGTGAAACTCAAGTGTTCAAGAAATATGTGAGAGTACTAAAGATTCTCTCTCCTTTACAGAGTAAAACAAAGGAATTTTGAGTATGTTGTTAACTTAAACTGGATTTGTGAAAGTTCACCGTCACCAAAACATTCCCTGCACCTGAAGTTTTTATGATTTATTGCCTATCTAGTCAAGTATTACACAGGAGTCAGGCCTATCAGATCTTTGAACCCCACTTCTTACCTTCTATCTAGAGGATATACCAACCACAGTGTATTACAAACGATATTCTAATTTCTTAAAAGATATATATATGTAATAATAAAATTATATTTTCATCACCTTCTGACTTAATTCTACATACAAATGACATAGTAATTAGACAGCGTCTACTGAAACACTTCTTTAAGTGCCCTAGGAAAGTTAGCATACTCAAAAGAAAAGCCATCAAATGAAAAGACTTCACGATCAGGTTAGAAGGAGCTAAGCTGACACCTAAATTCATGTAGTTCTGATTTTTTGTTATGTAAAACTGTGAACTTCAGAGAGTACACTGCACAAAGACAGCAAGAGGGACAAACTGAGAAATGAATTTTATAACAGAAGACGGGAAAAAAATGGACTTTTTTTCCTTTTAAGACAAACATTTAACACAAAATGAGAAAGCTCAACTAATTCTCATAGCTATACCAGTTCTCCCAGCTTGGATTATCAACTTAAGCACAGTAATAGCTGACATAGTTCTATGATTTTTATGCCAAGTTAAGTAGCATCTTGTCAGCTTAGTATGGAGGCAGCATGAACTTGGATCAATCCCCACTTAACTGTGCAAATATTCAATTCACGATCACTTGCCACTTCCCCAAGCACATGATAGGGTGTAAGGGCATGAGGCTCATAAGTTGGCACCTCACTACTACCAGTGTACTTTCAGTAAGTTAGCCTAAGAAGGAACATTGCAGCACTTACATTTCTTATCCTAAATTCTGTCTTTAGCTACCTGGGGATTTCAAGCTACACAGATTTCTGATCTCACTAAGTGACTTGGCTGAGATACTGCTGAGAAGGCAGTTAGACTAACAAAAGACAGATTTGCATATGCAGCAGAACTCAGGCTCGCAGAGATGCAGCTGTAACTTGTGAACTTGCTGTTAGTTTCCTTCCAGCACAGAGTTGCTCATCCCAGAAGTACAAGCTTCTCTTGACATCTCAGGATGTGCAATAATAATCTCTCAGAGAATAGGCTCAGAAAACATGTAATTGAGGTATTATGACCTGGACATTGTTTGGCAAACATCAATGAACGTGATAACAATCCTACAGCTGAGAAAGTCAGACTTACAGGGGTTATCTAAAATGGTATGCCAACAGTATTTATTATACATTTCCCATACCTTTTCCCATGTCATTACATCAGCCCTATGAAAAAAATGTTAGTAACATAATATTGCAAATGGCCTTGTTCATAGTCCTCCCATAGTTCTCTTATAGAGAAAAGTTCTTTCTTTTTTTCTGTTTTCTTGCAATGACATTATTTGGATGGGGAAAAAAATCTTAGCAGAAAATAAAGTGTGAGACAGATTCACAAAGAAACAGGCAAGAGTGTCAGGGTATCAGTTTCTAACTGTGTGCCATGCAGCCTGCAGATCCCCTTCAAGAGTTATGTGCTTACACAACTCATAGGAATGACACTCACAAAAGCCACCACATTAGCAGAGTAACGTAGCTAATGGGGAATGCAATGAAAGAAATCTTAAAATCTTTCCATGAACTTGGTATTCCCATCTGGGCTACAGGAAAATGTCCTCGCTAAATGGGATTTAGATGTATCCACTATCTTGAATTCACCGTCTACCTGTGCTCCTTCTCACAAAGGATGATAGGCAAAAAGACAGGAGGGAACTTCAGTACTTAAATACTCAACTTTTCTTTACTAGGAGAGTGGTGAGGTCCTGGAACAGGCTGCCCAGGGAGGTTGTGGATGCCCCATCCTTGGAGGTGTTCAAGGCCAGGTTGGATGGGGCCCTGGGTAACCTGATCTAGTAAATCTGGAAGTTTAGTGGCCCTGCCAGGCCGGGGGGTTGGAACTTCATCATCCTTGAGGTCTCTTCCAACCCAGGTCATTCTGTGATTCTGTGAACTCTACCAGCATTCAGATGAAAATTCAACCAACATTATCTTTTCAAAATGAGATCTTTCCAGGTTGTTCTAAGGTAGGAATCTTTCTGAAGCTGCTGTCCTGTTATTAGCAAATAATGAAAAGAGTGAAGGAGAGAACAAAGACTACTGTGTAGCTGGGCTTTTGGTTAAAGCACTAACCTATAAAGTCCTGTATCTGCTTCAGATATGGCCTGTTCATCAAGAGCAGAGCCAAGTTTTAGAATGCCTGATGGTAAAAACCAGTTTGTTGGGTTTCAGAAGGTGCATTATGAGTTAGGAATAACTGCTTTTAGAGAAGACAGGCAAGAGTGCCTTCTGTGATGGTTCTGATTTGTATAGGTAAAAGAGACACTCATTTGCTGCCGTGAACATCCCCAAACACCTAGCAGGTTTCAAAGACTAATATTTCTTCCTGAAGTGCTATGGTGACTATCAAGTACTTGAGGCCATGTCTACAACATGGGAACAGATGCATCTGAGCTGGCAGTGATCTGCATACAACCTCATAAACCTGCAGTGCTGGGGAGTTCAGAGCAGTAACAGAGACACTCTTCCTTTGTGCATGGTCATTAAAAAGCTGCAGAACCGTGCATGAAGTTACACTCTACCAGGGGACTTTTCCAGATCAAAGGTTCATGAACACTAGCCTACCCCTGAGAGCAGGTAGGTCCTACATCTGATCTCACTCCCTGCATGAATCTTGCCTGAATTCAGCCATGGAAATGGTCATCATGGGGATTAAAATGAATCTCATTTCATCTAGCCTAGAACACACAGAATACAGATCAAAGGTAGATTTCTGTCTGAGTTCCTCATGGATTTCAATTTCAATCAACTAACTCTCCAGCTGCAGGCCTATTTTCTCCTAGTTTTAGGGGCAGAAACAATTGCCAAGGCTCTGGCCAGAAAACAGTAACAGTGTAAGCTGATCTGGCAGGCTTCATTAAGGGCAGATTAAACACAAACAGTCCCCAAGGTTTTTGTGATATTAGTGCATGACATGACCAGTAACTACTCACTCCCTAGGATGAGATGCAGAGATGATGTCCAACTGCCTGCAGAGTGGAACACAGACTACTGTGCGAAATTACATGTTGTGACAGCATAACATGCAAAATACTATTTCTCAACATGGCTCTTCCTTGCAAAAAACCTTGTGATTACCCAAACACAAGTCTGCCTATTCTTAAGGGAGCTGAATGATGTAGAAAATTCAAGGCACCTGTATAAGGTTTAAGTGAGAACTCAACATCTAAGCCCTAAACTCAGGAAAAACAGCCTTGTAGTTCTACTATCTGTTTGCAACCTGAAGGTTTTCTTTGCTCCACCGGGTGATGGAACCAGAGTTTCTAATCAAAAACTGCAGGATAATATTTCCCTTTTCAATCCAAAATACTTATATCACTAGACCAGATAAAAGGTTCCAATCCCAAATATTGCCACTTCACACTCTGTTTTACTTGATTCTTTCTGTACTCATTTTTTGCAAATTAAATGCACATGGAATTAAATGTTTTACATTGATCTCACTGATCTTTTTTTAAAGACACAATATCAAGAACAGTATGCTAGCTAGTGATCTTGATCCAATTTGTAGGCAGAGTGGATACAGTAGAAAGAAGCTGCACTGAGTTCATAAAACTCAAGTAGAGGAAGCTACATTAAGGTAAAAACTAACAGAAAAGTAAGATTTGCCATTTATCATCTGAAACTGAAGTGTTCTAGTGTTCATCCTTGCCTCACAACTTTATCTAGATAGTCAGGAAAAGCAGATACATAACTATTAACATTATAATTGAAAAGTGAGAAATAATTCTGCAGGTTTACACAGGAGAAGATTTCTAGTTCAGTCAGAAAACTGACCAAGTTTCCTTCTTTCTCTGCTAAGATCTGGACTGTATCTATTAGCAGAGGTTCAGAAGACAAGAAAGAACTGTTGAAGTTATCTCATACCCAGAGATCACCTCATCTAAGAGGCAGAGCAGAGCTTCTTAGCTGTCTTGCAGTTTTAGTCTCATCTAAGACTCTTCAACCATTGCAGGTTCTGCCTTTTACAGCCATTCCTGATCTCAAACATCTGAAAATGCTTTAATGAGATTATATCTAGCAAGGGACCCTTGAGCACGGTACACACACCATCCTGTTTGCAGAGGTCTACCCAGTCTTTATTATTAAATAGAGTATATGGTTTGCTTACCACTACTAAAGGATAGCAGATAGAACTGAGTTATTAGTATATATATGAGAAGGCATGTCCATAAAAAGGCAAACAAACAGTCTTATCTGAAAAGAACATGAACAGCCAGTGTTACAGTTTGGACCTTGCCTTATCCACTTTCCTCATCCTCCCTGCAATTTAGAACCTCTGCTTGGAAAACACGGGGCCATCACCATAACCAGTACCCATGATCTCTTAATTCATCCATTTCAGACCAGGAACTAGAAGAATAAGAAATCAATAACATAAGCTCTTTTGCTTAATTGAGTCAGTGTGGACACTTTTTGCTTGTTATGCCCATTTGTTTGTCATGATGTTATCTCTAGATCTGCCAGTAACAGGGACAGTTCCAGTTCTGAACTGAAATGAATGTCTCCAGACCCCAAGGAAATACAGAGGGAACTTTCCACAAACAGCACTAATTAACTTGGAAAGCCTTTCCTTATTTTATTTTTTCTTTCAAATACAAGGAAATAAGTTTAAACACAATAAATCCCAAAATTATTCTCTGAAAAAACTGTATTCCAGTGCTACTAACACATTCAACTACTTAGACCTCTTTATGTCTTTACCTCAAATTTAGAATGAATTGAGTCACTTTCTGGACATGTGAGGGTTCCAAATGGAATGGAAATAATAAAAGCACTTACTCAAAACACTGGTTAGTAATCTTTTCCAGCATTTCAGTCCAATTCTGCTCTTGGAGGAAATTACTTACAATTTACAAACCGCACACTCTGTCACAACTGCAAAAATGAATTCCTAGAGAGAATTAGAATGCTGCAGAAATCACTGAGGATTAAATCACTGAGGATTAAGCTGAAGATTATTGATAAAGGGAGAAAAAAAATCTACAGTGACGTAAGTTTGCAGAACCATTTCTTTCCCTTAGACTTTGCAGAAGCCTTCTTTCCATGTACAGATTGTTCTTCAGTTTCTGAAAGTTAGAGTGCTCTGGCTTGGTGAGAAGGAACCAAAGGTGATATAAAGATGGCTATATATATATATATATATAGTCATTTATGAGGAAAAACTCACCAATATGGATGCCCTCGCTGGAAAATGATGAGACAATCTCCACCACGGAGCAATCTCCAAGAGATGCTGCCTCAGTGGTGGTCAGCCCTTAAATGAGGTCTAGACGAGGTGGAGTCAAGCTCAACCCCTTCCAGGAGCACAGCTAAATTACTCTCACTTGTGCTCCCACAGCTGATCTGACACTTGCCTCAGCTGATTAATCAGAGGTTCAGGCTGTGATTACCAACTTCCCATACAAGCATTATATCTGTATTATAAGATTTCAAGTTGTAAGTCTTATTTCTCAGCAAATTCATGGTAGCATCTCAAGGTGTATAGAGGTAATTCATGTGATTTGAGAATGTAAAAGTTTCTTCCCAGTTCTTGCATTCACTGAGTACGGCCAAATTCTTGCTTTCTCAGCTCAGATGCCGTATCACATGCATTTAAGCATTGCTTTGTTAGGGATTCAAGATCTTAAATGATTCAAACGTTATCTATCTCATGTCAAATAAGTTTTCTGGGTACTGTTCAATCAGCATCATATTCAAGCAAGCAGTTAATTTAACAAAACTTATTATAGATAAATGGGATTTAAACTCATTGTTGACTAGCAAGTAGAGTGGGTAAATAGTCCCTTTTTCTTTAGCATCATCACCTTATTTAATTTGTACTTCCACAAAACAAAATCAGCTGGGAAGAGCCCACAGTTCTCAGCTAACTACCTGTCATCACTGTCTGTGCAGTTAGTGCATAGTGGCTTTACTCCTTCTTAATTAAGGGAACTCTAGTATGGTTTTCTACAAAGGCATCCTTTTCTTGCTAAGAACAACTTGTACCTCGCCTTAAAATAATTTCAACTTAATATTATCTAGTAAATACTTAGACCTAACTAATCTTGTTGCTTTAATTGTATCTGTTGCTTCTTTTAGACTTCACTGAAAGCAACAGGGAGGGTGCTGAGGACATTTACATTTCATACTCTCCAAAACCCTTAAACCTTAATTAAAGCCTTCACTACGCATGTCCATTCTGGTATCAGCTGACTCCATAATCGTGCTAGAGCCAATTAAACCTGGCCATCAGGACCAACTTCAGAATTACTGACCAACAGAAGACTGAGGTCATAACGACAGCCAGGTGAACAGCTGGTTGTTCTGATCCCAAGTATGGGTTTTTATCCTTCTTTTGTGGAGGTCAAGAAGCCATAGTTTTATGGATTCCCTTTATCCCCTGCACAAACGCAAACAACGGATGCATGGCAATTACTCTGTTGCCGGGCTGCTTGGAATAGAATTGTACTACCATCTTTTGACTGTAAGGAGAACTACACCTCTAGAGTATCTCCCTCCTCTATTCAGTCACTGCATTAAGTAACCTCTTTTAGTCCAGTGAATGAAACAAAAATACACTTTGATACAAAGTGTACAAAGTGACAAAAGATGTCCAAAAGATGGTTGAAGGAAATTATTGAGTTTCGGATCTGATAATTTGGGCAATAATTGGAGTAGCTACAGGAATAGCAATTGGATTCATTGTTGCTGAAACATTACTGTGTACACACCCCTTTCTTTGACTAAGTGAGCAAGTGTGATGCTGAATGATGTGATGTGCAAGTGAGATACAGTCTTGACATGAATCGTGTGTGGGATTTCACTCTCCCTGAGTATGGGATTTCACTCTCCCTTCTGGAAGTGACCAGAAACAGGCAAAGCAAAAGAGTACATTAAGAACAGTATTTCTGTTGTTTGTATTTATATGTGTACTTTGTATTGGTTGTCTCATGTACTGAACTGTTTTGTGACTCTTGTTATACATATTGGTCTGTGTGCAAGATACTTTGTTTATAAAGTGTTCTAGAAATGGGGCAAGGGACGAGTAAGCCTTTGCCAGGCAATGTTCCCCCCCAAATTCCTTTGAGATGTATTCTGTCCCATTGGAAAGAAGTTGTCAGTGAAACAGGAGGAGTATTAAGTAAGAAAACCTTGATTAAGTATTGCAGTCAATGGTGGCTGTTATATAAGTTGGAGGATGGGGAAAAGTGGGTTTTGAATGATACTTTAAAATATAAGACCATATTGCATTTAATGTTCTTACACAGGAAATCTGCAGGTGTTCTTCTTACAGTATTGGACAGAGGCGTCTGAAGTTAACACAACAGAAAGAACTCCCAGACTCCTACCAGGTGCCTAGAAGGAGGGAGGAGCCCACTAAAGACACCATTATCTCACCATCACCTCCTGGGAGTCCTGTCACAAATTGCACTAGAAGTACAGACAAGCAAATTGCACTAGAAGTACAGACAATCTGCTTCTGATATACCTGGCCCCTGAGCAATGTAATTTGGAAGGACTTATCAAAGTAGCCTGAGGGTATTCTCTAACAGAGGGGAGGATATGCAGACAGTAAGGGGAGGTTGGAAAGGGGAAAGCCTTGGTGGCAGCAATTCAAAAGGCTGTTAGACCCCAGCCTCTGACAGAACCAGAAAGGAAGAGGGAGGGCTGGGGCCCTCTCTGGGCAGACCAATGTGCTTTCTGTAAATGATATGGAAATTTTCAGAGGAAGTGTCCTCTGAAAAATAACAGAAAGCCTCAGCGGAACACCAACCTGTCCCCCTAATCAACCCACACCCCCTTATCACCTTGCACTTGGCCTTACTGAACCTCATCAGGTTCTCATGGGCCCACTTCTTGAGCCTGTCCAGGTCCCTCTGGATGGCTTCCCTTCCCTCCAATGTATTGCCCACACCACTCAGTTTGGTGCCATCTGCATCTGAGGGTGCACTTGATGCCATCATCTGTGTCACTGATGAAGATGCTGGAGAGCACTGGTCCCAAGACAGACTCCTGAGGGACACCACTTGTGACCAGCCTCCACCCTCACACAGAACCATTGATCACAACCCTTTGACTGCGTCCAGCAGCCAGTTCCTAATCCCTTGAGCACTCCATCCTTCTTATCCATACCTCTCCAATTTAGAGAGAAGGATGTTGTAGGGCTAATGAGGGCAATGATAGAGTCTTTATTTGAGAAATAGACACTATAGGAAAAGACGTCAGAAGGAATTAACTCACCCCTCCTGGTAACAGCCTAGAGAAAGGGCCGAGCTAAGGAATGTGACCCTTCCCGGTTTGTACAGTTGTGCTGCAGGAGAAAAGGGAGGGTGGAAGGGGGGAACCCACGCAGACTCAGACTGCACAGAAGTAGGGTGGCTCCAGACACCCCCACCACTCCAGGCACTCACGTACTCTCCCAGGTCACCCATTGGTTCAGGCTGTGACCCTGGAATTCCACTACAGATGTGGTGAGGGACAATGTCAAAGGCTTTGCAGAAGTATAGGCAGCAGTGTCAATTTGTTGTCCTTCCCCTGTCCTCCAGTGCCATCACTACATCATAGAAGGCCACCAGATTGGTCAGGCAAGATCTGCCCTTGGTGAAGTTGTGCTGGCTGTCTCAGATCACCTCTTTGTCTTGTATGTATGTAAATAAGGAAACCTCTGTAGTGTCAGAATAAAAAAAAAAAAAAAAGGAAGCCAGTGTAAAACAATAGAGGCCTTTGTGAAGTATTTTTATTTATTTATTTATTTAGTATGATTTATACCTTAATTATAAGAAATGTAGATTAGAGAGGGCGGGAGTGGGATTAGAACTGCTTACTCTGCAGGCTTCTACTGTCTGGAGCCTACAGTGAGTTAAAATATAGTGGAAAGAAAAATAAAAACACAGCCAACTATTACAGATTATTTATATATTCTCTTTATAGTTATCAGCATTATCCAATATTCTGGCTCTGAAGAGATTTTTGTTTGGATTTATTTCTATGCTTTGTTTTTCTGCCCTGAGTTGTTGTCCCAATTTCAGCAGTTCTGGCACATCTCAATAACCTCAGGTCTCTCTGAGGCAGCAACTATGTTTGCCTAGCTGGATATTTGTTTCCAAAGGCTCTGACTGAGATCACAGAATATCTTGGGTACTGTAGCAAGCACTGCAGAACATTCATACTTCACTTATATTGCATATGAAAGTTAATTTTCTAGTGTTGATGTTGGAGTTGCTAGTGGATGTATCCAGGGGTAATTTTCTATGTTTTATATGACAAAGGAGGACCTATATCGGTAAATATATCTTTTAATATATAGAAACATAGAATGACAGAACATCCTGAGTTATATCTACCATATATATATATATATATATATATATATATATTTTAAGAGAAGGACATGTCAGTGAAATGCATATTGAAGTTCATGCAGAAGATGGAAATGGAATTGGAGTTTCTGGGAGAATGTGTCACTGCAGATTTACCTCTACTCCCTCTACTCTGACTTCCTTTGCAAATGATCATAGTTTCCTAGTTTCAAAACCATGTCATCCTTTAAAGGGCCTGAAAAGAGTTAAGAATTTTAAAATAAAACCAAACAATAGAGCACATAAAAATTAGGATCAAGACCTTGAACTAACCTGAAGATCTGTGGGAAAAAAGTGGGAAGAGTGAATTTCATCTTTTGAGTTACGTTAGCATTCAATTTCTTATTTCAGTACTTTCAGATGAGAGTGTAAGTCTTTTGCATATGGGTTTGTTTCATTTTCAGGATCTAGCCTGAAGCTGCATTCTGCTGCATGTAGACTATACTGTTGTGTGAATCCTTTACTTAGCTTCCAGTGTACTTACGAGATATGACACTGGGCATTATTTGTCTAGAACCAAAGTAGGTCAGCCACAGTTTGAGAATCATTGGCTACGAAGTTAGTTCTGGTCATATCATTTACTCCAGAAACTCAGTTAAATAGTACATGGGTAATCCAGTACAAATAAATTCAGCTTGGGGCCCAAGTTCGAAAAATCTTCATTCAACACATTTTTAAGCTCAAATGCTGGTAAATGTCACAAAATGTTAGACTGAAATGTCACCTGTTTGCTCATTACCAGCACCATTTTGTATTAGGTTGTGTTGATTTTCTTATCTCAGTACTAATGCAGATGCCATTCTCTTTTATCTCTGAGGCAAGAGGGAAAAAAAGGAGAGAGAAGCAAAATAGGCAAAATCATGTTCACTGCATAGAACAGAGTAGAAAAACAACTTTAAAAGGAATTTAGAAAGGAAAAGTCTGGCCTTTAGTTCATGGACATGTATTTTTTCCTAAAGAAAGCAGAGCAGTGACTGGTAGGAGGAAGACTTAATGTGTCAGAGAGTTTACATACAATTTTTTGTCCTGTTTATTGTAAATCTTTCTTGCTTCTGTTTTGCAGTGTAGCACTCATTTAATTTCATCTTTCTGCACTTTTTCTGATGAAACAGAATTGGATTTACTAAGTATTTTTCAGATAACTTACTGCTTCAGCACAAAGGTATTTTAGGATGGAAACTTGGATATAATAAGGCATTAAACACTGCAGATAATTTGGAGAGGCAGATGAAAGCACAAGATAATATAGTTGTGCTATTCTTCAATAATTAAACCCTATTTATTGTAGTGAAGCTAACTGCTTAAGACTGAGGTGCACGTTTTAAGATTAAATAGGTGTTATTATGAATTAAAGTTAATGAAGCGCACAATAAAATGTATATATACACCCATTTTGTGTGCGTCATACAAATGAATGTGAATGTGCATTCATTTATCAAGCAAATTACAGCAGTGTGTGTCAGAAGCATTTCCTTGCAGTATCAGAGGCCAGAAATCATGTGAGAGGTTGATTGTATTTTTGCATTGGAAATTTCCAGAATTTCTGTATGTAGTGCAGGATAAATTGTTTTTCACAAAGAAAGCTGCTTAACAGAGTAAAGTTGAGTCTGGGGTGTTCTGACCTGGGTAGAACTGGCACAGGCACTAGGTAAGGTAATTACATAGGATAGGGGAGAGTCTGGTACAGGACAGAATGAGTGTGTTAATTTTTGAAAACACTGCCCTCCTATGGCCACAAAAAAGTACAGAACACACCTAAAAACAATCGGTTGGTAACAGACATTGTATGGAAATACGTTGTAGCAACAGCGTAGGGAGACTGTGAGCCTGAGACACTCAACCAGTGAATACCAAAGAGACTTTACCTGTTTCGGACCCATGGTATATAACGGAATGGATTTCACTGACTAGTTGCACAATTTCTCCCTTGTCAGTAGGGGGTGTGCACCCATTACTGCAATAATGAATAAGCTGCACAGAAAACTTTGCCTGATTAGAAGTTTTTATCTTGGTGTGTTTCTCACAGTCAGAAACATAAAGATAAAATTTCTTCTACATAAAAATAGTTCAGACACCCAGATCTTTCAAATTCATGTCTCTGCACTTTTTCCAGTTTACTTTTGAAGTATAAAGAGCAGGACAAATTACTTCAGCAGTGTATTTGAAATCAGAGCTGGAATTTGTTATGTCAGAGATAACTCTTGTGATCCCTCTCTCTATATCTGTCTGTATGTTCTTTCCAGGGCTAGTATCATAAGCCCTGCTGTGGCATGAAGTTGGTGTTATTGTCTGTGACTAGAGCTGTTGTTGTGATACTGTACTACACTGTAATATATATATATATATTAGAAGTAAAAGCATGCTTTTCTTTCTTTACCCAGCACTACCCAGTTGCCATCAGACAACTCCCAAAAGACATTTCTGGAGTATCCTTCACTACTCAAATGATCATTAAAAAACAGATAAAATTAGATAGCATTAATACTCCTGAGGGAGAAACGAAAATGTAAACCCAGATGAATGAATAGATATCAAAACTTAAGGTAATGACCTAGGAGGGTAGACATCCTTCCTCAGCTACCTGTATGCAAAAGTGTAAACAAAGGAAGTTCCCAGTAGATTGTGCAGTTCAGAGAGTATTTGTACTCCTGCAAACACAGAAGGAAGAAATTGAATTAAAACTGTGATGTTAAATGTCAAGATATTAAAGAAAGAACAGACATGACAAGCTCATCAAAATATTTATTCCGAAAGAAGCGTATGGGCCCATACGGACATTGTAACTCATGGGACTTATTAGTTTTCCTGCAATATTTTAGCCTAATTGGTTGCATATTTTTCAGACTGTGCAAATCCAGCATTGTTCTCCATGGGAATCAAGTGCTGAGACTGCCTGAATAAAGGAAGTAACAACATCTTCAAGTGATCAAACTCACCACAAGTAGTCACTCTAAGATAGTACCCCTGTTGCATGTAATGTCCCCAAAATATCTCAGTGGTGTCGCCTAACTATAATTGTAATTAAATAAGGAATGGAAATGTCCTTCTGTGGGAATACAAGAAAAACTATTCAGAGCAGCAGCTGCAGAGCAAGATAAACAGCATGAGAACCAAGGACACCTCTAGAAGGAAAAGCAAAAGGAACAGCTCATGGCCCTGACTGGATAAGTGTGTGCATGCATGGTTAAGGAGTGTTTGTAGAATACCCTATTGACGTGTAAATGTGGATGGGAAAATTGTAAAGGTAGATGGAAAAGCTAAAAAAAGTAAACCTGTGTATGTATGTAGGAGATGTGAGAACTTGTAATAAATGATTTGGATTGTTCACATCACAGCCTGTGCATCAGACACTGCAAATGGCACCCACTGCGTGGAGCAAATCAAGTCAAGGCTGAGTGAGGCCGGTCCAGCAGCACTACCTGACTGAAGTTATTCAGATTGTTTTGCATGCGCCCACACCATTCTGCAGGACAGAAGCTGAGAAGTTGGGAACTATGGGGAGTTCACTATTGAAGAAGCAACAAGTAAATCTCAAAGTTTTACAGATAGCTTTGAAGTTTCAGAATCACCCTGTATCTACTTCAACATTGGCTACTTTTCTTAAATGGATAAGCAAAAATGTCCCTGAGTTTCTGAAAACTGAGTTTCTCTCTTGATGGAGAACTTTGGGACAAAACTGGCAGAAAATTCTGGCAGTCTTCTATTACTAAAGACAGAACGGCTGCTAAACGTTTACTGTTTGGCATCAAATAACAGCAGGCCTTAAACAAATTCGACAAGGAAGAATTTCTTCCAACTATTCCCCATTGCCCTCTCCCACCCCCGCCGCTGCCCCTTGGTGCAGGAAGCAGCCCCTTCCCCCAACCCGATCCACAGAAGGAGCTACAAAAGTCAGATTATGGAATTCAGTCTGCCTTTACATACAATCTTTTTGTTGCAATTGGTGACAGTTATGTTATGAACCCTCATGGTCAGAAAATTTTGTTACAAATGATCCTGTCTCTCATGCAGTACACCATGTTTATGATGGAATATTGAGAACAGACTACCATCCAGGCTATGAATATTTTGAATAATTTAAATCACGTTGGCATGGAGGAACTCATTGGGGAGGGGTCCCGGGCAACACCTCAGGCCCAGGCACAGATGGACAGGCAATGCCTTGAAAAAGTTAAGACTTCTGTGTTGTGTGCTATCTGTCAGATACCTGATACTAATTTGTCTAATGCTTCATTTACATCAATTAAGCAGGAGGCTGTTGAGCCCTACATTAAATTTCTTGTCCATTTACAAAATACACTAGAGAGACAAGTAGAAAATCAAGCCACCAGGGATGTTTTGCTTAAGCAATTAGCAGTAGAAAATGCAAATGTGAACTATCAAAAGGTTTTACAATCCTTAAAGAATGCAGATCCATCCATTACTGACATGATTAAAGCCTGTCAGGATGTAGGCTCAGAAAGTCATAAAATGGCCTTGCTAGCAGACACACTATCAGTCCAACTCGATGCAGGGACAGCTCAAAAAATGAAGTGTTATATCTGTGGGAAATCCCATCATGTATAAAGGGACTGCAGAAAGCCTAAGAAAGCATATAAAAATGCTTGTGCTCAACCCTGTCCCTGGTGCACGATGGGGATACACTGGGCAAGAGAATGCTGATCTAAACTACCTGTTGCTGCATGGCCCTGCATACTGCTGGGAAAGGGGAAGATGAACACAAGACTGCTGAAAGTGGCATGGGGACTGAACTGGTGGATCTGGGCTTTTCAAATTTTTTCAGAACAAAAGCTTAACATAATGACTCACTTCTTGTATTTACAGTCATTCAGCAGATCGAATATTCTTTTCTTAAGGAAGTTAACAAACCTGCTTTATTTGCGCAGCTCAAGTGAGTTTTGCATTATGTCTCTCACTGTACTCTTCCTTATTTTATTATGCATATTAGATTACATGCTACATTGCCTGATTCTTTAACTGAGGGCAACCGTAAGGCTGATCAAGCCACAATCGCCTTTGTTACCCCTCAATTATTTCTGCAAGCATGACTCTCCCATCAGTTTTTCCATCAGAATAGATGAGTCTTACGAAAACAATTCCATCTGACAGTGGATCAAGCCCATAACGTTATTCTAACATGCCAGATTGCCGGACAATTGCCCCTTTGTCTCAAACAGGGACCAATCCCCACGGCACAGCACCTCTTTAACTGTGGCAGACATATTGTTCCTGAATTTGGCCATCTAAAATATGTGCATGTAACAACAGATACTCATTCTTCTTACATATTTGCCACAGCACATACAAGTAAATGCAGTCGTGATGCCAGCAAACATTGGTTATCTGCTTATGCTGCTATGGGAATCCCACATACTATTAAAAAAAGATAATGGACCTGGATATACTTCTATGACCACTCAAACTTTTCTCCAAGAATAGAATCTCCACTGGACAAGCTACTATTGAGCATACCCATCAAACCTTGAAATCTATTCTTAATAAACAAAAAAGGGGAAATACGGGAGACACAACACGAGAGATTATGTAAGGCTTTGCTCGTGCTGAATTCTTTGAATCATGATCATACAGATACAACTTGTGTGGATCATCATTTTGGGACCTCCCCAGTGCTCAGGTGGATTCTAGTCTGATATGTTCAGCCTTATCTCAAGGCAGAAAATAGCATCCAGCTGGGAACCTAAAGGCCCCTCACTGAAGAATGATCTTGCAATGAAACAAAGTACCCTGACAGTTTTAAGGGAACTGATATTTGTGGCTGTATCTGCAAATATCTTGTTTCGTAGAGAGAGCTGACCTTGGTAGTTCATTCCGTTTTACAAGCAGATGTTCCTGGCCATGTGGATGCAGTTTTCAAATGGAAAAAACACTCTTGAAACCCTGAGAAGAATAAAAGCAGGGGAGAATCTGTGATGGGTAAGAGAGGAAAAGTGTAGGTGGAAGCAGGGGACGCCCCGCTGGCACTGCCTATTGCATCCACTGCCAGCATGTTCCTTCTCTCTCCTTTTTGGCAGTTTGCCATTTCTCAAGGGTCGATAAGTAATAATGTACTAGCTTAGGGAGTTTCTGCTTCCCGCTTATGGGATTGCCTAAAATGGATGCCTGTACGTGTGTGTGTGTGTGTGTGTGTGAGAGAGAGAGAGAGAGAGTGTGCCTGTGTTGACTAAGACTCATAACCCTCTGTGCTGCTCTGAATGCATAGTTCGCTTGTCTCTCTGCTGCTGTGACATCCTGTCTCTCAGATCCAAATATATCTTGAAAAAGTACTGCTCAAGCTCTAGCCATGTTTCTAAGTTAGGTTGTTAGCCAGCTAAAGTAATGCCCCTAGTGATACTCTAGCACACTTGCCCACTAATTTTGATTCTATCTTTCCGACATGCAACTTATTAAGGTTGTATGACCATTAATTTTCTATTAGCCCAAGGGCATGCCTGTGAGCACTCTAAAAGCATTTCTTGTACAAATTTTAGTGATCATTCAAAAACAATATATCACAGTATACAAAAATTGAAGATTTTTTTCTAACCAGTTATAGATGAACACAGAATGGGACCCTTGGGGATTCTTTTCCAGCCTGCAGAAACTTGGGCCACAGTCCAAACATGTTTGCTCTTTTTAGTGAGTTTAACAGTATTTCTTGTCATTATGCTATGTTTGCCTTGTCTCTTTTCTTACGTTTAGAGTACTGTCAACCAAGGCCTTGTTTTAGTTGCAATGATTATGTTATTAATATAATTGATGTTGTTATTTCATAGTATGGGAGTAGTTTGTGAATAAACAAAAAAAGGGGGAATTTTGGGAATACAAGAAAAACTATTCAGAGCAGCAGCTGTGGAGCAAGATAAACAGCATGAGAACCAAGGACACCTCTAGAAGGAGAGAAAAATCAAAAGAAACAGCTCATGGCTCTGATTGGATAAGCACCCACATGCATGGTTAAGGAATGTTTGTAGAATACTCTGTTGACATGTAAAGGTAGATGGAAAAGTTGTAAGGGTAGGTGGAAAAGATAAAAAAAAGAGGAAACCTGTGTATGTATATAGGTGATGTGAGAACTTGTAAGAAACGATTTGGATCGTTCACATCAGACACTGCATCCTTCCTCTGTTATCATTTTATACAGCTGAAACAGTTTACTGTGTTTTTCATCAATGACCTTGAAGCCAGGGAGCCTAATGCAATCAAAACTATGTGGATGAGAATGCATGATTACAAAGAGGCAAAACAGTAAATGAAGGCAATGAAGATAGAAGATGCTGATACAAAAAGCTTTAGTTCACTCTTGGGAATAATTGAACAAGAATGTCATGACAAACATGATAGAGAAAATGGGTTGAATTTCAACTTGGGACTGGATATCACAGAGTGGCAAAAAACCATTAAGATGATTATGGGACTGAAATATGTCACAGGAGAGACTTAGGGATTTTGTACCATTCAGCCTGGAGGAGAGGATGCCTGTAGGATTTTTTCTATTTGCATCAATATCCAGTGAAAGGAGAGAAAAAGATGGAGCCACTCTTCTTGGTGGTGCCCAGTGAGAAGGTAAGAGTCAAAAGGCACAACCTGAAATACACAAATCAAAGGCTGTGATCTTGGATTACATTAATTACATTACAGTATAATATGTACAAATGCACTGCTTCCATGTGCAAGTAAAGTAAAGAGTATAATTCATATTTACTGCCATCTGAGGAGCTGATGGGTGGGAACAAGGAAGGGGTAAAAAAAAACACAACTGTATTTAAAATACAGTTACGTGAACTGAATTGTTCAGAAGTTATGGAGATGAAAAAAACAAATACAAAGCAACAACCATACTTAAAATTTGCTTAAGAAATTGGCCTTATTCTTTTTTTTTTTCTCTCTCTCTCTCTTTTTTTTTTCCCCTGGATTTAGCACTTCCTACTTTGCTTCCAAGAATCTGCAATAGTCTATTCAGAAACACCTGTAAGGCATATTAGAATTTATACTAAAAAATAACAGCTTTTACAGTTTTATATATATATATATATATATTTATATATATATATAAACAGCTATATGGATTATTTGACTTCTATAGATTTTGATGAGACATCAGTAACCTGGGGTGAAATTCAAAATTATTGCTCAACCTTTTAATTCCATTTTTAACTTATCTGGCCCGTAGATTTTTGTCAGGTTCACTCAAGTATGATGAACTTTACTTGTAATGATTGAAATCCAGCATAGCTGTGAAATTTCAAGGTGTACTTTGCCAAGGTAAGGCAAGCATTATAAAGAAACTATTTGGGGGGATTTTCAATTATGTTAGCAGAAAGTGATAGGTATACCTGATCAATTGTGCTCTACTGCGTATCTATGAAAGCAGATGCATTCTCATCAATTTGTTAGTAGGTGGTCTAATTTAGTACTGTACCTGAGAGGACCTGAGTGCTGCAGAAAATTAAATACTGAAATTGTATGTGAATCAATACTTCATATATCACTTTCATTGATATTATGTATTAACTAATGTGACCAAGGAAACAATGGGCAAAGGAAGCTATGTACTTGATGTTAGCACCTATGCTATACATTCTGTCTCTGAAATGTATAGCACACTTAAATCAGACCTAAAGTTCCCTTTAGAGATAGCACAGAAGAGCTCTCAATTTCCAGTAGGCTTTCTGCAGCAGACATCCATGGCTATGAATATCAATATCAAGTGTGCTTTCTGTTGTATTATCTAGTTGGGTACCAGAAAGAGCTCTGCAGAGCACCATGAATCATTTCTAATGGAATGAGTTCTAGGAATGTGAAGAAATGTCTGTCTGTGAAAAAGGGTGTAGGTGAAGACACAGGAGCCCAGGTACTTTCTATTACTTCCATCATTGTAGAGAAGTGTATGGGCACTTGTGATTTATACTTGTTTTCTTTATGATGCAAAAATATTTTATTTGGAGATTTTTAAATGCCAAAAAGGAAGAAAACTGAGCCAATAGGAAAGATGAATTAGTAGTACATGAGTGCTACTACTTCAACCTCTAGAATATCTATACTCGGCTGACATCAACAAGATTTAAATTGTGCAGGTTTCAGACTCTGGGAAAAGATTAAAATGGATGGATTTTTGTTCTAGCACAAGCACATCTGTTCTCCCTTTGATCCGTTGTCCTTCACCAACAGGAGGATGGACGTGAATCCTAATGACCTACTGGAAATAGGGTCAATACTGCAAAGTGTTTATAAACTTTTTTGACAGAATCTGTGTCTCGCTCCAATTTATTGGAGGGAGAGGAGGTTCTTTTAATATATATATTCCTGATGATGAGATTAAGACACAACAGGTCAAATGTGATTCTCTAGCTGATAAGATTTATATCTGTCTGTGTTAGTATCCAAAAAACTGAAATCTGTAGTTAGTAGGACCAGCTTACCTCTAGATTTCCCTTGGATAGCCTTAAATTGGGTTACATTTTTGTTCGATCCAGTAAAGCCTTGAAGACCAAAGACCTAAAGTACCTGTAAGTAATTTATCTGATGAAAATATAGTTCATTTTTTGCGTAAGTCTCTCCACAGAAAATAAATAAGCTCATTTTTAAAGAGGAGAAGATGCATAAAATGAGCATAATTGTTATATTACTTATTTATTTTTAATGCTTTCTATTTTCCAATAAAGTAAATCTTTTAGAAACAGATTTAACAGCCCTTCTCACTGATTGCCTAGAGTGGCTTTAATAATCCAAGGGTTTGCTTGAAGATCTTTCCTTCAAGAGCTATTCTGCCTCGGTGTAATATATGGTACATGCAGTGGCAAGAATGGCTCAGTAGGAAGCTGTTAGCTGCATTATCACATTCACTTCACAAGATTAATAAACTTAAATTACTAGCAGGGGCTATAGATTATGCCTAGTAGTAGTGGTTCATCACTGAGATGTTTTTTGTGCTGTATTTCTGCGTGGGCATACACATTTCCCTGATGATTTCAGAGACACTGAGGGTTACTTATTTTTATTCTATTAGTGTTGGGCTTTTTTTTTCTGTTTACTTCCACTGAGAAATCTGAACTGAAGAAGCTGGATAACTCTGCCTCATAGAGCTATTCAAAAATATGCGCATTTAGTGTATAGTTAATTTTACTGGCTCATCTGCCTCTCTTCTAAGAAGGTGCATTTTTTAAATAACTGAGCAGGGGGTTTGGGAACCAAGGAATTTGACTGTATTGCTTTAATTTATGGTTGCCTGCTTCTTGATTACTCCAAAGTATAACTTTGAAAGAACAGCTATTTTATATCAGATCCAATTACTTTTATGCAACTCAGTTTAACGATGAGAATAATATTTTGCTAATTTTGGTGAGATCTTAAAACCTTGCTACAGATGTAACAGTATTTTAGAAAGAAAAAACAGAAGGCCTTTATTTCTTTTTATCCACTTAACCATGACCTTAGTTCAAGAAAACACCTCTTCAGGACAGTGTGTAAGGGCATGGTCAACATTAACTTTGTTCTTGAAATCATACTGATATTAGAGCCTTCCAACAGAAGAGGCAAATTGATTCTTTTTAGACATTGGAAGAAGTGGAAGTTTCATTTTCATCTTCTGCATTTTCATCTTCTTTCTTTCATTCAAACTAGAGTCAAGATTGTGAGTTCAAATATTTGCCTTTTATTTTATAATACCAAAGAATGTCTAATAAGCCTAAAAAAAAAACTGAAACGACTTCTTTAATAGCTGTGCCCTCTGACATGATGTCAGGGTTTTTATATTGCCCATTGTACCAGAGCAAGTAACCTTATCAGTGATTTAGGACAACCATATGTTGTTTAATTTTTATCCAAAAAAAAGTAAAATTATAACTGGTAGTGATTTTACCAGGAAGATACTGTGGAAGGTGGTTTAATTCAATCTATCATTACAGCATTTAAAACATAATGAAATGTGGGCGAAATTGAATTTGCCAATTTTGGTTAAATGCAACTTAATTGTAACTGATTTAGTGCTAATGGTGTCTGTCTCCTGCAGAAAACTGACTGAAAAAAGGATTTCATAAAATTCACCAATGTTCTCTTTCTTTCACAGTGCATATAGTATACTTTTAAATCTAGACACTGATTATTATAGCTGTGCCAGGAGTACTGTCCAAGCACCACTCTGCTCTTTTCAGTGATGTGCTGTGACAGGACAAGGGACAGTGGGCAAAAGCTACAACACAGGAAGTTTCATACCACCATGTGGAAGAACTTTACTGTGAGAGTGGCAGAGCATTGGAATAGGCTGTCTAGAGATTCTGCGAAATCTCTTTCTATGGAGATATTCTAGACCCACCTGGATGCTTTCCTAAGGAAGCCGCTTTAGCGGGGGGTTGGGCTTGATCCTCAGAGGCTCCTTCCTACTCCTACAGTTATGTGATTCTGTGATACATTGTCTTATGTCTACAGCTATCCCTCCTGCAGCTGTCAAAACTGGTCAAGTAACTGGGATAATTAAGATGCTTTTGAGATGTAATTATCTTTTATAATTTCTCTGTATATTTAAGAAAAAAACTGGCTCACAATAACAAGCTCCCTATGATACAAAGAGAAAGAGGATACTGGAAATGAACAAATCTTTACTGAACTTAAAAGGTCCCTAAAAATAATTTACACCCTAACTCTTCTTACTGCACCAGTAAGTTTACACCACAAAACAACACTCTAGTATGCATAGCCAAATAAATGAGGGACATCTTCTTTCAGAGGATCCTTTGGTGTATTGGGATGCTAGAAATGATTCCCTGTTGCTGGTATGTAAAAGATAAATGTGACAGCTGTTTTCCCATGCTTCACTCATTCATTATTCATCTAGTTGAATACATAGATAGTTGCCCATGCCCCCTCATAGCTCTTCTGTGACTGAGAAGTTTTATTCTCACTTTCATAGAGGAAGAACTCATTTATAAAAACAGAATAGCTTTTCCTTCTTTTTTGGGCAATTTACAAGGGAGCGTCTGGATGCTTATCTTCATCCCACATAGCCGCTAGACCAGCACCACTTACAAGGTCATGCAAGCAGGACCATGAAAGTCACCTCCCTGTACTTCTATCTGATTACAAACTACAAAGTGGAAATAAAAAAAATTAACTTAATTCTGGGGAGAAAAGTCACATTAATAGCATACAACGTTATTTTTGCTTTGGTTGAAGGAAAAGCTAGTTGCATAATATATTTTAACATCAGAACACTAACATAGCACTGCACTGGCTCCAGACTTCAAAATACAAATAAAAGACTAAGCAGTTAGTTTTTCCCTCAGACAATCTAAGTTCACCATTTACTTCAGTTCCTAAAGAATGCGTACATAGAAAAATAAAAAATATGAATTAATGATAGAGGAATAGGTGCATTAATGAGAAAGATTTTTATACCACATCACCCCTCTAGGCAAGAACATGCTCTTCATCTCCAGACCTAAACAGTATGATTCTGCAGATCTACTTGTTTAAACAATTGCAATCCTGAGGAAAAAAAAAAAAAAAAAAGGATAGTGATTGCTTTGAATTCATCTCCTTCCAGCCCAGAAGTGCTTTTTATGTGTTGCAATGGCTACTGAATCACTGAATTCCCTGACATGAAATAAAATCCTATTCTTAAAAAATAAGCCTATCGAAAAAGTCCTTTCTTAAAGGGCACAGGTTGGAAGGAATCCGTAAAACATAAATCAGACTGAGGAGACTATTAACTGTAGTCTCTGTACTGATATAATCTTCCTTGTATGAGGGTTGCTCATATTCACACTCCTGCCTGACAGTAGTCAGCTGCATTTCTTTTCACTTTTGTATTTGCAGCTGGTACCAACCCAGGGGCAGCAACTGAATAAGAAACAACAAGAGAATAGCACAGACAAAATGAAAGTATAAAAGAGAAACATATTATTTTCCATCTTCCAGAATTCAGCAGAAAAAAAAAAGCTTTCAGGAGATGAGATGTACATAGGTGGAAGCTAGGAGGTTCAAGGCCAAAACTGTCATGGAAGATGAGTGTGACTTTTTGGCATTTTGAGTGCTTGAGGTCTAGTAGAGATGGAAGGAGCCAATTTGAGTCTCACTTTTTTGAGCAGGTGACTCTAGGTCTACACATCTAAGAGGAATAAGGCACAAAAATGGCAGTATAATTCAAACTGGGTGAATCTGAACATAATTCTCCTCTAAGACATCTTGTTCCTAACCTGTCAAGAGACTGTTTTTCTCCTTTTTGCTGGTACAGTCTTCAATCTCACTCAGCAGATCCAGGCATCAGTAAGAAAGAAGTGAAAGAAGCAGCCACTCTTTGTTCTTTTTGCCTATCAGATCATGAATGACAGCTTGCAGAGTGGACTGGAAGGGCATCAGAACTCATGGAAATCTGGATAAATAGAAGGTAAAGGTGATTACTGGTTTGATAAGTACTATGTTTAGCAGTAGCACTCACAGAAATCTATAGCATCCTTTCCCCCCTCTCTTTTTTTCAGTTCTCTTATCCCCTGATTACAAAAATGTAGATGTAGAAAAATGTGGAACTGTTTAATATAATTTTTATATAGGAGCTACTTACAGATAAATAAAATATAAAACTATTCAAAATTGTTTCAAGCTTACATTATCAGATGAAATCCCTATTTCAGCCTTTTAGCCTCAAGTTCAGCAAAATATACAAAAAATGTTGCTGACAAGAAAACAGAAATTAACTCATTTATTTTCAGTTAGGTTGTTTTTACCTTTGCATACCTGCTCCCCATCTCTTCTGATTTATCTATACAAAATGACCGGGGGAAAGACAGGGAATGATATGCATTTTAAGAGGTTCTTTTCAAAGAGATTTAATGAAAATTTCAGTTGCAGAAAGATGTTCAGATTTTAAGTGATCTTTCAAGAACGCCTAAATATCCAGACTTTCAACCAAACTTATGAGG